>NC_045702.1:66305241-67555241 GCF_009834535.1 Camelus ferus
TATGGTATAAAAATAAACATACAGATCACAGATCAATGCAACAGAACAGAGAGCCCAGAAATAAATCCACTTACATATAGTCAACTGAGGTGCCAAGGAAGCCAAGAATACACAATGGGAAAAGGATAACCCCTTAATAAATGGTCTTGGGAAACTGAATTGCCATATACAAAAGGAATAAACTGGACCCTTATCTTACATCATACAAAAAAAAACTATTCAAAATGTATTAAAGGCTTAAGTGTAAGGTCTGAAACAATGAAACTCCTGGAAGAAAGCATGGGGGAAAAGTTTCCTGACATTGGCCTTAGCAAGCATCTCTTAAAATATGACACCAAAAGCACAGACAACAAAAGTAAAAATAGACAAGTGGGACTACATCAAACCACAAACTTCAGTACAGTAAAGGAAACAACAAAATGAAAAGGAAATCAGCAGAATGAGAATATACCTGCAAACCATGTATCTGATAAAGGTTATTCAAAACATACAAAGAACCCCTACAATCGAATACCAAAAAAATCCCAAATAATCTGATTTAAAGATGGGCAAAGGAACTGAATTTCAGTTCCTTTGGATATATACCCAGAACTGGGATTGCTGAATCAAACAGTAGTTATATTTTTAACTTCTGGAGCAACCTCCGTAGTTTTCCATAGTGGCTGCACCAACTGACATTCCCACCAACAGCACTCAAGTATTGCCTTTTCTCCATGTCATCATCAACATTTGTTGATTATAGTCATCTGAATAGACATTTCTCAGGGAAATGTAAATCAAAACCACAAAGAGGTATCACCTCAGAACTGTTTATGGTATCAATTGTGGTGATAGTTTCATCAGTGTATACTTATCTCCAAAGTCTTCCAGTTGTACAAAATACGTACAGCTTTTTGTATGTCAGTCATAACTCAAAAGTGGTTTAAAAATTGTCTACTCAAATAAATAAGAGGCACAGATATGGTAACTAAAAGAACTCCTCTTTTTCTTAAATTTGGCTATCCATGCATCTGTTTTTCAGCTATACAACAATTTTTGATATTCAGAAGCACAAAGATTTGTATTAATATTTACATTTCAGAATCCTACATCTTTAAGAAAATCCTACACTTGATATTTCCTCACAATCTGGTTTCTGCCTTCATTACTTTCTACTCATTCTTTAATTTACTGTCATCTAGTTTTGTCCCCCATTGATTTTCTTAAAACTGTGTTCCCCAAATTTCTGTCACTGGCCTCCCCCAATCTCTTGTCTACAACTTTCTCCTTTGGTAATTTCAGCCACTACTTTAACACATTGACCGCCGGGGCACCCAAATCTGAGTTACCATTGTGTTTCTTCAGGAGCACCTGATCTA
The DNA here is from genome assembly GCF_009834535.1 of Camelus ferus. NCBI lineage: Eukaryota > Metazoa > Chordata > Mammalia > Artiodactyla > Camelidae > Camelus > Camelus ferus. The sequence goes on from NC_045702.1 coordinate 66,306,600, forward strand.
TAGTGGGAGATTAACATGTTAACAGCTTCTACTATGACCTTTATGTAAGAGGCAACCAAATCTCTAACTTCAACCCAATTTTCTCTCTAAATTTCTGGTACCAAGTTTCCAAATGCTCACTGGATATATCTACTTCAACTTCTGCCACCATTCCAAATTAAATAAACATTTAAAAATTATCTCCCTGACCTCTTCTCACAAATTAAAAAGAAAAACTGACCTTAGAAGAAAACATAGGTATAAATCTTTATGACCTTGGATTAAGCAATGGTTTCTAAGATACCACACCAAAAGCATAACCAAAGAAAAAAATAGGTAAGTTGAAAATTGTCAAAAGTAAAACATGTGTGCTTCGAAAGAGGCCAAGAAAAAAGTGAAGAGACAACTCTAGAATGGTAGAAAAATACTTGCAATTTATATATCTGATAAAGGACTTCTATCTACAATCTGTTAAACATGTTTTACAACTTAATAATAAAAAAGACAAATAACCCTGTTAAAAATTGGCAAAGGATTTAAACAAACATTTCTCCAGGAAGATATACAAATGGCCACAGGCACATGAAAACATGTTCAACACTGCTGTCATCATAGGGATGCAACTGTAAACCACAGTGAGATTCCACTTCATACCCTCTAAGATGGCTATCATCAAAAAGGCAAACAATATCAAGTGTTGGTGAGGATGTAAATACATTAGAACCCTCAAATACTGCTGATGTGAATATAAAGTGGTGCAGTCATGCTGGAAAAGTCTGGTAGTTCCTCAAATGGTTAAATACTGAGTTACGGCCTGGCAATTCTACTCCTAGGTGTATAGCCAAGAGAAATGAAAACACTGAGTCCACACAAAAACTTGTGCACAGATGTTTATGGCAGCATTATTCACTGCAGCCAAAAAGTGGAAACAACTCAAATGTCCATTAACTGACGAATGATTAAATAAAATCGGGTACAGCCATAGAATGAAATATTATTCAGCCAAAGGAAGGAAGTACTAATACATGCTACAACATGGATGAACGTTAAAAACTTTATGCTAAGTGAAAGAACCCAGGCACAAAAGGCCATATATTCTAAGATTCCATTTATATGAAATGTCCAGACTAGGACAATCCACAGAGACAGAAAGTCAAATGAAAGAGAGAGGAAGGCTGCCTAGGGCCCACAGGGTGGGAGGATTTGGGAGATACGAGATGTATGTGCTAATGCATGGGTAAGAGCTGGGGAGCAACGAAGAGTTACTGCTCATGGGTGCAGGGTCACTTTTGGGGGTGACAAGTGTTCTAAACGTGGTGGAGGTGACTGCACAATTCTGAATATTGTAAAAATGCTGAATTGTACACTTTAAATGGGTGAAAGGTATGGTGTGTGAATTATGTCTCAAAGCTATTATTAAAAGTAAGAAAAGAAAACTGAAATGGTTCCTCCTCTTCTGCTGCCTTCTCCTGTTGTAATATTAGCTGCCTACTCAGTCGTATTTCAGGCTTCCCTTCTTTCTAAATCCAGTCACCAATTCATTTTAATTTTATTTCCAAAACATTTTCTGCATTTCTCCCATCTTTTAAAGTCCCAACCTCTTACTTCTTTCCTAGATTACTGCAATTTTGATACATCTCTTTTGATATACTAAGATTCAGGAGCTGACCAATCTACCTCACACGTCTAATATGTATCTTATATTTCTAAAGAGAATTTTCTAATACACAGGAGTGTCCAAGTCACTCACTCCTCTCTCTTTCTCACACACACACACACAAACACACACACACACACACACACACACACACACACCCCAACACAGACTTTTGCTTTGTATTAAGAAAGGGGAACTAAAAAAAAGAAAGAAACCTGGTAAGTAATCTCAGAGCCCCATCTGCATGTGAAAACAGAAATAAATGACTTAAACAGAACTTAATTATCAATATAATAGAGACAAATATAAGGAGAATAAAGAGACTAAAGAAGGCTAACCCTTTGGGACACGAAGAGAGAAAAGGGAATGGGAAATGAGGAAATACAAAATAAAATAGTAAGTAGTGACCTCGTGGTGACATGTAAACAGAAACAAAGCACGAGGAAGAATTCTTACTTAAAAGGTGGACAAAGCAGGAAAAGGCACTGCAAACAGAAAGCATGAGCATGTGCAAAGATCACAGATAAACTAACTTGCCAGAAATGCAAGCAGAGAAATGGGGTAGGAATGTAGGATGTACAAGGAGGGAGAGCAGGACAAGGCTGAAGAGACAGGCAAAGGTCAAACTTAGACCGTGGCTAAGTAACTGGGACTCTACCCTAGACCCCAAGGAACCATTTAATTTTTAAGCAGGGAGAAGGATATAGCTCAGTGGTAGAGTGCGTGCTTAGTATGCACAAAGTCCTGGGTTCAATCCCCAGTACATCTATTAATTAAAAAAAAAAAATTTAAGCAAAGGTGAGATATAACCAAATTTGAATTTTTTGAGAACAAAATAAAAAACATAGCTGGAACACACACAAACTTTATCCAAGACACAAAAACAAAATACCTAAAAGATGGATAGATTTGCCTACATCAAAACTAACAATGTCTGTTCAGCTACCAGAAAAAATTTAACTAGAAGAAAATGCTTGCATCACATATAATTGATGGAGGATTAGTGCCCACACATACAAATAACTGCTACAAATAAATAAGAATTAAAAAAAAATCAGCCAGTAGAAAAATAGGCAAAAGCAACCCACAGAAAAGAAAACACAAACAGCCTATAAACATATATAAAAATATTCAGCTTTACTAGTAACAAGGGATGTGCCAAACCTAACAACAATGAAAACCACTTTTCACCTATCAGTTCACCATGTTTTAAGTTTAATCATGCCATGTCTGCAATGATGCAGAGAAGGGGGTAATCTCATAAAAAGCTGGTGGGGAACATAATGCTGCTTTCAATGACCCTTTGACATCGTTTAAAAATTTAAATATATGTATGCAGAAATTTTGTTTCTAATATCAAGCCATAGACATTTTCTCACAAACACACAAAGAGGCATACTTGAAAATGTTCACACTTGAAAATGTTTGCTGCAGCAACAAATGGAAATGACCTCAATGTGTCACAATGGAGAAACAGTCAAACTATAGTATGTCCATTTGATGCCATTCTATACAACAGCTAAAAGGAGTAAGGTAGATCTGTCTATTCCAGTATGAAAACATTACTGCCTTATTGACTCAAAGAAGCAAACTGCAGAAAAACCTAAAATAACACTCTTTTTTTAAGTGTGTAAAGCTACCCTTCCTCATGCCACACACAAAAATCAATTCTAGGCAGACTGCTAATATAAATGTGGAAGGCAAAAGAATAAAAGTCTAGAACACAATAAAAGAAAGTATCTTCCTGAAACTGGGTTAGGAAAAAAAATTTTAAATAGGATGCAAAGGGTATAATCCACGTGGTAGAAGACTGATAAACTGGACTAGATTCAAATGAAGAACTTTACTTGATCAAAAAGACACCTTTGACAGAATGAAAGGGCATACATGAAATCAATATAAAGCTCATACACAGAGTGTGTAAGTAACTCCTACAACACTCCTACACTAGTGGAAGGGCTGACTAGTACAACTACTTTGGAAAGCTGGCATGACCACTGAAGCTGAACGTACTCACACCCTATGACTCCCCCAGTCCTCTCCTGAGTGTAATCAGACACAGATGCACACATGTGTGCATCAAAGACTTGTGCAAGAATTTTCACAGCAGCATTTTCTGTACTTAAAAAATATCGTAAGCAGCCTAAGTGATTACCCTTGAGAAGGAGGGAAAGCCCATTAACTGGGAAGTGATATGAGGGGCATTTCTGGAGTAAGAGAAATATTTTCTATCCGACCTGGCTGGTGATTGAGTTGAGTATTTAGCTATGTACTTCTGTATGCACTTTTGTTCATGTTTGTAATATTTAATAAAAATAACTTACAACATATATAGATACAATTCAACATTCATAAGCAACCTAGAAAATCTGAACAATTGCTTGTCTATTAGTGTATTAAAGAATTCTTGTTAATTTTTTAGGAGAAGCAAGTCATTAGGTGTGATAAGGGTACTATACATTTATATTTTTAAGAGTCCTTATATTTTAGGGATCTACACTAAAATATTTATAGTGAAAGGATATTATGCCTGAGATTTTCTTTAAAATAACCCATGGGGGTGTGGGGGAGAGGCACAAAGAGGTATAGCTGAAACAAGACTATGAATTTACAATTGTGAACTTAAGAGTTAATAACTGCTGAAATTAGAGGATGAGGACATGAGAAAGTTTCATTATGTAATTCCCTCTGCATCTTGAAATCTTTCATAATACTAACTTTAAAAATATAAACATACAAAATAATAATTCTCTCTCTGTACACTATTATTTGTACATACTATTTGTATGCATGTAATATATACCATACAGAAAAAAACATATGTATGTATGTTCTTTTCTAAAAAATTCTCTATGTAAATATAAATTCTCTGCAACAGATCTAGAAGGACTGACTACACCAAATTAGCAACAGTGATTAATTTGGGGTCAGGGAATGAGACTGCTAATATTTGTAATGTTTAACTTTTCTCTAAGCAGAATATATTCATGTACCTCTAGTAAAATTAAAAGTTAATGTAAATTAAAAATAAAACAAAAATAGATTAAAAATTAGCATATATAAAATTTTAATTTTGTTAGCTACTGTCACCTTTTAAAAAGGCAGTTCTCAACATTTATTTTTTAACTCAAGCAAAAGCGTAAGACCTATTGAGACTTAAGTAGTTTGAAAACCTGAGAATCTCTGGTGGGGTAATCAAACTTCCTTCAAGTATTCCATCGAACACAAAAACTCGGCCTCGACACAGCACTGCAATGTGACTTGGGCAGCACCCTTCACTCTCTGGAAAAAGAAACAGAAAACACAACACGCAGGTTTCTCAAAGTTAAACAAGAGTAAAGCTGCATATTTACACCCAGTAAAATAATCATTCCTCCAATATTTTATTTATCATATATTCATCAAATACATCACGTGGATAAAAACTTTAAAAGGTGACAAAATTTCAGTTATTATGTTATAAATACATGTTCTTGAAATCTGTCCATGTGACATCTAGAAATTCATGAAAGTTTCAAACACCTGTATACCTTGAGAGTCATATAAATCCTAAACTACTGCAGAGCTTTTTAGTTTTATTTACAGATAGGGTGGGAAGGGGAAAAGGCAGCAGAAAAGTCCTGGAGAAGAAGTATTTGAATCAGGTTTCTTTGGGGGATGATTTAATATTGATTAATTATCAGACTATGTAAATGCAACAGTATCTAGCTATGATTTCTCAGTAAAACAGTTTTCAGTAGAATAAGGGCACTGTATGCCTGAGTGGCAAGGAGAAAGAATTTGCCCCACCTATAGTGCTACATGAGGCTCTGATAACACCCTGTGAGTCACTGACAATTGATTCTATGGTTCCTTCACACATCTTAATTCCCCAAGAACTACTTGCTTGCTGTAAATCTCAGACTATTCTGATTAGTCCCATTTTTCAACTAGTCCCTTTGACAAGGGTCTTCCTATATGATCTCTGCTCCTTCCCCCTCAAAAAGGGGAAGAAGAAAAAGAACAGAAGAAAAAGAGGAAGAAAGTTAGGAAGGACACATACTGCCACTGGAAGTAAATTTACTGGTTGATGTTATGTACAAGGAACTGTGCTAAATACTTTACACACATTATCTCATGAAATCTATTCGTCAGCTATGAGGAAGAACCATTTCCTGGTAGCACTATTACTTTTTCTCTTATACCCTATTTCCTCAGGTCCTTGGAGGCGAGGTATGCATTTTCTTCATCTCTCGTGTTTGCTTCCAAACTATTTATTCTTCTTTCCCCTTCACAAACCTCCATATTGTCGTACATTTACCACCACTATCCTTCACTGCTGTCATCTACTATCTAAAATTTAGGGCTGGGAAAGCAACAAGAAAATACACCTGAGGCCAAGTTAATCAATCAGTGTTTGGGAAGAGAATGACAGAAGGTTCTACACCAGGAGGAACACAAGAGGGGATATCTGAGCAGAGGCCTAAGTGAAGGAACAGAGCAACGTGGAAGTACCTACAGGAAGAGGGTTCCAGGCAGAGGAAACAGCAAGTACTAAGGCACTAGGACAAAAATGAGCTGGTCTACTTACAGCAACACAAGGGCAGTGCAGCTGCAGAGAGAGAAATGGGGAGAAGGGTAGACACAATTGGGACCAGATCACACTGGGGCCTCCGGAAAGTCTTTCAATTTTAAGTATCATAGGAAAGAAGCCAGTGGAGGGTTTTAGACCAGAGAGTAATACTGTCATCTAATTAATACTATAAAGGGCACTCCAGCTGCCATAGGGAGAAGGGATTCTAAAAGGGAAGAAAAAATACAGCAAGTATCAGTGAGGAGGTAACTGAAGTGATCAAGGTGAGAAGGACCTAAGTGAGTGAGAGGTGACTGTGGCCTTGACTGGGGTGTCTCACTGGAAGGAAACAACAGGTTGATTTTTTTCTTTTTAAGATGGGAGACATTGCAAATTGGTACAAACCAGTAAAGACAGGAAATTGTTCATGCAGTACAGAGAGAAAGGATAATACAGAAGCCAAGCCCTTGATTAAGCAAGAAGAGGTTTAACCCAGGGCACCATACAGAAGAGCTGTCCTTATGAGTCAGAATAGCTCATCATGATACATGCCCAGGAGTGGGATTGATGGATTATATTCTAACTCTTTTTATTTTAAGGAATCTCCATACTGTTTTCCACAGTGGCTGCATCAAATTACATTCTTTGACAATGCCAAGGTCCAGGGCATGATCATGAGAATGGGGCTGCTTGAGAAGGAGTGGAGGTACAGATCCCTAGAGGAAGAAAGTGAAGGAGAGGAGAAGCCACGGGTCATCAACAAATGGAGGCTGAAGTCTTTAAGAACATGACCAAGACAGTAACGGAAAGACAGGGAGAGGTGCTAAAGCAATCAATGAATGAAGGAGAATGATCAAGGGGGAAGTCACTGTAACAATGACAAGCAATGGTGATATAACCTGACAGCATTTTTTTCCCAGGAGCTCAAATTGTAAGGAAATATAAAATGGAAAGGGCATTGGAAAATAAAGAAGACACCAACATCTCCTACTTGCCCTCTAGTACCAATGGGTAAAAGAAAAAAAAAATCACCATGTGAGATGGTTATAGGAAAAGTAGTACAAAAAAACCAAAAAACAGATTTTACTAACAGTGCCTTTCCCAAGGGAATGGGAGCTTTCAGAGGAAGGTTGAGGATATGATGGATTTTGCTGACCATAAGCTCCATCAAGTACAGGAGAAGGGTTGGGGAAGGAGTGGAGGGTGCATCACAGTAGTGGGGAAGTGGGGTCAAATTACGCTATGCACAAGTCCGTGAGTGCAGGTGATAAGAGACGACATTTGAGGTCTGAACTTCATGGGCAAAATGAGGTAAACAGGATAAAAGGCAAAACTGAATCAGTCCTAATGGTCTCTTAGGGTTAAGTAGCCTGCTGCCCTCCCCCTCACCACACTTAATTTCTTTAATTCTCTCCTTATCCAGGATAGATGCCATGGAGAACATCATGATTTCTCCCTTGCAAAACCCCTTCAATCCTTCACTCCCTCTTTCTCTGCACCTGCCCCTGTTGCTGGGCTGGGGTGGAGGAGGGTGAAACACACCAGGGAGTCTAACTGTAAATTCATAAACACACATGTCAGCACTGTTCACTAGCCTATGTTTCCATAGCACATTTGCTTTTCCCACTTTCCAAAAAGACCATTTCAAACCTCCTTTCTCCTCAAATCCTCCACCCCACTCCCACCTCAGTTCTTATTTCATCAAGGAAAACACAAGCAGTACATAAGACCGCCTCATCTTCCTACAAGTCAGCCAATTCATCTGCATCTAGATATGCTTTTTACACTCCTCTCATGCCTGCTCCTGTCAAAGACTGACCCCTCCACCATTTCTGCTCTTGACCCTCTCTGCTCTTATCTTCTCAATGGCTTTGTTCTTTATCCTTTCCCTTGCAAGGTTATTTTTCTTTCTCTCCATGCCATTCTTGATAGATCACCCATCTCTCTTAAAAAAATTCACACACACACACACACACACACAAATCTCCCACTACACAACAAAACTTTGTTTGCAAGATTTATTTCCAAATGTTGCCACATTCCTTTGGCTGCCTTTCATCTCCTCCAGTTGAGCTCCCTTTTCCAACTTCCACTAACACTGCTATTGTCAGGGGCACCCTCTGACCACATCACATTGACAAATCTAATGGTCACTCTTCATTTTTATATCATTTGATCTCTTGGGAGCATTAGATACAACACTTCTTTCTCCTGGCTTCTGGAAGACCACCATCTTTGTTTTCTTCCTACCTTGGTCCCTTTTGCTGGCTCCTCCTCCTCTGACCACTGAATACTGTATTCAGTTGTGATAAGGATCAGTATCGGTTCCAAACATCTTCAGCTAAATGTGTTCCAAAAGTAATCTTTGCTATTTTTATGGGGGTAGAAATGATTAGTATGCCTGCTAAGGATGACTCCTAAATTTGTATCTGCAGTCCTGAATTCTCCCCAGAACCCCAAACTTTGTACCCAACTGCCTATTTACATTTCCATTTAGATGTCTAAAAGGCATCTTAAATTCAACATTGTCTAAGGGAACTCTTTATCTTCCTCCCTAAATACCTCTCCCCAATTTTTCCCACCTCAGAACCAACACACCTATCTACTCTGTTACTTACTCAAGCCAAATAACTTGAAGTCATCTAATTCCTCTTTTCTTCTTACATTTCACCACCAATCTATGAGCAATTCTGCTAACCCCAAATCCAAGATATATCCAGAATCTACTAACTAGTCATCACCTCAATGCTATCACCAGTAGCACAAGCCTATTGTGGCTCACTGGGACTACTAAAACAACTTTCTAACTCATCTCCCTGCTTCTACATGTCTCTCTCCTAAAAATCTATTCTTCAAACAGCAGGTAGAATGATCCTTTAAAAAATAAATCTGTTCACATCACTCTCTTTCTCAAAACCCACTAATAGCATTTATTCGCATTTTAAAGAAAAGCCAAAAAACTTAGTTGGCTTACAAAGTACATTATGATCTAGACTCTAGTCACCTTTTCAATCTGCCCCTCTCCTTCCTGCCAACTCTGCTCCATTCACACTGCCCTGCAAACATGCCAAGTTTATTCATGCCCAGAAGATTCCCCCTCAACACACACACACACACCACCACTACCACAGCCAATAACTAAAACAGAAATGAAAAGCAGGCTGTGCTAGATCATCTTACCACTCAGATCCTCAGAGAAGTCTTCCCTGACTACCTAATCTGAAATGGCCACCCAGTTACTCATGTGATTTCAATTCCCTATATAGTATTTGTCGCAAACTGCTATTTTTTCATGTTAACTGATTACCTCAGCTTTATCCTTATTTGTACCTTTCCACATAGCCATAAGTTCAAGAATATACTAACCATGACAGATTAAACCACCCTGTCAAGAAGTACATTATTAAATTAATGAACCTCATTTTATGCACTGTAACTTAAAGGAGTTACCTTATCTACAGACATACCTACTAAGTGTTAAAGATTGAATTCAAAACCAAGTCTATTGATATTAGTTCTTAACTGATATGCATACTGTCTCTCTTTGCTACTGCTATTCTCCTAGCAATTTTTTCCTGTTTATCTTTTCAATTCATATTTAAACATTAAAATTTATGCCATAAATAAACAGGTTCCTTTATTCTTTCTTTTAATTCTTCCTCTTTCAACATCAAGGTAAATGTGTCTGGACTGAAGAACATTAAGTATCTCAAGCATCTCAAGAGGTTTACAAAGAGAAGCTGAGTTCTACATGAAAGCAAACTCATACCCCTCACACTACAAGCAAAAATGGTTATTGAAATTTTACTTTAAAATAAAATTTTATCTACGAATAATGTCCATTCATAATTACATTCTGCAGTAATATAAACTGTGGTATTACATTTATAACAAGAAAAATTCCTGAAGTAACTGGAAACCAGTTGTTGGTACAACAGAATTTTCCATTTCAAGATACGCTAGGACACCACGCAGAAAGCACCCTTAACAGATGGTAAAAACGAAAACTTCGATGAGTCAATCTGAACACATGTACCCCCAAGAAGACTGATAGCAGGCTCTCACCTGTGTGAGGCAGCGGGACTCAGGGAGGAAAGCACTCACAAGGGCAGATGCAATCTGGTGAGTGCACACACAAAGATAAACCAGATGAGAAGGAATGAGGGTAGAAAGAGAAGGATCCAGAGACCATATGCTCCAGACTTCCTACTACTCTGATTCGTAACTCTGCTCTTTAACTACAATTCAAACTCTCAAATCATGCAACGTGAGCATCAGGTTTGTACAGAACCATGTAAGACACGGTTTAAGAAAATCCATTCCCATAAATTACTTCCAACTAATCAGAATGACTGAAAGATAAGGTTCATAGAAAGCCTTTGATTAGTCAAAATCCATAAGAAATATTCTTCAAAACAGTATGTTCCACAGTCTCATAGAAGAAACTGCAGCAAAACAACCCAAATCCCAATGCTTTTACCAGAAAAAGTACACATGTTTTCTACTTACCAGTCCTAAAATAACTCATAATTGAATCTCTAGTAATTCCTGGAACCTTGCAAGTGGAAAACAGCATTCGAAATTGATTCATATCTAGAGGAGTATTTCCAACTTTATGAACAGCCACTTTTTCTCTGTTAAGACAAATTTAAAAAATGTATTGACCAAGAAATCATGATAAATCTTATAAACCCAACAGTCATACCTACAGTACTCATCCCCAGATGAGTGAATTAAAGCATCTCAACATTTTGCCACCTGAGACCTTGGGTAAATCTGTAACCAAATTCACCCAACTATCCTTACTTTCTTAATAGCTGCCAGTAGATCAAGTTATGCCAAAGATTTATACTTCCTCTTTCCAACTGAGTGCCTTCCTTTGGAGGCCAGTAGTGTTCAGTGTGGGATGCAGGACCCGCAAAGTTGACATTCAGTTGAGATGGTATGCGAACGTCCAGGTAGGCAACATTCAGCCACCACTCCTCCAGCTAAAAGAAATTAAGAACGTCAGCCTAATGCTACTGATAATACCTGACTATGTAACTGTTGGGGCAGGGAGCTGTGTTTATTCTTTTTTCTTTAATTACTCTTCAACACTTAAATACATGTTTTGTTTTAAATTATCATAGATACTGAAAAATGCTATTGTGATCATTTCTTCCTTTTGAAATTATAGGATCTTAAGTACTATTCAGTTTAACTACATTATCAAAAACATGAAACAAGATGGTACTAAAGACACCTTCAAACAGATCATATTTAAATCACAAATACCCAACAAAGCACTCTAGGTGTGTTTTTTCAGGATACCTGGAGTACAAAAGATACTTAACAAATCTTCACTTAATTTAACAATTAAGGCACTTATAATTTTCCTTTTCCAAGCAAAAACTGAAATACTAAATCAGAAATATTAAAATTTCACCCGGCTTAAGACTAATTTAGATTTTTTTCCACAGACACTGCTTTCTATGAGTCTCTCTTTCACAACATGCAACTGGCTTTGATCTATAAGAAAGTGTATTTCATCGAATTACTTGGATTTCCTTTTGAAGAATGTGATGTTATAAACTATAATTAGTAATTCAGAAAAAGATAAAAGTGAAAAGGATATAGTCAGAACAACAACTTCTTTACCTTTACCCTAATATAATTAGTAAGCACTCAAGGCTCAAGATTGAGAATAAAAGAATCTTGAAGTATACAACTTTATTATTCCATCAGAGGTATCAAAGGCCAATGAAAATATCAGCTTGCTTTTTATTTCTAAAACTAAATGATAGTTACAATCATTATCACTGGACTAAGGTAATATTTTAAATTATGAAAACTCATCAGTTATCTGGACAAAATGCTTTTCTCAAGCCTAGTCTACAGATCACCTGCAACAGAACCACAAGGAGTAGTTGTTCAAATAAGGATTTCTGGGCCCCTCAGACCTACTCAATCAGAATAACAGGTCTCAGGAACTCTGCATTTTAACAAGTTCCCTGTATAGTAAGAGAGGAGCCCATACACAACCCTCAGAACTCCCGAGAGTTAAGTAATTCATTCAATCTTTTGGGGGACGATAATGACAATAATTACAAGGATTTTACAGCAATAATTTTAAAATGAGAGCTAGGTACATTGTTACCTTCCATTCTTTAGGGATCAATATCCTAAGTATAAGTACAATAACATAAATACCCAATTTCTTTTTTCCTTCGCCCTTTCAAGTAATTTCTGCTGCAATGTTTTTCCAATACCATTTTGAAATTTTTGGACAATTGCTTCAGTTTTCTTATATTCTTCTTCATTTGCAAACGGCTTTACTACAAAGAAAAAATATGCATTAAAGTATTTAGACATCAAGTACCACAAATTCACTTCGATTATTATTACTTACACAAACCTGGAGACTCAGTTATATAAAACAATTATATATGCACTATTACAGCAGTCCAATAAATTATAAAGGAGATTATGACATGAAAATGGCTGAAAAACAATAATGCAAAATACTGTAAAAAATTAAAACAGTGTATACTATGTAATCTGATAACTATTTTCAAGAAAATTGTTTTAAAATCATTCTAGATGGTGATAGTTACAGTGACAGAGACAGGACTGTCATCTAGCTACTAGTCCAATAGGAAAATAAATCCTGTTTAGCCACGACCAAGAGAAATTAAAGCTTCTTTCCACTAATGTTCAAGCAAACCCTTTAACACTGTGAATGTAAATGCAATGTGTACATAAATTTAAGTGTAAAGACTTCCCAGAGAAGTTTAGGGTCCCTTGTGGCCAATAATGGTTTACACACACACACACACACACAAACACACACACACACACACACACACAGAATGCACAGTTTCTAGTCCAGGAAAACCAAGTGTTCAGAAAATTGAGCTATAAGTTAGAAATCAAGGTATGTTAATATCTTCCATTTGTTTTATTTTGCCTCTTCAAAGTCTTAAAGTTAAATAGCTGTATTCAGAGAGCACAAGTCAAGCGAATAATAAATGAATTTTTCAAAAAAGAAACTAGAATTCCCAGATGACAGTAGATGAGGAAAAAAGGAGAGAAAAAAAAAAAAACTGAGTTTCCAGTTAAACAAAGTGAACTAAGTACATAAATTTATCTTCACTCCTAGAAATTCACAAAAATAAGAGTTCAGTAATCAAAAAGGCATAGATTCATAAGGACAAAGAAAATAAAAGAAGACAGGCAGCAGACAAGATAAGCCAACAATATTACAAATTAGAAAATACTTGGGAAAACAGTGACTGCACAGCACGGAGAAAGTTGTCATCTACAGCCTAGACAGTGGAAGGTAGTGGGAGATAGTATAGGTTAGGTACAAACAAAAAAGCAAGCCAATTCCTTCAGTAGAATCTCAGAAAGGTTCAAGAATTCAAGACACATGGACTTCTAAAGGCAGGGGACAAAGGGAGGCTGAAAAACAGGAGGACTGCTTCAAAGTCTTTAAAAGCAGCCAACAAGTACCCCATCCATACTCATCCCTGTAGACCACCTCCTCCTTTCTAGAAAGCCAGGCAACTTCCTCCCAATGGCAGTAGAAATCTGAAGGTTTACCCTCAGGAGAAGTTGAACCAAACAAGCAGAATACATGAATTTTAGCTCAAATTTTAAAAAGAGGGATTACAATGAAAGTGTACACCAGAAAAATGAGCCCTCCTGCCCACTCCCCCTACTCAGCTCCCTGAATACTAGCAGTCAGGTTCTAAACAAAAGAGAATTCTTCTTTGGGGAAATCATCAGTCCAAAAGAAAGAAGTATTGGTATTTGGGTATGTCCTAATGGAACTGCTGGATCTCTGCCCTCTCACCCTACAAGGCTCACTCTAAGATCTCCTAGTTGCCAAGCCCCACCCATGCACACAGAGCTCCAGTCAGCCTTTAAGTGTGATTCTTAAACATGAATGACTATGTCTTGCCAGATAGTTGAGGAAAGTCTCTTATGTGAGAGTCAGAGAACAGAACAAAAGATTGATACATCAAACAGTAAACAGACCAAAAAGGGACAGGCACTAACAGGCACTAACAATGAAAGGAAAACAATTTTTTAATTAAAAGTTTCACTCAGAAGGATGCAGATCCAAGTAGTAGGAGTTCCAGAAAGAGGAGGGGAGGGTATTGCTCAAGTGCTAGAGCACATACTTGGCACACATGAGGTCCTGGGTTTAATCCCCAGCACCTCCTCTAAGAATAAATAAATAGACCTAATTACTAACCCCCCGACCAAAAAAAAAAAAAAAAAAAAAAAAAGGAGTTTCAGAGAGAGAAAGAGCAAAGGGAGGAGAACACTATCAAAACAATGATATTTTAAAATAAAGAACATGACTTTTTAAACTAAAATAACCTACTGAGTGTTCAGAGGAATAAATGAAAAACCTACACACAAAGAGATATTACTGAGATATTCAGAAAAATAGAGATAAAGACAAGGTTTCCAAACACATTTACATCAAATACCAGAATGGCATCAGACTTCAAGAGGAACAAACAGTGCCTTCAAAACTTAAAAGAAAAATCATTTCCAACCCTAATTCTATACTCAGCCAAACAATCAAGTATGAGGATGGCATAAATAAATTAAGGAGTCTTAACATTCTTTTCCTCCCAGACACCCTTTCTCAAGTAGCTACTGAAGATGTATTAAACCAAAATAAGGGAACAGAAAGAAGCAGCCAGAACCCAGGAGCCAGGGAATCCAACAGGAGAGAGAGGTGACCAGAACTGGCAGGATGATGGCCTCAGGAAAGCCCAGGGTAATGGCGGTCCAGTCAGAGAACTGAATGCTGACTGGAGAGGAGAGAGAGCCCCAGCAGGGATGTCTCCAAGAAGAAATGAAACTGAGAGTATCTCTTAGGTGTTTATATGTATTCAGGGATTTTCAGTGTATTTGGGAATGAGTTAGTTATGGATACAAAGCCAACTAAACAAACGAAAAATGGAAAACAAACAAGCAAAAGGGAAATAAAAGTGCTATACACCAATTGGTTCTCTTGAGAATAACTGCATAACCATATACCCTCAATGGTCAGGGCAATTAATTTGCATAAATTCTGATTTAAATCAGGTGAATACTAATTTAATCCCAAATGGTGATTTTTGTACAGCTGCATTGAGAAAATGAGAGGGATAATGTGGATATGTTGGACTGCATAAATGTTGGGAAGGGAAGATGGAGTTTAGGGCTTGCAGGAGAGCTAAATCCACAGCTTTTTAGGAACTAATTTACAATATCTACAACTAAAATAATCCAAGAAATAGTAGTATAAGAATGTTAGTTTAAATCCGGAGGTAAACACAAGAAGCAGATAAAATATTTGAAAATGCTTCCCTAAGGGAGTGGGATTTGCAGTAGGTGGGGAACGAGGCAGAAGACTGTACTACTTTTTATTGTAAGCACAATAGTACCGCCTATTCAAACTATGGAAAAATTAACATGAGAGAGACAGAAGTGTTTTGGACATTTTAAGGACACTTTCAATTATCACAAGCCTAGAGGAAAAAGCAATTTGACACTCATCAACTTCTAACAATTTTATAGTTTGCTAAGTTGCTAACAACATTAATATACACTAAAAGATTATAAACATACCTGATTCAAGGTATTTTTTTAATGATTCTTCAAGTGAAGGAACAGGCAGTGATGGAAGAGAATCCTGGTACTGAAACGTCCGTTCTTCAGTTGATTTAGCCAATTGATTCTCCATGATGCAATCACAGTAGGAACACTAAAGAAAAAAACCCCATAACTTCAATCTCAAATATTCTTTTAGAGGCTAGTTCTAATTCATGACATCAACATTTAGGGACTACAGTATATCCAGGACTTGGGCCTAACCCCTAAGGAATTTATAACCTTGTCAGAGAGAAAACCAATTTAAAAAAAAGCGTAGAATCAAAGTGTCAGAGGTCAAGGAGTGATCAGTGGGACCAATATAATTACCATTTACTGAACACCTACTAATTGCCAAGTACTTCAAGTAAGTGTTACAGAAAATATGCTATCTCCCTAATCTTCATAACAGCTCTAAAAGGGAATTCACTGCCATTTCAGGTAAGTCAAAACTCAGATATTTAGTAACTTGCCTAAGGTCAAACTAACAACTCAAACCCAGATCTGTTTGACCACAGTCTTCCCCCATACAAAGGCTACCTGATAGTGGGTGAGGGGCCCTGCAGTAGGCAGAATTCATATATGTAGAAAAGGATAACGGGCTGAGAGGAAGAACTCTGAACAGCGAAATGTGAAGGGGTATGGAAGAGTCATCCAATTACAGAGTCATAAAATATTACAGAATACACAAATCATATGACAGGCTGTTGGAACCTAATTGGGTGACACCGACACAGAATGATTTCATGTATCCCGAAGCAACCTGGAACATTCTCCACAAATGTATTAATTTTCATTAGAGAAATCAAAGTAACACAAAATGTGAATGAAAAAAGAGATTCCTCACAGAAGCCTTTATAAAGTATATATTAAAATAGCAATTGAGAAATCAAGGAACATTAATATTAAATAGGAATTGCCTGTCTTTTCAAATACTCCTTGCTAAGACTAATATCAAAGCCAAATAAAACAGTCATAGAAAGTTACAGAATAAAACATTACCAAAAACAATGGTGCGGCAGAGACTGTTTTTCAGCCAATAAACATTCTCCACTTCCTTCTTAACAGAATCCTGAGTTTCAGCTGGGCATACAGCCACACAGCTGCATCTTTTCTACCCTCCCTTGGTGCTCAGAATGGCTTTGTCATGTCTATGTTGCCTCCAGATCATATCCTGGTAAACTACACGTGTTCACTCTCCCTGGCTTTCCCTCCTTCTCACTGCCTACCTAGCAGGCAAAGTGCCAACTGGAACAGCACTTGAGACCCATTTATGAAGGCGATACATTCAGGTTGTCAGAATCTTCCTACTAGCCCTAGACTTCTTCCTCTAGATGGGGGGAAAAACAAAATAACACAAAAACCTTTTATTTAAACTTTAGTTTGTGCTTTCTCTGTTAGGGAGAAGAGCTTAGCCTTCACCACTGATGTAAAGAGATAATTCAAAAATGAGGTACAACAAAGATCTCCTAATTCCTCAGCTTCTTCCTACCTCATGACTGTCTCAGCTTCACTTTGACATTCTGTAACGGGGCTTTACATCTAACAGAAATGTAAATTTGGGTCCAAATACCAACCCTGCCACTTTCTAGCCATGTGCTTCTGAGCAAGTAACTTTCACTGAACTTCCATATCTGTAAAGAGAATAATTACGTAATTAGAGTTGTTAGGATTTTTTTAATACCTGCAAAGCCACATTACAAAAATAATCTGGTTGAGACAACCACATCACACTAGGCGTAACTCCTATGAATGGCCTCCAAGACTCCACCCCTTCTAATCCCCAGAACCTGTCAACATGAGGTGACTATCACTTCCTTGATTGTGAGGGTGCTATTACACAACTAGCCTTCAACTTTTAACTAGGGAGATTATCCAGGTGGGCTTAATCTAATCACTTACGCCCTCAGAAGCAGAAAGCTTCCTCCAGGTGGTGGCAGAAGAGAAGTCAGGGAGATTACAAGTATGAAAAGGACTGGAGGTGCTGTCTGGCTTTGAAAATGCAGCTCGTCTTGCAGAAACAAGAGAGGACCTAGCTAACAGCCAGTAAGGAAATGGGGTCCTCAGCCCTACAACTGCATGGAAATGAATTCTGCCAACAAACTTAGTGAGCCTGGAGGTAGATTCTCCCCTAGGGCTGCCAGAAAGCCCAAACCAACAAACTTTTTAGCTCTGTGAGATCCTAAGCAGAGTATCCAGCTAAACCTACCCAGACTTCCCATCTATAGTGCTGCTAGTTAATAAATTTGTGGGGTTTTTTTAACTGTTAGGCTTGTGATAAATTGGTACAGCAGGAACAGGAAACTAATACACACACACAGAAAAGATAAGCTATTCTCTGTATACATCCCTCCCACTTAATAGACTCTAGGGCACTGAATTCAAGACTACAATTTCATACCCACTACGTTCTTAACTCACCAAAATCTACACATTAAAAATATGAATTATCAGATTCTTTCAAGGAGGATTAGTTGTTTTGAATTCTCAACCACAAAGGTTAAATAATAGAATTCCAAAAGAACCTATAAATGCATTAAGAAAATGATGACGCTGGATTTAATTACCGTGAGCTTCCTGGAAGCCGTAAGATATAACCTCAAAGTGGAAAAGAGAATCAGGAAAAACAGGTAAAATAAATAGATTATCACATACCAGAACACCAGGATGAATTGTTTAGGACTACCAGGAGCTTGTTGCAAAAATTCTGTTTTGAGATCACAGGGGGTTGAATTATGCTAGTGACTGTGGGGAGAAAAAAAACAAGCTCAATAATTGCAGGGGGTAAAATTAACAAACACTGGTAAAAGGGTAAACGACCGAGGAAGACAGACAACCTAGGGGTTGGGAGGCCCCAAGACTCAAACTTTGGGAATCACAGCAAACACAAGCAAAAAGTCCATCTGCCAAAGAGATGGATGAGAATTACCACAGGATTAATCGGTTTAACTACTAGGACAACTGCACCTCCTTCCAGCAGACAGGTCCACGGGAAACACTATACCTCCCGGTGCCCGGGTATCTGGCGCCAGCGCCCTGTCGGCAGCGCAAGTTCGAAGTTTGGCTCTAGAGACAGGAGCAGAGCGCGACGAGAGCTCGGAGACTCCTCCCGCTAAGACAAGGGCAGCTCAAAACACTCAAGAAGCCGCCAAGAAATCCAACCAAGCACGACGACGGACCAGCCTAGCGGCCCAACCTCAAGGGTAGCTTTCTGACCTGAGCAGGCAAGATGCCTGAATTGACACGACAGCCTCCGCCGCTTTACTTTATTTAACTCCGTTCTACAGACTTAACTTTTCTCCACCCTCTAAGGGTTAGGGGAGGGAGGAGCGCTGACTCCGCAGTCCGGCTGCTCCTCACTCCTCGCTCTTCACCTACTCCACCACCCGCAGCTGTGCCGACCCGCTTCCTTGCGGCCGCCCAGGAGCGGGATTGGACGGAAAACAGCGAGGGTCCCACCCCGCGGTCACTGAGGGACGAGGATTGGCTGGTCCCGCCCCGTACTTAAAGCTGGGGGCGGGCCGGGCCTGCGCTCTGGTGGACGCCGGTCCCCGTACCCGCGGACGTCCGCGACCCGGGGGAGGCGGGGGGGGGGGGGGTGGACATGGTTTCTAGGCTGCAGGCCCGGGAAAACCTCCACCGACAAGACGAAGAGTCCAAACCCTGTCAGGCATCAGTTAACTGCCTGCCACAGGTGGAGTACAGCGTCTTGCCCGGGACGCGGCGGGGGCTATGGGTCGGCGGCGCTCGGCTCACGCAGGTACCTCAGCCTCTGGAACAGATGGCCCACTTTCACCCAACTCGTGCAACACTCGACGCCGTGTTTCCTTTTCTCTACTAACCCCAACTCTGGCTCACAGGCCACTCTTCCCACTCCCTAGTGTGACGCTTTTTGTAGCCCCCAAGCAAGAATTTGTACCTTAAAAGGAATATTATTGTTCACCCCGTGTCCTAGCAAGAGAACAGTAACCACATAAATCCCTACTGGACCTTTCTTTTTCCTTCATGCACTTAAGCTAAAGTTTGTCCAGCATGGATGTGCTGCAGCCATCTGCGCCATCCGGGGCCACCCTGTCCTACAAGTTTTCCCACTGCCCAAGGTCCTTGAAGCCCCAGAGATGCTCACACTGCCCACTTGAGGTTGATCTGATGTACTTCTACTATCTTTTACTGTCGCACCAAGAAATGGAGTTTTTAACCAGAGGAAACTTTCTAGAGGAAGATCATGATGTAGTTAACTTAATTTCACAGACAAATCTATTTTACATGTACGTACTGAAATAAAATATACTGCTTCATTTTCCATTTTAAACACACACTTTCGTATTTATGGAAGAAAAGACCTATAGTTTACTGGTCCTGAACTGGTTGACAGATATAAATAATAGGATTTTAAATTAATATGTCATTACAGGTCCCAGCCCTTTATCTGTCTTTCCTAACTCCCTCAGTAGTAAAATCTGACCTGAGTTGTAACTGAAGCTACACTTGGTGTGAATATTCGTAAGTTCTTTACAGAAATATTAATGTGTCTAATTACAGTGCAGCACCAGCCCTTGCTGGATGTGTTGCTTAATATATGGCAGACACACCTTTCTGATAAAAGTTATAAATTCTGAAACATCAGATCAAAAAACTTCAGGTGGGGAACTGTAGACTTGTAGCAACAATTTCTGAAAGTGTGATAAAGAACTTTCCTCTCATAGTACGTAAGTGCTGTGTTCTGAATAATATATTGGCTTACATAAAAAAAAGAATGCTGGGGGAGGTAATCAGTTGTTTTTTTTTTTTTTAATGGCAGTACTGGGGATTGAATCCAGGACCTCATGCATGCTAGATACACACTCTACCACTGCGCTGTACCCTCTCCCACTATGAGATAGTATTCTTAAACAGAATAATTTTAAAAATACTCAAAAACGTTGTCCTTTTTCTCTCCTTCCTAGTGAGTTCTGGCACATCATAAAGTTTATGCATGTTTAATGCTTGTGGCTGGCATAGAATTTAGGGTCACTTAGCTTCACTGCCTTTCTCCTAGTCCTAATGTTTATTTAAAGGGGAACAAGACATTTCTGTAAAGATTCGTGGATTCTTGGAAAGAGAAAAACCTATGGGATTGAATGAAAAGGAGTGGAACAGAGACTTGGGTGTTGGAATAAGGGTAATCTTTTAAAATATACCGATAAGCAAATGTACCAATAATCCCCCAAAGCATACAAGTGATTTGTTTTTCTTCAAAATACATAATATGTGTTTTAATGGCAGATTCTAAATTATGTTCTGTTCAAGTTAAATTTGAACTAGTTTGCATCTCTTAGAGTAGAATGGGAGATAACAGGCACATAAGTTGTTTTAGTACATGACATATTGATAACAAGAAGTTGTCCCAAGATTGAAAACTGATTGTGATTCAAAATATTTTTCTGGAGAAGAACTTGTAAGTACTACAAGTGGTGATAATAAGTTTTTTTTTAAGTTGCCATTAAAGATCTTTCATTTTTAGTCCTATATAGCTCTTTCTCAGTATACCACAAATAAAAAAAATCTCTCAGACAATTCTGGGTAAGTTCCACCATAAAAAGTACAAAAATAAAAAAATTTACATTTCAGTTCACATAGCTAGCTTACTGATTAGACTTCTGACTCTAAGAAGTCATGAGTTGTGGTATAAATAGCTCTAATCTCTAGGACAGATCTTTAATCTACTTTTATCCCGGTGTATAAAATGAACATACTAAAGAAGTAATTGTGAGATGTTTTTTCTTATTTTTAATAGGGGTTGGAGACACTAAATGGGTGGTCACTTCGGGAAGCAACCAATAGCAAATTAAAGTATGCTGAATGCCAAAAAATCAATCTGAGATTAAAAAATTAACTCCACTACCTACAGCAGATGAACATACAAAGGGCCTCTTTCTAGAACTAATCATTGGTTTGGAGTTGCCTTTGATGATATTTACTGTATATAAAAATTTACTGCTGAAATTCCAGGGATAAATTAAGATATCTATGGTGTCTTTGTATCTCAGAAAAAGTCTGTATTACTAAACAGAACATAGCATTTAAAAAAATTAACAGCTTTATCAAGGTATAATTTATATACTATGAAGTTCACCCATTTAAAGTGTATAAATCAGTGGCTTTTCCTATATTCACAGGGTTATGCAATCACCATAATCTAATTTTAGAATATTTTTATCACCCCAAAAAGACTATTCCCACCTCCCCAGCTCTATGCAATTATTAATCTACTTTCGGTCTATAGATTTGCCTATTATGGACACTTTGTATAGATAGGATCACACAATATGTGGTCTTTTGTGACTGGTTCTTTGACTAGACATGTTTTCAAGATTTATCCATGTTGTAGCATATACCAGAACTTCATTTCTTTTTGTGGCTGAAAAATGTTATGCCATATGAATATACCTCATTTTGTTTATCCATTCATCAGTGGATGGACATTTGGATTGTTTCCATCTTTTGACTATTATAAATAATGCTGCTATAAACATTTGTGTTCAGTTTTTGTGTGAACATATTTTCAGTTATCTTGAGTGTATACCTAGGATTGGAATTGTTGGGTCATATCATAACTCTATATTTAACATCTTTTGAAACTGCGAAACTGATTTGCAAAGTGACTGCACCATTTTACATTACCACCAGCACTGGATAAGGAAAGGTTCCAATTTCTTAATGCCCTAATAACAGTAACAATGTTACTTTTTATTATAATGATCTTTTTTATTATAATCACCCTAATAGATATGAAGTGTTCGCTTATTGTGGTCTACATTTGCATTTCTGTGAAGGCTAATGACATTGAGCATTGTTTTCTGTGCTTATTGGTCATTTGTGTATCTTTAGATAAAAGTCTTTTTGTTGTTGAGTTGTAAGAGTTCTTTACATATTCTGGATACAAATCCCATATCAGATATATGATTTGCTAATATTTTTCTCCCCTGACGTGGGTTGTCTTCACTTTCTTGAGCATGTCCTTTGAAGCACAAATGTTTTAAATTTTAATGATGTCCTGCTAATCAATCCTGTCTTTTAACATTTGTGATTTTGCTTTTGTAGCTAAGAAGTCATTGCCTAATCTAAGATCATGAAGACTTACTTCTGTGTTTTTTCCTAAGAGTTTTATAGTTTTTGCTCTTAGACTTCTGCCTGTGATCCACTTTAAATTACTTTTTATATGTGGTGTGAAGTAGGGGTCCAAATTCATTCTTTTGCATATGGAAATCCAGTTGTCTCATCGTTTGGTTTGGTTGAAAAGACTATTCTTACCCCCACTGAACTGGCTTGGCCCCTTTGTCAAAAGTCAGTGGACCATAAATGATATGATTTATTTCTGAACATTCATCTACATGTCTTTCCTATGCCAGTACCACACTGTCTTGATTACCTCAGTGTTTTAGTTTTGAAATGTGATGTCTGAGTCCTCTAACTTTGTTTTTCTTTTTCAAAATCATTTTGTCTGGTCTGTATCTCTGGCATTTTCAAGGACATAACACTTCACAGTATAGCTACAGACCTCAGAATAGTGTTTCATTTAGTACATAAATACTGGCTTTTCATATATATTATGCTTCTGATAAACCAGTCTAATCTAGTTAGTGAACTGGAAGTATCACAGCAACATATAGGTCATGTAGATCATCTACATCTTCATCTACAGTTATTATGAAGAAAAAACTTACAAAGGTAAAGTTCAGTACAAATATTTTTAACGCAAGTTTTATAATTTACATATTGCATAATATTCATATTAATGGGTATATGGGAACTTTTCCATTATGTAGCATCCAAGAGAACAAGAGAGATCACGTGTGTGTGTGTGTGTGTGTGTGTATCCTCAAAAGAAGCCAGTTTTGTTTCATTCTTAAATAAGTACTCTATAGTTTACCAAAAAAATAGTATGATGATGAGTACTCTAGTGAAACATTAGTAGGGGTTTAATCAAAGGGCCATATGTCCCTAGACAAATTATATTATCAAGAAACTGACTTTGAAAATCATCTGAGAAAATGGCCCCCCATGGGGTGGGAAGGGATAAATTTGGAAGTTTGAGATTTACAAATGTTAGCCACTATATATAAAAACAGATTTTTAAAAAATTTCTTCTGTATAGCACAGGGAACTATGTTCAATATCTTGTAATAACCTTTAATGAAAAAGAATATGAAAACAAATATATGTATGTATATGCATGACTGGGACATTGTGCTGTACACCAGAAATTGACACATTGTGACTGAACTTCAATAAAAATAAAATAAAATTCCAATTAAAAAAATAAAAAAGAAAATGGTCCCCCTTGGAATTGCGGGTGATCTACCTGATTTATGTTTCACCATGCTTGCTGACATTTGAACCTGACCTTTTTTAATCTTAGGAATAATTTTCAAGTTTTAGTTATGTTTTTATAATTAACAACATGCAATATACCTCTAACAACATAAAAATTTTCAGTCTGTCAATCAGCATTAAGTACTTAGAGAAAAATGTTTGATTTTGAGGGTAACTTGTAATTTGTTACCTTTGTAATGTACTGAATATCTTATCTTTTTGAAATTTGTATTCCATATTAGTTTATGCCTCATATTCTGATCATACCTTATAATATGCTTTGCCTATTGAAAATATACATATATTTTGTTTTAAGTATATTGAAGCTATTGGCATTATTTAAAATACTTTAGGGTACTTGATCATCATTCTGCTTCTTTTTTTTTTTCCCTTAAGTTATCAGAAAGGATACCATAAACCAAACAAAGGAAACTTCCTTATGGGTTTATACAGAAGGGAAGGTGTCATGTTATTCTGTGTTGTTTCATTGCAACACCTTTAACAATTTGAAACTGTTTTGAGCTCCAGTTTTTTGTTTGGTTTGGTTTGGTTTTTTGCCTATCATGTTTGTGACTAAAATTAAATTCTAA
Organism: Camelus ferus; assembly: GCF_009834535.1. Lineage (NCBI taxonomy): Eukaryota > Metazoa > Chordata > Mammalia > Artiodactyla > Camelidae > Camelus > Camelus ferus. The sequence continues at coordinate 66,331,366 of NC_045702.1, forward strand.
CATCTAAAATTACCAAATACTTTTTAAAGATCCTGTAATAAGGATTCTCATATCAACCATCTGAAGTACCCTGTTATGTCAAAAAGATAGGAAATTATGTTCTACATAGTCCTAGAGACAAGCATCAGTGATTGTAGCTTTTTTCTTGACAATCCTCATATTATAAAGCAGAGGTACTCAAAGGATGGTCTGATGTTTGCATGCCATTCTTAATATCAAGAAGTTGAAGGAGGGTTTCCATTTCTGCTTCAAAGACCACACTTCTCTTTTTTTCCCTTGTAATGGCATCCTTTTTCTACCATATCAAGTTCATCTAAACATGTTAACATATAAGGGACTTTAGATAGACACTGTATACAAGTAAGTTCTCAATTGTAGTGAAGTTAATTAAACACTGTTGACCTTAAAAATAAAACAGTAATGTTTTACCAGCAAAATGCATTTATTCAGGAACAGTAGAGGAACTGCAATTCGGGACAGGTAAGCTGTAGCAAAAGCCATAGACAAAGTCCCAAGAAACAAAGGAGAGGAACATTATTCTATACAGGAAAAACTAGGAAATTGGGAGGAGTTGTTTTAAGCAAAAGTCCATTGGAGAAAAGAGAGTTCAGGGAGATGACAGTTCCTCATTGACTGAATTGCTGGAGTAGCTGATTTCATGTAGGAGATGCAATGTGCATGTTTTCTTGAGTCCTGGTAACTGATGATTCTTTCCTGCTGATGATTATCCTGTTGGGATCTGTAATGGACAGTTCTTCCCTTAACTGACATCAAGTGGTACCACATGAAATCTCCCTCCTTTTGGCCTCCTGACTCCATTCCAGTGAGGTTACCCTTTGTTAATTTTTACATTTTACCATTTTGATCAAGATCGTTCTCTGAAAGCATCACTGATCAAGAGTCAAGTCTTAATTCAGTAGCCTGTTGACCCTCAGAGCCAGGAAGGAGCTTTCCTGGGTGTCATGTCCCACACCAGAGGAAGTTGTATGGATTGGAAGTCTATTGAGGTCATATTTGAGTAGTAAGGAGGGGTAGGTGGGAGAACTCACAAGCATTTTCCATCTATAATCCATATATATCAAGATTATAAACACTGGAGACCACATCTTTATTAAGTTCATCACTTTTCAAAGGTTTGACAGGCAGCAAGTACAGAATAAAAAGTAACATGACAATTCCAAATTGTATGATGGTTCTAACTCAGAACTCTAGGCCTGAAGGTAGCCAACTGAACATTTATTGGCACTTATTCCAATTTAGGGGAGAAAAATTCTCCCTATGGAGACAAACCTGGAAACATGTATGCCTCTTGGAAGTCCCCACTTAAAGTAGCCATGAAAGCAAAGTAGAATGGTGAATACAGGAAGAGGACACAGAAACTGGAAGAATTAATTGAGCACATTGGAAAGTTACAGTGCAGGAATAAACATGAAGCAATAGCTGATGAACTCTCACAAAGACAGCAAACTTCAGAGATGCTTTAAAACAGTATTGTTGTCTCCAGAGAACAGTTTGGAACCAAATGCACCATCAGTTAACACAGCCTGTGAGGTTACAAACTCAGATCATGAGTTGGATAACAATCCAGAGTCAGTTTAGACAAAAAGAGATTTGGGTGAATCCTGAACTTCTGACAAGCCTGGTCCATCACGTCAGAAAGCTCCCTCGTCAGGTGTCATCTGCTTCAGTTAGGGGAAGTCTTTACTTTCAGGTCGTCGGCTGGTGTGCAGATGCAGTCAGTGTCTGGTGCCTTCTTTAGATGAGTCACTTGCATCTCTGCTTTGCCACATTAATTAAATCTGGAATGGATGTAGTTTCCCATTCCACCCTGGTTCCCATTTACCATAAAGAAAGATCCCATTTCAGCCCATAAATAAACGTAGAGTTAAATGCTACCTGAGTGGATTCCATATCTGAAGGAAGACCAGAATTTCCTTTGCAAACAATCTGAAGTCTATTATAATAGTCGCGAATGGTTTCATCAGATTTGTATGTGCAAGTCTGAATTTTGTTTCAGTCATGCTTAGGAAAAGCTATTATAATTGCTCAGCTGAGGTTTTTCAGTGAGTGTTCTATCATTTTGCCAAAAGTTAACAGTTTCTTTTCCTAAATTTGTTTAGGATGTTCCCATCTGGCAAGTTTCATCCAGTGTTTGGCTTGACTGTCACCCACAAGCAGGTGGACAAACTGATATAAATCTGAAAAACCAGGTTGGTAAGTTTGAATAACTATGTTAAATTCTTCAGCAAACTCATGGGGTTCCTCATTTACTTTAGGAAATTCTCTCAATTCAGCCTTCGTCCAGGGAACATAACAAATCTGGGGTTTATTTGGATCCTCAGAAGAGTTAACTTGAAAGGAACAGATTCTGATAGGCTCAGAAGAAGAGAGAGTGGGGCGATGTTCAGAGAAAAGGGGGAGTTTGGTGAGGGAATTAGGATGGGGAAGCCAAGGGTGTAGCAAAGGAGGTGGTGTAATAGGAAGGGGGATGGTGACACTGCAGGCGGGGCCTCAGCACAAGGCGGCTAACTTCAAAACGTGGGAGAGGGAGAGGAGAGGCCTCAGGAGCCTTTGTGCCTTCCTTTTGTTGTTTGCCTCAGTTAATTTAGGAATTGTATTTTGCAGAGAAGCAGTTTTAGACTCCTGATAATGCTTGGGAGCCTCAAAATATGTTTTTTTTTTAACATTTACAGTGACATTTAATATATAGTTTTTAGCAGAAGGAAACATTTAGGTCACAGTGACATGGAAAAACACATAGACTATGTAAAATTCTAGGCTTTCTCCTAGAATATTTAGAACGCTCATCAACAGTTAATTAGTACAATAAAGATGGCCACCAGGTAATTGCAGAGGGGAGGTAATTAGGTTTATTTATTTATTTGATTTTTCAGTGGAGGTACTGGGAATTGAACCCAGGACCTCAGGCATGCGCTCTCCCACTTGAGCTGTACCCTCCCCCACCGCCAGGTAATTGAATAAGCAGAATGTCATTTAGTATTTTAAAAACACAGATTCTGGGAAAAGAGGCTACCACCAAAATATCCAGAAATCTGAGTTAACAGATACTCTACTTTGCATACTTGATACTAATAAATATGAGCATTTACAGAAACTATGAATGCAGGGCAATAGCCTAAGGGATAGTCATGGAAAAGATTAAATGAACACACTTAATAGGTTTTTTTTTAGTTTAGTTTAATAGTTTTTTTTTTTAATTTATTGAGAAACTTAAGATTTGCGTACATCAAATGAAACCAATTTCTGGAGGGAATAAATCAAAACCCACAATAGAAAAAATATTTTTAAAGCCATGGCTGTGCAATTCAGTTTAAAGAAAAGTAAATTCGGGGAGTTCAAAGTTTTCCCGTAATGGCCAATGGTGTTCTAAACTGTGGCTGTCAGGCTAGTTAGAACTGCACATGAGGAGGGACTGAAGTTTTTAAACATAAAATCAGCTGGGGTCCTAGAAGAGGGGACACCCTCAAAGCATTTTAATGACTGGGATCCCATTTCTTAGAGGATTTTCTCTACAGAAAAAGGAAAAATTCCTGAACAGTAGAGTTCCATCAGGAACAGCCTGGTTCCCAAAGGAATCGGGCCAAAGGCCAAATGAGCTCTCTCAGAAAGGACAAAGCCTTTCAACAGATTCAGAATAAAGTCTGGAGAGCTCAAAATGGAGAGAACAGAGCTTGAAATCCAGGAGAAACACCCTCCAACTCAGTGGGCTCTGTGGGTACCAGCACCTGTTTGCTCACTCATCTCAGAGTTGTTGGAGGTCTTCTCAGGATCCTACTCCTGATCTTCAAGTAATGTGGATCTTATGAATAACACAGTCATTTTACCAGCAATACACACACACACACACACACACACACACACACACACACACACACGTGTATATATGCGTGTATATATATATACACGGAAATAGCAGAGGAGATGCAATTCAGGACAAGTGAGCTACAACAAAAGCTGAGGGCAATTCCAACAAAGAGAGGACCATTATTTTATAGAGAAAAAGGAGAAAGTTAGGAATGGTTGTTTTGAACAGAAGTCTATTGGAGAAAAGTGAGAGTTTAGAGTGATGGCAGTTTCTCATTGGCTGACTTGCTGAGGTGGCCAGTTTCCTGCAGGAGATGCAGTGTACAGTACCTGTCCTTTACAAAATCGAATTGAAAAAACAATTTCTGTCTTATTTTTTAAGCACCCACCCACACAAGGGAACATGGTGTCCAGAAAGCAGCCTTGAGCCAGGCTGCCCGGAGTGGTGGCTTTATCCAGCCAGAAACAGCAACCATCCCCCTGTGACCTCTGGCTGGAATACGCCACCTGGGGGTCAGAGTTCTTGGAAGGGAGAAGAGGTCAAATCCTCTGGACTGGCCTCCCCTTCGTTATTATTTTCCGTCAAAGCAGGGAGACAAGCACGTTTGTGGTAGAGCCAGCTGCTACTTGTTCTTAGCTGGTAGGCTAGACTTTAGGTTTTAAGGCGTTGGGTGTTTTTATTCGGAAAGGCCCTCTGCCCAGCCTGGTATTCCAGTCTTTGTCAGGTTCACCTTCCCTGTGATCTTTCACGGAGCTCTCAGGAAGCCTCAGGATGTTTTGCAAGTTCCCAGAAATTAGGGATCGATTTCCGGTGAGGTGAACATTGCCAAGGAACAGCCCTCAGAGTGAACCTTCACTAACAGGCGGAGGCTGGGGAAAGTGAGCTGGGTCTCGTTTATGCTGTTATTCTAGGAATAAGCTGTGAAAGTTGAACAGGAAGGAGGAGAAAGGGGGATTTTTTTTTTTTTAAGAGGAAGTATGTTTTTCCTAGGTGCATCCTGAGTTGAGGTTTTTAAGGCAGCATAGACTGACAGTGCTGGGGGTGGAGGGTTGGTTTTTTGTTCTGGACTGAAACCACTTTGGGATTTTTTTTTTTTTTAACAACACTGGTGAATTTTGCTTCTTAAAAAAAATACTTGGAGCCTGTGATTAACGATTCTCTCCTGCTGATGACTCTGTTGGGGTCTGTAATGGACAACTCTTCCTGTAATTGATGTTGAACAGTACTGCAGGAAAGCTCGCCTGCTGCCCCCCACTTTCTGGCCTTCCAACTCCATTTTAATGAGATTTCACTTTATTAATTTTCACAACCCAAATCCCTTTCCTTATTCTCCTTCCAGTCCCTGGAAGGACTTTCCTAACGCAAACTCATAAGGTAACTATGCTTCTCTGAAGTGGTAGTTTCATCTTTTATTACAGCCAGGTGAACCATCTGTTCCTTGTTGAAATTTCTAATAACCATTCTCTTTACTGACACACCCTGCCAAGTTTACCTTAGTTCTGTGCGTTTGGTATCTCTAAAATGTCTCATCTCATGTAGCATCTTTGTGGTTTCCTTTAAGCTTTCTCTTTCTCTGAATTTTGGTTTTTATTTATTTGTTTTGTTTCCCTCTCACCACATCAACTCACGTGAGCCTAACACTTAGAGGACACACATTAGGTGAAGCCAGGCTCCCCTGATGTGGCTCAAAAGCACTCTGTTGACCCTGAGTGGTCTTGAAACAGTCCAAGGACATGTTCAGTAAATATTTGGGTGTACACACCTGGAGTTCAAAAAAAAAGTTTGCATGAGGCTACAAAGAAAATATGGTCATGCTGTGAAATTCCAGAGGGGAAGAATGTAGTGAGCTTTTTAAGGGGAGAACTCCAGGCTCCACAGGTCTCCCTGCATCTCTGTATCCTGTATCTCGAGTTCCTCCCTGTGATAACTCATTACTGTCCACTGGGGACAGTTCCCCCACCTAAACTAACCTGAGGAAAATGAATTGTTCCTTTAGTTCAACTGGGAAAAACTTAAATTTTCAAGAGGGATGTAAACAGGAATTTTAAGACAAATTGTAGAGAAATGATAATACAAAACGCAAATATATCCTGACAACTAAAATCTAGCCATAAATTGGCTTAACTGGTACTACTGGGTGCCTGTCTCAGCACATTCTAAAGCAGTCATTCTCAAAAGGGGATACTTTGCCCACCATGGGACGTTTGGCACCATCTGAAAACATTTTTGATTGCTGTAACCGTAAGTGGGGATGTTACTGACATTTAGTGGGTGGAGACCAGAGATGCTGCTAAGCATCCTGTACAGGACAGCCACTTAGAAGAAAGAATTATCCAGCCCCAAATATTAACAGTGCTGAAGTTGTGTGTGTGAGAAGAATGAGATTCAACCATGCTGTGTGCTCTTCCAGCCCAAAGTGACTTGGGTTGGTACTCTTACACACTGGGAGCTCTGCCACAGTCCACAATCAATATTAAAATCTGTTCTAATTCAATATAACCAATATCTTCTCAACCTGACGACCAAATTCTTGTTTTCTATCAGTGAGACTTCCAATTCTGATAATTTTCTGTGCAGAGAAATAAACTACTGATGGAAACTTCAGTAACTTAGGGAGCAGGCATTCTCTCTCTCCCCACTTCTCTTCAATCACTTAGATGACCCGAAGAGAAAAACACTGCAGACTTCCATCACTAGTTTTTAAATATAAATAATGTAAAAGTTCCCTTAAAGGGCTCACTAACAAGGATTTATTTAGCACCCATTGGATACCTAATATTCTACAAGAAACTAGAGAGGAATTTTTAAAATAATCACCTTCACTAGTTTTTATATTAGTGTTTTACCTTCAGCTCATGTTGGAGGCTCTCTCAAGGAGAGAACCACATGAACTTTGAAAACTGCTGTGAAAATGTTAAGGATGTTGTTCATTACATCACTTACAATGTCTCCTATGATGCTCTACATTTAAAAAAAAACTTTTTTTTAAGGTTAAGTTCAGGAAGAGTTTTAGTGTGGTTTCTTTTTTCTGATTATGAGATTTAAACAACTTTTTCTTTAAGCTAGAGCTGCCAGGAGACTCAGCAAAATTTCAATCATGTGAACAATGTCCTTTTTCCTACCTCTATTTATATTTTATCTTTTGTTGTGGTTGTTGTTGAAACTGATTTCAAAACCTGCATAATAAGAAGAAGGGGTGGAAAAGAAGGAGGAACCAAGAGGTAGAAAAAAAGTTTATGTAATTGAAGAGTACAGAAATAAATGTACATGCAAAAAAACCCAGAGAATATTATGTGTCTCTTTAAAAATGAGTGTTAGGAGCTTTTTATAGTTTATAAATACCAGTGCCACAGTATTTTAAATCATGAATGAGATCATCTTGGGCTTTAAATCAGAGAAAATTTAGAACAAAATGGCCACAAAGGAAATGTGTCCATTGGTAAGGAGGAAGATGGGCTTTCCTTCCGAAAGTGATAACCGTGTTTGACAAGTGTGTAAAGGACAGTGAGGAGGCCAGCTGAGTTGAGAGATTCACACTGGGTATGTATATAGAGAGCACGAGTATGTATCTCTCTGATGACAACTTGAAGTTTAATGGCAAAACTTCAAAAGACGTACTCTTAGGTCAACAGAGATAAAATAGTTTTGAAGCACTAAGATTAAAGATACTTTAATATCTTTTTAAAGCTTAAAGATACTCTGTCATCTTGGTGTTTACACAATAGTGTATCAACTTTTATTCAACACTGTAATTTTGCTTCATTGAAGTAAATATATTTTATATAAACCTGTGAATGCCTGGGGTGTTTCCTGTGTCTCTTCTGGGTTCTGAGATTTATCTTGGTACTCAAAACCATTTAGATTTTAGGGCTATCTTTTTTCCAGATAGAATTTTGTAGATGAGAATAAAATATTCTTGAATGAACAATGAACCTTTGTAAAGAGATTTTAGAATAGCTTTGGAGAGCCTCAAGATTCCGCAGCAAGCCCACTGTAACTCAGATAATGTGGGATGAGGCAGAGCAGTACAGTCAGAGCACTCATGGAAAGGTCTAGAAACCTACTTCTGCTGCTGGCAGACGTGTTATGAGCTAATCATTCAAACCCCAAGGAGGCCTCAGCATTCCCTGGGAGATAAAATGGTTGTGCTCTGCATGCCATGGTCCCTACCTACATTTTCGTTCTGAGAAACTCCCAATGAGCTTTACAAAGTGTCCCATAGCAGGGCTCATGGTGACCACGTCTCTTGGTGGGCAGACATCCCATGGAAAAGAGGAGTAGTCATGGCGTGCATATGATTTACAGTCCACCACAGGACACTGGTAGGATTCCTTAGAAAACAAACAGACAGATTCCACCATCTCTTGGGTCTACCATTCACTCTTTGTTACATGCAGACTCCTGTCGGAACCTCCTCTGTGTTTCCTTCCTGTCCTCTTCCCACCTCTTCACCAGCAACCCAGGCTGACCGCCCCCACCTGCTTCCTCACAGATCTTTTCTACGGCTCATCCTTTTCGTAACCACTGTGAACCTTTCTCAGGTTCAGTTTCACCCTGGGTCCCTGTGCTGCTCAAGTTGGTTAACTGGGACAGCTACTATGATGGAGCCACTTGATACACTCGTTCCCTCTGGCAGCCTAATAATGTAGCTGTCCTATTAGCATTCTCGGTACCTTGGACTTTGCTTTGGTGTGGGTAAGGTTTACTTTCTTTTTCTTCTTCTTCTTTTTTTTTTTTTTGTTTGTTTGGTTTCTCAGAAGCTGATAATGTGGTTAGCTAAAGAGGTGAAAGGCTATACAAATAAGTATTCATCAGGCACTAGTCCTCCCCCAGCATTATGTTAGATACAGGCACAAACCAATAGGTCAGTTCTGTGTTTTCCAGTTTTCTGTTTCATGGACATAGCAGCTCCTAAAAGGTGGGAGTCCTAAGATGTTCTTGGTTATATTTTATGGTGAAGCACATATATGGTGAAAAATAATATTAGGCTGCCAAATGAGCTTCTACAAAAAGTGCATTTGATATTCTGCTTGTATAAATACAAGTGCTGTGTTTTATATCTTTTCATAACTTATACAGTTGTACAGGGCTTAATGCTCCCCTTGCATTAATGTTTGCTTTTAAATAAAGATTCAACATAGGGCACATGTCATTTTATTAGACACACTTTGCATGCCTCTAACACAATGCCAAAGTGGATGCTGCTTTAATTTTTATATGTGGGGAAAAAAATAAGATAGATAAGAGCTGTTATTTCTGGGCTGTAAGAATACAGATTATTTTTATTTCTTTACACTCTTCTGCATTTTCCAAATGGCCTAATATACATAATTTTATGCACACATACATGTATATATTTCTATATATATGCATGTATACATTCATATATATATGTCTGTATGTATCTATATCCACATACATATTATTATGTGACCTCGGGCTATCATACAGTCCTGTGTCCTGCCTTCAGAAAGACTATGTGCCATTATCCTTGTAAGAGGTCAGTCATCAGAAGCCCAGAAATATTAAGTGACTTATCTAGAATGATACAAGTAGGAAATGACGGAGGAGGAACCAGAACCAAGATTTTTCTAGCAAATGGTTTTCTATTTTTCCTGTAAAAATGAGCACAACGGGTGAAAGTATGGGACTACCCTTTCTTCTCTTGGTGTACATTATATCCTACCTACTTTATGTTAAATTTCTGGTATTCTAGAACAGTGTGTGCAATCCAGGGGGGGTTTTGGTGTGTGTCTATTGTCTTTAGTCAATCTGAAAACGTCTTTTTTTTTTTTGTATTTATCTAAGAGTGCCTTACACAGTAAAATGCATATATTAGATTCTCAATAATAATACCTTAAAGAAAATATAACAAAACACAGACAGTGATTGCTTCTAGGTTGTGGGTTAATGTTTTCCTTCTCATTTGCATTTTCCTATGTTTTTCTTATTTTCTATAATGACTACCTCATAGTGTACCATTAATCAGAATGGTACTTCTGATTTCTTTATAAAAAGGAGATTGATGTTCCTCAAAAAGAGAGGAAGTTTTCTTTCATTCAACAGGGAAAGATATATATTCAAGGTGAATATCTAACAGGATAATGTATTACTTAATTTTTTTTGTATCACAGACTCCTTTAATAATCTTTCAGAATTTACGAACCCACCTTCAGAGAAATACAAATACATATAGAAGCACAATGTGGTAAAAACCTCTGGAGGTTCACAAATCCCCTGAAGCTCATTCATTTCAACCCTCTCAGTATTGCTCAAAGTATGGGGTACAGTTTTCATCAGAACACCTGGGATATTTGTATGAAATACAGATTTCAAAACTTTGCCTCAGATTGTCCTACTTGGAGGCAGCAGTGGGAGCCAGGAATCTGCCTCTTGTACAAGGCAACTCTTCCTTAGCCTCCAAATAAATGGAATACAGAGCAAGTGTGAGAATATCTGGGCCTAGGTGTCTAGCGATCAAGTATGTAAAGCACATCATAATATGGCTAACGATGTAAGCACTCAAGCATGGAAAGTAAGTGGTCAAGGTATAGAAGTGGTAGGTGCAGAAGGAAGAGAAGGAATGTTTGGAGAAATAATATTCTCTTTCTCACTCAAGATTCTCTCTGGTCTTTGCTGCGATTGGTCTAATACACAACTGACAGGGAATTATATGGAAGACTGATTTGATACCAAAAGCAACTCAAAATATCTTCACATACTCTCTTCTCAAATATTTCAGACTTCTAAAATAATTCTCTAATTAAAGTAACTCAGTATAGATGATTCTTCCTTTACCTATGCATGAGCCATACTGCTACTGAGGTGATTTAAGCGTGAATTTGGGAGTCAGAGAGAATGTAGGTTTGATTCGCAGTTCTGTCACTTGCTAGGGATATGACCTTGGACAAGTAATTTGTTTATCTATTTTGTATTAAATTCCTATTGCTCCTCTAATGAATTATCACAGATTTAGTGGCTTAAAATAACACAGGTTTTTAATCTTCCCATTCTGAAGCTCAGAATCTCAAAAATGGGGCAAACTCAAGGTATCAGCAGAACTGCATTCCTTCTAGAAACTCTAGAGGATAGTCTGTTCTTGCCTTTTGCAGCTTCTGGAGGTCATCTGCATTCATTGGCCTGTAGCCCCCTTCTGTCATCATGGCCAGCAATCAAATGATTCCCGCCTCTGCTTCCGTGTGCCCATCTTCTCTGACCTGCCTGCTTCCTTCTTATAAAGATGGTTGTGATTACATTAGGCCCACCGGAATAATCCTGGAATGAATTGATCCTTATCCTAACCACATCTGCAAAATCCCTTTTGCCAATTGAAGTAACATAGTCCCCACCCCAAATCTGCCTGATAATAGGGTCATATATTATTGCCTAAAAAATATTGGTTAAATTGTATACATCTACATAATAGCTTGCCTTAAAACCACTTTGCCACATAAATTCCAAGGGACCATTCCCTTGGGTGCTTGGCCACAACTGTCACTCATCTCAGACCTGAATCTGCTCATCTGGCTACACAGAAGGCAGCTGTTCATAGACTCAAAGGCGTCAGAAGCGTCCATTGTTCATCTTCTCCCCTCTTTATTGTTTTCATTCACTCTAGTTACATACTATAAAGGCTGAATGGTGATGTAGTGTACTAAAGGTCTTTATTAAAATGTTAATGTGTGTAAAGGATCCTTGAATGTGCTCTGCCCTCTGCCTAGAGGGCTCTTCTAACCATCTGCACCTGGTAACAACCTGGTTACCATGTTACACCTGGTAACTTATTTACCCTTCGGATCCCAGCTTAATGTCTCTGAAGAGTCTTGCCACCAAGTATAAATTAAAATAATATTTTATTTCACATAATAGAACTTAATAAAAATTTTAATTTCATGTTAATTTGTATTTAATTTGCTGAATGGCTGTCTCCCTATGTAGTCTGTAAGCTCCGTGGTCTAGACAGCACATCAGTCTTATGCTCTACTTTATTTCCTGCATTTAGTACCATGATTGACAATAAATGCTGCTGAATAAATAAATGAACAAATGAGAAACATCAAATGTACTATATAATTAGGGTATTTAAGCAGGACACAAAGTTCCACTTGATTATGGGCTTGTGGACACTTATCTAAGGATTGCTCACATTCCTAATGGTTAATTATCATTTCCAAAGCCTAGGTTTCATTCACCACAAATATATTCCAACCCATTGCTTTCACATTTTCTTTTTTTTTTTTTAAGTAAACTTTATTTGGAGCAAAATGCAGATTCATATATAATTGTAAGAAGTAATACAGAGAGGTTCCATGTACACTTTACCAGTTTCCCCAAAGCCTCCATTCTTGTAAAACCGTAGTAAAATATCACAGCTAGCATACTGACATGGCAGAGCTAAGATACAGATGTAGATACAGAACTCCTCCACAAGGACTGCTCATGTTGTGCTCACCACCCCCACCCGTGCGCCACCCAATCCTTAGACAGCACTAATTTCTTCTCTAATTTTTATGATTTTGTCACTTCAACAATGTGATTTAAGTGGAATCACACAGTATTTAACATTTAGGGACTATTTTCCTGAGTGGCTTTCACATTTTCTGAAAGCACTGCTGCTCCTGTAGAATAAGGCTCCTTCTACCTCTAGCAGCTACTCAGATTTCATTGTTGCCAACTTCTTGCAGTCTGCTCCTCGCCTCCCTGCAGCCTACCTCTCTGCCCCAGTGCAGATTCATGGAGCCAGGCGGAAGGCTTCAGGCTGTGCTTTTATTTCCGTTGCCTGGGTAGACTGCCCTAGGAGAACATTGCTAAGATTATGTCAGAGAATGTTTTGCCTATGTTTTCTTCTAGGAGGTTTATAGTGTCTTGTCTTTTATTTAAGTCTTTAAGCCATTTTGAGTTTACTTTTGTGTATGATGTGAGAGAGTGTTCTAACTTCATTGATTTACATGAGGCTGTTCAGTTTTCCCAGCACCACTTGCTGTAGAGGCTGTCTTTTCTCCATTGTATATTCTTGCCTCCTTTGTCGAAGATTAATTGATCATAAATTGTAATTTTTCTAATCACCATCTTATTAATCATATTACTCATGCCTTGAGTTGTAAACTGTTGAAGACTCTTTTTGAAAAGAGATATAATAAAAATAAATTCACGTTAAAATACACAAATGCCTAGACCATCAGTTGCAGAAAATCTGAAACCTGGAAGAGAAATAAATGGAAAATGTAAACATTACCTTTTAGGTCACTTTGTACATTACCTCCTTCATATGTATTTGCTTGCCTTCTTATGCAATCTTTATCTCTTTCTTACCAACCACAAGAATTGATTCACTCTTCATCCTCTACTCTTCACTATTCATGATTCTTGGAATCTATGATGATTTACTCAAGACCAGCTTGTACAATCCAGGCTACAATTATGTTGAGCACCTGCCTTGAATTAGGCATTATCAATGGCTCCTGGGAGGGTTATTGAGGAAAAAAAAAAAAGTCCCATGACTCTGATCTAGTTTGTCATCCATTGAATCCACACCTCTGTCTTTCTTCATCACGATCCATCTTCATCCCTATCTATGGTTTGTTTGTCCTGTTTTATGTCATAGCTTTTTTATCAGGTTTTCTGTGAATGCCTTCCTGTTTTCTGTGCATGAATACAGGAAGTTGCAAAAGTTGTACAAAGGAGTCGCATGTACCCTTCCCCTAGTTTCCCATTATAGCTACATTTAACATAACTATAGTACATATAAATCCCAGGAAATTGAAATTGGAACAATATCTGTATACAGTTGTATATTATCACATGTGTACATTTTGTGTAACCACAGCTGCAGTCAAAGTACAGAGCTATTCCATCACCACAAAGAATGTCCTTGTGCCACCCTTTTATAATCACACCCTATTCTCCTCTCTCCCACCATCCCTAACCCCTGGCAACCACCAATCTGTTTTCTACCTCTGTAACTTTATCATTTCAAGAATGTATATAAATGGAATCATACAATTTCTCCACTACTTCACCAGTATTTGCTATTATTGATTTATAAATTTTGGCTATTCTAGTATGTGTGTCTATTATGGTTGTGATTTATATTTCCTCAAGGTTTAGATATGTTGAACATATTTTCATGTGATTATTTGCCATCTCTATATCCTCTTCAGTGAAATAGTTTTGTCCATTTTCTAATTGGATTTTTTGGGGTTTTTTTACTGTTGAGTTTTGAGAGTTCCTTATATATTCTAAATATAATTAGTTATCTGATATGTAATTTGCAAGTATTTTTTTTACCCAGTCTATTCTTGTTCTTTCATTCTCTTAAACAGGGTGTTTTGAGAGCAAAAGTTTTTCATTTTGACCAAGTCCTATTTATCAGTTTCAATTTTTTTAAATTGTATTTTGGTGTCTGGTCTAAGAACTCATTAGCAAGTCCTAGATCCTGAAGATTTTTTCCTTTTTTCCCTAAAAGTTTTATAGTTTTATGGTGTACATTTGAATTACCCATTTTGAGTTAATTTTTGAATAAGGTGTAAGGTTTGGTCAAGGTTCTTTTTTATATAAATAATATTTCCTGGATATTAAAATTTTATCATATACATGATATACAAATATTTTCTCCCATTCTGTAGGTTATCTTTTCACTCTTTTTGATACTATGTGTTGCATTAAAATTTTTTATTTTGATGAAGTCCAGTTCATCTATTTTTAAATTTGTTGCTTGTGATTTTAGTATCTTATCTAACAAGCCATTGCCAAAGCCAAGTCACAAAGATTTACCCTTAAGGTGTTTTCTTCTGTTTTATGATTTTAGCTCTTATATTTAAGGTGTTGATCCATCATTTATTGGAGTAAAATCTATGTAACATAAAATTTATCATTTTTATCATTTTAAATGTACAGTTCTGTGGCATTAAATGTATTCACATTGTTATACAACCATTACCACCATCCATTTTACAAAGTATTTTCATCTTTCTAAACTAAACTCTATACTTATTAAACACTAACTCCCCATTTTGTCCTTTCCAGCCCCTGGCAACCACTGTTCAACTCTCTGTCTCTATGAATTTGACTGCTCTGGTACTTATTACAAGTAGAATAATAAAACATTTGTCTTTTTCACCTCCTTTCTTTCACTTAGCGTGATATCCTCAAGATTCATCCATGTTGTAGTGTATGTCAGAATTTCTTCTTTTTAAGGCTAAATAATATTCCATTGCATGTGTATACCATGTTTTCTTTATCCATTCATCCATTGATGGACACTTAGAGTTTCACCTTTTGGTTATTGTGAATATTGCTGCTATGAAAGTTATAGATATATCTTTCTTTTGCTGCCTGTGCTTATGGTGTCACATCCAAGAAATCCTTATCAAATTCAATGTCATAAAGATGTCCTCTTTGTTTACTTATAATATTTTATAGTTTTAGCTTTTACATTTTAGGGTTTTGATTCAGTTTTGTATATGGTGTAAGGCCCAACTTCATTATTTTGCATGTGGATCTCTAGTTTCCCAGCACAATTTGTTGAAAAGACTGTCCTTTCCACATTGAGTGATCTTCACACCCTTGTGAAGTTCATTTGACTACATATATGAAGCTTTATTTCTGGGCTTTCTATTCTATTCCATTGGTCTATATGTCTGTCTTTATGCCAGTACCACAGTGTTTTCATTACTATAGCTTTGTTGTAAGTTTTGAAATCTGGAAGTAAGAGTTCTCCATTTTCTTTTTTCATGACTGTTTTGGATATTCAGGGTCCTTTGAGACTCCATGTGAATTTGAGGTTGGGTTTTTCTGTTTCTGCAAAAATGTCATTAAAATTTCAATAGGACTTGCATTGAATCTGTAAATCACTTTGGGTAGTATTGACAGTGAAGGAAACTAAGCATAGAAACTGTGGGTGTGCCTGCACGCAGGACATTGCACAGAAGTGGTCGGACTTGTCTGCAAACAGAAAGTCCTTCCAAGTGACTCTGCCCATTCCCTGGGGGAACATTGCTTGCAAACAAGAATGTTTACCAGTTCCTCAAAAGGAACAGGCCCGGGAACGGGAGGGTCTGGATGTAGTTAAGATACTTAGATAAGGAAAAGAACAGAAGAATGCTTTAGGTGTAGTGCGCTTGCCTCAATTCGAAAAAGGCTTATTTACTGTGATTTGCAAGAATTGCTCCTTTGTCTGAATGGTATAAAAATAAAGGACCCCGACCCTCGGGAGACATTTTGGCAACACAGCAGGTCTGTGTTTCATTTCATCGGCAACAGACAGCCTAACAATAGTAAGCTTTCCAATCCATGAACACAGAGTAGCTTTCCATTTACTTATATCTTCTTTAGTTTCTTTCAGCAATGTTTTATAGTTTCTTTGTATCAGTCTTTCACATCCTTGGCAAAATTATTCCTAAGGTTTTATTTTTGATGCTATTATGAATAGAGTCAATTTCTTAATTTCCTTTTTGGATACTGCAGCATTAGTTTATAGAAATGCGACTTATTTTTGTATATTGACTTTATATCCTGTAACTCTTCTGAATTCATTGAACAGTTGTAATAGTTTTCCTGTAGAATTTTAGGGTTTTCCAATATAAGATCATGTCATCTATGAACAGATAATTTTCCTTCTTCCTTTCCATTCTGAATGTCTTTTACTTCTTTTTCTTGCCTAATTGCTCTAGCTAGAATGTCCAATTTCAAAACTATATTAAGTAGAAGTGGTGAAATTGGACATAGACATTCTTGTCATATTCCTGATTTTACAGGATAATTCTTTTAAAGTGTACAACTTTTATTGATATTCTCATTTTGTTCGTCTATTCTCCTGTTTTTCTTTAGTTCTTTGTCCATGTTTTACTTTACTTCTTTGAGCATATTTAACAATTTGTTAAAAGTCACCATCTAGTAAGTCCAATCAATGTCCAGGCTTCCTCAGGGATAGTTTCTTTCAGTTTATCTTGTTCTTTGAAAAGGCCATACTTTTTTTTCCTTTTGTTATGTATTGTGGGCTTTTATTGCTGTTGAAAACAAGGTATTCAGATATCATAATGTGGTAATCCTGGAAATGAGATTCTCCCCCTCTCCCAGGGTTTGCTGCTGCTTTTTAAAAATTGAGTCTGTAGTAGTCCTTTCATCTAGTGACTTTTCCAAAGTATTTTCCCTCCAGAGACTGTATTCATTGTCATGTGCAGTTACTGATATCTCTGTTCCTTAGCTTTTATTCAGCTAGTGTTTTGACAGAGGCTTCCTTGATTGCCAGAGCTAGTACAACAAAAACCAACTGAATCTTTGCAGATGGAATTTGTTCTGGGGCACTCTTTCAGTGTTTTGCCAGACTGTCACCGAGTGCTGGGGATCAGCCACAAGTGAAAGCTTGAGGTCTTCTCCAATCTTTTTTGAGCATTCTTGCCCAAGGCAGTTGGGTAGCTTTCTAAATTTCCCTGTGTGCATGAGTGCTTTAGTTTCCCAGGTAAATTCTCTCCTGCCCTTTCCTTCCAGTCCTTAGATGATCTATAGCATTTCTCAACCATAATCTTTTGCCCCAGAGAGCTAGAGTTTGTTTGCCTGCCATCAAATATTTTTGAGCAATATATGCTGTTTTCCTAGCCTGTGTAAGTTCCCAATTAAGTGAAACAAACAAGCATTTTGCCTCAATCCTTCAGGTATTTTCCAGACAAGTTAGAACAGAACTATATGATACTTGCTAAATAAGGTCTGCTCTGCTTCCTCAGAACCAGGGAGCAAGGTCCCACCCTTGGAACATGGGCTACTGTTTTCAACACTACCCCTGAGTCAAGAAAAGGGTAGGACAGGGGCAAGTAAAAATACCACAAAGCTTATCTATTGTTTTAAGTTGTCCTTTTGTTTATCCAGCATTTGTTTGGTTGCTGTAAAGTTTTATTTTCCAGCATTCTGAAAAGGTTGATTATAATAATTTCTGCTTGAATTTTGATGGTTCTGTGGGTGAATGGAAGCTTGGAGCTGCCTGCCCCATTTTGATGTCACTCCCTAAAGTGATCTTTTCATCTCTCTGTAGTAATGCCTTCTGCCTTAAGATCTGTGTATCTGTTATCATTGTAAGTTAACCTAACTAATATTAGTATCATCATAGTATAACTTTATCTTTTTGTTTCCTTGTCTACCTTTCTGCATCTATGTGTTCAATGTGATTCTTATAAATGGTGTACAATTAAGCTTTTTTCATCCAGTCTGACCTTTTTTTCTTAACTGAAACACCAAATTCTTTTACATATAATGTAAATGCTTATATGTTTGATTTTAAATCTCTGATCTTTTTGCAGCTTTCTAATAATCCCTCTTCCATTTTTTTTCCTTTGGTTGCCAGTTTTGTTTTATCTCTTATCACTCCATTCTTTTCCCTATGCTAATTTGAAAATAACATATTGTGTTTATAGCATTTTAATTGTTCTACTGAAATTAAAACATGTATGCTTAATATATCAAAAATAAAAAACAATTAAAATCTTTACCCTTTTTCTATTTACTAAAAGGACCTCAGGACTCTTTAAAGTAACTTACCTTTCTCCCAACATATATTATTATTTATTTTAATTACCTCCTTTTTATTCCCATAAGATGCTTTTATTAATTTTTTTAATAATAGCTTTATTGAGATGCAATTCACATGCATACATTTCACCCATTTAAAGTGTGTAATTCACTGTTTTTAGTATATATACAGAGGTGTGCAACCATCACCACAATCAATTATAGAACATTTTTATTGCCCCCAAAAGAAACCTCAGTCCTATTCCTAATTACATTGCTCCCCAGTCCTTACTTCCATCCCACACTTCTAGCCTTAGGCAATCACTAATTTACTTTCTCTTGCCATAGATTTGTCTATTATAGATATTTTATATAAGTTGAATCATAAAATATGTGGTCTGTTGTGACTTCTTTCACTTAGTATGTTTTCAAGGTTCATCCAGTTCTAGTATGTATCAGTCTTTTCTTTCTTTTTATTGTTGGATAGTATTACATTGTATATGTGTATGTGTAATACATATCACCACATTTTGTTTATCCATTCATTAGTTTATGAGTATCTGGGTTATTTCCAGGTTTGGTTTATTATGAATAATACTGCTGTGAATCTTCATGTATAAGATTTTGTGTATCTTTTATTATGTTATATAGTAAAAATTTGTTTAGATTTATTGACATTTTCCAGTTTATGTACTCTTTATTCTGTCTTGGATCTCAGACTTTGAATATGGCATCATTTTCCTTCTGCTTCAAATACCTCTTTTTGAATTTCCTTTAAGGAATTTCAGCTGATGACAAAATCACTCAGTTTTTATTTGCCTGAAAAATTGTCTCTATTTCACTTTCCTTCTTAAAAGTTGTTTTTCACCAGGTATAAAAATCCTAGGTTGACTATTATCTTCTTTTGATACATTGAAGGTATCATTCCATCAACTTTTTGTTTTCACTTTGGCTAATGATGTCACTTATTACTCCTTTGAAATTAATCCATATATGGATTTTTCTTTCTGGCTTCTTTTATATTTATTCTATGTTTTTGATGTTCTGTAATTTTCCTATTTTGTGTTTAACCCTCTTTGTTTCCTCCTTGAGATTCATTCTTGAATCAAGATCACTGTATTTCTTCACTTCTGGAAAACTGTCACCTAGTCAATGTTATTTCTTTTCCATTCTCTTGCCTCTTCTTCTAGAACTCCTTACACCTATATTATACCTTCTTTCTCCATTCTCTATGTCTCTTAATAGCCTATCCACAGTTCATAGCTATTAAATTTTTATTTGAGATTATTGTAGTTACTTTAAAATTTTATTTGTTCCTTTTTCAGGTATGTTAGGTCAGTTTTTATAATTCCCTTTTTCTAAAGATATGTTTAGACTTGTTTTTAATTAAAAAAAAAAAACAGGAAAAACACTGTTTTCCTAATAGTTCCTATATCTGAAGTCTTTCTATTGTTTTGCTTGTTTTCCTTCATAGTGGATGACTTCCATATTTACTTTGTTTTTATTCTGTGTACTCACTGTTCTTGACTTATTTTTAGGAAAAACTTGAGGACTTGGATGAAGGTGACTTCCTCCATCCAGAAATTACTTGCCTCCTGCTAGTTGCCTTAGATGTGTGCTAACTTGGGCCACTTGCAACTAAATCACAGCTTCAGGCTTTTGGGAACCCAATTGAAGAAAATTTGGGCTGCAAATGTTTGCAAGGGCTGGTTTAATTATGCGTTTATTCTTTTCCTTAGGGTGTAGCTTTTTAAGGTCCCAGTTTGGTGGGAAGAGGGTATCTTTAGATTCTGTACCTCAGGCAGAATCAGGCTTTACTTTCTGTTTCCTTTGCTGTGCAATGCTTCAAAACCAAAGATCAAATCATCTGATTAGGCATTTATCTCTGTTTAAGGAGAATTTTTCTATCTTTCACACAGTATTTTTAATTTTCAGCAGGAGTGTTGGTCTGAATAATCTAGCCTGTCATTGCCAGAATGATTGTATAATCTTTAGATTTTCATAAAAATAGAACTAAACATAGTTCAGGTTGTCAAATTCTCAAGTAAGTGATGTTTTGGAAATGGGCTTATTGAAGACATTTGAGGATTTTTATAACTTTCTTTAGAGGAGCAGAGGATGGGAGACTTTTTTCAGAGCCTAATCAAAGTTAAGACAAAAGATGCTTTGCAAAATATAAAATAATATACCAGTATAAATCAGCACAACAGTTTTGTTTCTGCCCTCAACTCCCTGCTTACTCTCTTTAGTTCTACTTACTTCTCTCACCATCCCTAGGATCTAGTGCTGCTAAGATCCCATTTATCAGTAATACAATGATGTAATTAGCTCAGGAAGTCTAAAGCAATGAAGAGCAATGACAAGTCGCTCTTCAAATTTTTTTCATTAAAAGAAGCCTCCTAGGAACAATTATATATAAAGCAAATGACTTATTTTTTAATTCAAGTCACTACTTGACCAAGTTAGACATTTTGAGTTGGATACTTTTCCTTGACAACTCTGCTCACACCAATTAACCTGCCCTCCTCCTTCCCTCAAAGTGGCCGTAAAGCTCAAATGGGTCTACATAGGCAGTTTGAAGACCAGCCTATCTGGGAATTCATTCTCGCTGCAGTTGATTTTCCAAATTCAATCATTTACTTATCTTAAATTATTTTTACAAAATCAAAAGTGACCTACTTGGATCAAGTTAATTCCTACTCATATAGTTCACATTGATGTCAGAAGCAGTCAAATGTCAAGGTTCAAAAATACCCAAAGTCCAGAGGGGACATTTTGAAATAGAAGGGAAATTTTCATCACCTTACAAGTCTTTTGTCGAAAAGGAGCAAACATGCACAGAAGGTCGCAAGCACTGAAAAGAGTAAATGTCCCCTTGATATTACCAGTGTTGTAATGGTCCCCAAGTAAGTAGGGATACAGATTTCACCATATGTGTGTGAGTTTCCTGGGGCTGCCATAACAAAATACCACAGACTTGGTGGCTTAAACAACAGAAGTTAGTTTTCTCGGAGTTCTGGAGGCTCGATGTTCAGGGTCAGTATACCCTGAACCTTTTTAAACCATGGAAGTGTCAATAAAATGCCAAAGCCACTAAAGAACCAATAATCTACAACTTCAGCATATTATGTCCCTGCCTCCCAAAGTGTTCGTAACTTTGTTAGACGTAAGACGGAGAGTTTGCAGAGACAAAAAAGCAACTTGATACTGAAGTAGGCTGGGACCTGGGACCCTTTAATATGGTGCTTGCACCTGGACAAATGTCTCCTCCAGCAACAGAATACAAAGCAACTATAAGGGATTAAAAATAACTGCATGCATGGGGCAGTTGGGGAAAATTATGAACAAGATACAAAAAGGCCAAAATCCAACTGCTACTTCTGAAGTGCTGAGAGCAAAAGCAGGGTACATGATCCCTGCACGTGATCCCAGAGATGTTCAACAGCCCACTAAAATCTGACCCCACCAAGTGTCTTTGTCTGCTCCCATTCCCCCATGCCCCACTGAATGAGGACACCCTGCCAGGGAGAGTCTCAGGGGGAAAAAAAACAAACTTGGCCATGAACTTGGTCCAAGTTCTTCACCTGTTCAAATTCCTTCCTCTTTTTCTTCTGCCCCACAGCCTCCGTCCTGTCCTCCACACTGTGGCCAAAACTATCTGTCTAAAACCCAAACCTGATCAAATCATCACATCACTCCCCTGGAAAGAAAGATGCATGGTTCCCCAGTGACCCCAGGATAACTTTCAGGCTTTATAGTGGTCCTAGCTGCCTTTACTTATTGCCACCACTATGCGTTATGCTCTATGCCACTTTCTAAGACCGATAAACTGTGCTTCAAAGTCAAGTCAAATATTACCTCCTCTAAAGTAACTTTTCCAGTCTGTCTCCTTTCCTTCTTCCTTTGTCTTTCTCTTTCACTGTCCTTGAGGACCTGAAATAAGTATGTATAGAGCTGTTTGGGAGTACAGAGTCATTTCAATACCTTCAAACTAAACATTCTGATACATTTCATTGTCATGAATAGGGGTGCCAGAAAAAATACAAGACATCCAGTTAAATTTGAATTTCAGATAAACAACAAAAAAATTTTTTTAGTATAAGTATGTCTCATGCAATATTTGGGGCATATTATACTACAAAATTATCAAATTTTACTGAGTGTCTTGGAAAGTAAATGAATATTAAAAGCAATTTATTGTTTATCTGACATTCAGACTGAACTGAATGTCCTGTATTTTTATTTGCTAATCTGACAATTCTAGTCATGAGCTATATTGAAGGGTAGGTAAAGGATGCCAGTTTTACAGCCAATGAAATGGAATGAAGCTCAGAGAGACAATGTCTTCAAAGTCAGCTAATTGAAAAAAATGGGAAGAGGTGTGATTTGGGGCCAAGTGTGATTCTTACCCACTCCTCAGTCTTCATAACCCTGGGCAATGGCTTGAAAGCAGGAGGGAAGTGATGGAGTATAAAAGTTGCTGTCCTGGAGCTGAAGCAAGCTGCCTCTCCTTCAAATAGCTAGGCGCTCACCATGGAGGCATCCTGCCTGCCCACCCCTGCCCTGCTGCCCCCAGCGCAAGCACAAGCCTCTCCTGCACTGAGGGACCTGCTCTATACTCAGCTTTGTTTTGTATTTGTACTTACTGAGACCTGCATGACACAGCGCTCGTCTTCCAGACAAGTCACTGTGACTGTGTCCTCCCCTTCTCACCCCCAGGTCTAACCTGCCCTCCCTCAGGGTCTCAACACCTAGCAGACCACTTCCCACCCAAGTTTCATGACAAAGTGGGAAAAGGAAGGTAAGTGACAGACCCTGAGACTGGGCTAGGTGGCTGCTGACTGCTGAGACATACCCAGCAGGGCTTGATTGTATGAATACTCCCTTTCATTAATACTTGGTATTACTAATACTAATACAAACAGCAGCAACCCTGTGCCCTGCATCGCTGGGTCTTTTACATGCATCTTCTTGTAGGGCCCTCTCGACATTCTCAGGCAGAAGACACCTTTATCCTCATGGTACATGCTTGGAGGTGAGTAGCTTGCTGAAAGTCATTCATCAGAGCCAAAATTCCTATCTAGCTTGGTTTGCCTACAAATTCTGTGACCCATAGCTCTGTCTGCTGTCCCTGACTGTTAGGAAAGTAAACTCAGAGGCAGGATGCAGCTCCTTGCAGCTGCTCCCACTTCAATAGAGAATACAGGAAGGTTAGGACTTAAATGAGCACCTCTCTGCCTAACCTTGATACCCCAACTTCTAAAGAGGTTACCTGAGGAGAAACAGTCCCCACCCACCTCCCTGCCTCTTCTTTTCTTTCCTAATTAATCAGATGTACCGGAACCTGAAAGGTACATCTGTCCACCAGTTTCACTGGTGCCCTACTCCCCGGGATAGGTGCTGTCTCTCACGTGAAGCCCAGACTGAACAAACAAACAGGATCTGATAATTTGGATTTTTACTCAGTAAACAAAGCAAGTACGATTTACTTCTGAGCAAGTTCTGCAGGTATTGAAACTCTTTGGCAATTAAAGTACAAGATGAAATTTGCATTCTCTAAAAGATTCCAGGAAGAGCCTACTGAAATCCATGCCAATTCAGGAAATAAATTGTACAGCAGAAGGGAGTATTCCCATTTCTCTCTCTAGAGGGTAATTACTGATAGGAACATTAAACGTCCTCAAAGCTGTAGCAGTGTACTTTGAGTAAGGGTTTAGGAATAACTTTTTCCGTTTATATACATCTGCTGTGGTTGTTGCTGCCATTAAGTTTAAAAGTTAGGAACTCATATTAGAAAGTGCTGGTCTATACCCTTGCTATTCAAAGTGTGGTCGGGAAACCAGGAGCACTAACGTCACCTGGGAGCTTGTTAATGCTTAGATTTGGAATCAGAATCTTCATTTTCACAAGATCCTAAGGTGGTTGTCTCTGTGCAGTAGTCTAGCCTGATAAATCACAAAAGCAGGTAGAGTGGGGATGGGATTTGTTTCCTGGGGAATGTGATGGTTTTGGGGGAGTGGCAGTGGTGGGTGGAGATGAAAGTGCTCCTCAGGTGGGAGAGTTAATCCTGGGAGAAGTGATTGTGCAGGAAAGGCCAGCCTGTGGACTTCCCCTTGAGCACGTGGTTGTATAATAATACAGACATGTATTTCATATATCTATATATGTTACATACATATTTGTCATTTCAATGATGTTACAGTTGGGAGAGAACTGTCAGTTTGGCTTCTTATAACCAAGCTGTTGTCCAGTAAGACAACAAAACCCTCCCTTGAATATTTTAACCCCAAACCTGATGCACTTTCAGCAATCCAATCTCCAAGTTATAGGATTAATATTTAAAAGTGCCTCTGAATGAGCTTCTGAATGAAAAGTAATGTAGAACTGTGGAAAATAGAGCCATTTGTTTAAGTTCACTGGCCTCTCCTGTGAACTAGGGACAATGATCCTTACTGGTGGGTTGTAGTGGTCCACGTGGTATGTTTTCTAAAATGTTAGAATTAGTATTAGACTCAGTATGCGTCTCACACCAACATAAAACAGCAGTAGCCTCAATGACTACATACTAAACCAGTAAGAGTCCAGATTCCCGGCCATGTGCCTCTGGGTATTGAAAGTGACAGAGCTTGACTCAGAAAACTGAAGTTCTGGGTTGTACTTCAAACCTTATCTGTGACCATACATGATGAGGAGAGTTAAAAGTGAACAACCAAAGAACAATGGATCCCCCTGTATGAAGGACAGTTATCACCAGTCTTGCCAGGAATGACAGGGGAGGCTGGAAATACCCAGGATCCTCACCACTCACTGGGCCCAGGACTCACCCAAGCCAACCTTGACACCAGAGTGTCTTCACATCATCCTGCCTGTTAAAGAGGATATTTCAAAACAAAATTAGAACAGGGTCCAGTCCAGGCCCATTTCTCTTCAAAACAAATGTATACAGCTCAAGAGCCAGCTCCCAATTTCCCCACCACACCACCTTCCCAAATGACTCAGTTACTTTTTGCTGTGCAACAGATCACCCCATACTTGGTGGCTTAATATATGTTATTATTTCTCATGATTCTGTGGTTTTGTTACTATGTCCATACACATACTGATCAATGCAGGAGAGGCCAATAAGTTGAAAGATATATTGTTGGTGCAGGGAGTAGTGACTTTATTTGGAAAGCCAGCAGACCAAGAACATGGTGGACCAGTATCCTCAAAGAACCATCTTAGCAGAGCCAGAATTCAGGCTTTCTTTGTGCTAAAAGGGGAGGGGGCGTTGTTGGTTGTTGCAAACTTCTTGGTATCCAAATCTTTTGTTCTTGCAGCTGTCCACGTAGGTCAGATCATGACGTTACTATAAACCACCACCAAGACAAATGTTATTCCCTATTCTGCAACGTTTTATCTCTGTAAGAATGTTAAAGTGTTATGCCTTTAAAGGCCAAAGCCTTAAGAATGGGCTGTCCTGTATGTTTCAAAAGCAATAGAATACAAACTTTAAAATAAAACAAAATGATCCAATATGGAGTCAGATTTATTCTTTCCTATTACAGTTTTACTGTGCTCTCCTGGGCAGCCCCATTCTGCAGGTCAGCTTTTTGGTAATAGAACTGATAGTCAATCTCTTTCTAGTGCTGTATTTCTCAGTGTTCTGAATTTTAGAGGCAAAGATAGCATCACCAATGTAAGACTGTGCTCTCATAATTGACTTTATTAAAGAACCATGACTAGAGAAATTTTGATGTAGGGGGAAAACTTTAAATTATATGCTAATTATAACTGTGCCCACAGTGCAGATGTTTTACAAAATAGTCAAGCCCTTCCCTGGTGTCTACCCTGTAGCCATACAAAGTCCAAACAGAAGCACTGATAATCAATTTGTCTTCACTTTGCACCAAATCAAGTTCTTGGGCACGAGTCAATAAGCAGAGGATGAGCAGCTTGAAGAACGCTTTCCCCTCTGTCCAAAGCTCTCCCAGAGGGTCTGGGTTGGGGGGGGGGGGCGTGTTCTTTTCTCTGTATATATAACCTCTATGAAGTTTATGAAGGCCATTTACTGTGACCATTTTTCCCCCAGCAAAAAAATCATCCAAAGCAAACTGTGCCACAGACCTAGGGAGCAGTCGAATGTGCCTTGAGAGCCTGTTTCCTGCCCGTCTCGGGGCACTATTGCTTTCACCCCATCAGACCACCTGGTAAAGGTGCTCAGACCACGTGGCTCCAGTCTCTTAAACAGTCCATTTAATGCCAAGCATAGGTTTACTTCCTAGCATTTTGATACAATTAGCCATTGAGACTAGACTTCCTACAGTGACTTCATCCTGAATGAAAGCACAACATACTTGGTCCCCTACTTTTGGGAAAGGTTCTAGCACGTCTACATCACTTACTTCGGATCTTCAAATACTTGGCTATCAAATAAACTAATTTAAAAAGTACTTCAAGAACATACAAATAATCGAAAACCCTGACAGATCTCTTCTGGATAAGGACATGGGAAAAATGTGCACCTGTGGTGGAGCGCCACCTTTTGGCACACACCAGCTGGCCCCCTTTTGATGAGACCTTCACTCAGGTTAACCTTAAATTAAGAGCTCAAGTTCTGCTGACCAAGTTCAGCCTCCTCAGCAGGGTCAAAGGTCGGTGAGAGTGTTGGTTACAGGATAGTTTCCACTGCAGCCTCAAGAACACACATCATCTAGAATTTTGGGAAGTATTAGCCAGACCAAACCCCCCTTTTACCCCTCATCCCCGCCTCTGTGTCCCACCCAAGAGAAGACTTCCTAGGACCATAAAATCAACAGTCTTTCCAGCAGTGGTCAGTCCAGAGCCCTGTCTGGGTCACACAGGTAGAAGACAAGTCATTAAAGGGTATTACTGCTCATATTCTGTTGGGCCTCAAGGCAGTGGGGGGGAAACCCAGACCCAGTAATGGGGTTCTTAACTTCACAGGAGGAAAGTAGTGTCTGCCTATTTAAACATGTTAGTTTGCTAGGGCTGCTGTTACAAAGTACCACATGCTGGGTGGTTTAAACAATAGAAATGTGTTACCTCACAGTTCTGGAGGCCAGAAGTCTGAGAATAAGGTTTCTGCAAGGTTGGTTTAGTCTCAGGGCTGTGCCAGAAAATCTGTTCCATACCTCTGCCCTAGCTTCTGGGGGGCTTCAGGAAACCTTTTCTGTTTCTTAGCTTATAGACACATCATCCCAATTTTTGTCTTTATGTTCAGATTTTGCACAGGGTGTTCTCCCTGTGCACGTTTGTGTTTCTTTACACGATATTCTTTTATAAGAACTTTGGTCAGATTAGAGTGGTTAGATTAGATTAGAGGTCCACCCTTCTCCAATGTGACCCAACCTTAATTCATGACATCTGCAATGACCCTATTTCCAAATAAGGTCACATTTGGAGGTACTGGATAGTTAGGACTTCAACATACAAATGAGGGGACACAACTCTACCTGTAAATTTGCCTCTGGCTCCCCAAAACTCATGTCTTCACATGCAAAATAAGTCATTCTATCTCAACATCCCCCAAAGTCTTAACCCATTCACCTAGTGCTAGAGGGTACCTTTTTAAAAATTACACTTTTTAAACATTTTTTATTGAATTATAGTCATTTTACAATGTTGTGTCGAATTCCAGTGTAGAGCACAATTTTCCAGTTATACATGAACATTCGTACATTCATTGTCACATTCTCTTTAGCTGTGAGCCACCACAAGATCCTTTATATATTTCCCTGTGCTACACAGTACAATCTTGTTTATCTATTCTACATTTTGAAATCCCAGTCTGTCCCTTCACAACCCCGTCCCCCTGGCAACCACAAGTTTGTATTCTATGTCTATGAGTCTGTTTCTGTTTTGTATTTATGTGGTTTTTTTTTAGATTCCGCGTATGAGCGATCTCATATGGTATTTTTCTTTCTCTTTCTGGCTTACTTCACTTAGAATGACATTCTCCAGGAGCATCCATGTTGCTACAAATGGCGTTATGTTGTCAGTTTTTATGCCTGAATAGTATTCCATTGTGTAAATATACCACATCTTCTTTATCCAGTCATCCGTTTTGGACATTTAGGCTGTCTCCAGGTCTTGGCTATTGTAAATAGTGCTGCTATGAACATTGGGGTGCAGGTGTCTTAAAAATTACACTTAACTAAAGAAAACAAATGAACGAATATAACAAAGCAGAAATAGACTCACAAATGCTGAGAACAGATTGGTGGTTGCCAGAGGGAAGAGGAGTCGGGGGAGGGGCAAAATGGGTGAAGGGGATGAAAGGTACCAACTACTAGGCATAAAATAGATAAGTTACGAGGATGTAACATACAGCACAGAGAATATAGCCAATATTTTATTAAAACTTCATGTGGAGTTAATCTAGAAAAATACCGAGTTGCTAAGCTGTACATTTGAAATATATAATACTGTAAGTCAGTTTTTAAAAGGTATACTTCGAAAGAGCATTTTATATTAAATTACATTTCAGGTTTGTTTTTTCTCTAACTGTGGTATATGATGCAGCTGCAGGACAAGAGATCAGTTGGTCCTCCTCACTTGTTGATCAGTGATTAGATACCAGGTTGAATTTCCCTGAGCAATAGCTGGACATACCAAGCCCTGCCTTACAGTTGGCTGTGTTCAACAAGGTGCATGCGAGGCCCTGGACCCCCACTTCAGTTATGCAACTATACAACATCACGGAGCCCCTGAGCATCTTCCAGTGCCAGTCATTTTAAGATGTTATCCTACTCTTTTTCTTCTTTTATCTCCTGATTTTATTTTATTTGATAGATTCTATACCCACATCTTTTTCAGATTGCTGCTAATTTCCTTCACCGAGAAGTCAGCTAAGTGTTTACTGCTTGACTGCTTCTACATTCTTTTCCTCTTATCTGGATTCAGATCATTTATTGGCAGTGTTTAATATGCAGAACCAATAATCAGAATGCCATAGCTTTACTGAAAAATTAACCTGTAAAGAAAACGGGTCAACATAGCACAATAAGAATTAATCTTACTTTATCTCTTAGGAAACAAATGACATTTTACACAATATAAGGAATATTAATAAATCTATGTAAAAACACAAAATTAGAAATGGAAAGTGTCCCACATGCCTTAGTTGGCACTCCGATGTTCACTTGACAATTTTCTTAGGAGCTTTTTAATATTCTAGGAGAGTCAGTATATTACAAAGATAACAAGGATTACAACAGCATTTCCAGACACACTAAGGAAAGCTTGCTATTTAGGCATACAAAGATGTTGCCCATCAGCGAAGAAGGCAAGTGTGCTGCTGTTTCAATGATAAAGTTAAAAAAGAACTCTTACTCAGCTATTAAGCAAAGAAAAAGGAAAACTAAAAAAATAACATCGACTGAAAAACAATTTTTCTTCTTATCAAAAGGAGCAGAAGCTGGTAGGTAAACCTGTGAGGCAGGTTGAAATTGTATTTCTTCTGAGGCAATTGCTGAATATATTAAAAAAGAAACAGAAGACATTTGCAATAACATTGCATTCTACCAGGCTTAAACTGCTAATGAAATCCACTCCTGTGTAAGGAAACAAAACACTGTTTTTAGATGATTTACAACATAATTAACTGTCACACAGTCCTTTTTTAAGGGAATTTAGAAGAAAATGCAAAGTAATTTTGGTGGTTGTGGATTAAAATGAAAGAAATGAGATTGTTCTTGTCATCCAAGAGAAAATCCTTACCTCAGTTCACCAACAAGAATGAACCAGCATGATGTGAGGATTGTTGAAATGGCAAAGGATTTAGAATATTACATAAACTTAGTTGATACAGCAGTAGCGGGGTTTGAGAGGATTGAGTCCAATTTGGAAAGAAGTTCTACTGTGGGTAAAATGCTATATAATTAGTGTGGCATGTGACAGAGAAATCACTCATGAAAGGAAGTGTCAATCAATGTGGCAAACATTATTGTTGTTTTCTTTTAAGAAATTGCCAAAGCCACTCTTCATCAACCACCACCGTGATCAGTCAGCAACCATCAACATCAAAGAAAGATGCTCCACAGCAAAAAGATTATGACTCGCTGAAGCCTCAGATGATGCTTAGCATTTTTTAGCAATGAAGCATTTTTTAAATTCAGGTATGTACATTTTTTTAGACATAGCGTGATTGCACATTTAATAGACTATACATAAGTAAATAAAACTTTCATATGCCCTGGGAAACAAACAAAGAATGAACCAACATGTTGGGAGTGAAGTTCTCATGAATGCGAACACATTTCTCTGCCAGGGCATTAAAAATAGTTGTGTGAATGTATGATTTGATATACTAATTTGACAAGAAATAACATGTCCCACTTTGCTACACTGGAGTCGGTTCCCAGCAATGAGAGTGATGCTGCATTCCTGAAGTTGTAGGGTTGTAGAAGGGAATTCAGGGAAGGTTCTCAGGTCTAAAACTTGAGGAAAATGAACTAACATTGTTCAGTTTCCTTTGTTGCAATTAACACGGATAGCGTGAGTGAAGAACTAAAAACAGAACTCTTTGAACTGCGGTACAATACAGTTCTGAAAACCTAAGAGGAGGCTGTTTGAGAGCTACATTTATTACAAATATCTCTGAAGTAATCTTCTTACATATAAAATTCATGTATTATTTTCCTGCTTAGAAGCACCTATGTTGCTGATTTACTATTTTCCATTTTAAACATAGCCAACTTTTGCTTCCGATTAGAGAATCCAAGGCGAAAACTCTGTAATAAGTATGTTTCCTGTGTTTACTGTTTCTGCTGCTCTTTCTAATCTCTGTTGTTTCCTTCTTTCCACCCCCAAACCAGTAGACCTAACTCAGTTGTTTTAGAAGTACGCTTGTAAAGCAAAATTTTCCCTATCTAGACACTAGTTAAGACTCAGAGTGGGGAAGAGGACAGAGGAGTGAAAAGAGAGAGAAGGACAAGTGAGGGGAGGAATTAGAGGAGAACCTGAGTCCTGGCAGCGAAGGGAAGAAAGAGGGTCCATCCCAAGTGCCAGGAAACTATGTGGAAGGGACTCTGAGCCCAGCTGGAATAGTGAGGACCATCAGCCACCAGCCCATCAGACCAAACCTTCCAACAGTACCTGTGATGAACTGAGTGTTTGTGTCCTCCTCCCCCAAATTCACATCTTGAAATCTAACCCTCAGTGTGATGGAATTAGAAGGTGGGGCCTTTGGGAAGGAATGAGATCAGGAGGGTGGATCCCTTATGAAGGCGATTCGTGCCCTTATGAAAGGAACCCTAGAGACGTCTCCTGCCGCCTTTCTACAGTGTGAGGATACAAGGAGAAGTCAGCAGCTTGCAACCTGGAAAAGAGTCCTTATCAGAACCCAATCGTCATGACACCATGATCTTGGACTGTCAGCCTCCAGAAGTGTGGGAAATAAATTTCTACTGTTTATAAGTCACCCTGTCTATGGTGTTTTGTTATAGCAGCCCGAAAGACTAGACCGTACTGGAGGGCAGGGCAAGCTGCCAGAAGCGGAGTAGGGATGGAGGTGGGGATAGTTGCTTGAAGGAAGAGATCTCACCCCGGAACAAACACTGCCCAGATTAATTGGAAGTTTCCCTAGTGGCCCCGCAGAGATAGCCACGTTATTCCTAGTTTAACATGTGACTATGATATAGGGCATGCTTCACCCCAGTTCAGTGAAAATAAAGAAAATATGGGCATAATTCTGGCTGTGGTGACTTTTCTTGCGTTCCAGCCCCTCTTCTCATGAGTGTTACCTGTCTGGCCTCTGCTCTGGGCCATAGTACTTCAGCCAAGAGTGCTCAAGAGGAGAGTCATACATCTTGCTGAAGAGTACAATCTCTAGTCTATAATGAGTCTTGTCTATAGTACATTCACATACCCTGGACCAGTTTTGTTGATCTGAACTTCTTGACTATTTTGAGTCATGCATCGCTGCTTAAATTATGCCATATGTCTAAAGAGTATTTGCTTATTATAGATATATGTTCTTCAGAAGCTTGGACACACTTTAAATGATCTTGAATTCAATTTTTAAATTAGTTTTTGCTATTTGATCATCTTGTTTGAGCTTTTCTGTTAAAGAAATGATGTTACTTTTCAATGGAAAAAAATTAAAGAAAAAAGTATGAGAAAGTGTATTATTAGAGCTGTGATGGTAAAAAGACTGACAATAAATAGTTAATAGTCATTGTCTCTGGAGATGACAGTCAAGATGGGGAGAAGTGGGTCAAGAGATGATTACATTTTTACTGTGATTATATTTTTATTTTAACTTTCTCTATTACTTTTTAAAAATTTTGATAAAATGGTGATTGGATGGTCCTATCATAGCATATCTCCAGATGTTGATTTTGTTTAATAAGAAAATGAATCACTTTCTACTCTCTTACATTCTCTCACCCAACAAAAAAAAGAAAACATCTTTCCAAACTTAGGATTCAATGTTAAAAATTAATCTATAAATATTATACATACTGTGTTTAATTATACTAAACAAATTATATAACTGTAATATAGATAATAATATGTAACATCATATATTTTATTAAATTATATATTTAACCCTAATGAATAACTGTAATATAATATCTATTTAATAAATATATTTTCTAAATTTTTAATGGATTTTTTTTAAAAACCTGACTTTAAAGACTGTTTTTATGTAGTATTAATTGAGTCAGTTTGAGTGGAGGAAACGTTCTCAGTTGTCAGGGGTGTGGTGAAGGGTAACAGGAAGACTTATAGGAACGCTTCCTTTGGAATTTGTTTAAATAGAGAAACACTTTTCAGTTGGATGAAAGGGTCTGGTGGGTTCTTCCTCAAGAAACTATTACAAAGTTGTAAACTCCCTTGCTCAGAAGTTAGTGCAAATTAGTTTTGTTTTTTGTTTTTTGTGGGTTTTTTTTTTGCTCATGTTAATAATTACTACCATTCATTCATGTGGTATTTACTATGTGCCCTGTACTTTGCTATACACATTACATGCATTGAATAATTGCATGCAATTTTGTATGTTTTCTGTGAATCCTCACATCATGCTCCTATTTTATCTCCATTTTATAGATGATGAAAAGGAAGATGAGAGACACTATGAAACCTGATTAACAATCCAGAGCTGTAAGTGGGGAAATTAGTGTGTAACATGAGTTTATTTGGCTGCAAAGTCTCTTTTCCTTGTACACTGTCTCCTTGCCCACAGTCACCAGGAGTTGATGGATGCAGGACAAGCCCATTTTATCTTAAGTCTGCCTGGTGACTTAGTTCCCTGGCACCTTTGCCTATCCTCTCTAAGAAGAGAAGTTCCCATGCTTTTCAAGTATAAAGTGTCTATCTGAGCTCTTGATTGCATTTCTTACTACGTCTACTGGAAACTTTCTCCTTAATGATATTCTGATTTTCTTATATTTTTGTCATTCTCTCTTAACAGACTCTTTCCTCTTAGGCTACATGCATGCTTAAGTTTATCTTACTCTGTAAACACAAATGCCCTACCTCCTTGCCTTTCTGCTCCTCCTCCCTCAAAGCCTAATTCTGCCCTTAGAGTCATTCCCTATTATAATTCTCAGTGTCATGCCACTTCCCCCACTGCCCAACCCCAACCACCATTTTAAATTTTACTTGAGCAAGTAACTACTCTTACTCCTCTCTATTTTTTAAGTGCCTAGCACATAACAATAACAACTACAATGATAAACGAAGGCTTAATAAGCTCCTATTAGATGCCAGGGGTGGTACAAGACAACAGACATTGTAATTTTATAGGTCTTTGATAAATGAATTGGCCATGGGCTGGCAGTCACCCGTCCCATGTTTAGCCTCTGCCTCTCTCCTGGTGCTTCGTGTCTGGTAGTCACTCCCGTGTGATTTTGCCAACTGAAAGGAAACCTTCTGCCCCTAGTAGGTCTTCCAGCAGTAAACCAAAAATATTTCCCGGAATGTTTCTGCCCCTTTACATATCTTTTATTATGGGGACTATGTGTTCCAGCAAGTGTTGTGTGACTGCAAATATCTTTCGGCCTAATTGTTTTCTGAGTATTGCAATCCTTGGATGAATATAGGAAGAAAGGACTTGATTCATTTGATACATTCATGAAAGAAATTTTTATTGGAGAGTATGAGTTAAGCATTATAATAGGCGTGAAGGGACACAAAGGTGAATAGGATGGGCATATTGCAAGGATTTTAAACAAAAGCAGATTGATAGGGGCAGCAGCAGGGAGAGTGGGAAAGCACAACGGCTGCTTCAACAAGCAGTACCCATGAGTGGCCAATGGACCTTGAATTTCTGAAACATAGAGCAAGACAGTGGAGAGACATTAAAGACATTCCCCCTATCAAAGCAGGCTGGTTTGCTCAGCATGCAAAGCATATAACAGCTTGTCCTCCAACTGTGCTTTCCGTCCGTTTCTAGTAGACTTAGTAAACATTTCTCCCACGCTCTGCTAATAGCCCTGGTTGTTGGTTCTCCTCCTGTTCTTCATGGGCATTGCGTTACAGATCAACGCAGAAAGGCTGGGGGCTTGGTTACTTGTATGGAACAAAATAAAATTAGGTTCCCGTCTCACATCAAACACAACCATGGGTCAGATGGATTAAAGATCCAAAAGTGAAAAGCAAAACTTCAAAATATCTAGAATGAACTATAGGAAAGTATCTTTATGACCTTGGATAGAAAAATGCTTCTATAAACAAGACATAAAGAGAAAACCATAAAGGAAAATATTAACACATGGACTATGTCAAAAATAAAACTTATGTGCATCAGAGGAAACCTTTCAAAAAATGAAAAGACAAACCATGGATTGAAGGTATTTACAGCACCCATTACCAACAAGGAATTGGTATACAGCATATATCAGAGAACTACAAATCAATAGGAAAAAGGCTGAGTCAATCACAAAATAAGCAAAAGATGGTGCAATCGTTATGGAAAACAGTATGGAAATTCCTTAAGAGACTAAAAATAGAGTTACAGTATGATCCAGCAATCCCACTCCTGAGCATATATCTGGAGAAAACTCCAATTCGAAGACACACACGCACCCCAGTGTTCATAGCAGCACTGTTTATGTGGAAGCAACCTAAATGACCATCAGCATATGACTAGATAAAGAATATATATACACACACATATATATATGAATACTATTAAGCCATAAAAAAGAATGAAATAATGTCATTTGCAGCAACATGAGTGGGCCTAGAGATCATCATACTAAGTGAAGTAAGTCAGAAAAAGACAAATATCACATGATATCACTTATATGTGGAATCTAAAAGAATGAGACTAAATGAACCTACTGACAAAACAGAAACAGACTCACAGACATAGAACACAAACTTATGGTTACCGAAGGGGAAGGGGGGAGGAGTAAATTAGGAGTTTGGGATTAGCAGATACAAACTACTATGTATAAAACACATTAACAACAAGGTCCTATTCGTATATTCAATATCTTGTAATAACCTATAATGAAAAAGAATATGTATATATATATGTGTGTGTAACTGAATCACTATGCTGTACACCAGAAACTAACACAACATTGTAAATTAACTACAGCAAAAAATAAATAAATATTTAAAAAACCAAAAAACAAAATAAGCAAAGAATTTGAACAGGCAAAGTCACTAAGGAGAAAAGCCAAAGGCTAATAAATATTTGAAACAAGGTTCACCCTTACTAGTAATCAAGAAGACGCGAAGGAATACGAATGAGATATGATTTCAGACCCATAATATTGGCAAAATTTAAAATATTGACAATACTGAGCCTTGGTAGGAATGTGGAGCTCAAGCAACCCTGATGCACAGCTGGTGGGAGCATAACACTGCAACCTTTTTGGAAAGCCATTTGGCCAGACCTAACAAAGAAAAAGATAATCATTGCTCCCTACCCTTGGTTACACCAAGAAACTCCCGTAGGTGGTGCAAAGTTCAAAACAATCACAATTTCTATTCATGGGAAAATGCATGAATGAATTGTGGTATATTTTCACAGAATAGTTAAAATGAGTGAACTAGATGAGCTCCCTGTATCAACATAAAATAAATCTTAAAAACACCGTGAGGGGAAAGGCAGGTCTCAGGAGAATTAGAAAAGCATACGGGAGTATTATAAACCCCCTGGGGGAAGGAAGGACGGGGATGAAATGGGTCAGGGGTACAAGTGGGGCTTCAGTGTTATCTATCAAATACGTTCCATTTTTCATGCAGCAAATGTGATCACGTGTTGTCAAACTGAGGGTGATATTATGTGTATAAGGCACTAAGTATTACCTGTAAACGGAAAAAGAAAAGGCTTTAGCATCTGACAGACTTGATCTCAGACTTTTGCTGAAACTTGAGCTCTGTCACTTACCAGCTCTCTGTCATCAAGGGAGTTACTTTTCAGAGCCTTCGCTGCTTTACGTACTTACCTCATTCTGTCTGATCATTCTTACCTGTAAAACCTTTTGTGGTTCTGATTCTGGTGTCTGGTGCCTGTTTTTTCTGTGAGCTTTCATTCATGGCTACCTGTTTCCTTATGAACTTTGTGGTTGTTGACAGTGAGTTCAGATGTCCTGGAACCTTCTTGGTGGGACTTCTTGGAGGGCTGAACTTAACGTGTTTTTCTCCAAGGAGGAGTATGTTTTCCAGAGCCCAGGGGAACTGCCAACCCAGAACCACTTTACCTTCTTGATCTGAGGGTTTTCTTTTTCTAAAGTACCCTGAGATTGTTGTCTGGGGACTGAGAACCAATTGTGAGGCCATTTTGTGGTTATAAATCCCCCCTTTTCCCCTTCCCCCCGTATCAAGGTTTGAGACAATCCATTTTCCTTGCTGCTCTGTGGAGAAAGTGATTATTTCTACTTTACATTTATGCTGAGGTAGCCCTAGCAGACCCCAGCATAAATGTGGAAAAATAGGAATCTCTTATTATGTGTTATATGGATTCTGGGTTTGGGGGGCTGTCCCCTGCATCCTTAGAAATCACTAAGAATAGAAGCATGTGCTCAGCTGGGTTAAGTTAAAATCCTCAAGGTAAAAGCCAGTTTAGTCATTTGCTTGTTACTGAACTCAGGTTTGGTTGCTTGCTGCGTGAAAGCCAATACTCATGAGGCAAGTGTTGGGAGAAAGGAAAATTGCTTTAATCAGAAAGCCAGCAATCTGGGGAGAATGCAAACCCATGTCCCAAAACCAAGTCCAAAGATTCTGCTCAGCTATGACAGTTTTTAAAGGGAAAAAGGGAAGTAATCTCAGTTAACAGTGATGGACAGAATGTGGCATCTCCCAACTCCATGCAGGCTCCTCGTCTCCTTGTGATCTTTCTTTAGATGCTGTCTCATTCACACAGTTTGTTGGCAAGATTACTGAAGGGGAAGCTGGGGAAAAGATCTGGTCATCTGTTACTTATTTATTCTTCGTTTCTGCTTCTTTGATCTAAGGAAAGAAGCAACAGGTTAGGCGAGTCATTGTATGATCAAAAGATTTGAGGGTATGCTTGGGTCAGAGGTTCATTAAAATACAGCTTTGCTGAAGTGACAAGACAAAAGGGACCTTTTGCAAAGAGCTCTTTCCTGCAAAAAGCTGCTTACACTTCTCTGACTTTTACTTCCACTTAGTTTTTTGACTCTTTCTTGCATGCAAACTCTTCAATGCATTTTAAGTTTTTTCCCCTTTAATTTAATTCAGCCTTAAAAAAAATTAGTGGAGTTTCTTAAAAACAGCTGACCCATTATACTGTTGGGAATTGATTTTCATATTTTTTAAAAAGATTACATAGAATCATATCTGAGATTTGCTTTAAAATAATTCCATCCAAAAATATTAATACAAGGTGGCAAAATGTTGAAGCTGAGTGTTAGGTACATTATAGTATTCTTTCTACTTTTGTGTTTGTTTGAAAATTTCTTTACTATCTTTTTTTTTTTGAAGTAGAGTTGATTTACAATATAGTGTTAGTTTCAGGTATAGAGCATAGTGATTTTCTTTTGCAGATTATATTCCATTATAGGTTATTACAGTATATTGTGTATAATTCCCTATGCTGTATAGTATATCCTTGTTGCCTGATCTATTTTATGCATAGTAGTTTGTATCAGTTAATCCAGTACTCCTAATTTGTCCCTGCCTCTTCCATCTCCCCTTTGGTAACTACAAGTTTGTTGTCTAAGTCTATGAGTTTATTTCTGTTTTGTATATAGATTCATTTGTATTTGAAAATTCCTGTAATAAAACATTTTTAAAGAGACCTAGAGAAAAAAGGAGAATCCAGGTGTTTGATCATAAACTGTCTCACTTTTCCATTTCCCTTGAGGGTTGTCTACCTTTACCACTTTTAGCCTCCAGTCATATGTTGAACCCCTTCTATTCTTGTAACCCAGCGAGTGGGCTTGCTGCCCCCTGGGCTATGGAAACGCCAGATACCAACACTGAAGAACGTCTTGTGTAGAGAGAAGTGGCTTTACTGCATCGTGGCCAAGTAAGGGAACAGGAAGCAAAGCTCAGATCTCTCTCCCCATCTGAGACTCCACCAAATGTTTATGAGTTAGGGGAAGAGGTTGGTATGTGGAAGTGCTGGTGGCAGGTTTTGGCTGCAGGGCTTTGGAACATGGCCATTTATGATAAGGTGTGGTAGAGGGGCTTGGGCAGACTTGAATTCTATAAAAGCCTCCTAACCAGTTCTGCTACAGAGGTATTCACTGCATCAACATTTTTACTTGTAATAGTGAAAAACTGGACACAATGTAAATAATGATGAGGTAACATTGATTATTTACTATATCCTGGACACTTGTCTGAGCTTTTGTTTGTTTGTTTGTTTTGGTTGGGGGTGATAATTAGGTTTATTTATTTTAATTTTTTTTTAATGGAGGTACTAGGGATTGAACCCAGGACCTTGTGCATGCTAAGCATACATTCTACCACTGAGCTATTCCCTCCCTTCCCCCCAGCTCTTTACATAGGTTAAATCTTTCAGCATTCACAATCAACTTATGGGGAGGTACTACTATTAGTGTCATCCCCATTTTACAGTTGAAAAACTGAGGCACAGAGAGGTTGTTACCTGGTCTTATACACAATAAATGGAAGAGCCAGGATTTAGTCCCAGCGGTTTAATTCTAGAATCCATGCTCTTAACTAGTTCACTTCAGCACCTCTCCAATCTAAATAGCCAATGATAAGAAAGTGGTTAAATACTGTAATGTTTAACGTGTGTGTGTGTGTGTGTGTGTGTGTGTGTGTGTGTGAGAGAGAGAGAGAGAGAGAGAGAGAGAGAGAGAGAGGGAGGAGGAGGAGGGGGAGGAAGGAGGAGGAGGGAGAGGTGGAAGTGAAGGAGGAGGGGGAGGAGGAGGAGGAGGAGGAAAGGGAGGGAAGGCCCTGGGGAGGGAGGGTGGAGAGAATGAATGTGTGTGTCACATACAGGAGAATTGTGTCATGAGAGTGTATCCAAATTACTTAGGGCCTCTCTTACTGGTGGGACTGTTCTGTATTCCTTGGGAGTAAAGAAGAGGGGGAAAAAAAGAAGCACTAGGTTGTATGAATCATAGCACATTTATACAAAAAGTATGCAACCATTAAAAATGATGATGTATAGCTGTATGGAGTTCTAGAACTCTCAGATTCCTCTGACATGACCTATATTAAGAAACAAACATCTTGCATCAACCTATGTTTATACATAATAGGTTGAGGGTAGCTGGTTCCTACCAGTTCAGCTGTGCTAGTCATTTACGGTGGGTGTCTATTCCTGTGTCATGATAGTTCTTAAATTTTTTGTATATCATGTACATTGTTTTATACACGCACACACACACACACACTCCTGAAATAAAAGTTTCGTGAAACAATACCCAATCTTAGTATGATGCACTCGTATGTTCTTTTCTGGTTTAGTCTATTTTATGTTCTACTATTCTATTCTGTTCCATTCCGTTCTGTTCCATTCTTTCTGCTCCATTCCATTCCACTCTATTCCATTCTTAAAATTCTGGTTGTCGGCCTCTAGTTGATTTCATCATCCTAAATTAATACCCATAATCTGAAAACAATTCTAGAATAAAATCACGGTGCCTGTAATACGTAAAGTTTCCACAAGAGGGCACCACAATTCTAACGAAACACGTTTTATACAAAAGGCTAAGGGGCGGGGCGAGGCGGGGAGGGCAGGACACAACGAAATGGACCAAGGACAGTCACTCTTTTGGACATTAACCTGTCTAAAGACCTGACACAAAAGCCCCGCCCCTAAGGAGGCTATCAGGGCCTGTCAGAGTCTCAGTCTC
Organism: Camelus ferus; assembly: GCF_009834535.1. Taxonomy (NCBI): domain Eukaryota; kingdom Metazoa; phylum Chordata; class Mammalia; order Artiodactyla; family Camelidae; genus Camelus; species Camelus ferus. Next base: position 66,371,950 of record NC_045702.1, read on the forward strand.
ATGAACCCGAAATGGAAATGGCAGAGAGATTTAAGTGGTAGACAGAGTAAGGCTAGAGGTGAAACTCGGGAGATAAGGAAAGGCTAAAAGGGTAATAATGGGTCACGAATAAGCCAAATGTTTCAGTAAGTTGAAGTCACGGGGAAGAAGAAACAGAAAAAAACAAAAGCCATAATAAGAAGCTAAAAAAGCTGTGTAGGGCAGGGACGCCTGTCAGTATGAAGAAGCGAGCCCAGCGCTATACCTACGTTGATATGCAATGACGTTGATGGTGGAAGATCTCAAACTCCTGCTGCCAGCATCCCTGGAGCTCCCAGCTCTGTAAGGCCTGTCATGCTTGGATTTCCTTCCTAGGAGTCTCCAGGATCCCTGTGTTCCTTAGTCCCAGGTATGCTTACAGCGAGCTCTTCCTCCTTTTGCTGACTAGCAGCAGTTGAATCTCTTCTCTTTATTCCTAAGAAGAAATCTAATTGAAAAAGGAAAGAAAAGAAAAGAAAAGAAAAGAAAAGAAAGCTATTTCCAGTATTAAGTTTAAAAAGGATATCATTTAGTAACGCTTCATTATAATGTAATTTTGTTTTAAAATGTATAATAGAATATAAAGTCCAGAAGGGTGTACAGCAAGACAGTAACAGTGGTTATAGCTGAGTGATGATATTGTGAGCATACTTTTTCCTTTTTTCTGCACAAGTATTTTTTTTCTAAAATAAGCATATACTGATTGTGAAATGTCTTAAGTGCAATGCTCATTCAAAAAGAAAGAATTATAAAACCAAGATATGTTTAAAGATAACAGTACCATGTTGCTAAGTATCTCCAGAAGGATTGTGGGATATGGGCTGGGCCCCATGGCCTGACAAGGTACAGGTGTCTGGGAAACTTCCCTTAAAGGGGCCACTCTAGTAAAGTCTGAGATGCCACTGCCTCCAGGGAATGCTGGGAAAAGGTGGGGGGCTGTCCTTAGCTGAAGTAGAACCCCAAATTCATAAAGGACACACAAATTTGAATATATTTGGTGGAGATTGTTTTACCTTTTTCAACTTCTAAAAATTATGCACTATTTGATAGATACCTTAAAAGATGTATGTTATAAAGCATAATAATAAAGCAACAAAATATATCCATTTCCTAACTTTAAAAAAGCACATAACTAATACCTTTGAGACCCCTGTATACCCATTTCTGAACCCATCAAGCTCCCTCCCTTCCAAAAGTAACCACTCTTCTGAATGTTGTATTTAACATCTCCCTTATGGTTTTATTGTGATTACATACACTCTTAGTAATAGCCATAGCAAACATTCTTTGAGAGCTTGCTCTTTGTAAAATGCTACTCTAAATCCCTTGCATATTTTAAACTCTAGTCCTTATAACAACAGTAATGGTAAATATTATTATCATCCCCATTCAGCAGATGGGGAAAGTGAGGCACAGAGAGGTTAAGAGACTTGCTCAAAGTCACACAGCTAGGAAGTGGTTTCAAACCCTGGCAGTCTGCTGTAGTTTCTATACCTTTAACTACCTGCTGCGCCTATTCTTAACAATATATTATCATTCTACTTATTTTTGAATCACATGCAAATAGAACCCTACTGTCTTCATTTTGTCTTCCCAGAAGCAGACTCTGAGATACGGATTCTATTGCATGGAGTTTATTTGGGAAGTGAGCCACTGTGTTAGTCAGGGTTTTCCAGAGAAACAGAACTAATAGGAGATATATATGTATGTATATGTGGAGATTTGTATGTATTATAGGAATTGGCTCACGTGGTTGTGAAGGCTTAGAAGTCCCACCATCTGCAGTGTTGTAAGCTGGACAGCGAGGAAAGCTGGAGGTGTAGTGCAGTAAGAGTCTGAAGGCCTGGGAATCCGGACCCACAGATTTCCCTGTCTGAGTCTGAAAGCCCAAAAACCAGCAGCGCCAATGTCCGAGGGCAGGAGAACATCAGTGTCTCAGCTCAAGCCAAGCTGGCAAATTCGCCCTTTCTCTGTCTTTTTCTTCTATTCAGGTTCTCAGTGGATTGGGTGATGCCCACCTGCATTGGTGAGGATCATCTTCTTTTGTTTTGTTTTGTTTTTATTGTGGTAAAATATATATAACAGAAAGTTTAGTGTTTTAAGCATTTTAAAGTATGTATATACCTTATTTTGTTTATCAGTTGATGGACACGTGGGTTCAGCTAGTGTAAATAATGTCGGTATGAACATTGGTATACGAGTATCTGTTGGGGACCTTGTTTTCTTTGGGTATGTACCCAGGACTGGAATTGCTGAGTAATACGGGAATTCTATGTCTACATTTTTGAGGAACCACTATTTTTGCATAGCAGCTTGCACCATTTTACCTTCCCACCAGCAATGCACAAACATTCCAATCCACATCCTCACCGACACTTGTTTTCCATTTTTATTTTATTTATTTATTTTTTCATTAATGTTGGGGGGTGGTAATTAGGTTTATTTATTTACTGATTTTTAGAGGAGGTACTGGGGATTGAACCCAGGACCTCGTGCATGCTAAGCATGCACTCTACCACTTGAGCTATACCCTCCCCCCTTCACTGTTTTCCACTTTAAAAAATAATAAGCCATCCTACTGGTTATGAAGTGGTACTTCGTTGAGGTTTTGATTTGCATTTCTCTCTAATGAGTAGTGAGTCGAACATCTTTTTCATGTGCTTATTGGCCATTTGTACATCTTCCTTGCAGCAATGTCTGTTCAAGTCTTTGTCCTGTTTTCAATGGGTTTTTTCTTTTATTGTGGCTGTTGAGGGTCATTTACTTTACACAATCTGCCCATTCAAGTGCTAAACCCTTCTCAAGGTGCCCTCCCAGACATACCCAGAAAAGTTTTACCAGCCATCTAGGCATCCCTTTGCTCAGTGGACTCCTAAAATTAACCATCACAGCTGTGAGAGCCCAGCAAGGGAGTGGGGAACTGAGACAAGACAGAAAAAGCAGCCAACAAAAAAGTTATCCCTGTGGACATCTGTGTCCTAATCACACTGCGGAGCCAGAGTAGAATGCTTTGGAATTATCCCTCCCAAGCATTTATACACAAGTCTTGTGGCACATTGGTTGAGGCTGCCTCTTAGAGGGTGTTAATTCCCTGGCACTTCCGACTGCCACGTGTGCAGGCTTTGCAAACAGAGGAATCCCTCTGGCAGAGGATTGAAATGACTGATAGGTAGGGGGTTGGCCTGGCCTGTGCTGAAGTGATAAGGCTTAATGGGGATAGGAGCAGGGCACTTCCAGTGTCTGTTACCTACATGATGGGCATTCTGCAGCTCGCTTTTTTTGGTTACTGATCACCATTGTGGTTGTGAGATTCATCCACGCTGGTGTGTTGATCACATATAACCATGATTCATTCACTTTCAGTGCTATCTTCCATTGTCTGAATCTGGTGCATTGATTTATCCATTCTTTTGTGACCACAAATAATGTTACCTTGAAACTTCCAAGTCTCTCACTGCCTTTGTGTAAGAGCTACTTCTGTACACCTAGGTTTAGAATGACTGGGGTAGGAAGTATTGGCGTCTGCCCCTTCACTTCCTGATGAATACAGCACTTCCTCCCGGGGAAGAGCCAGCCGCAGGGATGGAGAGGTCCTAATGTTTTATATCTTTGCTTAAAAATAGTGTTGTCACACTTCTCATTTTTGCCAGTCTGGTGGGTGTAAAATTATATATAGTGAAATTTCTTCATCTTTTGAGGATATATACATATCTGGATCTAGATACAGATTTTTTTTGAACTTACAAGTCATGTGGATTCAAGTTCAATATTGGTTCCTGTCATTGTAATTTAAACTGTCTAGGAAGCAAGATTGGATAGTAACACTTGGAGTTGTGACTAGAAATGAATGAAATTGTTTTGTTTGCATAACTTGTATGATGCTTAATTTTAAGTGTCAACTTGACTGACTCATAGGGTGCGTAGATAGTTGGCTAAACATTATTTCGAGTGTGTCTGTGAGGGTACTTCTGGAGGAACTTAGCATTTGAATTGGAGGATTCAGTAAAGCAAATTGCCCTCTCCAGTGTGGGTGGGCCTCATCCAGCCTCTAAGGGCCCTAACAGAAAAAAACATGGAGGGAGAGTTGGGCCTTTCCTGCTGATTCCTTGAGCTGGGACATCCGTCTTCCCTTGCCCTTGGCATGACTGGTGCTCAGGCCTTCAGATCTGGACTGAAATCTACATCATCAGCATCCCAGGTTCTTAGATCTTTAGGCTTGGACTGAGTTACACCACCAGCTTGCAGATGGCAGATCATGGGACTTCTCAACCTCTGTAATTGCACAAGCCCATTCTTTATAATAAAACTCTCCATGTATATATATACACACAGACACACAGACACACAGACACAGACACACACACACACACACACACACACACACACATTGTTCTCAACAGATTCTAAGGTCAGTTACAAAAGAAGACTTTGAAAAGTGTGGTGCAGTGTATAAAGATGACACTGTAGGATGAAACTAAAGTCCGATGTGTCTATTAAAAATCTAGTGTCCTTATTTTACAGGTGTCATACTACACAGGTGTTCACTTTCCTTCTCTGAACTTGGACTTAATTGTTTTCTTAGGACCCTTTTCACTTTGGAACAAGTGGTTCTTCCAGGGGACTTATCACAAGAGAAAGTTTTGCCAACATTATTAAATTCTTACAACATCTCCAGTGAAAGAGGAAGCAGTTCCCAGTCGAAGTGCCCAGTATTCATTTCATAGGACTGTGGAAACAAAGGACCACAAACTGGGTGGTTTACAACAACAGAAATTCATTCTCTCACCATTCTGGAGTCTGGAAGTCTAAAATCAAGGTGTCAGCAGGGCTGTTTCCTCTGGAGGCTCTGAGGGAGAACCCTTCCCATGCCTCCCTCCTAGCTCCTGGTAGCTGCCAGCATCCCTTAGCATTCCCTTGGCTGGATGACTTCAACCTCGGGCTGTAGTCACATGGCCTTCTCCGTGTATTTCTGTGTGGCCTTCGTCCCTTATAAGGGCACTTGGATTTAGGGTTTGCACTAATCTAGGATGATCTCATCTTGAGATTCTTACCTTGATTATGCCTTCAAAGATCCTTTTTCCAAATAAGGTCACAGGTGTTTGGTAAACACATCTTTTGGGAATCCACAGTTCAGTCTACTACCAGAGGAATGGAAGACATTGTTGGCAGGAGAATCTAATCATATTAGATGTTCAGAGGCTCTGCTCAGATCTCTCCTTTAGGGGATGGAGTTGAGAAACATCACACTGGGTGCCATACATGAGCTGTCTTCCTTTGCGTATTCTGAGAGTTAATACCTTTTCCCTAAATAGAGGCTCAGTAACAGATGTCTGCTCTCACTGTAGGGGGTGTCAAGGAACCCAGCCAAGGGGAAGTGGTGCTAATATTTTCACTGGGGAGAATAGAAATGACTTTTGAAGGAAAAATATGTGTGCTCTCAGATGGACAGGTTGCAAGAGAATTTCTTTACCTGGGTTGTTATTTATTTAAATTTTTCTTCTGGATCTTAATGTGTTTCTTTAAAAAAAAAAAAAATAGAGAGAGAGAGAGAGAGAGAGAGAACAGCTTCCCTAAAGCTCTTCTCTGGAAAATAAACCTATTCTGTAATATTCCATTGATTTTATTTAACAAACCAGAAGTTAGAATGACAAAATGTTTTTTCATTTTTGTTTAACTTTTCTGTATTTTTTACAATAAAAAAGTTAGTTTGATAAATTTCCCATAATTAGCAAGAGGCATCCATAGATCTTTTGTTAAGTGATACCATTTACTTCAGATATTTTTCACTATGAATCTGGATTGCTAAGCCATGAGATAGTTGGATTCCTGTCTAGTCTCCCTGAAAAAAATTAAAGTGACACTATTCTAAGAAAAGATGTGTGATTACCTCGTTGTTGGGTCTATTTAGAGAACTTAAGCAGCACGGGAAGCACACTCTCAGCAAAGCTGGCAGGTTAGGGCTTGAGTGTGTGCGACGCCGTGTTTACAGTACAAAAGTATCTAATTGTCACAGAGAAACTACCTTTGTGAAAAAGATCTTAACCTTGGGCCCCAAAAAGATCCAGAACACCCAGTGTCACTAAAGCTGATGTAACTACACTGCCCTGTGAACCACATTTATATTTATATTTTTCTTTTTTTCCTCCTCTTCAACTTCAGTCCTTCCTTTCGTATGGCTAGAGTCACTTGATTTTAGTGCCAGAAATCTTGAAAAAGCTTATCTGCCCCATAGTTTTCATTCACGAAGAGATGAAGCCCGTAAAGTTCAATAAATAACTGAATGCGACACAATTAGTTGCAGAGCCAAGACCTAAGACACACTTCTGAAGCTACACGCCTGAATTTTAAATCGTTTACTCAAAATCATTATCAGGAATATTCTAAATCTTAAATGAAATGGTAACAAACAATAACTGCCTGGTGTTATTTTTTCCTAAACTGCCTTTTATTTGTTTATTTTTTACTGATATTTAGTTGATTTACAATGTAGTGTTAATTTCTGATGTACAGCATAGTGATTCACTCATACCTATATATACATATTCTTTTTCATTATAGGTTATTACAAGGTATTGGATATAGTTCCCTGTGCTATACCAAAGAACCCTGTTGTTTATTTTATATATAGTAGATTGTCTAAACTTTCTTGAGAAATGTAATATAGTTCAAAACCTAAAAAATCCTTTACTTTGTCCATGAAACTGTACTTTGAAGTTTCTAAATCATGAAATAAATTTGTTAAAAAACAATACACACAATTTCAAACTCAGAAGTTACTGTAGGAACTGCAATAAACTGTTCATCGGCTAAAAATAATCTCTCTGCTCCTATTCAAGAGGGCTGGCTCACATAGCACATTTATTTAATTTAATTTCTCTGTGCAAAATTTCAGCTTTCAAATTATGAACAGTGTGTCAGCTGTGGGCAATAGCCCCTGTTTCAGATTTTATCCACTTCTGTAGCAGTGCTACTCAATTATTAAAACACCTAAAAATTACTTTTTATCATTTGTGACTGATTCCAGTGAGCAACACTTCAGAGTGTAAAAGTCAGTTTCACCTACCTAGCTCATTTAATGTTTGCAGGCTCTGGGAAAATTCTTTTTCCTTATTTTATAATGGATGTACAACTGTGATATTTGCTCAAGGTCACAGTTCTCTACTACACATCAGCCTTATTTAAAAATAGGAAACTCCAAATAAAGTGTGTGGTTTAGTTAATAGAATTATAGCAAAGCTAATTTCTTAGATTTGATACATGTGCCATCGTTGTATAAGGTGATAATGTTGAGGGAAGCTGGCCGAGGGGTATATACTGGAACTCTCTGTGCTACCACTACAACTTTTTTGTAAATCTAAAAGTATTTCAAAATAGAAAAATATTTTTAAAATAGGTCCTTTATTTATTCTCCCCATTTATTAGCATTTTAGATCTGGCAGGGTAGAATATAATCTTTCCTTTTACAGCTGAGGAAACTGGTACCCAAGGTGACTTTCCTAAGCTCAGATCAGACCACTGACTCCCAATTACAGAGGTGGTTCTTTTACCACACCTGCCTGATTTACAGGGGGTGTGTAGAAATCTCATCCTTTTATTCAAGAAAATGCCATCAGTAAACCCACAGATCCTATCCACTCTGGGGAGCACATTCAGACTGATAGGGATGGTCTGTTGCAGTGCCTAAAGGCATTATATTCATGAATTAACTTTCCTATCACGTGACTATTCAAACTGTGGGTACTTTGTTAAACAACAAAAAATCAGCTGGGTACAGTTATGGATCAAATTGGCTTTGTTCAATGATTCACGAGTCAGTTCATGAATTCATGTAGCTATAGAAGGGAGTGTCACCAAGTTGTAGAAAAGGAAGGTGTTTAATAGCAGAGGAAACGGGAAGTTATTAGCAAGGAAAGCACTGTTTCACTCAGGTCTTCTTCCCAAGGATCTCTCAGGAGGATTACCTCCTAAGTGCTGACCAGATAATTCCAGGTTGACTTGTTAAAGGTTACGCTTCTGTGTGGTTGAAACTGCAGTTAGGTTAGTTAGCAAGTCTTGGTTTGTGACGTGGAGTTTAGCACACGTGACTCCTTTGGGGGCCTGTTGTCTCCTTTTGAACCTGAAAAGGCCCCCGACAGTTATTTCCATCTCGCCTCTGTGTGTTGTGGGAAGCCACTTTCTCCCTCATTCGTGTTCTTCTTTTGCTTTTTTTTCCTACTTCAGCCTTTTTTCCATCTTGACTCATTTTTCCCCCTTACCTTTTTTCTGGAGTCTGCTAGAGAGGCTGTGAGGGTCATACTCAGAGCAGCGTATTGATGGTGTGTGCTTCCCCCTCGCCTGGCCCTCTAACGGCTGGACGTCCCGTCCCACCGGACTCGGCCTGGGTTACTTGTTGCGCCCTGCCTCCCATCTAGGAGCTCTGGGAACAGAGAGAAGCACTTTGAAATGCTGCTGCGTGACCTTTCCTCAAGTGGGCTGCTCAGTATAGTTCTACACACCATAAGGTTTGCAAGTGGGTCATAACTTCGTTCCGACTGTCACCCACCTCACCGGCAGGTACTGGATTCTGACTTTTTTTCCTAGTTCTCACTTCCTGGATGGACTTTGGATGCTGCTTCTTGCCGCACTCCTGACCTTCAGTTTCAGTTTCTGAAAACTTGCCCTCGGCTCTGAAGGAACATATGATGCCCCTGTTGCTGCAGAGCACATGTGAAGGGAAGAAAAGAGAAAGACAAACAAGAAAGAAGCACTGATGCATTATGGCCAGTTTCCTATCTTCTGGAAAAGGTATGGAACTTCACAACCATTCAGGAAAACAAAGAAAGATTAATTTAAAAAACCACTATTTTTATGTTTTCCATGTTCATTTCCAGTCTTGGTTCAGATGCAAAGATATCTTCCACAATTACAGTTGACCCTGGAATGACTCGGGGTTAGGGGCTCCAGCCCTCTGTGCTGTGGAAAAGCTGTGTATAAATTTACAGTTGACCCTCCCTCTGTATCCCTGGTTCCGCATGTGAGTATTCAACCAAATATGGATCATGCGGTACGTGTTTATGGAAAAAAAATCCACAAATAAGTGCACCTGCACAGTTCAAACCCATGTTCAAGGGTCAACCATACACTATAAGGATTCTACTTTTTAGTTTTCCCTTCAACATTGTCATATTCATTTTTTTCCATTTTGCTACAGTCTTTGTTACGTTTATAGTAGTAAATGCATGCTATGCATGATTTACAGAGTCTTAACTAGGGGTCAAGTATTTAAAATATAGTATACATTTTATTTAATTTTACAGTATTTTGTTTAATTCTCACAAAACCCTACAGGGCAAGTATTGTTTTGCTGATTTCACAAAAGCCCAAACTGAGGCCCAGAGGGGTTGAGATACTTGGCTCAAAATCATGCAGCTGTTGAGGGGGTGAAGCCGAGATTCAAACCAATGTCTGTGGACTCCAGAGTCCATGCTACTGACTTGTCAGATGATAGAATGAAGACCCACCGTGGAGCTCCAGGCCTGGATTCCTAGCCGCATACTCTGCCCTGAAACCAGTGATTTGGAGAGCTTTAAGAAATGCTGCTGAGTCTCATCTGCAGAGATTCTGATATGACTGGCCTGGAGTATGACCCTGGGCATCAGGTATTCAAAAATACTAAGTACTTTCATGTCCAGCCAGAATTGGAGGCACTGATCTCCATGACAGCTTTACCGTGGGGACAGGGAAAGAAGAGAAACATGGTCAAATCATACCCAAAATGAACAAGTTATTTAACTTCAAAAATGGCTCTCTTCCTAAGTTACATGTCTCCTGACAAACTGTGGAAGTCTATACGTATGGGCTTGAGAGGCATTGGCACAAAGATATAAACTGACGTCATGGATGTAGATGAGCTGGGCCTTGCAAAGCCTGTCATGAAAAGAGGAAAAGGCTAAGAACAGAGCCCGGGGAGATTATATTTAAGAGGGGGTGGTGCGGAAGAGCTATAGTAAAGGCTAGTTCCAGGATTTTAAAATTCAAAGTGTTGCCCAGAGAGGAGGAGGCCTGAAGAGTCCAGTGGATTCTGCAGTAAGTCCACCCTGGAACCTTCCTGAAAGAATACTGGAGAAGCAGGGCCAGGAAACTAGATTTCAGTGACTGAGGCAAATATGGAGAGAAGGAAGTGGATACCATCTGTAATGGACCGTTTTACAGAAAGTTTGGCTTTAAAAATGTGTCACTGTGTTTTCAGCTGTCAGCATGGGAATACCCAAATAAAAATGACTTAGGACAATAGAGTCCCTCCCACTCAAAACACACACACACACACACTCTCTCTCTCTCTCACATGACATTTAAGACGCCCAGAGGTGGGTGGTTCCCAGCTGAAGACTACTTGGTTTCTCTGGGATACTCTTGGCCTCCTTCATGTTCATAAGATGACAGAAGCATCTCCAAATATCAGATCTTCATGTGACAGCATCTGGAGGGATAGCTCTCATCACATGCCTCTCACCTTATATCAGGGAGGAAACCTTCCTAAGAGCCCCCAGCAGACTTGCCCTAATGACTCACTGGCCCTAACACTCACGTTCCCCTCCCCCAGCTACAAGTGAACATCTGGCGTTCTGAGGATATTATCAAAAGAGCAAATAGGTGATAGAACACAGAATCTAAGCTGCAAGAGAGGGACAGTGGAAGAGTTGATCCACTGGGGAAAAGTCAAGAGACCAAAGGATCAGAGACACTAAAGTGACCGAAGGACTGATAACATTGACTGTGTGAGAGAATTGAAAGGATTGGAGAAGGCTTACCAAATGATCCATCTGGGCTTATTTTAAAAATGGTGTGATTTTGGGTGTTGACAGAGTCCAGAATATTACATTGGAAAGAGTGGCTGAGGTACAATGAAGAAGATCAAACGATGAGAGGTGATGGCTACTGGGAGGGTCATCTGTATGGCCTGTGGCCCAACTTGTGAAAATAGAGGTGTATGTAAGAAGTGCTTTTCACACTTCATTGTGTGTATGAATCCCCTCTCCCGGGGGGAGGAGGTCTTATTAAAATGCAGATTGTGTGTGATTCAGTAGGTCTGCGGTGAGGACTGAAGCTCTGTATTTATAACAAGTTACCAGGTGATGTCATGCTTGTGGTCCAGGAACCACACTTTGAGTGGCAAGACCCTGGATAACCCTCTCGTTGACTTCCATAATACATACTCTCTGTTTAAACAATCCTCTATCCCACTCTACTCAAGGGGGTGGTCCTTAGAAAATAGGTTCTATTTGGTCCCACCTGTTGGCTGTTGGGGGTGGAGGACCTAATGCAGTTAGAAATCAATCCATAAGCTGGAATCAGCTAATGGAAATTTCTCAGGAGAATCTGAACTCAAAGATACTGAGCTTGCCAAGCAGTAGTGGGCACTGGAGCTGTAAGGTCCATTTTCCCTGAATTTAGCACCAAAAACAAGCTAAAGCCACATGTGTATTGAAGTTTGGGGGGAGTAGTAGTCATAAGGAAGCTGGTTTTTAGGAAACAATGGAACAGAAGCACGGAAAATTGATGAGACAAGAGAAGAGGCAGCTCTACAGTGAGAGGGTCATTATCCCTGGCTCAACCTTCCTTCTCAGATACAGCCTACACGAATATCTGGCCTTTCTGGCCTGTCTTCTTCTTTTTTTTTCTTTTTTCTTTTTGGCATATTTCTTAATTTTTTTAAATTGAAGTATAGTCAGTTACAATGTGTCAATTTCTTGTATACAACATAATGTTCCAGTCATATATATATACACATACACACACATATATTTATTTTCATATTCTTTGTCATTAAAGGTTATTATAAGATATTGAATATAGTTCCCTGTGCTATACAGGAGAAATTTGGGTTTTTTAAATCTATTTTTATTTATAGTAGTTAATTGGCCTGTCTTCTTGACTCTCCTCCTCACCTAGGCTTCTTTGGGGTCTGATTTAGAAGGCACCTCCAGGAAGCTGTCCTTGCCTTTGAACCTGTCTAGTGGGTGCCCTCCCCTGTATCCCCATAGTGCCCCACAGTGTCCAGATCACAGCACTCATCACTGTTTATGACAACTACCACTTAGATACTTATTTGCCAAGTGTTTTAAATATTCTTTATTAGATTATACTTTTTACAGAACAGTTGAAGTTAGATATTCTAGTTCCATGTATAATTATCTTCACTTTTTACACAGGAGGAACTGAAGAGAGGTTAGATAACTTTCTCAAGATCATACAGCCTGTAGATCGTGGCATCAGGTTTGAGGGCAAATACGATCAACCTCAAAGCTTGTGCTATTAGTGTCTTCACTGTACCTGCTCCTTTCTCTATATGGTAATTACATGTCTCTATCTGCCACTCCAGCCTCAACACTGTGACCTTTTGACTGTCTCTTGATCACTGTATTACCCTGTCTGGTGGTTGCCTGGTACATAGCAGATTCTCAAAAGTATTTGTTGAATAAATGTGGCTGCATGTGAGTGAACAAAATTATTTATTGGGCCAGACTTCTAACAGAACTGGGTGCAAGATTGTGTAGCATTCCTCCTGGCACAAAAAGTCCTGAACAAAGAGAAGATCATCTGTAAAATATATAACTGGTTGATTAGATATACACCATACCTGATTCTATTTAGTGCTGCAGATTTCAAATCTGTAGCTGTGTGGTTCTTGGTTCACCCCTTGTCCTAATCCATTGTCCTAAGCTGTTGTAAGACCATGTGGAATCTTTGCTTGGACTCTTAAGTGTTATATGGCCAAAATGTTCCAACGTGGGCTCTCCCTGCAAACAAACGTAGTCAGAGCTTTCTTCAATCTAGGAGCTGTAGTTTCCAGGGAACCGCGTGGTTGCATTTGTTTCGTAATACTTATAAATGATCCCAAAGTCAGAGGGACGCTATATTGCCTAGGAGGCCTGTCCACCTCCAGTTCTTCATATTTTAAAACCCGGAGAAGAGGTTGCACATTCGAAGCGTTCTCCGCAGCTGCACATATGCTTAGCACCTTCACCCGAACGATGAGTGACAAGTCGAAGAAATACATAAGCACGTATTACCTCCCTACCGTTTCTGTCCACGACACAGGTGGACCTATCACAGAACAAACAAGACAAACACAACTCTAAATCAGATTTATCAACAACCCCCTTTCCGTCTTAGTTGTGCAGACTGGGAATGTTAAAGCAGGCTGGTTGTTGGTAAGCCTTCAGCCCAATGCACGCTAACTTCAGAAATGTGCTTTGCCCACGTGTATCACGCAGACGCTAACTACTAGGAGGCTGAGAACGCGGAGCTCGGGAGATCCGCCACTCAGCAGGGAATAATCTGGCTCCTCTAGAAATAAAAGCTCCGCAGCCAATGGAGCGCCTCGGCACGCGGGATTGGCGGCCCCGGCCGTGACGTAGCCTGGGCGGGCCGAGTCGGTTTGCGACAGTGGCTGCGGGTCCCGGCCGGGGGAAGCGGACAGGGGGCCTGCCACGCAGCGCCCGGAAGGTCTCTCCTCGACGCGCCTCGCGGGCGTCCCGGAGCCTCGGCACCGAACCTCGACGCGGGCGTGGACCGGGGACCCGCGCCCCCCAGCGCGGCCAGCACTCCCCAGCGTGCGGGCGTTTGGGGACGCCGAGGTTTGGCCTGCGAGTGCGGGACGGTTCCGGGGGGTGGCCCATCTGTGCCAGGCCGAGGCGGGATCTCCTCTTCCGCTCGCTTTGCCCGGGCCGCCGCTCCGGCCCTCGGGGACAGGCAACACCTGAGCGGGATGGGAGTCGCTCAGCGTGTAGCGCTGCGGGAGGGGACGCGGAGCGCACGGCTCTGCTCGGGCAGCTTCACTTTCTCTGGCCACAGGAACTGGGGCGAGCGGGGTGGAGCGGTGCAGAGGGTTGGAATGCATCCTCCCAGGAAAACTTTTACCCCTTCGGAGCGTGAAGGGTGAACGTTTATCAGGACATTTCGAAAGCACGGGCAGCGATCCGGGAAAGAGGCGGGGTGGCGAGGGGTAGGGAGCGGGGAGCCCCGGGGAAGCCGATTTGCTCCGCTAGCTGCGGCGCGAGCCGTGCGGACTGGGAGCTGAGATTTGGGGAAGCGGGAACGGCCCGGGCGAGTCGGCCACGCGGGGTTTGTTTCCTTTCACTTCCTGCGGCAGCTGCTCACGATGAAGAGAGCCGGGCTCGGGCGCCGCGGCCTCGTGCGGCGGGTCTGAGCGCCCACCCCGCCGCCGCCGCCGCCGGGAGGACTCCGGCCCCCGGGCTTCGGCCATGAGTGCTCGGTGATCCGCGGCGCTGCGTATCGCGGACCCGGGACTTCGAGAGGCAATGCTGGCTCGACTTTGATTGGCTTGGGGGACAGTGAAGAAACCCCAAAATGGAGGACTTTTCTACCAGGACCTACGGCACCAGTGGCCTGGACAACAGGCCTCTGTTTGGAGAGACGTCGGCCAAGGTGAGTGCGGACCGGGACTCGGGGCCTGGGTGCGCGTGTCTGCCCCCTTTCCCGCCCGGAGCCCTGTTGGGTCCTTACGCTGCCCTTGAGGGCACTTGTAGCAAGAAAAAGCTGCTGCTTCAATCCCTCTCAAGATATTTGCCCTGCCTCTCGGCTCCCAATTTGGGACAGGGTTGGCTAAGAGCCTTGAAAGCTTGGGGTGGAGAAAAGTTCAGAAAGTTCTGGACTACTGGAGGCCCTTCACGGGAGTGCGGAAGTTCCCCCCCACCCCCGCCCCCACCCCGAGTGCAGGTGTATAGGGTGTTTGCACTTTCGCCCGTTCAGCTGGAGGGCTGACCTCCAGGAGGCTTCAGGTGTGCGCCTGAAGCTTCCGTAAGAAAGAGCCCAAGAGAGGTGCTTCTGATTTGTGTTTATCTAGAGCCTTTAAGGGTTTACTGCTGAGGCAGCCGGGCAAAGAAAAAGAGGAGAGGCGTGAAAGGAGGGTTTCTTTGATGGGGCTTCATTACAGGAAGTGATCAAAGGGTCTCAGACCCAAACAAGCGGTAGTACATTATTTTGGGCTTTTAAAAAGTATTAAGATCTTTCACAAGCTTAATCATGTGATGTCCTGGGCCGGTAATTGAAGAGAGCTGTTTTCCTGTCCCCAGCATTAACTTTCTGAGTCATTTGGGTAAGATTAGCCTGTTTTGTTTTGGGTTTTTTCCCCCCACGTAGAAAGTGGCATTGGTGACCTTTGACCTCTGACAGAGTGCTTTCAGCCTCTCATAAAGTGGGGCACACAGGGAGTCCAGAGCTTCCTGGGTTTCTCAGCTTAGGCTGGGACTTCTTTAGCAGAAAGGATAGAGAACATATACACCCGACAGCCTGGGGCATAACCCTGAATTTGGAAGCTGTCAGCCTGCCAGGAGACTACTACTTTATGTTTTTAACCCCATGTGAATTTTGCTTTTTCTTCTCAAAGTGTCTTTATGAGAAAATGTTTTAACCTTGATGTCTAGGAAGATGCATCTCGTTTATCCTGTGGCTTTGCACAATCCCAGCCCACGGTGCACACTGTCCGAGAAACACAGCTCTGGTCCAGTAGGTGTTCCTATTTCTGCTGACATTATTGAGCATTATGTGATAGGCCTTGGTGGTCCATGGAACCCAGGTAGATGGGGGAAACACATCAGCAAACTTGATGCAGTTGGATCTCGCCATGACACGGGCATAGAGGGGGCATGTTTGGGAAACCTGGAGAAGATTTTACAGAATGAATTCTCAACTCAGAGACTGGAAGCCTTGGGCTTTCGAATGCGAATGCTCCTAAATTGGGGT
Source organism: Camelus ferus (assembly GCF_009834535.1). Lineage (NCBI taxonomy): Eukaryota > Metazoa > Chordata > Mammalia > Artiodactyla > Camelidae > Camelus > Camelus ferus. Next base: position 66,387,715 of record NC_045702.1, read on the forward strand.
TTGACTAGAAGAGGATTTGGGAACTGGAGGGTGGAGGCAGCCTGCTGCTTGAAGAGATGGGGCCCAGAGCATCTGGTTGCCCAGCTGTGCTGAGAGCCAAGAGGTTCAGTGTCTCCCCCACATGCCTTGGCACACAGACTGGGGTTCTGGGTGATGTGGCCTCTGACCTCCATTAATCCCTGAATACTAAGGTAGATGACTTGGTAAGGGTCTTGTTGATTTAAAGAGACACTTACCTGACTCAGGCCTAAATTGTCAATGACTATAAGTTTCCTATTGCCCATGATTCATTGGAAACCCATCCGAGAACTTGACTATTTCAAATGTATCTGTGTTTATCACATATTTATTTAGCCCAGAAGTATACATCCCCAGCACTACTTAGGCATCTTGAAGCGTCATAATGGTAAAATCAGCCACTCAGACAAAAAAAATTAAGGACAACGTAAATTTCCAGATCTCTCAAAATTGCGTCCTTGAGCTCCCCCTGTGAGGCTGATAGTGGACATAGAGAAATTGTCCAGAACAGAGAAAGGAGAGGCTTCTGGTTTGAGGATAGGAAAATACATCATGCTTCGTATAATTGGAGTTGCCAGATCTGAAGAAGGAGAAGCACCCGTCGTTAACGACAGCAGATGATTTTGAGGACCTGAGTGGGCAAGACACAGGAGTGGGGCCATAATAGTGAAAGGATAGGACAACATTGCTGTGGAGCCATTCCCACGGAGGGGAGTCACTGCTAGAGCAGGGTGGCTTCCTGGGGACCCTGAGAAACGTGTGTGTGTGGGTGTGTTCCCAGCTTTCTCTCTTTGTGATGCTAGGAATGACACAACAGCCACTTCACATTAATGATCAACATTAATGAACTCCCGCTTCTGAGGAAAAAAATCCAGAAAGGGGGAAACCTACTTCCTGTCCTAGCCTGACAGATCTTCTGAACTTCTGGTGATCTTATTTGCCTTGTAACAGCTGACCATAGATAGCCTCTCAATTTTAAGTCTAGAAAGGACCAGAGCTTTAGGGCTGGTCTCTAACTTGATGGCAAAGATGACTGAAGCCCACAGAGCAGAGAAGAGTCTGGAGGGAAGCTGGGTTTCCCCAGTTCCAGGCAGCATGCTCTGCATTCAGATTTCCCTCGTCTAATCATCAGTTCCTTTGTGAGATGGGTGTTGTTACTCCTATTTTACAAGCTGGGAAACTGAACTACAAAGCAGGCTGCCGTGTTCAGTCACACGACTGTTCCTGGCTGGTGATGCTTCCCCAACGCCCTTTCACAAGTTGACTAGGATAGTGAATGGTGACCTTCGCCACCATCTGTGTCACTTGCTCCTGAAAGCTCTGTGGACGTTCACATGCTTGGCCCTTTCACAGGGAAGAGGTGGTTTGCTCAGTCATGGAGTGAGTGGAAGATTCTAGAATCTGCTGTAGAACAAGAAGTGCATAACCCAGTGGGCCTGGAGCAGCACCCTCATAGATGGTTTCTGAAAGAACTGGGTAATGCTTTCAGCTACTAGGCTCCAAATTTAGTCAGACTTTAGCATGATATTTGGGAATAACTTTACAGATACAGCCAAGGAGCGAAAGGCAAAGCAAGTTTCGTCTTGTGTCATTACATAAGCATCTAAGGGATAATAGACCAAAAAAAAAGGGAGGATGTTCATTCCTTGACACCTTTGGAAATTACACATTGCTGGGTGGGCTGTCTTACGAAGCCTGGTCAGAATGTCCAGGTGCGTTTTTCATCTGTTTTTATCCATTCCCAGTTCTGGGATATGGTACATCTCTTTCAGGGGAAAAACAAAATGTGGCACAAATGCCACAATAACATGCTGTACTTGGGGTTTCTGAGCCTGGGCTGTCACTTAGCATTCCTAACGGAGCACTGTTCAACAGAAATACAGTGTGAGCCGCGTACACGATTTTAAACGTCCTATAGGCATGGTTTAAAAGTATGAACAAGTGCAATTAATTTTTATAGTGTGCTTTACTTACTTCCATATATCCAAAATACTGTCATTTCAATATGTAATCTGTGTGAAAAGTGGAGGTAACTTTTGCATTCTCTTTTCAGGCTAAGCCTCTGAAACCCAGTGTGTATTCTCACTTTCAGCCCATCTCGGTTTGGACCAGCCACATTCCAGGCGTTCAGTAACTGGGCGTAGCTGGTGCTGCGTACTGGACAGCGCGCTTCTAAAGCAAGTGAATTATTAGTCATGATGGTTCCGTGGCATGTTCGGGAATCATTTGCCTTCTCTGTGGGACTCCTAATTTTCCCTGAGACTCTAGTTGCAGAGGGAGGGTAGGAGTACTTCCTGTGCTATTTTACTGGCTGGCCTTTTGGCACCGGCACAATAGTGTCTCACTTCATTCTTACCCGCCCCCCCCCCGCCCCGATCCCGACCCCTACCCCTCGTGCCTGAGGCAGTGTCCACAGAGCCCCCCTCAGGAAATGTCGCTCTAGAAATCTAGAGCGATTCCCTTGTCCCTCCCTTCTTAGTATGAACTGAAACCTGGAGATGTTCCTCCTTCTCTTGCCCATGGCTGCCTTTAAGTTTCCTTTCAGACAAGACACAGTTGGCAGTCTTTCTGTCCGGATGATGGAAGGCTTTAAGTTATCCTTGGAGCTTGTGAATCTATCTTGATTTATTTAATTAATTAATTAATTAATTAATTAATTATATTTTGTGGGGGGAGTTAATTAGGTCTGTTTATGTATTTATTTTTAAAGGAGGTACCAGGGATTGAATCCAGGACCTCATGCATGCTAAGCACGTTCTCTACCACTTGAGCTATACCCTCCCCCCTGTTTTGATTTCTTGATTTCGTAGGCGGCTGCAGAATCATCCGGACTCACTTTCAGCCAGTGGATTGGTGAACCTAGTGGGGAGAGGGAGATAGTTCTTTCTGGGGAAGAAAGCAAACCGGTGTCCCACAGGCTAGTGCAAATAGGCAAGGGAGGAGTGTTACCCTCGGTGCACTGTAGTGTAAGCCACTTCCAGACCAGCCTCTTCTGTTGAATGTCAGTGATAATGAAATAGAGGATTCATCTCTGAGAAGGGTGGTGACAGTTCTGATTCCTTTTTTCCTACTTGGATGTGATGTGAGGAATGTGAGTGACAATGGAGGAAGGTGCGTGCATTGGACTCAGATAATATGGGGGGGACCCCTGTGTAGGGGGCAAGTTAGTGAACCCTGGGGCTCAGATTTTTGGTTCCAAAGGCGTAAGTTCCATATACTAAGCTGTGTTCACTGCCTCCTTCCCTCCTCTCTCTGCAAAAAAAAAAAAAAAAGTAAATAAAAATGTTGAAAAGCCAGGTCTTTTGATGAGCTGTAGTCGAATTCAGACAATTCAGACTTGGAACATTTGGCTTCTGCAAATAATAGTGTAAGATTAGAGTGCTACTTCTTGCCTTTTTGGGGGTAAAGGTAGGATTGTTGCTTGATTAAGACCCAAGCTGTGGGTAAGATGGTTGTTTCTGCCTGCTGCCCTTCCCCCTGCCTGGAGCCTCAAAGGCTGTCTTCTGAGGGCTGTGGGCTTCAAGCCTCTGACCTCAGCGCCTGGGTGATTGAGCACAACGCCTGTCTCCCTCAAAGCAGAGCTGGTCGCCCAAGGAACAAGATCAGTTGTCCCCTTGCCTCATCCAGCCTGCCAAACCACTTTTAGTGGCCGTTTCTTGTGCTGGAGGAACAGTTCAGGATGATAGATGCCAGGCCTTTTTTCTTTCCTGCTGTAATAGGTTTTTCCTCCCTCACCCCTAGACCAGAGGCCTCGGGGTCTCTGGGGGTTGGGCTCAGGCATGTGTATTTTTAGAAAGCTCTTCAGAGGATGCTGGTGTGTAGGGAGGGCTGCCATCCCTGGTCTTACCCGTGCGCTGTGGAGCCCAGTCCAGGCTGGCACCTCTCCATGGACCTCTTTCCTTGAGCTGCCTCTCTGCTTTTGGCAAATGTTCTTCTCCTTTCTGTGGAACCCTCTCTTCTCTAAATGCCTGAATACTGCTTGGTCCTCAGTTTCCTGCCTTAGAGACTTCCTTACAACCCAGCCTGCATCCAGGCTTCCCTCCTATGAGTCTAGTAGTCAGAGATGCCCCCTGGTACCTACTCCTTGTGCTGTGAAGACTTTATGCAGATCTCGTCTCCTTGACCAGAGTCTAAGCTCCTTAAGGGGAGGAGCCAGCTGCCTTATTTCTCTAGCCTTTCTAGCAGTCAGCACAGTGCTTTACGCAGTTCTTGATTTTGTGAATATTATTAAGTTTTTTAATATTGAAATATAGTTGATATACAATATAATATGTTATAGGAGTAGAATAGAGTGATTCACAATTTTTAAAGGTTATATTCCATTTAAAGTTATTATAAAATATTGGCAATATTCTCCTTGTTGTACAGTATACCCTTATAGCTAATTTTATACATGGTAGTTTGTACCTCTTATCTCCTGCCCCTATATTGCCCTTCCTGCCTGCCCTCTCACCACTGGGAACCACTAGTTTGTTCTCTATATCTGTGAGTCTGCTTCTTTCTTTTCTCTTATGTTCTTTATATTAGGTTTATGTGAAGTCAGCATCTAGCATCACCAAAAAGTAACCTTCTTTCTTGGGACACCCTGCACCAACCGTGGAAGGCGGGGGCTGGTTCTCAGAAACCTGGAGCGCAGGACAGCAGACCAGGAAGTGGTGCTTCAGGCCCTCTGCACTTCAAGTCATCACTGTCCTCTCTCCTCTCTGAGCTTCAGCAACGGGGCCACAGTAAACGTATTATACTCCTGTATGGAAAACTTAAACTGAGGCTTGGCCTCTCAGAAGCTGAGGGGCTGCTGGGTTTTTCTCTCTGGAGACGTGATTTTTGCAGCTCTGTGGTAATAGGCTGGCTCTTCTAAATTGAGTCATTTTTTTTTTCTTAGCATCAGTCTGTAGTCTGTGTATGGGTAGAATGACCATATGTTCTGTGCTGCCACGGGGATACATGGGTTGACAAATTCGATGGAATGCATTTGAAGTTGTGCTGCCCTAGAAATGGGGGCCAGGGTCTGAGGCCCACTCAACTCCTGCTTATCTCTGAGGACCTGATCCTCTTGGCAAGAGGCCCCATTAGACATGGTAGAAAGAGTGCTAATCCCATATGAGCTGCCACTTACCGACTCTCCACTAAATGTCACTCTGTTCCAGGGCTTGATGTGTATCGTCTCCAAATCCTTGGCAACCCCGCGTGTTTGACTGTTGTACAAATACGGATTTCGTTGTGTAGATATGGAAACTTAGGCTTCGGAGTTAAGTGACGTATGCAAGGGCACAGGAAGGCAGGTGGCAGGAGAAGGAACGTAGGTCGTAGGCAGGTCTGTCCGGCTCCTGACCCCCTGGCCCTTGCTCTGTGCCTCCTGTTCTGCAGGTCAGAGCACATAAAGTCCGGCATTTCCTGTGGTTCTGACTCCAGGGATTGTTTTATCCTTTAAGCATGTGGAGGAGGTTTGTTTCCTATTTTTACTGTGATCTCATTTCCCTAAGTGGTGCTTCAATGAAAATAATACGTTTCAAGAACGCATAACTGTGAGGAGGAGAGCCCGGCAGGGATGTGTAACAGAAATACCACAGCTGAAAGATGCTTCAGAACGTGAATCTGTGAAATAAGGGAAAGAAAAGAGCCTGTACGTTTACTTTGTCTAGGGAGAGACAGGGGAGAGGTGGCAGGTGTGTGGCTCCCGCAAGCTCTCTGCACGCAGCCTGCGCCCCTGGCCTCTGCCACGGCTCAGGGCAGTAGGCCCCAGGGCACAGGGCCACCGTGTCCAGAGTTCACCAGGGAGGCGAGCTGTCCCCTGGCTTCCATCCTGGGGACGGGGATGCTGTGTCCAGAGTTCCTCTTGCCCCAGCGTAAGGGGAAGGCTTTGCCTTGTCAGGGCCATGCACTCCGGGGGAGCCCAGTAACCCTACCGGCGAGGCCCAAGGTTTCTTGCTTCTGCTGGGCCCAGGGCCTTCTCCCACCTTCTCCTGCTCTCAGTATGTTTATTCCGAGACCGCTGCCCCTCAGGCTTCTGACTGGGCCATTTTCAGAGCTTTCCAGATGAGAAGTTTTCCCACTGAGACTTGGAGGAAGAAAAGGAAAATTATTTGTGAGAATTGGCCTTTTATTTATGGTAGTGGGACGCCGAAGTTTGACTGAGAAATCTAAAACTTTGGACGCGAGGGATAGTAGAATGCAGCTCGACGGTCTGAATCATTCAGTCCGAGGGAACAATGTTCGGAAGTCATGCCCCTTGTAGATTTAATATGTGCAGATTGGATTGCCTTTCTTCTGTCTCCTTCATAAGAGAAGATAATCACTGTCTTCAGTGACCTAAAGATCTTGCATCTCGGGAGGATTAACGTGGGATCAAGCCGCTAGTGAAAGGAGGACCAGAGGGCCAGGGAGCGCAGAGGAGGGGATGTTCTGCTGGGGCATCAGGTCAGGGGGCAATTGAGTCTTGGGCTTGAGGCAGGAGTAAGCTTTGACAGCAGGAGGTGAGCCGGAATCCCAAGCCCAAGCCAGAAGTCCAACTCTGTCAGAGAGGCAGGAGCAGGAAAGGGGGAGGGAACTGTGAATGTTCCCTTGTGAGCAGATGCCAGAACTTGGGACCAAGGGTCAGAGGAAAGGCTAGGCTGTGGGAAGAGCCTTGAGTGCTGTGCAAAGGACAGTTTTCTTCTGGAGGCTGTAGGACATAGAGTGTGCATGTATGTGTTCTTTTTATTCAGTGATTAATCGTGTGTACTGCATCCTAGGAAATGTGCTGTGTGCCGGAGAGGGTGTCTTTTCTCATGGAGCGTATGTGTACTGCAGGGAAAATAGAAAGGCCCTACACAAATCCTTGTTCTTCCCTCTCTTTTCCTTATTAAGCTTCAGTCATCCTAGTCTTTTTCTTTCCAATTCCCAAGCTCACTCCTGCCTCAGGACCTTTGCACTTGCTGCACTGTTTTGTTTGCAGCACTCTACTCCCAGATTCTTGCGCATCTCATTCCTTAGCCCCTGTTCAAACATCTAACGAGGATTTCTTGAACCCCTTTTTAAAAATACTTGCCCATCGCCCCCATTTTCTCCCGGTCATTCTTCATCTACCCTGTGTTATTTCCTTCCTAACTTTCTCACACTGAACATGTAAAAAGGGTACAGAATGGATGCTGAACATTAAAGGTGGGAAGCAGGTTGGATGGAAGGCTCTTCTGATGTTGGAGGAGTTGAGATTTGGGGCCAGAGATGGACTCTATGAGGGAAAGATTCAGCATAGAGATGAGGACAGAGATAACTAATCAGGCCAGGGAACGGGTACAGGCTTGGCAGAAGAGCAGGCTGCCTCCAGTCCTCTTCAGGCTGGAAGGAATGGAAGTAAAGGGAGGGGAGTTTTCCTCTTTTTCTTTTCATCTTTTTTTCTAAGGGTGTTTGCTGATGGACAGGCTTCAAGGGGTGAGATTGAGAACCTGAGTTGAGGTAGAGCTTCTGACAGTTGTCTGGAGAGAGTCAAGGACACTCAGCCCAAAATAAAAGTCCACGAAAATACAGTGAAGGCCCTGCCAAAAACATGAATTTGTAGTAAACCAATTAATTTTTTCTTTCAGTTAATATTTAAATATCTAATATATGTTGGGCATACATTAGAGGATCGGCAGAGGGAAGTGACCAATGTCACCACCCACTGGTACGATGACACCTTTGTACAGTCAGAGGAAGGATCTGTCCACTCTGGGTAGTGGCAGCTCCCACAGACTTGTAGCTTGGCTTTGTCTGAATTAGAAAAAGTGCTCCTGCCTCTGAGTGGGTGCAGGCCCATGCAAGTGTGCACAGCCTGGAGGGTGCAGCATTGGGCTGGATTTCAGCCACATGCAGTGGCCCAGACTCTGAGAGAACAAGGAGGATGTGGCTCTGAGCCTCCCGGGCTGTACAGCAGTGGAGTAGGAGACAGATGAGGAAGCTGGTGTTATAGTCAGGATAGTGTAAGGCTTCACAGCACGGCTTACACCAGAGCCGAGAAGTGGGTGCGGGTTTTAGGGTGACTTGGGACTGGGTTTTCAAAGCATCAGGAGAAGAACACATCCACCAGGGAGGCTCCGGGCATTGCTGAAACTGCTGATTCCACGATCAGAGATGGGTAGGGAGGCCCTCAGGTTAGAGCTTTGGGTAACAGATTGGAAATCATCTAGCCAGTGGATGTGGGTGAAGTCCAGGGGCAGTAGTGGAGGGGTTGGAGGAAGAGGGATTTGGCAAAGCAGGTGCTGAAATAATTGCAGTAGCTGAGAAGAGGAAGAGAAGAAGTTGGCATAAGACTATCAGGGACGTGCATCCTAGAAACAGAGGCTGTCAGTCTGTGCAGGCAGCTGTAACAAAGCGCCACACAGACTGCATGACTTAGAAACAACAGACATTCCTTTCTGAAGATTCTGGGGGCTGAATGTCCCAGAGCAGGATGCCAGCACGGTAGGATGAGGGCTGTCTTCTGGGCTGTGCACTTCTGTTCATGACCTCCCCCCGTGGAAATGGTAGGGAGCTCTCTGGTGTCTCTTTGATAAGGACACTTAGCCCATTCGTGAGGGCTCCACCCTCATGACCCACGTACCTGCCAAAGGCCCCGCCTCCTGCTGTTGTCATATTAGCCATTAGGATTTCAACATAGGAGTTGGAGGGGGACACACACATTCAGACCATCGCTGAGGCTATTACTGAAATTGTCATTCTTAATCTGGCTTGGGGAGCAGGCGCTGCCATGCCACCCCCTTGATCTTGGCCCAGTGCACCTGTGATGAGTATACGGGGGGCACAGGCTCTACTGGGGAGAAGTTGAGAGACCGGCAGCAAGGGACATCGGTCTGCGGGAGGACTGCGTAGCCCAGGACGCAGTGGGCTCACGTGGAACAGGTTTCAGGGGTGAGGTGGCTGACGGAGAACCTGGCAAGTGTGGGGGGTGCAGGTTGACCTGGAGCACAGCTGGGGAGGGACGGGGTCTGTAGGGCCGCCTGCGATGTTGTCTGAGGAGGACTTTGATGGAGTCGCAGAGGAAGATGGAAGTAACACCAAAGTGGAATTCTCAGTCTTAACCACCCCCCACCAGCCCTCACGTCCGCCCTCCAGAGGGTGGGAGGGAATGTTCTTGTGGTGGTGTCCATCCAGGGTTTCTCTTCCCTGTAGGGAGCTTTCTGTTTCACGTTTCTTCTCCCTGGGAATGCTGAGGGCCAATTCCTGGACAGGAGTTGCTGTCAAGCCCCTGAAACCAGTGCTGGGAGCTACTGGGGCAGGTACTGAGTACCTGGGCTTTTGTCCTCAGGCTGGGGAAACCCGGATCCTGGAGATGCCCATGGTTTACTACCGATCTTTCTGTGGGATCGTTGGCGCCTTGCCTGGGAGGCACTGTGAGGGGTTGGGTCTGTCTGTCAGGCTGCAGGGCCAGGTGTAGCTTCTGCAGAGCTGTTGTGTGTTTGTGGATCCTAGAGCCGTGAGGCCACGCTCTGTGCTGACCAGAAGCTGAAATTTCTGATGGGTCAGGCAGATGAGTGGTGAGTAGCCTCTACTGGTGAGAGGTGCTCTAAGGAAAATGCTGTTGGCCACTTTTGTTTGTGATTCTCTTGTTTAAGCAACATGCACAGGCATGGGCTCTCTTCCTCACTGTTAATTGGCTGCCAGCCCTAATGGAGGAAACAGGCAATAAATATGTAAGTGTAAATCTGGATGACGTGACCTGGGAGCCCTGAGACAGGGACATCGCACATCCTGAGAGGTGCCCGAGGATGCTGTCCAGAAAGGATTTACAGCGGAGGCGATGTCTGAATCGAGCCGTGAAGGAATGCTCAGTTAAATCAGGTGTGCGGCGTTTCAGCCATCCCACCTCAGCCTGCGTCTCACTCTTTGGGGAACGTTATACCTTCAGCTGTTCTTATGGGTCAACGTAAGAAGAGTACGTATGAAGTAGCTGCATTTTCTGTGTCTCTGTAGTTGCAGAGAGGCACGCAACAAATTCTTCTCAGACCCAGGAGAAGCTTGCTGCTTGTAATGACCCTGCGTGTGTGATTAGTGAGAACTTTGAAACCCAGTTGGCTGCCAGGAATCTTAGTACTAACATTTGAACTTAGATTTTTTTTTTAAGTCAGATTTTTTTCTTTTAAATCCTTTTACTCCTTTCCACTCCCCAGATCCCTTTAGAAATCTTGCCTTGCTCTTTTTATTGTTGCTTGAATGGGTTAGGGTTTTGCTGTAATATCACAAGCTTTAAATCCACTTTGGAAGTAGGTGGTAAATTACCGTGGAAATGTGAGGCTGAGCATGGTTTTACTCGTTAGCATTTTGAACTGTCTAGAATCAGGATGTTTCAGGTGGCTGAGGACAAATGCTGGCCTTTGGTTATTTGGGATGTTACTGCCAGTTTCTTCCCAGAGCCATCATTGCCGCCTGAGCATTTGACATGAGTTTGGGCTTCTCTGTCTTGTATCAGGATACCAGCTAATGACTGACCAAGGAATCTGGGGAGCTCCTGAGCTTTTTGATCTCTGGGGAGTAGGCCTTCTCCTCTGACCCAGGGGTAGCCTGAAGCGGATGATCAGAACCTTAAATGGTTAAAACTGGAAGGAACTAGATGATCAGCCCAATCCCCTTGCTTGATAGACCCCAATGGATCATGGTGACCTTTTGAAGTCACCTAGCCAGCCAGTGGCAGAACTGAGATGAGAACCTTAGTCTCTTAACTCTTAATTTCAGGGTCCATATGTATCAGGCTGAGGATTCTTAGACCTTTTGACCTGCTTGTTAGGCTTGCATTTTGCAAGGAGCATTGGGTAGGAGACTTTTCTGTTACCTGGCTATATATGACCTTGGGCAGACTGGTCCTATAGAACCTCGTCACCCACTGGTTAAGTGGAGATAACATCCTCCTTACTGCTTCACAGGGCCCCCTTCTCCCATCCCAGGTACAGACACTTTGTATGCCCAGCCATCTTTTTCTCCTTCCCCGTTTCAGAGGAAGATGAAGACGTGCCTCTCTTCTGGGCTCAGGCTGCTCTCTCCTCCTGTGCGAGGCATCCCCGCCCCTCCCCTCTCAGCTGGCGTCAGGTTTGCTCTCCCCGGGGACTTTGTGAAGTTCCTCCTTCACGAGCCACCTTTTCTTTCCTCCTTGCTTGCCGGCTAGTCCTCTTTCAGGTTTGACTCTCCAATATTCTCCCCCCGATTGCGCAAAATAGCTCATTCCCTTTCTCCTTCGTGCCCTCTTGAGCTCTGCATTGTATAAACTTCTAGAGGGCAGGTTTATATGTGCTTGTATTTGCATCTGGGAGGTAGTAGATAATTTTTTTTTTCAGTTATATTGAGATAATTGAGATAATGTTTGAGTGAATACATAAATGACTTATGAGGTAATGTATGCAGAATCCCTCTCAAAACTGTACTATATGTGTTTGTATATGTATGTATTTATGTTCCTGTGCTCACACACACACACATATGTGTATGCACATACATGAGTTAAGACTGTCTCAGCCTGTTGCTGAGTAGATGTCCGTGGGAAGATACCTAATTCCCTGGCCTGTCCCCTCTGCACATAAGGATCAAGGCTGATTCTGATACTGCCGAACTTCCTTGGGGAGTGAACATAAGCAACAGTACAAGGCGTAAAGCTCTGGTAGGGAGAACAGTCTTGTTAGATGAAAATAGGACAATAATGAAAGTGGGGAGGAGACAGGCTAGTTTCTGCGAGAAATGAAATAACTGAGTCAATAGGAAGTAGCTTTTGAAATGGAGATAACCTGAGTTTTCAGTGTTCATTCTGTAAACAGCAGATTTAAATTCAGTGTTCTCTTTTCTCCATGCACTCTAGTTCTGATGTGGAGCACATTGGCTCTAAAACTGCCCTTTGAAATGCCAGTTAGCAAGCAATGTAATTATTCTTTATTCCTCTATCTTCGGAGACCAGGGGAACAGGGAGCTGCTAAAGCCCTGAAAAATCATCTCTGGACCCTGGGAGGGGCCTCTGCTCAGTGACGTAAACTATTAATGTTCAAAACAGTTTAGTTTGGACTCTGAACTTTAGAGCAGTGCTGCTCAAATTTAAATGTGCTCACAGGTCATCTGAGGATCTGGTTAAAATTCAGATTCTGATTCAGTAAGTCTGGGGCAAGGTGCAAAATCCTGCATCTCTTACGGGCTCTCAGGTGAGGCCAGTGTTGCTGAGCCTCAGACCACTCCACGAAGCAGGAGTTAGAAGAAAGTGGGAGGTCTTGCAAGGTTAACTCTGCTATTTCCCTGGCCTGGGTTCACGGTTACTTTGATAGCAGATGGCATGAAGCCAAGGCCTTGGCTGGGAGAGAGGAGAAGCACTGCTGCCGTAGCCTGTATCGTTGGTGCCACCTTGGGAGTCCCAGAGAGACTCGTTATGACACTAGAGTAACCGCTGTTCATGGGGATGACGTGGGATTCTGCACAGTGAACTGTCTAGGAGTGTTCATTAAAGTGTAGGTGTGTTTTCATGAATGAGTGAAACCAGCTAGGCTTATATGGATAAGTTCAACAATCTGAAAAAAATCACTTATGAGATCTTCATTCCTGAAAGATAACTTTACTGTAGTGCTTTGCTAATAGGCTTTCTGAGGTCCTCTTGGCAACTCGGTATCTGTGTCAAGACCAGCAGTTTGCCCGCTAGGCTGCTGTTCGAGTGAGGAGTGTAAATGGAATCTGCTCTTTTTGCATTGAATCCTGTTTCCACCACTTACTAGCACTGAGGCTTTGGGCAAGCCCTCAGTTTCCCTGAGCCTGTGCACCACCTATAAAATAGTCATCATACCATTTCATCCCAGGATTTTTGAGAAGATATGCGAAAGCTCTTAGCACAGTTACTGTGTGTTCACCGTTAGAACCCGCTCCCTGTTCTGATCCTGGCCGGCAAACTTGCTGTGCCATTTGGAGACTAGTGATTCTTGCTCCATACGTCTTACCCGAACCTCTTCACCGGCCTCTTTGGATTGGTAAGAGAGCTCTTGTGAAATATACAGAGCTTTATAAACTTTTTGCAAATCCCTGGAGCTCGTAAGGAGCAAATATTCTTGATTTAACAGAATAAACCAGAAGAGCTTAGTTGAAACCTTTTCACAAGGCACAAGTTTCTCATAAATGGATTGTCTGTGAGCACATTTTATGTTGAGCACACTACGTTGGTATTGTGTGGGAATAAGTTGATAGTGATCAGTGATTTGTCCCCGGGTCTCTTCCCTAACAAATGGTCCTGATTTCAGACTCTGGTGTGCCCTGTGGTGGTGATTAAGATCTATTCTGAGTCCTCAGGTTTAGTTTGGATGTGGCTGGAGTTCTGTTTCCTCTGTCCTGTATAACATTTGAATTGCGGTGGCCTTGGTCTGGAGTGTGGTTTGTTGGTGGTGAGATCAGGCACACCAGAGAGAATACTTGGCTTTGCTTCAGTCTTCCTCCCAGCTTCCTCCCTCTTCTAACTTCTTTGGGTTATCTTTAGAAGCAGACAACTTGGAAATGAGTGTTCAGTTGCGCGGTGAACGTTCTTGTGTCCCTCCCATCTCCTGCTATTCTCTGTTCAGACGTTACCAAAACAATCTTTAAGACTGAGTGATTAAAGCCTTCAGCTTTGACTCCTCAGAAATGAGTATTTGATATTCTCATTGGCCTGAAAGTAGTGTTTCCTCATCAGGCCCTGAACCCCTACCATCTTTATTCTGTAAGCTCTGTAAACAACTTCTATCAAATTGTTAGAATATATTAATATATAATGCATATAATATTAGTATATATTGCTAACATTACATTTATATAAAATACTGCTTCAACTTTTTGAGTTCCTATAACTGAAACTGAAACTAACCAGTTAACCTGATATTTAGGTATCCTGTTTCAAAGTTGCTTCTAACTTGCTGTATGACTTTGGACAAGTAAGTTAACCACACTCACTGGACCTAAATTTACCTTAATCTGAAAAATTAGGATTGGATTAGATCAGTTTTTCAAACTATTCTTTGGAGTTGGTTGGGGGAGTGATGGGAATGACAAGAAAGCTTGATGGGCAGGACCCCAAATTCCTCATTCAATCAAATGATTCTATGCTTGTTTACATATTGGAAGATTTTTGCTATTAAATAAACGAGTTGGAAAACCACTGGACAAGGTGGTCGGAGACGCCTGCAGCCTTGGCAGTCCATGGTCCCTTGTAACAGCAGTGTTTCCTTCTCCATTACATTAGACGAGGCCACCTAGGCTGTATCACAGATAGGTCCAAACTTACGATGGCACTTGGCATCAGCTCTGGTCGGGTCTCTGGTTCTTTTTGCCAAGGCCCTGAGCTGGCCATCCCAGTGCTTCTGCTCTACCGTCCCCATCCAGTCCTTCCCAGTCTTCTGAAGACCCTAATGTGAAAATACCCGTCACTTCAAGAGTCCTTCTCCAGTTAGTTGTTCCTCTTCACAAAATACCTTTCCTGCTCTGGTGGCTCAGTATACTTGGCCTTTCTGCAGTTGTTTATGTAAAGCTCAGAGGGGCAGGAGCCTGGTTTCTCTGTTCTAAAACACCATAGTGCCTCCTAACATAGTTCTTTCTTTCTGAAAGTGCTGTGGGCTTATCACATGGCTCAAAAACTCTTTTCTCTTTCAGGATCGAATCATCAATTTAGTTGTTGGCAGCTTAACATCCTTACTGATTCTAGTAAGTATCTTTGTGTCACACCCAGGCTCTTAGACAAAGTTATGAAAATTTTAATATTGTGGTTCAGTAACTTTCCAGAAAAGTATTTAGAAGGGGTCAGTACACGAGCATGTGAAGTATTCCTATCATAGTAAAATTAAATGCTTTCAATTTATTATCACTTGAACAAAACTGCACTTAGTAACTGGAGTAGCTAATTGATTTCCACCCTGCCTCGTTGAATGTGAAATAGCACAAGTCAAATAACTTGTTTTCTGAGTTTGCTGTATTTGTTTGCCTAGTACAGTTGTTCTGTCAGTGGCTACCAGCAACTCCCTTCTGTACATAACCTACAACTCCCCATTTCTGCCAGTACCTTAATTTTGTTTTTAAAGCACATTCATTATCCTGTAGTTTCAAAAGCTTATTATAACTTTCCATCCTGTATGAGTCAGCTTGGTGCTGTCACAATAAAATAAAGCCACACTTCCCACGGCCCGAGAATGATATTCCTTTGGCACATTTTCATTAAATCTAAGAGAATTGTAGTGAAGTTTGCTGCCATGATTTCTTAATAAATAGGTAAAATGGTGTATCTAAAGTAGAAGGAGAACTATAATATAGGGTATCTATCTTTAATTATATTTCATGTTATGCAAAAACAATTTTGGCTATGTATTTTGTTGTATTCAAAATAACAGGAAGGTTAGCACTTTTTCCAGTATAGTCGTTGACCCTGGGATTGAGGTTTAAATGCTTTCTAGTCTTTGTTAACGAAGAGGTTATTTTGAGGTTAGCTAGTTTTACTGCTCTGTGGTGATTTGTCTCCTTTCATAAAAGAGGGAAAGGTTAGAAAGACTAAACAGAAGTACTAAAAGAAATAACACAACTGAAAATATTTAAATACTTTATTAAGTATTAACATTGCAGGAGGCAAACTGGTGGTAGGTATTTCACAATGTGAAGCAGTTTATGATATGACATTGCCTAGATGCCCTTCTAACCAAGGCTCAGAATTACTCCTGAGGCCTGACGTAATTTCTCTTCACACAGGTAACGCTGATCAGTGCTTTTGTTTTCCCTCAACTACCTCCAAAACCGTTGAATATATTTTTTGCTGTCTGCATCTCTTTGAGTAGTATTACTGCCTGCATACTTGTGAGTACTATTTAGAATATAAATTCAGTATCCTTGAGAGCTGAAGGTTGCAGTGTCTGGGACAGATTCCCAGCCCTGGCAGATGTCTGTATGAAAGGGTATCTCTAATTACAAACCTGTCCTTGGGTGGGCACGAATGAAAGGGTATCAGGATATCTCTCATTATGTTTCCTTTTCTCCTAAATCCCAAAGTTGTAACCCTAAAAGGAAACTACTACCTTAATAGCAAAAATAAAACAAAACCCAAAAAACTCAGGTGGCCAAAGAGTTGATGTAATTTTCTTAATTCATCTTCCTTCAAGGACTACATACAGAGCCCAACAGGCTTTGGGAAATGCCATTACTCCTTCTTATTTCTAATAATTTAAAAAGTAGTCTATTTTAATCTCTTGAGCTTTATTTTATCTTCCCCAATGAAAGTAATTAACACTAAAATCTCTTGGCAAACTTAAAACTGCAGTTGTATCCTTTCCACAACAATGTTTAATTTTACTACAAAGAAGCCTTTTAGGTAAAGAAATAAAGATGGTGGATCCTCAGTTGGGTATTTGCCAAGTGTTCATTCATTCGTTGGCTGTTGTTTCATTTCCCTTGAGGAGAGGCAGAATCAAAACAGTAAACCCGTAAACACAATTGTTTTGTCTCATACAGGGCTTAAATCAGAAATAATATTCTTACCTGAGTTAAAAATAAACTAGGAGACATTTCCAAGCTTTGAACTCACTGATTTTGCTGTATTCCTATGCCCTGAGGGAAGAAGCAGCCTATCCCATTTTGAGAGCCTTGGGAACAAAGCAGCCAGAGATGCTCACTTCACATTCCTGGTCTAAAGCCAGAAGTGACTAACAACAGTGAGCTAGTTTAAACCAAATACTTGCATGTGTAAAGCCCTAGTTTGTACTGGCAATCTGAATCAGTTAAAGGAATTTAAAAGTTGTCTTTCAGTACCTCAAAGAGCTGTACCTTTTACCCAAATGTATTTAAAATATCTCTAGAAGGTATATGTTCTTGGATGACTTGCCAAGTGATTGGTAGACTCTTGGTTTGAACATAAAACAAAGTTAACTGAGAAGGCAGGGATAGGTATGATCTCGGATATGGAAACTCAGTTGGTACTACTTGAATTATGAAGACTAAGAATAAAATTCTGGCTGCATTAGCTTCATTTAGGGGGAAAAATTACATACAGAGGAAACTGGTCACAGTGGAAACAGAATTTGTATTTTAAATTGTTACTATTTGGCCCAGTGCTATTACTTAAAACTTTTATTTAATTCTTCTTCTTTTAGATCTACTGGTATCGACAAGGAGACTTAGAACCGAAATTTAGAAATCTAATTTACTATATCTTATTTTCTATCATCATGTTATGTATATGTGCGAATCTGTACTTCCATGATGTGGGAAAGTGAGGCTACCAAGGAGAAATACTTACCAGGTCTCTTCAAAGCTATTGTATTTGGACTTGAATAAGAGCTGGGTAAGGTATGCTGAAGAATCTCCTGCAGAAGTCTGATACATGATTTTCATGTAATTGTAAATTAAATTCCCTCTTGCAGGGGAGACACAGCCTAGATCACTTTGCTTTTTCTTTAAGGAGCTGATGTTGCACTTAAACATTCCCCCTTAAAGCGGAAACAGCACAAGTCATTTTCACTTTTGAAATTACAATTTTTTATAATGTAACTGCATGGCGAAAGGCTATGTGTAACAATCAATCTTGCATTTTAAGACAAATATTCTTTTATTTCTGTTAAACTGAATATACAATTATTGTTCCCTAGGCAACCAACTTTTGCTTATAACTACAATTTAATTTCACATTAACAAAACACAGACGGTGAAAAGACAACTTTGATTGTGTAGATCTAATTACAATAATAAATAAAATAATTTATACAAGTTTTCTTTTGTGACTTTTCTACAGGGGTCATATTCATTAAAGCCCTAAAGGCTAATTTTGGCTTAACCTTCTCTAGTATAGGAATGATTCTTGATTTGTTTCTTTTCATTAACAGAAGCAAATTTTGTTTTTTTAAATTGCCTGAGAGGGAGAATTTATATCACAGCCCCACCAAATTAATGCAGTAAGTGAATGGTAAACTCTGATACTCTCCCTCTAGTATTCCTTGAGTAATTTATGTAGTAAAACATGTAAGAAAAGGTCATGGTGTGTATATATAGATATATATATGTATCTATATATAGGCAAGTTTTACTTCCTTTCCCATTTAGTTTTACTTCAAAGTGCTTGCTAACTTTGTAAACTGATGACAGTGGGTTCTGAGGGGGTGAAAACTCTTAGCTTCTGGTGAATTGTTTTACTACTCTCATCCATATTCCCTTTAAAAGTTATTTTAAAGATCTGTAGTGAATTTTTCTTAACATGTTTTTTTAATGCTTCCCTCTTTACCCAGCCTAAATCAGCTCCCACTGCCAGCAATGGGTAAACCAAAAGTAACCACCACACAATCACCTCAAGTCTCAAACTACTTAAAAGATGCTTAACCTTTGTGAAGAAGGTCACTGATAAGCTCTAGACCATGTTGATGTGATTTCTCTGAAATATGAATGAACATGCTTACTTGAGACTGGATAGAGCGCCATGTCTGATCCTTAGAGATGAGTATTACTGCTTTTAAAACAGTAGTTAAGCTTTGGTGATTTTAAACTCCTCAGCTAAAGCGAATGAAGTTCCCTGCTGACAATAACACCAATCACCAGGATTTCTGCGGTTAAGACCCCTGTGCTCCACTCAGCTATACACTGTCGTAGGACTAGACCTCAGATGATATATTTAAAGGAGGTAAAAAGTCATAGCAGCAACACTGGATGTGGCTTAAGTACTGCAGCTATTTAAAAGCCAGAGGAATGGTAAATTAAGCCTCTTGGGGGTTGCTCCTATTTCTTTGGAGATGTTGTAATTAACAGTGTGTCTTCTTTGCCTGAATTACCCGTTTCTAAGAATTACTTAATGACAGTTTACCAAATCCTCAACATCTTTTGAGTCTTCTGAAACAGGACTGCCCAGAGATGATCCAATGATGTTTGATTCTTCTCGATGATGCTGGAGTATGGGATCTATAAAGAGTTAAGTTTCAAGTTAATCTTAAATGTATATATTCTCTAACCCACATCAGGAACCAAAGTGAAAATTTAACAAGACCGACTGACTGCCTGATTTCCCGCGTAAGATTCACCGTGGCACCCGATGAAGTTACTGTGTTCTACAGTACCTGTTAGTGTTGTCAAAGGCAAGACAGATTCAGTGTCTATAACATCAGATGTCTGGATAAAGCCATGTGGTGAAGGAACTATAAGTATCGTTTCATCATCAATTGTTGTTTGATCAACTTGTTCTTCTATGGTAGGAGACTCTAAAGCCTAAATAATAATAATAATATTTATATAGATAGAATTTAAAGAATCTTTCATTCCATTAAAAAAACACTTAAAAAAATGACATTCTTTCTCATACTCCTTATTAGTTTTCCTTAAGTCCCTGAACACGTTTACGTTTGAAAGGACCTAGCTTTCAAAATTATCCTGCTTTAAAGTTAGAATGTAAAGAAACTGAAAGTTAAGGTCTTAAAATGGACAAAAGTAATAACCTAATAACCTCATTCTCTAAATACTAGCAAAAAACCAGTTCTGCTATTATCACACTGTGGGATGAGGTTCCTAAGCTGAACCACAAAGATCTGTTACAAACCACCCACCGGAAAATCCTTCTGTAGGTGCCAGCAAACATTTCTCAATCTATTGGAGGTGGACAGGGAAAGGGTTTAGTGAGGAACTGTGATCAGACAGAGCCACACTGCTGGCTGAGGGATACTTGTGAGGTCAGGTAGGGGTTTTCACTTTGTGTGTCTAAAGAAAATAGGAAGGTATCGAAGGACATCTCTTCCACAAATGATTTCTAGGCTTTTCCCAAACTGCAAGTTTGAGACCTAAGGCTGTTTCCTTAAGTGCAACTTACCTCAGTAACATAAGCACGGGCTAAAGGTGAGGGTGTGTCCTCTTGTTTAAGGTCTGTGTCAGAGATTTCTTCTTCTGTTCTGACCATAACACTATTCATCAGTTCTGTGCTATTTTGGTCACTGAATTTGGATACATGAGCATCATTAAATGACGGCTCTATAGTAATCTTAGGCTGATGAATTTCATCTGGGAAAGTATCTGCTTCTAGGGCATCTGGAGGCTCAGGAAAATCAGATGAATGAATATCACTATCCACTGTCAGTTCTGCTTGGGATATGGAAGAAGTGATGTCCTCTGTGGCAACTGTCTGAATGATGACTCTTGGTGTGTGACACTGCACTGTGACGTTGTCACTCGTGTTCAGCAAGTGTTCAGGCTATAAAATGTTAAAGAAAACAATCAATGGCAAAATGAAAAAGTACCTACCAGACTAAAGTTAAAGACAATAAATAACATTTATAAGTGGTACTCTATTGTCCCCTCCATGCCTCTCACCCCTGGAACTGCAGTGTTCTTATCACTGTTTTTCTAGACCCCTATCCTTTACCTCCTGGGGCCCCCTGCTCTCTTACTAGCCCCATTCCCCTAATGTAAGTCCATCTCATATAAGGAGACACAGGAGATGAGGGATGTATCCCAGTGAACGTGTAAAACACTGCTCCTGGGACAACGGGTAGGAAAAATTGTTTAAATAAGTGGACTACATCAGTATTGGCTCCTGTATTTTCTATCAACTAACCCTGGTCCCTAATAGGTACTCAAGTCCTTGAACTGAGCTCAAAATTTATCTCCCCCCTCACCCCAAGATATTGTTATTGAAGCATATGAGTCATCTCTGGTGACACTTATCAGTTAGCCAGTCTTTTCTAGAGAAACTAGAAGAATTAAGGAATTTAAGGTAACGTACGGATAAAGCGTGAACAATGATCTGTTCAGGAGAAGCAGGAGCAGCAGCTGTCAGCGTTACTGTGGGACTAGCAGTCAGCGTTAGGGGAAGGCCTTGGCTTGAGCTTGTTTGAAGTAGGTAGGTGCCTGGAGTGCCAGTGGGCTGTAAATGGAAAGACTTAAGGAAAAGGAAGAATAAGATCAGCAAAGGTGTGTCAGACTACTGAGCAAGCAGACTTGGTGCTCATCAGGTCTAGCTTTACACCCAGAAGGGGGACTTTAATTTACTAGCCACAAAGGTACTTACCAATCATGAAGGGGCAAGCAATAAAATGGAGAGTATAACATTCTGGACTATTTATCTAATAAGTCATTTCTCGGCCTGCAGGTTTAACAGAGAGGCAAGGCCTTTATCCTGCTCTTTACTCCCTGTATTTCTATGGTCTGGTCTCAGCTATTTGTTTCAGGTCCAGGACATGGTCAAATAAGCCACTGTTTCCAGTGCTGTAACCCAGCACACCAGTCTTCCCTGTTTATTCTTTCTCTGTAGCCCATAAAAACCGGCAGTCTCAGCTTTAAAAAAAAAAAAAAAAGCTTCACATTTTTGAAAAGGTACTACAGCAGCATTTACTTACTTAAGAGTTCTTCCATAGTACAATTTTAGGAATTTTTTTGTGTGTGTTAAGGGAAAATGTACAGAAATAGCAATTAGTGTTCTGCTGAAGGAAAAAATTCCTAATTGAAAAGCTGGTTAACTGATAGTACATCTGTCTTTCAAGATCTTTCATGGAAGTGTACCAAAACTATTGAAAACAAAACACCTTTCACAACCATAAGCTTCTATACAATAATTTGAGTCTGGTGTATCTGAACACCCTAAAGGCAAAGTATCTGCATTTAAAATAGAGCTGGAGGTTAAGGTCATACAGCCTGTTCTTCTGTCCGACGTGGTTTTGTGGAATTAAGCCACAACAGCTTTCCTGGCTACTGACTCACTGACTCTAGGTTTCTTTAATGCTATAGCAGGGATAATAACTACCTCTCATAGAAAGGTTTGTGAAGATTAGAAATGATTGTGATGGTGCCTGGCACCCAGTGGGGACTTGGTTTTTCTCCTCCCTCTCCATGAAAGAGAAAGGTGACTGTTTTCCTAAAGGTAATCACATATAATCAAGGAGTAAACACTTTATATGTACGTGTATATTATATACATGCATTTTAATATACTTAAATACATTTAATGCTCATAATTTTTTGAAGCTGAGGCACTATTATGCTTTATTAATGAATTAGGACAAAAGTCTCTAAGTATTTGACTGTGACCTGATAAGTGAAAACCAGAACATACACCCCAGATATATATGTATATATTGTTTATTTGGCAAGGGGTTAGGTAGTGGCAAAAAAGGTAAAACGAAGTTGTTTTCTATCTGTGACAAATAGCTATCTTATACATCACTATTCTGGAGACCACTGGATTAGGAAACTGAGGCTTAGGTTAAGCAAGCAGCTAGTAGCAAGTTCCGAAGCTGTTCAAAAGAGAACCTTTTGCTATGTTGGCCATTGTTTTGAGATCTGGCTGTGGACAGGATAAATAACCTCTTGCATTAATACCTCTTACATTCTTCACAGTAAATACATCTTGACATAATTCCAATAAAATTTGTTTCATATTTTCTTCATGAAAAAATGAGCTAATAATGCTGGGTTTACCTGTTTTAGAAAGCAGGGAAAGAAGTGGGACTTTTCAATTTCCATCACCCCGAAAAGAAACTGCATTCAAATTATCAGTCATGTTCCATTTCTCCCCAAAACTTCTTAGCACAGTTAACCACTGTCTACTTTCTGTCTACACAGATTTGCCTGTTTGGGACATTTCAAGTAAATGGGAGCTATACAGTCTGGTATTTTGTGTCTGATTTCTTTCACTTAGCATGTTTTCAAGGTTCATCCTTGTTGTAACATGTAGCAGTACTTAATTCTTTTTTACTGCAGAACAGTCATTTGTATGGCTATAGCATATTTTATTTACCCATTTATCAGTGGATGGATGTTTGGGTTGTTTCTACTTTTAGTTTTTATGAATATGAACATTCATATACAAGTTTTTATGTGGACATACATTTTCATTTTTCCTAGGTATTCCTGGGATTAGAATTGGTGGGTCATACGGTAACTATATGTTTAACTTTTTTAGGGACGCAAGATTCTTTGCCAAAGTGGCTATACCATTTAGGACTGGGACTTTTAAAATCAGTATCACCAATGGCTAGTGCAGGGTTTACTAAATGAATGTCGTTAGTAATTCATTCTATATAAACCTTCCTCAAATAACCAATATGAACTTTTGGGGTATATATTTATGACTCAATACAAATACATATAGCATGTACCCTACTTGTTAGCACTGCCATTTTCATCTATAAAAAGAACATATTACAGACTTCTATACAGATTTTAAAAAGACTAAGTTTTAAAGGTGGAAGTCTGATTTATGTTGTTTTCTAACCATCTGGCTTTCAAAATCACAGGTATAGTTACATTTAATACCAATCACATTGATTTTCTTATTCCATTTGCTTATATAACATTTCTAAAACTGATACCAACTGATCCTTCTTATGCATAAAATGGCTAATATCTACTTTGTAAAGTGTTACTCACTGGAAGAATCTCAAACGTCTGTAGTGTCCCACTGTTTAGTGTTATTGTTTCCGAGTCAACAGTAGCAGCAGGGGAGTCTGCTGAAGCTGCGGTTAAAACAAGGACAATAAAAAAAATACTTTGTAAATTTAAATTTCCTTAATGTACTCAATTAATTATGAAGGCAATCTCATCATCTGAATAATTTGCCTGAAAACCTGAAGTTATTTAAATTTCTTTGGAGAAGTAAGAAATCGAATGTATTTGTCTGAGATGGCATAGATCGGGGTTGGCCAACTATGACCCATAGCCAAATCCAGCCCCCCACCAGTTTTTATAAATAAGCTATTACAGGAACACATGCCATGCCTGTTTATACATTTCCTATGGTTGCTTTGGTACTACAAGGGCATAGTTGAGTAGCTGTGACAGAGACAGTATTTGTTCATCCCTGGTACAGATCATAAAATATTTCAAATGTTAGGGATTAAGAGGAATACACTAAGGCTGACTTGCAAAGAGATAGGAGCTTGATAAAAAATACACTTCCCTGGGCCTTCTGGGAAGCAATATTGATGTCTGGAATGAGTCCAAGAACACTAGGCTTTAGTTCAAGTGACATTACTTCCGGCAATGTAAACTGGGCAGATAACTTACTTTAACCCAAGCTAATGTTCAGTGACTATCTGTCCTGTCTACTTCATATAGTTGTTGTGAGGATCCAAAACATGCAATATATATAGTATTTCAGATGACCACATTAGGAAACTGAACAGCACTTTAGAGAGCAACAGCATAATCTCTTCACAGATATGTCAACTGAGGCTCAGACTTGATTAGTGTCTGCTCAAGGTTATAAATAACTAGAAGAAATGTGATCGCTTTTGGTGCTTTTAGTCACACCTGTGGTAAATCCATGTGAAAAAATGACTTGGAATAGACTCTTAAAGTATGATGTTTATTGTTAGTTTATTGTATTCTGACTATACTACTCAGTTTAAAAAAAATGCACTTGATTCATGTTATTTCTCTTACTATTTAATGGATTCTTAAGATCATACCTAGAATAATTTGAAGTGATTCCAGATAAATAACCTAAACCAAAGATAAGCGAATTATGGCCAGGGACAAATGTAGCTCAAGGCTAAGAATGGTTTTTATATTTTTAAAGGATTGTTTAAAAACAAAACAGAAGAGTCTATAAAGATCTATGTGGCCTGCTAACCGTAACATATTCATATTTACTGTTCTGGCCCTTAAGTTAATCCCTGACCTCTAACCTAAAGGAAGAAAGAAGCATGAGATTTTAGACCAAATGCCAAGACTAATGGGTGTGTTGTAAAACTCTTACTATACTCACATTTCTTGCTGCAAGCAATAAAATTATTCTAAATATTTTTTTAAAAAGTCATGCTGTGAATGAATATTAAGGTACTATTTATAAAACATGTTACTTTTCCAGTAAGTATTTTCAACCCAATAGCCAAGAAAACTTGTAACATTCTGCACGCACAATTAATTTTTAGACAACAGCAGTTCTAATATTTATGGTGGGCTAGTAATTTCAGTTGCTTTGCAATTCTCAAGACTATACAACAAAACAAGCAAGGCAAAAGAAAATAAATTCTTCATGCTTTATTACACTGGTAGAAAACTAAAATAAATAACCAAATTTAAATTAAAACTTTAAGAATAAGACAAGCATAATTAAACATCTTTACGGTGTAACTTTGACAGTCATTGCATGCACAGAAATACAGTGTTAATAACACTAATAAGTAGCCCAGTGATTCTCAAACGGGATCACAGGGTACATCTGAAAATGTGTAGGGTGTTTGTATTTGCCATCAACTGGAAAGCACTGTTAGCATTTTGTGCGTGAGGTCAGAGGACCCTGAGCATCCTGTAATGTATAGGACATCCCTGCCAATAGAGAACTCTCCCACTCAAAATGCCAGTAATCACCCGGTTGAGAGTAACACCCAGTGACTGATACATACTCTTGGCAATGACTTTTCCATGGGCAAGTAACATGTAGGGGAAAAAAGTGAGGTTAAAGGGAAAAATAATACGGTTCTGAGAATTTAATTCTCATTCCATTTCTGTACCTCTATAATGGAAAAAATGCAGAAAGATCAACCAGGCTTAGGCCTCAGGAAATAAATTTCCTTTCCCTATTATCAATCACTGGATTCTCCTAATCTCATTAAGCATAAAAAATGCCAGAGGCTAAGGGAAAGACAGGGGTAAACAAACAGATCCCATAGGAAACTGGCTCTTTACTCCCTAAAGAAAATCATTTTCAACCTCACCAAAACTCCTTTCTTCTACATACCACCTCAAATCCGTTCCTCATTTGTGTATCTTCTGGTGAATTACTACAAATGATGTGCCACCTTAGGGACTCTTATTTCCTTGCTCAACTGACCGTATTTTAGGTAGTTTCTATTAATCAATAATTATAACATCTAAAAAGTAGGATGACTTAAATGGTTTATAATGGCTGGGCAGTTGGTCAACAGTCTTTCCTGTCACATATTCATCCTTTGTGCAAATATTAATCAAGCTACTGAACAAAAAAAATAATAGATCGCCTTTAATTCTTCAACTTGGATACATTTCTATCAACATTCTGGAAGACTGAAATGTGTCAGAGCCATTAACTACATCTCAAATAGTAAAGAGTCTTGAGGTTCAAACACTTACAGACATGGGTGATCTGGACTGGAATCTGCAAGGCTGTCATAGGGCTTGGAGAGATGGCTGTACTGTCTTCCAAGCGGGCGACTCTGATCTGAACATGCTGTACACTGGAATTGGAATTACTGTTTGGAACTCCAGATCCTGATTTAGTCTCCAAAAGCGTTGGGTTGTTTTTTTGATTCTCATGTAACTGTTTAAGACCTTTTATCAAGACTGAAGGGAGATGGGTAGACAAAAAGAACATTGATTCTCCGACACCACCATCTAAGCAGCAAGGGAGGTGGGGGGGGGGGGGTAAGGAGGGAAAGTAGTTGGAATAAATAATTGTATACTGGATGTGAGATCTTACCACAATAACAAAAGTATTTTAAAACTATAACCTATATGGAAAGTTTTGGAAATGTTATCCATCAAAACATATTTAAAAGGTTCATAACATAATACTGTTCTTGCCATGCATTAACAGCTACTGTGAGAAACATAGAAATAAGACATATTCTATGTCCTAGAGCTTCTTGATAAAATTCTTATTATTTAGGAAGAATACTGGTAATGGTAAGTAGCTTATTTTCGTTTTTTTAGTGAATAGCGTGCTTCCCCCAACCCCAAGGGCTCAGAGGGTACTTAACTGTTTAGCCATTACGAGAGCATAATCAATTGGCTATGAGTCTAACTCACAACTCCATAGTAGCAGCTGACTTTATCCAAAGGGTAATATGCAACCACCCTGAGTTCCTGTACAGGAAAGGCAACTCCTCTACTAATCATGATAAGCTACATCAGTCCTCTCAGATGATGCTGCAGTCTGGCTGGGTTCATGTTACACTGGTATTCATTCACTCTTCTGGTTTTACCAGAATTTATAATTTTTAAAATTTAAAATAAATTTATAACTCTGTATTTAATTAAAGAAAAAAAACAACAACACATTTTCATCAAGCCAAAGTTCCTCAGCATTTAGTTTTCCTTGGCAAAAATGCAAGCTGGAGCACTGTACCAAGCGGAGTGAATGTGACAACCTAAATCAGACTGTACAGCTTAGATCAGTGCCTGAGTGCAAAGCAGTTGGTGAAGTGGAAAGTATGCTGTATCTCACTTCTAAGCAAACCTAACTTAAGATATCTAGATTTACATAATAAATAAAATTAGAAACTTACAGAGCCTTTGTTGTACAAATAAATCACCACAGAATTTCTCTAAATCACAAACCCACTTAAGATATTTGAAATTATTCAATTCATGAAAGTTGATTTAAACTTAAGTTTCTAGATACACATCTGTATACAATGAAAATATGTATGTAAAATCAATTTCCTCTTTGTAGTTTATGTGAGAGAACAAGAATGTGTGTAAATGTGTATATTTTCATCTTTGCTGCTTCTAGAATTACAAACTATCTTCTCGAGGGAAGACAGTTTACCCCAAGAAATAGGGCAGAGGTTGAAGTGAAAATCTACTATGATTATCTCTTTAGTTGAGGCAAAGAACTTCTAACCTCTAATTCCTGAGAATTAAGTATAAGAGAAGGGAAGGACTTAAGAAGCAAAAAAAATACATTACCAGGGAACGAAACATCCTTATGGTTTGCAATTTGCCTTTTGATGGTCCACCATTTACTTCGAAGCCACTGTGGTGAACGGACACTGCTCCATCCCTCCGCTAACAGATCCCAGTTTATGTCATTTTCATCAGCTACATCAAGCTCTGCTATCCTACAAGTTACAAAATAAGCATTGGTTGGATGTTTATTTCTCCACGAGAACCGTCCTCTGAATACATGTAATGGCACTAGAAGTAAAGGGACTGGCAGGTTATGTCACTGAGATGCTGTTCAGGTACATGGGAAAGGGTTCCAGGACTGCAGACCTGCTTCCAGAGCTAAGAGCTATGAAATATCACAGCAACAGCCTTTTGTTAATGGTACAACCAAGGGTGGAACCATGAAGGGTTAGAACCAGATGAAGCACCGTGAAGGAAAGGGAAGAGCTATAGGTTAGAAAAGGATAACAACAGGTTTATTAGCTGTGCAGTGTTCTACAGTGTTTTACAGTGTGTCATTGCCTAGATCTGAGCTTTTCCATTTGTAAAATAAATAAAAATACTTAGGAACTATAAAGATGACTGGTTGGAAAAAACTGTATTAAAAACAAAACCCAAAACAAAGTGATAAAAAGACACAAATAATATTTGGGCAGCAACCCAACAAACACAAAACGGTGCAACTAAATTTGGGGTTTTAACGGTTTACTCGTTTTCTAGCTTAACTGTCATGATTTTGATTTGCAGTAGGGAGTAACCACAGACACAGCTTCTACTACTTCAGTGTCTCAGATACTTCCCTGCTGGTATTTTTGCCCATGAGTCAGAGTGTTAATGGTTAAACCAACTAATTTAAAAAATAAGCTTGGAATTATTACCTTAAAGCTGTTTTTGGATCTGTATGAAATGGAAATGTCTAATTTGGTCCAGCCTGAAGGTGTGGGGTAACTGTAGACCGGGCAATCTTCACACAGTAGCCAAAGATTGGAGGGCATGGAGACTGACAGCCCTCTCACCCTTAACATGGTCCCTCTCGGCCAGGACTGAGGCACACTGGTGGGCAGTGGAAAAGCTGCACTGCCGCTGCCTGTTCTGTGGATACGGAGAGAGGACTTCAGTCTCCACGCCTTCAATCTGGCACTTTACATGAGAACTAAATCCACTAAAAAGGAACAAACACATAACAAAACATAAAAGAGCTCAATATGAAATACCCAGGATTTTAAACAGTGGCTCTCTATGGAAAGGATGCTTTTCAGACATTAGACATCCAGGGAAACCAGAAGAGGAAAATCAAGACATCTGCAGCAATCAGGCAGCTATTGTCATTAAAAGATTTAGGACACAAACCTGAGGATGAGATTGATCTCATCTTCCTTGGTCCACTCAGTACCTCCACTCTGTTTCCAGTTCAGGTAGTTGAGCCATTTAGAACGACACTGCTTTTCTGAGCGGGTACCCACTCGTTCCGCCACAGCTGCCCAAGACACACCTTGAGTGACTATGTCACCTGGCTCAGTGCTTGTCAATTCATGAACCACCTCGGCAAGTCTCTTTTCTTCTTCTTCTGTCCATTTCCCTGAAAGAAGGCAATCATCCAGACTACTACTGCTACCTTCTCCTCATTCTACGAGTCAGATTCAGCCTTGCATTTCCAAGGCCTGATGAGAAGTATGCAGTAGTATTAAAATTATTTCTGAACAACCCTCATGTGGAAACCTACTAAGACATTACATTCTACTATCCCAGTGAATGTACTTTAGTACTACCAAAGAAAATACAGAATCCTAACAGAAAGCACAGACTCACTCTTTAAGGGAAAAAAACTACCCAAAACATAGCTAGAAAGAATTATATTCTCTCAAGTTACACTAAGTCCTAACTTGGAAGCTTTCCATTGATGGCCTGATGGACACAGAAACTTATACCTTCTTCTATTTTATTTTTTTCTTTTTTAAAAAAATTTTTTGGGGGGATTAAGGTTTAATTTTTAATGGAGGTACTGGAGATTGAACCCAGGATCTCATGCATGCTAAGCACACATTCTACCACTGAGCTACACCCTCCCCTCTCATACCTTTTTCTTAGTCCCACCTAAGATTCCCTGCTCTGCAGAAGTGAAGCAATAAGCTCAACAGAGACCATTACTTACAAGAATGAACAAGGAGGGACAAGTAAAGTAACACCTAGGCCTTCCTACCCATTTCAGTAAAAACAGAAACTAGGTTTATACACATCTCTTTTCCCCACTGTCCCAACTCCAAGCTACTGTGATAAAATATAAATCTGAGACTGGTATTCACACGTATTTCTATTCCAGTTTTTTTGAACCCGTAAACCCACTAATAATATCACATGTTGTCTTTTTCTTAAAAAGCGTGAGTAGAAAAACAGGAAAAAAAAAAACCTTTAAAAAATGTCTTCCACTTCTGCTTCCATTTTGTTTGTAGTAGCTGAAAACTTCTAGAAAATTCAAAAAGGCAGTGTGCTTGCCTTTCAGGGATTCATTCAACAAGTATTTACTGAAAGTCTACGACGTGCTAGGCACAGTTCTGGATACCAGGGATTCAAGACAACATCCTACTCTCCGATTTTAACATGGCAAAAAAGGAAGAGGAAACTCAGACTGCTCTCTTGTGGTGTGCTCCAAAGAGAAAACTCCTGATTAGAAACAAGGAGCAGAAAGGGAAGTTAACAGGCAGGTCACCCTTTCAGGTTGGCAATCAGGGAATAGCACAGTGATTTTCCATATTATGCTAACAAAAGGGGTTCTAAACTCACAGTGTCTTACATGAACCCCTGGGGTCCCATCGTAAATCTAAGGCTTCCATTCCTGCTCCGTTCATTAAGCTGTCCACTCACCACAGAATAACAGGGTTGATGGAATTTATGTTCTCACTGCCTTGGAGGTAATAGTACAGGTGGAGTGGTTAAGCAGGAAACATTCCTGATTCCACTTTAGCAGGGTAGGGGGTGAGGACAGAAAATAAATTCCCTGGAAGCTCAAACTTAGCTTAAGAACTATTTTTCTAATTGAAAGACTGAGCACAGTTTGTAGATCCTTCAGACAACATTCGGGCTTAAAAAAAAACTATGAGATAATCTACTCTAACTTCTTCATTTTACAGAGTAAACTGAGGCTCAGAGAGGTCAAGTGAAATTTGGTGGCGAAGCATGAATACTGTTGTTGGTCACAAAGTTTAGGTTTAACAGTATCATCAAATCAGTACCCATATGTACATTAACAGTTAATTAGGCATTCATGGTCTGGCCTGGGGACAAACATCAATCGTAAGTGTTTTCTATGGAAAAATATACAAACCTTTGGAACACAGTTTCTTCCTAAGTTGGGATCTGCCTGGAACTAAATTTTTTCATAAATATGAATTGATGAGCTGTTGCCAATGTAAGTTCAACAGTTAGATGGGCTTGAATTAAAGTTACTTTCTGCATATATATATATGTCTTAAAAATACCTGTAAAGACTGAAAAGTACTTTCCCAACTGGAGCAGTTTTGAATTGCTACAAATGGAAAGATGCTAGACCTAAAACCTTTGAAACTGAGATGTGTCCCTGTGAACAAAGTCACTGTACTTACACAAAGCACAAAAATAAAGGATTAGTTGAGTCTATCTGAAGATAAAAGGACACCAGAAAATAAAATCCGAACTATAGTGAATGGCAAATCTCTTTCCATAACAGAAGAGAAAGCAGTTTCTAAAGAGGCAGTAAGCTTAAATGGTGACAAAAAAACTCTGCCAGCAGCACTCACAGTACCTGTGTTGCAAGTGTCCTTCATGAGTCGGCACCGATCTTTGACGGAAGATGCGCTCCTTCCTAGCGCCGCCCCTATTGTTGCCCAGTCATTGCCATGCTTTATCCGGAGCCTAAAACAAGAGTCTGCCAATCAGCATTGGGTTCAACTGTTTTCTCCCTTTTAATTTCATCATTTATTCTTCATTCTTCTTCTTCCCATTTGACTGGTTTGGAAGTTGTGGGCAGCAATACTTTGAGAGCCAAAGTTTGAAAGTGTGGCCTTTTTTTGGGGTCCACAGTTGTCTGTGGGTGAAAAAAAAACAGGCAGCAATTGCCTTTTTCCTGGGTCAGAGAAGAAATAAGTAACTTGGATATGTGTTCAAAAAAGACCAAATTTCCCCTCAGGTTAATATGACATAATCTCCCAGGCAATCCCCAGATTTTTCCCTTTTGAGCACTCCTAACAAGCTCTTCTTAGACGTCTGAAAAAGTTTCACAAGTCCTCCTCATCATAAACAGGATCAGCTTTCCATTTTTTCTCACAATCCATATAATTCATTAACCCATACTTTATGGTCCCCAAATTATGTTTCCTGCAAAACAGCCTTTATGAGGTAGAGTCAGTCCAGACATTCAGGAAAACATCTGCCAACTCACCATGCAAACTAAGCCATGTAGCACAACAGTAGTTTTGATACTGGTATGCAAGGTCCCCAGATTTAGTCTGTAGACTACTAAGAATGGCCATCTAATCTCTTGTAACCCCTGTTAGTGGTCTTAGGATGCATTTCATTTGGTAACAGGCAACAAAAGAAGACTAAATTTATGGGCATGGCTACTTTGTGCATATATGGATCTGGTAAGTTCTTTATATGGTCAATCATGCTTAAAAGCAGGATTAAATTATATCAGTCTACCAATCTCTTTACATTTTCAAAGTTACACTTAAAAAAACACAAGATTTAAAAAAAAAAAATCAAACCCAACTCTCAGAATCAATGAGAAAAATTTTAAACTTACTCCTTGAGCTTTTCAATTTCCTCAGGTGTATATCTAGAAATTTAAAGAAATTTTAAAAAGAGTAATTAAAACAAAGAATGCTAAAAAGCTTAATAAAAATCAGAATTTCACTTAGGAAGCCAAATGTTAAGTCACTTAGCATACTGAAAATATTTTAAAAGTAACCAATTTCAAAGTAGATTAATAAAAATTAAAATTAATGCTTCTGTTTTCTTCTTAAAAAGAAAAAAACTACAAATACTTTTAGTTATAATAAAAGTGAGCACTACAACAATTTTCTCTAGGAAAATCCAACATTTAAAACATATTTGTTCCAATGCCACCTAACTGCTGGGTTATTTCAAGTTAGGGATAGGTACTCTAATAT
This sequence comes from Camelus ferus, assembly GCF_009834535.1. NCBI lineage: Eukaryota > Metazoa > Chordata > Mammalia > Artiodactyla > Camelidae > Camelus > Camelus ferus. The sequence continues at coordinate 66,420,402 of NC_045702.1, forward strand.
CAGAGATATTCTGAAAGACTTATAGATGACACTGTAAACTGGAGGTAAAAAGAGAATCTGTGGTCAATTCTTACAAGTCACTGGAAAATTTTAAGTTCTCTTTATTTCCTCTACCCATGCATGGACATCTGTCATTCTCTTGCTCCAATGTAAAAACTTTTTTTGGTGGGCAAGTACTCAATACAGCCAATGCAATGTTCTTTTTAAAAGCCGTATCTAGCAAGGCATAATACTACCACCTAAAACTCCCAAAGAGAAATTTAAAATATGTCAACACTGTATTATCACTGCACTGAAGATGTAATGGCTTCCCATAAATGTTATCTGTAATAGATATGCATGCATTGTATCCAGAAATTTAGTTATTTTCCACTCTGGTTTTATCTTAAAAAAAAAATCACTGACCTAGGAAATGTTATACTATAAAAATGAATAGGAAAAAATGTTACCAATGAATTTAGAGTTCTTTTCACACTCCTAAATCTTTTTTTCAAACATTTTTTATTGTTTTATAATAAGTTTACAGTGTTGTGTGCACACTCCTAAATCTTTAACCACTATTATTACACTTTTTAAAAATGCTACTTTACTACAAAGAGGACTTTGATGTGTTAAGTCAGCTAAGTCTTAAACCTGTATAAGGTAATTTAGACTCTATTTTCTAAAAGAGACCTTATTGTAATGAGTATTCACAACATGGACCTGGAGAATAAAAATATTAACATCACTCAACAGTAATTCATAACTGTCTCCAATTAAGCCTTTGATCATAATTTTATTTAAAGAAAAAAAAGACAGTTCTTAGTATTTCCCCTAAATTACATGAAAACATGCAGCATTACAAGTTTTCATACTTTCCCACATGGTTTCTGTCATCATACATGCGAAGCACTCTTCTATAAACTGCAAACAAAGGCCGGTTCAGACCCCATGCTATAGTCCTGTAGAAATCTTTTCTTTCGTCTTTTGACATCTCAAAGATGATTTCTGTAGCATCTTTAATTCCGCGTGCCTAAATGGGTTACATTTCTTTGATTTAGGGATTTCTGATAAAATGCATATGGATATACTATGCTTTTTAAAAGATGGTTTTTAATGTTAAAATCATCAATGGCATTTAGAAAAATAACACTGATAACTCATTAATAAGTAAAATACAAACTTTAAAATGTTGCGAGATAATAAAACAATACTTAAATATTCCAAAAATAAGTTGCATATAATAATTCAATAAAGTCAAGTCCTGACAACCCCTTTTAAAATTATAAAAAATTAAATCTAAAGGAAGTAGAAAAAGAAGAAAGTCATAAGGACAAAATTAATTCAGTGAAATCAAGAATAGAAAGGATAAGCAATACTAAAAATTGCGTCTTTGAAAAGATCCATGAGACTAAATAAAATACAAGATAAACTTATGGCAAAACTTAAAAAAAAAAAAAAAGGGCAAAACAATATGAGAAATAAAAAATGGAGCCTAAGTAGAGATGCCACAGAGATTAGACAGTTGAATATTAGGAAAATTTTATGGCAATAAATTTGAAAACTTACATAAAATGGATAAATTCCTAGAAAAAGTCAACTTACCAAAAGTGACTCAGGAAGAGAAAGAAATCTAATAAGCACAGACCGTTAACAAAATTTAATCAGTTATCAATAATTTTCCCACAATGAAAACACCAGGCCAAGATGACTTTACAGGTAAATCCTTACCAAACAATTAAGAGAAACACAATTCTGATTTAAAACTATCCTAGACTACAGATAAAAGGAAGGACAATTCCTCATTCATTTTATCAGGCTAGCATGTCCCTCAATAGCAAAACCAGACAAGAAGAGTTTCAGAAAAGATTCTTCAGGCCAAGCTCATTCATTGAAAGAGATCCCCCAAATCCTCAAAATATTTTGCACACTGAACACAGCAATGTATAAAAAGGTTAACAATCAATGCAAAAAGTAAGCTTATCCCAGGAATACAAGTTTGTATTAATTTAAAAAATATTAGTTATTAATCACATGAGTAGGTTCATGGGAAAAAGAGTAAATTCTCAATAGGTGTGGAAAGAGCATTCTTAAATCCAACATTCAAAAAGCATAAAGACTGTAATAAATATAAATGGAGTATAACCTTTAAATACTGTGCATCACTATGTTGTACATCTGAAACTTATGTAATATTGTACATCAACTATACCTCAATTTAAAAAAAAGCATAAAGATTGGAAAAGAACCATCTAGCTGTTATATATGTAGAAACCCAAAAATCTATGAAAAAATTATTCATAAGTATTTAGCAAGGATACTGGTTGCAAAATCAGTAAAGTCATCTGTATTTCAATACATTGGTATTTCAATACAAAGCTCATAAAAAAAACTTAAAATTCTCACTTATAATTGCATCAAAATTAAAAAAGCATTAGGACTAAATCTCAGGCAGGTTATGCAATTCCTTTACAGAGGAAAACATAAAACTATCAAAACACATTAAAGAGGAACTAAAACAGACAGCTATAAAATGTTCTTCAATAGGAAACCAGAATGTAAAGGTGTTAATTCCCCTCAAATTGATGCAGATTCAGTCCAATAAAAATTCTAACAGTTTTCCATTCTTTGCAAGCTGATTCCAAATTTATAATGGAAGAGCAAAGGGCCAAGAACAACCAAGACACTCACAAAGAGACATGCCCCATCAAATACTGGGGCTTCTGAAGATGGTGCTGTACTAGTGTAGGTATCAACAAACAGAACCTAGGAATAAATAAGAAAACCTAGAAACAAATTTGTGGAAGTTTGAGTTAGGACAAAATGGACACTGTAGACTGGGAAAAGACTGACCTTCCCTAATGATGCTGGGACAACTGGCATCTATACAAAACAAAACAAAAACAAACCAGTAACACTGAAACCCTATCTAAGGCCAATAGGAAAAAAAATCAGTATTAAAGGCAAAATTACAATATATGAGAATATCTTTATGCCCTTGAGGCAGAGGAAGGATTTCTTAAACAAGCATGCAAAAACACAGAAGCAAAAAGATGATAATTTTGATACTGAAATTAAGAACCTTTTTTTTTAATCAAATGATACCTAGAAAGAAGGAAAAGACAGGTCACTAAATTGGGGCAAAAAGATGATAATTTTGATACTGAAATTAAGAACCTTTTTTTTTAATCAAATGATACCTAGAAAGAAGGAAAAGACAGGTCACTAAATTGGGACAACATATCTGTAACATAACCAAAAAACTGTTAGTATCCAGCATACATTAAGAACATCTAGAAAATGAAATAGGTAAACAACTCAATAGGAAAAGTGATAAAAGACACAAATAGGAATTTCAGAGATGAAACATGAATGGCCAATAAGCATATAAAAATATGTAATTAGAAAAGTACAAATTAAAGCCATAGTAAAATACCATTCAATCCAACAAATCTGTACAAACAGCAGAAACTAAAAAAGAACCCAAATGACTATTAACTGTGGAACAGGTAATTAACGATATATGTGTATATATTTGCATGATGAAACACAGCTAAAAAAAAAAACAACAAAGGGGATGGATCTTAAAATCACAATACTGAACAAAAGAAGCCAGTTACAGAATACCCAGAAAATGAATCTATTTATATAAATTTCAAAAAACAGGCAAAATTACATTGTTATGCATTTTATATACTCATTTTGAATGTATGACACTTTACAATAAAAAGTTTCCAAATTTTAGAATCTTTTCTAAAACTCTTTTATGTAGCTTCAATTCTGCAAACAATTAAACCTAAATATTTACAAGTATCCACATGCAAGGCACCATGTTGCAGGATGATTAGTACAGTGAGATGAAAAGATTTTTCTGCCCCCTTTTAACAGCATGTGACAGTACTTTCATTTATCTTATCCTTTCACCCAAAATATGGAATATATGACATCTATTTATTTGGTTTAAAAATGGCTCTACAATGTTCTTCTCATAAGAGCACCACATAATAAAATCCATAGTCAAAAATCAAAATCAAACAAATTATCCTTTCCCAAGATCAGTACATCTTTTTGGACATTTCCTATTTCTGACAATTCTATCATCATTCTCCCAAACATCCTCAATTAAACAAAACAAAACCCTCAGTTCTTCCAACTCATTTTTCTTCTTCACCAACATCTGGTCACCAGGCTTCTTTACAGACTACCTTCCCTGCCAATTCTATTTCGACTACTGCAGTTTAAAGTCCTTACTACTCTTACATGGTCAACTGAAATAGTTAATCCAAAAAGTCTTAATCATAAAGTCTCCCTTTAATCATAAAGTTAGAAGTATCCTTGGAGACCATCTACTCCAACCAAGTTTTTTATTCTTTATAATTTATAAATCATAGCTTGCGAAGAGGGCAGCTTAAAATTAAGTTTAAGAATGTGGATATTCTAGGCAGTAGTGTATTTAGAATAGTGAAAAATTATAAACAAAGTATGAAACAATAGAATGATTAAATAAACACTGTACACTTCCCATTCTCAAACAAGGTAATGCTCCACATTTCAAACACACTATTTGAATATAACTTCATTATAGGGATGATCAGCAAGTCTCTGGAAATATTTCCTTGAGAAGAGCACAGATCTACCCCACTGATCTCTCATTTAACTAAGTTACCAGTTTTTCTCATTTCCTATAGGGCAGAACTCTAATTCTTAGGCCTGGACTTAAAAACCCAAGTTCTAGAGGCTGTGGGTTTAATTTCTGAATCCTTGGCACTCATTATTTACTCGGGATGTTCCCTCCAGCCTATTCTACCCCTAAGTTATTACCCCTTTAAGACTCAGCTCAAATCCTTGCTCTTCCAAATATTTTCCATAACTGTCCTAGCCCTGAGAATAAACTCTTCCTTCTCTGAACTCATGCAGAATTCACAACTTGTATCATTTACACTGTATAAAGCCTTGTATCATTCTTAACCTGTTTTCAGCATTCCCACAAGGACTGTTGGCTTTTCAAAAGCAAACACTGTGTATTAAGGCAATTCTTCAGTGCATTAGAAGTACTGTTTTCAACAGACATTTACTGAAGAGGATGACTAAGCTAGCAGGAGATAAGCCTGTATACGAAAATGAACTATTTATTTTTTTAAAAAAGGGAAGGACTAATATGTCATAAATTCATTCAAAGAAGATGCATATCTTAGGCTTTATACAACATAAACTTAAACCCCAATTTATAGGCTGCTTGAAGAGACAGGGCTTTAAGATTCTGAGAAGCTATCAGAACTCTGTTTAAACTTCAGGGTGTTTAACAAAAGCAATAAAGCTATTTTGAACTGAGAATTCAAAATATGCTTAAATCACACACCTTAGAATTACTAAGCTACAACATATTAGCCCATCATCCATGACATAAATTACTGAAAAGCTACCAATATGTACTTCATAGAACTGCTGCTTTGATATTTTTGCAGTTGGCAATGAAAAAATTAGTAAAACAAAAAACGTCATAGGTTACCTTCAGGTAGCGTTCAATATTGTTCATTAAAATATCGATTTCTTCCTTGGACCACATCCCCTGCTTCCATTTATGTCCTTTAAAAGAAAACAAGTAATATCAAAGAAAATGTTATTCCTTGAGGACTAAAATGTAGCTAATTTAATTTCTTATTTATCTGAAATCTGAAAAATGTCCACGTAAAGTTGCTTTTTGTGACCTCTTGATTTTTAAGAAAGAACAGATTTGACCTTATGAAGTAAAGACAATGGTAAGAAAAAGATTCATAAAAAATACTACTTCCTCCAGTTACATCTCTTATCCTTTCAGCAGTATAGGAATGCTAAAAAGACATATAAAAAGTATAAAAGCCAACTCATGCTCAAAACTTTCTGAAAAATTTCTCCAATGAAAAATAAATTTTCTGGGCAAAAAAACATTTAACAGATTCTAGGATAAGGTAAAGGTAATATTTTGGATACCAAGTGAATAACTGATTCTTAATGAGTACTTACTGTACAGTGGTTGAAAACAATCAGTTTACTTATTTCTGTTTGCTTTCCGTATTTCAGAGTGGCAAAACACCACTTTCCTGCAGCAGCTCCCTAGCAATTCTTATAAACAAAGCAGCACAATAAACACTATTACTTCAAACCTCTAAGCTGCTTATAAGACCAAAGTCAGTAGCAGATCTTCAAATACGCTTGACTTTCTACTCCCACAAGCAATAACTGTACTGTCTTTTAAATGACACCACTGCGCATTTCTTTATAACCTACTTCATATCAGAGAAATAATGATTAATTATTGAAAAACAAATGTTGGTTTCATGGTCTCACTGAGAGCCAAATTCAATTAGAAAGGCTTAATTACTGTATCTAACTCAAACACAATCATGAGGGTCCAACTCACAATCCTTATGACTACAGGCTCTTTTTAATCTCCATTTTTTCCAACGGACACTAAAATTCACAGCATTTCTTACCTTTGTTAGTCAGAGAATCCTTATCTTCTTTAGTTGTAAACCATGCCTGGCTAACTGCTGAAACTTCCTCATTACCCAAGGGAGATACTTCATCTAGTTGCTCATTCTGTAGAATCTTAAAAGGTAAAAGTGAAAAAATAGTAGCAGCTTGATTTAATACCCAACCTGATTCATTTTTGTTTCTAATGCTAAGTAAGCAGAAACTGAATGTCTACTTTCAAGAGGAAATGAAACCCGTCTCCCTTGGAAAGAGACAAGCTGTCAATGAACAACCACAGTGCAACGAGGAGAAAAGCCATGCCTCTATTGTCACCTACTTTATTTTTATGTCTGGTGGTAATGAATATACTGTATTTATAAAAGTGTTTTTTTTTTTTAATCCCTGGGCAAAAGCTAGGAATCACTGGAACAAATATGAAATGTTTTATAACCTTGTATTTATTTGTCATACATTTTAGATTTTTTTCCTTTTAAAGATCAAGAGAACTTTATTAAGCTGAGAATTGAGACATAGTAGATATATGATATCTAAGACCTCTTATGTATTCAGAAGATCACAATTCTGTAAGACCTGACACAGGAGTTACTCATTAAAGGCAATATGGAGAGCAAAGACCTTGATACATACAACACCTACTTTAAAGAAATGTAATGTTGAAAATTTCCTGAGATCATCTTCTCTTATACTAATCAGTTGTTAAAAGAATAAAATCACCATTTCCCAAAGTGAGTCTATACAAAGCCCACTATGAATCTCAGGAATAAACCTGTCATGTCGATTAATTGCTGTTTGGGGGCAAATACCTAATGCCTTACGGCTCAAATTTTCCTGAAGAAGAGTTACAATTATTACTTAAACCATATAATGTGAAACATTGAAAACAGTCATCAAATGAAGTAAATAATTAATATATTCTAGCAGTAATATCCAACATTGTCAATAACAGTGAGATAGCAGGAGACTTATGTACCTAAAAGGGTATCTATCTATACTTAGTATATATAGGCTCAGAAATCTAAAAATAAATATTTCACTTACTGAGTATATCTTGAAACTACAAAGTACTACATATATTGGAAAGTTTTTCAGTTTCTAATTGTTTAACAAGCTAGTCCCATCACTGGAATGAGACAAGGGACATTAACTACTAAACTATGTGAAATAACCACACCTAGTTTGACACAGAAGAATACAGCAAAGCAGATTATTTCTGAATTTTTAACTATGCTAACATTCACTCCCAATCTGATGTTAATCTTATTAAAGAAACATTAGATATTATTATAAAGTTTTTCATTCACTAAAATGGTAGTAACAAACCAAGAGGCTAATATTAAATTAGAACCCATTAATTCTTCAGAAATAATCCAAACAAAACTTGTCTAATACCGTCTCTGTTCAACCATATAGTAACTAGGTTATTGGGCTGTAAGCCAAATCACACACGTATATAGTGATTTTTAATGTGCTGAAAACCAAACAGAAGTGAGACTACATAATCTCTGAATCTGAAATGAATCTGACAAGACCCATTTTTTAAAAAGGATGTACTCTCTTGTTCCAGAGGGTTTAGAATAAAAAGTTTCTGTCCAAATCCCCACTGAAGTCCAAGGGCAAATTACAAGATCTCCAGCAGGGCTCAAAGCCGTTTGGAGCACATTAGAGACTCGCTCCTCTGACGCTCCCTACTGCAAAAGGTTCACAGCGCACCTCCCTAAGATGTCTTTAGTCCTGATGTTACATATCAACTTACAACTATTTTACTTCTTAACTGAGGAAGGGTCACTGTGATGCTTCCTTCCTAAAAGAAAACTAATGGTACAATATCTCTACTGTCTACTTAAAAGTATTTTATTAAATGAAGAAATGAAGCAAAAGTACAAGCTACTAAAAATAAAGGACAATCATCCAGAGATAAACTTACAAGTAAAATAGATTTAAGCTGCAGGCTATTGAAGAGAGAAAATAATTCTGATTACTTTGGGCAGAAATACCTCATGAGACAATTAAAGAGGTTCATATAGAGGAAAACAGGCTGATAATTATTTATACTCTTAACCCTTAATGTTAAAATATTTCTAGTCTATAGGCACCAGAAGGAACTACCATAACTGTGACTGTTATAATTAAAATCTATTTGAAATGACTAGCTTTCATTCACATTAGAGGAGAGAACACATGCAACCTTTCTAAATCAGTCACTACAGATTAACTGCTGGGTAAAACTTATCTTAGAAGTTTTATATCCCAATATCTTTTTATCTTATACAACTGGTAAGATAAAATTTATTTAATTTAATAATTAAAAATTTAAAATGTAATAAATTTAATTTATTTATAGTTATTTAATGGCTCAAATGAGATCATTCCAATTAGATAAAGAACGCACATGCATCATCCGTTTCAACAGATGTGAACCACTCTACAGGGAATGAATTTTAAAATTTTATCTTGGTTTATAATCTGGAGACTCATATATATGGGAACTGGAAATCTGAATGAATAATAAGTCTTACCTCCATTTTGTGGTTGTTACTTTATCAGACAAAATACATTCTCATCATTTTACCACCTAAAATATGTGTACAGGATAATCTTCTTGTAGCCAGTATACTATACCTGGATCTGTGTCACAGTTCCCTCAGTAATCTCATCATCCGCCACCTCTGTGGTTGCGGTCATGGTCACCTCAAAGCTCTGATCATTTTCTGAAACTTCAAGAAAAAGAAAAGTTCAACTCCAGAAGAATAATGGCAAGTTCTAATTATTAAAAAAATGTCCCAGGAGCAAATAACGTCATCAACTAATTTCAGAAACATTCCTTGCCAATACATCCATTTATATTTGTGTATATGTATAAATACATAGATCTGCTTAACAAATATTGATTGTGCACCGAATAGATACTGGGTATTGCTCTGGGCAACGAGGAGACAACAGTAAGCAAAAAACCCAAAAATTCTGCCTTCATGGCACTTATAGTCCAGGGCAGCAGACACAAAATAAACATGATATTATGTTGGGTAAGTACTGAGAAGGGGAAAAAAGCATGAAAGGAAACACGCTGGGAGTAGGGGAGAGTTTGATATTTTAGATAGGAGGCCAGGAAAAGTAACCAAGACTTGGAACAAAATGAGGAAGCAAGCTAGTCATGCAGGTATCTTGAGGAAAAGCACTTCAGACACATGGAAAGCCAAGTGCAAAGGCTGTGAGATGAGGCACACCCTAGACTGTTCACAGGAGTATCAAGGAGGATGGTTTGGCCAGAGCAGACCAAATAAAATATTGTGTGGGGACTTGTAGGCCACTGTAAAGACTCTGGCTTTAACTCTAAGACAGGGGTGACCACTGGAAGATTCAGAGTAGAGAAGTGATATAAACTTAATTTTATTTTAACAGGATCATTCTGCTGCTATGGGGAAAACAGCCTGAAGAGCAGCAAGGGCTGGAGTGAGATCAGTGAAGAAGCTAATTCAATGATCTAGGTAAGAGAGGTCAGTGGCACGGACTAATGGAGTGGAGGAAAGTGAGGGCGCTGAGAAGTAGTTCAAATTGTGGATATACTTTGATGGCAGAGATCAACAGGATTTGCGGACAGACCAAATATGAAAGAAACTGAAAAGTCAAGGATGGTACTAACGTTTTTTTTCTTAGTTACTAGAAGAATGTACCTGCCATTAATGAGATGAGGAAGACTACAGAAAAAGCAACTTAAATAATTCAGGAAGTTTCAGGAGCTCAGTTTTAAACATACTAGTTTGAGATACGCACTAAACATCTAGAGTTGAGGAAAAGTCTGACTGGAACAAATCTGGGAGTCATCACCACAGACAGAATTTAAAACCATGAATTCTAGGCAGTAAAAATAGAAAACAGAAGCAATCTAAGAACGAGTCCAGCGGCACTCCACATTTAGAGGTTCGGGAGATGTGGACAAGTCAGCATAAGAGACTAAGAAGGAATGCAGAGAGAGGTAGAAGAAAACTAGAGAAATCTGTTTCCGGGAAGCCAAATGACCGAATGTTTTGGGGAGAAGGGAGTGATAAAAATTGTTGAAAATAGTGGGCAGATCAAGTTAAGACAATGATTAAAAAATCACCATCAGCTTTAACAACAAGGTTTCTGGAGGTATGAGGAGAACAGTTTGGTGTAGTGATAGATGCGAGAGACTGCCCAGAGTGGGTTTAAGGAACAAAGGAAGAAGAAATGGAGGCAAATATAGGCAATTCTTCCCAGGTACTTTGCTCTAAAGGGAAGGAGAGAAGCAGGATGGAGCCCCATGGGGAATAACAGGACTTTTTGTTTTAAAGAAGATACTATGTATGTTTGTAACACTGAAGGGGATGATCTGATAGAGAATGAAAAATTGATGATTCACAAGAGAAAGGGAAGAACTGCTGCAACAACGTCCTTGAGTAGACAGAAGGGATGGGATCCAATATATCGAAGGGCTGGCCTTAGCTCAGAGAAAAGACAGAATATACAGACACAGATAAATGTGGGTGGGTGTCTGCGGTAGTAGAAACTTACAGAATTATTTTCTGGCCACTTAAATTTTCCCAGTAAAGTAGGAAGCAAGGTTATCAGCTGAGAGTAAAAATAGTGGAGGAAGTATTAGAGGGTTCAGGATGCATGAAGACAGTCATCTCAGAGTAGGAGGAAGAACAGTAGATAAATATGGTATGACTGGCAGGCGACATAAAGAGCCCACTTCAAGTTAATGATCATAAATTTAAAGTGAGACCAGTCAGCTTGCTTGTGCTGTTTTTCTCCAATTCCTTTCAGTTAGCTGTACAGTATAGACATAAATAGGCAGACAGACTGAACAAGGGTTGTAGTTTCATTAAAGAACATGAAGTGAGGGAAGGAATAAAGGATTTGAGGGTAAATGCAAGACAGTGATTATAATGATTAACCATGAAAACTGAAAGTGGGTAAGAAGGAAACAATGAGTGGAGAAGGAACAACTTAAAAGGGTAAGGTCAATGGGTCCCAGGTGGGTAAAGGATTGCAAAAGTATTACAGGAATTAAGCTGAAGATAAAGACTAGCAGTAGGAAAACAAAGTCTGAAGTAGATTACAAATGGACTCCAGTTAATATGTAATAGCAAGAGTGGTAATGGAAGTGACAAATGAGGCACTGTGAAGAACAAAAGGAACCAGAGGCTTAATAACTGCAATAATCATTTAAATGAATAATCACCAAGAATTAGAACTATGAATAGGTAAAGGAATAAATGTGGTTGTAGATAATTGCAAAAAGAACTGGTAAGCAATCTACACTGATTAACCTGAGAGTTAAGTAAGTTTTATAAAGCCTGTAAAGAAAACTTGAATATTAAAATTAAAGTTAAATCTTTGAAACTAATATTCCCCTCCATGGAGTCTAGCATAAATAACGACTTGCCCATTTAATCAGTTCCAGATGACAGGTGATGGGTATAGGACTTCACGCTTTTATGTGACTTTTTAAAATATAGAAACTTTCCTAAATTGATTTTATTAACACTTTAAAAAAAAAACAAAAACAAATCCAGGGAACATGTAAATATTTCAAGTCCACTTTTCATACTTTCAGTCTTATTGTAAATTAGCCTCCAGCACATTCTCATTATGTGGTGATGCTATGACCCAAGAAGCTCATGTGCTTTTATGTCAGCACATCCATATTATCTTACCCAGTTAAGGGAGTCAGTCTAACACCATAAAATAGAACAAAATATCAAGTGTAGTTCAAACCTATGTTCATGTTCAAGGCACTCTACTCTAACCAAATGAACTGACCAGTCATAATTTATATCAAAATGATCACTCAAAAATTTTGGCATAATTAAATATTTTTATTTTATTTTATATCCTGGGGATGTAATGTTCAGCCTGGTAACTATAGTTAATAATACTGTAGTGTACTTTGAAAATTATTAAGAGAGTAGATCTTAAAAGTTCTTATCACATAAAAAAAAGTGTGTAACTACGTGTGGTGAAGGATGTTTAGACCTACTGTGCTGATCATATTCCACAATATATACATATAATAAATCATTATGTTGTACACCTGAAACTAATGTAATGTTACATGTCAACTATGTCTGAATTAAAAAAAACCTCTAGCTTAGAAAATGTCCATATACGATTGCATCTATACAGATAGGCCAATCAAGTTTTAAAACTGAATCATAACAGAACAATAGTCAAGTTAGGAATGAGTTTTAAAAATCTTATGAATCATCATTAGAAGGAAAGATCATTTAAGTAGAAAAACATTATGTTTGTATATGCTACAATTGCAAGCAATATAAGCAATATTACCACCATTTTTCAATAAAATGTCATAGTAAACTTATATAAAATGACTTCTTTTCTGCTCAGTTTAATAAGCAATTAAATCCAAATACAGAATACATATCTACTTATGAAGACATGATTTTCCACAATGAAAACCTATCTTAGTTTTTTCCCACTGGATGATGATGTGATCTTGCCTGATGCTGAGTACAAAAATAAAAGTTCTTGGATATGACAAGACTCTCCTTTGTGCAGAGAGTGCCACCAATAGCCTTGTGTCCCAACTCTAGTGCTATGGACTGAGGTATCTACTTCAGCTTTGTAGGGCCACCACAGTTCAACAAGAGTCAGATTGTATTTCTGATTTGTTTAGCAGAGAATATAACATTACAGTTGGTGTGTTGTAGTCTTTCACCAACAGCATTCCACCCAGAATACTGTACCTCCTTAGAATCCTGTCTACTCTAAATGATCGTGGAATATAAACACGTTAAGAACTTTCTCAGAATAAACTAATCAGGCTCCTATCTAACTTCCATTTAGCCATATGTCAAATGAAGAGGTAGTACAGCATTGGGCTAAGAGTATAAACTACAAGAACCGGAATGCCTGCGTATGACCTAAAACAAGTTACTAATTATGCTTTTCTGTGCCTTAGTTTCCTTAGTTATAGCATAAGGATAACAAAAGCTACTCTAGAGCATGCTTTCTCAATGAGGGCAAGTATGCTTCTTGGGAGAGGGGGTAAAAAAAAATCTTAATTCTCTTTATTAAGAAAGCAAGGACATACATACATTAAAAAAAAACAAACCAGTATATTTGTGGTATTAAAATTTTGTGGAGGAGAGCAAGATCATGAAAAAATGTCAAAAAAGGCTCTGGGGGACAATTAAGAAAAAAAGGTTGAGAATGTTAAACTGGATAATATACATAAAAGCATTTAGAGCCATGCCTGGCATATAAATAAGCATCTCACTAAGTGTTGGTTAAAAAGAGGGTTTTGGGGTTTTTTTTGACCAAATGAAGAGAAAAAAATGGGTCTAAGTCTACCTTCAAATGCCAGATTAATCTCTCACAATCTAAATTTTTATTTCAAAAGGAAACTCTGTTCTTAACACACAGTGACTTACGTGGAAGTGCAACAACTGATATACAAGGAGTAGAATCATCAATACTCTGATCATCCTCAGAAGACAGACAAAGCCTTTTATGTGGAGGTTCAGTACTATCTTCTGAGTCTATTTCATCAGCTTCTAATGAAACAAAACAAAAACCAAAATCTCAGAATCTTCAAACAAACAAGTAGAAAACAAAATCTTCAACAAGTAATAACTATGAAACGATCTTCTTACTGATTTGCTAAGTTAACTAAACCAAGATGTGCAAGTGGGACTCAAAATGACACTGCTTTCTCTCCACCTACTGCAGTACCTCAACTCCTACTCTTATGACAAGGAACTATGAACAAGGTGCCACTTTTAAAAACATCACACTTTTGTGCTGTCAACTACTTGGCTTTCTAAACAAAAAACAAGGGTTGGTCATTTAATTCACTCACAAATACTCACTGAATGTCTACCATTAGTTAAGTGTGGGACACAGAACAATGAGAGATACCCTGACTGTCAAGGCGCTCACAGTATAGTGGAGGGGACAACTAAACTAACAATTTCAAAATGATTTAATAGGAACTATGAAGGCGGAATGAAGAGACTGTTATATAAGCAGAGAGGCATTTAATTTAGACTGGAGGTGCAGAGAGGTTTCCTGGAAAAGTTGTCTTGAACTTCAAAAAGAAACAAAGCCCGGGGAAAATGGTTATTATTGGTAGTAAGAGTAGTATGTGCAGTGATACTGAGGTATGAAAAGCTTGAAGTATGTTTAGAAAATAAACATAGCTGTGGACTGCTGGATAGATACATGAAATGTGGCAGGAAATGAGGCTGGAAGGAAAGCTGAGTGAGATGATGGGAGGCCTATGTGCCAAATTAAAGAACCTGAAGTATATTCTAGAAGCCACGGGAAGCTTAACCAAAAACATACCTTCTAATACTACTAAGTATCATGACCAATGTCACCAGCAGTTTGAAAGATAAACTGGAGGTGGGAGACTGCTTAAAAAGGCTACCCAGGTGAGAAATGAGAATGTGAACTAAGAAAGGAGGACTTAAGACAGACAGGAAGGAATGGATTAAAAAAACATAATACTATCAACAAGTCTTCACAATGGAATGAATGGGGGAGATGAGAAAAGGATTTATTTCTACCCACATTTATAATCTGGGATACTAAGTAATGGAATTGATTGAGAAAAGAAAAAAGAGAACTAGATCTGGGAATTTTGTTACAGAATTCAACTTAGGATATGTGAAATTTAAGGTGCCTATAAGAAACAGAGAATTTAGAATAAAGAAAAAAGTCTGAATCATTTTTGTAGCTAGGTAGTAGTTAAACCACAAGTTTGAATGAAATAACCCAGGAATTAAGCATTGAGTGAAAACAGAAGACAGAACCTAGGTTGAACAAAGATGAACTTAAAAGCAAAATAAATAATAAACATAAGGAATAGGTAGAGAAATAACAAAATCATAAGCCTCAAGGCTGTTCAATCTTAATTCATTACAGATGGTCATATTAAATCCTATTCAAACAGTCATGTAAAATTCTCTAATAGGTTCGATCCAAAATAAAAAAGTTCTTCTATGCTCGCTGGCAGGATTACTTCCACATTTTCTAATGTACTATATATACTGCTGGCACCAAGTGGTATCAAAGAGGAAGTATATTATAGTTAATCCATCATCATCTTTAGAAGTGCAACAGATTCTGCTTATAAAATAGCTATGAGATTCATAAAGGTTAAAATTTATGGTAAATTTAAAAACATACAAAAGTGTATTTTAAAAATAGAAAGATAAAAATATGAATTAATTTTATTCAAGAGATAACCTCCCTTTCTACTGTCCTAGCCTAAACTGTCTGAGTAATGAGGATCATAGGTGACATGAAATCCAGAAACCCTGAGAGTCACAATTGTATGTAAGCAAGTTTTCCTACCATTCTGAGGGCAGTGAAGAATGAGGTTCCCGTCTGTGTCCCGAGTCAAAGTCACAGAGTTCACAGTTTCTACTGTTACTGTGTCAGAATCCTCTTCAACTGTGCTCATACTCAAATCTGTACAAGAACAGATTTCACATCAGAATTTTAAAAATCATTTCCAAATGTGACATAAAGTATCCCCCAATCATCCCCCTAAAAGACCCCAACAATCTGTACCTGCCTACAGTACTTGTTACATGAAACTGCAATGATGGTTCAGGTTTTAAAACTTGTTTTTCAAATGTTTACACCCATTATTTAGAATTTGCTGTAATAATCTGCCTGCTACGATTAATTAAAAACCTACAGTATTTACTTTTTTAAAAGTTGTTTTTATCAAATCTGTTCCAAGTTGCCTGTCAGTATTAGCAAAAACTCTCACCTTTTAGTTTTTTATTGGTAGCTTTGTGATATAGTCAAATATGCATTTAACTTCTGATTCTTTAGCAGAAGATACATCAAAACTTTTATCTTAATCTAAGAATTACTTCTCCAAAACACTTTTTACAAGTATTTAAGTTCTATTATGTGAAAAATATGAACATTAAAAAATTTTTCTTGCCGTTTCTTTCATTATATTGAACAAGTACATACATCCATCATTAACCAAACTGCTTTTAGGCCTTCTTTTGAAACAGAGAACTGATTTTGCTTAAAGTGTCTTTTATGATATTTTACACATATATTACTTTCCTTTTGTTCAGACAGACAGTGTCTCAGAATACAGGATCTCATGGTTGACAGGGGGAAATGCACTGAATTGTAATCAATGGCCTGGTTGAAGTCTTTGGGCTTACCTGATAATGTTCATTGACGTTCTTGCCTCAATACTAAATTTTGGTCTTGTCCACATACTTTTTACCAACTAAATAATACAGAGGACATAAGCCTTGATGTGTATTAAATTAATCACTCAATATTTATTTGGTTCCTGTATATAAGGTATTAGTCTGTTCATATGCCATTTACAAATGCATTTTCCTTTGGCAGAAAAGCTTAATATTAGTAACATTCACTCGGTGAAGATCTAGTGATTCATTCAAGTTTTACTACACAAATTACTGTTTTAAAAGGACATTATTCATTTTACAATGGTTAAGATGCCATTCCCAAATTTAAGATAAATGGAGATCAGGATCTAGTAATGACTAAAATTTGCAAGTCATGAGGTGAGAGTTCCTTGGAACAAGGGAATGCTTACCTAGAAAACAGATGGATCAGCTACAGCCCTTCCCACAAAATCGAGTTGCCTTCCCTCAGCCACCAGCATCACTTTCATGTTATCCAGATTGTTTCTCCCCCATGTTCCTACCTCTGCAACACTCTGAAAAAGTAACAGCATTATACAATAAGGCTTACTGAGAACAAACTGTGTGCTGATCACAATCTAGCCTCAGGCCTCTGTGACATCTCAACTAGAAGACGAAGGACAAAACCAGAATTCTCCCTTAAGGACAACTTTTGGAAATCAGCCTCTAAAACTGTTCTCCAATAAAGGGCAGAAATGATGAGATCCTATACCTACTAAGTTAGTTTACAGGCAGTTTCTGAACCCAAGCTGTCACTCATCAGGCAATCAGACTTTCTCAGAAAAATAGGTTGAAAGACACTAGCAGTTCTGTGAACTGCAGAGTGGGTACATGTAACATGACCCAAGATGTGCACTAACTAGTAGTACCATAAATATTACCAGTAACTATATATTTTTGCTTTATAATAATTAATACTCCTCTTATATGTAGTACCATATTTCATCGCAAAGTATTAAAAATTATATAGTATCTGTTAACAACCATGCCTAGGGATCTGTGGGAAAAAGAAACTAAACAATCAAGCCAGAAAAGGTAACTAACAAGCAAACTTTTGAATGTAATGAGAAACTTACAAAACCTGAAATGATTGATTTTTAAAGGTTTCTTTCAATAGGCTTCTAATTTTCATCCCAAAGGATCAATCAAAAATTAAAAAGCACAGTAGGATTTGAGTCCAAGGGGATATTTTGGAAAAAACAATGAATAAAATTCTCATTTTTGCAGTATTCTGATTAGAACTCCTCTCCAGGATGGGTATCTTTGAGAGCTGCTATATATATAAATAAGTCTGCAGTGAAACAGGTACAGATCCTGCTTGAGAAACATCGAGTTATTAGATTTCATGTTGTTCTCATTTCTGAATCCATTAAAAATGTTTTCAAAAGCTGGTCTGTAAAGTAATACCTACTGCTTAAGATAGAGAAATGAAATGTTAAAAAAAGAAAAAAAGTTAAAACCCTCCATAAACTTACCAAAATCATAGTTCACTCTCTGATGTGTGCGTGTCTGTGTGAGAGACAGATTATACTGTGGAAGCAATTTTATATTCTGCTTTTTAGGGTCTATTCATATTGAAACACGTGAAAGAGACCAAGCTAGGTATTTAGCTGAGGTTTTCTGTATCATTTAAAATTTACACTACATGAAAACATAACATTATTCAATAACTAGCCTATCAACTGGACATTAACATTGTTCCCAATTTTTCATTTCTGTAACACACTGAAGCAAACATTTATACACTCTATTTCCTTAAACAGTGTTAGAAAATTATTAGATCAAAGAATACGACAAAATAAACTCAAATCATACTGCAGTCTATCTTCCAGAAAGGATGTACATATTTATATTTCAACCAGAGGTGTAAGCTCTACTCATAGTAACCGTGTCAGTATTTTTATTTAAAAAGAAACAACAAAGCAAAAACAAAACAAAACAAAACAGTGCAACTGCTCATTTGATAGGTACAAAATGGTTACTGGTTTAGCATTTTAATGTCATCTCAGGACCCAAGTTAATCTAGAACATTGGGAAAAAGAAAAAATAAAGGTGGATTTGAGAAGATATGATGAGATAATAGCACAAGAAAAAAGGAGACTGAAATAGCCAGATCAGAGTATTTCATTCTTGACAACCTGTACTGGTTAGAGGTATCCTATGCAGTATACTAGCTTTAAATCAGGAAACTAGGTCCACTTTTAAGTTTGGTAATTCACGTTAGAGATGAGTAAATGGTTCTATGCTGCTCTGCTAATTAACAAGCATCATTTATCTGTTCAATCAGCAAATCTATATCATGTGCCCACTATGTGCCAAGCACTCCCTAGGCACTGGTATATAGTGGGTACTTTTTCTTTTAAGCCCAGGAGGTAAGATTTATTTTCCTGGGGTTCTTCCCCTCTTACTGTTAGAGCTACATGGTCTGCATCTATTAGTATTTAATCTCACCTGGAGATTGACATCATTCAAAATTCAAAAGGTAAAGGTGGTTAAACAGTGAAATCTACTTTCCACTCTATCTAGTTTTCCTGTCACCCAGTCTACCTCCCTGGAGGTAGACAATGTAGTCAATTTCTCACACCTCCTTCCAGTCATTGTATGCGTATGAAAGCCAATATATCCCCCCATGCCACCGACACTTTTTACAGAAATAGTTATACTACAAACAGGGAGCCTATCTTAATGGCTACTTTACACTGCCTCAGCAGTAAGATGAAGAGACACTATTTCAAGTATGTGACTGCAAGACAACCAACAGGTCAACAGCAAAATCCCTAAGGTAGGACCTGATTCGGTCTGTTGGGAGGGGAGTTAAAAAGGTAGCCACTATGGCAGAGGCTGCAAGCCTTTGCGGGCTGAATTTAAGGCTGGAGAAAAAGATGGCACATCTCACAAGGCCTTACAAATCCTTGGACTTTTAAATTGGGAAATAAAACTTACACTTTTAAAAGATCACTCAGACTGCAATACGGAGAATGGATAAGGAAGTCATGAAGAAAAGCAGTTGTCCAAGTGATCACTGTCATCTGGAATAAGTGGCAGAAATTAAAGGATACGCGGCACAGAGGATTTATTCTGGAGGCAGTGTTGACAGGATTTGCTGAAAGGAGATTATAAAAGATGAGGAGATGTTTCAAGATAATTCCTAGGCTTTTGGCTTGAATAGCTGATTGAGTTTTGGTGCACTAAAAATATTTTCACTGTTAGTATTAACAAATTGAGATATAAGGCACCCAAATGAAGATGTCAAGTTGCCAGCCGGAAGCTGGAATTCAACAGGCAAGGACTAGACATATAAATCTGAGTTAGTGGCATGCAAATTGTTTTTAAAGAGAAGATCACCTAGAGAAGTGAGAGAAGACAGCCTAGTTCTGGAGAAGTCAAGCAATGCCCAAAGAAGGAAAGGAGGCCAAGAAGGTCCACCCAGGGATAAAGGAGGAAAACTAAGAGATATTAAGAGGCACAGGTCTTTTGCAAGGAGCATTGAGTAGTTTGTTAAATACTGCTGAAAGGATAAGACAATGGGAGAAGCAACTATTTGATCTCGCAATATGTTCAACATTGATGACCTACTGGAATTTAGAGAACTGGAATTATGGAAGGTAATGCAAAATAGGTCTTTTATGAGGTTTAGCTTTCAAGGTAAGCAGAGAGGATACTAGCAGTAGGGTCAAGACAGCTGTCATTTGGAGTGCATCTGTATTTTATCATTACAGAATAACTGAGAAATGTTGGTCAAATCAACTTATGATAGTAAGGAACAGAGCATTTTAGTGTCTCATATTCTAATTCATTATATATGAAACTATCCTTAACTTCTAAACCCGTTCCCTATTTGGTTTATCAGGGAAATGTATCAAGATCTCCAATTCTAACATCCAATTTTTCTCTTTAGGGTAAATAAATACACACCATCAGCCCACGGGTCATACCATATGCATTATTATTATTATTATTTTTTTTACTAGAAATGAGAACATAAAAGGAGAAACTTTTTAACAGCCATTTTAATTGGTGAAATGGCATTTTGGCATGTTTCCATCATTTGGTGGCTATCTTCAACAATATCCTAATTAAATCAAGAAAATACCTTAAATGTGGTACAAGACTCTTATAAGAGTACCTATATATACTCATATTTAAATGAGAAATGTATTTGTTTACATTTATACCTCCTAATAAACAAGATACTACTCAGTGTGGAACCAAAAAACCCGTACCTCTTGGATCTGTTATTTAACACAGAATTTAAAGAAATGAGTCCTTCATTCCACTCCATTCCAGTAATGATGTAAAGTTTTTACTGAATGGGTTATTTTAGACTGGTATTTCCGTCAGTTTACGTAATTGTCCTGATTTATTGGGCAACTGAGTATCGTAATATTCTAAAAACTAGATCAAATCAAGAAAAGTGGCATTTCTTCCTAGTTTTGGGACTAGTTCTGTAGATAAATTTGTATTGGTTCCCAAACACAGTACAAGTGGGAAGGTTGGATTTCATTAGTAGAGATGTAACATTTACTTCCCTTGATGCTTGGAGCTGTACTTCTACACTGAAAGATGGGATGAGACTACAGGGTGTGAAAAACATTCAGTATAAGATACTTTTATAAGGGGAAATTAAGCAAGCTATAGAACATATAGCACCAGCATTTTACTGGATGAGTCAAAGATTGAGAAACACTACCTGAGGCAAAGTTTCTGGCAGAATTCAACTAGTAAGGCAGTAAGGACACATGTAGTTTTCAGGTGTCTTTTTTTCCCTGGGCCAACATAAGAAAATTAATCATATTCCTCTTTTTGTGTGTGTGTGAGGATCTTCCAAATCCTTTACCCATGTATCAATATACCTATTTTTTAAATTGTTTTTACAACACTGTAAACATACTGTCACACCTTTTATAACTTTTTCACACTTTATGAGGAGCATTTTTCAGTATTACTAGTTATTCTTGCATCGCATTTTAAGTGGGTACATAGTATTTAAACTTATCTAACCATTAATCTATTACTGAACATTTTTATTTTAAGATCTTGTTATTATAAACTCCACACTGGCCACCACCGTACCTTTGGTGGTGCATAACTAACACCTTAGGAAACGCTTATAGGGGAATTTGCTTAGTACTGTATAACAAAGAATTCAAAAGATATCTTTTAAAATATTTTTTATTTTGAAAGAATGAAAATTCTTCGCTAAATAGAAAGTCTTAGTGAAAAAGAACAGGTAACAAATTCCTACATCCTGAACTTAAGTATGTAGAGGGATGTCAGAAAACAGACAAAGCCACAGAATAACATCTTGAATATTGATTTTATTAAAGATAGGAATGGAGACAACTTAACACTTGAGGTTTAATGCTTTGGAATATGATCCCAGGCCCCCAGGTATCTGCTCTTCTGTATAATTTGTGGAAAAGTTTGAGAAGCGAGTTATAAATGAAGATAAAGCATACTGAATTAAGGTACCTAACTAATGTTCACTATGGCTTGGTTTTAAAATAATATGACCATATATCACAAAATGTCAATAAAGATATTAACGGAGTTTATTACAACAGGCTTTAATTGTTTAAGATGTTGATTTCTATTACCAATGACATTACTAGAGTTAAAAAAAATACTCGCAAGTATGATTCATTTCAAGGTGTAGCATTTCATACCTGGCTTGGCAATAAAACCATATTGCTTATTTTTAAAATGTTGGTTTTCACCCAGTGAAAATGATTTAAGATTTAAGAGCTATATAATGTGCATTTGGCTACATTTTAAGATTTTGTTCTTTTAAAACTGAGTCCTTTATGCAAAGCGTCATCAGAAGTTCTTTAAAGGGACTAAATTATCACTATAGTCCTCTGGTTTACACTGAAGCCAATTTTTAAACAGATACTAAAATACACACATACACAGTAAAAAAGGCTAATGAGCATTTCTTTTGCTGCATAACACCTCAATGAAGATGCTCAATAAAGATCAGCTTTGACAACCGGGTATTTAGAAGAATGGACTGACAACCCAACAGTGTATACAGCTAAAATGACAGCTAAAAAAAGGTAAGGTTAACACACACACACACACACACACACACACACACACAAAATGATTAAATTGCTCATAAAGGGCTCTCTATTATGCTTTTTCATGACAACCTTTCTGTTATTCAGTCATGGGATGGGATCTTTCCACAAACTTGAAAAAGATGACACAATAAACAGGTTCCTTCTTTCATCTGGCATTTACCTTTATGGAATCAAAACAAAAACAAAACCTATTTGTGATTTCTGCTGCAAGAATACTCTCACAAAAGGAAATAAAATTGAAGGGGAGAAATGGTATGAATGCAAACAAATGCTACATACATCGGGTAACTATCTACATTTTATATTTAAGGCCCTTGGTCATTTCATACTATTTGAGGATAGAAAAGGCTTTGGAGGTGAATTTGCAAAACATTTTGAAGTATATCAATTCCTAAGGAATCCTTTTGTATGGGAAAAAAATGCTAAAAATGAAGAGAAAACTACCAAAAAACAGAACTCCATTTTGAGAAGGCAGGTTACATCTCAGAGTTAAATAGACAGCCTTTATATATGATATTAAAAAAGTAGAACTCTTCCTAATCTTTATTGCTGTTTTAAGTTTCAAAGTCTTTACAACAAAACACAATTCCCAACCCCCTTGATATTTTAACATCTATGTGATGGGCTGTAAATTCCTCGGGATACTTGTTTCACATTATTTTATTCATCCTCACAAGTGTTAACTTAAGCCAGTATACTTAATGGAGCATGAAAAAAGCAAAAATTGTTTAAAATAAAATAATGAGATGTTATCTTCAGGACATACAAGTTTATTACAACATTAATAAAAATTAAGTCTGTAGATGCTAAGGAGATAAAACGAGCAGAAAGATAAACATTATGCAGGAAAGGTAAGGACTAGTTTTGTTGTTTTCATTTCAATATTAATTAGTAATATCTAACCTTACAAATGCACTTATCTCTCCTGCTGCCTTGGGGCTAAAATGAGATAACTTTTCTCTATCTTAAAAAAAGCCTGTAAGAATAGAGAACTTAAAAAAGGGGGGGGGGGGAGACTAAAGAGGACACCAACCTTTTAAAAAAATGTAATTCTCACCAGTAACCATTCCCCAGCCACGCTCTGCTTTTAAAGCTCAAATCCTAACCCAAACACTTTTGTGACTGCTTCCCCTCAAAATACTTCTAAAACCTCAACAGCCAGAGTAAAATGTTTATGTAGCATATATTTATTCATATAACTGCTCAAAGTATGGACATAAAGTTCTATATAAGTATGCAATGCCCAGTACTTACTGATTTTGATGAAGACAGGGCAATAGCATTTTGGCTCCACCATCTAGCTCAACTGCAATCAATTAAAGAGATTCACGCAGAATATGCAGGTTCTAGATCAGTCCAAAAAAGCATATTTGGGGGTGAGCCTATCAACTAAAATAGCAAAAAAAAAAAAAAAAAAAAAATTAGCTTGTTTGGTGGCACATAAGAGTACTTAGCATACGGGAGTTAAAATAATAAGGTTATCACAAAACATAAAATATACTTTTCTTCGTAACACGTAATGTTATTTTCAGAAACGATCAAGCTAGTTTTTGTCCCTTGTGTATGAAGGGAAAAAACTCACCAAATTTTACTCAAACAGCCTGAGAATTTTTGTAACGTTAAGAAATGTAATCTTAATTTTCTTCCTAAACCTTAACTAAATCTCTAAGTTTTAACCTAATAAATGAAATCTTACCACCAACACACCATCATAGTAAAAAGCTAAGTTTTTGGTGTATTATCACCGCAGTTTTTAAATGTTTAAGTGGTGGTAAGTTACTCAAATTACTAAAATAAATTGACAAAGCGCAGTAATACTCAAAAGGCTGAAATACAAATTTAAAACCAGTTCCAAGAAAAACACCTGAAGCAATGGAAAAACACGAAAATCCTTAACTGAAAAATAGTTTTTCTGTTTGTAAAACTTCCAACACAATGGAAAAGTATTTTACTTGACTTGGAGCTTAAAAGCTGTAAATGGTTTGTCTTTCACAAATTCAAAATAAAGCTAAAATCTTAAGAGATAAAATACTTCCGAATGGTTATTATTCTAAGCTTAAAATACTAAATATTAGTAAGTAATCCTACAGAATATGCATTTTTGTCAAATGTCCCAACAAATAGCCTCACCTACTGTCATGAAGGTACACGACGACGAATGGAGAAAAGGAACCATGCTGAATTTGAATTTCCAAATTCAATCAGGAAAGTGAGTCCTGCCTCACATATTTGGTAGATTTATCACGTATTCTTATCTACACCGAATTATTTTTATTCTGAAAACACATGCTGTATCATTCGACTGCATAAAAAGGCACTTGACCACCTCTATTTTCAAATTTATGCCGCAGATTACCTGAAAAAATTCAGTCTATTTTAAAAGATAAGATGAAAAAAAAAAAAACTTCCTCCGAATTCAGCAAAATAGGACAATTCCTATTTTGCAGACGCATTTTCCTGTTCTTTGCCGGTCTACGACTCTTTCCCCCGCACTCCAGCCCGTCTTTCCCTTTTAAAAAAAAGACTCGGGCTGACAGAGATGGCTCGGTCAGCAGCCCCGATCCCCTCCGCCTGGGCCATCAACAGCCGAGCGAGAATGAACACTACAGATGGGAGAAAAGCCTAAAGACGCAAACAAGGTAAAAGGAAAAACCGGGGGTGGGGTGGGGCGAGACCCGCCCAAACTCTCAATCCCACCTGAGCCCACTTCCTTCACGGGACCACATAATACAGTCGAAAAGATAACAAATATAAAAAAGGAACCCCACGCGAAAGCAAGGAATGCTTCCTTACTCTCCGCGTCCCCGGCATCTTCCCGGCCCACCCCACCCCCAGGGGTCCCGGCGCCATTTAGCTCCTCCGAAGCCGCCGCCATTTTCCGCCCCCGCCGGATTGCTGTCTGTGCCTCGGCGGCCACTCGCTACCCTGCAGGCTACGCCACCGCCGGAGGCCCGGCCCCGAGAGGGAGGCCCTGGCCTGAGCGTGCGGGGACGGCGGCTTCAGCGTCACGAAGGCCCAGCTCCGACCCCGCCCGCAGTGCCCGAGCGCCGGCAGCTGGCGCCGGCCAGCGGGAGCAGGCGGGCAGCAAGGGGGCCGGACAGGCTCCACTGGGCGGAGCGGCCCTGGCGGCGGTTGGGACCTGAAGGTTCCATCGCACTTACTTCCTGTTTTGGGTCCGGGCACTTTGGAAGAACCAGGATGGAGGCTCCAAAAAATACCAGGATGGAGGAAGCAGCCACGGGCAAGAGTGGCTGCAGCTGGAGTGAGCGAGCGCGACGAGCCACCGGAAACGGAGCTACGGCCGCGCCCCGCCTCCAGCCCCCGCACGCTTCCCCGCCCGGCCTCCTCTCTCTTGGGGCGGCCCTGCGCGCCGACTGCTGGCGTCACTTCCGGCCAAGTCGGAGCGCGGAAAAAAGGTCTCGGGAACTGGTGCTTCAGACTCCGTCGAACTGTTTGAAGTCGGCTGTTTTTTCCTCTCCTCCTACTAGAAAATCTGGGTACTGACTGTCCCGTTACTGACGCCATGAGGAGGACCTTCTTTCTTTGGCGCAACTGTGGTACTGGCTCGGGGATAGTTGGGCCCCGCGAGCCGAATTTCATAGTTACCCAGGGTTCGGAGGGGAGGGAGCCGCCGCGTGGAACGGCTTGAAAGCCGCGTCTGAGGGGCTGGGAATTGTGTGTCAGGCTCTTCTCACTTTGTCTGCCTTTCCGTAGGCGCGTACAGGTGTTACCTGTTGGGCGTGTAATGCAGTTCTTGGTGAGATGTGTCCTGTAGGGCGCAGCACGCCTTTTAAGGCGCTGCTTTTCTATACAGGCTGCTCTCCCTGAGGAGCTTTCAGAGAAAACCAATACTCGGCCCCACCCCCAGAGAGTCTGGAAGCCTCCAGGGACTCAGGTAGAGATTTTTGTTTTCAAAGAGTTTCAGAGCCTTGAAAGTTGGAAGAGTTAGTGGTCGGAACCCTGTTACAACTCTATGATTCTGACCTCATTTTACTTGTTTAAAAAACTGATTTATCGCACTCTGCTTTCACTACTGGGATAACGAGTTTAAAAATTAGACGACTAATGTTTTTGCTTACAATTACTATGTGTAGAGTCACACTACAGTTGAAACAATGGGAATGTAGTCAGCATCAATTGTAAAGGTCAAAAGAAGGCTATCGAGAGTGTGAATATGTATGTCTTGCATTGGTCTTAACTAATGAAGCTAATAATGGTTAATGATTTCCTCTATTTTAGCTTTTTAAAAATTGTTTCATGCAACCTTGGTTTCTTTTGAATACCAAATTTAGTTTGAAAGAATTAGTGGAAGTGACACTAATTTGTCCAAGGAAGGGAAAAAAAGCAAACTACACATTGAAATGGGTTTAGATAGATAAATATTTGTTTTATTTTTAAGCCAAATGTACATAGTTTTCACCAATAGTCCACATTACCTATTCTTGGGGGGTAACTTTCTCAATCATAAATGTTGCATTTAACAAAAAAGAGTGTAAAATGAGATGCTACTACACATCAGTTAGAATGGCTAAAATCCAAAACACTGATGACACCAAATGCTGATGAGGCTGTAGAACAATAGCAACTCTCTTTCATTGATAGAATGCAGAATGGTACAGCTACTTTGGAAGACAGTTTGGTGATTCCTAACAGAACTAAGCATATTCTTATCGTATGATCCAGCAATTGCTCCTTGATATTTATCCTAAATAGCTGAAACCTTATGTCCACCTGATTATAACAACTTCATTGCAATTGCCAAATTGTTTCTTCAATAAGAAAGTCGATAAATTGCAACACATCCAGACAATGGAATATTATCCATTGCTAAAAAGAAATGAGCTATCAAGCCAGACAAAAACATGAAGGAACCTTAAATGCATACCACTGAGTGAAAAAAGTCAATCTGAAGAAGGTATGTAATGAATGATTCCAACTATCTGGCATTCTGGAAAGAGAAAAACTGTGGAGATAGTGAAAATATCAGTAGTTGCCAGTTTAAGGCCAGAGGAAAAGACGCAAGTAGAGCACAGAGGATTTTTTAAGGCAGCAAAACGTTTCTGTAGAATGCTGTAATGATGGTAGGCACATGGCGTTATTCTTTTATCAAAACCCATAGAATGTTCAACACCAATAGTGAACCCTAATGTAAACTGTGGACTTTGGTTGTTTATGATGTGTCTATGCTGCTTCATCATTTGCAATAAATGTACCACTCCAGTGGGGGATGGTGGTGGTGGAAGAGGCCATGCATGTGTAGGGTGGGGGGTATATGGGAAGTGTCTGTACCTTCCCCTCAGTTTTGATGTAAATTTTAAACTGCCCCCTTCACTGCCCCCAGGAAAGTCTATGTGAACAAGAAAGTATAAAAGAGACAAATAAGCCTTTGGATTTGGACAAGGTTAGTCGGCTTTTGTGTGTGTGTGTGTGTGAGTGCTTATGTGTCATTTAAGTGCTTTACATACATTAAGCTCATGTAATGTTCACAAGTGCCAAAGCTTCAATATAGTTATTAACAAATGATTCCCATTTTAGACAAGAACCCAAAAAGTGAAGGAATGTGTCCAAGGACACATAGCAAATAAGTGGTAGATTCAGAATTGAAACCTCATCTCCAAAGCCTATGTGCCAAACTACCCTTCTGCAACTCAAAAAATACACTTTGTCAACAGTCTTTATATTATGAGAACAAATTATTACTACTAGTTTCCAGAGTTTTTACTGAACTGGAAGAAGGACCTGTCTGACCAATTTTCAAAAATAAATGCCAGAAGTAGCATTTTATCGCATCTAACTTTATTACCAGTTTGTGGTAATCTCTGTATCACATTGTGGTTATGGCATATATCAATCAACTTTTAAAACTGTAAATAAATAATATATAACCAACACTCTGAGGCAGGATAGTGTTGTGGTATAGATATTGCACTCAGACCCAAGTGTGAATCTTAGCTTTATTGCTTAGTGGTGTGTATGTTACTTCATGTCTCTAAGATTCATTTGCCTTTGAAAAGCAGGGATACTAAAATCTCTCTCTCAGAATAATGTAGGCAACATGCTTTGCACAACTCTGTCGTATGTAGTAGGCACTTAAAAGTGGAAACTAATACACTCCTGAACCAGAAAAGCAATTGAAGTTACTCAAAGTGCCATTCTAATGAGACAGTAATTACATATGTAAAATTGTTAACATTACTATTTATGAGGAATTGGTTCCTAATTAGCCATATTTTCACAAAGCAGAACCATATAGGATTCTTCTTCACTAAGGCATAAGAGATTGATGTCTAAATTATAGTTACTGCCCATTCTCTAATGCAAAATCTTAGGTCAGCCTGTATTGTGCTGTTAATTTCCTAAAAAGTCAAGTGCATCCTCCTAATTAATTCTTCCCTCTGGGTAAGTTTCTTTCATAACTCAAGGTCAGTTGGTATTTCCTTGGGGAAGACGTGAGTACTTTAATATTAGTTTAATAAGTAATTTTAAAAGCAAATCTCTTATAGTAATACCTCTGTGTCTTTAACTTGCATAGTCAGTATAACACTATCTATAACATAATTTGAATCCTAGAGTAACTTTCTGCAATTATAATTCTAGCTGTTTTCCACCTCACTACTTAGTCAATATGTACCTAGGGAATGCATGAGTTTTTTTTAATATTATCCTAGGATTTACCTAATTAGGAATGAAATATTTTGTTGCAAAATCACAAGAAACAGTTCTTTCACAAGTGGAAGGTATTATAAAAATATTTATAACATAGTTATGATATTTACCACATTTGCTAGTTATGATTAGTTCTGTTAGACTGCAGATTTCTTATAATGCTTTTATGTACCTCATCAGCAACAGAATATTGATTAAGTGGCCTTCCTTGTATGAAAGGTTGATATGTTAATATAAAAGTGTTTCAAACACTGAGAGGCAGGTTCTATTGTTTCATGACTGTCTCATACCCTGGATATCATGATTCAGAAAAAAGAGATGTTTGCAGGGACTTTTGTTCAAAGTAAATGAAAAATACAATTACTGAGTAGTCCATTTTCTTCCTATACCATCTCTAAGTCTTGTTAACATAGCCAATGGGTATACATTGGGAGGCCTTCCAGAATTTCTAGAGAGCTGATGGGGATTCCTATGCTAATAGAGGAATAAGCACACTGTCCCTAGTTAGGACCACACATCAGGCTCTTCCAAGTCCTCTTCCATCTCAGGTTCGTCTTCTAGGCTTTTCTCTGGGACTTATGGCACTCCCTCTCATAACCCCTTCCCTGCCCTCCATTTGTGTCAGTGTCTCATCTCCACACTTCTTTTAAGCTCTCAACCTGGTCACCACTTTTCCATGCCCTCTTCATTTTGTTTTGCAATAGATCTTTACTGAGACCTATCAATGGGACATTAGCCAAAATTGGTTCCTCTCCTAGTTAGAATGGAGAACTGAGACTTCAGATACTCCTAGCATGTGAAGATAAACCTTTTCATTGTGTGCTTGAAATTCGTGTGAGCAAAACAAAACAGTTAAGTTACTTTACTAAAATTGGAAGAATGTTTGAACTGAGATTCAAATACCTCTTCCTTTATAATCTGGTGTAGAAGGGAGAGGGACAATGTATTGGCAAACCAATCAGTAATAGCTAATTTGGTAAATTCTAGAAAGAATACAAGCTGAGTGCTCTGAGAATTTAACATGGGAAGTTCAGAGCAGGGCTTTCTGAGATGACATTTGAGCAGGGACTGGAAACGTGAGAAGAAATCACCAGAGTAGGGGACAGGAGGTGGGAAGGCCTTTGTCTAGCTAGCGTGGAAAAGAGTGTATTTGTAGAAAGCAGCTGGCCTATAATGTCTATAAAATGGTAAGAATGCAGTGCTGGTAAGTAGTAGGCTCAGTCTGTCACAGATGTTAATTGGGTTTCACCCCATTCCTCTTAAGCCTGGGGCTTGGCACTTGCCCAGAGATGGCTGGAACATCTGCCGCTTTGGCCTTGTCTTAATACGTTCAATTTGCCAGCACCTGATACAGTACCCTACCTTAGCAGACACTTAAATGTTTGCTGAGTTCAAAGATGATTAAGTGTCTTAAGCAAGGAGGTTAGAAACCTAGCCATTTCTATTCTTTGACCAGAGAGCTCAGTCTTTTTTCAGATAGTGTACTCAGGCAAGTCTGGAATAAAACAAACAAATGATACCTTTTATCAGTGCTCTAGTAGAAGGAGGTTATTTTAACACGTTTGGTGTTAGTCTTTGGGTGAACTCTATGACCCAAATCTTGCCTAGCTAGATGCAGTAGTTTAATAATAGAAGTGTTGCATTTTAACCAGCAGATGTCCCTGTTTTTCAGCAAGATACATATTTATTTTCCT
Source organism: Camelus ferus (assembly GCF_009834535.1). Classification (NCBI taxonomy): domain Eukaryota; kingdom Metazoa; phylum Chordata; class Mammalia; order Artiodactyla; family Camelidae; genus Camelus; species Camelus ferus. The sequence goes on from NC_045702.1 coordinate 66,451,491, forward strand.
CTCCAGACTAGTAGCTTCAAAGTAGATGGGATTTCTGCGGCTTGAATTTGTTACTGATACGCTGTGGTAGACAAATGACGAGCCTCAACGCTAATAAAACCAAGGGGATTATGCTTTGAAATTCAAATATGAAAGGCCCTCTAGCATTTAATGGCTTGTCATTGATTAATCGCCTTCTCTCTTTCTCTACGTCTACTTCCCTTGTAAAGAATATGCAGTGACAGAGGAAGAAACAAGGAACCTGTGTAACCTTTATAGCTTTCAGGACTTTGCCCGTCTGTGATACACCCATTCCTTCGTGTCATTCGAGAGACCTTCGTGAGCACGTCCTTTGCACTGAACATGATCCTAGGCATAGAGAATATAATAGAGATCAAAAGAGAGAAGGTCTCTGCCTTCAAGGAACGTATATTCTAGTGGAGGAGCTTACATTGTAGTCTTTTATTTTTTTTTTTCAGTGTCTCTTTGTACAAAACTCTTGATTAAAGTACCAATTTACTAAATTATCACATCTGCCATGGAACCTACTCATGATTAACAACTTAATCAGGAATTAAGATAAAATGTAAATCAAATCACTTGATGCCATCATATTCATCTAATTGAAATATTAGGAAAGATGGACCAATCTTCATCTGTCTTGCTGAGTCAAAGTGCTTTGAAAAATATCTGGCAAACAGTAGGTGCTCAAAATGTCTGACAGTATTATTTATCTTTACCCACCATAAGAACAAAGAATGAAAAGCAGGAAACAATTGTTGCTATTTGACTGTTGAGTAGGATTTGTTAGGGCAGCAATTCTATTTATATCCCAAGCGGCTTGGGATATAAAAAATTCTTTAATGTTAAGATTTATATTGAAATAATAATAGCTAACAAGTGGTCTATTTCTGGATATCTTTTATTTTGAATTGTGTTTCAAAAATGGCAGTCTATTGCTAAAAGTTATGGAAAGGGAAAGTTCCATTGTTTTAAGTTTTTTGTTTCTCTGAAACTCTTTAGAAATTCGCCTGTTTTCATGTTTCTGGGCAAAATGTTTTAAGCACTAGAGAAAGTGATATGGCCTCTTATATGAAGATTCACTGGCTACCCTTACTATATATGCAACAGATACATAGATACAATAGACATACCACAAGCTAAAGGTTTTTCTTGACCTGAAATTATTAGAGTTAAAATCTAAACTCAACAGAAAACAGTTTTTCAAGTAAGCTTTTCCTCCCCCCAAATTACCTGAAATCTCAACCTAGTCTTATCATACCTACCTAATTTAACAATATCTACATTGTATTAAATGTAACCATAGCAAATTAAATTCCAGCACATAATACCTTCATTATAACAACTGCACCTTAAGTGGGCAGACCTGGTGAAGACATGTGATATATAGTTTTTAATGTAATGAAATTGGGAATAATAGGATTAGGAAAGCAGAGTTTCCATGGGCCATCTGTTCAAATTTGAGAATATTATTATATATAATCATATTATATAATTATAGCCATTGCAGCAGTATTATATTTGTATGAGCAAACCTTGAGTAAGAAACATATGTGGCTCCAGCAGTCAGAGTATCACTAATGTCTTTTCTTATGTCTCTTCATGTTTCTTACCAGAAGTTGACATTTATGCTGAATTTTAGTCTGTGTTGGTTCAACCTGGTGGAGGAAGACATAAGGCTGTTACAGCCATTGTCTAGAGGTGAAACTCCTTTCTCTGTTTCCATTGCAATGGGATAAGCTCATTTGTGTTGAACAGAAGCCGATTTTCACATGATACTGTTGTCTTTTCTTTCTTTGCCTTTGCCGAATATCCATCTGCTGTGGAATGTTCTCTATTGAGAACACTCTTGATCTTGAGCCTGTAATAAATTTTCACAAGAGTCTCCTCTGCAAAGGAACCCATGCTGCTTTACCATTGTAGACCAACTGCAGGAAAAATATATGATACAACAATGTCTCATATAATGCTATAAATAACTATGTTATTTGAAAAGGTCATGGTAGCTAGAGTATAAGCAGTCTGTCTCTTGCAGTAGGTAAAAATGAAAATAAATCTGAAGCCTCCTGCTTGTAGGCCTTTCCTCCCTCTTTCTTCCCTGCAACTACACTTTTGTAAAGTAATATTTTGCATGAAGGATTTAGAAATTAGATTTCCATAAGATGAGTGGCTTATAAATGATGGTAGGATGCAATAAGTGATCAGGGTTTTCCTACCATTTCCATATTTACTTGGTAGTAAAATCTGATTTCATTAGGTACTTAATTTTGATTAAATTTAAAATAGGAATAAAAATGATTTATTTCACTTCTTTTTTTTATTGTTGTTTAAACAAGTGAAAGGTGAAATTCAATCCCAATGAAATTTTTAAAAGTCATAGATTAAACACTATAGGTTTGCAATGAAAGTGCCTGTCATTTCCTCGGTAACAAGCCTTCAGAGAGCTCCTCAGACTCTTAATAGCTCTTCATTTTACCTCTATCTCAACAAGTGACCTTTACAGAGACTTTTAAGCCTGCCACCCCTGCCTCTGCTTATGTGCTCATCTGAGCTCATCCTAAACTCCTTCCCTCCAATCCTAGAGATATTTTGCTCCTTCTCTTATTCAAGGCTTATCCCTTCTTTTGAGCTTTTGATCTTATCTCCCTCCCAGAACTATACTTATTCCTTCTTCTGTGTTTTCAATTATAGTCTGGTTTCTGCTTCCCATGTGCCTCTGAAGATCATTAATGACCTTCCACACTGTTAAATCCAATGAAAATATTCTATTATCATTTAACTTTATTTTCAGCAGCACTTGCTCCTGAAATGACTACGTCTTTCCTCTTTGAATACTCTTTTCTTTATGGATTTTGAGATACAGTACTGTGGAATTTCTTTTACCTCTCTGAGTTCCTATTAGCTGGCCTGGCTTTTAAATTTCAGAGTTCTTGGTGGTGACCTCATAGGCCTACATCTTTTCCTCACTCTGTCCTCTTCTAAGCGATATCATCCACTCCAAGAGCTTCAGTTGCTCTCCATACAGTGATGACTTCTAACTTTATAACTGCTAATCTGTTATTCACATGCCCTCTTGGATGTGGTACTTGGCTTAAATGTGGAAGGCTTACAGTGTGGAAACTTGTATTTTGTAAAGATGGCTGCAACAGTATTTCCCATCCAATGTGCTCTTTGTACAATACAGTTTGACACTCCTCTCATGAAGAGGTGGAGGTGTATGACTCCTCCTCTTAAAACTGGACAGGTCTTGTGGCTATTTTAACTAATAAAGTATTCAGGAAGTGGTGCTTTGTGACTTCTGAAGATAGATCATAAAAGGCCTATCAGCCACCAGGTGAGCAGCCATCATGTAAGCAGTCCAGCTGCCATACTGTGTTCGAGCCCATTCAGAAAAACCCCATGGAGAGGCACTGAGACCATAAAAAAAAAGGAAAAAAAAAAAAGAAAAAAGGATGATTGGAGGGCCCCTAGCTGCTCTAGCCTCCTCTCAAAATTAGTTATCTATTACTGTATAACCAAATAATTACCCCTCCCAAATTAATGGCTCAAAAGAGCAAGCATTTATTTTTTCATAATTTCTGTGGGCCAGGAATTCAGGAGTGGCTTAGCTGGGTGATTTTCTTAAGGACTCTTATGAAGTTGCAATCAAGATGTCAGCTGGGGCTTCAGTCATCTGAAGGCTTGACTGAAACCAGAAGATCCTGTTCCAAGATGGCTTACTCACATGGCTATTGGCAAGAGGCTTCATCCTGGGCCATTGGCTAGAGGCCCTCGTTCCTACCATGTGGGCCTTTCCCAAACACATGGCAACTGGCTTCCCCAAGAGCAAGTGATCCAAGAGTGAGAGCAAGGAGGAGGCTGCAATGGCTTTAGTGACCTAGTTTCAGAGGTTACACATTGTCACTTCTATTTTATTCTGTTCATTAAAAGTGAGTCACTAGGGCAACTCACACTCAAGGGATAGGGACTGGGCTCCACCCTTAGAAGGAATTTGTGGGCATCCTCCATCCATTGTTATGTCTCCCACCATTATCTGACTGCAAAGGCACTAGACAACTGGTAACTGGAACTGCTTATCCCAGCCTTTCCTAAAACTCTGATCCATAGAAACTATGAGTGATAATAAAATAATTCTTGTTTGAAGTCACTATGTTTCAAAGTAATTTTTTTTCCCAGCACTAGATAACCAGAACATGGAATCTTTTGGATTAAACCCTGAAAGGCCAGAAAGTACTCCCTTCTTTGAGATCCCTGCAAACTTAATCTGGGGTTTCTATTTCTTTCGCTTCTGAGATTTTTGACTCCAAGAAGGAAGTAGCTTACGGGGGGCCCTTCTCAGCTACCTGTTAGCACTTGTTAGCTTGTAAACATTTTCTTTTTCCTTTTGGTTGAGAAAACTACTCTTATATCATCAGCATTCTCCCCATACTCTGTTTCATGATATAAACTCTGATCTAGGTGGTCTAGGCCCTTCTCTTAGTTTTTAAGTGGAAGATTTTAGAATCCCCCAAATCCTTTTTTTTCCTTCATAGTTCCTGGCTCCTAAAGATAAAAAATTCTGGATTTCAATATTGTCTCATAAATTTATAAAAATCAATTCAAAATTTGAATTTACTTCTTGGTTCTAGCCTGTATGTGCATTCATACAGGCAGTGCATAGAAAACTACCAAAGCTGCCTTTATGGTGGGGGAAGGAAAACGGGTATAAGAAAATGCAGGAAGAAACAGCAACCCATTAATAGCACAAAGATATTGTTATACTAAGTAAATAATTAACATGTAGCATTTATGTTAAGTAGTGGTATTTGAGTTTACATAATAACAGTTTGCATGAAGTATGCATTCATGTTATAGTTCACTATCTTTTTACTTATTTATTTGTGATCGATTTTGAAATGTGGGAGATATGGAATGGATACAGAGAAATGGAATTCCAATTTATGCAGTTGTCCCATAGGAAATGGAGATCGAAAGAAACATGTACCTGAAAATTACCAGTACGTTGAAGAGACAAGCAACTCAGCAGACTAGATTTCAAAGACTACAGAGATGCCTCTGGGTCGCAAAAGGCTGGAAGTGGAGTATCTACCTGAGTCTCCATCCTGAGTGATGGAGGGATAAGACAATGGTGAGAGGGCTCGGAAGTGGTAACAGGGCACATTTCACAGACCTTGAGCCCTCTCACAGAAGATGACAGATTACAAAGATCAGGATTTTGAAAATTTTATACGTTAGAAGCAGAAAAACTTGTTCCATATTACTTTCAAAATGAAAAAGTTGTATTTAAAAATATAAGTGACACAAGCACTTGTGAGCCGTGATGTGTACAGAAAAGGAATGTTGAGTGTAAAAGATATTCTCATAATTATTATATTACTAATAATTTGAAATATTCATAGACATTACTTGAATTCCATATATCAGTAATTAGTAACATAGAGATTACCTCACTATCTGGGCAGAAAACGGAAGTACCTGCCAATAGCTCAAAGAGGGCTGAGTCATGTTCTGTGTTTCCTGATTGACCAGACATTTTCAACTTTGTTCCCCTACAGCTTACTTTAGAAAGGCAGGAGTAAATTGTTCCACAGAGAATTTTCTTCTAAGAGGGACTTCTTGTAGTGTACCTGGTTAACATCTGAGAAATGACACATGGAGGCTCACATAGGGCTTCTGATGATTTTTGGTTTGTGTTTATTTGGTTCGAAAGAAACTTTCTCCATGAGAGCTTCTGCTGGTGATGAGGCCTATTCAGCAACGAATTATTTTGTAATCAGGCATATTGCCGTCTGTCAGAAGTGCAGTTGTCCATCTGCTGTGTCATTTCCACTGACATCATAAACTTTAGTCCATTTGGACTCTTTTGGAAAGACAGAAATTGGCTAGTTCATCCTGTTTCCTGTACTGCTGTCTTGGTGTCAGTACACAAAATGTGGATGAGAAGAAATTTAAGTGAAATTCTTAAAATCTGTGATGGTTGCATTTAGCCTACATTTCTGTTAAGAGAGTGATTCATACTGCAAGTCTATTTCCAGTAGCTAAAACTAGCACTGTGTTAAGTCTAATTAAAAGCTCTCTCAAATTGCTAACTTTATAGTTGTTGTAAGTAGGATAATTAGAAATTCTACACTGATTTTTTTTTTTTAAGAAACCATGTTTTTTCAACCATACTTAATCCTGCTGCTAGCACCCTTGTTTATTTAAAAGTTGTGGACTTTAAAAGGAGCTCTGGTACCTGCAGCTTTGTTCTTTCTCAAGATGGCATTGGCTATTCAGGATCCTTTGTGGTGCCATACAAATTTTAGGATTATTTGTTCTAGTTCTGTGAAAATGCCATGAGTATTTTGATAGAATTGCATTAAAACTATAGATTGCTCTGAATAGTATGGATGTGTTAAACATGTTAATTCTTCCAATCCATGAACGCAGTATATTTTTCCATTTACTTATGTCATCTTTAATTTCATCAGTTGCCCTAATAGTTTTCAGAGTACAGGTCTTTCATCTCCTTGATTAAATTTATTCCTAGATATTTTATTCTTTTTGATGAAATTGTAAATGAGTTTTCTTAATTCCTCTTTTTCATAGTTTATTTGTATATAGAAATGCAATAGATTTCTGTATATTAATTTTGTATCCTACACCTTTACTGAATTATTTATTAGCGCTAACAGTTTTTTGGTGGAGTCTTTAGGGTTTTCTATACATAGTATCTTGTCATCTGCAATAGTGACAGTTTTACTTCCCTGATTTCAAGGTATACTACAAAGCTAATCAAAACAGCATGGTGCTGACAAAAAAACAGACACATAGATCAATGACAGAATAGAGAGTCCAAAATAAACCCATGCTTACTTGGTCACTTAATCTATGACAGAGGAGATAAGAATATACAATGGGGAAAATAGAGTCTCTTTAGTAAATGGTGTTGGAAAAGCTGGATAGCTACATGCAAAAGATGAAACTAAACCATTGTTTTACACTGTGTATTAAATGCATTAAAGGCTTAAATGTAAGACCTGAAACCATAAACTGCTAGAATAAAATATAGGCAAGGTGCTCTTTGACATTGGTCTTATCAATATTTTTTTGAATCTGTTTCCTCAGGCAAGGGCAACAAAAGGAAAAATAAACAAATGGAACTATGTCAAACTACAAAGCTTTTACACAGTGGGGGAAATCCATCAACAAAATGAAATGGCAGCCTACCAAATGGGAGAAGAAATTTGCAAATGGTATGTCTCATAAGGGGTTAATATCCAAAATATATAAAGAATACATTCGACTCAGTATCAGAAAAAAATCTTATTTAAAAATGAACAAAAGACCTGAATAGATATTTTTTCAAAGAAGACATATAGATGAGTGACAGGACATGAAAAGGTGTCACATCATTTTGGAAATGCAAGTCGAAATTTCACAGCTGTCAGAATGGCTATTATCAAAAAGATAAGAAGTAACAGGTGTTGGTGAGGATGTGGAGAAAGAGGGAACCTTTGTGCACTGTTAGTGGGAATGTAAATTGGTACAGCTTCTATGGAAAACAGTATGAAGTTTCCTCAGAAATTAAAAAATAGAACTACCATATGATCCAGTAATTCCACTTCTGGGCATTTATCCAAAGAAAATGAAAACAGTAATTTGGAAAGATGTATGCACCCCAGTGTTCACTGCAGAATTATTTAAAATAGACAAGATATGGAAGTAACCTAAATGTCCACTGATGGATGAAAGAATAAAGAAATGAATAAAGAAGATACATATGCATATATGTACATACATATATGTATATATAGATAGAGTATTACTCAACCATAAAAAAAAATAAAATTTTGCCATTTGTGACAACATTATTGGACCTAGAGGATATTATGCTAAGTGAAATAAGTCAGACAGAGTAAGACAAACACCATATGACCTCTCTTACATGTGGAATCTAAAAAGCAAACAGAACAAAATAGAAACAGGCTAATTGATACACAGAATAAACTAGTGTTGCTAGAGCGAGTTGGGTGGAAGGAAGGGTGAAATAGATAAAGGGGATTAAAGAAATACAAAATTTCAGTTAAATAAGTAAATCATGGAGATGTAATGTACAGCATAGGAAATATGGTCACTAATATTGTAATAACTTTGTATAGTGACAGATGGTAACTAGAATTATAAAGGTGATCATTTCATAAGGTATAAAAATATTGAATCACTATGTTGTACATCTGAAACTAATATAATATTTGTAAGTCAGTTATACTTTGTTAAGAAAAAAATGCTAACATGCATTTTAACATGCATTGCAAATCTCCAAATAGATAGATTTCTATATTTCAAAAATAAATAATAAAATAAAATAAAAGGAACTGTGGCAATACTCATATGTCAGCTAGGGCATCCTATCTCCTGATTCATGAAATCAGTGTAAGATTGCCTCAAATGACCACTTCCAAAGTTCAGTTATACTCAGAACTTTCCATAGTCTTCTGCAGGTTCTCAGGGTTTTATACTGTCATGCTCTCCCTTCCCCTAATTCTTGCATCTGCTTTACCTTGAAGAATCAAGTCTCTTCACCAGTTACCACAGGCTTCTCATTCCAAGAATCTAGAGGCTTTTAAGGAGGAGTCATAGCCTTCCACCATTTCTCTGGCTTATTTTTCTCCTCTCCTACTTGCTCTCTTACTTCTGAGAACAAAGCCAGTTCCTCTTCTTACCTTAGACATACCATTTTAGCAGGCTAATATTCTTGATCTTACTTGTAGTAGTCTACTACTGATCCCTATACTTGGTCTTCCCTTGTCCTATAGTAATAGTAGAATGTTTGAGTGCCAGGATAATAATTCCTAATAATAATTTCCTAGTCTTTTGTGTAGCCGAGTGTAATTGTGTGACTATCACCCTGGCCAATGTGATGTATACAGAACTGATATGTACAACACCTGGGTTTTTTCCCTGCCCACCTTTTCACTTTTCCCTCTTCTGGCTGGAATGTGCATGTGGTGGTAATGAGTCATTTTTAACTACACAGATGAAGGCAATAGGAATAATGGAGCAACAAGATGGACGTGATGGACTCCCTGTGCCTGTCCTCGACTGATTATGCCCTGTTACATGAGAGAAAGGTGAACTTCTATCTTCTTCTTAATCTATTTATGTTTTGGGTTTCTGTTTCTGCAGCTGAGTCTATATACTAATCCAAACAATGCCTTCAGGCTCTTACCCTTCACATCAAGGCATTTCTTAAGAATACTTTGCTCGTTCTAACAAGAACTCAGGTGAACCAAATTTTCCCTGCTATTAGTATTTACATATTAAACTTTCTGTAGAAGAGGAAGATGAATGAGAGATGTGAGAATAAAGGTAATTTAGGTGGAGGGAAATTTCATGAGGTAGTATTCAGGAAAGTACAAAGCATTTCTAGGGAATAAAAACCCTGCAGTTGGATGGAGCATAGGGGATTCTGGAAAACAAAGTTGGAAATGTGACTTCAGTGAGATAAGGTAATGGAAGATTATATCAGGTAGCCCGGGCTGATTTGTTGTGTAACAAAACACCCAAACTTTGCTGCCTTATGAAAACAATTAATGGGTTCACTGTTAATGGGTTGGCAGTTGGGGCTGACTGCAGTTTGTCATTCTTCTGCTGTTTCACCTCATTTTACTTGTGCAGCTGAAGTCAACTGGACAATCAACTGGGATTGGGTGGTCTCATTCACATGTCTAGTTGATAGGCTGATGGCTGTTGTGGCTCAGTTCTCCATGTTGTCACTTCAGCTGTCTGGCTGTTGTTAATATGGCAGCAGTATTTCAAGAGCAGCAAAGAAGGCCAGCCTCAATGCTCAGACACTTTCTAAGCCTCTAGTTGTTTCATATTAACAAGTCACTGACCAAGCCCATACATAAGAGTTGGAAGAAAATAATTCATCTCTTGGTAGGAAGAATTGCAAATGATCAGAGGACAATATTTTGCAATCTGTTGGATCCTTGAATACTACACTAAGAAATTTGAAATTTTAACTGGTAGTGAAAAAGGAAGGGTACAGACTTAGAGACCAACCTTTGATGTAGCGAAAAAACTGCCTTTTTAAAAAAATAGGCTTTATTTTTTAGAATAGTTCAGTTTCTAAAAAAATGGAGGATATAGTACAGAATCCCTGCATACCATACACTTAGTATCCCTTGTTAGTAAGATATTACATTAATATGGCCTATTTGTTACAAGTAATAAACCAATACTGATGCAGTATTATTAATTAAAAGCCAACCATCATTCATTTATTTATTTTGTTTGTTTTTGTTTTGGGGGGGGGTAATTAGGTTCATTTATTTATTTACTTATTTTTTAGTGGAGGTGTGAATCCAGGACCTCATGCATGCTAATTAAGCATGCACTCTACCACTGAGCTATACCGTACCTCCTGAATGCTTTATTTAGATTTGTTTATTGTTTACTAATGTCCTTTTTCTGTTCCAGGATCCCAGGATACTGGGTCACATTTAGTTGTCATGTCTCCTTAAGCTCCTCTTAGCTGTAGTAGTTTCCATAGACCTCCCTTGTTTTTGATGACCTTGACAATTTTGAGGAGTACTGGTCAGATATATTGTTGTGTGTACCTCTACTGGAATTTGTCTGATGTTTTTCTCATAGTTAGATTTTGGTTTATGGGTTTTTGGAAGGAAGACCACAGAGGTAAATGCCAGTTTCAACATATCAAAGGAACATCCTAGCCTTAGGACTTCCTGCTGTTAATGTGAATCTTGATAACCTGGCTGAGGTAGTTTTTGTTAGGTTCCTTCACTGTAAAGTTACCCTTCTGCCAACACTCCCCGCCCCACACCATGTACTGTTTGGAAGAAAGCCACTATGCTCAGCCCACACTTAAGCAGTGGGGCATTATTCTCACTTTTCTTGAGGATGAAGTATCTACATAGATTATTTGGAATTACTCTACATGGAAGATTTATTTCTTCTTCCCTATTTATTAATTTACTCAGTGATTTATTTATATCAGTATGAATTCATGGGCACTTACATACTTTGATGATAACTTACTACTAATTTTCATTTTATTGCTCAAATTTCTCCAGCTCTGAGTTGGCTTCTGTGCCCCTTTGACATACCCCCATCAATTATAGGCTGAGACACACTAGAAAGCCAGACTGCACAAGTATACAGAGCAGATGACATAAAGCATGGAAGGCAAAAAAGGGATGTTGCATGAGCACAACTAAAAGGCAGTGGAAAGTAAGGAAAGGTTTAACCCTCTTTTCATATGAATTGGAGAAAATAAGAATTATATCCTTATCACAGATTTCAAGGTTAAAGTTATTATCAGGGAAAAACTAGGTGTTGATTACATTGTTAGAGAGTTTTTACAGTTGAACAGAGATGACATAAAATAGCAGTGGAAATGGAGCTAGTTAAGTGCTTGGCAGAGGTAGGAGACAGTGGAGGAGGGAGGTCAAAGAGGTGGAGATTCAGCTTCATGAATCAAAAGCGTTTATAAAATGTGACACTATCTCAGTATGAGCCTCAGACTAGGGATTTGGTAGTTAAATGAATAAAAATATCTCTGGCAAATGGCAGATAAGTAACTAATAATTGTTTGCTCAAGTGATTATTTGGGATAAGAATGAATGAAGAGCATATGTTGCTTGTTTGAGCTGTCAGTATTTAGATGAGCTGTTGACAAAAATGGAAGGATATTAAATGAACTACGATCTTGTGGAATACATTCAGAGAATACTGGAAACACTGGCACTTTAGATATTCACATGTGAAAGTCATAATGCAAATGAATTTTTACAATATGTGAAAAAATTATAGAATGATATGTGGACTATGTCATTGTACTTTCTTAGGTTGGGGAGAAGAACATACAGTGGTTCTCTCTTTCTCCCACAACACTCTTTACATTTCCAAAACATTTTGGTACGCATCCCTCATTTAGAGTTTTCATTTGGGGAAAGATGGAAGGTGGAAAGAAGGCTCTGAAGAGCAGAGACAGAATTAAATTGAAGGAAAAGCGTACCCTTCCACTGAATAGCACAGGGAACTGCATTTACTATCTTATGATAACCTATAATGAAAAAGAATATGTATGTGTGTATCTGAATCACTGTGCTGTACACCAGAAACCAGCACAACACTGTAAATCAACTATACTTCAATAAAGAAAGAATACCCTCCCTTACTTCTTATCTGTCACCTCTCACACTCCCACATCTCAACATCACCAAAGAACTGGATTAGGATGACCTCAGCCCAAACAGATCAGTGATCTTCAGGTGCTTGCTTTGAGGAACACAATAAGAATAGAATCAGAAACTGGATCTTGATTTAAACTCAACTTTGAAAACAGAAACATCTGAAATATTTGAGATGAAGAACTAGACAGTTTTAAAAGACCCAAAATACATAACAAAACTGTTTCCAGCAGGGAAACATCTTTATAAATAGGTCAGAAGTTGGTATGTGTTATTTAATGTTATCTTCTGTCATTTACTAGTTACCTGTCCTTGGGCAAGCTAATTCACACTAGAAAGTTACTTTTTTCAGAGGGTTTTGAAGACTTAATCTATGGGTAAAGGCTTTTCTCCCTAATTTTGTTTTAGTTTCTATTAAAAATAGAAGCAATCTCAAACTTAAAGATAAGTTGCACATACAGTATAATGAACTTTTTTTCCTAAGCCATATGAGAGTAAGCTCCTGACATGAGGTAACCATTGCCCATGAATTCTTTTGTGTGTATTTCCTACAATGACATTTTCCTGCATAATCATAATCAATATATTACTGTCATCTAATCATCAGATCTCATTCAAATTTCCCCAATTGCTTTAATATATCCTTTACCAAAAAGTAATCCAGTCCAGAACCATGTGTTGCATTTAGTTGTCATCTTTCTTTACTCTCCTTCAGTATGTAAGACTTCCTTGGTCTCTCCTTCACTTTTATGACCTTGACATTTATGAAGATTACAGACCAGTTATTTTCTAAAATGTCCCACCATTTATGTTTGTCTAATGTGTCCTTGCAACTAAATTTAGGTGCTGTGCCTTTGTCAGAAATATCAGAGAAATAATGCCAACTTCCTCTCTTGCATCTGATCAGGTGATGGCATAAAACTTTGATTTATCTCATTGTATTCATTTCCTATTCCTGCTGTAATGGATTAACACAAATTAGGTGGACTAAAACCACTCAAATTTATCTTATGCTTCTGGAGATTGGAAGCCAGAAATGGGTTCACTGGGCTAAAATGAAGGTAACAGCAGGGCTACCTTCCTCCTGGAGGCTCTGGGGAAAACCTGTTTGCCTCCTTTGTTCAGTTTCTAGAGGCTGTCGGCAATCCTCGGCCTGTGGCTCCCTTCCCTCTTCATAAACAATAACCACATCACTCTGAGCTCTGCTTTCATTATATCTTCTCTGACTCCTTCTGCGCCGCCTTTTCCACTTTTAAGGATCCTGTGATTACACTGGATCCTCCTGGAACATCCAGGATATTCTTCCATATCAAGGCCTTTAACCGTAATCACATCTGCGAAGTTCCTTTCCCTATCTAAGGTAATGTATTCATAGGTGGGGAATTGGGGTGCGGACATTTTACATGGGGGTACGTTATTCTACCTACCACACTTATTTTTGATAATGCTCACTTTGATCACTTAATGAAGGTGGTGCCTGCCAGTTTTCTTCACTGTTTCTTTCCTTCTTCCTCCTTTCTTCTCTTCCTTCCTTCCTTCCTTTCTCTTTTTTCTTCCTATCCTGACTCATGGTTTTTATGGATTGTAAAATAAATTTTGACTTCTAATTTATAAAAATTATCTCTGATGTTAGTAAACAAGCAAACAAGCCCAGCTCTTTTCCAGGCTCATCTTGTACTTCTCTGGCCCCACTTCCTGAATCAGCCATTTCTCTGAGAAGCTCTGGTTCTCTTTTAGTGGAGGGTAGTGTTTAGAAATTAAGAGCTGGACACTAAGTGTGGTCATTACTATTGGAACGTTAATGTTCCCAGGCCTTTCAGTGGACAGAAATGTACAATGTCATCACAAAGAGGCTTATATAAGAATAGTTATGAAGCTTTATTCATAGAAGCTCAAAGCTAGAATCAGCACAGATGCTTACCAACAGGAGAGTGTGTGAAAATCGTGGTATATTCATACAAGGGAATATTGCTTAGCAAAAATTCAAAAAATAAAAGAACAAATGATATATGCTATCACATGGATAAGTCTCAGAAGCTCATTATGTGGAGTGAAAAAATTCAGACAGAGACAGGAACCCCTTGGATGAATCCATTTATATGAAGTTCAAGAGCAGGCAAAACTATGGTAAAACAGACCAGAACAGTGGCTCTCTGTGAGGACCAGAACTGAGGGGAAGGAAATGCAAAGTAATCTGCTACCATTATGAAAATATTTTCTGTCTTAATTGGGGTATTGGTTGTACAGTGCATGCATTGAATTGTGCACATAAGATTTGTATATTTCACTGTAAAATTTAACTCAACTAGGATTTGAGTGTGTGTGAGAGAGAGGGACAGAGACAGAGAAACACAGAGAGACAGAGAGGATGAAGAGACAGAAAGAGAATGAGATCCTAATGGGTCTCAGCCATTATAGCTGAGACTCAGTTCTAGCGGCCCAGAGCATTTCCTTTTGGACACATTTCCCCTTTTCTCTTTCTGTCTCATCTTGTTTGGTTAGCAGTGCAGTATTTCTAAATGTACTGTAAGTCCTGAGGGAGATTTAAACAGTTATCTCACGTGTGTAATTGCCGATTCCTAAAGCATGATCCATAAAATGTTAATATTACCCCCCAAAAAAGATATTTCATATTCAAATAAACTAGATTAGCCTTTTATGTATGAATCATTATAAATTATTGAGAATTGTAAATTCCTACTAGCGGAATAGATTCTACTCATTTCTGGACTATTTCTTGGCCACTGAAGCTTTTTTTCCAATGCTGCATCAGAATGGATCAGAATAAATGTTTGGAAACATCATCCCAGATCGAGTGTGAAAATTAGAATGAAATTCCAGCTGTAAACAACATTGCCTGGGATCTACCATCTTCCCCACCCACCCCTCCTCACTTCAATACTTTATGTGACTTGCTTCAGTTTGCTGTCATAGACCAGTCATATTTAAAGAATATTTCTTACCATGGCAGAACTACAGAAAAGCTCCCTAACAGAATATTTAAAAATTTTAAGTCCTTTCGGTGTGGCAGTCTCTCACCTTCTGTCCTGCCAGTTTTGCCCTTGCCTTTCAATTCCTTATTCCTGACTATCTGGGCTTCTGACCTCACTCTCCAGTCCAGGGCCTCTGTAAATACTGAGCACGTGCACAGTAAAACTCTAGAAGGCACCATTCATGCCGATGGTGATGTGAAAGGTGCCCCTTGGCATGTCCAGTAAGGCAGCCCTAGTCCTACTCTGATTCTTGGTTCCTGCCTGTACTGTTTTCTGATCGACTCCACATTCTAGATTTCACTTTTCATGAATTGTGACTTCTGTTCGCTTTTCTAGTTTCTCGCTCTTCTTAGTTTTCTTATCCTTACTTTCATCTTGTCTGTGTTTCTGAGCTTCTGATGTATTCATCGGGGAACTGACTGTGGCTAATTTTTATCCCATATTCAACCACAAATACTTCTGGATCATTTCCCTTTCTCTTAGAAATTCACTTCTGCTTTAAAAGAGTCTTCTGCCCAGATGATGATTCAGAGACATGAGGGAGAGCTAAAAAAGGCAGAATTTTTGAAATTCAGGATTTCTATGTGTTGTGAATACATAGGGCTGAAGGTGAGCTCCCTTCCTTCTTTGTAAGACTTTAGATTGCCTGTTGAGAATTAAAATGTTAAAAGGATCACAAGACAGGATAGCAAAATCTTCTCTAAAAAGGAGAAATGGTTGCCCAGCAGGTAACATAGGACTGTAACCTGACTGCATATATTTAGTAGCTAAAGAAAGAATATGACAGTCAGATGGTGTACGGGGTTGGCTAGCCCTGAAATTTCAGAACAGAGGCAAAGATTGACAGTGCCAAAGGACAGGAGACTTTGACCCATAGACATCATAGAACCAACACCACTCATTCTAAGGTTATGATTACAAAGAAATGTTTTGATGATAATTTAGCTTCCCAGGTAGTTCCCATCTTTCTATAAAGAAATAATGTGTAGGCCATAGCAACCAGGGGTGGTAAACACTTTCCTTTGCAAATTAACATACTTGAAATGGAGTTTATGTGTGAGGCTTTGTGAACTAGATTAGTGAGATGCTGCATGGTGTGTTGACAGATCAGGTTTTCGGGCTTTCAAAACTGATAGCCAAGCTTGGGAGGAATTCACCAAGGGAATTCTGCCCTGCTTGGAGCTGAAGGAGTAGTTAGCCACTCTACCCAGATCATCCTTCCTCCAACTGCTGCCATGCTTGTGAGTACATTTTCTTCAGATTTCTTGTCTGTGTAACTCAGATGAATCAAGTGTGTCATTAGTAAAGGCATACCAGATCCATGTACTCTCACATTCTCCATCCTGTTTCCATTTTGGGGTGAACGTATCAACAGGAAACAGAGGGATATTATAACTACACATGGAACATTAGATAAAAGAAAGGATTTCCTAACAGATGTGTTTTGAAAAATCTTGTTGCTTTTTCATTTTTATTTTCATGTCATTTTATTTATCTGTTTTAGAAAAAAGAGTGTAGGCACCAGTTTGCATGAAATAGCTCTTTGTCTAGTCCACAGATCTTCCCGTTTTTTGTGCCCATTGACATTAAAAGTATGATTCTGAGCAAGGATCTCTGCCAGTTACTATTTAGGTTTGGCGGTCGGTTTTCTCTCACTGAGTTAAGTATGAAAATAGGGAACTGATATGTTTATTTACTTAATTTAGACAACTTCCTCTCAGTTTTGCTAAATTCCTGATTCCATATTGATAAGGGAAACCTAGGTAGTTTCTTTTTATTCCAGCCTTTCTTCGTGGAGATAACTGAATCAATATACAACTGTTTTAATTGCTGTGATATAGATAACCACTCAATCTTTTAAATGTTATAATCTGTCCTCTTTTTAGATTGCCAAAATAATTATCTTGGCTGTGTTACTATGCTACTCAATGACATTTTATGGCCATAATTAAATTGTTTAGGCTTCAGATTATAGTTTAGGCTTCAGTTTCCCATAATGTAAGTGAAAAAGAGAGTATTTGATGAATTAACTCACCGGTGATTATAGTGTTATTTAGATTTTTGAAAGGCTTACATTCTAATTCATATGGGAGAATACACTTAGGTTTTACCACCAGAAATGAATTAAATGAAACTTTTAAACTTTAACCAGAGAGAAAGAGGTCTATGTGGGATAGATGCAAGAATAGATTTACTTCTAATTTTGTTACTGTTGAGAAAGTTAAACTTTTCCATGTTGAATAGCAACAATTCAGTGGTAACAAATTATCACAGATCATTTTTATTATACCAGGATCAAGAAAGCTCTTTAAGGCAGAAACTGGACTAGGGCCTGCACACTGAGCCTTTTTGGCCTGCCCCTGGGGGCATATAATTGTCCCTGGAAAGTTGTGTTAGCTCAGACTCCAAGCTGACTTTATTTTAATTCACAGAAAATTCAAGGAGACCAGATCATCACTCAGATACTACTCTTGTGCAGTGTTTCTCAAACCCCAGTAATTTGCAAACAAATGTCTTTCAAAAGAACCAGTTTCCATGGGCCCCTAGTGATGACAAATGTTACTATATGGATACAGCCATAAAACTAGATTTAAGCCCTTTATGCAAATAGATCTTGCACATTCATAATCCCAAAGTAAATTTACATATTAAAAACAAAAACTAATTAAAACCAATTAAGTTCAAGTTAACAAGACAATGAGAACAATGCTATTCTTTTACTAGAAGTGAACTGTTACTTGCAACGTAAATGTGGTACTGACCCACATGGTACAGATTCTTCTGAATTTAGTATGCCTATCATTGGATCACTCAATTCTTCCACTGCTTTTCTCTGTTAGAATCATTTTGCAACCTCAGATAACATCTCTGCTGGTCTTGGTGAGTTCCCTGGTGGTGTGACACCACACTCTCATTCCCAAAGGGTCAGAGTTCCTGGTAATCATACCCTCCTCAAGCTAGGGTTGTTCCACTTTTCCATTCATAGTTACAACTGTGAAAGAGAGAAACCAAGAGGCACCCACGTGTATCTCCTGAATTTCACACTTACTCTTCTTTGCAGAAAAAGAAAATCCACGCTGATACTAGGTATCTAGTTCTATTAGAAAGAATTGCTGGCCTTTTCAGGATGGAAGTAGTCCAGTAAAGTCAGATTGCTGCCAAGTGGCCAGTTGGTCTCCTTAAAGGCTGGTGCTTTACTAGGGGCACAGCTTTGGTCTCTGTCACTGGCACGTAAAGCATTCAGAGGCAACAGTGGGAGTCTGTGCTGTAGGTACCCATGCATAGCCTTCATCTCTGCTGCCTTGACTGCTCCATTGTTATACCTATTGGCCAGCACTAGAGTGGCTGCCGACAGTTTGGTTAACATCAACTAGTCAATTCATTTTGTCTAAAATGTTTAGTGTCTCTTTTAGAACAGATGCTTTCTGGTAGGCATTAATATGTACTCTAAAGATCGTCACTCTTTGTGTTCACTTTTGTTTATCTATCCACATAGGCTTTCTTGCATAACTCCTGGTACAAAATATTGGGTTCTTCAGGAAGCAGATGCTGGGAGTTTAAAAAAAGTT
This sequence comes from Camelus ferus, assembly GCF_009834535.1. Classification (NCBI taxonomy): domain Eukaryota; kingdom Metazoa; phylum Chordata; class Mammalia; order Artiodactyla; family Camelidae; genus Camelus; species Camelus ferus. Next base: position 66,470,250 of record NC_045702.1, read on the forward strand.
TATTGAGGTGTTACATCTGTGAATGAAAAGTGGAAAAAGCAAGATTGGGCACAGAGAGCCATCAGACCATGATGAAGAGTTGACAAAGCATCTGTCACTCCAGTAGGTTGTTATGGTGCAAAGATTAGTTGTTAGAGGAGACTTGCATTTTGTGGACAGGATTAAGCCTTTGTACCACTACCTTTCTCTATCATCATTGCCTTGGGACCAGCCTAAGAAGAGGATGACTTCATCTTGAAACCTGAGATGCATGCTGATGGAGCCAACAGCCAAAGACTGTGAATTTGCCACATTCTTTACAGCTGAATGGCGAATCACTTTTTGAAGAAAGTGGGGTCTGAACAGTGTTTTCAGCACCTGCCACAATGAAGCAATTGGAACACTGAGTCCAGGACTCAAATGACTTGTCTGGGCCCAAGATATGCATTTGTGATCTGCATCGCAAGGGCTGGTGCAATAGTGTGTAATCAAACCACTGTGTGAATGTGAAATTTCCTAGGAAGAAAATGAGGAGTGGGATGAAGAGAGCATCTAAGACGGATATTGAGGGGACTCCAGTGTGGTTTTTTTGCCATCTTTTTTAAAAAATTGAAATATAGTGAGTTACAATGTGTCAATTTCTGGTGTATAGCAAAATGTTTCAGTCATACATATACATACATATATTCATTTTCATATTCTTTTTCATTATAAGTTACTATAAGATATTGAATATAGTTCCCTGTGCTATACAGAGTAAATTTGTTTTTTATCTATTTTATATATAGCAGTTAGTATTTGCAAATCTCAAACTCCAGTTTATCCCTTCCCACTCCCCTTCCCCTGATAACCATAAGTTTGTTTTCTATGTCTGTGAGTCTGTTTCTGTTTTATAGATAGGTTCATTACTATCTTCTTTTTTCTTTCTTTTTTTTTTAAGATTCTGCATATGAGTGATATTATATGGTATTTTTCTTTCTCTTTCTGGCTTACTTCACTTAGAATGACAATCTCCAGATCCATTCATGTTGCTGCAGATGGGATTATTTTATTCTTTTTTATAGCCAAGTAGTATTCGATTGTATAAATATACCAATAGCTGAGTAGTATTCCATTGTATAAATATACCACAGCTTCTTTATCGAGTCATCTGTTGATGGACATTTAGGTTGTTTCCATGTCTTGACTATTGTAAATAGTGCTGCTGTGAACATTGGGGTACATGTATCTTTTTGAATTTGAGTTGAGGGGACTCCAATATTTAATGGCCAGGTAGAAGAGAATAAGTCTGGAGCAGAGACACAAGAAGAAGTGATTAGAAAGGTAGTAGGATCGTAGGAGAGAGCAGACAAAAAATCCAAGGAAAGAGAGTGTAATTGGCCTGACTGTTGAAGACCTTGAGAGATCAAGTAGTGTAATCCAAGGACTGAAAAATGTCAGTCAAAATTAGTGACACAGAGCTTATTGGTGATGATGGGGCAGAAGCCAAATTCCAGGAGTTGAGAAATACGTGTACGAGGTAATAGGAAGTTTGATAAATCTTTAGAGAAATATAGGCTTTAAACGTTGGTTTTAAAAAAGTTTTTTTTTTTGATTCCAGATATATTTGTAGCTCTAGACAACCAGCCAAAAATGTGAACAGGAGTAGAAATACTATTACTCTTAAGGGATTCTATTCTATTCTAATTATCTTACTTACTTTGAAAACTATTCAAATTCTATTCTAATTATCTTACTTACTTTGAAAACTGTCTATTCCAGGACTTTAAATTTTAACTTAAATATTTATCTAATAGATATAAATCAGTTGGAAAAATAAATCCATGACATAGATGATAAAAACATTAAAGGAAAAAGCATTCTATTTCAGCATTTTTTACATAGCAGTAAATGTATCATTATCTGTATGTAGTTTTACCTTTCAGAGTAATATAAAAATTAATTAAATGGGACCTTTCTGAAAGTATAGACAAATCAATTTGTAGCTATTTAATAGTTCAATATTAAGTGAGACAATTACAGTGAAGTTAGAGTATCCAGTACATTAGAACAATTAGTGCATTAGGATTATATCATGTAAGATAAATGACTGAAAAAGAGGCTGCGAATAATGAAGAAGTGAATGAGTGGGAAATATTTTTGTTGGCCTTATCTTGCACTTTCGTTTTTTAAAAAGTGGTAAGGAATAATCTCAGATCCCTTAGAGTATAATATAAAGAATGATTTATCATTACAATGATTTAGTAGTGTCCAGCTGCTGAAATGGCAGTCTTCAATAAATATAGCACACATCCCCCCAGAGATATTTAACAAGAATTTTTGATCACCAATTATGAGAGAGACATCATTCAAGTTCTTAGGCATATAAGATGATAGTAGACGTTATGACTCTATAAACCACCTGGTTTCCAGTATAAGCTTGGATTTATTTGTGATAATCCACACTTTGTTGCCATATCTCATTTTGGGCCCTGGGTACTTTCTGGGAACACAGGTACACTTTGCAACTTTACTTGTTTTTGAACAATGACAGAGACATTCTTACCTGATTCAACTGGAATGGTAGTTGGTTAGCTTATCAGCAATGTGGCTAAAACCTAGAATTTTTTTCTTAAAAATTTTTCTTCCTCCTTTTTTCAAAAATCTTAAAAAATTAATGTGTTAAATATGTAATTCAAACTTAAAACATAAAAATTTGTACTTTTTGGCCAAACTTTTGAAATACAGTCATGGGTTTTGTTTTGTTTTGTTTTTTTTAAATGTTTTGCACATGAAAGTTTTATAGTTTCTTCATGTATATGTGATGTATACACACAATACGCATCACATATATTTCTCAGTTTTGTTTCTTAAAATAGGATGGAAAGTTTAAAACACTCATGTAGTGAACTGAGAGCTCCTATGTTTTTAATTTTTTTTTCCACCTATCTTTGGGAATGCCTGGCCAACACCTAATTCAATAACAGTAGTTCTTAGAGATTCATCTTTACTGAGTCACTAAAGTAAATGAGACAGTATGATTCTATTTAGCATTTCTCAAACATTTAAGTTAGTTTCTGTTGAAACAACAACTTTGTTTTTTCACTTATATTTCATTGATTTTTGTGATATTTATTTGAATTACATACTTATAATAATAAGCTCAACTGGAATCAACAGGTTTGACCAAACCCAACTGACTTGATGGCAACACAATTCAACTGATGGGAATAGAAGTGTGTGGATATAAAGGGGAAGAGTATTAGCTATGACTGTGTAGTGTGACAAGGTCCTTAGTAGGTTTTATAGAAGAAATGAAGACCATAATTTTTTCATCAGGGGTTAAGTGGATGGTGGTTGAAAGACATTATGTGTACCTATTGGGTAGATTCATCAGATAGTTATGGTATTGTGGTCATGAAACTTTGTTATGTAATGTTTTCAATGGAAAAGTTGAAGGAGGGACTCCAGGCCTGGTTTTTTCGGGGCTCTTCATTCTTTAGTGATTCTCTAGATAAGTTTCCCAATCCAAGACCTCAATTTCTTCATCTATTAAATATAAAGATCATAAAATTGTGGGGAAAAAATTAAGTTGTGATGATTAAATAAGATAATCCATGTAAAATACTTAGTACAGTTTTTGGCTGCACTTAATAAATGTTAGCTATTACTTTCAGGGTCTGATCAGAGTGGCTTGCACTCATTACCATCTCACTGCCTGGAAGGCTTCTGGAGCTCTAGTATCAAACTTCCTGCTACATCTTTGAAGGACGCTTATAATATTTGAAAACCTATCCTGTTTATCTCAGTGATATAAATTCACTATTTTTCTTTCTCACAATATAAACATAAGAATGAAAAAACTGTAACTACATGAACCAGCATGTTGATGAGTTACGGATGCTAGGCAGAGGAGTGTAGATACTATGTGATTCCATTTAGATAAAGCCCGTACATGCAGAACCAGTCTTCAGTGTTAGAAGACTGGAAACTGATTAGTCTTGGCAGGTAGGGGTTAAGTGACTGGAAGGGCTGGTGGTCACGTTCTGTAATTTGACTTGGATGCTGGTTACAAGGTATGTTCACTTAGTTAAATTTGTTTAGTTGTACATGTAAAACTTGTCCATTTTTCTTTATTTGTTATATTTAACAAAAGGTTAAAAGTGAACATGCCTGACTTTCTTTAGATTAAAGAAGATAGATCCTTAACTTGTTCAGAGTACAGGTTATACAAAGATAAACCCATAGTAACCTATTTATTTGGAGAAAATATGGCTTTACAAGGACAGACTCTCCCATGATTCCTTAGTATAAAAAGCTGGTCATTGAGGTGGGTAATTCATTTAGGAAAAGAGATACATCCTTGGAGAGCGAAGATTGAAACATCAAACCCTTCTCTTTTGAGGTCTGATGTTACTGGAACTTCTTTAATGGGTTGTATTGGTCCTAATAGAAGACAGAATGTCCTCAAAGTCTCTCAAAGGGTTGCTAACCATTAGGGAAGGAGGAAATGATCTGATAATTGAGGCTTGGAGGTTCATGAATGTAGAGCTGGGTACATCACACATCTGTTAGAACATGTAGGCTGTGCTGACTTAAGCCAGTCTGTGTGTCTCTTCCTTCTGACCACAGTGATTGTTTCAGACATGGGTGCAGAACCAGATCAGAACAATGATGTTTAAGGTGACACTTGCTGAGCTATCTTGTCAAAAGAAAGATAAAACATTCAATTATGGGAAATGGCAGGGGAGACATTTCTTTTGTCCTAGATGTTAAGATATAACATGTAAAGCTGGTTAGGTTGTAGCCATATTACTGTTACCAGCAGGGAAATCCTAAAGCTTCCCAGGAAGGCCAATACCTGAGGATAAATCCTATATTGTACAAGGCAGAGTGAAGAGATGGCAAGAAACTGAGTCTCTGATGACATATATTCCTTTATTGTTAAAGCCAATTTGAGGTGATTTTTCTCTCAAATATAATGATTGCCAGTAGATTCAACAACGTAATTATTTTTAAGAATGCATGTAATATAGTTCAACCTGACTTTACCTGTATGTAAATGTTGACAGCGGAAGGAACCACATAAAATGCTTGGTCTGAGTTCCTTAGCTCCTGTGAGTGGTTCTGTTTTCATCTCTCCCTGACTTCTACCTCTTCCTTCCACTTAATTTTGAAGGACTTCCTGAGATTATTGTATCCTTACATCTAGTTTATTCTTATATGAGATCTACTATACTACCTTCATATAGGGCACAAGGCAGAAATTTGGCCATTAAAATATTTGTTGAATAATAATTATTTATTTTAGAGTAGATCTTAGTTTTTTTTTAAGCTATAGAAGAGATGACTTCTTGTAATTATTTCTTAAGTATCCATAACTTAGAAATCTGTCATCCCTAGATTCTAACTATGTCAACAGAGACCAGGAAAGATGATTTCTGCTGAGCAGCATGGAAGTCATTAACAGCTTGGCTTGTCTCCATATTTCATTCAACACTTTCATACCCTTCCTCATTCTATTTCCAGTATGTTCATGTTTTCCCGGAATAGCTATGAAATTATGTAATTACTATCCAAATCAGCAATGCTGACACAGCCATTGGCAGTAAGTACAGAGAAATTGATCAACTTATTTTCAAGAAAACATTCCAAAGGAGTCAGATCTATTTTGAAACACCAGGGAGAGTCTGATCTATTAATACAATCAATGTTTCTGTCATTACACTAAATGGCTTCTGAAAACTGTCCCCACACTGACTCCAAGAATGCGTACTCCCAGGTGGTCAACAGCCACCTTGAATTTCTACACAGGTGCCATGGTTTGCCCATCACAAGGCCAAAGGTCCTGGATCCAGAGGGGTGGGGAAAAGTCTATAAAATAACATATTTAAAGGGGAAAATAATCAATGGTCAGGTAGGTGGTATATGGAGACAACAGTGTGTTACCAGCCAAGAAGTTTTAAAGTAAGGGAAATGGCATTTTCCTTTGAGATTAAATATGTAAAATCAATATATAGCTGATGTGTCAGACATAAAATATTACCTGGCAAGACAGAAAGACCCACAAATAAAAGTAAGATGTAATCGTGACTTAACTGGTAATGTGTGTATATGTGTATTTCTGAGTATGCACAGATATAAAGTAAATTAATCCAATTTCTCATCTGAAAAATGCAACTAGTTCTGTTTCATAGGACTGTTGTGAGGATTAAATGGAATGAAGCATGTAAAGCATTTCGTACAGTACCTATTGCATAACAAGAGCTTGGAGGGTTGAAGAAGGAAAGGGTAGGCACAAGGGTGCATAAGCAATGTTATCCATTTGCGCTTTTTTCTGCACAGTCTGAAGTCTCCCCAGGAACTGCTCCAAGTGCTTTATATGTTTTAACTCCCTTAATCCCCACAACAGGTACTTTTAAGCACCTTTAAGACAGGTATTGTTATGTCCCTTTTGCAAATTAAGAAGCTGACACTAAGAGGTTACTTAAGCTTAACTTTGTCAAGATTTCAGAGTTGGCAAGTGGTCAAGTATTGGAGCCAGGATAGACCTCAGTCAGTCTGTGTTGTCTGCGTCTATGGAGTGTGTATGTAGCTAGAACCCACTTTGGGGTTCTAATGGGTTCTAGGGGTTCCTAATTTGTGTCCACAGTCTGTCTTATCCAAAATTTGTCACCTCATGGTTCTTAGCTTGTGAAACTGCTTACATACTCAAAGAAATTTGTGTAATTATAAATTTACAGGAGACCTCTACATTCTTTAATCTTTCCACCTGCTTCCAGACATCTGGTGATTGCAGTTTCTCTTAAGAACTGTTTAGATTTTCTTAATTATTTGCATGCCTAGTCACTTTAGATTTTATCTTGAACATTTTGAATATGATGTTTTGAGCTTCTAGGTCCTATAAAGTTCCTCTGGAATTGTTGATTTTGTTGTTGTTTTAGCAGGCAGTCAGCCTGGTCCAGTTAGACTGCAAATTCCGAGTATCTTCTGTGGGCAGTGGTTCAGTTTTTAAAGTCTTTACAGCTAATTGGATCCCATCCCATGTGTGTTCCACTGAGTATGAGTCTGGAACATGGGTGCGTCTATATCATAGATCAGTTCTAAAGCCTTTATTGATGCTGTTTTGGGTCTCTTTTGCACATGCACATCTTGTGGGTGAGCCTGGGACTTGTGTGGGTTCATACAGGGATACCTGGATTGAGAGACTCTCATTCAGCTCTTCTCCTGTGATCTCCCCAGCATCTAAGGATTCATTATTCCAGTTCTCTGACTGAAAAACTGCAGTTTCTCTCAGAGTTTAGCCTCCCCACACTGTTGTGTACTTCCCATAAGTGGGGACACAAGAGCAAGAGGAAAAATAACGAAAAATATATCCTGTGTTTCCTCCGTGCTTTTTTAGGGTGGAGAGCAAGCCCTTTCCTGGGTCTTTGGGCTGGAAATAAGGGCTTTCTCTCAGGGTTTTAGGAGCCCATATGATCATAACTGTCATTGCCCTCATACTAGGCTTTGCTTTGGGGAAGGCTTGGCTAGAGAAAAAGAAAAACAACAAAAACAGAGATTTCTCCTATGCTCTCAGGCATGCTGTTACCCATCCTCTAGTCAGAAAGAGTATTTCTCTTAGAAATTCTCATGTCCATACCTGCTGCACAATTCCAGGATTTGGGCTGCCCTCAGGTCTAAGCTGAGAAACTCTGATGTGTAGGTTGTTCTTTGAGTTTTGGTTGTGTTTCTTCAATATGCCTGCTCATATTTATTTTCAGATAATTGCTTTTTGTGTTCTCTTGCAGGAGTTTTAGTTGTCACCAGGAGAGTGAGGATGTAGTGGGTTTACAGCACCATTAAATGGAACCAGGATCTCCTTGGTTAGCTTTTAAACTAAGATACTGCATTCCTGTGTGATCTGATAAATTCAATCTGTGTTGTGATATAAGGAACCTTAATCCACTAGAGTTACTTATTTGTGGATTTGTTTATTCACTAAATATTTAAATACCTACTACATTCTATACCTTAAAATGTGTTGTAATACATTTATAAATAATTCCCAGTTACTACCCAAGTTTCTCATAGTGTGGTACAGAAGACAGATATACCAGTAACTGTAGTACAGACTAAATGCTATAGTGGATCTTGGATTTTCTTTCTGCGGGACAAACCCCAAGTAGTGAACTTTCTCAAAGGCTAAGCTCTGTGGAACAGATATCCCTGGTCTTTTCTTTTCCTCATAGTTCCCCATTTCCCTCTCTGCTTTTTTCTTTAATATAGTTTAGAATAGTTAGTTCCAAGGTGCAACTAAATGTTTCCCTTTTACAAAGAAGTTTTAAACCATATATTTTAAGCATAATTAAAAATAAATTCTCACTTTAATGGGTTACTTGAGAAGAATTTAGAACGTGGATTCATCTTTCCAAATTTCCTCTGCCATCATTACCCCTTGGTCTCAAGATCTTATCTCTTGACCAAGGATCAGTCCTCTGAGTTGCACACTTCAAAAATATGTTCATTTAACCATGGAGCCATTGCTAAGCTGTAACTGTGAGTTCTATTTTAGCTTCTCTTCAGGACTCCAAACCACCCCTTATCTTAGTTATCTATCACTGCTTAACAAAATATCCCTAAAACTTGGTGGCTTAAAATAACAAACACGTATTATCTCACATTTTCTGTGAGTCAGATGCTAGAAACTTCTGGTTCTGAGTCCCTTTTGAGGTTTCAGTTAAGTTGTCAGATGTGGCTGTGGTCTCATCTGAAGTTTGGCTGGGGAATGATACACTTCTGAGTTCATTCAGTTCCACTTGTGATATTGGACTGAGGGCTTCTGTTCTTTGCTAGCTGTTAATCAATTCCTAGTCATGTCTCTCCAGCTCTTTGCTATGTATCTCCAGAGGGCTGTTTTTAACATGACAGCTGACTTCCCTCCCAGTGAGTATGTGAGAGAGAACATCAAAGATAGAAGCTATGGTCTTTATGGAACATAATCGCAGATAATAAGCCATCACTTTTTGTCATACTCTGTTAGAAGCAAGCCACTAATCCAGCCCACATTCAAGAGGAGGGGATTGCAATCCCTGCCTGCCCAGTTCAGTGCATTTCTTATTTGCTATACACAGGACTCCTCTATCCTAATTCATGGGCTAATATATAGCCTTTGCATGCTCACTCAAAACATCTAAAATTCCATAGGTATTTATCTCTGACCTTTTAATTTGTTTATTCATCATAGATTTGAACTACTTCTCGCCTAGTGGGTTGGATTCAATCAGACTAAATTTCCCTTTTAAAATATCCTGCAGGAAGTCATAATACACATTTATATGTTAAAAAAATAACCATCTTCCTAAAGAAGTCTCTGCTATCTTTCAAAAAGTATGTACAATAGTTAAGATAAATTTGATTTAGACATGCCTTGTCTGCCTCTTGTTTGGTTGTTGTTTCTCATCCCTCAATTACTTTTGGGAGAGGGAGGACATTTTTTCACAGTGGAAAATCTTTTATCACTCAGGTCCCTTTGAGTATAATTTTTCAGGACGTGATTTTGGGAGAACTCTACATATTCAAAATTATATTATTATTTAGGTATTAATGTATAACTGAAGATATGCTTATCAAAATCACAGCAAGGGCATTGCTGCTATGGAAAAATACTTACTCTATTTTTATTGTATGATCTGCTCTGATAAGACTATCTCTAATAGAAGAGAATGGACAATCTTAACATTTTTGCATTCTGTGACTTAGAATGGGAATGCCACTTATAATCTTATAGTTAATACATTTGTGTCTAGTTCAGATTTTAATACATTAAACGTATCTCATATCCTACAAAATGTACTGTTTTTCTTTTTCGTAGGATTTAATTTTCCCTCCTTTCTTGAAAGTTTTTAGTTTGACAAAACTAAATTTGGAGTGTCCTTTTTCATCTGTTCAGGCAATGATCTACTTGTTGCTAAAGCTAGTTGAGCACTAATGACCATGGCATTATCACAGTGCTACAGTAGCACATGGCTTTATGTTGAGAGCCATGGGAAATAAGGGCATGAGCATTTGGTGCTGAGGGGTTTAGAAGTCCAGAGACAGACTCTACAGACAAGGCAATTGAAATATAATCACTGTACATGGATAATGAAGCACAAAAACCAATTTCACTTACATCTTAAAAAAAAGTTGTATATTTCATTATCCTTTGTCAAAAATTTTATTCATTGAACAAAATGTATTGAGTACCCATATATGCCTTTTCTGAGCTGAGAGCAATCACTTTCTTCAGAACTCATAGTATGATAGAGAAAACGAGATTAAATCCTAGAATGCAATCTCCTTTTTTTTAATAAAATGAAGAATTAAGAGCTTTTTGAGAAAAAAATTTTTATTATGAAATATACGTATATAAACTTTTGAGCAAAAAACATTCACCACCCTTTAGCTGATAAAGAAAATATTGAATGTTAATGGTTTAACTGTGTAACAACCCTTTAAAATCCTCTCACCAAAGATGGACATTTAACAGTCATTTTAATCCTTTGCAAACAGCAGTATCCACAAATCTTAGTGCTCTTAACCTGTTACTTCCAGATCAAAGAACTTCAATCATTCCTCTTTATTCATAGAGTATACCCCAAACTTTTAAGCCAAAAGTATGAAGACTTGTGGTCCCAGAAGACCTTTCTAACCCATCTTTCATTTTTTCATTCCTTTATTTGAATTTCGCAGTGAATAGTTGTTACAACACAATTTTAACCAAGCCATTCTCATGCTTTCTACTGTGTGTCTCCATGCCTTTCTATGTGTTGTCCCCTTCACTTGGTTTTTTGACTGGTTCTTTTTGTGTTTTCAATTGAAGTGTAGTTGATTTACAATGTTGTGTTAGTTTCTGGTGTACAGCATAGTGATTCAACTATACATATGTACATATTCCTTTTCATTATAGGTAACTACAAGATATTGAATATTGCCCCCTGTGCTATACAGTAGGACCTTGTTATTTATCTATTTTGTATATAGTAGTTAGTATCTTCAAATCCCAAACTCCTAATGTATCCCTCCCCACCCCCTTCCCCCTGGTAACCATAAGTTTGTTTTCTATGTCTATGAGCCTGTTTCTGTTTTGTAGATGAGTTCATTTGTGCCATTTTTTTCCCCGATTCCACGTATAAGTGATATCATCTGTTATTTTTCCTTCTCTTTCTGGCTTACTTCACTTAGACTGATGATCTCCAAGTCCATCTGTGTTACTGCAAATGGCATTATTTTATTCCTTTTAGTGGCTGAGTAGTATTCCATTGTACATATATACCACATCTTTATCCAATCATCTGTTAATGGACATTTAAGTTGCTTCCATGTCTTGGCTATTGTAAATATTGCTGCTGTGAGCATAGAGGTGCATGTATCTTTTCTAATTTGAGTTCCCTCCTGATATATGCCCAAGAGTGGGAACCCTGGATCATATGTTAAGTCTGTTTTTAGTTTCTTAAGGAATCTCCATACTATTTTCCATAGTGGCTATACCAAACTACACTCTCACCAACAGTGTAGGAGGGTTTCCTTTTCTCCACACCGTCTCCAGCATTTATCATTTGTGGACCTTTGAATGATGGCCATTCTGACTGGTGTGAGATGATACCTCATTGTAGTTTTGATTTGCATTTCTCTGATAATTAGTGACACTGAGCATTTTTTTCATGTGCCTGTTGGCTATTTTTATGTCTTCATTGGAGAGATGTTTGTTTAGGTCTTCTACCCATTTTTGGATTGGGTTGTTTGCTTTTTTGTTATTGAGTTATATGAGCTGTTTGTATATTCTGGAAGTTAAGTCCTTGTCAGTTGCATCATTTGCAAATATTTTCTCACATTCCATAGGTTGTCTTTTTGTTTTGCTTGTAGTCTCCTTTGCTGTGTAAAAGCTTTTAAGTTTAATTAGGCCCCATTTGTTTATTTTTGCTTTTATTTCTATTGCCTGGGTAGAATGACCTAGGAGAACATTGCTACAATTTATACCAGGGAATGTTTTGCCTACGTTCTCTTCTAGGAGGTTTATGATGTCTTGTCCTGTTAACTGGTTCTTAACCATAGGCAGTTTTGCCCTTTCCCTCCTCCTCCTGCTAGGGTTATTTGACAATGTCTGACTTTCTGGTTGGTACCACTGGCGGGTATCCCTGGCATCTGGTGGTTAGAGGCTAGGAATACTGCTAAACATCCTACAAGGCACAGGAAAGATACACATGACAAAGAATTTCCTCTTCCAAAACATTCCTAGTGCCAAGATTGAGAAACCTGACCTAGACAGTCCTTTCCTTTGCTCTTTGTTCAAATTCGAACCATTCTTTATGGCCTCTCTTAATAATTATTTTCTCTATGAAAGCTGGTCTTGGTCTTTCCATCCAAATAATCACTCTTTTGACTCTGAACCTTCTGGCAAAGTACTTTTTGGGACTTAACACTTTTATTTTTTATTTATTGAAGATGATTTTTAAAGAGAAGTATTAGATTCATAGCAAAATTGAGAGGAAGGTACACAGATTTTTCATACATTTTCTGCTCCCATATATGCATAATTTCTACCATATCAACATCCCTCACCAGATGGTATATTTTTAGAGTTGTTGAACCTCCATTGACACATCATAACCATCCAAGGCCCATAGTTTACACTAGGGTTCACTTTTGATGTTGTACATTCTCTGGATGACAAATGTATGATGGCATGCATCCAACATTATATTATAATACAGAGTATTTTCAATGCCCTAAAAATCTCTCTGCCACACCCCTACAGCCCCCATCCCTGGCTCCTGCTATCTTTTTCCTGTCTCCACTATTTTGCCTTTTCCAGAATGTCATATAGTTGGAGTCATACAACTATAAGTACGTAGCCTTTTCTAATTGGCTTCTTTTGCTTAATAATATGCATGTAGTGTTCCTCTATGTCTTTTCATGTCTTGATAGCTCATTTCTTTTCAGCACTGAATAATCTACCATTGTGTGGCTATACCACAGTTTATTTATCCATTCATCTACTGAAGGACATCTTGGTTGCTTCCAAGTTTTGGCAGTTATAAAAAAAAGCTGCTTGCTATGAATATTCATGTGCAACTTTTTGTGTGGACATAAGTTTTCAGTTCCTTTGGGTAAATAACAAAGGGTGCAATTGCTGGATCATATGGTTAGAGTATGTTTAATTTTTGCCAACTCCTTTTTATACCCACTTCTATTCTTTCCATCCTCTAAAGCTCAACTTATGTTATATCTTCTTCAGGAAGACTTTTCAGATCACTTCTGCTCACAGAATTCTTTCCTCCCTTTAAAATTATTTTGTAGAGGTAGTATGGTATAGAGTAGTGATTCTCAAACTTAAGCAGGCATCAGAATGCTGGTAAAGAGGGCTTGTTAAAACATGGATTTTTTTGGTCTCATCCTCAGAGTTTGTGACACTGTAGTCTGGATAGAACTCAATAATTTGAATTTCTAACAAGTTTCCAGGTGATGCTGATGTGCTGGTCTGGGGACCACACTTTGAGACCCACTGCTATAGAAGTATAGAAGACCATCCTTGGAAGCCAGACTGATCTGGATTTGTATCCCAGTTCCTCTACTTCCAAGGTGTGACAGTGACCTAGTTATTTTACCTCTCTAAACCTCAGTTTCCTCACCTGTAAAAAGAGAACAATAATAGTAACTACCTCACAGATTAATTTATGAAGATTTAACAAAATGACATATAAATATGCCAGCTATTATTTTTGTTGCAATGAATGTTCCATAGTATGGAAAATAAAAGTTTTGAAAATAGAGATTTGTTGACATTCATAGGCCAACCCCAAGAGAGTAGCCAGCAGTTCCAAGACTGGCATGTAAGCAAGCTACATGGAGAAATGGAGAAACTGTTTGTCATACAATGGCTATAATGACCCATTTCTATGTACATATTACTTTATCCTTAACAAGAGGAACGAAGAGTGTTGACACAGTACCATTTGATACAGGGCATCCCTATTGGGCAGAATTTTATTCTAAGCTTCTCAAAGGATTAGCTCTTCGTAGTGTTAGGCTTACCATGTCTGCTTTTAACAGAGACAAGAATATCTGGTCCAGTCTGGTATGTTCAAAATGGCAGGGCTGACTGTGTTTGATGTACACAGTATAAGTCACCGCAGAGATGGCAGGGGAGCTGCTTTCCTCACAAGAGCACAATGGGAATGGCAAGTAGGATCTTGGCATGGACCATCCTGGCAGGCATTTTCACCCATAATTCTTGGCTGGTCTTAGCTGAGTGGCTCTGCTCTGAAGTCTGTCTCTAGGTTGAAGAGGCAGTGCCTATAGAGGAAACTCTTTTCGTGGCTGTGGCAAAGATACAAAAGAACAAGCAGAAATACACAAGGGATATTGAGACCTAGGCTTGGAACTAGCATTCTGTCACTTCTGCCCCCTTCTTTTGGCCAGAGTAAGTTACGTGAGGTGGATAAAGGTAATGCCTCTATAATGTCATTAGTGCAATCAATTTACTGCCAGAATTAACAAAACAAATGAAGGCTCTCCATGAAGAAAATGATCGCATTTTCAACATGAAATCACAATCTGAACAAATTGAGAGGCATAGGATATTCTTGGATGAGAAGATTTAATTATAAAAGCTAATTTTTCTCTACTTGATTTATACATTTCATACAATTCCAATTAGAATACCAACTTGGATTTGTTTTGTGGCATTGTACACAATAACCTGAAACTTCAGTTGGAAGAAAAAGAAATCTCAAAAAAGTCACGAAATCTATCTAAAAGAATAGTGAGGTGGACTTTCCAGATATAGAACATAATATAAAATCATTACAATCCAAGTAATATGAAACTGGCACAGAAGCAGACAAATTGTTCATTCAAACATAGAGAAGGAAGCGTTAAAACTTAACATATTACAAGAGTATTTTAATTCAAGGAGAAAAGATTTATTTATCAATTGGTGCTGGCCCAACTGGTTGTCCATCTATAAGAAAACAAAATTTGATTCCTGTGTTTCACATATTCAAAAGTAAATTCCAGTTAAAAGACTTAACCATCAAAGTTAAATGTTAAGAATTTTAGAAAAAAGTCTAAAAGACAACATATACAGTGTGGGGAGAGAAAGATTAATAATAATAATAATAATAATAATAATAATAATAATAATAATAATAATAATAATAATAATAATATCCTAGCATCTATTTATTAAAACATTTTACAGTAAAATTTTTCTTGCATCAATTTTTAAAAATTAATATATCTGAGACTATAAAGACTAAAAACTTTTTATGCAAAAACGCCTATAAGCATTGCTTGCAGACAATAATTAGATTTGGAGCAAATACTTGCAAAGCAGATGATGGATTTAGCAAGGGTTAATAACTATAATACACAGAGAGCTCTTACAATTTAACAAAGAAGACAAACAACTCAACAGAAGAATAAACAAGGGATATGAATATACAATTCACAAAACCAAGTCCATACAGGTAATAAATATATTAAAAGATGCTCTAATGTGCTAGTCATCATAAAACACAAACAAATTAATATTGACATATTGCTTTACACCTCCCAGACTATCAAATACTGAAAAAAAAAAAATCTAAAAAGGGATAACAGCGATTCCAAGTAGGGATACAGAAATCAAGGGTACACTCATCATGATAGTAAAAGTGAATTTTCATAGTCCACCTCTTTGGTACCCAATTTCACATTTTTCTTCCCACTTAGAAAGCCCTCTCACATTCTTCTTTAGAAAGGCTAGGTCTAAGGTCTCTGGGTGATGTTCGTTCCTTTCCATCTGGCCTCTTTGTGTTTCTCCAGGATCAAATACATAAAAACTTACCTATCAGTTATTGATTCTCAACACAAACATGATTGAACATTAGCAGGAAAAACTGCAAAATAAAACTTCTATTTGAAAAGAGACAGAGTAAAAACATCCAGCTGTCGCATTCAAAAAGCATCCAGCAACCATTCAAATCCTGATGGGTGGGAGAGGCAAGGACTCTGTGATGTCAAGGAAGTTGCTGCCAGTCTAGCAGATCCTGTTTCTGTTTACTGGAAAATCCCTCTGTCCTTCCATTCATGCCTCTAGTACTGAGGTGGAAGTAAGGGATCCTCCCTGAAATATGATGGATGAGGTCAACTGCCTAGTTTTAACAGCTCAGTTCTAGTTGTTCTGTGTTTGGGGGCCTGCAGATGGCATTAGGGGCTGATTTATGAAATCATCAATCTTATATGGGAATGGGGTTTGGGGAATGGGGGTACAGACGTGGATGGGGGAGTAGGGGAGGGCCCAGAAGAGCAAGGAGTTTACCTGCTGGCTCCTTTTTATGTCTCATCTCCCAGAAGATGAACGTCTTCCAAACTCCTCAGTTTTGTTTATCTGGCCCCTCCATTGGAAGACTCAGAGTTCCTGCAGCTCTTCTGAGCTGAGGTGGTAAGAACAGCCAAAGCCTCAAGGGGTACCTCCCGTTCTGTGTGGGACGTAGTAACTGTGGTGGCTCTGTTACAGAGAGCACAGTGGCAGCACTGTCAGTGCCTGGCCCTTACTTCCTGGGAGGCTGAGTCAGCCAGTGGTGTTGGGAGATGCTGCCAGTGATGTGGATAAGTCTGGGTGCAAGTGCATCATGTTCCAGTGTTGGGGAGGCACAGGGAGGCTGGAGCAGATCCAGTACCATCAACTGCCATTTATTCAGAGGGCTGGGGTCTCACACTATTCCCACCCATCTCATGCAGATGCAAATTTTAAAAAAAGGCTGAAAAAATGGGTGTTATCATAGGGCGCATATATTTAATGTTTGCACACATGACTTTTTATTATTTGTTCAGGATCTTACATTTTCTCTCTTTTAATTTTCATTTTGTTAATTTCACTGAAGAGTTGGTGAGACAGATAATAGAAAGGAAGCCATCTACTCTGTGGTGCAGGCAGAAAAAGGAAGGATGAAATGCAAACACCTTTTTATTAGGTCTTGTGTATGCCAGAAATTGTACTAGATTGGGCAGATATGTTAAGTTGGTGATTCTCAAGCTTGAGTGTGTATCAGAATCACCTAGGAACTTTGACTAAAATGCAAATGTTCAGGTCTTGTCCTACTTCAGTGAACCTCTGTATCCTGTATTGACTTTCTGGGTAGTTCCAATTTATACCGAACTTTGAGTTCTCCCAATGTTAACTCATTATATCTGAGGGACATATCATTTCTCTCCTTAGAGAAGCCCAAGTTAGGATTCAGGGAGGTTAAGTAATTGGTTTGAATTGGCTGGAAGAGAGACAGGAGCTTAAATAATTTTTGCCTGCGAGTTTAGAAGCTTGGAGATCTCAGTTCATGTTAATATGACATTGTTCTGACTTACAGTCTGGTGAATACTGATGACAGGCATGCTTAGAAAAAAAGTACTGCATATTAACTAAAGAAACAAGCATACTTTCTCAGTGTTAGTTTGCCACCTTATATTATTAGCCCATTTTTTCATCAAAAATTTCAAAAGTTGTTTGCACGTAGTTTAAAAAAACAATGAAGGAAGTTTTTCCCTCAATATTTGGTGTTTCTAATGCATCCTAGGGAAGGGCATGGGCAGTGTTTATACACTTTTTAATACATGTTGGGTCATCTCCCTCCCCACCCAATCCCAGCTTTGTTAATTTCCCACTGCAATATAGAATAAGTTGTAAACTCCTTTGTATGAGCTAAAAGACTTCTTGATCTGGCCTTGCCTGCTTCTTCAACTATTTCAGCTGTCTTCTTTAGCCCTATTTCACTTCACTGGCTTTGTGCTGTCTGAGAGTCTTACATCAGATGGTTTTTCTGCCTGACTCTCCTGTAGTCTGGTTTACAGGTATTACCTCCGCCTATCTTATGCAGATTGTCTATTAGTCTGTTTTCTTTATAGTGTTGATCACTATCTGAAAGTGTCTTATTTATTTGATTACTTTTTTATTGAAGTATAGTTCATTTACAATGTTGTGTTAGTTTCTGGTGTACATCATAGTGATTCAGTTATACATATATATTTTTTATTATAGGTAATTATAAGCTATTGAATATAGTTCCCTGTGCTATACAGGGGGAACTTGTTTATCCATTTTGTATATGGGAGTTTGTATTTGCTATATTTGCTTACTTGCTTACTATCTTTCTCCTCTACTCACAAGTAAGCTCTATGAGAGTAAGGACTTTGTCTTGTTCTTCTATGTTTCCATAATATCTAGGGAAAAAACCAGTGCTTGGCACATAACAGAGCATAATACATATTTGTTGAATGAATATGCCTTTCTGATACATACATAGGAACAGACACAAACAAACACATACACATGCACACACTCTAAGAAATTTACACCAGTGGGATCATGCTATCATTTAAAACAATTAATTATGTGACTTGGAGATTTTCCCAGAAAAGCACATATAGATCTATCTAGTTCTTTTTTTTTTTTTTAATGGCTTAAAGATCTGTAGGATATAAAATTTACTTAAAAATTGAAAGGTGAAGGGCAGAATGTAGTACTATTTTGTGGATGTACTGTGATTCATTTATCTAGACTGATGGATATTTTGTTTGACTCCAGGAGTTTGCCATTTCAAAAATGCAGCAATGAATATAATCATACTAGTAGCCTGAGTACTTTTGTTTATCTCTCACTTAAAATTTTAATCTTTCAGAGGCATACATACTTAAATGGTATTTTATCAGAATCACCATATTATGTGACTTATTGCTGGTGGCAAGGAGATATTATTAATTAAAATTAATACCTAAGGATTTTCAAAGATCAAGAGAATGATTACTAGGGAGAAAAGTTCTTACTTTAGCTCCAGACTTACTGTAAGTGATATTATATATGAGATGCCAAGTTTTAAATGAATTTCCTAAAAAAAGAAAGAAGCATTTTCCTTATTACTCTGACTTTTGAAGTAAAATCAAGAATTGGTTAACTTCTCAAGTGTAAAATTTAGCAGGGCGCATGCCTGTTGACCCATGAGGAATTTCGAAAGGCTGCTTAATGCATTATTGATCGTCCTTTTTTAAATTAGTTCCTTGGAAGTGGGCAGTCCTTGGGGTGGGGTGAAGTGTACAGGGCCTGGGGCGAGTCATGCTGTATATCCCCTTCTCTGCTCCACCGGTCTCATTAATCTAGTGCTGTCAGCTCATAAGGATCACGGACAGCCTTGGTGGCCAAAAGAGTTTCTAAAAGGGCTATGGCCTGAGGATGGTGCAAGGAAAGGAGGAGAGGCATCTCCTCCAGCTGAGCTTTGTAGGTTCAAATAAGATGCACTTTTATAGACTGAGTGCTCCTATGTAAGACTCAGGTCTGATCAGCCAGCAGAACCAACTCCTGCCTCCCGTGGCTGCTTCTTTGAAATACAATTCATCTTTTAACAAGAGGAGAGGACAAGGTGAGGAACAGGTGGCCCCAGGTCATTTATCTGATCCACATAGCCTAAGTCAGCGTTTGCTAAAAGGTTACCTTCATAGCTCTATGTACCTCTGGACACATTCCAATTCATCATTGTTTACTTGTTTTTAAAATTTTTTATTGAAGTATAGTTGATTTACAATGTTGTGTTAATTTCTGGTGTGAACAGCGTAGTGATTCAGTTATATATATATATATATATTATATATATATATTATATATATATATAATCTTTTTCATAATAAGTTATTATAAGATATTGAATGTAGTTCCCTGCACTATACCTTAGGATCTTGTTGTTTATCTATTTTATATATAGTAGTTTGTATCTGCAAATCCCAAACTCCTAATTTATCCCTTCCTCTGATCCTTTATGCTTTGGTAACCATAAGTTCATTTTCAGTATCTGTGAGTCTCTTTCTGGTTTGTAAATCAGTTCATTTGAATCATTTTTTAGATTCCACCTATAGGCAATATCATATAATATTTGTTTTTCTCTGTCTGACACTGCATTTAGTATACCAGTATTTATTTTAAAAGCATTCATGTCAGGATAAACAGGGCCTCCCACTTGTTGCTCCCAACCCCAGTCTATATCTTGACATGTTACCACCCTCTGGAAAGCCACACGTTACAGTAGTGAGAAGCGACAACCAGTTCCTTAAGACCTGGAAGGACCTGCCTTTCTTTGGTGGCAATTCCAGGTCTATTACACACCCAACCCTAAGAAGAAAGAAGGCCAAGGAGAGAATCTGTGTACACCTTACGCATTTAAATGCGTGGTGAATTCCTACATTTTTAAGTGTGGCCAAAGGAATATTTTGAGCCTTATCATTCTGCTTAGCAGTTCCTCTTTCCTTGGGGAGAAGGAAGGGGTTGGCATAAGGTGTTTGGAATGGCAGATGTGTTTTCTCTTCTATATCTGGATTAAGTTTAAAAAGAGATTTTTTTCCAACCAGAAATGCTAGAACTCAGTTTAAGTAACAGAAGTCTGAAGATGAGGAATGTTTTGAATCCACCTTGGTCTCTGTTCCTCTTCCTTTTGTCTTTCTGTGTTGCTTTTATGTAATATTATATGTGGATTCTTTTCTTTCTTTTTCTTTAACTAGATCTTGGGAAGAACACGTATAGAGCTAAGTAACATCCTTGGTGATACGATGTCAGGAGTATTCTGATCTATCTTGGCCTTTTCCAGTGCTGATGGCTAAGTTCCTGTGAGATTCCAGAAACTCTCAGAAAGAGGATGAGGTCACTGGCTGAGACTCCTACTCCCCAACCAGTACAATATCTCAGAATTGTAGATGAAAACCACATTGTGAGATTTTTTTCCTCTCCTATCTTTTTACATCCTGGTGCTTACTATGGGCAGTTTTAATGGTCGTTAGTGTTATGTTGAACTTTGAGGATATAGTGAAATGTGGACAGGTGCTTAACCTATATGTGAACCTTCACAAGAATGTTTGCCTTTGAGCCAGGCTTGAGCAACTCATTACTTATTCCCATGATGCCAGTAGACTGAATTGCATAATAGTTCCAAAGATTCTACCTGCCCGACTCGTCTGTTTTCATTTTGTATTCCAGAGACTCTGAAAAGGCTTATCCTTAGGAAGGAAAGGCTCATTTGGCTAGTGGAGACTGTAGGCATTTGCTCCTTTTCTGTTTGGGAAAATTGCCATTATTTCACCAAGATGTTGTGATAAAAAAAAAAAAAGCTACTTACTCATTAAATGATAATGTAGTATTTTTCCTTTGAAATAGGAAGAATGAATATAATTTTTTCCTGAAGAACCTATTATAAATGTTAATGTTTGTAGGTCACTTACTACTTTGCTTGCTGCTGAGGGGGGCAGTAGTGGGGTCTGAAGGTCCAGAACTTTACTTCCATAACTATAGATATATTCCTTCCAATAATAACAGAAAAATTGTTTGTAAACATAATTTTATAGGTTTGTAAATGTAATTTTATAAGTGGTTGAATCATAATGAAAGTTCTGTGGTGAATTATTCTCCTTCGTATAAGTTGAAAATAGCTTTTTTAAACCTAGATACATTTGTACTTTCTTATTGAGTATATTTCACCTTGGAAATGGATAGTTGCAGCTCTTTTATCCTAGAAAGAAGGGAGTAAAGAGGTGAAAATTGCAGGAAACAGGAGTAGATTGAGTTATATGAACCTCATTTTAAGTAACAAAAAGAGCCTAGAGAATATAGTGCAAGGCTGGATCTACTGTTCCAAGAAAGGGGTTATTTCTTTTTTTTTTTAATTTTGGAGGGGAGGTAATTGGGGTTTTATTTACTTATTTTTTTTAATGGAGGCACTGGGGATTGAACCCAGGACCTCATGCTTTTTAGGCATACGCTGTACCACTGAGTTATACCCTCCTCTGCAAGGGATTATTTCTTGAGTCTGTTTCATATATCCCATCAGAAGTAATGTTATGAGCAGACATGAGCACAGTACATAGTAATTAAATGTCTTCTCTACAGGAATAGAATTTTACATTAAAGACATATTTTCATGCTTAATTTTTGGTTCTGTGCTCTATTTTAAGGCTCTTAAATGGCTCTAAAATTATTTTTTGATTAAAAGATTTAAAAGAAAAATTGTGCATCTTTTGAAGGTTTCCATCAAAGGGTATCTCAGGCACTGGGAAATCACTGCAGATAGTGGTAAAGTGATCCAAATCTATGTCACAGCATTCTTATGCTTTGACCAAAACTACATTAAAAAATGGTGGCATCGTGAAAAGGGAGAGCAGGTATTATAAATCAAGGAGGCGATGATGATGGGAAAGAAGATTACTTTAAGAGAGGATATTTCAGTCTCCTTTCCTGAAAATTCTAGAATAATGCTTTCTAGAGAATTTGGAAACAATTTATGAAGGATGAAAACATCAAGATTTCAATGATGATAAAGCTTAATGCAAATCAGTGTGGTAAATGTAGTTGAGGAAGCATGAGATATCCTTTAATACACAGAACAAATTTTCATGAGCTACCATGTCTAATATTATGTTGTCATGAAAGGATGGCAATAAACAAATAAAAAATAGATGAGTCCATTTATTTTTCCTTCTTAATTCTGTTGCTTTTCCTTCCTGCAAATTTCCTCAAAAATAAATGGTATTACAGCATGGCTTGAGAGGTGTTAAGTTTTGCCTTTCTTTCTCCCAGTTCTCTTTTTCTTCTGGGCCAAAATTCTTTTGTTTTTGTTTTTTTTTTTTAGTTTAAGTATAGTCAGTTTACAATGCTGTGTCAATTTCTGATGCACAGCATATTAGTTCAGGCATACATACATGTACATATATTTGTTTTCATATTCTTTTTCATTATAGATTACTATAAGATATTGAATATAGTCCCCTGTGCTATACAGTAGAAACTTGTTGTTTATCTATTTTATATGTATTAGTTTATATCTGTAAATCTTGAACTCCCAATTCATCCTTTTCCCACCTGTTTTCATATTCTTTTTCATTATAGATTACTATAAGATATTGAATATAGTCCCCTGTGCTATACAGTAGAAACTTGTTGTTTATCTATTTTATATGTATTAGTTTATATCTGTAAATCTTGAACTCCCAATTCATCCTTTTCCCACCTGTTTTCATATTCTTTTTCATTATAGATTACTATAAGATATTGAATATAGTCCCCTGTGCTATACAGTAGAAACTTGTTGTTTATCTATTTTATATGTATTAGTTTATATCTGTAAATCTTGAACTCCCAATTCATCCTTTCCCACCTTCTTTCCCCACTGGTAGCCATAAGTTTGTTTTCTATGTCTGTGAGTCTGTTTCTGTTTTGTAAATAAGTTCACTTGTCTTTTTTTTTTTTTTAGATTTCATACATAAGTAATATGATATGGTATTTTTCTTAGAGTGACAATTCCAGGTCCATCCATGTTGCTGCAAATCGCATTATTTTATTCTTTTTTATGGCTGAGTAGTATTCCATTGTATAAATATACCACAGCTTCTTTATCCAGTCATCTGTCAATGGACATTTAGGTTGTTTCCATGTCTTGACTATTGTAAATAGTGCTGCTATGTATAAACTTTGGGATGCATTTATCTTTTTGAATTAGAGTTCCCTCCAGATACATGCCCAGGAGTGGGATTGCTGGATCATATGGTAAATCTGTTTTTATTTTTTTGAGGAATCTCCATACTGTTTCCCATAATGGCTGCACCAAACTACATTGTATAGGGGTTCCCTTTTCTACACACCCTCTCCAGCATTGTCATTTATGGGCTTTTGAATGATGACCTTTCTGACTGGTATGAGGTGATACCTCATTGTAGTTTTGATTTGTGTTTCTCTAATAATTAGTGATACTGAGTATTTTTTTCATGTGCCTATTGGCCATTTGTATGTCTTCATTGGAGAATTGCTTGTTTAGGTCTTCTGCTCATTTTTGGATTGGGTTTTTTGTTGTTGTTGTTGTTGTTATTAAGTTGAATGAGCTGCTTATATATTCTAGAAATTAGGCTGTTGTCAGTCTCATCATTTGCAAATATTTTCTCCCATTCTGTATGTTTGTTTGATTGATTGATTTTTGCTATGGTTTCCTTTGCTGTGCAAAAGCTTATAAATTTAATTAGGTCCCATTTGTTTATTTTTGCTTTATTTCTATTTGGGCCAACAACATTCTTTAATGCTCTAGTTATCTACCCCTTGAATTAATACCATGGGTTATAGAGATACAAGCTGGCCTATCTGTTGCACATCATTAAGTGGCTTCATTAAAACATTAAATTATATCAGGGTGCAAAACATTTGTGAGTTCTGCTCATTTATCTACTATCCTTGCAAACTCTCTGAAAAACCATTTGTGCAAAGATCTTGATGAAGGAAGGGAAGAAAGGCTTATAGATATTGGATTCTATAAAAACACAATCGAGGAACTTCATAATTGTTGGCTCTCAATGAATGCCCATTGTGCTCAAATATAATTTGAGTGAGATTATGGCCAGAGCTTCATGGCCTTGACCATTACGGAAACTATGATCACACTGACCAGGAAACATACACTGGTTGCCTATTAAGATCATGTTTGTTAAGCATCTCTGTTAGCAAGGTACTGACTCAGCAAGAGTGCCTCTACAGAACTCTAAATGTACACTCTAGGTAATTGGGAGGAAGGAAGTGGGGAGGCACATGGGCAGTCTGTGAGTGGCAGAAAGGATGGAAGTGAGATTTATTTGGAGGGTCATCATCTTCTGTGTCTGACACCGGTCAGCCTGGCTTCACCCTCATCTCACCCTAGAATTGGGTTGAAGATCTATATCGATCAGGCGATAGAGCTTCTTGTGTCAGGGCTCTGATGTCAGAGCGATCTGGGTCTGTCACTTACTAGCTATGTGAACGCGAAGCTTTAATTTCCACATTTGTATTACTTCCTAGAGCTGTCACAGGGATTAAATTAAATCATGTTTGTAAAAGCGCTCAACTAAGGCTGGTCGCTGTTAACTTCAGTGACGTGGGGTAAAAGCGAAAATGCGAGTCATGATGCTACCATTCTTTTAAAAAGACTGGGTATGAGAGATAGGGTGTGGAGGATGATGGTGTGACTGGAGATAACATGGGTGTACCTTCTAGCATTTCCCATAGCTTCTGGGGTTTGTGCTGCTCACTGGCTTTTCAACTTTTCTTTGCTTCCTACTGTTCCAGACCCTGAGTTATAAGACTCAGAAATAATGGGCTGGTGAGTAGGTAATACTGAGGTGTGCACATATCCTCCAGCCTACAAGATATTTGTTTCTCAATAGACATAGAATTGATAATCAAAATAGTCACAGAATTTTGTAGTCAAAAGGAAGCCAGACACTGTAAGTCAACTCTGCTCATTAACAAGTGCAGAGCAGAGATTCTAGGATTAACTGTGTTGAAACATTTAAAGGATACTAGACTAAAACAAATAGAAAATTTCCTAAACGTGGTGTTACAGATTGAATTGTGTTCCTTCTCCCAGATTCATGTTGAAATCCTAAATCCCCAGTACCTCAAAATGGGACTTTATCTGGAGATAGGGTGATTGCAGATATAACAAATTGAAATAAGATGAGGTCATATTGGAGTAGGGTGGGCCCCTAATTCTGTCTGCCCAGTGTCCTTACAAAAGAGAAAATTTGGAGACAGACACAGGCACAGGAAGAACACCATAAAAACATGAAAGCAGGTATTGGGGTTGTGCATCTATAAACCAAAGAACATCAAAGATTTCCAGCATACCACTGGAATCTAGGAGAAAGGTGTGGAACAGATTCTGCAGCACAGTCCTCACAAGAAACCAAGCCTGCCAACACCTAGATCTTAGATTTATGGAGTCCAGAATTATGACACAATAAATTTCTTTTCAGCCAACCAGTTTGTGGTACTTTGTTATGACAGCCCTAGTAAACTAACACACGTGGGTACAATTATCTCCATTTGTCCTAAACAGGGCTGTGACTAGGATGAAGCAAATGTAGCACTTGCCTCAGGCACAGCATTTAAGGGGCACCCAAAACCCCCTCAGTAATGAATATAAATAAGATCTTAATGCTATATTTAAAAAATTGAAATTAGTGCAAAAAATGAATGCCAAACCAAATATCAAAAATTTACCTAAAGATGGGATCAGTGGTGGCTTCACGCTGAGCAGATTGGAGCAAGGGTCAGAAGGAATGAAAAATCAGTAATATTGATTATGGCTTTATATAAATGTTTGATATTTTGTTCATTGTGGATTTTTGGTGTACTTTTGACATTCTAAAACATTGCATAAAATATTATGTATCTTGATTTCTGAGATTTTGGCACCCCTTAAATTTTACACCTGAGATGAACACCTTACTTTCCTCACCCTAGTCCTTGCCCTGCATCCAAATGGTCAGTCGAGAATAGGACCCTAATTTTAACATACAGTGAGCTGATACCTGTGCAAGTCCCACATTCATCATTTTGTTGTTGGCCAAAGAAGAAAAGAAAGAGTCCTTGCCAGATAGGTCCGCTTGTCTTTGATGTCATCTCAGACTCAGAAATGAACATGAAACTCATTTTCTCAACACCAAAGGGATTCCCTTGCTGTCATCCTTTCCTCAGTTCCACTATGGTTCTCACATTAATTGCTGGTCAAAACTTCAGTACCATTATTAGTTCTGCTCTCTTGTCATCCATATGCAGTTGTTAAATCAGGCTAATTATTTCCCTATCTTCTAAGTAAAAATGGCCGTATTGTGCTTTTGTACAATAAATATTGAAGAATACATTGAGATATAAGATTCCATATACTTTGGCAGGAATAAAGAGAGTAAAAAATTGTCAGTAATCTTACCATCAAGAGGTACACTTTCTCAATAATTGTAGTGGACATTCTTCCCGACACTGTACATTTGCACTTGCAAATGTATTTTCTTAAATGGGATTTTTTAAATGTATGTTTTTTAGATAATCTTTTTAACTTTTCGATTGCCTTGTGAATTGTGTACATCTTGTTGATAAATCTGTGTGTACAAAATAATTTTTAATGGTTTTATAGCATCCAGATAAATGGATGTACATTAATGTATTTAACCAATATCCTCTTATAGAACATTAAGCTTATATGTAATTTTTGCTACTATATGCAACACCACAATGAACATCTTTATACATGTACACTTATCTGATGATTTCTTTAGGCTAAATTACTAGAAGTAAAGTTATTGGGCCAAAAATGTACAAATTTTGTTATTTTGTACTTATTGCTAAACTAACAAAGTTTTGCTTTTACCATTGGTTTATGGAAGTGCCTCTTTTTCCTGGATGTTTTAAAATTTCCATTTATTTTGTAATTGCCTGTTCATGTACTTTATATATTCTCTCTTTTGGGTTGTTCATCTCTTTCAAAGTGATTTTTTAAACACTTTTATTAAGGATATTGTGTGGATATTAACTCCTAGTTAATGTTATATACATATGGCTAATGTTTTTTGCAGTTTATCAGTTGTCTTTTAACTTACGTTATATTTTACCCAACCAGAATGTTAAATTTTATGTAGTCAAAAATGTCAATATTTTCCTTTATTTCTTATTTTGGAATCATGCTTAGAAAATCCTTCTCCACTTTAAGACTATGAAAGACTAAGAAAGAGTTTACCTAAATTTTCTTTTATTACAGTTATAGTTTTATTTTTATAAGTGGATTTTTAATCCATTTAAAATTCATGTAAAACTTCTGATGATTCTTCTTGTCCTTTCCTTTTGAATCCTCTTGCTACTGACCTCTTTTGGGCTCAGTATGATTTTAGTTGTTTCTTTGTTTTTGTTTTTTCTTTTGCGGGGAGTAATTGGGTTTTTATTTATTTTGTTGGAGGTACTGGGGATTGAACCGGTTATTTGGCTATTGTCATTTCACTCCACATTTACCCTATTCTAGTCTGCTCTATGATGATGTAGCTAGGGCATTGCAAACTACACTTCCAAGAATCCTTTGCCTGTTAGGGTCCTCAAGCAGCAGGCCCTACAAAGAAATTGGATGTTAGGAGGCAGAGAGAAGGGATTTTCATCCTGTTGGCTTGATATTCCTGTGAGCAAGGCCCCTACCTGAGCGTTTTGTTTCAGGTTTCACCAGCTTCTTTTGGTACTTTGCTCCTTTGTCTCCTCAGAGGTACCTGGAGCAGTCAGTTCTCCCTCCTCTGAGCTTCTAGACTCTGATAAACTAAACTCTTCTTTCTATTTCCCAGGCATAAGAGGTGGTAGTTGCACTTATTATCTCCATGTTAACTCAGTGTTTCTATTTTATTCTTTCAGCCCACCAACACCTGTGTAACCAGTTCCTTATATTTAATTCCCTCTTGAAATACTCACCTTGGTGTCTGTTTTCTTAACTGTTTACTTAATATGTAGTAATAGAAATGGTCCCAGGAAACATATCCTAAAAGATGGAATTCTGGAATGAGTTCACTTACGTTCTTGGCCTTGAATCACTGCTTAATGCCTTGGCAATAAAAAATGAGTTGCTAATAATCCATGACATACATTAGTATCATGATTAATTAATTGATCTCTTGTGGGTGATTGTGATGAAGCATTTGCTGAAGCAAATGTCTTGGACACAAGTGGTTGCCATACGTATCTTTTTGGCTGTAGTGAAACTACAAAAACTAGGAGGTAGAGGAACTCCTTTTGATTGAACTGATGAGCTTACTGAGAGCAAACGACAAATTCAGACCTTTAAATTTTCAACCAAAGACCTTGTTGGAGAATCAGAGAGTCTCTGTAGCAGCCCTAAAAAATCTTTTATTTTATATAGCCACTGAGCTGACTTTGCTGAAGATTAGCCCATTATGTAATTGTGTTGGTTGCAGAATTATAATACAAGTTGGATTTATAAACTGCCAATCTCTTACTCAAAAGTTAAGACATTGATGGGGAAGGTGTGGGACCTGAAATGGAGTAACTGTGTGAATTCAGACAAGGCTGAGCATCTCGAACCCCTGAGTTTTTCTGAGCCTTCTTTGCCTCCTGCTGTATCTGAAGAAACTGACTTTCTCTTACTCCAAGGTCTTGTAATAACAACCTTACCTAAGGCAGTTGCAGTAAAAAAGGTTGCTGCCAAGACCCACCAGCACCATCTCTCATGACCTCTATCACTGGAATCAGAACAAATACAAGGTATGAGTATAAGGAGAGTGTAGTTATGTGCAAAAGACTTGCAAAACTTGCTGTTATATTTTGGCAGAAACTTGGTGAATTTATGTGGAATGGATTTTCTGGTTGTTAGTTTTAGATAGATGGAATATAACATTGGGTTAGGCTAAGTTTATTGATACGAGTTCACAGAGAATCTGGATTTAATGTATTAGCTCAAGCAGCTGGAAGTGACTGTAACAGTTTGCTTGGTTGATTGAGTGAAACTTGGACTCAGTAGTTGCCTACATTCAATGAAATTGAGAAGCCAGAATTTCCAGGCATAATGCTGAGGGAGAAATTCAAAGGTTTAGGGAGATGGGAACTTTGAGTGGCTTTATCATACGTAGTCTCACACTGCCCCACTCCCTCCACTGTAACATTAGAGAGGGGCCAGCGATGACTGCTTTCACTAAGGAATTGAAAAATATGTTAGTGAGAGGAATTCAAGCATCCTTAAAAATAGCTATATGACTGTGGTGGCTGTTCTCTGGAGGGTATGGATAACGGAATCAGAATGCTTTGACTCACTTTACACAGGAAAACATTGAGACTTCCAAATTTAAGTTTTTTGGGAATATATGTAAAGCCAAACCCCTATCTATTGGCTTCCAGTCTGAGACTCCTTCATTAAACTTCGTTTAGACCCAAATCCATCAGATTGTTTTGGTGTGTACTTCAAGACTCAAGGCCACTTTGACTTCACTTATTTATATTCATGCGTACTTTTTTTCTCTCTCACATATGACTTATGGATAGAAAATCATGATATAGTCCCATAACATGCCAAAACAAAAATCGCAATCCGTTACAGTAGCTGCTGCATCCATGCTTATGCTGCTTTGAGCCACAAAGTCAGAGCTGAGCAGTTGCAACAGAGACCTTATGACCTGTGTAGCCTAAAATGTTTACTATCTGGCCCTTGTGGAAAAAGTTTGCCCTCTCTTGCTCCAGAAATGAAAACATTGCAGATAAAACGTAAGTTCTTTTTGTCAGTATGAATTTGAAAATACTGCATTTTCATGTTTGTAGATTATTTTGAGATTTGAATAATCTGTGATTTCTCTGTCACAAGGTAAGATGGGGCAGATTTCTCAGAAGACAGATCAGAATGACTGTGTCTAAAAAAGGTGAGCTACTTGCTCTCCGTTTCCACAAGCATATTTTAAGGATGGTAATGACTACAGAGAACTTCTGTAGGTCACTGACACAATGCACAGTTGCCTCTGGATGCCTAAGAGGTGACTTTACTTTTTCAATTTTTAACATTCACTACGTTAAAAAAAAACAACAAAACTCTTTCCTCACCAATTTTTTGAAAGTCTACTAATTTCTCAGAAAGTGATACACATTCATTATTTGAAATTGGAAAAATATTTTCTGTTTCTAGCTTAGCCTCACATGTAATATTTATAGACTATGTAGTCAATAAATTAGTTTTCACCTGCCTCTTTTTTCCTTGGGAAATGTAAGATTGCATATATTTTCCAAAAGTCAAGAAATATATTCATATCTGGGACAGGCCATTATTTTCCTAAATTACTGAAGTTGCCCTGGAGATGAAGTTGTTTTGAGATGATTGATTTTTTTTATTATCCCACCAGCGTGAATATTTACTGCTGTGATCCTTTTTTTTTTTTTACATTTACATTAAAAAAAAATCTCTCAGGAAATGAGAAACAAAAAGCCCCTAGCATTCTTCTCTATTTCAGTGCCTCTATCCCCTGGGGCCCTTGTCTAGCCTCTTGTCTTCTATGTGAAAATCTACTGTGGCTTCTCAGTCAGAGGTGTCTTCTGGAGAGATGCCATGTTGGAATGCTTCCTGACGGAGGAACAACTGGTAATGTGTCTGTCTGAAGACCTGTTTCAGACACCTCTTCTCAAGTGATTAAACACACATATCGTCTGATTAATGATTTGATTCTTACATCAGCCTTACTTCTCTCCCCCAAGATTATGCTTACATTCTAAAAGAAATCTTCAATGAACACTAGTAGTCTTCTATTGTAGCTGTGGAAATAAATTACTTCAATTTTTATTGCTTAAAATTACACAAATCTATTATCTTACAATTCTGGAGGTCAGAAGTCTGAAATAATTCTCACTAAACTAGAATCAAAGAGTTGGTCCCTTATCTGGAGGCCCTAGGGGAGTATCCGATTTTTGGCTTTTTCTAGTTTTTAGGGGTCTCTGGCATCTCCCTTCCATCTTCAAGGCCAGCATTGACCATCAAAGCCTGTTCTTCTCACATCTCATCATTCTAACACTTACACCCCCACCTCTCCCATGTTTAAGGTCCCTCATGGTTACATTGGGCCCACCCTGGACAATCTAGGATAGTTTCCTAGGTCAAAGTCCTTAATTTAATCACAGCTGCAAAGTCCCTTTTGGCATGGTAAGGCATGGTAAGTTTCACAGGTTCTAGGGATTAGGACATGGGCATCTTTCCAGTGGGGTACATTATTCTGCCTACTGCAAATACTTTAACTCGAAAGAGTGGATAATGTCTGAAATGGGATAGAATCATTGGGGAGATACTGTTTTCCTTTTGCTATTTCTCCATCATACTAGTTTACTACTCCAGCTGTTGTGTAAAATACCTTCCAGGAGTAAAATTACTATTCTTATAAGCCCCTTTTCAAGGCTGGCTCAAGGCAAAATTATGAAGCAGTTTGACTTGTCAGATTTTGTTCGCTCTAGTTTTATTTCTTCTTTCCAAGAACACTGCTCTCCTCTAATTCCCAGTCTTAAGTTAATCCTGATGAAATATTTTGAGACAGGAGCTAAAGAAGTGAGCCTCCTGATATTTTCACATTATCAGAAAGTTTTGAAAATCAAAAACTTGAAGACACAGAGTGGAACTTTAGGTTCCAAAATGATCCATAAGCTAGTCTTGTCAATTTAAAATTTGTATTCGTCCGTCAGAGGACTTTCAAACCACCCATGTAGGTTCTAGTCCTTTGTAGCTATGTTATCATTGACAAAGATTAGAGTTTGAAAACTAGATTTTTTTTAAATGGAATTGCTATGGACTTACATTTACCATTGGTTGTAAATTTACTAATACATTTCACCCTTGAATAATAATAACAGGGGTTAGGAGCATCAACCCTTCATGCACTCAAAAATCCGAGTGTAATTTAGTTTTTCCTCTGTATCCATGGGTTCTACATTTGCAGACTCAGCAAACCTTGGATTGTGTAGTACTGTATTTACTGCTGGAAAAAAAATTTGTGTATAACTGGACCCACACATTTCAAACCCATGTTGTTTATGGGCCAACCATAACAGTGTGCCAATAAAATGAAGCCTCCAAGTTTTCTATATTTTCTGATAGAAAGTGGGGGAGGAAGTGATGAGATGTAAACTTTAAATTTTGCAGAATACACTATCTTTTGGTTTAAATATTTTTTTCTGATTAACTCAGATTCTTAGATTTAAAATTTATTTCCCTACCTTTCCAAAATGGTATCTGGTGTGTTTGGGGATGAGGCTATGTGACCACATGATCTTAGGAGGGTATAGGGGCCTCTGGATTTTAGCTGGTCTCTGCTGAGGAGTGGTTATTATGGGTTTCTTCCTAGATTAGTGTTCACTGAAATGCATTTGGGCCTGTGCGGTCATTTGGGTACTGTGTTGGCTTATACCTTGGTCCCAGACATATATTTCTTTTTTTTTTTTAAGCTGAAGTATGGTTGTTACAATGTTGTGTTAATTTCTGGTGTATGGCATGGTGATTCAGTTATACAATGTGTGTCTATGTGTGTCTATGTATATTTATATATTCATTTACATATTCTTTTTCATTATTGATTGTTACAAGGTATTAAATATAGTACCCTATGCTATACAGTAGGACCTTATTGTTTATCTATTTTATATATGGTAGTTAGTATCTGCAAATCCCAAACACCTAATCCTTCCCTACCCCCTTTACCCCCTGGTAGCCATAAGTTTGTTTTCTAGAGACAAAAATATATTGCTGAAGTTGAAATCTCCATGTAATTGTGGCTTCACAATCCAACTCTAAGCTCTTGCTGGTTCTCCAGTTCTCAGAATCTCATGTCCTTTATCAGGGCATGCAGAAACCTCTGGGTCCCTTATATTCCTTGTGCAGGCTATAGGAGGACTAGAGTGCTGCTTCAGGCTCATCTGTCCTTCACCAATGCAGCATTAATTGCTTTTGCCTCTTGTTGGATGAGGCTGTACGTGCCTCTCCATCTAGGGACATAAAGTCTTCCAAGCTATGCCTGGGTGTTACAGATAAGATTACCAGGAGACAGACTAAAGTGGAGATTTGTACGCAGAAGTTTATTGAGGAGGGCTTCTAGAATCTATACCTGCAGGGGAATTGAAGTGTGATGGAATGTAGCAAAGGCTCAGCTGATCCTATGGAGAAACTCTGAAGCTGGAATGAACCATCAGGTTGTCTTGAATCAAGTAAAGCAAGGGTGTTGGACACGTGTAAGTTGACCAGTCACTGGATGACAGGTGCTCCCCCACTCATTAAGGGGGCATTCATTCCCCTGGGCAATGTGACTTTCTTCAGCTGAGAGCAGTTCCCTGAGAAATATTTATCTATGAACTGTCAGACATCAATACTCCCCCTGGCCAGGGGAGTGAACGCCTTAGTCTTGCAGAAAGGGGGAACGGGGCACCATACCACAACATCCTCTACCCTGGGTAAGCCTGCCATGAGCCTGTCATGACTCTCAGTTGACATTCTTGGGATCCCTCTTACCCATCTGGATATTTCTATTGGGTCTCCATTCCCCAACTCTGCCTAGATACTGTACTCTCAGAGGGAGAGAAGGGGGCATACTCATTTGATGTTATTTTTCTAATTCCTTGTCATTTGTATTTTTTACGCTCTCCCTGAACAGTGAGGTGTGGGATTCCTCTGTCCTACTTCTCCCTGGGGTGGACTTCTCCTACATCATGTTGTCAAGAACAGTGAGGGGTCTGAGAATTTACCCTGGCTTACAAGTTAGCTTGTCACAGTTTCATGGCTGTTGGCAGAAGACATGAGACTCCCGAGTCAGAGACTAAGGGCTTTATCACTCATGACCCCATAGGCAGCCCCATTCTCCAGTTCCCCTAAGTCCCAGGGAGTAATGCTGATGGCACTGGATGGTGCTCTACACACACAAAGGTTATGTCACAGCTGAGGAATTCAAGCTTAGGAAAGTCCAAACTTGCCCAAACTTTGAACCAGAGGGAGACATTGTTTTCATTTTATTGGACAGCAAACAAACCTATTCTGTGCTCCAGGGAGACATACTATCTCTATCTTTCAAGACTGTTCTCTACACAACTATCCTAGAAAATTTAATTCAGAGTAAAAGTCTGTCAGTGCCTCTGCTTACAAGATGGGAAGAAACACAAAAGATTAATGAGGAACTGTCTCCCAACACACACATCCTTAACCCATAAGGATTAAGTTTCATAGCTCTGCCTTAAAGGTAGAAGGGGTATTTGTTCCACATAATGGAAAAAACTATGATTTGAGTCTTATAGGTTTGATTATTGTTGTAAGAGCTTTGGAACCACTGGCAACTAGGTTTGTTATTGCCTAAATATTGCTGAAATTATCTATTGATTTTACATTCATATATCATTCCTATTTAAAATTTAGGAAAATCACAACTACATGAGGCTTGTAACACAGACTAGGACAATTGCAATCTAAAGACCACGTTTACCTAAATTGTCAAAATTTCTTTTAGGACTATTTCACAGCTTTGTTTTGTGTTTTATATTGATATGCACACTGTCAGGTAGTAAGGTAGTTCATACTATTAGTCAGAGTAATTAACATTAGTTGCTGTAACAAACAACTCCCAAGTTTCAGTGACATAATATTAAAAAAAAGTTTTATTTCCTATTCATGTCATAGACCAAAGAGGGTCAGATGGTTCTCCCCGGGTTTCTCTCCCCCAGTGTTGAGTCAGGGACCCAGGGTCATTTCATCTGGTAGTTCTGCTTTCCAGTAAGGCCTCCAGATTCCTTCAGTGGGTGCCCTCCATTTGGCCAGCTAACTAGCAAAGAGTGTTGAAGACTGGATGTTTTAAGGGTCAGGCCAGAAAGTGAGGTATATCACTACTATATTTCATTGGCCAAAATTAGTTACCTGGCCTGACTTAGATGCAAAGAGTGGGGAAATGTGACCTTCCTACTGTCTCTGTCATATTCTTTAATAAGAATATGTCAGTCAACAATATTTACTGATGCTCAGCTTGTTGCATATCATTGTATTAGGCACCATGAAAGTAAAAAGAGAGTCGAAAGTTCCCATGCACGGATATAGACAATGGATTAAGGGAAGAAGTCTTCTTGACTCATTCTGTTTAAGTAAGTCATTTAGTGATAGATTGAGTCCAAATCTCCATTGTGAGTTACTTGTTTAGAGACAGAGATGCATTTTAACCCCTAGAAAAAGTGTATAAATTATAGTGTATGGATCAGATAATGTGTACTCTGGATTAATTTTAGATGTCCATATTACTGGTGTTGATTGCAGATGGTCCTCCAGGTTTGACAACTGAATAGGGTGGGCCTAGCACTCATAGGAACTTGGGTATAATAGCTTAATTCTTGTCATAAGCATGAAAAAGAGATACTGCATGTGAAGCAGTCAGTGGCATCTTAAAGGGAGATGGGCTTGAGACTTGGGATCTGGGTCATAGGAAAACTATATAAAAGACCAGGAAACAAGTGACAGGACACGATAATTATCAAATTGGCAGGGGCTGTTGTATAAAGTAAGGAAGAAAGGAACTAATGTAATTATTGATTATGTAGTGACGTTAATAGCTAAAGAAAAGAAAACATAAGTTAGAATTACTGTGACCTCCTTTTTGTTGCAACAGACATAAATGTATTTTCAAAAGACTTGGTGACCTTATAATTATGTCATAAAAGCAAATTAAGCAGCTGCTTGCCTTCTGATGTCTAATTTTGCTCAAACCCCTCCTCCCGTTGCCCCCATTTATAAATGTCCCCATTTATAAATCATTATTTATTAATGGTTCAGATGTTCAGGTAACACAATGATGATAGTAGGCAGTTGATACTTGTTGAATGCCTGTTATTTGTAGGTGCTTTATACAAGGTGCTTTTTAAAAATAAGTTTACTATTTTAATTCTCATGAGGATGCTCTGAGGTAGGCATAATTACCCTTGTACCCTTGTTTCAACAGTAGAGAAAATTCAAGCCCAGTGAAGTTGCATGACTTGATGAGGACACATGACAAATTGTGGAGCTAGAACTGGAAACCTAGTCTTTGGATATGATTTTTTGGCTTTACATTTTAATAGTGACATGAATAGAACCAATTATTATAATCTCTGGTTGACATTCTGAGCATTTTATAAAGTCATGTAAGGTAGATTAAAAGATTGCTTAAGGTAGAATAAAAGATTGCTTATTCAAACTCTACAAAAAAGGTAAAAGAAAGAAAGGTGAAATATTGAAATGTTGAAATACATTGATTTTGGCATCACAGAAAATAACGTGTACCTCTCTCACTCTGCCGTTTACACTCTCATTCTCTTTCTCTTCCTTTCTAATTTATATTTCATCAGTTTCTGGAAAATGGTTGATGGGCACTCTGGTTGACTCCCAGAAAGTAAAATATATTAAAATTATTTTCAAATTTTAACAAAATAGATTGCTTGCCTTCAGATTGTGAAGAACCAACAATAATGATAAATGAAAGAAAAAATCCATTGAAGGTAGTTCATGCTTTTGTGCTTTATATGAATGGAATCATACTATAAGCGTTTTCCATAGCCGGCTTTTTTATTTAATATTATGTTATTGAGATTCATTCATATTGTTTTGTGTAGCTGTAGTTCTTTAATTTTTACTGTTGTAAATGAAATTCCATTGCTTTTATATACTGTAATTTGTTTATCCTTTGTATTATTGACAGACATTTGGGTTGTTTCTAGGTTTTTGCTGTAACAAGCAAATGCTGGTATGAACATTTCTTTTATAAGTATCTTGGTACATGTATGCAAATGTTGCTGTAGGGGATATATAGTCTTAGGAGTATAATTACTGGGTCAACTTTATTAAATAATAAAGTTGCATCAAATTTCAGATAATGTCATAGTGTTTTTCCAGAGTGAGTTTTGTACCAATTTACACTCCCAACAGGCATGTAAAAATTTTATTTGTTCCACTTCCACATCTTACACTTTTCATTGTCACTTTTCAACTCTTGCTAATCTGGTAGTTCAGTGTAGTTTTAATTTGTATACCTCAGGTACTAATGAGATTAAACATTGTTTCTTATATATTTTGGTCATTCTTTTTTCCACTTCCGTTACCTTCCAAAGGTTCTTTGCCTATTTTCCATTGGCTTGTCTTTTTATCATTGACTTCAACAGGTGTTTTGTGTTTTTTTTTTTAAACATTTTCTGGATACTAATCATTTGACAGTAGTTTGTGGTGCACTTCTTTTCTTTCTATTTATGATTTATCTTTTTCATTTTTAAATGGATTTTTTGCTAAACACAAATATTAAATTTTAATGTAGTCCATGTGATCATCTTTTTTTGTATAATTTGTACTTATTCTGTCTTAGTTAAGAAACCCTTTCTACCCTAAAGTTGGAGAGATAGTCTATCTTCTTTAAAAATGGTTCATTTTTAAATACATGATTTTCTTAATATATATGGTATGCTTTAGGAATACAATTTTATTTTTTTCTGTATGGTTAACCAATTTGAATCCCTACATTGTCCACCAAATTGGTATGCTAACTCTGTCACACCTCGGGTTTCATGACTTGTATAATCAAAAAGCCACTCATCAATCTTAGATCAGACTCAACAACATTTTATTATATGGTTATGATTAAATGTGTTTTCATTAAAAAATAAAGTGTGGTTTAGGTGGGTTAGATCTGTTGAACAGCAAGCAGGAAAAATATAGTTGAGAACTTGGGGCAGGGAAAGGGAAATCAGTTAGGAGTTTACTACAAATTCACGAAAATGAGGTTCTGAATCATGACAGTGATGTGGTAATGGAAAGGACAACAGTGTGAGAAGGCTTGCAGAAAAACTGACTATATTTGGTAAATAATTGTATGTGAAAAGCAAAGTAAGGGAAATGATGTGTAACTAAGTTTTGAGCTTGAATGACTGTAGTTTTAGGAAAAACAAGATTATGTCACTGTTAAATTTAGTAAAATTGATATGGCTACAGGACACTGAAGTTAAGATTTCCAAAGTATTTGTCTATAGTTAAGTTAAATCCATTGGAGGCATACTTTCAATAACTTTGTTGAATTCTGCATCTTTATTGTTTCATAGGAATTCTTTATATAATTTGGATAATACAAATCCTTCTCCCAGGATTATCTTCTTCTGTTTGTCTTTTTGTTCGTTTTAGATCTTTTTATGGTATCTTTTGAGAAACAGAAGTTCTTTATTTTTATATAGTCAATTCTATCAGTCATTTTATGTTGCACATTTTATTTAAGAATGTTTCTTTGCTATGAGGTCATGAAATGTTTTCCTATATTATATTTTAATTATATTTTAAAAGTCACATATAGATATTTAATCTAACTGAAATTGAGTGTTTATGGTATCAGGTAAGGATCCAGTATTTTTCCCCCTTATGGATACTCAGTTGTCCCAGTACCATCTTGAAAAGTCCGTTTGTCTCCCACAAAATTTTAAAACTGCCTTAGTTATATATTAATTGATAAATGTGTGTCTATTTCTAAGCTTTCTATTCAACTTCATTTCTCTAATTGTCAATCTGTGTAAACACCACTTGATTTTAATTTCTACAACTTTATAAAAAGTCTTGATATCTAGTAGAGCATGTTCTCCAAACTTTTTTCTTCTCTCTCAATTGAATAGTGCTTTGACAATTTTTTGACCCTTCAGTGTCAGTATAAATTTTAAACTCAACTCAATGTTAATTTATACACCTCTGATGGGATTTTTATTGTCACTATATTAATTTACATAACAATTATAGAACTATCATCTTAATAATATTAGTCTTTTAGTTCATGAGCACAGTATACCTGTTGATTTATTTAGGTCTTCTTTAATGTATTGTAGTATAGTCTTATATGTTGTCCATAGTGATCTTGCATATTTTAAGTTTATTTCTGAATATTCATAACTTTTTATTTTAGCTTAAAAATATGTTTCAACTTTGTATTGTTGGTATATAAAATGTAACAGATTTTTACCTTGCAAATTTACTAAACACTTCTTGTTCTAGAAATTATAGTTCTGTTGGATTTTCATAAGTCATATCTCTTGAAAGTAATGACATTTTAATTTCTTCCCTTCTAGTCTTTTTGTTGTTTATTTCCTTTTATTCCCTTTTAGTATTAGCTAAAGATTCCAGTACAAAGTTGAAAAAATTGGACATTCTAGTCATTGTCCTGATCGCAAAGGGAACGTTTTTATCAAGTATGATGTTTAGTGGTAGTTCCTATTATAGATACTCTTTATTAGGTAAAGACATTTTGCTAATTAAAAAAAAAATTCAAGGAGACATGGTATAGCTCAAGTGGTAGAGTGGATACTTAGCATACGCAAGGTCCTGGGTTCAATCCCCAGTACCTCCTCTAAAAAAAACTAAATAAGTAAACCTAATTACCTCCCCACTAAAAAAACCCAAAAATCAAGGTTGAATTATTGGCCTAGACCGAGAGAAAGGGAAAAATAATGGGAAAGGAGAGTCTACTGAGTTTTTTAGTCCAGTTTTTATAGTTTTAATTTCTAAATCTTCCTTCCTCTTCCCCTTCTTCTCTGCTTCTCTTCCTCCCTTCTTCCTTCTTTCTCTCTCTCTCTTTTAAAACCATTTTTGTCTTTTAAAAACATATTCTCTTATTTTTCCCTTACATTTTCAGGGTGCTTTTAATTTCTAAAATATATCAGGTATGCTTAACATTTAGTCCTCCTTGTCTTCTAATACTAATATCTGAAGTCTTTACGCCTCTAACTTTGCTGTCTGTTGTTTGTAGTACCTCTCATTCTATATGGCTTGTTTCCTCATGCATTTTCAAACTATAAGTTCATACTTTGGGAATTTTATCTGTTGAATTTTTTAAGCCCTGCATTTGCAATTTATAGCTCAGTGACTGTTTGCTTTTGCATCTGCTAAACATTGGGGAACTCTACCAACATAGAAAACTTTAAATTAAAATTTTATGCCTGAGGATTTTTTTTGGATATCCACAGGTAGTATGAGATTAGGCTACAAGCTCAGGTGAAGGCCAGCTTGTGGGTAGGAATTCCAAGGGGCGATTTAGTGTTTCCCTCTACCCAATGCCACATTTTACATTAGGCAATTTTCCTTGCTGTTCCCTGTATTTATTTCTAGTTCACATATACCTTGAGGGTTTAGGCTTCTGGGGTACCTGATTTATTAAGGCATCTCCAATTAGATTCCCATCTTGGTCAGATAGCTCCCAGGATTTATCTCCTGTTACCTGTGAATACAGAAGCTCAAGTTCACCTTCATGAGCAAATGTCCTCAAAGTGAAAGCCTGATTCAAAGCTCCTCTTACCTCTCTGGATTCCTATATTCACTTAGGCTTTGGTTTCTGAGGGTCCTTACTTTCTTCAAACACATCGATGTATTTAAAAATATTTTTTATTATTTAAGTTATTTTCAGTGGGAGGG
This sequence comes from Camelus ferus, assembly GCF_009834535.1. Taxonomy (NCBI): domain Eukaryota; kingdom Metazoa; phylum Chordata; class Mammalia; order Artiodactyla; family Camelidae; genus Camelus; species Camelus ferus. Next base: position 66,510,965 of record NC_045702.1, read on the forward strand.
TTGGTCACAGTGTCAAGTGTGTCATATTACTGAAAATGGAATTTTTTTAGAGTCTTTGAAAATAATTTATTCCTATAATAAGTTTAGACTGGCATGAAAAGAATGAGGAGATCCTTTATAAATAATAGAGAGGATAAATGTAAGATCATAGATCAGACATTCATTTATTCACTCTCTTAGACATATTTACTGGACGCTCTAATGGGAGGTGCTTTGTTACACTGCAGAAGTTACCAATAAGTGTATTGAAAGGTCCCTGAATTTCAAAGATCATTTATATCATTCATAGATATGAATAATAAATTCAATAAAGATGGTATAAACTAAATGCTCATAACCAATTGGGGAATTAAAGCAAATCATTATTTTAAAAAAGTGATATTTTATCTTAATTTATATAATAGAGAGAAGGAGATGCATTCCAGGTTGTTGCCGACGGAATGAATCACAGAGCTGCTGTGGTGCAAAATGTCTCCCGAGATTCAGGTTCCTTTATTTTTTTTTATACCATCTACACAAAGGAGTAACTCTTGCCAAGCACAGAGAGTAAACATTTTTTAGGTTGATGCATGCGCACTACATCTAAGGCTTCCTTATCTTGATTACACTCAGACCCTCCTGTTCCCAGGCCTGTTCCTTTTGAGGAACTAATAAACATTCTTGTTTGCAAGCAGTTTCCCCTGGGAATGGGCAGAGTCACTTGGCAGGAATCTCTGTTTGCAGACAAGTCCGGCCACTTCTGTGAAATGTCCCGCGTGCAGGCACACCCACAGTTTCTATGCTAAGTTTCCTTCACAGGTAAAGGACCAAAGAGCATGAACAAAGGTGTAGAGATAAAAATCATGGACTGGCTTTAGAGGATTATATGTTTGACTGGATCAGAAGTGGTTTTAAGGAAATGGTTAATGAGAAGGTAGCCTGAGGCCAGACCAAGAAGGGCTATGAATTAGAAGCCATGCGATATGAGCTTCAATTAGTAAGGGGATTGAGAGTTAGTAATAGATGCATAAACATCTCAACTTTATACAGTGTACAATGTGTCATTAATGGGAGGCTGATAGTAGAAAGGAGACTTAGCAAACTCTAGCAATTATAAACAGGGGTAAACGAGAATGGGATGAAGTATGGAGGTATGAAACAAGTAAAATGTCAGTGTTCTATTTAGGGTTTCTGAAATGAATAATCTCCATTTCTGACAATGGCTTGATGTTGTTTACGTAATTACTTTCTTCCATTGCTTAGAAAAAAATTTGTTTATTTTTTGAATTAGTTTGAAACCACGACTTGATTTTTCCTTCCTTGAGTAAGATTCAAGCCTGAGTGGTAACCCTGGGGGCACAATATTTAGAAACAGATTTCCCCCCTCATTTTAAAGAGGAAGAACTGGGCTGGTTCTTGCCCAAATAGTCTTGGTCATTTAATCTTATTTTTTAAGTTATAATATTAGTTTAACAGAGCATCTCTATAAATTCCTTAGGCCACCCCATTTTATTAATAAGAAAAAGAATCATTAACTGTCAATCAGGATTTGTGGTATCAAAATTCAATGTCTACTTTACAAATGCTAAGGATCAGAAAATTATCAAAGGGACACTAATAGGCATACTACAAATGGCTAATGTAAGTTTTATTTCTGAACTGAGATGAAAAATGAGAATGTGTGTCTTTCTCCACTCTAGTACGAAAACCTCATTAGGATCTAGCCAGCATGTGGGGAAGTGACATAGCTGAGGCTTTCTTAGGCAAAATATATTAACATTACAAATGAAACTTGGTCTGAATCTATATCAAGGAGAAGTCTCTCTCTGAGGTATAGTAAGAATTACATTAGCAGTGCAATTATTAAGCTCTGTTGAATAATTCTGTGTTTTAGAAAAGGGAGGTGACCTTTTGTATCTCTCAGAGGGGTAATAGTTCTACAAATACATTGAAAATCAAACTAATTGTGGCAGAACACTAGATTTACAAAAAATATGTGGGGAAATTTGGTATTCAGTTAAAAATACAAAGTATCTTGAACAAAGCATTTCATAATATTAGACAGATATCTGACCTTTATTATTTCCTAATCAAACAACTTTATCTCTTGTTATAGGTTGTAGATGGTTGTAGAAGACAGGAAAATACTGTTGAAAATTCTCAGTTTTATACTGCTTTGAAAAATATGGGCACAACTTGTAACAGAAACTCAATAATTAGCATAACTATTATTTTTCTTCAATTATCAGAGTTACATATTTTTCACATTTTGACATGTTTGAAATCTGGGTGTTTCCAGTGTTGAAAGAAACATGCCCCAAATCCTATGCTTCTTAGTGGTTATTATCTTTGTGAATAACAATACAATCATATATGGTGGCGTTCAGATGGTTGAATTAACTTAAGTTTGATCTATAATGTTGCTTCAAATGTTTTAAAGAGATCACAGTGTAATATAAAACTAAAAGGAAACGTTATTTTATACAAAGAAGGACTATTAAGTGCCAAGCAGTGAAATCAAAGGTAGCAGAAAATTGCCAAATCTATTGAATATATTATGAGATTTCAAAGCCAGGAAAGGTTGTATGACAGATGTGTGGCCTTAAAGGATTGTTACTAAGGTGCCAAGCATCTATTTATCAAAAGTTTCTGGATGACTTTCAAGAGAAGGTAATTTACTTACAGTTTATGGATAATTCAGTTAAGGAAAAAGTAAAACTATCAGCTTAACCAAATAGGAAATGCAAACAAAACCCTAAAATTCTACTGTCAATCTTAAAGCTGCCCAAGAGGTCAAGATCACAAGCATGGATTATAAAAGTCAACTCACAAGACTCAAAATCAACTCAGAAGAATGAGTGGCGAGCCTCTGGAACTCAAATATCATTTTGATGATACAGGAAGTGCTATCTTCAATTACGTGAGTGAAAATAGAGTACTGTGAGCTTGAAAACAACTTAAAATATATTTAATTTAGTGTTTTGTTTCCAAAAACAAATATTTAGATGGTAATCACTAAGCTTGAAGGTAGATTCACTATCTCTAAATTACTTCACACTAATATGATATTCTATTTTAATTTAATTTTTGATTGAAGTGTAGTCAGTTTACAATGTTGTGTCAATTCTTGGTGTACAGCATAATGTCTCAGTCATACGTGTACAAACATATATTCCTTTTATGATATTCTCTTTTGATAGGGTTGTTAAATTTCACCTGGGATGCCAAATCAATTTTTCAGTAGGACACTTAACAAATTGTATTCTTGTGGACAAAATGGAGTGATATGGCCTAGATTAGATGGTGTATTAAAGGTTGAATGACTGGCCAATGCTGTCTGGTGAGTGCACTGATGGCATCTGGAGAGAAGTTTCTCATGGTTTGTGGATGACTTGTTCCTAGGCCTCCTTCTATGCAGTGTAATTTGCTGATAACTGGAACCCATGGAAGACTTTCCTATAAGACTTGCAGTTGTGAAAATGTAGCAGTGATAAAAATCCTTCAGATCAAATTGGTATCTCTAAACAATTTTGACAGAGTAGAGTAATGGACTGAGTCTAGTAAGATTAATTTTTATAAGGGCTAAGTATAACATCCTGCACCTGGCTGTATTCAGTGAACTTGTTCAGATAAGCTAGTTCTTCATTTCTAACCATTTTGTTATACCTCTTTAAGCCTTGGTTTCCCTGTGTGTAAAATGGGATTAATAATACTAGCTACTTAACAGTTGGAGGTAAGGATTCAACGTAGTGCTGGCACATAGTAAGTGTTCAATAGGTGCTAATACTTTTCCAAAAATCCTGGGAGGGAATCCAGATACTGCCGCTTATTGGGTATTTGAGCTTGGGCAAGGTACTTATTCTTTCTTAGTCTCATTTTCCTCAAAAAAAAAAAAAAAAAAAAAAAAAATAGCACCTACCTCACAGGTGGTTGTCATCAGAATTAAATGAGAGGATACACATGAGGCCCTTTTCAAGGTGCTTGGCACAGATTAAGCTCCTAATGAGTGTTAGCAATTACAGTGAACATTAGTGCAACATCCAAAAAATCCACTTGGACACTAAACTGAAAAAAATAAACTATAAGTTCTCTAGGACATGGGAAATTATGCTTCTACTCTACTCTGTTATAGACTAAATCTATGCTGTTACTTCAGTCTCAATGTATACTTTTAAGAGGAGTATGGAAAAATTGAGGTGAATGTAAAATCAAATCATGTGAAAAATGATGGAAGAAACTGGAGACGTTATCCGGAGACGATTATGATAGAAGCAGCTATCTGAAGGGTCGTCACTGGAAGAGGAATGGGGTTTGCTCTGTTTGGGTCCCAGAGTTAGAACTGTGACAATGAGACAGATTTTTTTGTTCCCCTGAAGACAGACTTTCTTACTGTAGCGTGGCTGCCTGGGAAGATAGTGATTTCTCAGTCACGGAAGTATTTTTTTTTTTAAGTCTGAAAAGTTATTTGAGGGAGAGATGCTGAGAGGATTCAGGGATTTGCGATGGGATTTGGCTCAGTGATCTTTAAAGGCCAATACTTTCCTGAGGTTCATCTGTTGAATTCTTTACGGTGCTTAACATTTTAAAACCTTTAAAAAAATCTACATTCAGTCACCTGGTCTGTTCGTCCAAATTGTTTGACTGAAGCCTCTCACACTAAATAAAAATTGCATACCCCTGACCTTCAAGGGCTGAAATTTATTTCCTTCACTGTTCCTTATCTGATGTATCTGGGTAAATGGATTTGCGGAATCTGTGTGTGCCAATCAGACTTGTGTTTCTTTTAAAATAGGGAAGTGGATAAAATGATTAAAGAATTGTCAGGTCACAGGATTTCAGATGGCTCAGCTGTAGTTGCCAGCAATGCTCCTGTCGCAGGTAATATCAGTGTTAGCTAATAGGCATGCAGATTTGAGTATATGGTTCACAGACAAGCTTTTTATTGCAGGAAGTTCTTTGAACTATGTATGTCATAAGGAAAAAATTGCATTGACATTTAGTATCTCATTCACAGTATTCTGCTTCCAAGTGGTTTAATTTTTCTTTGATTTTTAGTTCATGCCTCTTGGCCTTAGAATTATGTGTTTAAAAAAACTCAAGGGCTAGCCCTCTGCTTTTATATCGATTAACAAATAAATTGTGAGTGGCCCAGAAGGACAATGTGAGAAAATCCTCCAATGGGTACAACCTTATGGTGAACTTTACCAGGAATTTGACATGATGTCAGATCTATATCACCTTATGGGTAACAGCTAAAGGTTTGGCCATCCAGTAAAGGAGGTGGAAAAGAAAGGGTTTGGAAGCTTGCTGATAAGGATGATTGGGGAAGAATTATATGAATGAATCTCTTGAAATGGGTGCAGCATGTGGAATCTTAATGTCCCATGTGAATTTTCACCAAATGTTCAATAACCAGGTGAGCCAGATGACTCACCCTGCTGATGTAGTCAGCTTCTTTCCCTAGTGATATTACTGCGTCAGTGAGCTCATAAACAATGGCCCATCATAGCAGTGATGATGATTGCATATGCCTCAATAAAAAAATTGATTGCCTCTCTCCAAGATTGACCTGGCTCTCCCACTATGGCTAAATGCCAATCAGCCAGCAGTAGAGACCAATAGGGAGCTCTCGATTTTATGTAATATAATGAGGGAGCCAGCCTACCCTCTGGTTGATTATATTGGTTACTCTCCACTACTGAGTGAACGGTCTTTTGTCCCCACTGGAATAAACACAATCTGGTTATGGTTTTTTCTCCTGGGCCATTATGCTGTTGACTTAATGCCTTAGATACATCATGCCTTATTACATCATGTTTTCTCACAGAATATTGTTTTCAATCAAGAAACTCATTTCATAGAAAATAATTAAGGCCAGTGCTCTTGGGGTTCACTGATATTTCCATAAAAACTTCATTCCAAAGCACCTGGCTTATGGCATAGCAGAATGACCCAGGCAACCAATTTACTGTGTCAGCTGGGAAATAATACCTTTGAGCATTAGGGTGGTATCCTTTGGGATGAAGTATATTCTCTGAACTAGTGACTAATATATGATGCTGTTTCTCCCCAAACCAGGTCCAGAAGTTGAGGAGTAAAGTATGGGTAGTATTTCTCACTATACACTGAATGATCAAAGCACAAAAGTTTCCTTCTCAAGTCCAAGTCTTGCTACTTTGGAGGTCTTAGTCTTCACTGGGTAAATATCCCACCAGGGGAGGCAACTGAACTGGAAGTTGGGATGTTGAGACTATCATTTGGCTTCTTGAGTTCCTCTTGCCAATGGAGCAGGAAGGAAAAAAAAGTTAACTGTAGTGGTTTACTATAATTTTCTAAATGGAGCTCAGGGATTCCTCTGGAGTGCCTCCTAGCATTGTAATAATCCAGTGCTAAAAGTTACTGGCAGACTGCAGCAACCCCAGATAGCCAGGATCACCAAGGTTCAGACCACTCAGGAATTGAGCTTTGAATTAGCCCACTAGCCAAAGAATCATGACCATGTGAGGTGCTGCCTGAGCACAAAGGGAACTTTTAGGAAAAAAGTTATCAATACCAAAGGTAATTTCAGAAGCAATTGCAGAAATGAAAATTATTGTCCCTATATTTTCTTCCTTGTTCTTCTATGTATAAAATAATATACTAATTTTTTATTTTGTTTCCCTATTTTTTCAAAATTACTAAATATTTGATGTCTATAAAACCTAACATACTGTCAGTTTTAGGGGCTGATAATTTTAGTATTTGTTGTACTACTTTTAAAAATGATGAATTTTTAAATGAACATACAGTAAAATTGACTTTTTGCTGTACAGTTCTATGACTTTAAATGCATATATAGATTTGTGTGACCACCATTACGATTAACATACAAAACAATTTCATCACCACCCTCCCAAATTCCTCCTATGTTATCCTTTTGTAGTCACACTTCCCTACTATGTGGCCTAACCTCTGATAAACACTAATTTGATTTCTATCGTGAGAGTTTAGTCTTTTTGACAGTGTCATATAAATGGAATCATACAGTATGCATGCTTTTGAGACTGGCTTCTTTCCTTAGCTTGATGCCTATGAGATTAATCCAAGTTATAAGGTATGTCAATAGCTCATTCCTTTTTATTGCCAAATAGTAATTGCCTGGTTTTTAATATATGGTGGATTAGTGGTAGTTGACTTTATAATTTATCTGAGATTTTAGGATATCAAGATGGGATTGTCCCTGAGGTAGAAGAGAAATGAATGGCACCCAGAGATGGACGCTTTAATTCAGTTATGAGTGTTCATGTATGTTGAGTAGCAAGAAGGGTGGACTGCTGCAGAATTGCAGTTTGATTCACTTTATTTGCAAACTGTCCCACTTTTCATGTGCTTTTTTGAACCAAAGAGATGAAACAGCTAAAACATTTCCAGGATTGTCTTGTAGCTGGATTCTATGTTAGAACTACTTTTGCCAAGGAAATGCATTCACGTAAGACTCAGAAGGAGTAAGTGAGCAACAGGAGATGGTAGCTGCAGGCGTGTGGATTAATTCTCCTGGCTGACATGGCAACAGGGACGTTTGGCTCTTTGGTTCTAGGAGGCACAGAGGTTTGAATGTATAGTCTTTAGCGTCACATATGCTGAGTGGTACAGGAAGGCTGCTGTGGAGTTTGCACGACAGTAGTTTTGTGGGTGGTAGGATATCACTCCAAGCTGTGTTCTATCTGGCTGCATAGATCCAAGCTTTGTTTACTGGCCCTTCAAGAAATTCTGAAAGGTCCCAATACTGCGTACTAAATTCCTTTCTCCTTAAACTGGAATAAGTGGATTCTGTTATCTGTAACTGATCCTTTGTTTCTGAAATTGAGAATTTGGGGATTCCCCCCTACACTGATCTTTGGATAATTTTTAGAAACTGTTAAGTTGATTGCTGTGTGTCTGAAATATTTAATATGAACAGTAAAACATTAATTGTTCTGATTTATGATGCACATCATGCACTCATGCTTGCAACACATATTCAGTGAGTGCTTATTCAGTGAGTGCCTATTCCATGAGTGCCTATGTACTAGATCTGAAAATATTATCATTAAGAGCAAACAGAAACTCTATTTTCATGGAGCTTCCATTTTAGTGAGGAGAAACAGACAATAAGCAAAATAGGCAATGATGACAGTGCTAGGGAGAGAAGTAAAGCAAGGAAGGGAGACAGGGAGTGATTGGGATTTTAGAAAAGGTGGCCAGTGCTTACTAAGAAAGTAACATTTGAGTAAAGATCCATTTGGGGAGAGGGAACAGACAAATAACAAGGTTTAGGGGTGGAAGCATGTCTGGTGGTTTGAAGGAACAGCAAGAAGGCCAGTGTGGCTGGCCTGTGGGGAGTGAGGTGCCTTGGAGATATAAAGTCAAGTGCAAACAGAGGTACTAACATTTCATGCTAAAGACTGACATACAAGTAATCAAAATATATATGTCAATATATATATATTCACATTATATAATTATATAAAATTGTACATTATATAAAATTATATATAATTTACACATTATAAAAATTATATATATCTTTCCTGATTATCAATAAAATATGAATACAGATTATAAAAACTTTCAGAGAAAACTCCTAATCTCCTAAGAAGACATTGGAGGAACCCCTTCCCCCCACCTCTTCCTGCGGGTTTTTGGATTCCCATGGAGAAAATTGTGTAAATCATTTAAGAACGGAACATTTATAAAGAGCTACAAATATACCAATAAGCATGGTGATGCTTTAGTTACATTAACTCATGTACATTAACTCATTGCACAACAAACTGATAGTGTCAGGTATTTTTAACTGTAATCTACAGATGAGGCAACTGAAGCCAAAGGAGGTGAGGCAGTGTGCCCCAAATCACACAGCCAGTAAGTAGTGGAGTTTCAGTTTAAAAAGCAAGTTTGTCTGACCCCACATTCTTCTTATTTGATCCCTGAAGGACATGCAGAGCAAAGGAGAGATATCTCACTGGTCAAAGGCTTTCATGGACTTAGAGTAAATGAAGTTATCCTATTTTAACTTTCTGCATATGACCTATTTTCCATTTTTTGAACCACCTCTTTTGTTCCTTTTAGAATTCTTTCCATTTATCCTCCCCAATTCCTCATACTTCTTCTCCTACAAGTTATTTAAGCTATGGTGACCAACTTGATGTGTAATACCTAGAATATGATAGAAGAATAGCTTAAGTGTCATATTCCTTTTTAATATGCCCCAGCTTTCTTGTTTTAAAAATTAAACTAATATATATTTTCTGTAAAACATTTGGAAATAGGGAAAAATGAAAAGAAATAGAAAAAAAAAAACACCCCACCCATATCATGTCATCCAGAAAATACCCATTATTAATCACTTGGTCTATTTTTTTCAGTCTTTTAAATATGGATTTTAGAGCCTAGTTAAGATCCTATTCTATGTAAAAATTTAAATTATTAAATATATCAAAAATCTAGAAAAACACAGATGGTAAAAAAAAAAAACCTCCTAAATGGGTGAGTCCTGGAATCAGACTGCCTGTGTCTAAACCTTACACAGTATCTTGCTGAGACACTTGTGCCTTTATTTGCTCATCTGTAAAATGGGGAGAATGAGTACCCACCTCATAGGGTTGTTTTGAGGGTTAAAAGAAATAGTGCTTGTAAAGCTTTTGGAACATTGCTGGTGCCTGTCCATTAAGTGCTCAATAGGTGTTAACTCAATAGGATTATAATCATTACCACCCCAAGCTCGCAATAAAAATAGTGCTACATTTATTATATTTACTTCAGATGTTTCCTTCCTTCTTTCCTTCTTCCCTTTCAGAAATAAAGTATTAGAGGTACAAGTGAAGTCCCTTTTACAGTCCTTTCTAATTCCACTCTTCTGTGTTTTCCTCTTGAAAAATCACTGTCCTGAAATTGGTTCATATCCTCTGCACATGTATTATACTTTTACTATGTTGAATATATCTATTGTATATAAATTTTGTATCATGATTTTCCTCATTTAATTGGAAGCATTTTCATAAAAGCTTATCTCTCTGTCAGATGCTTTTCTTAAAAGTTCTTGACTTAGGATCATATATCACTAAATATCAGTATTTACTTAACTGTTTCCCAAGTATTAGGTATTTAAGTTTCATTTATTTTCTTTTACCAATAACATCGGTGAAACTTTTTGTTCCTACATTTTAATATACATCTTTGATGATTTTTTTCAGGTAGAACTGATTGGCAGCAAAGGACAGAAAGAAATCCATAATGATTATAAAAGTAATATATAATAATTATGGAAAAATTGAAAACATCTGTAAAAATGAAAGAAAAAATGCTTGTGCACCAGCATTAAAAGATTAACACTGCCAACAGGTTTATCTTCTCCTAGACATATTCCTTCCATAAAACACACTTAAATCCCCTCCTTTCCCCCAAGAAACGCTATACTTGGGAATATACTGTTTATTTAGATTTACATTAATGTTATTTAAACACATTTCCTCAATTCATTTTGTATTCTCTGAAAAACATGATTTTCAATGTCTGTATAATCGTACTGTGTGAAACAGCATAATTCACTTAGTCATTCCCCCATTTTGGAGCACTTAGATTATTTCATATTAAACTGTATTGGACAATAGTGAGTATTTCTATAGAGAAACTAACTAGAATTATTAATAATATTGAATACTTGAGAAACTGCTTCATATCCAATGCTAAATTATATATAATACAAACAATATATTTTATAGAGTTACTTAAGCTCTGCTGTCACAGACTTTAATGACTTGAGAAAATATTCATGTTAAGGAAAAATAAAAGCAAATTACAAATTATAATCCCAGTTTTGCAGTACACACACAATTAAATACAAGGAAGAAAATTCCCCAAGATGCTAATATCATTAATAGTGTCATCTCCGGGCGGTGGGATCCCTAGTGATTTTTAAAATCCTTCCTGACAATCTTCAATATTTTCCAAAATGTTTACAGTAAACATGCATAACTGTTATAATCAGAACACATATACACACCAGACCGAGGAGAGAGAGGGGGGAGAGAGAGAGAGGGAGAGAGAGAGAGAGAGGAGAGAGGGAGATAGAGAGAGAGGGAGAGAGAGAGAGAGGGAGAGAGAGAGTTGGGGGTCGGGGGCGGGTAGGCAGAGAGAGAGAGAGGGAGGGAGAGAGAGAGGAAGAGAGAAAAGAACTTTCATATTTCATGTAGAGATGTTTATTAAAGGACATTAGAGACAGTGCAACAAATTCAAGTCAACTTATATTGAGTCTGCCAGGTAGATTTCTCCAGATGCTCAATTATCAGAAATTTGGGTGTTCCTTTTGAACAACAGGATAATTCACTCATTCACAGAATTTTAGACGAAAAGACCCTTGAGATCCTTGACACTGACGAAGGTGTACCCCCTTTCTTCTCTGCCATTTCACGCAAATCCTAACCACCCCCAAATTCAATCTGGCGCCAGCTAGCTTAGATTCTTACGAAGGGATGCTCCTGGGGCGCATCTGTGTGTGTTTGTGTGTGACGCGGGAAGTAGGGAGATTTTAAAGACTCGCCGCCGGAAAACAACGTCCTGATGTCCTGGATTTTACTCTGGCTCCCTGCCCTCACCCCCGGCCCCCGGAGCGCCCCTCCCGGTGGGCCAAGGGAACTGGGGATGGGGCACACTACGGGGCCACCCCGACCTTTCTCGCCGTCTACCGCGTAATGAGGCTTCCGCCCCCGGCGGCCGCGCAGCCCCACAGCACCAGCCCTGCTGGGCCGCAGCCCCCGCCCGCGCCACCTGCTCCCGGGCTCCCTCGTCTCCGCCCCGCGTCCCGCCCCCGCGCCGCGCCCGCGCCCCGCGGTCCCTCCCTCCGGCGTGACGGGAGCACCGGCGCCGGCCGCCCGGGCCGCGAGCGCAGCCGAGTTGTCACCGGGCTGACGGGTAGGGGGCCAGCAAGCGGGGAGCCGAGCGCGCAGCCCTCGCGGCCCGGGAGCCACTCGAAGCGCGCCTCACCCGGGGAGGCTGCCTTCCTGCCGGCCCGGCGGGCTGACCGCAGCGGGGCTGAGATGCTGCCCCTCGCCCGGGGGCCGGCGCGGGGGAGGGGCCGGGGGCGGCCGGCCGGAGCCCCCTCCCGCGGGCTCTCGGCGCCCTGGAGCCCTGCCTGGATTTGCTGCTGGGCGCTCGCCGGCTGCCAGGCGGCCTGGGCTGGGGACCTGCCCTCCTCCTCCGGTCGCCCGCTTCCTCCTTGCCTGGAGGTGAGTCGCACCTGGTCCTTAGCCTGGAGTTTGAGGGGGGAGGGGGAAGGAAGGAGATGAGGGGTGAGGGTCATGCCAGTTAATTGCTCTCTGCCGCTGCCTGTTTCCTTCCTTGGAGGAAAGGGCTTTTCGTTCGTTTCCAGGGATGAAGTTGGCCGCCCCGGGAAGCCACCTGAGAGAGGGTATGTGACTCTGCTGTCTTTTAGGGGATGCTTTTCGAGCTCCTGTGTTTTGAGGGCTCTGAAGGACTTTGCGGCGCCCTCTTTGGAGTGCCCGGCTTGAGGACCTGGGGCCAAGGGAGAGATTTCAGCGGGGGGAGGTGACCAGGGAAGCCCCGCCAGTGGGATTTGGAGACCCATCTCTTCATAGCTTTTCTAGAGAGCCAAATACTGCCTCGGGAGACTTCCTGCTCCCCTCTCCCCTCCCCCTTTCTCCACTCCCCAGTGTCTACAAACCTTCTTCCTACTCCCCTGCACTCAGCTTCCTGATAAGGCTCTAGGGGCTTGCTAAGCCAATGCTAAGCGGTGTCACTTGGCATCCTTCTGGCAAAACACGGATGTGAATGAGGAAGAAAAGAAGTGTGTTCTTAAGGAAGAGGTGGGTTGGTGATTTAGGAAATTAGAAAAGACGGAGTGAATATGCTCTTTTTGGGAGATGTCCATCACCCGGCTGAAACATTGCCACTGTGTATTTTAAAGTTTGAGATTATTGTTGATGTACAGCCAAGAAGGATAAATTATGGGTGATGAGATTTTCTCCTGCTTTTAGGGGGAACTGGGCTTTCTGTGCCAGAAATTTACAGAGGGGTGTCACTGGTACTTGTATTGGGTGTTTCTCTTTCCTTTTAGTGTTCCAGGAAGTGCATCCTCTTAATGAAAATCAATGAGGGAAAGGAAGCAACATTTCTGACCTACTTAGTGATAATATTGGGGAGGATATGAGGAGTGGATACTGTTTTTAGGAAGATTGCTAGGAATCATGGTGATGGGTCATTTTAATTGATGTAACAAAAGTAGGTTAGGTAATAGCCCCTCTGGGAAGAAAGACCAGACCTTGTTCCTTTGTGTCACTTGTGAATTTTACCCAGTCTTGAATTATAGAATATCTGTGTTCTAGACATCGTCCGTCATCCATGGATTTCACCTTCTCCCACAGGACCAGTCCCAGGATAGACTGAAATGAAAGAGAATCAGATCAAAGGCGTGTGTGTGAGCACACAGTAGTGCTGTAATTGGAGAAATTAGTGCAAAAGCTCAATGAACAGCTGTGTTTAATTTCAGAGTTTATTAGTATAATTGGTTGTTTAATCTGTATTCTCCTATCACCTGGGAATAGTCCAGTCTTCCAGGCTTCCACAGAAGGCTGCTTATTGGGTACCTTCTGACTGAACAGTTACCACAGGACAGACTTAAAACCTTGCCCTCTACCTCATTATGCAAAACCTATTTTTTTTTCCTGAAGCAAGAAGTCTTAAGATTCTTGTAAAATTAATTCTTAGTAATGAAGACTCTGCTTGAAACTGGTGAAAGTCAGGGCCAGTAGGGGTGATGCTTTTGGCCACTGTAGGCAGACTAACCCTTTGGATAAGCACGTGTTCTCCACATGTATGCCTAGGTGGACTGGAGTGACAGTCTGCAACTTATGACAGAAATATTGAAACCAGAGGCAGGAAGATGGCAGAAGGTTCAGGAAGGTGGTGTTCATTTAATTGTACTGACTTTAGAAACTGCAGGAGACTCAGTCCCTTGAGGTTTCAAGTTTGAATTTATAGGAATAAATAGAATGTATAGGAGGATGCTCCCGAGCCTGCCAGTGGCTAGTTGTTTTAGAAATAATGATGCACAGGGCCATTTATATTCTTCATGATGACTGATGATTGCCTGGGAGTCAGAGGTTCCTTTGGGACACAGGAGGGGCCAAGTGGCTTCTCAGGGGCTGAATCTGCTCCTTGGCATCCCGTCTAACCAGCTGAGCTAATTTATAGAAGCGATCATTGTTTCTCTCCCACATTGTTTTTAAGGGGAAAACGAGAGGACTGAGTGTTTTTCAGGCTTTGAGGGTAAGGGTCGCCTTGTGCTTATGGGTCGGGAGGGGACTTCCTCTGAGACAGAGCTATGGGCCAGACTGCTGTGAACAAAGTGACTATTCGGTGCCCACTCCTGCCCCTTTATCCCTTTCCACTCTTTACTAACAGAAAAGCAGGTGAGTGTCACATGTAAGGGACAGCTCCACGCCATGGAGAGGACAGGGAGAGAGAGAGAGTGAGGGGTCTGAGGCTGGAGACGAAAGCCAACTCTTCACAACAGGAGAGAGTGTTGAAGGGAAAAAATCTGCAGGTAAATCTAAGCCTCATTTACTCCCAATAGTTTGTCTCATCCTCATCGATCAGTATTTTTTATCAAAGTAGTCACATTTAACTTAAGTTACATGGACTCTCATTTTCCTTGCCTGGCTTTGGAGGAAGGCGACACAAGGGAGAGGACGAGAAGCACAGCAGACTTGCCTGGGAGTAATCTTGCTATGATTGCCTGAGTTCAGGAAAAAGGCCCTTCCAAAAGACAGCTGGGGAGAGATGGGTAGCGTTTCACTTAGAGTCTTGTTGGAGGATTGGACTCTGGGTTGAAACTCCTGCCATTCAGCTTCCTTGGTCAAAGTCTTTGGATTATGGAGCCGAAAAAAGGAGAAAAATGATGACTTGGGAATGCCCAGCCAGGGATCCCATCAGCAGGGTGGACGCACAGGCACAGAAAGGAAGGGGAGGCAGCAGCAAAAGTGCAGCCAACATGCCAGCAGCTGAAGGACAACAATAGGGTGTGACTTTGACCCATGATGTTTAAAGAAAAAAAGAGGACTGGGTGTGAGAAAGTACAGAATTAATTTTCTTCAGTTTTTTGTGGGGGAATAAGGATAAGTGTCCTCTGGGTTTCTTGGTATCTCTTTTTCACTTGTAAGATGATAGTAATAAAAGGGGCCCTGCCTGTCCTTATTGTGAGGATGAGATGGGATGAAAATAAGTTAAAAGAAAAAAACCCTATATAAATAAGTGAGAGTGGATGATTGCTAGATTAGTAGATCTAGGTCCCGATGTTTCAGGAAGGGTCTATAGTGAGACTTCAGAGGTTCAGAGAATAGGCTTATCCAAGACTTGGATGGAATGGAATTTTTGGCTCATTGAATAATAGAACTTAATGGGGCTGCCAGAGGAAAAGAAAGATACAGGCCAACAGATGATTCAGAGTTGGAGTAAGGGATTAGAAGATAGAGTGCATGAGAGTCAAAAGGACAGGACTAAGTGGATTATGTGTGCATTATTTAAGTTTGGAAAATTAAATCACAGAATAGCTTGATTCTTAGTTCACTGCTCTAATATGTACATAATACGATTCTGCTCGTCTCTGAGTTTTAATCGAATGATGACTTTTTTTGCTAAGAGTTTTTATTCCACAGTTATTGAGCTTAAACTTTGTGCCAGCCGACGTGTCAGCTGATGTGAAATTACAAATTAAAAAAAATTTTTTTAATTGGGTAAGGATGAGACAGACACGTAAACTAACAATTGCAGTGAAGCGATTTGGTGCCAGGAGAGAAGAAAGAGGCTGTAAATGGGAGGATCCGAAAAAGACCTATAGCAGAACTGAGTGAGCCTTAAAGGATAAATAGAAATTTGCCAAGCAGTAAACGGTCAGATGTGAGTGTGCGCTAGTTTGGGGGAAAGACATTCTGGTATCAAGCACAGATTGAAAATGGCAGAAGCACAAACCAGTGTTAGGCTATGTAACTGGTTATACCTGGAGTGCTGCCTGCTATAAGGAGCCTGATGAGAGATGAGTCTGTGAGGCAGGCAGGAGCCTGATCATAAGGGACCTTCTGTCATACCGAGAAGCTGATCTTCATTTGGTAGATAATGGGAGCAAGAGAAGGATTTAAAAATCAGGAGTAAGAAAACACGCTTTAGTTTGGCAGCAATACGGAGGTCACATTAGAAGGGCGGGACCTACCAGTAGCAATGATCATAGTCCAGGTAAAGGATGGCAGAGCTGCAATTGAGGAGCAGCAGTGAAGATGGAAAAGGGGGCACGATGTTAGAAGACAGAATTGACAGGAACAGATGTGGACGGTGAGTGAGTGGAAGCTTCTGCCTTGATAGAGGATGGTGCCTCTGCCCTCCACCAGGAGGAACGTGAGCAAAGTGCGTTAAGGAGCCTGGTCCTGGAGAGCTGACCTTGAGAGAGTTCCTTAGGCAGTTTGGTAGCAGGCCTTGTTGCTCAGGGCCATGGTCCAGGCTGGTGTGGAGATGCAAGAATCACTTGAGTGAAGGGCATGGTTGACACTGCTGGATTTGATGAGATCAACCAGGCAGTGAGAACAAAGGACAAAAGAGTAGGACTTGGGTTTTACCAGCATTAAAGGGGGGAGAGACTGAGTAGCACACAAAAGAAACAAGTAAGTGATAGCAAGTATAAGGGAAATACAACAGTGCAGAGTGATGGGGAAAGGGAGAAATGCCTTTGAAGAAGAAAGGGGTTGGCTGTGGTGTCAGTTGCCCAAAGAAGTTTGAGTATGAGGACTGAGGTGGGGAGGGTATAGCTCAGTGGTAGAGCATGTGCTTAGCATGCACAAGGTCCTGGGTTCAATCCCCAGTACCTCTGTTTAAAAAATAATAAACTTAATTACTCCCTCCCCGCCACAAACAAAACAAGACAAAAAGATGAGGAATGAAAAGTGAAGATTGAATTTGACGGTTAACTCACTGGTGCTCGATGCCAATGTGGTTCCTGGGGAGTGGTGGAGACGGTATTTACTGGGAGGTGAGGCAGTAGTGACAGAGTAGAATTTTATTGTATATAGCCTTCCGAGATGTGATAAGAAATTGGGTTTTCCAAGTCTGTATCAGTCAGGGACTTGTAAGTGGTCATGTCTTCTGTTTCAGACTTAGAAGGGAGCCGTTAAGAAATAACCTTTAACCTTTCTGCAGGAAGTCTCTGAAAGTCATGTGCTATGGTGAGGGTGTCAGAGATTCTAAAGCCACCCTATTGCTGAAGGAGTGAGGATTCAGCCTCTGTTTTCAAGCAATGAACATAATTCATCTGGCCTGTTAGGCTTGTGGAGGTGAATTTTCCATTTCAAGTTCTTAGGCTCAAAACCATTTCTCATGTTTTAGGCAAATGTGAGCAAGTATTCACACCATCAATATTTACAATGTAAAACTAAGAGTTGACAGATCCTTGAAGTGTCATATTTTAGCACGAGGGATGGAAATAGCAGAGCGTAGTGTAGAGTGGCACGTTTTCCTTGCAGGGTGTAGTCTCCGAAAGTGCCTTGGATCTTAGAAGAATTCTTGATCATCAGAAAACACCAGTTAAATTTTGGTTGCCTTTTCCTTACCCTGGAAGAAACCATGGATAATTCTTATCCCTGTTTGCCTTTCTTAGTTGAAGTTTTCTGTAATGTTTCAATAGTAAAGGCATATTTACTATGTACTTATGTACCAGGTACTAGCAGTAAAATGTGGAACAAAACACATGGCCCTTGCCAACATTGAGCCTTATAATCTCATGAGGGTGGAATCAAAACACTGCCACGTATCAGGTAATCCCATTTGTCATAAGTTCTGTGATGGAAACTGACTGTATGCGGTGGGGGTGTACAGCCTTTCTAGTCTGGTTGTGGCAGGGGATTCCAGAGGAAAAGATGTTGAAGCTAAGCCCCAAAGAATGAGTAGGAGTTTGTTGAATGAAGGTCGTGGGTTTTGGTGATAGAATGTCTCATTCAGAGGAAGCTTTATGGCTAGATGGATTTCTGTAACCCCCTTTACCCACTCGTGAAGTACTGAAGACAGATGGCTTCCAGTCCCAGACCTTTGTTGACTCTTGCACATACATATGCTGTCCTACAAATGCTTGGCACACACAGGGCTACCCTGTATGGATGGGTGAGTTGTACCCAGCTGTGGGGGCATGGAAGGAGCTGGAATCTATCCAGTGCTTAGTGTGCCCAGCCAGCTGCCCTGGCACAGATCTACATCCATCCTGGGGAAGGAGGACCCTTTTCTGATTCATATGTCCAGAGACGGCACCATTTTCTGTGTCACTCAAAGTTGCCATATGGCTTACGGGAGGCTCTAGTCTTCCCCTTCCCCCAAACCATTCTCATTGAAGGCAGGAATATCATCATGTTACTCAGCTAACCATGATTAAATATCTTTTTGTTTAAGGCATTTTAGAGGTTTTGAAAATGAGTCAGATACAGGTCTTCTTCTCTGGGAACACTAATCACTGCCTTGATAACAGAGTGGATGGCTTCTACTTTTTCAATTATGAAAAGGAATTGATCTTTATAATGCATTTAATCCTAACAGACACCTCACCTTCTCTAAGTTGTACCAGATTCAAGACTGAAACATAAGCCCAAAGATCAGAATGTATTGAAGTTTATTCTCAAGTCAGTTTACAGCTCTGCAGTTCAGAGTACTGTTTATTACTTATTCAAAACTTGACTTTAATGAAGTAGTTTTCACTTGGTTAGTGGTTCTCAAAGTGTGATCCTAGGAGTAGCACTGTCAGCATTACCCAGGCGTTTGTTAGAAATGCAAGTTCTTGGGCCCCTTACACACCCTACTGAATGGAAACTCTGGGATTGTCCCAGCCAGCGTTCCAGGGGCTTATGATGCCTGCTGACAATTGGAGCCCACTGCCCTAGCTATAAAGTGATGGATACAGTTTTAGTTGTCTGGAACCCAGGGACCTGTTTTGTTGCTTAAATTCCTTCAACTGTAACCCTAGCGTACTTCCTGCTTCTGCAGGGCATCTTAGAAACTCCTAACATAATCACATCAAATAGAGCACGAGCTCCTCTCGTTACCATGAGGTACATCAGCAAGCACTTGTCAACTCTCTTTTGTACACCAGGTCCCAGGCAAGAATGCTGGCAATAGCACAGCATGCAGAGGGTATCTGTAGGTAAAACGTACATTGAAACTCTAAATGGAGATGATGTTTATCATTGACTTAAAACATTCCTAGAGATCACCATTAGTTAAGTGTTCAGGGAATCATTATTTATATTAAAGTAAGACAAAGGATCATTCCAAATTGTAAATAGTTGTGCCATTTGCTATTAAGGATGAAAAAAAGTTATGCCATTTGCTATTAAGGATAAAAAGATGGCAGATCATTAAAATCCTGGTAAACATTCACTAAATCAATAGATAGAAGTCATGAAGTTGGCATGTTTGACATAAATACATCTTCTTTGCTAACCAAGAAGAAGATAGGTAACCCTTCCATAAGGGGTTGTGAGATTAATGTACATCCATGTTTACTAAATAATTAGCCTCCGTTTTGTAAACTGTAGAAATCACAATTCTCAGATCATTTTTTCAGAAGCGGAAGGCTTCTGAATTCCTGTAATCTGTATTTTGATAGAGGATCATACATGGGTTGTTAAAGGTTTATTTAGGCTATGTGTGAACTTAATACATGTTAATGAAACTGAATGCTTTTTAATGTGGTTAAAAAAAATGATATCTGAATCTTGTGTTATCCATCACCAGCATCTTGCCTAGTACCTGGTGTATATGTGCTTATAGCCTGATAGAAGAACATACATGGAAATGATGAAGTACCTCTCTCTGAGATAGCCATTAGGATAGAAGAACATGGCAATATTAAGAGGGTATGGTTAGCCTTCTTGGTGTTTTCCATGTTTGTTACTTATGAGGGAGGAATGTTGTTCCAACATTTTGGAGCATTTTGCTCCAATGGCATTTTTCATTTTGCTAAAGTAGAAGGAGTATTGAAGGTAATGAAAGAACTTACTCAGATCTGAGCCCTGCCACTGATTTGTGTGGCCTTGAGCAAATCAACCTCTTGGAGTCTTTTTGTGTCTGCAGATGGAGATATTTTAACTCCTGCCTTATCCCCATTAGATTTGCCGTGAGGACAGGCTAATGCATTTGAAAATGCTTTGTAAATTTTAATGCAATGCCATATGTTGTTATCCTTGTGTAAGTTAAATACGGTGTTTCTAAGGGGGTGAATTGAAGTGTGAAAGGATTGGGATGTGGGTAGGAAACTTTGTTTATTGACAAAAGCATTTTATAGGCGTATTTTTTTCTAATCATGGAGGTTGTGCATTGTGAAAATTTTAGAGGAAGGAGGGCATAAAAAAAGAAATGTCAGCTCTAATTCTTCCACCCAGGGATATCTAGTGTTAAGGTTTTAGCCCATTTTCTACCTGTATATTTTCTTTTTCCTTTTTAAAAACATGCATGTGTGTTTTATGTAGAAGTTGTTATCTTTTCCTTGGTTATTATAAGCATTTCCCAATGACATTAATGTTTCTTTATAAATATTTTTGTAATATTTTAAAATATTTTAATATGTGATATATTGCAAAATACAGCATCACTTGAATATCTGCCCCTGTTCACTTATGAACCATTTACTCCGTTTACTTCACTGTTTCACTGAGAATGCTCTTTTCTAGGTCAACAATGACCTCTTCTTTGCTAAGTCCAGCTGTCATGCCTCATCTTTGCCTACATTATTGGAACACTGGCTGAGTCCTCCATCACCACTGAAATGTTTACTTGACTTCAAGTGCACCACGCTCTCCTGGTTTTTCTCGTACTCTGCTGTGATCCTTCTCAGTCTTTGCTGGTTCCTCCTCGTCCCCCTGACTTCTTTACATTGAGGCTGCCCGCTTCAATCCTTAACTCTCTTATCTTTTCTGTTATCCTCATACTCTAGGTGCTACATCCAGTCTCTTGGCTTTAGGTACCATCTGCATATGGGCAGCTCTCCAGTTTACATCTCTCACGTGGACCATCTTGTGGATTCCTGACAAGCACAGCCTCAGTGTCTCCACTTGGATAAATTCCTCAAATCTTCCAAAACCGAACTCCGAATGTTCCCCCAGGCCTATTCCTGCATCGTCTTCCTCTTTTCCTTTAATGGTGACTCCTCCCTTCCAGTTGCTCACGCCTCAGACTTTGGAGTCTCCGCTGACTTCTTTTCTTCCCACATCTTACTTCCAGTTTATAAACAAACTCTTTTCTCTGCTTCCAGATAACCAGAGTCAGAACCTCTCACCCTTTGGTCTGTCCCATCTGGGCCACACCACCATTGTATCTCTCCTGCATTATGGCTCTAGTTTCCCATCTTAATCTCCAGTTTGATCTCAGCAGCAGAGTCAAGAGATCACTTTGAATCATAAGTCAAAAGCTGTTACCTTTTGGTCAAGGCTCTTCCAAAGCTGCTTTCAGAACCAAAGCTCTGATGGTGGCTTACAAGGCCCACCATAATCTGGCCTCCATGAAGCTTCTAATATCATCTCTTATTAACCCCCGCACCCCCCAGTTCTTCACTCTGCTTCAGCCTCTCTGGTCTCCTCTCTTTCTAGACTATGTTGTGTAAGCTCCTTTCTCAGGGCTCTGCACTGGTCCTTTCCTGTGCCTGCAGATCTCTTCTCGGGTATCTGCTTGACTTTCCCCCTCACAACCTTCAGGTATTTTACTCAAGTGTCTTCTCAGTGGCCTCCCTTGGCCACCTACTGAAAATTGTAGCCTCCTCCTCTCTATCCCCCTTTTCATGCTTTTATTTTTCTCCATAGCACTTTTTAGCATCTATCATAATATATATTTTAATTATTATGTTGTTTTTAATGAGCTCACTCTCAGTAAATTGTAAGTTCCAGAAATTGCCTTGTAAAGACAAGGTAGTCCCTTTTTTCTTTTCTTCTTTCCTTCCTTCTGTTGTTGTTGTTGTTGTTGTTGTTGTTGTTAAGCTCCTGTGTTCCTAGCACCTCAAACAGTGCCTGGCACTGTGTTGAATGAATTGAGACGATTTAATTTGGGGCACTTAGATTGTTTTTAATTCTTTATAGTATAAAAATATCATCATAAACCACAAAGCAAAACATTGTCTGAGTTTCTGATTATTGAAGATAAAATTGCAGCAGAAATATTAGGTTGAAGGGTATGAACTATACCCTGGCTAAATTTATGAATATTAATTTGATGGTGGAAAATGCTGTCTCGCTGGTGTTATTTACATCTCTTTAATCACTACTGAAGGTCAGTATTTTTTATGTGACTTAGCTTTTTGTATTTCACTTGTTGTGGGGTTTCTGTGTGGGTGTTTTCACTTAGCATTTTTCGTATGCACATGGAGCTCTTAAAAGAGTAAGGCTAACATATATACAGAACACTGAAAAATATCCTTCCCTAGGTTTTTTTCTTGTTTACATGCTTTGAGATAACATAAAACCCAGAGAAAGTAACTATTTAGATAATAAGAATGTATATGGAATTGGTTCCCTTAACATATAAAAGAGGACTAAATTTTAATTTAAAAAACCTCTGATGTTTGATACATAGTACCTTATTAAATTCCTACCATATATGAAGCCTTTCACGTGATTGGCTGAGAAAAATCCTGAAACAGCTGCAAAGTGACCAGGAGTTCTCCGGCTTGTGTTGACAGTCTTTGTTCTAAGAGTGTGTTTTTGAAATTTCACGACAGCCCTACTTCATTCTCTGTTACTTCTTTTTCAGTGGCCATTCATATGTTTATTTGTTCTTGTAGCATTTAATGAGTTCAGATTGTGTATTTCTCTCATAGGAGAACTAGTAATAGGTAAGTCTATGATGGTAGTAGAGATGTGTTAAGCACTGTGATGCAGTCATACACAGAGTTATACTGACGCACAGAGACGGGAGGTTAAGTCGCACTAAGGAACTCTGGCCTCAAAGAAAGTGATCTTTGAAAAATTTCTAGATTTTTGAGATTTCTAGGAGTGCTTTACAGGATACACAGAGGCCAGCATATCTCAGTCAAAGAAAATAGATTGAATGACTACGTTACTGAATTCAGGTCCAGCTACTTGCCGTTCAAAAGCCAGTACTTGAGGGGCAAGTGTTGGTAGAAAGGAACGTTTGCTTCAATCCAGAGGCCGGTAACTGGTAGTCTACTTGGCATCATCTTGATTGTTTTAAGTTCAGTTAATCTTCACTTCTAGGGTCAGTTTGTTCCCATTTCTCGGAATTGTGGCAGCTTATGTCATGGCTGCATTCTGGTCTTCATGTAGTTAACTTCTTCCACCTGGTGGAGGCTTCAGTATCTACCCGACCCCTCAAAAGATATGGCTTCGAATATTATCTGTAGCCTTAGAAGAGGAACTAAAGGTCCTTGACTTTGTTTAATGACTCACCTATTATTACTCTGTCCTGTTTGACTGCTTTTCCTTTGCTTCTGCAGTTCCTCACTTCTCTGATGAAATTTATTCTTTGACTAAAGTTTTTCTGCAGCAAAAGGCAGGCCAAGGACATGGTGTGGGGTGGTCTGTCCTGGGAAGGCCCCATAGGGTCTTGCTCCATTTCACACAGGGGAATTAAACCATATGACCATGTCAGGGGCTAGAGTGAAGGCACGTGGGTGACAGTGGCAAGAGATGACTAGCTAATGAGGAAGACAGAGACTGAGGGTTTTGTGAGGAAAACTTTGGGAAGCCATTGACATCAGATTAGAAAGTTTATTCTATTTGTGAGTGGAGGGGTATTCAAGGGGCATAATGTTGGAGGCAGGAAGATCAGTTAGGAGACCATAGCTTCTCCCATGGAGAGGAAAACACTGTCAGAGCTAAGCAAATGACAGAATGGAAGGGGAGATTAGGAGATGGATTTGACAGCTGAGTGATAAATTTCAGTCTACCATGACTTCTGGGGATTTTGCTTTGGGCTACATGGTAGATGCTCTGCATTTCACTGAGATTGACATGATAGATGCTCTGCATTTCATTGAGATTGAAAATTGAGGAGGTGAATGAGGTGACTGGAAGAAAGAGGATGAGTTCATTATTGGCATCCTGAGTTTAAAGTGTCTAAAGGGACATCAAGCAGTGCCTTCCCAGGGACAGTTGGATGTACGGGAGTGCAAACAAAAGGTGACTTGGGATCCAGGAGCACGTAAGAGGTGGTTGAAGCCAGTGGTGTTGATGAGGTCACCTGGGCTATAAGCACATAGCAAGACCACGTGTTGAAGGGAAGGTTTAGGGAAACATCAGCATTTAAGAGGCAAGCAGAGCAAGAAGTGATGGAGAATGAAACTGAGAAGGCACAGCCAGGAGAGAGTGATAGCACACAGACTGGCTGCAGGTCGAAGGGTAGGTGACCAGCAAATCTGCAGTATGATGCAGATATGTGATCTTTGATGTTTGGTAAGCCATTTGAAATGTCATATCCTTGTGGACAAGATGCAGAAGCATATGCTGAATGATATAAGTAGCCAATCTTGGCTGTTTGAACAAATGTACTCTGAGGTTATTTAAGGAATTGATGCTAAACTGGAGGAAGATTTCCAATGTAATGTCTTTGGTCTTAGTGTCTAGTCTCTGTCCTGTTACTGTTCCACTTTTAGTATTAAATCAGTAATTTGGCTTTGAGAAGGCTTAACCAAATTATGTAAAGTCTGGAAGCTGGGAAAGATGCCTAATGAGTTGGAAAGCAGAATTGGTATTCAAATGATTATGAAAGGCTAGAATACTGGGCCAACATAATTGTTTTAAATGTGGACTGTCCTTATTGGTTCTGAAATCTAGATGTAGCATAAGATGAGGAATTCTTGCTTAAAAGTACTTTTGAATCCTCAGATGCCATGTGGCCGCTAAAAGGAATGATGGGCAGGAAGGAGGGTTCTTAGGTTCTATTAATATGAGCACAGTGTGTAGCTCATAGAAAATGGACATTTAACAGGTATTAATATAACTTCAGTGCAATATTTGAAGACAGACATTGACATATGGAGATACTAGTTTAAGGTGCGAATAAGGAAGGTAAACTGTGTATTTGGCAAGTATCTCTAAATGCTTGAGGACTGATCAAAGAAATTGAGGCTGTTTAGCTTGATGAAGTTGTAAGGGGACCACAGTAGTGAGCTTCCAATAACAGTAAGTGCAGTAATGCTCATTTAGAGGACAAGATTAGGGTTAGTGGGTAGTAGATAGAAAAATGCAGAATTTAGTTCATCCAGGAAGGTGTTTTATATTTGTAGGGTCATGTGCTACTTTTTTGAACTCCACAAGTTGCAGGGTCATATCTATGGGTACCATGAATTCTGGTTTACTGCATTGCATCTAGGTTACTGAGGTGGATTTAAGGTGCAGTTCGATGAATGTGTCCGTGTCTCTCTCTATATATACACATATACTGTAACAGGCGAGAAGATAAATCTTTTTTCTTGGTGCTTTAGTCTTAGGACACATTCTTTCTTAATCTGTCATCCTTAGGACTGTATTCTAAGATTGCTAGGGAGTAAACATAAGGTAGTGCCCTTTGGTGTTTAATGTCCCAAAACTGAGAGCAGAAAGAAGTGGCCATTTGAAATGTCAGTTTAACACATACTTCTGTATGATGATTCTTTGGCCTGGCAATAATGCATACTAGGAAATAACTTGAGCCAAAATAATCATTAGATGTTTAAACAGTTCTGAGCTTGGTATACTAGAGAAGAGCTTCCCTATCTAAAGAGCAGATAAATACTGACATTACTTTCTCTAGCTTTTTTTTTACGGTTTCATTTTTCACATTTAACCTTTTAAAAATTAAAAACAATGTATGTGCATTTAAGAAAAATGAATAAAAACACCCTTAATCTTACCAAATCAGCATAACCACTCTTAACATCTTAGCATTTGTAATAGGAATAACATATAAGAAGAAGAATAGCCAGGTACGGTTTGAAGACACGTCCTGTATTAACTCACTCATCCTCTAGCCCCTAATGAGCTCAGTCGTAATACGTCCAGCATGGTTACAGGACTGTGAGCTCCCCCAGTGCCTACACTGTTAAACCATATTGCCTCTATCACATAATCTTTGCATATATTTCTTTATGAATATGCATGTAGGTTTACAAAATGGGAATATTCTGTAATACAGTTTGTTAATCTACTTTAAAAACAATATGCTGTGAACTTATTCCTACATTTTAACTCATCTAGATTTTTATTCAGTGCTCATTGTCAGGTAAGCCTCTGACTTTATTTTCTGAATAGCCGGCTTTCATAAATAGTATTTTGAACAATCCATAATTCATCTTTTCTCCTTTGGTTTGTTTTCTATACCATCTATTGTCTAGGGGTGTGTGTCTCTGTGTGTGTGTGTGCGTGTGTGTGCATTCGTGTGTATGTATTTATGTGTGTATATGTGTTATTTGTAACTATTATTTAATGTATAATATATGGAATATATGGCATATTGTATATACACAGAAATATTTTGTTTCTTTTGGGTTGCTTTATATTGATTTTTTTTTTATACCACGATTGCACATAGTTTTATACTGTGATTTTGTGCCATACTTTTGCTTTTCTTTCGTTGGAAGGTTTCTTAGCCTTTCTTACTCCACTTAGTCTTCCAGTTCAACTTCAGAATAATTTTGACAATTTTTTAAAAATTCTCATTGGAATTTCCTCTTGGGTTCTGTTAAATCACTTCATTTATTTGGGAAAAAGTGTCATCTTTATAGTATTCACATTTGAAGACAGTCTGTTTCAGTCTGAGGCATTTTGTATTTCCCACTAGCATATCTTCGTATACCTAGTTATTTTTTGCTACTATTTTCTGTGGCAGTTTCCACCTACCATTTTGCTTTTTGATTTTTCCCTGGTATGTTGAAAAGCCACTTGTTTTTGCAAATTAATAGTATATCTAGTCTCTTACAGAACAGTCTGGTTAATTCTAATATTTTGTTAGTTAATTGTCTTCAATTTTCTTGATCACAAGTGCCATTTGTTGAGTAATTAAATGTGGAAAAGATTTCTATTAGCAGTAATCCTCATAGCAGTCCATGCCTCCACTTTTAGAGATGAGGAAACTGGAGCTGAAGGGCAGTTAACAACTTGCAAAAGATGACAGAGCTTGTGAGCCATGAGGGTGGGATGTATTTGTCTGTAGAGACCCCTGTGAACCCCATTGCTTCCCATTCTGCCTACACGTAACTGGTCCATACTTTCAGCTCCCTATGGCTGTGTCCGAGAGGCTAAGTATTAAGTGTACCAAGCAGCTATTTATAAATTTTTTCTCCTTTAGTCAATTATTTTGAGATTATTCCTTTTTCTCAAGGTAGTAATTCCTTTCTCAAGTGTTTCAGAAATCCACCTTTTCCTCCAAGGCATATGTTGGTGTTCCTCCTGTCTTAGCCAGGGAGCTTTCTGGACCACTGCGTTTTACCCACACACAGGTGTGTGCATGGCCATTGGGCCTCTTGCCTCTAAGATGAGAAGTCTGTGCAAGTGTCCCTAGTTCAACCTCTGCTGTCAGGCAAACTTTCCTCCCATGCTGTGCTGATCAACTAAGGGGATCTCATTCTGTCTATACTAGATTCTTGACTGGGAGATTGATTTTAGAGTTGTAAAGAAGCAGAGCTTTCTGTGGTTCTTCCAGGGTAAGCAGCACATGACAGGCACCCGATCTAGGGCATGGTCTGCCTCTGTCTTTATTTGTATGGTTCAGGGAACAAAGGATGGAGATGAAGAAGTAAGTGGGGTTGAGGGGTGTTAGTCTGATGACATCTTAAACCAAACCTGTAAAACTTCAAAAGTAAAATGTCAAACTTTGTTGTAAAAAACAGTGTATACCAAAGATAATTCAGAAGAAAACCAATGGGCCATAGTTCTGTCATTTTACCACAACTATTTTAGTGTTTTTGTTTTCTTATTCCTCTTTTTTTAAAGACTTATATCACAGTCTGTGGGCCAGGGATTATTCCAAGTGTGCAGATATATTAATGCATTTGAAAATAATCATTTATTATTAATCCGCTCATTGTTCGTATGTAAATGATACTGCTTTAAATGGTTATTCAGATATTTTATGGGAAGATTGAACAATTACCTCAATTTTTTTTAAACTTTGTTGAAGATTAATTGAAGTACACTAGACTACATATATTTGAAGCATACAATTTGGCCAGTTTTGACATATGTATACACTCAGGAAACCATCAGTATAATCAAGATAGCCATTTCCAATACCCACAAAGCCTCCTCACTTTCCTTTTGTAATCCAGCCCTTCCTCTACCCTGTCCCCAGGCAGCCATTGGTCTGCTGTCTGTCACTACAGATTCACTTGCTTTTTCTAGAGTTTTATATAAAGGGAATTGTGTAGCATGCACTCTTTCTCTCTCTTTCTCTCTTTTAAAAAATTTTTTTTCTGGGGAGGGGGCTGGCTTTTTTCACTTAGAATAATGATTTTGAGATTGATTCACGTTGTGATGTACATCGATAGTTTGTTCCTTTTTATTGCTGAGTAGCATTTCTTCCTATGGCGATACTACATCTGCCCATCTGTTTTTAACGTAACATTGTTCTAATCACAGCACTTGATATTCTTAAACTCCAGTATGGTAATGTAATCTATGAATATCAAGGCCTCATTAGTGAGTACTCCAAATAGGTTGTTTATAAAGTGCGAGAGCAGTAGCCTAAAATGTAAATTAAGCACTAAGGGACTCTTGGCATTCTGAGATATTCTGGGAAGTAATTTAGTTTTCCATTTCACTCAGTATTTAGGGCTATTTCAGACAAATCTTGATTTTTTTTTTTTTTTTTTTGAAGAGCTAATCATTCACTCAATCAGTAGATAAACTTGCTGTTGGAACTACTTCTCCTTGCCTGCCTATCTGGCTACAGATCGTCTCATTATCAGTTAATGAACAGTCGTCTCTCAGAGTGCAGGTGAGAAAGGTGGACCTCCCACCACTCGTTTAGAAGCTAAAATGAGGACTTTTTTTTTTTTTTTTTTTTTGGGTTCATGGTGATGAGTGTTTGTGGACTTACTGTTACTGAACCAAACTTGGATCTGCTCACCTGCCCTGTAAAGCCAATCTACTGACACTGGGTTGTGGTGAAGGAAAGTGCAGGCATTTATTATAGGTGCCACACAAGGAGTCCAGGACAGCTAGGGCTCAAAAAGCCTGAACTCCCTGATGGGTTTCAGCAAAACATTTTTAAAGGCCAGGTAAAGGAGGGGAGTTTCAGGGAATGTGATCAGCTCATGCACAGTTCTTTGAGTGGTTGATGGTGAGGTAACAGGGCAGGGTCACAGGGGTTAACATTATCAGTCCTTAGGTGCCAGTAGGCCTGGGGGCTACGCATTCATGGTCATCAAGTAGTTAACCTCTCCCATTTGAAGGGGGTTTTAGCTTCTTTAGAACAGCTCAGGAAATGTGTATCAGCCACTGTTACCTGGGTACTTCAGAGGGGAGCTGGAGCAGAGGATATCAGGGAGGGTCTGTCCCAGGAAGGCCTCTTAGGGTTTTGCTCCATTATAGACTCTGGAGAATGAGAGCAGTCTTTGAGTTAATTTGGAAGGATAATTAAATATACTCATTATTAGTTGAAATTATATTTCTGTTAACATAAATCCATCAAGATAGCTAGGTTTAGTTATTTTTTTTTTCTTTTTTTGTGGGAGGTGATGGGAATTTAGTTGACTAACATGTTTGTGTTTAGAATTCTTTGAGACTAATAGTGGCTCTGAAAATTATGGTATTTTTTTTTCCCTCCAGAAAGACAAAAGGTACTGACATGACTTATGACTGACTGTGAGACTGTCTGATCCATCCCATTTAGGGTTATTTCTTCTGTAGCAGGGGGTGACTTCTTTGATAGGACAGAGAGAATGAGTGTCTCACTTAACTTCATATGAGCAAGTTCTGCATTCTCCCTGGTGGACACAGATAAAGGCAGACTAGTCTTTAACCTGACCTTTTTCAGTTAGGACTTTTTTCTGACCTTCTCTTTAAAACTAGACTCTTTGCTTTATTTCTTTAATTTTCTAGTCTCTCTTCAACTCACTGTAGTCTGGCTTTTATCTTACTCACGTTCCTAAATCTCTTGTTATGGAATCATCTGCTAATTACGAGTGTTTCTTTAATCCCTGTCCTGCTCTGTTTCTCTGCAGCATTTAACCCTGTTTACAGGCTGCTCCTCTGTGGCTTTCTGAGACACTGAAGTCTTGTATCACTCAGTCTTAAGATCCTTATTTCTTTAACTAGCTACTTCCCTGTTACTTCTTTGTCAATGTTGGTTTTCCCAGGTTTTGGCTTTTGGTTTTCTTTTCTTTGCATTGTACATGCCATCTCTGAATGATCTTATCCATATTTGCCTTTGTTAATTCTTGTTTTTCTTTAAATAGAAGTAACACATACTTTTTATAAACAACTTGAATATTCTGAACAAACAAAAAAGATTAAGAAGTCACCTGCAATCCCACTATGGGGAACCAGTGTTAATATTTTTCATCCGACTGCTTGTCTTACTTACAGCCTTTGTTTAAGTGATTCTTAAATCCCACCTCTCATGCTTGATTCTCCATCAAATTCCACAAACACATTTACAACTCCTGAAAAGAAACCTCTAGTAGAATATACTGGATTTCTTCCAATTAAATTCACCCCAAACCAAATTCATTATCTTCCCCTCACTTGAAACTAGTTTTTCTACTTGCTTTTGTTTTTGATTAGTTGATAGTGGTTGACTTTACTTCATTAGTCCTCTTCTCATCTCTAAACTCCAAGTGGAGCCAATCAGTCATAAAATAAATCATTTTAACATGGTGTACTAGACCCTTCATCATATGGTCTTAGGTGACTTTTCCAGCTTCCTTTTTATGCCTTTAACGCTTCCATTTTACTGCCTTTCTTATTCTGCATTTTAACCACAGTTGTCAATTTCCAGAGATGATCATGCACTTCCATCCTTGCATGCTTTGCTTGTAATGAAATGAAAAGCCATTTCCTCTCCCTGGTACAGCTAACCTTTATCATTCAGGACCTGGATTAAATGTCCTTATTGTTGGCTGAGATACCCCCTGCCCAGCATGATGAGTCTAGGGCATAACACTTCTTACATTGGCTTTGATCTGTCCTGACTAAAGAAGAAGCCCAATGAAAAGGCTCAGTATGACCATTTAAAAATACACAACCAGCTACCTTCAGAAAATGGACTTGAAGTGTATTTCAAACCGTAGACCTGGGACCAGCAAGTGGACTTCATAGTGAGGAACATCTTTCCTCAGAAGAAAGATGAGCTGTAACCTTTAAAGGTGTGTGGCAGTGAAAGAGACTTGCTTTATAAAATAGTTAGCTCTTCATCCATAGAAGTATACAAGCCAAGACTAAATGACCATTTCTCATGGATTCATTCATTTAATCAACATTATTAACCACTTTGCCAACCACTGTACCAGAGGTACAAAGATGAAAAAAATCCTTTAAGGAACTTATAACCTGATGTGGTGGTTCTCAATCTGGCTGCACATTAGAATCACAGACCAATAATTTATTTCTGATTTAGGAGTTTCTGAGGACAGGGTCCAAGAAACAGATTCCAGTGTACAGTTGTGATTAAGAATCACTTGTCTAATGATTATTTTTCGAGTGTCATTTATTTAATACTTACTCTATGGCAGACCATGTGACGTTCATTTATTTTTTGAACAAACATTTATCGGCGTCTCTTTTGTTTTTGTCCCAGGTTTAGATACCAGGAATACATCAGTGAACAAAAACAGAGCATTTCTGCTCTTAGAGAGTTTATAAAATGGTAGAATATAGACATTACACAAATACATGACAGGTGGTGGTAAGTCTAAGAAGGAAAATAAGGGAGGTGAGGGGACAGAGGAGGTGTCTGAGAGGTCAGGAAAGGGATTCTGATGCTATGGCTTTTGAACAGTGCCTGAATGAAGAGAGGGAGCCAGCCTTGTGGACTTCTGGGGAAAGGACTCCCAGGCACAGGAAGTAGCAAGAGCAGAGGCCTTGGGATGAGTGTACTCTTGCCATGTTTGAAGAATTGTGATCTGCTGTGGCTGGAGTGGGATGGGTGAGGGTGACATGATGGGAGATGCACACACCAAGGGCCCAGGTGGATGGGGTGTGGCCCATGATGTGGCATCTTTTAGGGCACGTTAATGATTCTGACTTTTTTCTATGTTTAGGGCATGTTCAAGACTGCTTTTTATTCTGTGCTCAAAAGCCTCCACGGGTATTGCAAGAAGTAAAATGATTTATGCGTAAAAAGGTCAACCTTGCTGCTGTGTGGGAGATAAATGCTGGAGATATGGGTGAAAACAGATGAGTTATGACAATCCAGGTGAGGCATCGTGGCAGCTTAGGTTAGGGTTAGAGGTGTGGGGTGATGGAATTCTGTGTGTATTTTGTATACAGAACAAATTTTTCTGTATTTGAAAGAGACAATAGGCTTTACTAAGATCTCCTAGGAAGTGACTTTAGGTAGAGAAAGAAGAGGTCAAGGACCAAGCGCTGGGGCTCAGCAGGAGTGTGAGGACAGCGATGTCCCAGAGACCAGATGAGGAAAGCATTGAAGGAAGGGAGAGGGAAGGACTAAATCAAACACCTAATGACCTCATTTTAACTTGATTATTTCTGTAGAGATTCTGTCTCCAAATAAGCTCACATTCTGAGGTACTCTGGGTCAGGACTTAGTCATAAGAATCTGTGGGGGACATAACACCTTTACTTTCCCATAGGCTCATTTCTAAAGTTTTATTCTAATAACATCTAAAATTTTTCTGCTGGTGGTATTTAGGCACAGTTATTGGCTACTTAATCTAGTCATCCTGGTAACAGTAGGTTTCACTTACAGGATTTGGGCCAGGAAGTAAATTTCCTGATGTAGAATGAACATGTGCTGAATTGGCATTGCCTTCTGAAAAGAAATATAAAATGAGTTGGAGAGGTGATTTCTTACTACTTTATCTGAACATGAAGTCATCCTTCTCTTAGACATCTCATTTAGTCTCAGGTTTAAAATAGTAGAAAAAGTAAGCTAGTAGAGGCAAACTGTCTACCTTGGGCACACGAGAGAAATCAAGGTGCCTTCTCTAGGAAAACGCCTACCTAAATGCTGTCATCTCCCTGGTCTTACCAAGACAGCAACATAGCCTAGTTCTAAATAAAGGCCAACATCTGACCTCATAATATATCACCCTCATCATACAAAGAAATTACGTTGTTTATTATAAGAAGTTTTGTTTATGTTGCACTAAGAAAAGTGTTATATAAATCGTCTCTATTTGTACATATAGGTGTACGAATCTAGTGAAATGTTTCCAGTGAGTTTCTGGCTATCTTGTTCTCCCTGAAGAGTTGCTTCTTTTCTAGCATCAGGCTTTTTAGCTGGAATATATGCCATTAAGATGTCCTCATGAAACAGTTTGTGACTATAATGGATTTCATTTGGAAACTGTTAAAATACAGGTGGTAACTAATGATTGCATTTGTCAGTACATGGACCCATTAGCTCTAAATTCTTAGCACAACAAGGGAGAAATGTAAATTTAATAGTGGAATAGCAAATTTTTTGTGTGGGCTCATTGCTTTCTTACAGCATTAAGGCAGAATGCAGTGCTTTAAAATGAAGAAAATATCTGTGGCGAAATTAGTTTTAAATAGAATACTTATTTGGATATTTTTTGATTTACATTTTGGCTTGGAAACCTCACCTTTGGCAATGCCTGAGATAACCACTGAATGAATTCTTGGAGACAGCCTTGACTTTTTAACTTTGTGTGTTTGGTTGAAATAATTAAAACTTATTCCCCCATATGCTTTAACTTTAAACACTAAAAAAATAACCCTGAATAAGAAAGCTAATGCTTCTCTAATGTAAAATAGCAGCAAGCGTATCCTCAGTGATTTTTCCACAGATTAAGCCTGGCAGTAGTTCAAATACTAACAATATTATAGCAAATGATTTGTTAAGATAGATTCTTGTCCTGGCTCCGCAGTTTACCTCATTGATGACCACAGCTCAGTGAAATCTGCATTTGACATTCTTCTGCATTCATGAAATCAACACCCTTCCAGCATCTCCCCTTACTTTTTCATGTTCAGTGACTCTGGAAAGACCTCTTTTTCTTGGCGCTTTCTCAGTGACTCTACTGATGAAGTACAGAGAGCATATGGAAGCAGATATATGCGTAGGTCTTGATTTTATGTTTTGGTAGACTGGTTTATTTAAGCAAATGCAACAGGAGGACATGTTTGTTTAAGGTTTTCCTCTGTACCAGCTGCTGCTTTTTCTCTTTCCTAGGCTAGCCTGCCAGAAATGTACACCTTTATTCCTACACTGTTTGACAGTTTCCAATTGATAATTTTTTTTCAGCAAATTAATTGGCTCCTTGAAAAATGCGATATATGTCTAATCTGTATATTTAAGAATGTTAAGGATTTTTGAGGGATCATGTTCAAATTGGATTTTATTTGATGAAATGTTTTTCATTTATTAAAATGATTTAATAAAAAATGCTTAGTGTTTCTTAAATATTGTTCACAGAATTGACCTCAATTTATAACAGTTTAAAAAGCATACAGTCTAATTTTAATTATTCAGAAGAAAAATTTTATTTTTATTGCAATTGTTTTTTGGAAATCAGTTAATAGAGAGGTAATGTTAATTTGGATCTGTGTGCACCACAGTGTGGTGGGATGGGTCTTGGCCAGGGAGTCAAGAGACCCAGTTACGGAACTTCTCTTGTTGCTAATTGGCTCTGTGACCTTGGGTAGCTTTTTTTCTCTTGTACTTGATCTCCTCATTTGGAAAAGAAAGAGGTTGGAAAAGCCTTTATAGGTTATCTAAACCATACTCAACATTTTATGACTTTCCTTTGTCTAGTTTTATATTTTAGGGAAACAGGGATTATATCCTTGTTTCTTCCTGGATACTTTTGACTGAATGTGGAAGTTTTCATGTTTAATATGGTCATACTGGGTAGAGAGGTATAGCTTGATAGTTTCTAGAAAATAAGCATTGTCTACAAATGGTCAACAAGGAAGCTTGGTGAATTGGCCTAGGATATTTTTCTTTGATGTAGAGCGATACGTGTTTGCATTTTTTTACCAGCAGATGACTGGTTCTATGATTTTGGTCATCTGAGTCTATTGAGTTTAGATCTTTAGCCAGAGATGCTTAACATTCCTCAAGACAAGGTTTGGGGGCCTTCAAGGTCTCAGTCTTCTGTAATTCTGCTTTGGGTTGTAGGATGATCTAGAATAAAGAAGACTCAGTGACAGCCTAGGATTTTTTTCTGTAGGAAAAGACTTGCAGGTTAGTGATATGAAGCAGGCCTGGGTGAAATTTGCTTTTCATTTTAATCTTCCTTAGTTTATTCACTGACCTAAGGTGTTACTTCAACTGCTGAGACCTTGTTTTCTCATTGAAAATGACTGTGCCACATAAGGATGTTCTGTAAGAATTATTCCTGAATACAGTTATACCATACTTTAAACAAAAAGGCTCAACGTTGTAAAAATGTTATGCTCCACAAATTGATCTATCCTTTTAGAAGAATCCTCCAAGATCCAATTAGTTTCTGGCCACTGAAAGTTTGTATCTATCGGAGAGACAGAGTAGGGAATAAAATGGTCCTCAGGTTCATAAGATAGATGTGATCTGAGATCAGCTGGGAAAATTCTGAAGAAGTGCAGCAGGAGAAGTTACTCTGATAATTTACAACTGAGAGTATAAACTATTCAGTACTTTCTAGAAACAATTAGGTAATATGTGAAAAGAGCTTTAAAGCCAGTCTTACCAAGTATTTTACATCTACTTCTGCAGTTATCTTAAATAAACTGGTTAACTGGACAGTGATGTATGTATAAGGTGGTTCATCTCAGCATTATTCATAAACAACCCAAATTTTTAGTGGGTAGCTGGTTAAATAGATTGTTTCCTCTGTTAAATGGAATACCATGGGACCATTAAATGTGATAACCTAGCAGCGTGTTTATTTACACAGAAGAGGTTTAACAATATGGTAAGCTGATTAAAAAGCATGTTATGAAAACTTCGGTGTAAGTATATAGATGTGTGTATTTATTTGGAAAAATGTGCAACAGATTTACAGTGGTAATCCCTGGGTGGCAAAATTATGAACAGTCACCCCCCTACTTTATACACTTAACCTCTATTTCTGATTTTTCTACTAAAACCCATGGGTTCTTTGAAAGGGAGGAGAACATATCGGTTGAAGCACTTGAGAGCATAGGACTCTGCAGCCAGTCTGATTGAGCTTAAATCTCAATCCTGTCACTTACTAGCTGTCACTTGAGCAAGTCACTTTATTTCTCTGTGCCTCTTTCTTATCTTTACAGTTGAGATAATAATAATTAATAGCAACAATAATAACCTACCTCATAGAGTTGTGAAGATTCAGTATACTTTATATATATATGAGCTCTTTAGAACAAATCGTAAGTACTGTGTTTATGTTTGCTATTATTATTTGTGTAATAAAAATAGTGAGTGAGCGAGAGAGAGACTAATGGACAGACAGACACACTAGCATACCTGGAATTCACTGGTAGAGGAAATGGTCTCAGTATCTGATGAGTGAAACAATTTGGTAAGCTTTAAAGAGGATTATGATGGTTAGGTGCTTATTACTTTTTTCCTTTTCTATTTTTTATTTTTTCTAAATAATTACTGAGGTGACATTCACATAACATGAAATTTACTATTTGAAAGTGAACAATTCAGTAGCATTTATTATATTCACAGTGTTATGCAACCACTATCCCTGTCTAGTTCCAATGCATTTCTGTCTTTCCAAAGCAAAAACCTGTGCCCATTGGTCAGTTTCTCCCCATTTCCCTCTTCCCTGCAGCCCTTGGAAACCACCAATCTGCATCTGTTTCTATGAACTTGTTTATTACGGATATTTCATCTAAATGGAATCATATAACCTGTGACCTTTTGTGTCTGGCTTCTTTGACTTAGCATAATGTTTTGAAGGCTCATCCACATTGTAGCAGGTGTCAGCACCTCATTTCTTTGATACTTTTATAGCTGACTGATATTCTGTTGGATGTATATATCAAAATGTATTTATCCATTCATCCATTGATGGACACCTGAGCTTTTCCTACACTTTGGTGAAGGTAAATAGTGCTACTATGAACTGATGTTTATTTTTATTAAAAATAGTTTCTTCTGCTAACAGTGATTTATTATAGAAAATTTAGAAAACATGGAAATGCAAATAATCCCAATTTATATTTTGATATAGATCCTTTCAGTGTTTTTTAATGCATATATATGTGAATAAAAACAAAGCTGTAGCAAAAACATACTTTTCTGAAAGAGAAAAACTGGGAATCATATCATACATTCTGTCTTACAGCAGTATTTGCCATCTAACATTTTAAAATATTTTCTGATATCTTTAAGTATTCTGGTACATCATGATTTTTAATAAAGAGAATTTATTTTGCCAACCTCTGTTGATAAAAGCTTAGCTTTTGACCCTTATTTTAAGTAATGTTATGATGAATATCCCTTTATTTTTGTCAAATAGTGCTTATTTTTCTAAGGATAAAATCCTGGGAATAGAACTGTTTTTTCAGAGTATTTTTAAGGCTTTTGACCTACATTGCTACCTTTCCCTCCAGGATTGTTAGGCTGATTTACATTCCAACTATCAATATTTGAGTGTCTGTTTCCTCTTTTTTTTGCTCATTTAAAAAATTTATAATCATTGTCATGTTAACAAGAACAGTATCTATTTGTATTGTATTTTAAAATTCTGTTCATATAAAACATATTACCATGTTTGTTGTTTACTTCCTTTTGTGAATGCCTACTTCTTGACCTTTAATGAATTTCTCTTTTTCTTGATAACTGGAATTTTAAAAATGTAATGAAGATTTAAGTCTTGACAATCAGTTATAAATATTTTCTCCTAGCTTGCTGTTTGTCTTTTCGTTTTGTCTGTGGTGTTCTGGTCACAGGGAACTTACAAGTCGTTATGTAGTAAAATCTGTCTGCTTCTTTTGGTTTCTGCCTTGCTCACATGTTTTTCTAAGTCTTCCTTAAGTGGTTGGTAAATGGGTTTGATAATGAACAAAAATCCTTTCTTGTCTTGTGTGAACATGGCTTAAAGCTTACATAGTGTTCACAAATGCTGCTTGTCTCAGCATTTATTTTGCTAAATAGAAACTTGCCCCAAAGACTTAGAAAAAACTGTCATTACTGAGAGTTTCTCAAACCTTCAGCCTGGAGTCTTATACTTGAGAGATAGAAAGATCACTAGACTACAAGGGCAAGTCTGGGATTTCTTCAGGGAACCCATTTCCATGTGCTCCAGTCAGAACAAACTTGTTTGGTCTTTCTCCGTAGTTTTCTCTGTGTCCAGAGTCTTACAAGTTACATTGACTTTTGAGGTAGTCTGATCCTCATTCATCAAAGGAAGACTGAATTTTATTCATCATACTTTATTTACCTGTACAGGAAATTGAACTGATTCATTTTTGAGGGAAAT
This sequence comes from Camelus ferus, assembly GCF_009834535.1. Classification (NCBI taxonomy): domain Eukaryota; kingdom Metazoa; phylum Chordata; class Mammalia; order Artiodactyla; family Camelidae; genus Camelus; species Camelus ferus. The sequence goes on from NC_045702.1 coordinate 66,549,531, forward strand.
TGATTTAACATCTGAAGATCGTTTAACTAGAACACCTCATTTCTTAGACATTCCAATTTATTTGTCTTATTCTACACAGGTAGAATATTCTTAGGGAAATAAATTGTATGAATCATGGTAACCTACGTAAGCATTTAGCATTTTTCTTGCATTAAATGTCAGAATGAGAAGTGACTTTTCTGGTGGCATGAAATAGAACATCTGTTTGCTTCAGGCTGAGGATGTTAAAGACAAGTCATTTAGTCTTTATTTTTTTTTTTATTTTACTTCTAAATGATCTTTCTCTTTTTTCCTTTGTATAAAAATAATATGTGTTTATTATAAGAGATCAGGAAATATAAGCAAGCCAAATATGCTGAGATTGTGACTGTTAATGCCTTCGTGAATATCTGCTCTGATCCTTTCCATTTACATGCATTCATGCATTTTATAAAAACGGAATCGTGTTTCACTCATCACAGCATAAGACATATTGCCCTATTAAGGGTGAGTATATACAATTTGTCCTGAGTGCACAGAATTTCTTTGTGTGGATGTGTCAAAATATATTGCAGCAATTCCCCACTGTCAGTCATGTAGAATGTTTTCCACTTCTTGATTTTTTTTTAGTTATGTAATAAAAATTGTTGTAGCTGTATCTTTTCTATACCTAGATATTTATCTTGAAATATTTCCTTAGGACAAATTCCTCAGAATGGAATGTATCCAGTTTCTGAATCTTTTAAGTTTTTTTTTGAGAAATGGTACTGTCAAGAAAATAGAAATCTAGAGTAGTGTCTTTTCAAATTTAATACACGAAATGAAGTGAAAATTTCTCTTCATTGTGAAGACATTGTTTATCTTTCTACAGCTCTCTGTGTGGCAATTCATCTTCCACTCTAATTTCCCTACTGTGGAAAACAGATGTGAGAGGGTCAGTGGCATAGGATTTCTAGAAGATTTGCTTTTTTGCAGGAAGTTGGTTTTTTTTGTTTTGTTTTGTTTTTGTTTTTTTTTTTTTTGGTTACTTTTTGAGGGCAAGTTTTTGGAATGGAGGTTTTCATTCTCCTGACCATGCCTGATCTGGATCTTTCCCGTTGAGAAGAGTTTTTACTATTGGTGTTACTGTTTGCAGACGATTACTCAGCTTGTTCTCAGCTTCTTCCTTTGCCTTTCTCATGGATGTGAAGAGCCCACCTTGTGCAGTTGCTGGTCAGCGTAATGGGGATAGAGAGAAGAAAGGTTCAGCAGCTTAGGATAGTCTCGTGATCTGGTGCGGCAAACACGTCAGTGGAGTCATTTCTTACATAACTTACAGAAGCAAATGGAACATGAACTATAAGTTATTTGGGCATTGCTGTGCTGTTTTCTACGATTTCCAACTGTTTGTGTTCCCTTCCTTGCAAGTCTTAAAACTTTCTTACTTAGAACATTATAATTTTATCAGTGATAAATAATCTCATTCCAAAAACAAAGATATAGTTTGGGGCTGAAATATTTCTATACACATAAACACCAAAATACAGAACCATGTCATTGTAATCAAAGTCTCTGTCTCTGTCTCTTGAAGGTTAAGAAAGAATTTTCTATCTGTTTGCTTTCATGGATGGGTTTAGATTTGTCTGTCTTAGGTTTCAGCTTCCCAGTGAATCATTAAGTCCAGATACTAATTTAAGTAAGCCTTGAGAGTGTGAAAATAATCACACCTTCACAGAGAGATTTGTTGCCTGGAAAGGAAATTGCTGCTGTTTTGTCCAGCGCTTTAATTAAGAAATTGGCCGATTCATGGCTGTTAGCAGACAAACGACCTACTTTAAGAAAACCTGTTGTGTGAAGAGCTCAGTCTGAAATACGGAATAAAAGGATATGGATTCACATTAGAAGAAGATTTTTTATTTTTAAAGGATTTGAAACAGGTAGCCTTCCAAAACAGAGCTTTGATAGATTTTGTTAGTGAGGAATTAAGTAGTTTATGTTTGTTGAAAAAACTTTAGGCAGAGAGTAGGAAAGAGCTGGAATTAAAAATGGTGTCAGAGAACACCTAAAGCAGATTTCTGATGTGTGTCCAGTGACCTTTAGATATAGCATTGCAGTTCACAGCCTGTTGATCATCTCTGTATCTTCTTTGAAAAAATGTCTATTCCGGCTTCTGCCCATTTTTAATCAAGTTGTTTGTATTTTTGGTATTGAGTTGTATGAGCTGCTTATGTGTTTTAGATGTTAACCCCTTATTGATCATATTATTTGCAAATATTTTCTCCCATTCAGCAGGTTGTCTTTTCATTTTGTTGATGGTTTCCTTTGCTGTGCGAAAGCTTTTAAATTTAATTAGGTCCCATTTGTTTGTTTCTGCTTTTATTTCTTTTGCCTTGGAGACAGGTCCAAAAATATTGCTATAATTTATGTCAGTGTTCTGCCTATGTTCATTTCTAGGAGTTTTATATTTTCATGTTTTACATTTAGGTTGTTAATCCATTTTGGGTTTATTTTTATAGATGGTGTGAGAAAGTGTTCTAATCCCATTCTTTTGCATGTAACTGTCTGGTTTTTCCAGCATCATTTGTTGAAGAGACTATCTTTTCTCCATTGTTTATCTTGCCTCCTTTGTCATAGATTAATTGACCATAAGTGTGTCTAAGTTTATTTCTGGGTTCTCTATTCTGTTCCACTCATCTGTGTCTTTTTGTGCCAGTACCATGCTGTTTTGATTACTGCAGATTTGTAGTGTAGTCTAAAGTCAAGGAGGTCTTTCCCCTCCTTGGTTCAGTTTATTTCTAGGCATTTTATTCTTTTTTGATGCAATTTTAAACAGAATTGTTTTCTTGCTTTCCTTTTCAGATAGTCTGTTATTAGTGTAGAGAAAAGCAACAGATTTCTGTATGTTAATCTTGTATCCTGCAACGTTATTGAATTCATTTATTAGGTTTAATAGTTTTGGGGTGGAGATTTTAGGTATATATATATATATGTGTGTGTGTGTGTGTGTGTGTGTGTGTGTGTGTGTGTATCTATCTATCTATCTATATATATATATAAAGTATATCATCTGCAAATAGTGACATTTTTCCCTTCCAGTTGGGATACCTTTTATTTCTTTTTCTTGTCTGATTGCTGTGACTAGGACTTTTAATACTATGCTAAATAGAACTGGTGAGAGTGGGTATCCTTGTCCTGTTCTGATCTTATACGAAAAGCTTTCAGTTTTTCACTGTTGAGTATGATGTTAGCTGTGGGTTCATCATAAATGGCTTTTATTATTATATTGAGATATGTTCTCTCTATACCAACTTTGATGAGAGTTTTTATCATGAATGGATGTTGAATTTTGTCAAATGCTTTTTCTGCATCTGTAGAAATGATCATGTGATTTTTATCCTTCCTCCAACAGGTACACAAAACATAGAAAAGAACACAAGCATATCACTAAGGAATATCATCAAACCACAAGGGAAGAAACTAAAAGAAGAAAAGTACAGAGAAGTACAAAACAACCAGAAAACAAGTAACAAAATGACAATAGGTACATACCTATGAATAATCACTTTGAATATCAATGGTCTAAAGCCCCAATGAAAAAATATAGGGTGCCTGTTCAGATTAAAAAAACAAGACCCATCTATGTGTTACTTACGAAGACTCACTTCAGATCTAAAGACCTGCACAGACTGAACATGAGGGGATAGAAAAAGATATTTCATGGAAATGGAAACTGCAAGAAAGTTAGAGTAGCAATGTTCATGTCAGACAAAGTAGACTTTAAAACAAAGTCTATAACAAAATTCACAGAAGGGCATTAAAAATGTTAAAGGGCTCAAGACAAAAGGAGGATATAACACGTTAACATATATGCACCTGATATAGGAACACCTGAGTATATAAAGCAAATAGTGTAACATACATAAAGTGGGAAATAACAGTAATACAATAATAGAAAAGTACTTCAATTTAACAACCCACTTACATCAATGGACAGGTCATCCTGACAGAAAACAAAAAAGTGGTCTTAAATAGCTTAGTGGTATGCTTGTGTTCCTTTCTATTTTTTATGTATCTGTTATAGGGTTTTGATTTGTGGTTACCATGGGGTTCATATATGTTGACCTGTAACTATACCTACTTGTTTAAACAGATAATCCTCTAAGTTCAAACACATCCTAAAAGATCGACATTTTTTACTCCCGTCCTCTACGTTTTGTATTTTTGATGTCATATTTTACCTCTTTATGTTTATCCCTTTACTGATTATTGTAGTTATAGTTTATTTTACAATTTTTTGTCATTTAATCTTCTTATTAGATTATTTAAGTAGTGAATCCTCAGCCTTTACTATACATTTGCCTTTATTAGTGGGGATTTCCCTTTCCTATAGAGTCTTCTTGTTGTAGCCTTTCTTTTCCCACTTAGAGACGGTCCTTTAACATTTCTTTTGGGGTAGGTTTAGTTTTGATAAACTCTTAGTTTTTGCTCGTCTTAAAATTTTTTTTAAAATCTCTTCTTCAGTTCTAAATGATCATCTTACTGGGTAGAGTATCCTAGGTAGCAGGTTTTTCCCTTTCAGCACTTTGAGTATATTATGCCTTCCTCATATGGCCTCCAAAGTTTCTGCAGAGAAATCAGCTGATACCCTTATGGGGGTTCCCTTGTATATGACTCTTTTTCTCTTGCTGCCTTTAAAATTCTCTCTTTAACTTTTGCCATTTTGATTGTGATATTTCTTGGCCTGGGCCTGTTTGAGTTAATCTTGTTTGGGACCCTCTGTGCTTTCTATACTTAGATATCTGTTTCATTCTTCAGGTTTGGGAATTTTTCAGCCATAATTCCATCAAACACATTTTTGACCCTCTTCTCTTTCTCTTCTTCTAGTAGCCCTTAATGCAAATGTTGGTGCACTTAATTTTGTTCCAGAGATCTGTTAAATTGTTCTCATTTTAAAAATTTTGTTTTTCTTTTTTCTGTTCTGATTGGATGATTTCCATTATTCTGTCTTTCAAGTCACTTACGCATTTTTCTGTAGCACCTTGTCTGCTATTAATCCCTTCTAGTGTATTTTGCATTTCAATTTTGAATTCTTCAGTTCTGACTGCTTCTTTTTTAATGTTTTTGAGTATAAAAAAATTCTCAACTTTGATTGAGAATCTGTCATTGCCACTCCCACCATGTCCCCCAGTTCATCTTCATCTTTTTTATCACCTGCTCCTCCTTTGCTCCTTCCCAGCTGGCACTTCTCAATGTTGTAACTTTAGGTATCTAACACCCTCCTTCCCTTTCTTGCTGCTCCTAATCTGACATCTCCTATAACCTAGGGAAAACCTAGAGGTTTTAGGAGGAAACAGAAAACCACACTCACTGAATGATTAAGAAAAGTTTTTATTTTTTTATTTTTATTTATTTATTTTTTTTTTTAAGAAAAGTTTTTAGATATGAGTTGAACTCGGGAAACTTGAGTGAGAGAGGGACTTTAGTATATTACCTTTGTGACAGTTACTTCCCTTCTGGCTCAGATCCTTTTTTCTGTTAACACTTTGTTTTCCATGGTGTCCACGATGATTTAGAATGCTAGTCTTTACCATTAGATCAGTGGGGATGATCATTCAAGTCTGGATTAATATCTTGAGTTTTCTTTACTTTTGAGGTTTGTATAAAAACTCAGATAGAAAACAGTCTTGATTAGTTTTGCATACCTTCCTGCTATAGGAATTATCTTCATCTTATAAGATTGGATTCTGTGGTCTAGAAACACAAGCTAAGTGTCTTAGAGTAATAGCAGAGCTGATGAGAAAGTTTGCCAAATACTTCTTGACTCTGTGTTTGTTTCTATGTATTAGGCAAAACAGACCTCTCTCCCAGTCTTGAAGGAATAGCCTCGTGGAGGAGATAAAATTTACTGTTCACCTTGCCCTAGCTCTTGGTTGTCTTTTGAACCTTTGCAATTGTCTGAGCAACTTGATTGATTGATTGATTGATTTGGTCAACTTAAAAAAATTTGTTTTTGCATTTCTTTAAGCTTGTGTTTTATTTTTTTGGTGTAATGGGAAGGTAATTACTTATTTGTAATGGAGGTACTGGGGATTGAGCCTATGACCTCATGCCAGCTAAGCATGTACTTTCACTGAGCTATACCCTCCCCACCTTGATTTATGGTTAATAGCTGCCAGTGAGTGAGGGTATGCCAAGCCCTGTCAGTGGTCCAAAGGGAGGGATCTCAGTTGACATCTAGTTTCAGGCTGATTGGAAGCCAGACCCTCAGGCAGTAGCTTTCAAAATTTGTTAATACATCAGTCCTGTAGGACTACAGTCGTAAAGCTGGCTGGCCTCAAGACCAGGCGATCTGGAGTTGTCCCCTATAGGGGGCTCCAGACAAGTGTAGACACTCTTTTGTGGCAAAGTAGAGGGAGAGTGGAAAGATGGCATCCCCCAGCCTATGTTCCCTGGGAGCACCTTGTGGCTTCTAGATGTGTTCCAAACCTGAAGCTTGCCCCCTAGGCTAAAGGTCCAGAACAAGCAAATAGTCCTCTGTCACACAAAGGTTGGGGCTGTGTTTCACTTGGCAGTCTGCAGTGCCCTGGGGGTGGTAGCCTGCCAAGTCCTGACTCTCCAGTTGTGACTGTCCTAGGGGACCCAGGAATGCAAGACCTCCTGAAAACAGAGCCAGGCCTTCAAGGTGCACCCCCTGTGCAGCAGGCACCGCACCTGGACACCAGGTATGAACACTGGGGTGGCAGACCTGTGTCAGAGCTCCCCTTCACGTGATACTGGTGCCCTGGAGCACAGTCCCGGAGGGGAGTGTGAAGATGGCGCTGGCCTTCCAAAGTCTCTGGAAAGGTTTGCAGCAGCCCTTAGATGACAGCACTTCTCTGCGCTCTGTTCCATGACATCCTTACCACATTTGCATAATTTTGTGCTTTACTTCCTTGCTTTTTGGGCCAGCTTTAATTTTTTTTTTTTTTTTTTTGTGGTCCATTTTTCTAGAGAATTTTCCAGTCATTAAATTTCTTGGGTTTTAGTCTAGTGCCCCACTCCCTGGTCTGTTCAGCAGTGCCAGGCTGTGTGAATTTTCTTCTCTGCTATGAACAGTTGCAGATTTAATGCTGCCTTCTGCCAAAGGACCCATTTCAGATACAACTTTTGTTACACTTTGTTCATTGCAGTTGGAATGTTCTTTTAATTCCTGCCTATATTAGATTTCACTCCTGTCATATTTTTGTTGCAGTGCAGAGTGTGTTCAGAGGGTTTTTCATGTTCTAAATGCAAAAACTATCACTAGCTCAGGATAGAAAGACATGATGTAATAGAATAAAAATTGATTACATGTAGAAAGTGTGGATCTATGCTATTTAGTACTGTACCCCCAGCCACATGTTGCTGTTGACCACTAGAAATGTGGGTAGTTCAAACTAGATACGGTGTCAGTGTAAAATACACACTGGATTTAGATGATTTAGCACAAATAAAAAAATATAGTTTCCTGTTAATGTTTTTCTATGATGACTTGTTTAAATGATATCAGGGTAAAATATACTATTATAACAGATTTTACCTGTTTCTTTTATCTTCTGAATCCTTTTAAAGAATATCCTCGTAACTCATTTTGTAACTAGATGTTTGTACCTTTTAATCTCCCTTGCCTATTTCATTCACCCCTCGCGCCACTTCCCTCCCCTCTGGCAACCACCTGTTTGTTCTCCATATCCATGACTCTGCTTTTTTTCTGTCATGTTTGTTCATTCGTTATGTTTTCAAGATCCTTCATGTAGGTGAAATCATATGGTATTTGTCTTTCTCACTCTGACTTATTTCATTTAGCGTAATACCCTCTAGGTCCATTCATGCTGCTGCAAGTGACTAGAGTTCCTTCTTTTTTATGGCTGAGTTACACTTCGTTGTGTACATATACACCATATCTTGTTTGTCCATCCATCTATCGATGGGCACTTAGGTTACTTTCTTTCATATCTGGGCTCTTGTGAATAATGCTGCAGTGAACATAAGCATGCATATACGTTTTTGAATTAGCATTTTTGTTTTCTTTGGACAAATACCAGGAGTGAAATTGCTGGATTGTATGGTAGTTCTATTTTTAATTTTTTGAGGAACCTCCATACTGTTTTCCATAGTGACTGCACCAGTTTACATTCCCACCAACAGTGTATGAGGGCTCCCTTTGCTCCACAGTCTCGCCAACACTTGTTATTTGTTGTCTTATTGATAGTAGCCTTTCTGATAAGTGTGAGATTGTCTTACTGTGGTCTTGACTTGCATTTCCCTGAAAAATGAGTGATTTCAGCATCTTTTCATTTATCTGTTGGCTCTCTGTATGCTTTGGAAAAATGTCCATTGAGGTCCTCTGCCAATTTTTAAATTGGATGGTTTGGGGTTTTTTGATGTTGAATTATACCAGTTTTTTGTTTATTTTGGATATTAACCCCTTATCAGATATATCATTTGCAAGTATCTTCTCCCATTTAATAGGCTGCATTTTTGTTTTGTTGATAGTTTTCCTGACTGTGCAAAACCTTTTTAGTGGTAGTCCCATATGTCTATTTTTGCTTTTGTTTTCCTTGCCTGAAGGGACATACCCACCAAGATATTGCTAAGACTGATGTCAAAGAGCATATTGCCTATATATTTTTTTAGAAATTTGATGGTTTCAGGTCATATATTTAAGTCTTTAATCTATTTTGGGTTTATTTTTGTTCATTGTGTGAGAAGGTAGGCCAGTTTGATTCCTTTGCATGTAGCTGTCCAGTTTTCCCAACACCTTTTGTTGAAGAGGCTGTCTTTTCCCCCATTGTATATTCTTGCCTCCTTTGTCATAGGTTAATTGCCCATATAAGTGTGGGTTCATTTCTGGACTCTATTCTTTTCCACTGATCTTTGTTTTTGTACCTGTACCATACTGTTCTGATGACTGTACTTTGTAGTAGAGTTTGAAATCAAGGAGTGTGATACCTCCAGCTTTTTTGTCTTTTTTTCAAGATTGTTTTGGCTATTTGGGGTCTTTTATGTTTTCACACAAAGTTTAGGGTAATTGGTTCTAATTCTGTGAAAAATGCCATTGATATTTTGATAGGGATTACATTGAATCTGTAGATTGTCTTGGGTAGTAGGTTATTTTAACATTAATTCTTCCAAACTGTGAGTATGGTATATCTTTCCATTTGTTTGTATCATTCTTTCCACTTTTCTTAATCTGGCTATTAAAAATTTAAAATTATGTGACTTACATTTGTGGCTCATATTTCTATTTGTAGTGGGATAGTATACAGTATATAACTGGTATAAGATGTTATTTGCTAGATGTTTACAATGTGTAGACCCTGTTTCTTATTTTCATCTCTTATCTTTCCTCCCTTCTTATAAATATACCTGTAATGTTGTCCTGTTGAGTAGAAGGTAAGAAATATAATATGTTTCTTCAATGATCAACTCCCTGGTGATCCACCGGCCACACTTCTCATTATAGGTAGTTGTTATGCACTCCCGTGAAAGTTCCCAAGATACCGAATTAGTAAAAGCTGGATAATATGAGACCGTATTTTTTATGTGCTGAAGATAGGCCAACTGGCAGTTTTGAGAATGTAGCAAAACTGAAAAAACTGTTTTGAGAATCTGCTAAAAGGAGTTTGAAATAAACTTCAGCAATCTTTGTTTTCAAATATGAGTTCTTTTGAACTTTGTTACTATCAGTCAAGAAGAATTAAATATTACCAAAGTGTTGAGCTATATTACACATTTTTAAAAGCTGGCTGCTGTTTTCAGGTATACAGAGGTGGATTCAGTCCAGGAAATGTTCTGTCCTTTATTATTTTGCTTGATATAGCATCAAGCACATGCTTTATTTACAAACTTGTTTTGTGGCCATATTTTTAAATTTATAAAGCCTTTATTATAAAAGCAACATTTTACTCATTCAAATTTGGACAATGCAAAATCATAAATACCTAATTTTAATATAGTATCTCTCATAATTGTCTCTATATTCAATATACTAATGTGTAGATTTTTAACAGACAATAATTGAGCATATATAAGGACTTTCAGGTTTTAAACAGACAATAATGAAGCATGTGTAAGGACTTTGAGGTAGCAATGAAAATTGGTCTTTAATATTTGACGGTGAATTTAATGTCTGGTGTAATGCGATGGGTGAAAAATGTAATAAAAGTTTCATACATTTACTTTCTGGTTGTAGAGGAAAATACAGTATATTCGGACTCAGAAATAATGTTGGTTTAGTGCTCTTTGTGAGTTTTTCCTCAAAGAGCTACTTTGGCTGGTATCATTTCTTCTCAACACTTTGATAAGAGTGTCTTTTTGGATTTTCATTTGTTCTAAGGGATTTGTTTTAGATTTGGTTAATTATATTAGGCAAAAAAAGTGACTGGGTACAAAATAATTTATAGCTTAATTTCTTATACATCACAGCTGATCAGCTTGGGTGCTTGGGTGTTTTTCTGTGTGCTAGGTTAGTGTTCTTTGAAATGTCATTGAGTTAGAATCAGTACGAAATTAGACTTAGTGACTGAGGTCTAAGTCAGTCCTTATTTACCTCATGTAGCTTTGTGTGTGTGTGTGTGTGTGTGTGTGTGTGTGTGTGTGTGTTTTGGTCGAATGAAGGGGGACTTAAAAATTTTAAGTTTTGCCAGCTTGCTTTCTTTGATTTCATAACTTGATTTCATTAGTGTTCCCTCTCCACTACTGACCCCTAACCCTCACTTTAGAGTGTTTATTCTCTCAATTTTTTAAGGGGGCTTAGGTAGTTACATCTGTTAAGTTAGAAAGTTTAAGTTTATTTCTTCATTAATAAAATAGTGTAGTTATACACTAGAAAATATTTTTAAGGTTGAAAGCTTTCTGAGTTCTTCTGGTCCTACCCTTTGCTTTATGATGTTTAAGAATAATGAGTACCATTGAATGCATATTTGGGACCACAGCTAACCTCATACTTTGGCTTGATATGAATTAAAAAGAGGAGGCAGTGTCTTCTCTGTGGGCATACCCTTCATTAGGCAGTGTGGGCTGGGTTTTAAGACCCCACTCATCCCTCTCAGGAGGGTATGTTTATACGGCGTTCAAACTGCCCAGCTGTGCAAGGATTCTCTAGGGAGCATTTTATACACATTATCTCATTTAATCTTTAACATTTCATATCCACTCAAGCATTAAATCAAATGGCAATTATTTATTTTACTAGAAATATATTTTTATTGCCATTTATAAATTTGATTTCCACAGACAAAGAAATTCCAAGAGGCTGAGTAATTTGCAAATTACTTGCTTAGCTGGCGAATGGCAGGATGAGGAGTCACGCCTGGATTGGTGTTGCTCAAAGTCTGTGCTCTTATCTGCCATAACCTAACTTCTCTGCTAGTTTTATGGCCAGAAGTTAAGAGAATTAAAAAGAAACCATCCAGAATTGTGGGTGGGATGCTGTTGGTTACCAAATTATAGAATGTGATCTGTGTGACTCTTCATGCTTCCTTGTGTTTGAAAACTTTAAAAAGTTTTTAGGTAGCATCTTACATAATTTTTATTGGTTTTATATTTATAAGCTATAATGGTACCCGTCTGTAAACTGCATGGATTGTGAGATAATACTATCCCTGGAGAAATAACAAAGACGGTCCCAGAATGAGGCTCTTCTCTGTTCTACTCTAAGGTTCACCTCTCCTGTCACCTCCTAAAAACAGGAAAAATTCTCAGTGAATTCAAATTTTAAAAGTTGTTGGTGGCCTTCAATGGGAATGTGTAATAATGTTTAGCTTTTCCCCTATGTGGCGTGTCATTTTAATGCTATGAAAATATGAACACAGGTGGAAGATGTAAATAGTGCTTCTGATAGTATGTTTCTTCTCCCTACATGGGAGCTTTATTTTATTCCATTTATATCTTTAAAATCAGCTTAGTACTACTTGAATCCTATTTTCAAAGAATTCCAGTTGCAAAGCTGGCAAAACTATTGGTGGGGGTGGGAAGTATCATATCAGGAATCTTGCTTTTAATTCCCACCTCCCTTGGAAAGAATGTATCTGTTCGTAAAAGTTAATATTAGTTGTGGAGTGATGACATGTATGAAATGTTAAAAGTAAATTTCCCTGTGAAGTTTAACCATAGCCACAGGCACAGATTTTATTTCTGAATCCAGAAAAAAAAAAAAAAAAAGACTTGGAGAAACAAAATGCTTTGATTTGGGGCCTTTCTTTCTTCCTTTCTTCCCTTCTTTCTTCTCCTTCTCCTTCTTTAATGAGTTTACCTGGATAGAGACTTCAAAGGTGGTGTTTATAAAGAGTTTTATACATGGGAATTTTAAAGGATGTTCCTTCAAAGCCTTCCTAGGTTTTTTGGAGAAAAGCAGAAGAGCTAATAAATCTGTACAGATATCTTATTCTAGGTGTGGAGACTGTTAATAGGTTGCTTTAAAGATGAACTTGTGAAACACTCTGTGAGCACAACTTCATGCTTGTTTGCTGGCTTGACAAATGGTGGTTACCTTGAGCCTTTATGGCTGAAGGTGAAAAGACCAGAGAAAGGTTTAGGAACACCAGTCTTCTTCTGCCTCCTCTTGATACAGACCCTTATGCCCGCTTTCCTGAGCGGTTACATTAGCCTCTTGCCTGACTTTCTGCGTGAAATTCCTTCCCCATCCTTCCTAATCCCCAAAGCACTGGGTACTCCACTGGCTGTACAGTTAAATTCATCCACCTCTGGCATTCAGAGCTCCTAATAATCTGTTCTCACACTATTTTTCCAGTCTTTTCTCCTACTTCTCCGTCTCACTCTACTCCAAGCAAAATTGTCTCCTCACAATTCCTGCCAAAAAGCCCACAGTTTACTCCCCAGTGCGTTTCTCCATGATGTTCCCTCTGTGTGGAGCATCTTTGTGCTTTGTTTCCTGCTTCTATATGTTGAAATCCTACCCGTAGATGAAGTCTCTACTTCCTTCAGGAAACCACCCTGGGATCACCCTTGCTGATGTAAATGCTCTTTCTGCTTACTGGTTAAACTGGTACCTGTATTGTAGTGATTCTCACAATTCATCTCACATGCTGGTTAGTTAGTCTTACTTATCCTATAAAGAGATAAATGCTCATGTTTTATAAGTCTTTTTTTACCCAATAATGCTTAACAAAAATTGGAGATGGAGTATTTTTTGAATTCATGAATCAATGAATTCAGATACGTTCTTTTTCCTCCCAGTTAACCTAAATTCAGTGTACTACTACTTGTTGTGTATGTTTGTTAAATATATATTGTTGTTTACTACTTATTAAATAGCTTTTCTCTGTCTTACTCATGTTTCTCTGATTATTTTTATCACTTTAAACTTAAAGAAAAATTGAAAGGATAGTACAAGGAACTCCTGTATACCCTTTACCCAGATTGCCTATTTGTTTACATTTTGTTCCAATGGCTTTATTCTCTCTTTCTCTGTTTGAACTTGGAGACATTGTGTCCTTTTCCTAAGAACAAGATCATTCTCTAACAATGTAGTATAATAATCAGAAAAGGATATTTTACTTTGACATCTTATTCCTATCTAATCTACAGTTTACAATCAAATTTTGTCAGTTGTTCAAAGAATGATCTTCATAGCAATTTCCTCCCAATCTAGTATATATTATATAGTACATAGCTTTTCCCCTACTCAATCTAGTATATATAGTCTTGCAGATTACATTTTTTGTCACGTCTCTTTAGCCTTTCATCTCGAATAGTTCCTTCGTCTTGTCTTTCTTGATTTTGACGTTTCTGAAGAGTACAGACCTGTTCTTTCATAGAATGTTGCTTAAATTGGGTGTGTGGGATTTTTATGATTAAATTAAGAATATATGTTTTTGTCCCAAATAGTGCGTGTAATATTATGTCCTTCCTAGTATATCATACCGGGGAATGTGATATCTATTTGCCCCAGTATTGGTGTTGTAAACTTTGATCCTTTCATTAAGTCAGTCAGGACCCTCCACTCTAAAATTACTGTTTCCTCTTTGGAACCAAATAGTAGTTCATGGTTGATACATTTAGACTATATAACTATCCTGGTCCTCACCAAACTTTGACCTACTAAGTGCAAATTGCTATGTTTAAAATAAATAGGAAGAGAGAGGATAGCTCATTGGTAGAGTGCACGCTTAGCATGCACAAGGCTCTGGGTTCAATTCCCAGTACCTCCATTAAAATAAACAGACAAACAAAGAAACCTAATTATCTCACCCCCAAAACAAAACAAAACAAATAAAAAACCAAAATAAGTAAGCTACAAGGAGATATTGTAAAGCACAGGGAATATAGCCAGTATTTTATAATGACTTTAAATGGAGTATAATCTATAAAAAATTTGAATCACTATGTTGTGCACCTGAAACTTATATAATATTGTAAATCAACTGCACCTAAATTAAAAAAAAAACTTTTACCTACTAATTTTAGCAACCGTTAATGACTTTCTAACATCATTATTCCTTGTATACTTATTAGTTAATCTCCTTTTCGATGAGAAGACCTTTTTGGAGCCAAGAGTTTGCAGTGGGGAAAGAACAGTCTCTTCAATAACTGGTGATGGGAAAACTAGGTAGCCACATGCAAGAGAATGGGACTAGACCACTGTCTTACACCATACACAAAAATTAACTCAAGATGGTTGCAGAACTTGAATGTGAGACCTGAAACTATAAAATTAGAAGTAAACAGGTGGTAAGTTCCTTGGCATCAGTCTTGGTGATGATATTTTGGGTCTGACACTAAAGGCAATGCAACAAAAGCAAAAATAAATTAGTGGGACTACATAAAACTAAAAAGCTTCTGCATGGCAAAGGAAACCATTAAAAAATGAAATGGCAACCTACTGAATGAGAGAAAATGTTTGCTAATTATGTATCTGGTAAGAGATAAATATCCAAAATATATAAAGAACGCATACAACTCTACATTAAAAAAATGGGATTAAAAAATGGACAGAGGAATTGAATAGACATTTTCCCAAAGGAGACATGTAGATGGGCAACAGGTACATGAAAAGGTGTTCAACATCACTATCAATCATCACCATCAATCATCAGCAAAATGCAAATCAAAACCACAATGAGATAACCACCTCACACCTCTTAGAATGGCCATTATCAAAAAGACAGGAAATAAGTGTTGGTGAGGATGTGAAGAAATAGGGAACCCTTGTGCACTATTAGTGGGAATGTAAATTGGTGCAGCTACTATGGAAAACAGTATGGATATTGCTCAAAAAATTAAAAATAGAACTACCATATGATCCAGCAGTTCCACTTCTGGATATTTATCTAAAGAAAACAAAAATACTAACTCAAAAATTTACCTCACCCCCATGTTCATTGCAGCATTGTTTACAATAGCCAAGATACAGAAAAGCCTATGTCGATCAGTGGGTAAGCGGATGAAGGAGATGTGGTAGGTAAATACAATGAAATATTATTCAGTTTCAAAAAAGAAGAAACTCTTGCCATTTGCAACAACATGGATGGACCTTGAGGGCATTATGCTAAGTGAAGTAAGTCAGGCAGAGAAAGATAAATACCTATGACCTCACTATATCTGGAATCTTAAAAAAAAAAAAAAAAAAAGGAAAAAACCAGCTCATCAACACAGAACAGACTGGTGGTTGCCAGAGGGAGGAGGTGGGCAGCTGGGCAAAATGGGTAAAGATGGTCTAAAGGTACAAGCTTCCAGTTATAAATGAGTCATGGAGATGTAATTCACAGCGTGGTGACTATAGTCAATAATACTGTGGTGCATATTGGAAAGTTGCTAAGAGAGTAAATCTTAAATTTCTCATCACTAGAAAAATTTTGTAACTCTGTGGTGATGACTGTTAACTGAACTTATTGTGGTTACTATTCTGTATATATACAAATGTCAAATCATTATGTTGTTGTATGCCTGAAACTGAGTTAATGTTATGTGTCAATTATACCTCAGCAAAAAGCCTTTATTTATTTATTTATTTATTTATAGACTGATGGATTCTTATTTTAGTCAGTAATTTTATTTTCATTCACAAATTGACCTGGATTCAACCATTCAACCTTCAAGCTGGCTACTGTGTCACTTTTACCAGTTTCATTTATTTTTTGAACATTTCCTTACTGTAGCACGAGACGTTCTAGGCTTACTATATCTTTTTCTGCTTCACCCTTGAATTAGCCCTTTCTCCAAGGAACCCTGATTCCTTCAATGGAGGATGGCATTTAAAACCTGGGATCTGGGAGCCAAGCATGTTTGTTTTACTGGTTGTCATTTTTTCCCTAGAACTTCTCAGTAGACAAAGCTAGAAAATGTGTGTTTGTGTGTGTGTATATACATGTAAATATATATATATATATCTCCTATTTAGTTCTTCATCTATCTCTTCATATTAAGAACTACAAGTTTATACTGGTAGCTTCAGTCCCAATCAAACAACACAGAGTACATCCATATTTTTTACCTTTCTGTATTTGTAACTCCCTTTTCCAATAGTTAGAAACCTGGTTTCAATAGACTCAATGTTTATACTCATTTACTCAAGTCTAGATTACACAGAAAGTGGTTTCAGAATTGCTAGCCCATACCACTGTGAAAAACAGACCTACTAACTGGAGTTCAGTATTTGTTCACTTTTCTGAGGTACAAAGTATGTATGATCAAGTGCACAAGTTCTAAGTGTACAACCTGAGTTTTGACCAATGCACGTATCATGTGACACATATCTCTGTCAAGACAGAGGATATTTCCATCACTCAGAAAGCTCTTTTATGTTCCTTTCCAATTAATCCTCTTGTCAACCCTGATGCCAAGAGGCAACAACTTGCTCTGACTCTTTTAACCATTGTTGAGTTTTGCTGGTTCTAGAGCTTTATATGAATGGAATTACATTGTACATATTTCTTTTGTATCTGAGTTTTCTCACTTAGCATTATATTTTTGAGATTCATCCACGTTGCTGTATATGTATATATACATATATCAGCAATTTCTTTCCATTGCTGAGCAGTATTCCCTGGGTGATTGTACCACAATTTGTTTATCCATTCTTCTGTTGATGGACATTTGTGTTGGTTATAGATTTTAGCTATTGTGAATAAAGTAAGAGGCTATGAACATTTCTGTACAAGTCTTCTTTGTGGACATTTTATATTTCTGGAGCAAAATCTTAGGCATAGAGTGGCTGAAGCAGTGGATAGGTGTTTATTTAACTGTATAAGAAACTACAAAACACTTGTTCTAAGATAGTTGAACCATTTTTCACTTCCATCTGCAAGACAGGGGTGTCCCATTTGCTTCACATTGTTGTCAACATTCTGAGTTTTTAGTCTATTTGATTGTAACTTCTCTAGTGGATGAGTAGTAGTACCTCATTATGATTTGAATCTGCATTTCCCTGGTGATCAGTGATGAAAAAATTTTTGTATGTGTATCAGTTATTTGTATATCTTTGTGAAGTTTCTGGGGAAGTCTGTATTTTGCCAAAGAAGTCTTTACCTACAATGAAGATATTCGCTTGTTTTCTTTTAAAAGTTTTATAGTTTTAACTTTAACATTTAGATTTGTGATCCATCTTGAATTAATTTTTTATATACCTTTAATAATAGGGGTTGAGGTTTATATATTTTTCCATATGTGTATCCTGTTGTCCAGCACCATCTATCAAAAGGACTTTTTCCCCCCATTTAATTACTTTGGCACTGTTCAGACAATCAGTTGCCTGTGTAAGTGTGAGTTCCCTGAATAATTTTAATTACAAACATGGCTTTGATTTTCATTGAGCTTACTTTACATTTTAAGCAGCATTCATAAAAACTTTACCTAGCTTTTACCTAGGGACAGTTTGTTGTGGTTTGACCTTCGTCTTCATCAAGTGCCAGGATAAGCTAGTGTGTGTTTTGCCCTGAGGTGACATCTATCCCTGGAGTCTCACACATGTACCATTTGTTTCTCTCAACATTGTCCTTTTGCAAATATAAAAGGATTCCTGGGTAGTGTCTTTCTTACCTGATTTAGGAAATACAGTCTTTAACAATGCAATAAATCAGTCTTTCATTTTGATCAAAAATATGCCATGATGCTTGTAGTAAATAAATTTTTAAAAAGTAAAAGCAATTGGTATCCTCCCCCTGACCCATTTGTTTTTGTTCCTTTATTCAGTGTGTATGTATTGAGCTCATGTTGTAAGCTACCTCACTGTGGGCCTGCAGGATAGATGGCAATTGGCTTTTTGTGGTCACATTTCATAAACCTTTGGACACATTTCATAAACCTTTGGACACATTTCAGAGCATAACACAGGGCTGAAATTTGCCATACCTCCCTCAACCCATAAAATATGCACATGCAGTGTGCATGCTCCCCACACCACCTGACAGAATTAGGAAGCTGCCTTCAAGATCTCATTACTAGTAGCTCTGGGCTATTGTGAAGAGTAATCCTAGCTCTCTGTACAGCTTATTGTTCAGGATTCATTTTTCCAAGGTTAGCAATTTAGTTTTGTAGTCTAATATTTATTCTTCAGAGGAAAATACTTAGAATTGTCTCATTTTTCTCTGTTTGAGGACCTTTCATGATAGCAGTTTTAGACTGTCCTCTGCATTAGTACGCCCCATGGCTTTCATGGCGAGAATGTGCAATTTGTAATTAGGGGTGCGGCTGATCACATGCCTCCAGTAGCCATCAGCGTGGGACCCTGAGAGTGTGTATGAGGGAAAAATGTGTTGGCTGACTGCTGTTGTCTCTAATCTACCACAGCTGACAGGGCAGGCGAGCCCAAGTCTCCCCAGAAGAGTTGCTTTCTGCAGCATTTTGTGTCCAACAGCCTGTCAAAGATGCTTAGAGTTTGTGGCAAGGCTCCCCATGGCTGACAAGGCAGCTGCATTATGTTTGGAAGGTGGACACGTATTGAATTTGTATTAGCTTCTTTTGTAAGGCAAAGGGCAAAGACATAATGAAATAAGTAACGGGTGTAGAAACGTTGACTTTTTGTTTCACGCAGCCGGGTCTGTTTGAGTTCTGATGTTTAAATGGGGGCTGATCTTGAGCCCCGCAGCTATTTTGCATTCATTTTGGAAACAAGCACAGTCTTCCATTGTTGTCCCCACCTCGTCAGGAGAGAGGGGCATCTGTTGTCATATCCATTATTTATCTGTGAGAAACAGTTTTGCTTAATTATCTTCTTGGCCACTGGAGGCCTGGTTGGGCTCTCTCCCTTTTGAAAGAATAATAGGACTCAATGCTGTTAATACATTTCAATTAGCGAGCTCAGGGCACAGCCGGTGCCTCACACTTCGTTCTTTAGATGGCTTTGGAGATAGGAGCCTCTGTAGCAAAGTGAGAAACCGGGATGTGCCTGCTTCCTCAGAGCCCCGTTCAACTCTCACAGCTGCTGAGCAAAGTGCGCATTTTCTCCACACCGCTGTTCTGACCCCGCGGATGTGACTGAGGCTGCTGCTTTCTGGGTTACTTCCTGTGGTTCCTTTGTGTTGTACCTTTCTCGGCTTTGGAGAAAAACCAGCTCTTTACTCCAGACTAGCACAGCCTGCGTTCTGAGAGAGTGCTTTCTTTAATGCTTCATTCTCAGAGCTCCAGCTCCTTCATTTTATAATGAGGCATTTGAACCACAACGAGTCTTTAGACACTTTTGAGCTCTATGTTTAGAATCCTCGATGAATGTTGAAATATTGGAGATTCATACACCATGACATGATAAAGACAGGACCTAGACCTTTGGGATGGCCTGCATTCCACCCATGGAATGTGTGTATCCTAAGCTGTTCACACTTTCCAAGAAGACCCCCATCTCCCGGGGCCTCTCTTACCTTCTGAGATGGCCCGCACTCTGCCTATGGCACGTGTATCTCCCTGAATAAACTTGCTTTCACTTTAAAAAAGAAAAACAAAGAAATACAAGACCCAGTGTACTGGTACCCAGGTACCAAGGTAGCACCATGTGTGACCTTGGGGAAAGGGTGGGTTCAGCTGGTCCCTGCCATGTTACTCTGTCTTTGCCTTTGTGAAAACATAGGGCAAGGCCTTCCAATACCCTTCTTCCTTATGCTTCTTCGAAGATAATCAGGATGGTGTTTCTCTGTTGGCATATTGACATTGTTTTTAAAACTTACTAGTTTTCAAAATGCCTCTATTAGTCTGTGTCACAGTGTGCAGTTTGCTGGGCAGATGGTTTTATTGTCTTTTGAGGGACATCAACTCAGCCTCTGAGAGGTCAGATGACTGCCCCAACGTTTGTCACCCTGTTGGGACATGCTTAGGCTGGAGGTGAGTATCTCAGTTTCTAGTGCCTGACATGAACGGTGCCACAGGGTGATATGTAATGACACTAAGAGATGCCCTCCCAGTTCCCCTTTGCTCTGGAGATGGCTCACCATTGAGAGCACAAGGAGATGATTCCTTGTATTTTAGATCAGAGAAAGGCCTGGGTTACTAGTCCCACAAAGCAGGGCCAGCTAAGAGAGGGCGGACCTGTAGAACTTTTGTAACTCCCTCTACCCATCTATGTAGGAAGAGAAAACCTCTGGAGAGAACTAGGTTGTGATATAGTAATTACCTCTCTCACTCCTCTTTGGGGGTGACATTCATCCTGTTTCCCTCTCCAATACCAAGCCCCAAAGCCAGAGAGAACATCTGGCCTGGTGTGTAGCACTGGAGCTTTTGAAGGAGGGCTGGTCCACTTTTCACCTAGAGTTTATCTTGGCTGGCAACTCACAGAAGTGCCCTGTGCTATCCTAGAGTGAAGAATTGGGAGATGGGGTACTTGGTTGTGGAGAGTGGAGGCCTCTAGCCCCACATGCCAAAGCTTCACAGCATTCCCTAAAACTGGAGGGGAGGCCTGTGGTTTCCTGAGGACCTGCATGTTAAAGATGGGGTGATTAGCTGGGTGGGAGGCATCATTGGGCTTCTCTGGGAGATGTACCCCAACTAAGTGAGGATGCACACGCACTATGAGGGAGTGTTGTCCTTACCACTCATAGGTTCTAGAGGAGATGCAAAAACTCCCCTTGCAGCATCTTTTGTGCCTTTGTGGCAGGACAATGCCTGGCAGCATGCTTTGCCTATGCACCAAGAGCACTTGGGTGGTAGAAGGCTTCAGTATTTAGCATTCATTTAGAGGATGAGGCCATACTGATGGCAACAGTTATTCGTCACTGGCATCTGATGTGGAAGGAGCAGTGGCCAACAGAATAGGGACTGCTGCTGCCCAAGCTGCCTCCACCCACTTGCTTTCTTCTTGCTGGGGAGGGGGGTGATGTTGAGCAGGGAGCAAGCAGGGCCCTCCCTCCCATCTCTGGCAGGAACTCCACCTGTGAGCAGGTTAAGTCTCTTAGAAGTGATGGGCAGCCTGGTTTGGAACTGGGTTGGACTAAGTTTTAGACTAGAGGAGACTAGAAACATTGGGTTGGACTGAGATATCCCTAGTTGGCAAGTTAGTTCTACCTTTGCCCAGCTGGATGGCATCCTTGACTTTGGGACTGGTAATATTTCATGAAAAAAACCCAGCACTGTGTTGAGATTCTTCAGCCAAACCTGACAGAACAGATCAGCATTGACTTGTCACTCTGGTGGATCACAGTTTACTCCATTAAGTTCAAATGTGCACAGAAAATAAAGCTGCTTCATTTATTGTAATGGAATCTCCTCAATCTGTCTAATATTTCTCCCCCTCCTGGGACTTGAGCTTCACCGAGGGGGCGTTAGAGTCACCCGTCTCGCCATTTGCCTGATGAGGTGGGCTTTCTTCTTCCAATTGGACCAAGATTTCCTTTATGTCATTTCTTGGCAGAATGGTTTCCAGGGAGCCAAATTTATGGAGAAGAACAAAACACAGTGCCCTGTTATCCCGGGTACACATTATCTCATTTAGTCCTCCCCCAGCTCTAAGTGACACTATTTCTGTTTATAAAGAGCCTTTTCTAGGTGAAGCTCAGAGACACACATTGACTAATAGACAGAACTGAGACTTAAGCTCCTCGTTCTGTTAGGCTGCCCCCTTTCTCTCCAGCACATGCTGCTGTTCTAGGTCAGCACCCTGGACAGGGTATCTAACTTTCACCAGAAACTCAGCAGTGCAGCTACTTTCTGACCTCAGTCAGTGGATGATGTTTTATTCTCTTGAATGAAAACATCAAAACAAGAGTGCTTTTCCAGTGTTTTTCCTTAGCCAAGCTGAAGCTTGTGATGTGAAGCCAATGAGTGGGGTTCATTTTCTGTTGTATATTCTGTGCCATATGTAGGATGTGGCTGGCACTTGCTTAGGTTAATAGCAAAGGCAGAGTCATGACAACAGCAGCAGCACAGTAAGCGGCTGGCTCAGAAGCCCGAGCAAGTTGAGGACATTGCGGGGCTGAGTCAGACGCTGAGTCTGGGCCAGTGAGTGAATTCAGGACATTCTTCTTTTCTAGACACCTTCAGGCATCTCTGGAATGAATTAAATTTACGGAACACCTTAGCATTGACTGGCACAGGGGTTTGGGAGATTTCTCTTTCTGGCTTAGAAAACCATGCTTCAGACTATAGTATGGGGGCCAGGAGGGGCATTTATTAAATAGTCACCTCTGAAGTCTGCAGTTACGAGGACATGCCCCTTTTACCTCATAGCTCCCTTTACCAATGCCTCCCTTTCTGTCCCCCTTTTAAAACAGGTGGTTTCCTAAAGGGAGCCCAGTCTTTTGTTGATGACTTCTCACCAGAATAGTCTCACGAAGGGTGGTGTGATGGCTGGCAGGGATGGGCGTCCTGTGTCACACAGGGACTTGATGGTTCGCACAGAATTTTGCTTTGCATATGCACAGTAATGTGCTCTCTGCGAGGGTGATCTGGCTCTTGTGGATGAGTTTTTCAGTCAAATTTGGTAAGTTCCATATGGCCCTGCTTTTATTCTTGCATCAACTGTGCCAGGTATTGACTTTTTTAGACATGAAATTGGTCTGTTCTGAAAACAAATGAACTGTGAAGGAGGCTCATATCATGTGTGTGGATCTTTGTTATGAAAATGCAGAGAATTCATCCTCAGTGTTTTAGGCCATCAAATTGTTCTCAACTGCAGGAGCTCACCTGGGGAAATAGAATCTGTTCAGTGTAATCTAGATTCAGCCTTTTAGAACATAGGTGAAATCGGGTGCTCAGACTGTCTGAATGTTGTTTTCATGGACAGAACTTGTCATTGCCCCATTTTCTCTGGGGAGGCACGGTGTTTTGGTAGTTTTGGTAGGTGGTGTTGATAAACCTGGGTGTGCTGTCTCCAGGAGCTGCTGAATAATTCTGATGAACAGAGCAGAAAGGCAACCCCACACCCACGATTGTGAAAACTGACCTAATTTTCCACTTCAGGCTCTGATTTCAAAGCATCTATATTCTTTACTCTGCATCTTACATACTCAATGAATTTTTATAGTTGAATAATCAAGATGATAATGGATAAAATATATCATTTACTAAAATTAGTTAGGAGTTACCCTAGAGAGTTTGCTGATGGGAGGATACATTTTTCATTTTAACTATTTCCCTTCTAGGGCTTCTTTTAGGGAGGTTTCTTTATTCCTGTAGCAGAGCAAAGCACATGCCATAGTGATTAAAGCAAACTCTGTTTCCAAAAAATGCTAGAATATCAAAATACTGAATACTCTGCATAAATCAAGCAGGATTACAAGCTTGATGTTCCCCAGTGGCCACACCAGGGGATGCGAAGGAAAGGCTCTTGGTGCCAAAGTAGGGACTTTGTCCACTATTTTTTTCTTCGGGTGATACAGGCTGGGTAATTTACTAAGGGTCTCTTTTTATCTCTGTTTCACAACTGTAAAAGATGGATAACACCAGAATTAGGGAAGACGGGGAGTACAAATGGGCATACCAGTTTGGTATTTTTATTTTTTGTTAACCTCATTAACGTGCAAGTACATTTCAGAAAAAATGTTTTTTCAAACCAGGAAAGCTCCAGAACTCCCCATTAACCACCACTCTCTATTAACTATCCCTTTCCTACATCTGTAGCTTGATGTTCTTGATTCTGAGACATTATAGTTGCCTCAGGTTCTTGGAAAAAAGTCAAGAAACAATGGAATCCTAAAAAATATTTGGTAAAATAGGTTGATATGTAACATATAACTTATATAATGTATATAACATTATATATAGTGTTATATATACATATTTCATACTCAGTTTATGAAAAATTGATGATGATCCAAGAAATCAAAATTGCCATATGCTGTAAATATATAGTTCCTTTTAACCTGTATAGAATCCTAGAAAGTAGACTAGATGAGTGGCTGTCAGTGCAGGTATGTGAATTTGTCCCCCAGGGGGTCATTTGGCCCTCTCTGAGACATTTTTGACTGTCATAACTTGGGTGAGGGAGGCTTTGCTGCTGGCATTTGGTGGGAATAGGTCAGGGATGCTGCTGAAGCCCGATGTGCGTGGGGCAGCACAACAAAGTACCATCTGTCCCCAAATATCAGAAGTGCACTGTTGGGAAATGCTGGACTAGATCCAGAGCTAGGAAGCCTGGATTTGGATTCTAGCTCTACCATTCAAGAACCATCAAATGTTAGGCAAATCTGCTTGAGTTTTGTTATGTCTTAGTTTATTCTTCATAGAAATACAGATAATGCTTCATCATCTGCTCATTTTTGAGTCTTGTAGTACAGATCACTATGAGCTAATGGATGTTAAAATGCTTTATAAACTAAAGGAAGGATGTGTACCAATTGTGTGATAATAGAATAGAATAAAACAAATTGGAGTGTTTTTATAATATGATTGTTTAACCAGAATACCTTCTTGATGAATTCAGAATTTTTCATGCATTGATCTCTTGAAGAGTAGGGTTTGCACTTACGTTTCTTTTATATCTCAAGTACAATGACACGTATATGAAGAAACAGTATTTTTTGTTAGTTACGTACACATGCGTGTGTATTTTAGACCTGCCGTTGATGAAGATCTAGTCTTTCATTTGTTTGTCCACTCTTGCATCACGCTGTTTAATTGTCAGCTGCTATGTAGTAGGTCTGGCTCCTCTCTCACCTGCTGGGAGACGTCAGTCACATACCACATGTTGCCTATATAAAATACACTGAAGACTTTTTCATAAACAGTGATTCAGTACCCAAACCACCTGATTAAGTTAAGGTTTCTAGAACGCATCCCTTTGTGTGGTGCAGCTGACTAGATGAACACTTGTTTGAGAGCTACTTCTATGACTTGTTGGAGATTTGGGTCCACAGGTGATCTGGAATGGACCCAGAGATACCCTTCATTAAGTGACCATGGTCAGAAGTAGAGACACTTAATGATAGTTCTTTAGTCAAATTGAGGACTACGATTAGTTCTGGAGGGACCTGAATTTCTCGACTTGATTGGAAAGCCTATCAGCCTCACAGGCTGTTAAGTGAGGATGTTGTTGAAGATTCCATGTCTTCTCGTGCTGGTTGAATTACTTTTGACTAAGTTTTCTAAATGTATGGAGAAGATGGATAAGTAAGGGTGGACTTTTTAACGTTGAACATTCAAACCATTTCTGGAACCATTAAAGCCTGGCAGTTCCCTGGGAGAGACAGAGGAAGAGTTCCCTTGAGCATAAAAGATGAGCCAGGGGGAGACTGGTAGCTGCTGATCTCTTCTTTCTTAGTTGAAATCAGATTTAGAACTAATGTGATACATCCTGGAGTACTACAGTGCCTTTTCTTTGTGATGCTCATCTGCTTTTATTTAAATGTTTTTATGAATACCACCCACTGGGGAAGCAGAATGTTATGTAAGTGTATTTAGGTTACTTGCTAGCTTCTTTCATCAGACAACACTTTTCCAAAAATTTATCCAGTACCCTCCCCCACAGATGCTTTATTCTAAACCCTTAAACACCCATATAAAGAATGAGGTATGCAGAAAAATACAAATTTTATTTTTTTTCCCTTCTGTGTATTGATTTAATTTAGAGATAGATTGCTACTTGGAAAAATTGGTGACAGACTCAGAGAAATTTGTAAAGTATATAAATAGCTTTAAAAAGCCTTAGAAAAGTAAGTGTTGGATATAGTTCAGTTTGTGACTTTCCTTGAATATTAATGCAGTTAATATCATACTTAAAATTGTCTCAGGAGATAGTCAATCAGAACTTCTGAGTTTGTCACAGGGTCTTGTCTGTTCTACATTCAGAATATATCTAGAAGAAAGTAGATTAGTGTGATGGTTAATTTTATGTATTGACCAAGTCATAGAGTGCCCAGACATCTGGTCAAACATTAGTCTGGGTGTGTCTGTGAGAGTGTGGGTGAAATTAACATTTGAATCAGTAGACAGAGTAAAGCAGATTTCCCTCCCTAATTGGCCCTATCCAATAAGTTGAAAGTAGGCATAGAACAATAAGGCTGACCCTGCTGTGAATAAGAGGGAACTTCTTCTAGGCCAGAGTTCTTGTTCTGGGACTTGATCAGACTACCTTCATGTGGGACATCGGATTTTCCCTCTCTTTGATTTCCAACGGAATCATCTGCTCTTTCTGGTTCTTGAGCCTCCTGGCCTTCTGATGAGGACTAAACCACAGCTCTCCTGGGTCTCCAGCTTGCCAACCACAGATCTTGGGAATTGCTGGCCTCCTCCATAATTGTGCAAGCCAATTCCCTACCTATCTATCTATCTATCTGTCTGTCTGTCATCTATCTGTCTTTTAATCAGTTGCCTCCTATTGGTTCTGATTCTCTGGTGAACCCTAATACAATTAGTGTTTGCCAGGAATAAGAAGAGGGATGAAGAGCAAGTGACTACTGAGGGATATGGGGTTCCTTTTTTTCAAAGGGTGATGAAAATATTCTGTAATTCAGTAGTAGTGATGGTTGTAAAAACTTGTGAATAAACTGAAAACTCCCTAGTTGTATACTTTATCTGTGAATGTTAATAGAATATGAATTCTATCTCAATTTTAAGAAGTCAGAGTATATCTGAAATTGAGTAACCTAGCCACGCCACTTTCCTCTTTTGACTAAAAAACTGCACTAGTCCCCTCAGTGGTGCCCCTGCTTTCCTACTTCCACTTCCATCTCTGTGCAGCAGCCAGTGTGCCCTTTAAGAAACAATTTCAAATTATCCTCCTATTTCAAACTGTAAAATGACTTCCCATCTCAGTGAGGACAAAATCCAAAGTCCACTTCATGGTCTGCAAGACCCTATCTCCTGTCCTCTGTACCTCTCATCTCAGGTCATTCCTCTCCTGGTTCTCCCAAACTCTTGTCAGATCAGCCTTCTTTGTGTTCCTCAAACGTTCCACCCCTCTTCTTCCTCTGGGCTTTTGTAGCTGCCGGTCCCTCTGCTGGGAATGTTCTCTTTTTATCTCTGATGAGCTCTGTCTCATCCTTCAGATCACATCATAAATGCCACCCACCGTGCGCACCCTATCTAAAGTAGGACACCCTATTTGTTTCCAGTTTGTATCACATCCTTGAGTTTCCCAAAGGTGAATCTCTTGTCTGCCTTGTTCTCCTTCAGTTCCCTTGCATTTAGCTCATTGGCTGGTTGCACTGGGGTTCACGGTTTGGCTCTGGGAAGCACATGGCCTGATTTCCCTACACTGTCATTGTAACCATGTTGCTTGTATGTCTTCTTCTGTAACGTGGAATCTATCTCCTGGAATTGTTGTGAAAATTAGATAACTCATGTAAAGTCTTTGGCACCATGCATAGCACATTAGTAAGTGCTCAACTTTAACTTATAATAGACACTTAATAACTGTTCACAAACAAATTAATCCACAGTGTTAGACTCCTGGAGAGAATTTATTTTAATAACTCCTCTCCTGCCTTTCAAGTTTTTTTTGCTAGTTACATTCTTTCTCTTGAATCTTACCTATTTTATGTTCTTTCCTTTGCCCCCATTCCTAACTTGGGAGGAAAGTCACTTTATAGTCCTATTACAGTCTTTGAAACAGGACAAGAAACCACAAAGGATAACAGCAGCCTGGCCTTACTCCCATTACTGGTGTCAGGCTGGAGCACAAAGCAGGTTGATGTGGACACAGGTGGCTGCTGCAGCCATTGGCTCACTCCCATCTTCCTTCCCCCTCAGTTTTGTTCATGAATCTACCCTGTGCTTCTGGGAAAATAACTGTTTCTACAACTCCAGGAATTCTTTCTGTTAGTATAAACTAGGGGTCAGCCAACTACATGAAACCAAATCTAGTCTTCCACCAGTTTTTGTAAATATGGTTGGAACAGCAACTTTTATGCATTTATTTATTGTCTATTTCTGCCACAGTGGTGGAGTTAAATAGTTTGCTGATGAACAATCGAAGCCAGTCGTGGAGCTCTTTCCCTTGCTTGTGATTAAACGTGGGCGTATGATCCTTTTCTGGCTGATGAGATGTGAGGAAAAGTTTCCTTAACTGTAAGAAAGAAAAATGGAAAGAGGTGATTGTTTATTTATTGTTTCTGGATATGGTGTTGTATGAAGGTGGCACTTGGAACTACAAGAACCATCTTGTGGCCATTTGAAGGATGAAGCCAACCCTGATGGGAAAGAAGAACACGATTGACTTGAACAACGTGAATTTGAACTGTGTGGGTCCACTTATGTGAATATTTTTTTCAATAAATATATTGGAAAAATTTTTGGAGGTTAGCAACCATTTGAAAAAACTTGTAGATGAACTGCATAGCCTAGAAATACTGAAAAAATTAAGAGAAAGGTATGCCATAAATACGTAAAACATATGTAGATACTGGTCTAGCCTTACATAGGCATGAGGTGAGTGATATTTAATATAAAATTAATTAAGTGTTAGTTTTCTTACTGTTTTATAACTTTGCTTTTAAAGAATTACATTACCATACAGTATGTCTCTCTCATAATTTGAGAAAATACGTATCAGTCTATCATCACAGGTAAGTGGATTTTTTAACAAAGAAGTAACAATGTTTCTAATACTCATACTGTATTATGAGTATGACTATAATACTCTCTGCCATTAAGCTTTTAAAACGATTCATTCATTGGTGTATAGGCTAGGCTTCCTTGAAGCAATCCTATCCATCAGATGAGGCTACCATAAAGCAGTCGTATTGCTGCTTCTGCATTTTCGATGCATGAATCATTAGTCCTACAATAAATATGAATTTATTTTTCACATTTGTTCATTTTGGTATCCCGTGTTAGTAATATGTGTAACATCCACAGTGCTTTGTATCCTGTAAGACAATATTGACTTAGGTACTGACAGATGATTCATTTTGTAAGCAGGCAATGTAAATTTACAGTATTGATGAATATAATACACTATTCCTCTTCCTTATGATTTTCTTAATAAGTTTCTTTACTCTAGCCTACTTTATTGTAAGAATACATAAAACACACAAAATATGTGTTAATGAACTGTTTGTTACCAGTAAGCCTTCTGGTTAGCAGTAGGCTATTAGTAGTTAAGTGTGGAGTCAAAAGTTATACATGATTTTTAACTGCATGGAAGGTCGGCACCCCTAACCCCCTGCATTGTTCAAAGGCTAACTGCAGTTAGAGCCTGAGTTCTTGAGGACATCCTTGGGCCACTGAAGTCTACTTTGAAAATTCTCCTCTCTTGGTGGCTTCATGTTATATGGCAAAATTCAGGTTTCTTGTTTAAACCAATTCGGGAAGGAATTTTCTGTTACTTGTAGCCCCAGTTATTCTAATGGATATATTAGTACTTAACATGTTGGACTGAATGGGTGAAAGGATGCATGACTGAGTAAGTAAGGTGAGGGGCAGGCATTGCAGTCCTATCTCTTCACTTTGGTCATGGAGGCGTTGATTTATGTGCTGAGTGCTAAGTATGTCTATAAAACTCAAATTTCTTTTTACTACCAGCTGAAAAGTCACCTTTTTCTTACCACTGTTCTCCCATTTCAATTCCTGAGACATCAGTCAGTTTTTTATTTTATTTTTTCTGTATTACTGGTGAAACCGCTCACACCTCCACCACCCAAGCTCGGTGACCAGGAAAATTCCTTAGAAATGACTTCCTTGTTGTGAAGTATTAGGAAGCCCTAAAAGGAAATGCATCATATTTTAGACAAGGATTATTTAACCAGTTCAATTATTAAAAAGTATATGTGTTAGTGGAGCTATTCCTCTGGGACGTGCATTTTATTCACGCTTTGCCACATCATTTGAGCAGCTGAGTTGACTGATGAGGACCTTAGACTAATTTGACAGCTTTTATCTTGGAATTTTAAAGCACCTCATAAATGACTTTGACTTACTCATTCTTGTACCTTTTAATTCAAGAGAATATTTTATGCTTATCATTGATACAATACAACTCTGTGTATTTGGAAGAAAGGAAGGTCTAATGTGGTTTCCTCATTTCCCGAGTGGGCATCTCATTTCTAGGAGTATTCTCCTGCCCTTCCTTCTGTGGATAGGGTAAAGGGTTGATTGAAAAATTACCAATACTATGAATATTCACTGAACATCTTTGCTACTCTAAGTTCAGATAATAGAAAGAGATATAAAACTTAATTCCTATTTTCACAAGAGATTAAAATTTGGCCAGGAATCTATTTGTATTAAGAAAGGAAATCTGAGGAATCATATCAGTGGTGCAGGTGAAAAAGCTAAAGGACATCAAAGAGAGATTTTGATTTGAGATAGATTCCATAGAGAAGAGGTGTTAAGTGGGCTTGTAAGAAGAGGAGAATTTAGCTGAATGGAGTGTGTGTGTGTGTGTGTGTGTGTGTGTGTGTGTGTGTTTGTGTGATGAGTAAGGGAGTTGTTCATAACAGATGGGAGAGATGAGCATGTATACCGTTACAGGTTAGTAATTAGACCAGTTTGGCTGGGATGTTGGCATTGTTTAAAAGTTGGGTTTTCAGAAGGCTGTGAGGGCTAGATTATGGAGGAGTTGGATGGGCAAGTGGTTTGGATTCTCATACAGTCTGAAATCCATGACTGCTTTTGTAAACAATCATGATTTCATAGAAGAAAATGAAAGACAATAGTATAGTTCTAATTTAATATAAAAAGACAGTTAATAAATTAAGAGATTTATCATCGTTAGAACTAATTATCTGTCCTCCAAATATCTGTAAGAGTCCTCTCACTTTAATCACCAAGATGGATGATATCCTTCCCTCTTTTGCATTCTACACACATAGTTGTGGTATTGACATCACTCATCACCTCTTGAATTCTTCAATTTGTTCTAGAAGACACAGCCATGTCTTATTCACTGTTACCTTTCCAGGGCTTACTACATGGTGGGGGATCACTCTGTGCTAGTTGAAGTAAACTCAAGTCTGGGTTCCAGTCACTTCATTTCATGGGATTTCATTTCTGCTCTCAAGGAATCTCTGTAGTTTTCACAGTTGTGGCATTTAAAAAGTGACAGAGGATCATGACATTCTTTGATTAAAAAGGTTCCAGGTGCTGTTTTCAAGTCGATGTAGGATTTCCAAAATTTAACATTCTGAAATTATTTTGGATCAAAACATCAGTGAATACATTAGACAAACTTCTCCTAGAATGATAGAATTCTGTTCCCATGGTAGCATCAATAGGAGGAATTTTACCTTTTCCTTTAATGTGATTAGACAGTCTGTTCTGGGAGAGACAAAGAGCTTTTATGAGGGCTTAGCTGAAATTGCTTTTCCTGATTTTTCCATATGACTTTAGCTAAGGGAATAATGTGGGTCTAATTTCTTTAGGATAAACTGATGGTAGATCTCCATTTTATTTGGATTTCATCCTTCCTGAAGATTCTTCTGTTTTGTGGGGTGCTGGGAGGTGGGTAATTAGATTGATTGATTAATTAATTTTAATGGAGGTACTAGGGATTGAACCCAGGACCTCATGCATGCTAAGCACACACTCTACCACTGAGCTATACACCTCTACCCCACTGAAGATTCTTGAACTAAATCTAGAAACACTAGATTTTAGAAATATCTCTCATTAGGAACTATATATATGTGTGTGTGTATATATATGTGTGTGTGTGTATATATATGTATTTAGTCAGCTTTCTGTTAAAGCAGTAGTTTGTTTTCCTTTCCTTCATTGATGACACTTTTTATTTACACATTGGAAAAAGCATCTGAGGTATTTCTCTCCTGATACTGATTATCTCCTCTTCTTTAGTGACAGAAACCTGGGCAGCAGGCTTAGTTAAATGACAGTTTCCCAAGCTTCTTTGCAGCTTGTGGCCAGGGACCAAGTTTTGGCAAATGAGATATAAAGAGATGTGTCAGATAGAGTTTTCAGGAAGGCTTTTCAAAAGGGAAGGACACACATTCTCTCTTCTTTCTCTTCAGTTCTTTTTGTCTTGCTGACTGTCATAGGAATATAATGGCAGGAGCTTCCACAGCTATCTTGGATCATGAGATGACCTTGAGGATGGAAGTCAAAAGGGAGGAAGCAGAAAGACAAGAAGGAGTCTCCTGACTTCATGGAGCCTCCAAACCAGTTCTGGACTGCTTGTTTCTTGCTTGCTTTTACCTACGAGAACAAACCTTGGCATAACAGAGCTGGGGCACATTTTCCCAACTGTCAACAATGATTTTGTAATTACACTTATAATTAGGAATATCATGCATGTGTTTTGAAAGAAGACTGTAAATTTTCTCACTGACCACATGTGTGTTGATGATCACTAGTAATAAGGAGGTCTGGAGATTAGAACCTGTTTTCCTGGTAAGAGAGGCTGTGTGGTGTACCACATGAAAAATCAGGCTGAGAGTATGTATGGTGCCTTGGATAGTTGGTCCTGGTCCTGTCATTGACCAGCTATATCAGTAACATAGTTATTTAATACCATGGACCTCTTGTTTCTTCCATCATAAAATGAATTATCCTCACTCTCTCAGTCACCTGATACAGTCACTTGCCAAGTGTTCACTTCTGTGCCAACTCTGTGCGGGGACTTTGCAGTCCTTGGGACTTCCATTAGCATTAATCCTCATCTTACCTATAGCATTCATTGCCTTCTGTCATGATGTGGCAGATCTAAAGACGATACATTTATAAATAAATATGATATGTGAATATATATGATTACATACATTGATAGATTAATAAACACGGTGTCGATGGATTTATTTCTAGCTCAGGTTAAAAACATCTCAAAAAAATTTTTAATGGCAAATATATCCCATAGATGAAAGGAACAGGCATCGTTTCCTTTGATAGATAGGGTCTCCAAGCTTTGTGGCTGTAACATGCTATATAGTTAAACGTTATGTTCCAGGGAGATGATGTTAATTCCTTGTAGTTAACAGCTGGGGACCTTATTTCTTCTCTGCAGGCACTGAAGAAAGGAATATTTTATGATGAGAATCACAGACTATATAGATTTAAATTGCAGTTAGACCATCAATCCACTTAACTAGTTACTCTAACTTTGCTGTTTGTTCAGTGTGCTCTAGTGGTCAATGGAAAATAAATAATCTTTAACCTCTCTGTTATCTCCCTGAGAAGATTAACAGCTAGCTCAATACTCTGACTTCTTAAGGAACTGAGATTTGCAACATTTTTTCTTTGTGTGGCATCTCTTAAAATGCTATTTTGACCTATAGTTTCTCTTTTGATTTTATCCAAGGCAGAATCAGCATTTTGGGGGCCTATCACCTTGTTTTACAGTAATGGAAAGGTACTCTTTTCTTTGTATTTCAAATTTGTAAATTTTCTGCTCAGTTGGGATCTCAGTTTAAAGAGCAGAACTTAGGGCATTCCACTTGAAACTTGGGGCCAAGAATCAAGACACAAACAATAAACCTCAGGATGGTGGTCCAAGCTGCCAGGTGGGAAGTATAGTGTGGGCTGGAAATAAAATCACCTCTGCCTCATGGATTTCTTTTCAGTCACTTCTGCATAAGTGGTAGTAAATAACGTTTGCAGTGTCATGGCCGTATGTTTTCTTTAAATATAAAGGGCAAAAATATGTGCAAATGTTACTTTAAAAATAGGCTGTGTGTTCTGGTGTGCTTGTTTACATTTGCAGTTGTTCAGAAAACTTTGAAAAAAAAAAATAGCAGCCCTTAGCCCAGTGAACGTCATCGCGCTCACTGCTGCCAGACCGTCTGCTTCACACTGTCCCAAATTGTGAGCCAAGGAAGCCAAAAGCCACTGTGTGAGAAATCTCCTGTCTCTAAATAGGGGTGTGTTTGTGTGTGCATATTTTACTCCCTTCATTACAGCTAAACAGCAAGATATTTGGGCCCCGAACATATAGCTTGCATAATTTAAAAGGGAAATGAAGCCAAAATTGATTAAAATTGCAGATTTAAAAATATCAACAGTCTGTTGGTTCACTAATTATGAAACTCTCACAAAAACAGGTGATTGGTTAGCCTTCGTGTGCTCATTTTGTTTTGCTAGCATGAGAACATTTCACTATTTATGAAGGGCTTTGGGGGTTTTAATTTATAGTTATTTATAGTTTTATAACACTGTTGAATTGGGTCAGTTTCTGCTTAAATTGCTGGTGTGCATGAGAGAAAAGTAAATTTACTCACCTAGGCTTTCTCTTTGTTTTCCAAAACTTCAGGGAGAATTTTGTTTTTGAGTAAGTGGGAAATGTTTTAGTTCATTATTTCAGGCAACACAATGTGTACTGCAGATCAGTGTGTAGGCTCAACGATAGACTCTGAGATTTATAAGAATAGAGATGACATCATCCGTCCCTTGGGTTGCTTAGAATCTCTGGAGGAGGGGAGACAGGCACACACAGACATGTAGCAAGCATATGTTCTGATTTTGGTGGAGACTTGCTTTTCAAAAGCTTTACTTGAGTTGCTTTTGTAGTAATAGTGACAATACTTCCATAGCGGTCACTATGACCCAGGCTGTGCTAAATGCTTTCATATATCAACTCATATACCTTTTACAACAGTTCTGTGAGAAGGGTGCTTCTATAACCTTCACTTCACAGATGACAAGAAGTTAAGCAACCTGCCCATGAATCAAATCATGTCTAGTTTCAGAGCCCTGTTCTGTTATGAACTACAGAATTCTGCCTCTTGGTTGAAAGGTAAATTATTGTAGCCAAGAACAAAGTTGTAAATATCTGATTGCTTTTAACAGAGACCCTAAAATTCAGTGCAACAGTAATCAAAACGAACCTTTAGGCAAAAGCATTTTAATAAAAACGTGAAGGGGAGAACTCCACTTAATTTTTGAGAGGGTGAAGGTTTCTGCAGCAGCATCTCTGAGTCAGATACTTAGCAATATGTGTAAAAATAGGCCATTTTCGAAAGATTGTGCAGCCTTTGTTAAAGGAATATGTGATTCAGTGATATGATACTACTGGAGACTTTTGACTACCCGTTCGAGTTCATTTTGATGAGATTTGGGCCGTCCAGTACCGGTGCTCTGGAGCCCAGCTGTACACCCCTGGAGAATTGCTGCTCACCCAGCTCTCTCAGGCCTGGTTCCTGCCCAGCAGCAGGAGGGAGAGACTCAGCTCTCCCACTTCTGAAGGTGGTTCTGGAAATTTTGAAGGACACTCTGTTATCTTTTTGATATTATTTTCCTTCTGGGGAGAAGATAGATTAAATGACATTTCAGGATGTCTTCCAACCATAGGTTCCTGTTGGGGACTGATTTAAGCAAAAGATGTGAGTGTACCTGGACCTCGATTTTCATTCATCACCATCGATGGCTCAGACAGACCTGACTGTGAACATAGGCTAATTTTTCTTCTTTGTCATTGAAACGGCTTCTTATTAACCCTACCTTATTTGTTTAGTCTAATCATGTGGCTTGGTAACTATGATCACAGGTGATTGAGATTCCCTCTCATCAAAAAAGGGACTCAGGAAGTTCTTTTCACTCTTTTATCTAGGTTGCATAATTTTGAGCTTACCTAGATACTAGTGAGTGATAAGAAAGTAGAGTGAGTATGGATAAGAAAAGCATCAATATTGTAATATTGGAGAGCTGCTTCTTCAGAGAATGGTTATGGTGATTTTCAGAATGAACATTTGATCAGTTGTTCTTTATTAATGTAGCATAGAATTTGGATCCAGTGGAAGGTCTATTTTCTATTATAGTTCCATAACATCATATTACTAGTTTAGAAGTAGTGGTTTCAGTCGAATGGCAACAGTTCTCATTTTTAAACGGTAAGATTAATCTGGATCAGATGAGTGAAACAGTCCTACACAATGACGATTGTCCCTCCCAGATAACTGAGAAACATTGATTGATAAATAAAACATCTTAGCTTTGGGTGTTAGACCTGTCTCAGAAAGGGAAGAAATTATTTTAAAAAAAAGTCACATCACAATGATTCAATGTGATGAGTGCAAGAGTGTATCTAGGAACTGGGGGTGCAAGTGAGGAACAATTAATTCTGATACGTGAGGAGAGGATTCCCAGAGGGAGATGCTTCCTGAGCTGAGGCTTGCACAGTGACTAGGGGGTCACTAGGTGCCGGAGCAGAGAAGGACATTCCAGGTGAAGAGAATCCTGTAAAATGCTGAAGACAGCTCAAAGGCCATTTGCTGGAGCGTGTGATTTCATGCAAGATGGTGGGAGATCGAGCTGGAAGGTAGGACCAGATCATTAACAGTCTTGAACACCCTACTTGAGAGTTCAGTTTTGTGGGCTCATGGGGGACAGAATTCAGATCATTGTGAGTTGAGGGGTGAGAGACAATCATGGGAGATGGTGAGTTTAGACTATGTTTTTGGCAAGTGGGGGCTGGGAAGAAATGGAAAGGTACTGGAGAGGGACATGAGATCTGTCAGTCACAGTTCCAGTAGGAAACAGCACACACACAAAGTTCAACTGAACAGAGTTTAAAAAAAAAACCAACTTCTTGAGGAGGTGTGGACCAATATTAAGGGAACTGAGAACAGAGGCACCAGGGACTGGTAGGAGCAGATTGGGAAGCTGTTAGCACTCATAGGGCAGAAGAGGCAACGGGAGTTGGGGAATGGCATTAGGGATGCTCAGTGGCTGTGGGAGGCAAAAGGGAGATAAATACTTCCTCTCATCTCCTGCCAGCGCCTCCCTTAGACAAAGACAACCAGGACCGGAGGACAAAGGTGTTTGAGTGATACAGTCTAGAGAGGTCAGCCTCTCCAGGCCTCACTTCGGGGGCATGAGGGTGGAGAATAGATTTGAGGAGCAGATAATGAGTCACCAACACACAGGGTCAGTGGAGATTTTTTTTTAATAGTGGGAGACATGAATAATTGATATGGTAATGGAAGAGCCGGAGGGGAGGGGGTAGAATAATGAATGGAACATATCTGAGGAGAGGATGAGGCTTGAAAGCCCACTCAACGAAGCTTGTTTTGTAAAATAGAAAGGTTGCATTGTTTCATGAGACCCAAGGGAGGGAGGCGAGCAGGTGGATTAAGTGTGCATGAGCAGACTCTCAAAGAAGAGAGACCACTGGGGAAATGTGTGCCTGGAGGGCTTCTGTTTTGTTTTTTTTTTTTTTTTTTTTTTGAGATTGGATGCAAGGTTATCTGTTGAGAGTGAAGGGACCGAGCCTTCGTCCATGACTGGAAATTATCCGTGTTAATTTTAGAATTATTATGAGGAGAACAGGAGAGTGAGCTGATGAGGGAAGGACAGAAAGACCACTGAGAAGGGATGGGGATCCCACTGAGATTGGAAGTGCTCAGTACAAAAGACAGTAATAAAAGAGGGGAGTACCCTGATACATAATAAATGAATTGCTAATGTTAGAAGCTGTGATACAGTGAAGAGAATTTTATCTATTTTTGACCCTTAGCTCTGCCTTACACGTGCTACTGCATCTCAGAAATCTTGAGTCCCAGATTTCTCACAGCCCCCTATTTCATCCATTCTAAAGCATTTATTTCAATTTTTTCTCTATTTTAAATTTAAGTATAGTTGATTTACAGTATTGTGTTAATTTCTGGTTTACAGCATAGTGATTCATTTATACATGTATATTCCTTTCTATAGTCTTTTTCATTATACGCCATTGCAAGGTATTAAATATAGTTCCCTGTGCTATACAGTAGGACCTTGTTGTTTATTTTCTATATAGTAATTAGTGTCTACAAATCTTAAACTCCCAATTTATCCCTCCCCACCCACTCCTGCCTTTCCGCTCCCTGGCCCAGTAGCCATAAGTTTGTTTCCTATGTCTGTGAGTCTGTTTCTGTTTTGGAAATAAGTTAATTTGTGTCCCCCCTACCTTTTTTTTTTTTTAGATTCCACATATAAGTGGTATCATATGGTATTTTTCTTTCTCTTTCTGGCTTACTTCACTTTGAATGATGGTCTTCAGGTCTATCCATGATGCTGCAAATGGCATTATTTTACTCATTTTATGGCTGAGTAGTATTTCATTGTGTGTATGTATGTATATGTGTATATATATGTATATGTATATATATATATATATACATATATATACACCACATCTTCTTTATCCAGTCATCTGTCGATGGACATTTAGGTTGTTTCCATGTCTTGGCTATTGTAAATAGTGCTGCTATGAACATTGGGGTGCGTGTATCTTTTCGAATAGGAGTTTTTTCCAGATACATGCCAGGAGTGGGATTAGCTGGATAAAACATTTATTTTAGAATGCACTGGAGTTTTATTAAATTTCTTGGAGGGTCGGAGACATCTCCTCTGTGTTAGATGTACATTATTTTTTCCAACCTACAATGGTATAAATATATTGATTTAAGGAAGAATGATACATAATTAATATCTCTGTCAAAGACTGAGTCTCTGCCTTCAGCTGACATATCTAGACTCTTCTAAACTACTTCTGTCAGCAGGAGATTGGGTGACATGTTTCTTTTCTAAGCCTGTACTTGCAATTCTGGTTTTTATTGGCTTGACCTCATGCAGCCTCTCTCTTGCCTTCCGTGATGTTGGTCTCTGCCTGATTTTCCTCTTGTATGATTCTGTCCAGTTGCTTGCATTCTCTCTGCATTCTGGCTTCAATCATCATCAAGACTCTTGTTTTGTTGACTTATGCCCAGGTTCAACTGGAATTAGGGATGCGCCAGTTTATATGCTTAATCAATTAGTTCTTAGAGTGTTCCATAATTAAGGCTGGGCTGTAGTCTCTTTCCTGTTGTTTCTATTTTTTTAAAAAATTGTATTCTTTAATGTCAATGATTTGGAACCTGTTTTACAAATATCCTTAAAAGCTTCTTTTTTTTTCCTACTAGGTTACATTTATGACTTTGTCATTGGTAATTAAACACCGTCTCTCTGGAGTTTTTTGGAAGTGTTTGGCAGATAACATCTCAGTGACAGTTCTTCAAGATGCAGGAAGGGGTTCTGTTCTAGCTTTTAAACTTCTGTGGTCTGTTCTTAGGGAAGGGGCCACTTCCCCTGATTGCATCACCTCTTAGTGGAGAGGTGGTTTTATGCACTTAACTTAACTTTTGGTTTCTGTGCCACATCATTGTGTACTTTTCTTGTTCAGACCTTGTAAGCAACAAGTAAAGATAAAATCCAGCTCCTGGGTTACAAACAGCTCGACTGAAGTGATGATCACATGAATGGATGGATAGTTGATCTATTGTTAAGTGTGCACAGGGCACTGACTGTGACAGTTACGTCATCCTGCATAGCTGGTGACAAGTTTCTTTTGATGTGGATTTCTGAAGTATTCAAATTCACATCTGAGGATTGAGGAGATGTGATACTACCTCCCTCACACTGTTGCCAGGAGAATCAATCAGAAAATACATGCGTAACATCTTTGTAAACTACAATGAACTAAAGTGGTTCCAGTCCTTATTTTCCAGGGCCTGGTGTAGTGCGAGGCCTGAAATAGAACAATTCAGTAAGAGTTTCTTGGCACGTAAACCTACGTATTACTCTATCTTGTGTATGAATAATCACTTTATATTTTACTGTGGTTTCAATTAGGTTGCTTATGCTCACAGTCCTACAAGATATGGAGAGAAGGTATTACAGTTTTATTACAGGTAGAAGAGAAAATTGAGGAAAGCCATCCTTGTCTATCTATATTTTCTAATTTTTCTACAGTAATTATTTATTACTTGCATACTTGGTAATATAAATACTATCTAAATTTTGAAAATAAATACCTAATGGGAGACAGTTATAATAGCTGCTTTAAATTCTTGATTTGATAGTTCTAACATCTGTGCATTTGGGTTTGTCATATGTTGACTGTCTTTCTGTTGAGTATTGGTCAGATTTTCTTGGTTCTCTATCAAGTAATTTTGGATTGCATTCTGAATATTTGAAATAGTATGTTGTGAGACACTGGGTCCTTTTAAAGCCCTGTATAGAAATTTTGGTTTGTTTTTTTCTTTATTTTAGCAAGCAGCTGACCTGGTTAGGTTCAGATCACAGATTACCCTCTGTGTGTAGTGGTCCAGTATTAATTCAGTTTTCAAAGCTTTTTGCAGGGAGGGGAGGGTAGTGGGTGGGTTGCAGGAGGAGTTGTACAACCCTTGCTTGATTTGGAGTTGTGGTTTATACTGTAGTTGAGTTCTCTGTGGCTTTGCTGTGATGCTTTGATTACATTCCATGCACATCTAGCTTGAGACTGATTCTGGGGATTGTATTGGTTCATGTACAGAACCAGGAGGTCCCCTTCTTCATCACTCTGGGGTATTTTCTAAGGGACTCCTTTTGATATTTCATCTGGCTAGAAAGATGGATTGCTGCATAGTCTTAGCCTTCATGCTTTCCTGCAATTCCACTTGACTGGGGTGAAGTGGCAAGAGACAGAAGGGAGAAAGAGGATAACAAGGATTTTCACCCAAACTCTGCACAGCAGGAGTTCCTTAGTCCAGTTCCTTTATCCAGAGAGACAGGCTTTGTCTTGGGGTATTAGGTACCTGTGTCACTGTGGTGGCATCAGTATAGTTCTACAAGAGGTGTTGGCCTTGGGACAGGGTTGAAAGGGAAAAAAAAGAAGCACATGTCCCTACCTTCACCCCTTATCCAGCTAACAGGGATCCCTTTTCTTGATCTTCTGGCCAGAAAGATGGTATTTTCTTGAGGGTTTTGCAATCCACATGCACCAGACAGTTCCCTGATTGGGCCCACCATTAGCTCAAAGCCAGGAGTTAAAGGAAGAAAAGAAACCAGTAGACTCACTACCATTGTCCTAACTGCTACTCAGGTTTCAATGTTCTTCCTCAAACCATGTGCTATTAATTTGTTTTGCACAGTCTTGCTTTTTGCCTTTTGAGCAAATTGGGAAAGAGAAGCTGTAGTAGGCATGCTCCATCTTGGCTGGCGCCCGTGAACAGTTTATTAAAACTGGCTAGGAACACGTCCATATTAGATCCTAGCCAGGGGTTGGAGTCCTGTGATTGGCTACCCAGTCAGAGCCTGGAATCTTCAAACAGTTCATCAAAGGGTCCTGAGGGCAGGAGGCAAGCTACTATCCAGAAGAAATGGGAAAAGGATGCTAGCCAGACAGGCACCTACCCTTTCTGATTAAAAAGAAAATCTTTTAATAGATATATTAAATTTATTTTCTATGAGTGTGGTTAGACGTTAGGATTATACTATTAAAAAAATTCTGTTAATTTGAGAAATTCTTATGTGGTCAGATGAGTGCAAAAGAACTTACATAACCAGCTTATTTTTATTTAGCTTACAAAATTTACAAGCAAAAACATGATTTGAATGTCAAAATTTTCAGAGCCTCTTATCACCTATGCTGTTTTTGTAGGCTCTTTACAAGTAAAGCTCAATTTCATGTGGCAGCACTGACAAGAGTTAGCTTTTGAATTTAAATTGTATTTCATAAGTCTTTTCTCTCTGAACTCTGCCAGTGGCTTAGCTGGATTCAGAGGTGGAGTTTCCTGAGCCAAACTGGGACATCAGCTAAGTGTGCTATCAAAGTTCCTTTGCCTTCTTGTTCTCTTTTCTCCCAGTGGACTAGCCCCACTTTTCCTTATCCACTTTTTATCCACTTAGAATCCTTGTATCTGCCCTCTCATACATTACTTCAGCTCTGGGTCTTCTCTTCCGCATTACTTTCGACAGAGCTTCTGACCTATGTCTTGTGACTTTTACCCGTTAAGTCTTGCTAGTGATTGACACCCATCAGAGAAACTAATCTAGGTAGAGCAACTAATGAATGCTAATGGAATAATCCTTCAGTGGTCATCTTCGAATCTATGCATATCTCATGCGCTAATCACCTCTGCAGTTCTCTGCTACCCCCTGAACTATCAAAGGGTGCTACATGTCCCATCGGGTACCTATTTTAAAGGCAGGGGAAACAGGAGTATTTTTCATGTCTTAGCAAAGCAACTACCTGAACTTGAGGGAGGTAGCACATTTTTAACTGTAGAAAAAGTCAAAAACACAGAACCATAAAAGGAAAAATAAAAATCACTGTGTTTCACACTTAGTTCACTGCTGTCAATCTTCTGGTATATATACCTATAGTTGTTGTTCCATATACTGATTACATCCCACACCCATAAGTTCAAACATACTTTTTTTTATGGCCTTTATATTATACTTAAATATGTGATAATTTTGTCATTAAATATGTCAATGGCATTATCATTTTAGAATGGACTATATAAAATCCCATCATGAGTGCACAATAATTAATTAACCAGTCCTTCATTGCTGCACATTTAGAGTGTTTTCACTATTTTAAGTAATTTTATGATGCAAACCCTTTATGGTTTCCTTGGGTCATGTGCCTAGAAGTGGAAGTGGAATTGATAAGTTATGATTATGTTTAATAAATTTCTGAAGCTTTGGATGCAGTTTTTCTTGATGCTTATTAAATGGTAAGTAGTTGCTCAAATTTTGCTGAAGCAAAGGTGCCTTTTCAGTTTCAGCTTGATTAATATAGAAAAATTTGTAGTTCATATTTCATACAGATAAGCTCACAACCATATGTAATTAGACAAAACAAGTGAATTCCCAAGGATTTGTTTTTTCCCCCTTTGGAATATTGGACTATTACATACCATTCTACAGTTTTATTTTAGAAGAGGTCAAAAAAAAAAATAAAAGGAGGGGGTTGGGGAATAGAAAAGAAAAAAAAAAAAAAAGAAAAAAATTACCTCCACCCAAGAACCCTTCAAGAAGTAGACTGATTTTCCTTCCCTCCCTGGAAATTCTTTCTTATGAAGTGGTAGACATCTTTCTTGCTGCTCTTTTCTTTAGATCTTGTTATATAAGAGAGATGGATACCACCTTCAGACCAGGCAAGCAGGGCCCTTACTTTGGTCTCTGCTGTAGATGGCACCCCTCTGGTCTCCTGCTGACTGTTCCTCCTCCTGCCTTGTAATTATGTGCTGAAGAGATGTGCCCACCTGTATGTCGTGTTCCCCTCCTGCACCCTTTTATACTGTACTGTGGCTAATGTGACTTCAGAGTTACATACTTAAAAGGCTCAAGTCTGCTTCTAGGGCCTTCATGGGCTCTTCCCAGGTCCTTCCTCCTGAGTGTAGACTGTGTTATTGTGGGAGGGGCACTGACTGAGCCTGGATGCGCCGAATGGGGTCGCCACTTATATGTGAGGAGGTTGTTGACGGTGTGGAGTGAGTATAGAAGATGAACAGGCCCCTCGATTTCTATTCTTGCCTTTGGTCCTGCAAATGTTAGCTTTGGGCCTTAAGGAGAACCTGCTACACAGTGTTTTGTGATGATAGAGCTTTCCTTCTGCTATTACAGGTTATGGACACAGAGAGCCTTACAGGCTGAGAAAGAGCCATGTTTAGGGCCCAGAGGCAAGGAAGGGGATAGCATGTTTAATCCCACTGTTTCAATGTTTCATACGGAAGAAGGTAGAGAAATGAAACTTGGAGAAGCGGTCCAAGAATGAATCCAGAAAAGCCTTTTATGCTCTGCTAAGATTATGGACTTTGTCCTCAGGTGAATTTGAAGTCATTGTGGGGTTTTGAGCAGGGATGACATAATTAGAACTGGCTGCAGAGTGTCGTGGATGTCGACAAGAGCAGAAGCAAGAGGCCAGTTAGGTTGTGGGTGTTCATCCAGGCAGCAGAAGGTGGTGACAGAAATAGGGCTGTGGCCATGAGGATGGAGATGACACCATGTAGGGCTATGCTTGACCAGTTGAAGTAGGATAATGTTACAAAAACTATTTTGAAAACCTTACGGGGGTTGGCCAATGTTGTTAGTGTTATTATTAATGACAATAATAATGATCATATGTTGGATAAAGGTTTCATTCCAGCAAATCTCAATTCTAGGGTAAGCAGATGTGAAATGATAGGGTGAAGTTGTGAGGTATAGCATCCAGCCA
Source organism: Camelus ferus (assembly GCF_009834535.1). Taxonomy (NCBI): domain Eukaryota; kingdom Metazoa; phylum Chordata; class Mammalia; order Artiodactyla; family Camelidae; genus Camelus; species Camelus ferus. The sequence goes on from NC_045702.1 coordinate 66,593,716, forward strand.
CGGGGCACCTTTGGGGGAGCAGGAGGGGGCTGCTAGTTTGGGGGAGTGGTTCAGGTAGAAAGGGCAGCAGTGTGGGAGTTAGCTAGGCTTGGGCTTCAGTGTTGCTGGGGAAGGGTCCCTGGGGTGGGCCTCATCATTCAGTATAAAGCAGTTCACATAGTCACCTGTTTGCATTCAGATGCCTTTCCTCCCGTTTGCTGCACTTGATGTCCCTGAATCTGTAACCTCTCTAGTGCAACTATTCCTGAGGAAATGATTCTTTTCCCTCTTGTCATGATGTGGAAGGGAATTGGAGGGATCTACATTCTCAGACAGATTTTGAACCAGTCTTTCTGTGTGTAGATTTTGTTTGCTTGCTGAGATACTCGGGGCCTTCAGCTCTGTGTCCCTCTGGGGCTCACACCAGCTTTCTCCTTGTTATCATCTGCTTGTGCAGCCCTTAGTGTTGTGGCCTTGATAAGTCAACTATAGCTCACCTCTCATGCTTTCCATCTTCCCAAAAAATCGACACCTGCCTCTGTTGTCCTTTTCACTTCTAGTCTCTTAAAGTCATTTATAATAGTTTTATTCCTCTGCTTCCTTAAATTCTATTTTTTTTTTGCAAATTTGTGGGAAGTAGGGATAAACATGTATTTAATTCAGCAAGTTTAAGTGTAATTAGATAATAAAACAATTGATGTGTTTAAAGACTTTTTTATACAAGGGCATACATTTTCCTCAGCATATTCTAAGAGAGTTTTTTTTAAACTAATATTTCTAATATTGGTATTAGAGATTGACTAGCTTCAGACTTCTCAAGAAATTGGAGTTTCATTCATTTCTTCATGGGGAGACTTGTTTTAGAATGTTCTTTTTTTTTTTTTTTGCAACCTGTCCTGATGGTGCATGAGTGCGAGAGGTGGTTGGTTTCCCTTTATCTAGAACAGTGAAAACATGAGAAATGACCTATAATATTAGGAGCAGAGCTTAGGAGGAACCTGGGATCCAGGAGGCAGAGTTGCTTAGGGTCTTACATTTAGCACTGGTAGGGGGGAGATAGGAATCTAGCCTGTTGTACCCTTTATAAACTTGGCCTGAGAGCCAGAGAAGAAAATGGTCTAAGCTGGGTCTTTCCAGGAAACCCAGTGCACTTCTATTCATACTAACATGTAAACCCCTCAAGAGCAGACACTGGGCTACTTCATTCCCCGTGGCATCCCCAGCATCCACACAGGGGTCTGGGGCTGCTCAGTGAGTATATACCAAATTACAGAATGTGTTGAGTACCTGTGAAGCCTGGTTTACAAAGAGAAACATGGAACTCAGGTCTGAAACATGAATGTTTTCAAAATAATTTCTACAAAGCAATTGTGTCTGCAGATGCAGATAAGAGGATATGTCATAAATAGATAAGATACATATTGCTTTACTTAGCCTCAGGTTCCCATGGTAACTAGCTTCATGTTCCTTTTATAAAAGCAAAATCTGAATATAAATATTTCTGCACCATGCTATATGCTCATGTGCTTGATAATGTAGGCTAAGAAAGTTTTTATTATGTCACATGTGAGTCCGCACTAAGTATCTTTCTGCTTTTGACCTTCACACATGGTAGGATGAGTATGCTTGCTCACCCACTGGAACTGGACTTGAAATATTTGTACCAAGAAGTACAGTCTCATGCTCTCCACCTTTTTCCTTCCCCATCTCACTTTCTTTCCAACAAGGGTGCCCTGCACTTTGCTGAGTACTGAAATTTGAGGGCCTTTCTCCCAGAGGAGTTGCAGTCTCATCAAATACAAGATTATGCTGTTGCTAACATTTCACATAAAAATACTCAAAGAGAAGGTGCCTTATATGAAGAAAATGAATGACAGTTGCTTTTTTTGGTCCCTTCCTTCTGTGTGTGTGTGTTCTGTTAGGTATCAACACTTTTTCTTCTTCTGCCACTATTGCTTTTGATTCTAGAAACTCAAATTTGTGGTCCTCTGCTGGGTCTTTAAAATGAACTGTGGTCAACTCTAAATTGACTACAGAGGATATAGGCAGGGAGCATCTGGGAGCTGATTTTCTCATTGGCAAGTCACTGACATGAACACATCTCAGCATAGTGAAGATCAGGAAGCTTTGTTGGTTCGTTTGTTCTTTCATTAGTTCACTCACTCACTCACTCACTCATCTGTCCATCCTTCTTAACTACTGTGTTTCACTGCATGTCTTTAGGTACAGCATCTTCAGGCTTGAGCTCACTGTTTATCGCACTCTGTCAGACTAGCTAGTTAGGGAGAAACTGGTGAACACTGGAGTAGTTACAAACGCTGCCTCTCTTTCAGGGCTTTCTCCTCTTCAAAGCCTTTTCAAGTAGTTTGAGATCACAGAAATTTCTTCTGTCTCTGAAATCATGATATAATGAGGTCACATCATGAATATTCTACCCTGTTTTTCTGCAAAACATGGCCCCTAAAATGCAAGCCATTTGAGTGCTAAGAGATGGGTATCTGATAGAGGGCAGAAAGAAGAAGTGGCTGTGATGAGTTTATTGAGAAGTGGTACACATTTTACTTTACGGGAGAGTTAGGGAGCTTCTACTGGTAATTTTCGCCAGATAGCATTTTTACTTGCACATTGACTTGTGATGCCACTGTCCCACTTCGGAGCCCTTAATCTTTATGCTTTCTTGTAAAATTATATGAATGTGTGTGTCCTGTCCACTTCAACGAAATCATAAGCTTATTGAGTACAAGGACTATGTGCTGTATTGATTTTAAATCTCCCCCATAGCATTTAGGCCATAGTACTTATTTAATAATTGCCATGTAATAAAGAGGAATACACATTAATGTAAATATATAAAAATGACACTGATTTGAGCATAAAGCACTATAAATGATATATATTAATATTAATATATAAAATGTATGTTGTTAATGTAATGTTAAGACATATACATATATACATATTATTTTTATATGTGAGATTTGTTTGAAACATTGTCTAGCCTGGTCAAAGGAGCTGGGTAAAGATTGGTCAAGGAGAGGGTCTTTTGTAGTGGGTAATGTGGACATCTAATATTTATTTGGGTGTGTCCTGACAGTTTGTGTTTAGATGTAAGATAACACAGTTTGAATTTTTGTTATTTGAGAGTTTGTGCCTATACCTTGATTTGTGGGACAATGTGTGTGGTGAGGGAAGGTGTACCATGGTTTGTATTGAGGGATAATCTTCCCTAGGTGTTTGCTGATAAGGAGTAATTCCATGTTCTCTCTTTTTAAAAAAATTTGATTGCACTATAGTTGATTTACAGTGTATTAGTTTCAGGTATACAGCAAAGTGATTCAGTTATACATATATATTCTTTTTCATCACAGGTTATTACACAATATTGAATGTACTTTCAAAGTCCTAATTTTTCCCTGTCCCCAACCCCTTTCCTTTTTGGTAACCAAAATCTGTTTTCTATGTCGGTAAGTCTATTTCCGGTTTGTAAATAAGTTCATTTGTATCATTTTTCCGTGCTCTGGTTCTCCCTGGGATGTTCCCTGGTTCCCACATATTTTCAATGTAAGGTTTTGTTATTTGGGGCAGTGTTTCATGATTTGCAGACCTGTCTAAATAACTGCCATCTCTTGAGTAGGGTAGGGCCAAGCACTTCCTCCAGTTTATAGTTTGGAGAGTGTGGCTTGTGAGTGGATACTCTGTTGTTTAGAGTGTGTTCTGATTCATATCATTATGTTTGGTGATAAACTGTTGGGAGCCCTGTAGTGTAGGAAAAATTGTTGGAAATTTTCCCTTCTGTCAGGAGAAATTATGAAACGTGTTGAAATAGGCAGCAAAGAGACGGTGTCCTGTTTACTGCACCTTTCTGAATGATGAGTTTCTGTAGGGCCCTGCATCTTTGTCTTTGAACTATTTTACAACACTGTAAGATGAAGGAAACTGATAGTAATACAAATGATTCTTGTCCATAGAAATGAGAATGGATTTTATCCTTTGAAATGCCATTGGTTATTACCCTTGGGATATTTCCCAGTTCTACTTCTCTTAGTTAATTCATTTCACATTCCCGATGGCTTGTTTATGTGTGTTCTTTAAACTCTGCTTTGAACTGATGGCTCTGGCTTACTTCCTGATTGCTTGCTAGTTAATGACTTAAATAAAATCTTTGACATGTATTAATTCTATATTTGTATTAGAAGAATTCTTACCTTGTCTTTTACATTGCTCTCTAACACCCAGAAAATTCCTATTTCCAAGGGACCAGTTTAGCTTAATGTTTACTTGGGTCTGTGGCCAGAGTTATGCGGTGTTATCTGTAAATCCAAACTTGTATTCACTGTAGTTCTCTTTATTCAATACCTTTAATATCAGTCAGAATATATTGTTTCTTTAGTGACTTCACTGCATCACAGTATTTCTTAATCTCTGCTATGCATTTAAGGGTTGACTTCAGAAATAAAATTTTTTTAAAATTGTTACCAGCTCAGATAAAATAGCCTATTAAGTAAATTTTTGAAAAACCTCATCTGGCATGGGCTACAATCTAAATTCCTGACCCCAAGTGCTGCCTTTGGTATGAAGTAGATTTGCATTTCAGTATTTTTACATTATAAATAAACACATTATAGCTTCCTGCTGGAGTCCTAAGAATTTTGTAACTTAATAGCTGTGGCCTTTTGGATTTCAAGGGTATGCAAGAGGAGGCAGGCAGAGTAAAGAATCATAGGAAACTTAATTGGCATATGACATGCACCATTGCAGCCAGAAAACACAGTATACCTTTTCTGTGTTCTTACTGCTGTTCTCTTCTCATAAGTGGCAACCTGAATAACATAGAGGCAGTGGAGAGAGATTTCTTGAGCCTACCTATTTTACTCAGAGGCCTTCCTTATTGGAAATTCATGCCAGACTTCTCAGCATCTTTATTTTGCAAGGATGATAACAAATTGCCTGAATTTTACATATTAGGGGCCAGGATCTTCTCAGTGGGATATGGAAATAGGAAAGACTTCCTAATACAAATAACTGGGAATGAGAGGAACAAGAAAACCATTATGCAGCTACATGGCTGGTCTAGGCTATTCTGCAAAAGGAGATTGTGATAACTGAATCCTACCCCCACCCTCCCTGCCAAAAAAACCCCCATGATACCCATGTCCTAATCCCTGGAACCTGTGAATGTTACCTTAGATGACCAAAAAAAAAAAAAAAAAAAAAAAAAAAAGAAGGCTTTGAAGATATGAATAAGAACCTTGAGATAAGGGATTATCTGGGTGGGCCCTAAATACAGTCACAAAGGGGACGAGACAGAATGGCCACCATTAAAAAGTCCACAGAGGATAAATGCTAGAGAGGATGTGGGGAGAGGGAACCCTCCTACACTGCTGGTGGGAATGTAGTTTCGTGCAGCCATTATGGAAAACAGTACGGAGATTCCTACCTTATGATCCAGCAATGCTGGACACTACTGCTAGGCATATATCCAGAGGATACTCTAATTTGAAAAGATACATGCACACCAATGTTCATAGCAGCACTATATGCAATAGCCAAGACATGGAAGCAATCTAAATGACCATTGACAGATGATTGGATAAAAAAGTATACGCATGCACGCACGCACGCGCGCGCACACACACACACACACACACACACACACACACACAGGAATACTACTCAGGCATGAAAAAGGAAAAGAGTAATGCCATTTGCAGCAACATGGATGGACCAGAACATTGTCATACTCAGTGAAGTAAGCCAGAAAGAAAGCAAAATACTATGTGATATAACTAATATATGGAATCTTAAGAAGGACACAATTTAACTTATTTACAAAACAGAGACAGACTCCACAGACGTAGAAAACAAACTTATGGTTACCTGGGAGAAAGGGAGGTGTGGGTGAGGAAGTTCGGAATTTGCAGATACTAACTACTACATATAAAATAGACAAACAACAGAGTCCTACTGTATAAAACAGGAAACTATATTCAATACCTTGTAATAGCCTATATAACTGAATCACACTAGAAATTAACACAACATTATAAATTGACTATACTTCAATTGAAAAAAAAGAGAGGGGAGGAGAAAGAAGGTAGTGTGTCCAAAGAGGCAGAGGTTGGAGTGATATGTCCACAAGTCAGTGAAACTAGTAGCCACCAGAAGCTGGAAGAGGCAAGGAATGGTTTTTCCCCAGGGTCTCCAGAGGGAGTGTGGCCTCAGTGATGCTGCCTTTGGATTTCTCGTCTCTAGAATTGTGAGACAATAAATTTCTGTTGTTTTGAGTTGCTAAACTTTTGTTATTTGTTATAGCAGCCATTGAAAAACTAATACAGATTTTACTGCCTGAAAGAGGGGAGCTGCTATAGCAAATAACTAAAAATGTGGAAGTGGCTTTGGAACTGGGTAATAAACAGAAGCTGGAAGAATTTAAAGCCCATGATAAAAAAAAGGCCTAGATTAAGGGATAGACTGGGAGTTCAAAATTTGTAGATACTGACAGGCATATGTAGTATAGATAAACAAGATTATACGGTGTAGCATAGGGAAATATATACAAGATCTTGTGGTAGCTCACAGCGAAAAAGAATGCAACAATGAATATATGTATGTTCATGTATAACTGAAAAATTGTGCTCTACACTGGAGTTTGACACAATATTGTAAAATGACTATAACTCAATTAAAAAAAAGTTTAAAAAGAAAAAAATAAAAGAAAAGGCCTAGATTGCCTAGAACAGACTGTTGGTAGAAATATGGATGTTAAAGATTCTTCCAATGAGGACCCAGGAAAAAGTGAAGAGCACAGTAGAAAAAGCCTATAATAACTTAGAGAATATTAAATTGTCCTAAGCTGAATGTTGGTAGAAATTTTCAGTTTGCTCCTGGTTAGGGCTGAGAAGAAAATGAATACGCTGTTGGAAATGAGAGGAAAGGCAATTTTTGTTAGGTAGTAGCAGAAAGCTCAGTAGAATTTTGTCCTCTGGTTGTGTGGAAGGTAGCACTTGGAAGTGATGAACTTGGATATGACAGACAAGGTTTCTGAGCAACATGTTGTAGGTATAGCTAGTTCCTTCTTGCTGCTTTTAGTAAAATGTTAGGGAAAAGAGGGGAAACGAGGGGAGAATCGTTAAACAAAAAGGAGCCCAGACTTGATTATTTGGGAAAGTCTCAGCCTAAGCAGATGGCAAAAAATGCTAATATTAGGAGATACACCATTAGGAAAGTATGCTTTGTAGAGAAGGCAAAGAGTGTGGCCGGAAAACCTTTTGCTCGTGCCAAAGAAATTGAGTATGTGACTATGGACCTCAACCATCTCAGCAGAAGCCAGAAACAGAGATGAGACTATCCACGAAAGCCCTGAGGAGGATCTTCCATCCAATGACATGAATCCTGTGACATGCACGGGTTTTGATAATATCAGTGGAAATCATGCCAGCAGCAAGACAGTGACAAAGATGGAGGAAATGGAGGAAGGTCATTGGATTCTCAAAACTTTACAGGCAAGAAGCAGCCCAGTAAAACTGTTCAGCTACAAACATGGTCTACTTTAAAAAGAATAAAATAAAATAAAAGAATGACTTTGAGGATGGAGCCTTGGGTCCAGAGGTTGGAGCCAAGAACTACAGAGGATTATTCCCAGGCCTTCAAACCTAATGGAATTTGCTGGATTTTGAAATTGCTTGAGGCTGTTGACTTCTTCCCTCCTCCCTAACTTCCACTTTATCCTGTTTTGAATGAGAATGAACTGTTGTTAATGTCAAAAACTATCATACTTTGGAAGCAGGTAACACTGGTCCACAGATGGAGAGGAATTTTGCCCCACCATAGGTCATAACCAGAGTCTCCCTGATTTGGACAATTAGATTTGGGACCTTTGAGCTGATGGCATGTGGATGAGGTTTTCGACTTTGAGCTGATGCTGTAACAGGTTGAGACTTCAGGGGATGTTGGTATATGGTGAATGTACTTTGCATGTGGGAAGGATAAGAATCTTCGAGGCCAGAGGTTGGCTGAGTAATTCATTCCCCTGCAAAAAAGATATCCACATCTTCATCTCTGGAACCTACAAATTCTTATCTTTTACAGAAAAAAAGACTGAAGATGTGAATAAGTTAAGAATCTTGAGAGGGGAAAATTATTTTTCACGATCTACGTGGGTCCTAAATGCGATCACAAGTGTCCTTATAAGAATGAGATGGAGGGAGATACAACAGAAGAGGAGAGGGCAGCGTGACCACAGAGGCAGAAACTGAGTGGTGCAGCCACTAAACCAATGAACAGCAGCAGCCACCAGCAACTTGAATAGTCAAGGCAAGGATTCTCCCATGGAGCCTCCGGAGGGAGCAGACTGACCAATGCCTTAATTTGGCCCAGTGATACAGATTTTGGACTTTCTGTTTCCAGAACTGTGAAAGGATAAATTTCTGTGATCTGAAGTGGCTAAGGGTGTCGTAATTCATGGCAGCATCCATAGAAAACTAATAAAGAAATTTGTGCTTCTCTGTGGGCTCCTGGGTTCTGTTCCAGTGTGAGACATCCTAAGATTACTCTTAGACTTCTGTAACCGTCAGGCTTTTGTATTCAAAACTTTGCCCACTCCTATTTTAAAACAGTAACCTTCTATTTTAAGCACAATGGTGTTATAGAAACTGAAAACACTGGTAAATAAACAGAAGGCTTGACTTCTGCTCTCAGCTATGCCATTTACTAGCTGGATGTCGCTGAGTAAATCACCCAGTTTAAACAGTGAGAATAGTTTTAACTGTCTTCCTTAATCCACATAATTATTACGAGTATTTAATGATATAAATACATGTGAAAACTACTGGGTAATGTAAACGTAAGATTCTATGATTCTCACTTATTAATAACATTCCCTTAACCTATAGCAAAGTTATCATGAGCGATTTTGTACGTAAATAGCGGAACACATGAAACATCTGTCCCCCTTGAACTCGATGCTGGAAGTGGAATTTTGTGGTCAGATTTTTGAACACTTGAAAGCTTTTGATACATGTGACATATTTTTCTCCCGAAAGCCTGTACCACTGTATTCTCTCATTGGAAGCACATGAGTACTCATTTTACTGTCCTGTTACCTTAGAGAGTTTTAAAAAAATTTTAAGTGTCATGGCAGCTTGATGGAGATCATTATTTGTGTTTTTTGGGCAAGGTTCACCTTTTTCCACAGACCCCTTGGGCATTCGTATCATTCTTTAATGAATTGCTTGTGTTCTGTGACCATATTTCCAAATAGTTATTTGTCCTTTTTCTTCCTGATTTTCAGAGACCCAATATTCTTAAATTAATTAACCTCTGTTGTGTGTTTCTTTACCAGTTCATCGTTTTGTTGTTTACCTTTTACTTTTGTTTATGATGCATTTTGCTGTTAGTGACTTCATTGTGTTTTCCTCTGTCCCTCTTTTCCTTCCTTTACTTCTTCCTTTCCTCCCTCCTTCTTCCCATCTTTCCCTCTGGAAAGCCTTTCCCATTTGATGGCTTTTATTGTTTGTTTTTTTTTTAATAGGTATGTCAGTTTGCCCTTTATTGGCAGTAAAACGTACTTGAAATCCAGACTCTTGTCAAATAACTTAATCTCAAATTGTCTGTTACCAAACTTTGTAAAAAAAAATTTGAGTGGAAAAAATGCTATTCAGAGATGATGGCCCGAAGGATATACTAAATTTTATTTCTGGAGGAGAGTCTGATGCGGCATACAGACCTTTGGTGATTACACCTTCCAGCCTGGTAATTACACCTTCTCTAACTCTCATTCCTTCCTCATTTTATCTTCTGTATCTGCGGAAATTGAAGCAAGGGAAACACACTCAGGCAGTTTGTGCCTTACTGTGTCACTGCCAGTCCCTTCCTTTGTATTGTCCTCTGTACCCTCATTGTCCTTAATAAGGATGGTAATTCTACCACTCAGCAAGGCTAAACCAATGTAGCTTAACTGCCTAACATTTTACATGCACTATCTCAATTAATTTCCACAAGAACCATACAAGATAGAAAATATTATTATTCTAATTTTACCAGTGAAGAAATGGATGCTTTGAGAAGTGGCTTACCTAATATATCACATAGATTGTACGTGGAGGAACGGGATGTGAATTCAGACTCAGACCTGTCTGATTCCAGAATCCACCTGTTAACTGGTGTTCTTTCCAGGTGTGTACACACACACAGACACACACACACACCATATACACACACACAGAAACCCCCACCTCCCACACCCGGTTTCCTTAATGGTGATATGGTGGTATTCCCATTCACTTCTGTCATTGGTAGAACAAGGGGGGCAGAGTAGATGAAGCAGACTAGCAACTTCTAAGATGGTGAATCTGAACATGTTTGGGAGTAGATTTAGAACTTCTCTCACTCTTGAAATGCTCCAGTGACATTTTGTCCTCGTTCCTCTCAGCCCAGGCATCTCAGCTGTGTAATGTGCTCTGACCAAGGGCGGTCACTGTGAAGATGTCAAAGCAACCAGAGGCCAGAGACAAGTGGGTTGGTCTTAATTTGGCAGTTGTAATAAATGGTCCATTTTATAGTCTGTAATTGAGGGGAGCCTGCTGTGAAAGGAGTGTATTGAGCCTGGTAGCCTTTTAGTTTGTGTTTGGATGATTGGTTATTATACCTTTTGTTAAATTTTACACAGAGGGAGAAATTAGGTCATTGAGAATGGTTCTTTTCTTTTTTTTTTTTGGAAAGACTTGAGACAGTGATAGCTTTCAATTTCCTAGGGTTATTTTGCTCTTAGATTCATATCTATCAATTATTTAGAGCTTCAAAAAGCCTGCAAAAAAATAGAGTGGTGTGCTATAGCCTTTTGGAGTGAGTGAGACTGAAGGTCAATGGTCACACGGTGAGACACTGGCTGTCTTGACCCTCGTCACATCCTTGGCACCAATTCAGTGCCTGGCAGGATCCGTTCTTGCTCACAAAACTTCTCAGTGTGGATTGAGTTGGGGGAGAATGAGAATCAACCAGAGAGTACATGGAACCAGGCTGACAGGCAAGTTGGGGGATAACTGAGAAAGCACAGTTGTCCCATTAAAACCGGCTCTAACAAAGACTTGTTTTTGTGATTCTTTGCAGAAAGATTACCACTTTGAATACACAGAATGCGACAGCAGTGGCTCCAGGTGGAGAGTTGCCATTCCGAATTCTGCCGTGGACTGCTCTGGCCTGCCTGACCCAGTGAGAGGCAAAGAATGCAGTATGTTCTGACTTTCTGACCGTTCCTTTTCCATATGAAACCACAGCCCTTCACGTGAGCCCCGGAAGTGAATTGTAATGAATAGGAGAGACCTTTGCGAAAAGGAGTGTTGATGTTGAGCAGAGCAAAAGCATCCTTTCTCGACACTCAGTGTCCTTGTGTCCAAAGTCTGTAACGAGACCTAGCCACTCCTAAAGGATTTTTTTTTTTTAAAACCTCTGGTTTAGTGTCTTACTTGAAACTCAAAGGAGCAGAATTTCTCTTTAATAGATTTCTTTTTTTTCTTTACATTTAAAAAAACTTTTCAAAAGTTGTTTGGTATACTTAACATTTGTCATGCATAATAGTGTTAAACACATGACCTAAAATGTACCATCTTAATCATTTTTAAGTGTACAGATCGGTGGCATTAGGTACAGTCATAGTCTTGTGCTGTCCTCACCAACACGCACCCACAGGATGCTTTCATCTGGTAATGGATTTCTTTTTTTTTTTTAAGACATAGAAATATTGTAATTTGCCTTCTTAGTGTAACGTGCAGAGAGATTCGAGAATTGATGATTGTCTTTTAGCCATAAAGCAGATTTCAGTGCAGCATTATGAATTAACAGAGAAATAGGTCATGAAATTTATTTTCGTTTATAAACTCTACTTTTTAAAATACTTAAATTTGGTGAGTCCCAAGTCCCTGCCATGAAGGAGTCATGGGGTGTCCTGGAATTCAAAGCTGAAAGGAAGACCGAGAAATAGTATTTTGGTTTTCCTGCAGTCTTCCAAATATTCCTAAAAGCTGAGTTCTTCTGTTCCCAAATGAAAGAGCAGATAAGCAAACTAAACAGATAGTTAATTCCTTCTTGTTCATAGAGAAACTGTATTTCCGTTACAGGCTGGAGGAATTTTATAGGCAGTGGGCTGACTGACAAAAGAGAGATGGGAAGACAGCAAGTCTTAGAAGGAAAATTAAGGAAGAAAGCCATTATTTCTTGGTAAATGGTATGAAATGAATACAGAGAGAACCTGAGGACCCAGGTAGCTTGGGAAGGACTTCGTTCAGTCTAGCATGAATCTTAAGAGGGTAGTGGCGTCAGTGTAGAAGAAAGTGATCTAAGGCTGGGGTGTGTGCCACCGCCTGTGCAGAGAGGACCAGCACTCAGTGAGACAGGGTTGCAGTTAAAAGGAAAACAGCCTGGATATTGCCTATGGAATTAGCTCATTGAAAACTGCTTCTGTCGCTTCTTAGAAAATCTGTATATCATTTATCTATACTTCCCCTTTACTTGTGGGTTAATTCTTTGGTTCCCTTGTAGACAATCCTATTGAGGTAGACTACATAACCATCTTGAATACTACTCTGGATCTAAGTGGTGTGCTGCTGTTGGCTAGCGCTGGCTTTTGAGAACTGGTTGTTCATTTGAAATGGGCCACAGTGGAGTATTTACATTGTGGGAATCGGCAAATACTACAAATCAGTGCCTCTTGAGAGCTGGTTGTTCAATACTTACCAGCACAGCACTGACTAGATTTATTGGCCAAGGGTTCAAAAATCTGTTTCAGGATTGATGCCTGAATAGGAATTATGTCTTTGAATGTTGCCAGGGATATTTTCTCCTCATTATATACTATAATCTTCCATAGATAATGTTAGGAATTTGACACATGGGCTAGAACTTCTCTAACAAACTAGTTCTAGTAATCAAGTCATTATTTTAAAAATGAAACCCTAGAAATGATGACACTTACATGATGGCTGGGATATTTTTTATCTTGGTAGTTTGAAATCTGAAATCTGAATTTGTATTTCTGTATGCTATACTTATAACTGCTCTGGAAGTTATTAGTCTTGCCTCCAATATATGACTTTTTTCTTTGTGTGGTAAAGGCAAGTTATTTTAAAACTCACAAGAAACTTAATAAAGCTAAGTAACTTAGAAGCTTGGTGAATTCATAACATTAAACATGGTGCTTACCACATTACTAGTTATTAACGTACTGCTGAAGGCAGTTATGGTGTTAACTGAATATTTCTTCAATGTCTTAAATTTTCTACTGTTAATAATAGCTAATAATCATGTACTGATTATATGTTCAACATCGTGCTTAGAGTTTTCCATCATTTTCCATTGTATCCTCACAACAACCCCTTCCGATAGCCACTTGCAATGTTTCCAGTTTACTGATGAGACAACTCAGAGTTAAAGTGGTAGGTTACTGCAGGTCAGGTCATATGGCCAGGACGTGGTACATCTGGGGTTCAGATACAGATCTGTCTGTATCTGACTCTTACCTACTGAATTAGATTGCCGGTTGAAGATGACAGCCTGGAGAAGTTTCCAGGGCCTCATGGGGCAGGGGGCAAGGGACATGAAGCTCTGTTGCTGGCCATCTTCAAGGGAAGATATTAGAAACTTGTGCTTCAAGGATAAAAAGATGAAAGAGGATGAAAGTGTTGGGGTTGGGGAATGACATGCTACTAGCAGGTGTACCTGAGTGATGCCCAAACCTGGGATGGTGGGTGATGCCCACAGATGTTGGACACAGCGGTTACGCCATGATGATATGGCCCGGAAGTTGGGCCATATAAGGGAAAATCAAGAAGTGGAACGTGGCAGCTTCAAGTAAGTGAAAACATTTAGGGCAGTGGTTGTGGGCGACATAATTTCCCCAGATCCTAATGTCTCTCAGTGAAGCAAACTCCAGAATTTGGCCTCAGTTGGAATTCCTATAGATTCTTCAAAATGTAATTGGGTAGATCCTTCCCTCTTTCTCAAAAAGAAGCAGTAGAGGATGCCTTTCCTTAGAAAGGGATTACAGGAATGTTCACATAATACAGTTATACATGTTTTTGTAAAATTGATGGGCAAGCTATATTATATCTTTATTTAAAACAATCATGTAAAATATGGCTGTAAGTCTCCTCAGAGTAAAGTTACAGAGAAGCCAGGTATCAGTTTTTGTTGTGCTGAATCCCTGGGCTATAGGTGAACTTGAAACTTGTAGCACTTAGGAAATAGGATGGGGAGACCCCTGGTAACTGACTGACACAGGTCTCCATTGTCCTTCTGTCCCCTCTGCTGTAGAGACCTCTCTCTCTTAGGCAGTGCTGCACTGGGCAGGCCACTGAGATGGCTTCAAATCTCTCCTCTCTGTGGGCTCCAGGCTTAGCTCCAGGGAACTTTGTGCTTCTTCTAAGCCCTGGTGCTGAGTCCCTTGTCCTTGGGCATTATCCATTGTTTGAAGTGTTGGCATCACTCAGGCACAGCTTGCAAGTAGCACATTATTCCTGAACCTGGCACTCACTGTCTTCTCCCTGATGAGGGGATGTAACCCCTGTCCCAACCCCATCTCTTCTCCACTGCTAGGTCACTTCCCTCTTGTGCAAGAGTTTCTTAAATCTTCCTTTGACCCTCTGGGAATCCTCTAGACTTTCTTAGATTATTAAAAGCAGTAGTCACTTTGGAATGGTGGCCTCGGTAGGCTACGTTCTCTTTCTCTCTCTTTGCTCTCACCCAACCACATTAGAGAAAAGGGACTTTTTATTTCAAACCAAACCTTAGAAATAAAAGCCTGGCTCCTAGGAGTGAGGAGAGAATTCCTTTATCAAGAACTATTTTCAGACAAATCTAGAGCACAGAGGGGAAAATAAACATAATATATAAGTATCTCTTCTGTTGGGAAGTGTGTATCTGCTATTGTTTGCTCCTTCATGTATTTCTCAGCCCATGACTTCAAGTACAACCTTAACACATTATTTTCTAATTTGGGATGACTATTTAAGGCATCTGTAATTCCATTTGGTATGTTAGCACCAAGTCATAGTATTCTGGGCATTGTTTAATGCTGTACTTCAGTATTTATATAAACTAATATATGGTTCTTGGATTAAAAATTTTGTATTCAGATTAGAAAAAAAAACTTGGATATAATTTTTTTTCCTTTATTCATTGTGTCACTCAGATCTGTTGTTAAGACCTACATTTCATGGCTTTAAGGAGTAAGCAGAGGTGGCAGTTGGAGTCAACAGTTTTTGATTCCAATTTGGAGTTGAAAGAAGAGGAAGGATTCTCAAGAATTGGTTTTAGATTCCTGGGTGGGATATTTACAAATCCATTTTGGGGGATCACAGCTCTATTAAATGTAGACTTTCCCCAGGATTCCATACATAGTCTGTTTCAGTTGTATGGAGTTGTTACTTGTATGGCAGCCAGTCCATTTGGGCAAATTGAGTATGTTAGTATTGAACGGTGATTGCATATCATGCTGTAAGTTTGTTCTATGGAACTCTCATCCTAGAAATATTTCATATAAATAAAGCATGTCGGGGTTTTCTGTGGTGAAATACCAGTACTTTTTAGAAAACGGTGAATAATGTCTCCCCTTCACCAAGGGATACAGTGTACATTTTTGTAATAAAGTCTCTGAGATACATAATTCATATTTATAGAACATTTACTGTGTGTTAGCTGCATTCTCTTTTACCCAGAGTTTCCCAAGATTATTTGATTATAGGACTCTTATCCAATGTGTAGTTGGACCCTTTTGGCTAATTTCTGCAGATACTGTTTTTGGGGAAGCACAGATTTAAACACACATGCCTGGCTAATTTAGTATATTTTTATATGTTGTGACTTATGCTGTGATTTAACTAATTTCATATAACTTCTTTGCTCTCTAAGGTTCAGTTGTAGCATTACTGCTTTGATACCCAGTCACAGACACCCCACAGTTTATGGTCAGATGTGGTACACACCTGGGATTAAACCCCAGATTTGCAACGGACTTGTATTTCTTGGGCAAAATACTCAGTCCACAGCTATTTATTGAGCTTTAATTCATTCACTAAACATTTGTTGAGTATTTTCTGTATTGTTGACAAAAAGGGTCCAAAAATAAATGAGCAAAAGAATCCTGTTTACTAGGACTTTTGATTCTAATAAGGGAGCAGATGGATAAATTATTTGTAGTCTAGGGACAGCGTGCAAGATAGGTTTAAATACGTGGGGTGATCTTACCAAGGAGGGAGGGGTACCTTCTGCTCAGAGGGAGTCAAGAGGACCTCACAGTGAAGCAGGTGTAAGTGTGAAGTTCAGACTGAGCAACCTTGGGAAGTTATCTGACCCCTGGCAAGTTCATGTGAAAAACTGCATCCTGACAATTGTGTCCTGGCAAAGAGCTGAGATGGGGATTAAATGACTTACTTAATGGGTCCTATGTGTTAATTTTCTGAGGGTCTCTGAGGTGAACCCTGAAGGAAGCTGTTAATTAACTCGATGGAGCAGCATGGCATTTGAGGCACAGGAAACGTGGGCAGAGGTGCAGCTTAGGGGCCACTCTGGGTTTTCTTGGGGCCTCGGGAAGACCTGGTGTGGCTGGTGCTCTGGGAGGATGTGAGCAGAGACAGATTCTGGTAAATCTCGTAGGCACCTCTGTGCTATACTAAGGACATAGACTTGGGGACAGTCATTCACAGGTGCTTAAATGAAGTGGTAACTATCATCTATAGAGCCTGGAATCATAATTGTACAATAATGTAACTTTGTGATAATAATAGTGAAAAGTTATAATAGCCAGTCTTTACTCACTGCATTTCAGGCACAGTTGTAAATGCTATACAGGTATTCACTCAAATCCAGTCACCCCAACAAGCTGGTGAAGTAGGTATTCAGATTTCCTCACACAGGTAGGTCACAGGCAGAACTGGGTGTGAAACCAGGCAGTCTGGCCCCTGGGTGCATGTCCTCAGCCCCTGTGGTGTCCCCTTTGGACAGCACTGCAGTGTTTGCCAAACAAGCGTGAGACCCCTTCTTGAGGCATCGTGCTCCCCTAACATTTACCTCTGGACGGAAGTGAGCTGCAAATTAAAATCCCCTGTAGGTAAATGGGTTTTTTTTTAAATGGCATCTAAAGGCTCAGATAATATTGCTTGGTGGGTCATTTTCATTGATTAATGATCTGCTTGTAGATTTTATTCTTCATTGTGTCTATTTTTCAGAAAAATGAGAGACTAACATTCAGAATTTAGGGCACATTTATAGTCATATCCTCCAATACAATAAGTTGCTTAGTGTTTGGTTTTTTTTTTTTCCCTTTCCTGTGCCTAGAAAATTGTTGGTGCTAGATACATACAGTATATATCCATTATTCAATGTGTATGAGAAAAATACTGGTACTTTTTCAACTATAGAAATTCTTAATTTAGAATAGAGTCCTGTGTCATTTTTCCCAAGAGAAGAAGTGCTGTCATCCTCTGCTGGGTCCTAAGACAGCTCCAAACACTGGGATATTTGCTGATTGGTTAGCTTTGGTGTCATCAGATGAGAGACTGCCTTCAGTGTTTCACTTCGGTAGGTGAAACACAGAGATCTAGTCAGATTGGTAAAAATTTGTGAAATTTCTACATATGAAAGGACAGAAATGCTTTGTCCTCAATAGGCTTAGTTTGGAATGTTGATGCATCAGATTCCAGGTGGAAAAGCGTTGAGGTTAAATCTGCTTAGAAGCACACAAGTGGTAGGTGAGAGGCAGGAACGGATGAGATTGTTAAGATAGATAGCAGATCAAAAACAGGCTTTACATCAGTTGCAGCGTTTGATGGGAGCTTTGGTTGAGGGAGCTTCTTTGAAAAAAGTGTTTTAGAAGGAGATGAGAGAACTCAGCCCTCAAAACTGCAGAATCAAGGGCAGAAAGACTGTTAGGAAGTACAGGGTTACCAACAGTTTCTAAGGAAGAGGAAAAGTTGAGGGTGATAATCAAAGTGTTAGGGCCTAATTGGAAGTTGAGAATACTGATTTCACAGCTGCATTGCTCTGCCCCCTTTGGTGACCTCATCAGATACTCTCAACATTTTCCTTCCCTGGCCTTCGCTGCTCTATTTTTTCCCATAAACCTTGTGCCATCCTGTGCTTGATGAACTGGAATTTATCTCCTTCCCCATCAAACACTGAAGTCAGGAAGCCACATAAAATACATTTTTTTTTTTAAAGATGAAAACTACCTTAGTTAGCTTTCACTTATGAGAACATGGGAAATTTTAATCTAGGCTCTGCTGATTTAGTAGGGATTGTATCTGTGTTGTCACACAGGTCAGTTTTCCTGCCAGTTGGTGATTTTTTTTTCTTTTTTTTTTTGTCAGGGGGCTGGTGTTCTGTCTGGTAAGTCTTCTTTCTCTAAGAAGTGCAGTGACCGTCGCGCCCTCCTGCCTGGTAGGGTTCTGTGAAGACCCATTCATTGGAGAGAATGTTAGAGGTGCAAATTAGTTTTCAGAGATGTAGAGGCAATCCTTCCACGGAATACTGTTTTCAGAGAACAGTGAATTAGAGGACATTAGCCGGAACTGGTTTGTTATTAATGTACTCTTTTGTATGTCTGCCGTTTCCCTTTCATTTTTGTAAAAGAGAAGGGTGAAAATTATTTTTCTCCCTTTCTGTCAAAGAATTTCACAAATGTGAACTTAAAAACACATCTCTGTGATCTCTATCTTCATCCCCAAGTCTTAATGGAATGTAAAAGATGGCTCTTGGTAGGATCAGGCTTTAAGAGTTCGATTCTGAACATACTAAGTGAAGTAAATCAGAGGGAAAAACATAAATACAATATGATATCACTTATATGTGAAATCCAAAATAGGATACAAATGAACTTATTTATGAAACAGAATCAGACTCACAGACATAGAAAACAAACTTACGGTTACCAGGGGGAAAGGGTGGGGGTGGAGGGATAAATTAGAAGTTTGGGATTTTCAGATACAAGCTATTATGTATAAAATAGACAAACAACAAGGTCCTATAGCACAAGAACTATATTTAATATCTTGTAATAACCTATAATGAAAAAGAATATATATATGTATAACTGAATCACCATGCTATACATCAGACACTAACACGATATTGTAAATCAACTATACTTCAGTTAAGGAAAAAAAGAGAATTCAGTTCTGATAGTTTTATCATGCCACTTCGGAGCTTAACACAGCAGCTCATTTGTTACTCCACATGGCTGAACAGCTGTGCTAGAACTAGAATTCATGTCTTTTGACTTCTTGGGCAGAGGTTGTGTTTTGTTTGTTTTTTTGTTTGTTTTAATGCTATTCTTCTTTACTTCAGATAAGAGCAGTGGCTTTTTCTCAGTTTAGCCATAATAAAAATCTTTTGGCTTCATGGTACTACAGGGAGTGTATTTATTAGACAGAGAGTCATAGGAGTCGTGAGAGGCCCTTAAATAATGAGTCTGCCCGTAGTGACTTCAGGAAAGTTGGACTGAGTTGCTCCAGGGCAGTCACAGATGAGGAAACTTGGCATCCATGTTGGGAGGGTTTGTACTGGATGATCTCAAGAGTCCCTTTTGGTCCTTGTGATAGTGTTAGTTGTGATTCCATGTCATAATTTATTCCTATTATGAACACATCATGCCTCAGATCACATCATCTGTGAGTTGTAGTGGAGTACTAATATATCTTCAGTGCTCATGAATATTTCCTCCTTGCAGGAGCACTGCAGTGTCTCCACTGTTAGCATTTGCGCAGTGTGACCTTCCATGACTCTCCTCCAGCCTTACTTGAACGTGACAGACAGATGAGGTGCTCACAACCAGCCTGCACTGCTGCCTTGTGGATTTCGACAAGAGAAGCACACTTATGATAAATAAAATCTCAGTTAAAGAGAACAAGGATTCCCTTCAGCCAAGGGGGGAAAATGCCTTAATGTGAATAACAACATTAGCAAGAAATGGCCTTTTTTAAATGTACCATTTTGGAGTCTTCCTGTCTCACTTTGAGTTTTGTAAAATGAGCAAAATCATGTTTTCTTCACCAAGAATTTCACAAATAAGAACTTAAAAGAGAGAGTGTCCAAGAGTGTCCAAGCATTCTCCTTGTCACTGGCACTGAGGGAGAAAGAGCCAGTATTTGCTGGATTTGGTCTGATGTTCAGTTTCTCTCAGCTGCCATTTCTTACTTTATTTTTGTTTTCTGTGAGAAGAATTAGAATTATAAGCCTGGCAGGCAGTTGAAGTTTTAATTATCTGATAATGATTATTGTTTGGCTAAAAGTTACCATTTTTGAGGCCCACAAACTATACATTATTTTCCCTGTTGGTACGCCCCTTAATGGCCGTGAATAATAACAGTTGTAAGAGTGACCTTCGTGTGTAGACAGTAATGACAGTGCCTACAGCTCTCACCTTGTTTTACTTACCTTATGTAAATGAAGTGAAACAGTTGAAGAAAAATAGACATATTGGCTCATTTTAATTCTGGAATTGATTTAATTAGTCATTTCCCCATAAATGTATAATTATTTTTTTGTTTAGCTATTAACTTAGGTTAACAGATCAGCTAGAGTTTACAGTTAATTTAGCTTAGTGAAATGTAAATTCAGTCTATTTTGAGGAAGCTAAGTCTGGACTAGACTAGACTACATGCTCCATGAGTCTAGGGACTGTTTTCATTTTATTCACCAAAGTACCCTCAGTGCCTACTAACTACTAGGTACTCAAGAAATATCTGTTGAGTGAATTAATACAGTGTGAATCCTACATACTTACCTGTAATGAGAGTGCATAGGCTCACTGTATCACCTGCATCTCATGGAACAAGTAAATTGGAAATTCTTCTATTACTGCTTCTGATTGCTGTTTACTCTTTAGAAAACAAGTTTCGCTAATAAATAACTTTGAATATAAATAGCAAAAATGGATGAATTATGAATAAATGTGATTGATAGCCATCATCTTCCAAAGCATGATCTCTGGAGGAAGAAAAAGCAAAACTAAGAGGCCCTTGTGGTGAAAATATTAAAAATAGATGTTCTTTACTGTTAGGCAGAAATCATAGATGATAATCAGTATATAAATGATTCAATTCAGAAACCATCATTTGGTATATTGTACTGGGTGGTCGCATGAGGATGGTAATGCTTTGAATTTTCTTGTCATTTTTTTACCTTCAGAGTGGTTTCCAGTCTCTCATAGGACCATAAGCTGTCCTGTCAGGGAGGAGGGGGTAAGCCATTTGCTGGTTGCTGACAGATAGATGTAAATGCTTTTTTCCATACCTGGTTTTTCACACCTGCATATTTCAATCTTCATAGTAGCAGAAGTAGATGTCAGAAAAGAAGCAAAAAGCTGAGAAAAAGAACACTGAATTTAGCACATGGTCTCTTGATCACAGTTGATTCTCTAAGAATTTGGATTTCTCTCTCTCTTTTTTTTTTTAACCATCACTCTTTTACTGGATGCTTAGGTAGAATATGAAATCCTAGACTGCGTCTACTGTTAAGTAGTGTGTGGACCTTACTCATATAAAGTCTTTCTGCTCTCATATCAGAACTCTGGAGTTGGCTTATCTTTTGTACAGTTACACTAGAATTTCAAGGTTGTTGAAGAAAATTAGTATTTATCTGAGACATGGCTAACTGTTCAAATCAAATCTAGTCAAAGTCACATTCACAACAGTTACAACAGCTATTTACAATAACTATCATCCTGCTTTTGTTGAAATGGTCCAATGTTGTAGTCTAAATAAACTTGAATGAAAAGAGTGTAGTCCTTAAGGTTATAAAAACCCTTTATGATCCAACTAAAGACCAAATGGCAAGAAAGCAGTGTTAAAGTCAAAAGTAGATGCAACTAGGGTAGAAGATAGCAGAAGAGGGAAGGCGGTTCATGATTGGTGCCTGCGAGAAGAGGTCACAGGGCTGCATTGACAATCTCCTGGAGTTTAAAAAAAAAAAAAAAAAAGGATGGGAGGTTGGACTATTTTGGCTTTAAAAAGTAGACCCATAACATCAGGGGAAGAGAGAGAGGTGAGTAATAGAAAACATTTGCTTCTCGTGAGCTGAAGGGCACCTCATGACACAGTTGAATATTATAATACAGACCCTTTGAAAGCAATTAAAATATGTTTCCTCAGTATTTATTTAAAAAAATTCTCCTGGAGTAAATTGTATTTAACAGGAGTTCTTCCCTTCGTTTGACAAGTGGCTCTAGAGCTGGCTTCCAGGATGGGAAAAAAAAATTGAGGAGGAGCAAATGATTAAAATACAAAAAGCTTTAGACTCTTTAGCTCCCCTGTATTATTAAAGGCCTTGTACCCACTTGATTGACTTTGACCATGTAATTATTCTCAAGAGGTATAAAATCATCATTCTAGTGGCAGAATTCTTATTTTCCCAGACCCTTGAATTATATTATTAATAATTGTTGCCAACAGTTATTACATGCTTTGTGCCAGGCACACAGCTAAATGTTTTATATGGAATATCTCATTTATTCCTACAACTCTTGGAGATAGATATTATTACTGTTTTCCTTTTATAGGCAAGGACATTGACCTTCATGGGATTTTGTAGCTTGCTAACATATTTTGTAAATATGTGTGTTTTAACTATAATATGTTAAAAATTTCACAAGAAATCTGAGCATAGGAAATTGTTATTGCTTTATAATGCACATGAATATTGTTTAACAGTTCAAAACAGCAAATGAAGAATGAGGTGAAATATAATAGTGAATTAATTTGAAATTACTTGCCATTTTTTACATTGATTATGATAATTATTGCTTGACTTGAATTTCCTTGGGACATGAGCTTTGGAATCATACACAGCCAAATTTGAATATCAGCTTTGCCACTTGTTAAATGGTAACTTTCTAAGCAGGTTATTTAAATATACAGTGCCTCAGTTTCCTCTTCCAGCAGATGGGCATAATATCTTGCTCCTTCTGTTAAAATACATCATTTCTCATCATTCATGGATTCCATATTTGAAAATGTACCTACCTTAAAAATTTACTTGTAAGTCTGGATCAGTACATGTAATGCTTATTGTCATTTGCAGACATGTACAGAGCAGTAAAAATTTGAGTCACCTGACCACACGGTCCCAACTGAGGTTGAATGAGGTGACGCTCTGCCTTCTTATTTCATTTCTCATACTGTCAGCAGTGTACTTTGCACCGTCTTTTTAATGCCATGATTTTTGCATTTTTGTGCTCTTCATTGGTGATTTTACTGCTTAAAATAGTGCTGAAGTGCTGGCTAGTGATGCAGCAAGAGTGCAAGAGGGCTGTCCTGTGCCTTTTGGAGAAGATTCATATCTGAAATAAGCTTATTTCAAGTATAAGTAGTAGTGCTGTTGGTGAGAAGTTTAATGTTAATGAATCAATAATATCTATTAAATGTTTTTCAACTGAAGCACACATAACCTTGTTTTATGTTCTGATCTGTTGATAAAGGTGCTGTGACCAGAGACTTTGAGGAGCCTAACCCTGTATTTTCCCTGGGAGTAGTGGTTCATTATTCACCAATTTAGTGTTCATGATAACTTTGTATAACTAATGTAAGTAAGAGGAGTTGACTGTGTTATAAGTACTCAGTACAGTCACTTTTAACGTTATCTCTTGGTTTCCCTTCTGACCTTAGACAAGGAAATACCTCTGAAAGAGTTGGGGATATTCTTAATGACTTTAAAGTGCAGTAACACTCTCTTATCAAACACAAACACAGTCATCTCCCGTTTAGATTCTAGGGTCCATTTTAACAACTTACAAAAAATCACTTATTATTTAGTTAAAATTTCAGTTTGGGACATTAAACTGAACTGTCTTCCATGATAACTTCATTTTATCAGAAAGTAAATATTTTATTTAAAATTTTCTTTTTATTTATTTTATTGAAGTATAGTTGATTTGCAGTGTTGTGTTAGTTTCTGGCATACAGCATAGTGATTCAATCATACATAACATGTACTCTTTTCTGTTACAGGTTATTATAAGATATTGAATGTAGTTCTCTGTGCTGTACTGTAGGATCTTGTTTATTTAAGAAAGTAAATGTTTTCAGCTTGGCAGGTGGTACAGTCTCACAACTACTCAACTCTGCCATTGTGGTGTGAAAGCAGCCATAGACAATATATAAATAAATGGTTGTGACTGTGTTTCAATAAAACTTTATTTAATAAAACAGGCAGCTGGCCAGATTTGGCCTGTGAGATCTAGTTTGCTGACCATTGATTTAGTGTAATGTGAGATCCTGGTTTATGACATTGTTTATCAGTTTACTGGAAGACATATAAACTGTAGGAAGTAAAATTAATTTTTTCTGTAACTGAGTTTCTCTCTTGGTAGTGTTGGTAGTGATAATAATAGCGTGTAGTGAGCATTTATTAAATGTTGGCACTGTGCTACCACTTTATTTTGTTTTCTCAATGTAGCCCTGTAAGGCCAGTTCTATGGTCATTATCTTATTTTTCAGGGACAGAAACTGAGGTCCAGAGAAATGAAGTAACTCAGTTGAGGTCACTGCATTAGGAAATTGTCCAACTTAGTCCCAAGATAGTTTTAACTGTATAGCCAGCACGCAATATTTTTTGCCTAACTAACCTTTTCTTATTTTCTGATGTTCTGCTAATTTTGAGATTTTGATTTGAGGGTTAGAAGTTCATTGTACAGCATCTTAAGCTTTTCTGAAGAAAAACATGTTTATTCAGTGAATAAGTAGATGAATGTGGATTTTAGCTCTCATTCTTAAATTGGTTTTTCAAAATTAGCTTGTTTTTATTTCTTGCTAGGTTTCCAGATGCATTCTAAAAGGGCAGTCTACCTAAACGTGAGGCTTTACTGATTCACTTTCTGCTGGGAGATTTGTTTTCCTTCATCGGATAATTTGGGGGTTTTATTTTGTTCTTGTTTCTTTAGTATCCTGATTAAAGGATTAGAAAGCTCTTTGCTATGTTTGAGTCACTAATACTGCCCTGAGCACAGAGCCACACACTTGAGGGACCCAGTCAGGCATTTGCTGAATGAATAATAACTTAGCAGCAGAATTGCTTTCTTTTCTAAAACAGTGTCAGCGGTTCTGCACATTGCCTGGGGCTGTTGTCTCTCATTCCAGTTCTCAGAATTAGCACAGGACTTGACACCGGGAATACGATGGCGGTTGTGGAAATGACCAGGTGGGAGTTGTGAACGATGAAAGCATGGACTCGTGGAGATATTTGTTTAGTATTGCACTTGAAACACTGGCCTCCCGTTATCCCCTTTATGTTTATGTCAGTCACTGGATCAACCCTTCATTTGCACTTAGTATTTGTCAGATACAGCTAGGAATCCCAAAATAATAATCCCTGTTTTCTGGAAGCTCAAGGTCTCACATCAACTGTTTATGTGTATATGTATATATATGTATATGGCAGGGAGGTTTGTTATGAAGAGGGTTGTTTTTGAGTTAGGAACAGGAGTTTTCCAGGTGAGCAGGTAGCTTGGTCAGTCAAACCAACTTTGGTGTTTCTCCAAAGAAAGATCAGGGTGGGGAGAAAGGGGATGAAACATTTTGGGAATAGTCAGAATTTTGTTGTGGTTGGAAGAGAATGGGTCAAGGGAGGAGCCTAGTAAAATAGGTTGGGGCCAGACTGTCAAGTGCGTGTGGTGATAAGGGAGCCTTTGGGAAGCTTTAATTAGGGTGTGACAGGATCAGAGCTTTATGAAAATAATGCTGATGGCAGTGTGAACAGCAGGAAGTTGATGGGGGTGCAATGACTGATGTGTTCTGTGTTCTTCTGCCTTCCAGCCTTCTCCTGTGCTTCTGGGGAGTATCTCGAAATGAAGAACCAGGTGTGCAGTAAGTGTGGTGAAGGCACCTACTCCTTGGGCAGTGGCATTAAATTTGATGAGTGGGATGAACTGCCAGCTGGATTTTCCAACATTGCGACATTCATGGACACTGTGGTTGGCCCTTCTGACAGCAGGCCAGATGGCTGTAACAAGTAAGGATCCAAAGGAGCCTTTGGGTCTTGACTGAATACTTGAGGAGGGTGTCATTGCTCTTTTCCAGAAAGAAGTTGAGGATAGTCTTGGTAGTGATTGGAATTATAGATAAACTAACTTCAAAGAGTTACAGTTTTTGGATAGTCCTTATGAATAATATAGCTGAATCTTCATAAGGTTAAAATAATTGCTCTTAGGATATAATAGATACTGTATGCAAAAATGCAATAAAGCTATTAGAAAAAGAAATCAATTTGCTAATAACATATTTATAACTATATTCAAGCCAGTGGTCTTAATACAAACCATTCTCTAATTATAATGAAAAATTACAATTTTAAAAATTTTCCTCTGAAAGGAAAGACGTAAAACCTTTATTTAGATACTTGATTTTCTTCTGTTGAAGAGAGTGGGTTAAACACCTAAAGTGGGGCGCACCTTTGCTTAATTTATACCTTTTTAATAGGGGGTTACTAGCTTTGCCTCTGATAATACTGGAGGAATGTTAAATTGTTTTGAAAAACTACAGAATGTTTATTTTCGGACTGTTACCCTTCCTGTTTTCTTTTATTGACTCTGTAACATTTCCTCTCATATGGCCATGTTTAGGAGAATTAAACTTTAGGCCTCTGGGTACCTTCTGACAAAGATGGCTTCTCCAAGAACTCACAATTTTTACAATGAGCTAAAGATACTGGGAAATTCTTTAGCTGTGATAACACACGTGTTTGCTCCCTCCCTTTCTTCTTTCCTGACTTCCCTCCATCCCTCTTGCTTCCTGGCTGTCTCTCTCTCACTGCCAAGTGACATTTTTACTTTTCTAATAAGGGTCATTTCATCATATAGGTTGTGACGTTATATAGTATTGACAGGATTATTCCTCTAAACATATAAAAAAATACATGTATATATGTATGTATGTTTGTACATATGTCACACATTGAACAATGTTGAGGGTTAAGGGCTCTGACCTTCCTTGAAGTTGAAAACCTGCTTATAACTTTACAGTTGGCCCTTTGTGTCCACTGTTCCACATCTGGCAGATTCAGCCAACCATGGATCAGGTAGTACTGTAATGTGTGTTTATTTAGTGAAAAAGACTCTGAATACAAGTGGACCTGTGCAGATCAAACCTGTGTAGAATATGTATGTGTGTACATACACATGTATGTGTATACAGGTATCCCTTCCTTTTCCAAAGTTTGCTTTATATCATTACGCTTTTATGAAATACCTATATTATTAGTACCTGTTTTTGCTAACCAAAAGAAATCTGAAGCGGATTTTCGCTTTTCCAAAAATGGCAAAAATCATAAATAGTGATCAGTGTTGGTTTTGCAGCAAGTGGCACCACCAAGCTCCTTCCCAGAACTACAATCAGTGTCTCAGCATCAAGCTTCTGTAACTTGAAACTGTGTCTGTGGGTATCTGGACTTTATCTTGTTTTATTTTGTAAACCCATTAGCAAGATGTGTCCTAAAGTGATTGCTTCTTTGCTTTATGCCATGGCAGCTTACAAAAGGTTTCATGGGAACACTGTACTTTTGCATAATGGGGGAAACCTGTATGTGTATAATTTAATTTAATTTTTTTTTTAAATAAAAGAGTTCCTTAGAGGAAGGTACTAGTAGGATGTTACGAGGCCTCAGATATTTGTTTTGATGGGCAGGAGATAGTGACGTGACTTCTTTTTCTACTTGGAATTATTTACTCATTAAAGAAATTGAACGATAAGTGTAAATTTTTCAATGTATTGTTGTTTAGTATAATGTTCTCAGTGTAAATTTCAGTCTGATACTGGTATGATTATCTCCCTCACTTCTTCCTTCCTTCCTTTTTTCCATCCACCCAATCTTGCATTCTTTTTGCTTCTTTTTAATTGCTTGGGTCATAAAGAAGATGTATGTGAAACTTTATAAGAAATTGACAGACTTTTCAAACTGATTGTGTCATTAGACTCCAGCAGTGCATTTGAATTCTGGTTCTTCTACATATTTACCAACGTCTGTATTATCGTCTTGTTTTATTTTAGTCATTCTAGTGCGCCAATGAAAAATGATAGCTCCTTGTGGTTTTAATTTTCATTTCCCTTCTGTATAAAAATGTTGAGCACTGTTCATATGTTCGTTGTCTATATGTTTGTGTGTGTGTGTGTGTGAAGTATCAAAATGTTTAACCATTTGTTACTTTTTTGGGCCACTTTATTATTGAGCTATAGGAGTTCCTTGTGTATGCTGGGTATGTTCGTATCATGTATATGTTTAATATTTAACATAATACATGCATACACATATGCATGCACATACGCATATATGTGTCTGTAGTACTGCTTTCTGTCTGTAGCTATTGACTTTTCATTTTCTCAATGGTGTCCTTTGATAAAAGTTTAAAATTTGAAAAAGTACAATTTTACCAATGTTTTCTATTATGGTTGGGGTTTTTTTATCTTCAAATATCTTGCAGAGGTCACAACTTTTTCTCAGTTAAGGGTCCTGCTTTCCTGCTTCTTTGCATGTCTAGTAAATTTTTATTGTATCTTGGGTGTCAGGAATGTGAAGATGTAGGGAAATGTGGATTACTTTTTCCTTCATTTAAATGGTTTTGAATGTTGTTCTGGGAGGCGGAGTATTTACTGGAAGAGCGCCTTGCTCTCAGCAGGCCTGGTTTTAAAAAGTTTTTAAGGTGGCTCTGCATTGGTTTCACACGTAGTTCTAGGTCATGGTCTATACTCTAGGGCTGGAGTTTTGTGGTTCTTGTAAATAAAATTGCATTGGAACCCAGCTACACTCATTTACTTATATATTGTCTGTGGCTGCTTTTGAGCTACAGTGGCCTAGTTAAGTATTGCAAGAGATACTAGATGTTCGCAAAGCCAAAATTATTGACTCTCTGGCCCTTTATGAAAAAGTACTGACTTTATGCTGACAACTGCCCTAGGGTGTGACCCTTATTCCTAATGTGTGGCAATTCTGGAGTCTCAGATGAACGTCTGATATGGTTATTACATTTTCTCCTCTCTGGGTGCCCTGGAGCTCCTGTGACGCCCGTAAAAGTGATGTCTCTGATTATGTCTCAGGTTTGTGGTAGCTGTTGCCTGGTAGGCCTGCACACTCCAGCCCCAAGCCCAGGACTTCCAGAGAAACTCTGTATGGGATTCTGGAGCCCCTTTTTTCTCTGATTCTTAGGCCTGTGCATTTCAGTTGCTGCAGCTGCCCCGGAGGCTCTCATACCCGCTCCTCAGCCCAGTGAGACCACTGGGCTCTGCCTGGGTGCTGTCTCCCAGTGCCATAGTCCAGAGAGTATCCTGATGAGTGAGGTCAGGGTCAGCGTGGGCTTCACCCTCTGTGTTTTCCTGCTGTCGAGAGTCTCAATCCTGCACTGCCTATTGTCAGTGCCTGAAAACAGTCATGTCTTTTGTTTAGTTTACTAGATTAGTAAAGAGAAAGGGCACATCCAATGCCAATTAGTGAGTTGTGTTAGGATGTAGAAGTTTCAGCCTATCACTTGAAATTTCTTTTCTGTTAGTGAAAAGAAGAGAATTTGCCAAAATCTCACTCTTACCATCCACATAGAAAGTTAAATTTGTAGAGAAGGATATTGAGTTGTGCTCTCATACAGTTTGGTTAGAAATTTTTTTTGGCCAAAAAGTTAACACATGACTTATTATTGGTTAATCTAAGAATTAGCTTATGGTTAGATTTACAACCCAGATTTTGTTCACTAATGTATTTTCTTAATTTTTCATTTTATTTTTCAGATAAAAATTCTAATCAGGCTTTCACCCCTATGATGCACTGTGAGACTATCTCTATATGTTATTTAGGTTCACTTTTCTAGGACAGTTGCTTCTTTCATTATCAAGGATCCCCTGCATTCCTCTGCCAGGTGTATATTTGTTAATAAAACATTAGATGTTGTGTGAGAGAATAGTTCCATCTAAGACTACTGGAATTAGTGATCACCTATTTATTGATCAAAGTTTTGGTGAAAAATAGCAGTTCCACAGCAAATTGATTGAATAACCTTGTCACAAATTAGGAAGTCATGTGTCAAGAAATGAACCTTTTCCCAATAAGGGCGTTGGTCTTTGAGGTCCCCAAGAGCTTCGAACTTCTCTGCTGTGCTTCGCTGATGGAACCACTATTGAATCTGAGTTACAAAACTTGTGACCAGAAATGTTTTCCATTTCCCGACGCTAATGTGAAATGGTTTTGTTTCCACAGCTCTTCTTGGATTCCCCGTGGAAATTACATAGAGTCAAATCGTGATGACTGCACGGTATCCTTGATCTACGCTGTGCACCTTAAGAAGTCGGGTTATGTCTTCTTTGAGTACCAGTATGTCGACAACAACATCTTCTTTGAGTTCTTTGTAAGGCCTTTTATATTCTAGGATTTACTTTTTAAAGGACTTCCATGTAAAATTTCTCTTCATCGATTGTCCCCATTCCATTGTATTCCTTCTTGGTTTTTTGTGTGTTAACTGGAGCTTTTGATATGAAATGTTTATTTTTATAATATTTTCTGGTTAATATTGTTTCCTTACCTTTGAGCTCTCACCTTGTAGAATAACATTTGGCTTATTTTACTTTTGGATATAAGGAATCAATGAATGAGATAATTCATGTCTCTGGCAAGAGATTAAATAGCATTGCATAATACAGGATAAAAATAATAGTCTAACAGAATGGGCTGTTACCACGAAAATTATTTAACTATTCTATATAAACCATATCTAATCTCACAAATATTTGTTGAGGCAGTGACTCAAATGCTTGAGAAAAAGTCTTCAGATTGACTTCATAAACCAAAAAAAAAAGTGTGTGTGTTGTGCAAGTAACTGGAAAAATATCTTGTAAAACGTTCCTGTGGTCCAGACTTTGGGAATAAATGGGGTAGTAATTCTAGAACAAATTTATATTGCTCTTGATAATGGAAATTTCTAAATCAAAGCTTTGCTAGGAAGAGATACCTTCCATGAAGGTATGAGCCTTAGATTTGAAGTCAAGAGATTCTGGCTCAGGTCCCAACTGTGCAGTTGCAAGTTGAGTGTTACTGGACAAGTACGTTAACTTTCCAGCCCTCAGCATTCCTTTTTGTAAAGTGAATTGTTGGCAGAGCCTCTTAGCTCTAACTTCCTTTGATGAGTTTAAGATGGTAAGCAATATTCAGACAGATTTGCTATTTAAGTTACACTTTGTTTGCAAGACACTTCTCAGAGTGAACCCCTATTCCGTGGGACATTCTTGCAATAGTACTAAACTAAAATAAAGTTAAGAAGCAAGGTAATTGTGTAATTGTTGGAATAAGCATTTAGTTTTATGTTGTCCATTAAGTCCTTTGAGAGTTGTCAGTAAAGATACTCTTAAGGCATGAAGTTTCATTACTTCCTTTCAATGATGCCTTTGTTCTTCTGGTTTTAGACTGAGAAGGGATGTCGAGTTCATATTCCTTCTTTTACTGGCATTTCAGCTTTATAGATTGCAATTTATTGACTCAGGGGGTCAACACCTTATAGTCATCATGCTAATGGTTAATGGAAAGGAAATATCTGAAGACTGAGAGATGCAGTTGTACTTGTGAACATTGCATAATTGAAAGCACTAAAGTATTTAATTTTAGGAGTCTGGAAATTTCATTCAGCTCTCCCTTCCACACTTTATTTTTTTCAAATGATGAAACTGAAACCTGGAGAGACTAAGTAATTGGATCAAGGTTATACCTTTACAAGTTACTTTTGGAGTGAACAACAGAGCTCAGGTCTCCAGAAGGCTAGTAGAATGTCACAATAACACATGATGTCTGATTTCAGCTGAAAAAAAAAAAGCTTTCAGCTTAACCGAACATGAACCACCAATGATAGATTCAGGGTCCATATCTGTTTAAAAATGGCTTAACACTTGCACTAGAATTGTCATTATGTTTATAAATATGACACTTAGATTCAATTAAACCAAATATGTTCAGTAGTTGATAATCGCTGGTATTTGGCTATTAAAAGGATCTATTTTCTAGTTAGAAACTCTTTAGGAAATGATTCTTCTGGAAAAGATTTTAATATTGTTTGTAAAACTGATCAGGAGAATGAATGAAGTGGAAAAATGATTTAGAGAAGAGAGAAGTATTCATTTTGGCAGAAGTATAGGTGATGAGATATTATTTTAACCCTACTCCGTTGCTGACTGTTGTGTGAGACTATGAAAATGGCCCACTTTTTGATGTCTATGTATTCTTTGTAGGCCTGGAAAAGTATGTCCCAACTCCTAGGCATCTTCAAGAATTGTCTGGAAAGCACAAAGTGTTTGGTGCTAAAGGTGTTGGCCATCATCATTTGAATTGGCATGGCATATCATTAACATTTGCCCCCAAATACAAACTGGGGACTTTGACTTTGGCTGTAGCCACTTACTGCATATTTGGATTAAGTCCTGGGGAACTGAAAACAAAGCAGATTTCATTTATTTATTAATTTAAAATTTTACTGCCCTGAATCTCATAAAAATAAACTTTATTTTTTATACTATTGGGCCCGCATGGTGAATGCAAGCTTTTAAATTTTTTAATGACTTTTTCTCCTTTATGTGACTTTTCAGTATTAACTGCCCTCTCCTCCTCTGCCTCCCAGGCTCCTGCTTGCCTGCCTCCCCTACTTCTTAATGGGCTATTCTCTTTGTTACAATAATAAGGATGGTGTACTGAGAACTACTCACTCATGAGCAGTTGTCACTTAGGTCCAGAGGTCTTGGTGTGTTTACTTGTTGAGAATTACTCATGGCCACTGTTTAGTGTGCATTGAAAGAAGCTCTTGCAGCCCTGTCCGGTGCTGAGTAACAAATTTAATTAAAGCCATCATTCAAGGAGCTTTACTGGGGCCCTTGTGTTTAATCTACAGATTCAGAATGATCAGTGCCAGGAGATGGACACCACCGCTGACAAGTGGGTAAAACTCACAGACAATGGAGAATGGGGCTCTCATTCTGTAAGTTTCTATCTGTTCTGCTCTCCCACCAGCTCCATTCTTCTCTTTCCGTTTACCAACCTATTTTTTTAAAGTTTACTTTAAGAAAAAAAGTCAAAATTGTTTATTAATGTAGAAATTTCTAGTTAGGAAGGAAATTGCCCCTGAGTATCATGGACTCAAGCTCTTCCTAGTATTATTTTCCTACTTTCTTTGCCCTTTTCTCCCTCTCCCTGCCCTATCCCCCACACACTCTTAACTTTCCTCCTTTTCAAAGGGGCATTAACAAGAAATAAGTCTACTCAATTATCATACTAAGTGAAGTAAGTCAGACAGAGAAAGACAGATATCATATGATGTCGCTTATGTGTGGAATCTAAAAAAAAAAAAAACCCAAATTTTATTTACAAACCAGAAATAGACTTGTGGACATAGAAAACAAACTGGTTAACAAGGGGGAAGTCAGGGAGGGGTAAACTAGGAGTTTGGGGTTAATAAATACGTATTACTATATGTAAAATAGATAAACAATAAGGACCTACTGTATAGCAAGGGGACTATATTTGATTTCTTGTAATGAGCTGTAATGGAAGAGAATCTGAAAAAATGTATATACATATATAACTGAATTGCTTTGCTTGACACATGAAAGTAACATTGTAAACTGACTACACTTCAAAAAATATAAGAGTTAAAAAAAGTGTGTCCAACAAAAACTAATATACAGAACCTCTGGGTGTGTAAGTTTACTGCTGTGCCCGTCACATGAAAGAGAATCAGTAGCTCTTGGCGTCAGAAGGACCCTTGAGTTCCTTTTGTCCAACTTTCTCTGCAGTCTCCCCACTGAGTGATTTTCAAGCTTGTCTTGTTGAGGACTGTGCTGACTCCATTGTTGAACAGCTCTGCACATCACACAGTTCACTCCTGACTGGAGGCTGCTTTCTATCTCTTTGCCACCCATTGCTCAAAGTTTTGCCCTCTCTGGTTGTATCCCGTAAAGTAACTGCTTTCTTCTCCAAGGACAGTTCCAAATGCCTCGAGGCAGTTATTGGGTAACACAGTCTCTGAATCTGTCATTATCTGAGGCATTGTCCCTTCAGAGTGAGACATGGATTTAAAATCGAAGTCTGGTTTATAGTAGTTGTGTTTCTTTAGGCAGTTGTGTTTCTTTCTCTTGGAGTCTGAGAGTTCATGTGAGAAGCAGGAGCAATCTTGCAGGGTTAAATGAGTTATGTGGGGATGGCCTAGTGTGGTGCCTGCAGTGCAGACTGAACTCTCTCTCAGTAAGTTGCTATCTGTCATTGCCTTTGTGCAGTAGCAGGTACCTCATCCCTGAGGGATTAATATCATGTACCCTTTCAGAGTAATTTTTTTGATCCATATGTTTAGTACCACTTAAGATCCATTCACCCAAGCATTCAGGCTGCTGGGCTTTGAAGGTACAAGTAAACCTTGGCAACAACTATGCTTTTGTCACTTAGAGACCTAATACAAGAGGAAAGTACTTAGCACGTTACTTCTCTGAATCTCTGGCAGGGAAAAGTAGTCGGATATGTTGTGAGTTTTATACTGCCTGAATTTGGCCTGCCAGATACTGCATAGAAGAATAATGGTGGCAAATAAGAAAACAAGCCACCCTTACAGTTAGTTTGCTTGACTGAATAAGCATGGAATTTATCAGAAAAGTAATTTGATTGTTAAAAATAAAAATGTTCTGGTGGCAAAGAAAGCAAATATCAGATGTAGTATCAGTTAAGTTCTGGAGTCATAGAGCTGAATCAGGTTATCCTGTAAGACCAGTACTGTTTTTCCTCTGTTGCTATTGCAGTGTTGCTTATTAAATAGTTTTGAAAGGAAAGAACTCACTCTGTTACTTTTTCATTTTCAGAGCCCAGAGATCTACTTATGAATAGTGGCAGCCAAATAAATATATAATTGGGCTAAATGCCTTTCACTCTCTAAAATGAGTCCCTTTTAAATATAAACCAAGACTTCATGCAAATGATTTGAAAATCATTTTATCTTTTTTGTTCAGGCTTGAAGGAGTTTCTTTTCCTCCTTCAGTACTATGTTTTTTTGGAGGGGTTGGCAAACTAATTTGTTTTAAGAAAATGTGAATTTAAGCAGAGCTTAGGTCTGAATTAACAGTAGGTTTAAATTAATGGGTTCCAAATTAATGATGTTTCATCGTAGTGCATTGAAAAGTGCAAGGGGTTAGCTTTTAGGTGTGGTTGGAAGTGGCAGGGTTTATCTAACCTTGAGTGTCTTGTTCGTCTCTTTACAGGTAATGTTGAAATCAGGCACAAACATCCTGTACTGGAGAACTACGGGCATCCTTATGGGTTCTAAGGCAGTCAAGCCAGTGTTGGTAAAAAATATCACAATTGAAGGTATTTCACAGCAATCAGCTTTAGTGGTCACCTGTCATATTTTAGAGTTAGTTAAAATCTGGATTATATTATTGGTTTCAAGGGCATATGGGACAGAAATTAATATGTTAGGCATCATACAAGTCTAGAGACCCTGGTTTTATTCCTGGCAAGTTCACTGGAGTTTTTTGTTTTTTGTTTTTTCCTCTACCCTAAACTGAATTTTTTAATCTTTGTGAAAAAGTAAACATAATGACAATTGTAGGTATCTTTAAATAAAAGAAAATAATCTTTATTAATAACAGCCTGTTATTCAGTTGAGAAATCTCTGTTGTGCCGGCATAGTGCTTATTCTGGTCACCACTGTATCCATAAAAATAACACTGAAATAAACATCTCGGCCTGGATGTCTCCTACACTGTTAGCCTCTCTGAACAAGCTG
The DNA here is from genome assembly GCF_009834535.1 of Camelus ferus. Taxonomy (NCBI): domain Eukaryota; kingdom Metazoa; phylum Chordata; class Mammalia; order Artiodactyla; family Camelidae; genus Camelus; species Camelus ferus. Next base: position 66,629,453 of record NC_045702.1, read on the forward strand.
GGCCTCTTCTGGCTCAGGAGAGTGGCCAGTAAACCCTGGCATGGTTCATTCTCAATTACGGCTGCTTTTAATTAAAGCAGTGACACTCCTTTATTGAAGTTTGGCTTACGTTTTTATGTTTTGAGTACTTGTTCCTGTGACGTTAATTCGTTAGTCGTAGGGACATCTGCTGGCAAAGGCTGGAATTGTAAACCAGAAGAAAAGTCTGAGCGTTTCCTAGGGTCTTACTTGTGCCTTAGTGAGCAGTGGAGAAAAAGGGAACAGGAAGCCATAGAGATGAGACAATGGTAGCTTATGCACTTGGAGGAACCTTAGAGTTTGTCCCGTTCTGATTAGTGGAGTTACCTTTTGACTGTTGAGTTTATACATTGACTGTATACCTCTGTCAAATCTGAATCTCTTATTGGCTGTACTTACTATGCTTAACTCAATATCTATCCCAATTCCTTGCACACAGTAAATACCTTTTCGGTGTTGAATTAATGGGCTGTAAAGGACCCGGGCTGAGCTTACGGTTAATATTTCCCTCTGACTTCTCACAGAGGGAGAATTTACTGATGTGCTGTTGCCATTGGGTCCTCTCTGCCATGCTCTGTTTCCCATACCACAGGGGTGGCATACACGTCAGAATGCTTTCCATGCAAGCCAGGTACCTTCAGCAACAAACCGGGGTCGTTCATCTGCCAAGTTTGTCCCAGAAACACCTATTCTGAGAAAGGAGCCAAAGAATGCATCAAGTGTGACGAGGACTCTCAGTTTTCAGGTAAGACTCTCAGTATAAACTCCAGTTTATGCTCCTTGTTCTTTTCTGTCTAAATTGATGTTTGTCGAGAGTGTATAGTCATAAGCCAGAAATCACACACAAAATGTGATGAAAACAGTGGGTCAGAAACCAATGCTAAAGTCATTCAGTATTGACTGGATGAAAATAAGACTTCTTATTACCTCTTTCTGTGTGACTTTGCCCTTGTCTGTAATTTTTTCTTTCCCACGCCCCACAGATAACTGTTTGGGAGATGTTTATACTAACCTGAGAAAGTTCATATTGTACTTCTGGTTGACATGTTGGCTTGGAGATGTACTTAGAAACTTTCAGTTTGTTCCAAACTTACAATGTCCAGTGATAATGGAAGAAATTTAATGTTTCTTGGAAAAACTATGATACGCTCCTTATGTATCATGGAAACATTTTTTGCTTTAGGGAAAATAAAAATACAGGCTTTTATTTTCTTGAAGCCTCGCTAGTTCTACCTAAATTCCTTTGGAGAGGTTATTGTTACTTTTCAGTTGTCTGCTTTTAAAAAATTTTTATTTTCACATTGGCCTTTTCTGAGAGTCACCACGTAAATGACTCATTTCTGAAATGCATTTTTCTGTTGCAGAAGAAGGATCCAGTGAGTGCACGGAGCGCCCTCCCTGTACCACTAAAGACTATTTCCAGATCCACACTCCATGTGATGAGGAAGGAAAGGTACAGGCCGTGTTCAGTCAGCTCCACCCCACAGTTACCCAACTCTCTTCCCAATTTGAGCAGGCTCGAATTTGTTGATGAGAGAGTTAATTGAGCTGATTCATAGCACACATGTGCAAGTAGCACAGAGGAAGTTTAAGAATTTCGACTCTGAAGCTTGTCTTCCTGGCTTTGATTTTCACATCTACTGCTTATTAGTGCTGTTGTTACTGGAGAGTAGGTTCTTGTCTCATCACAGGAAGAGTTCAGAGGCGAAACACGGAGGTCAAGAAAGTAAAAATGAGGTTTTATTAAGGGACAGGACACTCTCAGGGGAGAGTGGGCAGACTCAGGCTGCACTGAGTTTTGTTGGCAGGCTGGTTACGTAGGGTGAAAAAAGTATGGGTGGAATATTCACTGGGGAGGGAAGGGTTTGGAGTCTTATTCCCTGGTCTCCATCCCAGCTCCACCTTCCTGAGGGGAGGAGGGATTTTTGTCCTTATTTAGTCTAGATCGGAAATGTCATGGCGTCAGTGCATGATGGATACTTCTAATCTGCAAGGCTAATTTTATTGTAATGAGGGCAGAATGAGCAAAAGGTTACACTTGGACGCTGGAGATTATTGCTTTTCCCCATCTTTCTTCATGTGCCTCCAGGACACTTGTCACTCCAAAATGTGTTATTTCTTGTCAGTCTGAAGGTTCCTACTTTTCTCTGTCTGCCCAAGGACACCCCCGCCCCCCTGCTTACAAGATATATGGTTTCTCTGCTCATATCTAGCTATCTGTCTGCTCTAACAATAGTAGTGAGTTAGCTTGAAAGTTTTATGTGTTTCATTTTCTAAAGGTTGCTCAGAGCCCAGTTTTTACATATGTTGAGTGAGGTATAAACATATGCACAGATTCAGTGCTAGAGACTTGAGCCCAAAAGAATCTTGACCAGTGATAATGGGCACATACTCTACCAAAAAGGGCATCTTTTAATGTTAGCAAGATACTTGGTAGAGCTTCTCATGATCTCCCTCTGGATAAGATGGAGAATTGTGGACCAAATAATATAGTTTAATGAATATATGGCTAATTGAAAACTATATGTAAAACATTTGATTTGATAAGTGGCTATCAGCTAGGAGTGTAGTTGATATTAACTAGGAGTGTAGTTAGTATCAAGTATTTGCCATCAGAATATAAATTTAACAAAGTACACATATCCTAACTCATAGCAAGAAGAACATGAGTTCAGATCACTTATTTTTATCATTTAATTGAAAAATCCTTAACTTGCGTGAAGACATTAGGAATAAATTGTAAATCAATAAAGTGGGGAAGAGTGACAATATTAAGATTCAGAAAGACCTCAATGTGCTTCAACAATGAGCTCAAATTAGTAAAATCAAAATTTATTTGTGTCAAAGAAAATCTCAGATATAAAGTATTTATAAAAGAGAAAATGTTAACTTGCCAAAATGATTTCTAAGATAATCCAACCTTTAGAAGACCTGGCTTGCTAAATAAAAAATGCAACAGAAATTTAAAGGGGGGAAAAAAAAACCTCCCAAGAATACAGAAAACTGAAAATTGGATTTTTGCTTAAGCTGTTTGTGGTTGAAAAGCAAGCCTTCTCACTTGTTCATCATAGCAACAAAGGTTATCTCATACCTGCTTGCATAAGTCACCAGCATAAGGTTGTTTTGTAAAGGAGTCAGCGACTTTTAGAAAAGGCTTACGGATTTATTTATCTTGGATACTAGAACTAGACAGAGTAACTTTTTTTTTTTTGTCAGTTTTATCTCAGAGTAAAAAGTGGTCCCCCCTACCCTTGCCACTCTGGGATGTGATAAACGTTTCCTTTTAATGATGATAAAGCAGGGTGTCAGCTTTGCTTCTACCCTTGGGAATAATTATAAAATTACACTAATGAATTTAAATTTACTTTTCAAAATTGAGATTGGGAGAGGCAGGGCAGGAGTCTCTTGACTCCTATGACTGGGAAGTCACTATAGAGCAAATAATTTTATCCAGCCTTTCCCTTGCTCTTCTCGCTGATATTCTTGGCTCAGTTTGATTTCCTTCTCAGGCATGTTCTTTCCTGTAGTGCCAGATACCCACTGACATCTCCACCCAAGGCACTATCATCCTCACAGCTTTTGATCATAGGAGCGCTGACCAGAGCTTCAGAAAAGACTCACATTGGCCCTGCTTGAATCATGAGCCCATCTCAGACCAACCATTCTGTCCAGCATGGGTTACTTTGGATGGGAGCTTAGTTCACCTGCTAATCCCTATGGCTGGGGAGACCAGACCATGTAACTCCAAGCTCCTTTCAGCATCACACACGTCAGTTCTTAAAGGAACACTTTCTTAACGTAAAGCCCTGGCTAGAAGTTCCAGTACCGTGTTAAATCCCATGATATTTCCCACATAATGGGAGAAGAGGACCCAGGCTTTTAAGCATTTAGAAGAGGGACAAAGGAGGTATTCACAAGAGAAAACAGAAAAGCTCAGAGGCTTCATAGAAAAGGAATCTAAGTGTATGCTGTTTCGTAGATGAGTGGGCTGAGGACATGCTTAGAGTACATGTGAATGTTGAGCATGGCTTTGAAAGAGGGGTCAGACACAACTTGGCAGGGTGGTGTGGTAATTCCAAGAGAGACAAATGATGAGCGCCCAGTGGCTTGCAACTTGAAAGGATCAAGGTGTGGGAGAGGCAGAGAGAGGCACATGATAGCCTGCCTGGCTGGGGACATCTGAGTTAGAACGTCATGAGTCTCTTGGCTGTTAGGTTGGAGTGGCAGTTAGTAACCCTTTTAAAGCACGTATAATTAAACTTAGAGAGTTCAGCCAGTCTCCAAAACCTTAGTGTGTTTGTGCAGGGACTTTTGAAGGAAGAAAGCTGGCAACCATGGACAAACCCAGTTCTGAAATTTGTCTAAATTTTAGTGTTCTCGGTTTTGATTTTGATTTTGATATGAAAACCAGCTTCCGGTGGATACTTTCAATGTATTTCTTCAAAATGCATTTTTCTAGTGCTTAATATACTTGGGAACCATAGCTCTTCTGTTAATCTTAATGGCAATCTGCTAAGTTATGCTTTATTAGGGTTTTGGTTTCATAAAGCATTTCATAATTTTATCTCAGTTTGCCAAAGAATGAGTTGATTGTTGGTTTTTCACCTGCACTGTGAGCCATCTGGTGCTCAGTATCATTAATATTAATTATTGTCTTTCCCCAGTCAGCCAGACTTGACAGCATCTGTCCCCATTAGAAAGAGGGGCACAGAATCAGTCTGCCACGTGAAGCAAGAGGCTTTGCAAACAACTTGTGCTCCAGAGCATTTGAAATTTGACTTCTAAAAGTGGTGTGCCCTTTCTAATTTTTAAACATGTACTGTGCTTGGATTGAAAATCATGTAGTTAGTTCATTTGTCAAAAATATATTTGCAGATTTTATTATTTTTACCCTCACCAAACTGAGTCTACTTGACTAGTGCTACTTTACCATTTACTAACTGTGTATGACTTTTGGGCACGTTTAACAGCTCTTACCTGAAGTTTCCACTTTTATAAACTTGAGCATAATAAAACTGACCTCCCAAAGTGGTGAGGAGGATTACCTAGTGATCCCAGGGTGAGCCTCCAGAGAGCAGCCTCAGCCCTGCATCCACTGCCACGTGGAAACCAGCTCTTCCCAAAATGTAGTAGCTCACATGTAAAACTAAGTGCAATTTATGTCAAAGTAAATTGGCAAATTTGTGAATTGACTAGTATTGGAAATTTGCTTTCTGTACTCATTAAGCCAGAATTAAAACAAGACCATCCCCCAAATGTAGTGATGTTTCATTTACTTAGATTCTCTGAATTTTATATTGTCTCTCTCAGAGGCATTGAGATTCCTTTATGGATACAGGATCTAATTTATTTTTCAGCTGTTTAGGAAACTCCAGTAGGAATAGCCATCATTTTACAGATGGTGAGAGAGACAGATGGGTGAAGTGGCTGGTTAAGCTGTATTGTGACGTAGGCCATAATATAAATGCAGGAAGAGAGATTTGTAAAAAGAAAAACATGTTATTTATAATTCTTTTGAGACATCTCCTTTTTAAACCATGTTCTTAAGCATCCTTCATTAGATGAGGTAATTTACTCTTCCATAGGTAATATTTGGGACTAAAATTGAGTGGCCTAAAGGGCTTATTATATATGATTTACCATTAGCTGGAAATAGGTACGAAGAATTGTCTTTAATTTCGGTTCTCCTGCTTCAATATTAGACTTACATTGCAGAAGTTGCTTCAAAGCAGAAACAATACTTTCAGCAGATGATATGGCTAATGAAGGAGACTTTTTTAAGTCATAAAAGAATTGATTTTTCTTTTTGCATTCAGAATACTTTTTATTTTTTTCACTAAGCATATAAATTTTGTTTTGAAATGCCTAACCCACTTAATGTTTCTGGGCCAAAAGAATCCTTTTACAATCACATTTTTCTGGGTTTGGCTGAGTATAGCTACTTAGTTTTATTTTTCGTTTTGTTTGTGAATGTGTGCATGTGTGAGAGAGAAAAAAAGGATAAGGTTTAAAAGGCTACTCTGCACGAAGGTAGAGTCTGTCTTAATCTTGATGTTCAGAGCATGCGCAGCAGGGCCTGGAGGCCTTAGGAGAAAATATTCGTGCTATACGTCTTGTGGTCTAACATCAGGTTATTGGAAAAGACTCAGAGCACTTACCAGTGCTTATGAACTGACAGGTTTGAAATATGAAGCTAGATTTTGTTTTTAATAAGCTTTTTCTTTTGTGATCACTATGTACAAAACATGATGATGTGTGTTCTGGGTGGGGCAAAGGAAGAGAGAGTATTTCAAAGAGGAATTTTATGATGCAGACCATGCTGTGTACAAGGTAAGGCCTCCTGTTGCTCAGGGTACAGAGATTTGTCAGTAATGGTCATTTCGTTACCAAAGTTTTTTTTTTTTCTTCTTCTTTTTGTCTCATTTTATTACCGAAGTTTTAGCTTCTCTTCATCTGGCCCTTCAGTTCTGTCACTATCTGGACCTTACCTAGGCTGTCGATTTAACATTTTTGTTATTGGAAGTTGAGAGCAAATAAAGTATGTTATAGGACCAGCGAGCGTTGTTTTCTTTTCTTTTTCTTTTTGCAGACGCAGATAATGTACAAGTGGATAGAGCCCAAAATCTGCCGGGAGGATCTGACAGATGCTATTCGGTTGCCCCCTTCTGGAGAGAAGAAGGATTGTCCACCTTGCAACCCAGGATTTTATAACAATGGATCATCTTCCTGCCATCCCTGTCCTCCTGGAACGTTTTCAGATGGAACAAAGGGTAGGGTGTCAGTTGAGTTAAGAATTGGACCTTTAGTAAAATCATCTTGTTAGACCATGTTGACATTTGTTCTAAATTGTTTTTGTGGAAAGTTCTTTAAAATACATAATTTTCTTATCTCACAGACTGAAGACAAGAAGTATGGTAAGGGGATTATGAGACTGCAGTGTTTCATGGCATTTTGTGTAACTAACACTCTCTTAATGGGATGTCTCTTTGGGTATTTATAAAAAAATTTCACCAATTTATGTGATTAAGGATAAGCAATCCTTTTCCAGTGTGTGTATGTGCACATATATTAATGCAAGCATAAAATATAACTTCTATTTCAGCTTTGGAGCAATCACAATTTGTGCTATAATAATAGAAAAAATTGATTATTTTGATCAGATGGCAATTAAAATAGTCCCTAAGTAGATTGTTTCAAAGTGTATATTTGGGGAAAATTTAACACTTAACAAATAAAGAAAGTGGTTATAGAATTTGTTTTAATTTTATTAGGCAGGGGGAGGCTATAGCTCAGTGGTAGAGTGCATGCATAGCATGCATGAGGTCCTGGGTTCAATCTCTAGTACTTCCATTAAAATTAAATAAATAAATAAACCTAATTACATCTCCCTGACCAAAAATAAATAAATAAATAAAAATAAAATGGAGGAAGAGAAATTAAAGAAATTTTAAATTTTTATTAGACAAAGATTACAGTGCATTTTTGTTGCAAGTATCTTACTTGAATATGGCTAGCTTGTGGTTATCAAGCAGGGTGTGTAAAAATGTCTTCTGTAGGACTTTGGTACCAGGAGATGCTTGCTCGATGAGCATTTTCTCTCTCTACCTGTTCTCTTGCTGATGTGATAATGCAAAGTGTCTTGGCTAAATTAAAAAGTGGTCTTAAAAAAACCTTTGTATGTCAATGTTGTGGAAGTTAATTTAAATCAGATTTATTTATAAATATAACCATTTCCCCACCCTTCAACTTCCATCATCACTTTCCAGTATAGCCAGTATTTTGAATTTCAAATAATCAGTCTGTAATTAAGTGGTGTACTATTCTGTTAAGTTTAGTAACTAATAGAAATAGTGGAATATTTCCTTATTTACGAGGTGGAGGAAACTGATTCTAAATTGACATGGAAGAGAACTTGTTTCAGAATGACTCTTCATATGCAGAGGAATTCAGTATTAGCAGTTACTCCCAGAAATGAAAGGAACATTTATTTTAAAAGATTTTGTGTTCTTTTCCTTGTCCAAGTATATATGGATATACTCTATCCAGAATGATTTTTCTTTCCAGATTGTTCTGGAAAACGTTAACTCTTAAGGGAATTGATGGTTTAATACCTGTCCTTCCCACTTACCTCTCTGCTAATTACAGTTGAGTAGTGCTTGGAACAGAGGAAGAGGAAATTGTCCAGATGCAGTTTAATTGTGATTGTTTGCCCCACTTGCCTCCTGTAGAATGTAGACCGTGTCCAGCAGGGACAGAGCCTGCACTGGGGTTTGAATATAAATGGTGGAATGTCCTTCCTGGCAATATGAAAACCTCCTGCTTCAATGTTGGGAATTCCAAGTGTGACGGAATGAATGGTGAGTTCAGAATCAGCCTACTCAGTGCATTTGAACCTGTCTGAAAACACACTAAGTATATGGGTATGAGGAACCTCTTGTCATCTGACTGCTTGCCTGTCCTCCAGCTCTTATATAAAAATAGTGAATGCGGTGTCATAGCCACATGACTTTCCTGTAAGAATATAAACTATTTTTAGAGTCAGTTTTGACGTAGATATGGAGGGTCACTATGGTTTTTATAAATACCAGAATAGATCACCAAGGGAGGTAATGACATTTATGTTCTTTGCCACTTGAAAGAGTCATCCTGTATACATACCACTGTGTGAAAGCATTTCTGCCTGGATTGGTTCGGTCTGGCCCAGCACTGGGCCATGGTGAGGAGTCACATCATCTCTAACTCCCCTTGCCTATGAAGTGTTTACAAAGTATGTGAACCTCACTTACTGAAGACCTGGCAGAGCTCCATAGGGTGGTTGCTGAATTATATTTTTTTCTAATATTTTAAATGCACAGAGAGCCTAGCACTTGGCTATTCTGCAATATTTGTTGGTTGAATGAATGACAATATCTATGTTTGTATTTTTAAACTTGACACTAGAAATAGGTTAACATCTATTTAAATATTAGGGTTTTACACCACGATATACCCTTTACTTTTATAAACTCATTGGCATTTTTTAATCTGTTCATTTTTTCTCAATATTATAGTTGATCATTGTTAAAAAATGTTTTTCAATTGCATCTATTAAGTCAGCACTATCCAAAATTAACAGGCTTAGGGTGTAGGAAGTGAGGGATACACAGATTGACAAGTAATGGGTCCTTGAATAATTCTAGTTAAACAGATGTGTGAAAAAAAAAAAGCCTTCATATGCCAAGAACATTATGGAATAGTTCTCTTTATAGACTAATAATCCTGCTTTAAGGAATTTATCCTAAAGGAGAAGGAGGAAAAAAACACAGTAGTTATTACCTAGCCATAAGGGTTTATGTTTCAAAAAGATCCTATGGTTGAATTCCAAGTTGAGAAAGTGTAAGACATTGGAAAAATAAGAATGGGAATGTGTTGATGAAAGCATCAATGTGTGTGTGTGTGTGTATTCACTTACTAGTAAAGATTATCTGAAACTTTTATTTGATCTTTTAAAGAAGTTATTCTTAGTCTAATGCTCATGATAGTATTCGATTTACCTGCTTGCTCACTCACTTAGAGGCTATCATTTAAATTTTGGCTAATTTTCAGAAATGATCTGTTATTAAGTGTACATGTCTGCAGTATTGGTGTGTGATATTGAACTAGCAAGCAGAAATTTGAAAAATACAGAAAGATACGAGGTGATGTATATTTTTGTGAGGAGTGGTTCAGTCACCAGCCATGAGAAGAGCAGCACTCAAAACCCTGGGGTCAAAGCGAGAGGCCCAGGGTCACCTGTCTCATGGAGTAGTTGCCCCATCATGAAATTAAAGTGGATGTACTTTGACCAGCTTAACTGTGACTTGGAGTACTTTGGGGTTCTTTTATATTCTCAGTCTGAATTTACCACAGTTGTGGAACAAGTTTGTAGAAGTACATCTGGTACTGGAATTTTCCCTAAGAGGAATTCTGAGTTGAGAACAAGTTACTGTTTAATCATGAAGCTTTTCAATGAGCATTACCTATAATAACAGAAATTGACATAATCTGTAAATTCCTGCAAGAAGATACTGTTTACAAAAGTTATGCTGTACTAATTGGATGAAATGTTATATAATCATTAGAAGTGACAGCCATACGGAAAACAATTTGGCAGTGTTTCAAAAATTGTGAGTGTTTTCATTCTCCAACCCAGTAATTCCACTTCTGGGAATTTATACCAAAGAAATAATGTGACATAAAGAAATTATGCCCAAATATGTTAATTTTAGTGTTATTAATGAGAGTCAAAAATAAGAGAAAACAAACTACGTTTTCAACAATGAAGTATGAATAAATAAAATTATAATGTATTGATGATATAACATACAACATATTGTTAACTCCTTAACACTAGATATAGAAAGGATTTTTAATGGGGAAATATTTTTGATAAAATGATAATTAGAAAAATGAGAAGATAGTGTTACATAAAAAAGCAGAAAATAAAGTAGATTACAGTAAAGCCTAAGTTACATTTTTAAGAAAATTATGCACAAGAAAAAGAGTGAAAAGAAATACACTGAAATGTTGAGTTTATCACTTGAGGGTAGGAAGTTTCTGAGAAGTCTGAAGTACTTCATTTTTTTCATTTAGTTTATTGTATTCAATAAATATTATTCATGGATACACATTGCTTTCAAAATTAGAATAACATTACAAAATATTGGCTTAAAAATATATTTATTTGACCCAATAATTATGTCACTGGGATTCTTTTCTGAAAAAATACAGAAAAGCTTTACCAAAAATATGTTCATTATAGTGTCACTTATACTAGCTAAAAGGTAAAACAGTCCCAATGGTTACATTGGATGTGTGGTCCACAGGCAAGTCCTATACTGTGAGTGATTTAGTAAATTATCGGAACTAATTATATTTGTCTACATGATAAACTGTTAATTCAGTCATTACCAGGTTGATGAAGTATTTATACATAAAAATCCTTATGCAGTGATGTTAATTTGTAAAACTATGATACAAAGTGTTATCAACAATAGTATCTCAGTGATGTAAAAGCATATATGCATCAAAAGATAGTGAAAAGGAACACCTCAAAATGACAAGTTTGTAAGTAAGTTTCATTTTCATCTTTAAGTTTTTCTGTGGCTTTTAAAATTTTATAATACATATAAATATGATTTCTAAAAGCAAAGAAAAATAAATCTTAAAATATAAATTATGTATAGAAACATGGAAAATGTGGGATTCATTCTGAGGGAAAAAGCAAAAGGCAAAGTTGCTGCAACAAACTGGGTTAAAACATTAAACCAAGAGAAATTTCCAGTCTCCCAGTTCTGGCATCTAGAAGTCTGGAACCCAGGCATTGGCAGGGCCATGTTCCTTCCAAAGCCTCTGTGGGAAGACCTTTTTTGCCTCTTCTAGCTCCTGGAGCTCCAGGCATTCCTTGGCTTGTGGCAATGTGACTCTAGTCTCTCTCCCCATCTTCTCCTTGTGTCTGTGTGTCTGTATTCACATGGTCTTCTCCCTGTGTGTCTGTGTCTGAATTTCCCTCGTCTCATAAGAACACCAGTCATATTGGATTAATTACCCTAGCGACCTCGTCTTAACTTGATTATATTTGCAGAGACTATTTCCAGATAAGGTCCATTCATGGGTACTGGGGATTAGGACTTCAATGTATGTTTTGAGGCGGGGAGGATACATTAATACTTAACAGCAGGTCGTGTTCAAACATGGGAATGTTTGTTTCCTCTTGCAAGGATTCTAGTCCCCTCCAAACCGACCTGCTTGTTATTCATGCACTACTTTCTTTTCTTTGGCCTTGTCTGAGATTCCATCCCTCCTTCTGTCCCGGTGACATAGCTGAACACTAAGAAGTGATCTTAGACAAACATTTATAAGTCTTCCCTTTCTTGGTATAGAATTCCTCCACATGGGAGTATTGCTCTCCCTAAGACCCCTAGCCACAAGTTTGCTGTCTCTCTAAACCTAAAAGCCTTTCGCATTACTTACACTGCAGTCAAAGGCCTGGTATCCCACTGCATTAGAAGGTGATTAGGACCTGCTTATGTCTCTTTTCACTGCAGTCAAAGGCCTGGTATCCCACTGCATTAGAAGGTGATTAGGACCTGCTTATGTCTCTTTTCAGCCACATGAACCTTTAAATTGGCAGAACAATTGGCGTTTCTCTCATCCTCAGGTAGGTTAGTACGTATCATTTTTAGAACTAGCTTGAATTATGTATATTCAACATATCACCTCTATGAACTGTCGATCATAACATTTCAAAACTTGCCACATCACCAGGATAGCACTGATGATACAAATCTGTTCCCCAGTTTCTCTCACACCTATTGAAGTAGCAGATGTTGGCATTTTCTTATGGCAGCGGAAGTGTTGGTGCTGAGGCATTGCCATTCATTAATAGCTTTGCTTGATGGTGTGTGTGGGGTGCTTCTCCCTTCCTCATTTTACAGGGGCTATGCCAGACCCTGGCATGCTCATTGTTTCTGTGCAGGGGACGAACCTCACATCACCTGCTTTGTGCATCTCTGTCACCCCATACTGTTGACAGTTGTCAGCTGTATCTCTCGTAGTCTGCTGATTCCTCAGTGAGGCCACCCTCACCCAGTCATGTCTTTCTAACCCTGGTGTATGTCATGGTTCGTGGCACTCAGTGAATGCCAGCTGAGTGAATGAATAAGTGAAGGAATGCAGAACAGGGGTTAATTAGGGAACAACAGTACAACAAACTGTAAGAAAGAATTCCAGACGCTGCATCTTCATTAAGTAATTTGAAGTTTCTGTTTCCATTGGTTGCTTGAAGATTGGGATTTTCCATCTTAATATATTAAAATGGGTAAAGATCATCTGTATTAGTTAAAAAGTAATCATGCCTCACTGAGAAAACTATTATTAATTTTACTGTTAAGTAACATGTATGCAAAAATATGCATTACTTGATTCTTCCTGGAGAATCATATGCAATGTTTTTATTAGTATCTAAGAGTCTAGCTCTTCATGAAATTTGCAACTGCAATTTAAAAATAGGAATTCTTTTTTTTTTTTGGCCTTATATAGAAAGATTGATGGAAGTCATTAATGGAACTTTTTATTGATAAAGATAACTTTTATCATTTCTAGGTTGGGAGGTGGCTGGAGATCATATCCAGAGTGGGGCTGGAGGTTCTGATAATGATTACCTGATCTTAAACTTGCATATCCCAGGATTTAAGTAAGGAAAACCAATTCTGATTCTTTTCTGTAAGAATCCTCATGCCTGTTTCCCTGTAGAAATAGATGAAGTAGGACTATCTTTATAAAATACATTAACATTGTAATGTATTTAGCAAATAACAAGCTGCGTAGGATACTGTACTATGTATAGGTACTAAGAATACCTATAGAATCAGTGATTGAGAAACTATAACTGTTGATTGTATATTACTTAGATGAGGCTGAAAGTTTTTAAATATATTCTGTCCAGATGTTACAATAACCATGATTCCGGATGCTTAATTCTGAGATATTAGTCTAAGTTGTTAGCAGAAGTATCTTTTGGTTTTTATATTTATTTTTCTCTCAGTTCTATTTGGGCAGTAGTGTTACAAATGGTTTAATGACATTTTGGTTAGTCCCTCATGTTGAGATTTCTCAGCAGGAGCCTTTTCCTTGCCGTAGGATGGGACGGCATTTACACCGGTAGATCTGAGCGTAACACTGTGACTGTGTAGACTCCACGCAGAGGTTAGGGGAGGGAGGGGTTGTGGCTGGCAGGAGCAGTAGATCAGGGGAAGAGGAGGCTGTGGCTTTCAGCTTAATGAAAAAAGTGACTTAATTTTGTTTCAGGTTGTATTTAGAGCATGCTATAAATATTGTAATTTTAATCTGTCCAATAGGCCGCCGACATCTGTGACTGGAGCTATGGGTACTGAACTGGGCAGGATAACATTTGTGTTTGAGACCCTCTGTTCGGCCGACTGTGTTCTGTACTTCATGGTGGTAAGCGAAAGCGTGGTGTTTGGAGGTGGATTTCTAGGATTAGCCTTTTCTTCCAAATGTGAACTTATTTATACACATTGGGCTAAGAATCCCATTTTTCTGACCTTCCAAAAACACTTAAAAATGTCAAAAACGTCACTAAGGATTGCAGTGATGCCTACAAAGAAAGTGTTCAGTTCGTGTGGGGAGAACTGAGTGTAGGGGTGATGGATAGAAGCCAGGGAATATTGATACTGTAGAAAATTCCTTCATAAGGGTATGCCTCCAGCAGGGGTGAAAATTCTCCCCTAGAAACCATTCAAAAATTCAAACCATCAGGAGGGAAAAACATGTTATAATAAGTGACGGCACAAAATAATGGAGGTGGGGAGCATTGAGAAAAAGAAGACTCTTCCTTAAATTCTTAAATTAATAAATGTAGACAAAGGGCTTTACTGTAAGTCATAGTTTTGCCCATCCCCCCCCCCCCAGAGGTCCTATAAGTCTCAACTCTTAGCTTGAGAAAAGTAGCAACACAAATTTTACTAAGACCCTACGTGGGTATTTTTACAAGATTGTTGGCTACGACTTCAGCATTATAATTACATAGTGACTTGATAGGCATGACTTGTTTTTGCTTTTTTTCCCAATGATCTTTTAGTAGCTAGTTAATATTAATAGTCCAATAACAGTTTCCTCCATGAAACATAAGATATTTGGAGATTTAAATATTTATTCATGATTACTGATAGCTTAAATGAAGGCAGACTACTTTTTCCTGGAAAAAAATAGACGTAGTGGTAGTAAAAGGTCATGGATAATCTTTAGCACATCCATCTGTTACACCACGAACAACCAGCAAGCCTCCAATTCTCCCAGCCCCTCCTCTTTATTTCCTTAATCTTTTAATTCCGCTTCATACTCAGTGCCATCCAGTACTGAAATTCACACTTCTGTTCTCTCTCAACTGTTACTTCTAAACAGTAGTCTCCCATCCCTTTGTCTTATCTCTATTCTTTCATCCATGCTGCTGTCAAAATTATCTTTATAAACATAAAAACACGAGTAGAGGCAGCCGCAACAATCTACCCACTCACTTTGGTGGCTTTCTATTGCCTGTGGCAGTGATTCTCAAAGTGCGCCAGCGTCACCTGGGAACTTGTTAGGAATGCACATCTCTGAGCCCCACCCTGGTCTGGATGGGAACCTCTGGTGGTGGGGCCCAGCCGTCTGTAGTTTAGCAAGCCATGAGGGTGGTTCTGAGAACCAGCAGCCTATGAATACACATAAAATTCCTTAGCATGACATCTGTATGGCTTCTTGCACTCTTTGCCCAGCCTCTGTTTCCAAAGTACTGTTACTACTTACCCCTCCTTAGACACCTTGAATTTGTCGGTGGAACACTCTATACTTTTTCATTTCTAATGCCTTGACACACTCTAAACTAGAATGAATGACTTTATTCCTTTTGCCCTTTTGTCTGGTGAACTCCCATCCATATTTGGAGGGCAGCTCAAATGTCACCTCTTCTGAGACGCATTCTCTTACTCCCTTAAGTCAGGGTAAGCACTGTCTCCAGTCTGCTCTGAAAACCCTATTGTAGTGATATGAATGTATTCATGTATTTGTCTGTCTCACTTGACCAAGCTTTCTTGAGGGTAGAGATCACAGGTATTTCTTTTGGTAAATCAATCTTAAGAGTTTTTTAGCGTAGAGCAGTATCTGTTAGGTTCTTTCCCTCACTCTGTGATCTCTGCACAGGATTTTTTTGAGATAACATCACCTAAATAGCATATCAAAATGCTTTCAAAATCATATAGTATTTTACGTAATCAAAGGTAAAGTGGTATTATTTGCGGTAGTGCCATATATTCCATTATTACTGGAATAAACTTCAAAAGGATGGTGTTTAACAAAGCACTATCTGTATATTATGAGTTCTTTTTAGGAAATGGCATGTATGATGATTTGGTGGTCTGGTATTGTGGAGAATTCCAAAACAAGCACACACTGATATTTTGATCTGCAGCGTGAACTGAAGATGCATATCTTTATAGTATATCTGATTACTTTATAGCATGCTTGACTTCTGTGTTTATATCATAGAAAGAAAGAGACATGTCTTGAGCTCATGCCACTGGATTATTGATATCTCAGATAACAGAGGCCTATCCAAATTCCTAAGTCATCTATTAGGGTTTCTGCAGGGAAGACTAATTAGAAAGTTCAGGGTTAGCCTTGGGTTTTCATTTCAAACAAATTAGATGTGTATTACATTATTTGCTTTACTTATTATATTTGCTTTCTAACCAGTGTTAATGACAACATACTGGTTGGGATGTCACACATTTATATACTATTCTAAATATTGAATTTGGCCCAGGAATTCAGAAACAAAATATTTCACAAACTAATCTTTGTGAAATTCAAGTACAAGCAAAAGATTGCATGAACATAACATTCTAGTTAAACTGCAGTGGAAATTCCAAGTATAATTCAGGAGGAACTTAGAATTCCTGTGCTGGAGCTACCTGTCTGAGTCTCTCAAGGAAAAAGATAAAAATGGAAAGTCCTTTTCATTCTATGATCCTAGAAGTTTACTGTGAGAAGTTTGAAGAATTAGGTTTCCCCTTTGAAGTGTATTTCCTAAGGTAGAGTCACACACATACACAGAAGCCCACCCCTCACCAAAAGGAAAAACATACTATGACTTGAGACCTCTTTCAGGCCAGTGAGAAGGAGGCCAGTGAGTCTTTGTATAGACTTAAAGGGGAGCTTTGAGAGTTTTAGGGTTACGTGCTCTGTAGAGAAATACTCACATGTAACCCTTTAAGGTTCACTGTAAATATAAACATACAGTTGTAATGTATACACATGTATATTAATACTGAGCTTGTGCTTTTTTGGTATATATTTTTTTCTACTATATTTTAGGATATTAATAGAAAAAGTACCAATGTGGTGGAATCTTGGGGTGGAACGAAAGAAAAGCAAGCTTATACCCACATCATCTTCAAGAATGCCACCTTTACATTTACGTGGGCATTCCAGAGAACTAATCAGGGTCAAGATGTAAGTTCCAAGCACTTTTTAATTTTTTTTTTAAACACAAAAATGATGCCCTCTCTCGACATTTGTGCAAAGTGATTACTCCAGTCTCCTGGAGAAAAAGAGTTAGCTTTTTACTGATGTGGAATCAATCTTTTGGTTATGGCGTGGATTGGTATAAAAATGATATTTTTTTGGTTTGTGTTTTGAGAACAAGAATGTATGAAATGAAATAACCCAATGTATTTTTGAATCTTTTGACACTTTGAACAAATGTAGTGGCTAAAAGCTTAAGAGATAGGAAATCAGAGTTTGTAATTATTTTAAAACTTTTAAAGCTTTCTGAGACTTTGGAGAGGCTGGTGACTTTCTTCTTCTTGTCTGAATGATCTGACATTTGTCCAGGAGCCATTAACTGGTGTTGGTTATTATTCCATTTCAGTAATTACTGTCTCTTTTTACATCCTGGAGAGTATGTATGTACACACAATTGGATTAACACACATAACTGTTTATTCTCTTTTACTTTCCCTGCTAGAGTAGACCTTAATCCTCTCCTAAGTAATTTCCATTGTATGCTTCAATTACACCTTATTTTTGTATTATTTTTGTGGATCTCCATTGACATGACCTTCTTAGGGTGAGATCAAGGTAAATCACTTTTTCAGAAGCTGCCTTAGAACAATGGTGGCAAGTACTTGTGAAGCATTTTCTCTTTTCCCTTCAGGCTGTCACGGGGGAACCCATTCTGGAGATTTTACTTGACTCTAGAAGTTCTGCTCAGATTCCCACCGCATAGGGTGTGAACATGCTGTGGAAGTCTTCCTCACCTCCCTTTTGTCTTTGCCCTAGACAGAAAACATTAAGTAGCTTAGAGCAACGCCACTCTCTAATGATATGTTGATGCTCACCACCTGATGAAAACTAGACCTTAATTGACCCAGTGTCATAGGAAGGAGAAGGAGAAGTAAAGCAAGACACTGGAGATTTACTTTTCACTCTCTGTTATATATCCCTTCAGCAGAAATCAGACTATGTTGGTTAAGAAAAGTGCTCGAGAGAGAGAGAGAGAGAGAGAGAGAGAGAGAGGGAGAGAGAGAGAGAGAGAGAGAGAGGGAGAGGAAGCCCAAAGAAATGGTGTGATTGCATCAAGATCACACAGTATGTGTTTGGGTGAGGACCAGAGTCCTACTCTAAGCCTTTTAAATCCCTAGTCTAAGTCTTTTGCACCTTGCCACGCTGCAGACATCCTACTGTATCAGTACATTTAGGCATATGTCTGAGTAAACAGTGATGGGAGATAAGGTTGCTCTTTTGTTAAATCGTATTAGTTCTTCCAGACATTAAGTCTGTACATATGCCTGAATTTGTACCAGTTCTGACATAATCTTATGGTGGTTGTGGCAGAACTCCTGGAACTCCGTTGCTATGAAAGTTACCTTCTAGTATTAAGATTTAAGTTTTTTTTTTTTAAAAAAGATGCAAAAAGGAATAATATTAATCCATTGTCAGTTATAGTCTGTTGGGCTGGAACACTCAGCTTAATAATTTTGATGGTATCAACAGAAAACAATCTGGTTGTACAACTGCGCCCCAAGGCAGAAGTCATCACTCTCTGCTTCCTTTTTAGAACAGACGGTTCGTCAATGACTTGGTGAAGATTTATTCTGTCACTGCCACTAATGCAGTTGATGGGGTGGCGTCCTCATGCCGTGCCTGTGCCCTCGGTTCTGAACAGTCGGGCTCATCGTGTGTCCCCTGCCCCCCAGGCCACTACATTGAGAAAGAAACCAACCAGTGCAAGGAGTGTCCCCCTGACACCTACCTATCCATTCATCAGGTCTATGGCAAGGAGGCTTGTGTTCCATGTGGGCCTGGGAGTAGAAGCACTCAGGTAAGTGGGTCTGTATGTCCGTTATCCCCAGGAAAGCATGTTTTAATAGAGAAACTCAAAGGTTCCTCTTACTGTGTCTCCAGGAGCTATGAAGTTGCTATCTAAATTTATAAAGGACATTTTCATTCCCTTTCTTATCTTATTTCCTCTCACATCCATGAAGCACTTATGTGCCATGAATGTGCTAATGACTGGGGATGTGAAATATTAAGAAGAGCCTCCAAATTAGAACACTTTCCAAAAATATTAGAACCGATTTTTGATCTATTCCATTAAGGTGGAGCAAGTGACTACCTCTCTGTAGGTAGCTGTAGATGGATATGGAGAACGGCAAGTAGATCTTATAATATTTTAAGGGCAAAAATTGATGCTGTATTATGGGTGAAGGAAACATAGTTTAAGCTATATTTAAACTGGCACAACAGGAAATTTTGTCTTTTTATTAAAACATCTTTCTACAAGAAACTAATCTTAGAATAACTTTACTCTCTAAAAAAAATTCTGACTCTTCTGAACTTTGCCTCAGGAAATCTAGAGTTTGGGAATTTTCTGTATTAACGTGGTAAAATATACTGTAACTAAGACAGAAATTACTGAAATAGTTTTGAAACCACAGTTTTTTTGAAGCACATTTTTTCATAGCGGTTAATACTTTCTTTCCTACCATATTGTTTTTTTGTTGTTTTGATTTTTTTACCTTTCTTAATATCTAATCAAAGGACCACTCAGTTTGCTATAGTGACTGCTTTTTCTACCATGAGAAAGAAAATCAGAGTTTGCGCTATGACTTCAGCACCCTCAGCAGTGTGGGCTCGTTAATGAATGGTCCCAGCTTTACCTCCAAAGGAACAAAATACTTCCACTTCTTCAATATCAGTCTGTGTGGGCATGAGGTGAGTTTGGCTGCCAAGGTGAGATGGAGCTCTGTGTCAGCTCTGATTGAGTTATTTTCTGTGTTGATGGACCAGTAAAAATCTCTATGGAAACTGACAACCAAATGTCAGAAACTGAGCTCTGACAGCTTAAATCCTCTGTTGCCTCCTAGCACGTTGGCTGTTTTCTCCCCCAGGGGCAACCTTGTCTGTTTCTCAGTCCGTCAAAGCACTTACCCAGTCAGTTGAACCCCAAAGCTTGGAGCTATGGTACAAGGGCTTTGAAGATCTTTCATTTTTGTAAAAATGGGCCAAGCTTGTCAATCCCACCAATTTTTTTTAAGGCAGGAAGTTATAGTTTGAGAAAGTTTTTTACTGTTGTTTATATCCTCAGTTTTGTGTTTGAAAAAGAAAAGACTTTCAGGAGGAAGTTTGTCCAAAAAGAAAAAGAAAGCAGGGGACAAATACCAGTTGAGCAGGTACCCTCTGCTAATAAATAAATAATGGGATTTTATTTTCTTTGGGAAGAAGCAGAGCCTTAATTGATGCTGGTAATGGGAAAGTTACAGGACTATGTGTCCAGTAGTTTTGTGGGCATACAAGGTTGGGGTTGGGATGTATGCATTCACCATTAGCAAAGGTGAAAAATAATAATAAGGCATTTCCTCTATGTCTCTTTCCATCTTAACTCCTGTATTTCCAGTGGTCTTCATTATCAGATGCTATGCCAAACTTTGTACAAAGGAAGTAAAAAGAGATCTGATGAAGTTTTCAGACAAAAAGATCAGTACATTCCGTGTGATATGGCGTTTGTCCTGTCCTGATTTTATATGTGTTGATCCAACACACTCCCTCAATTGATTAGTCACTCAGTTCACTCAGTAAATACATACATATCAAACACCTGTTGTGTTAAATACTGCATAAAGCAGTGAATAAAATTAATTCCATTATACATCACACTTCGCAGTCTTACGCCTGTATTCCCACTGTCTTTGATCTTCTCTTTCGTCTTCCTTCTCTTTCTTTCCTCTTTCTTCTCATTCCTTTCCTTTTACTGTCATTTTCCTCTTCCTTTCCCTAGTAGTTTCTCTCTGCTCTTTTTCCTTGTTTCTCTCTTATGGTGTCAACAATTTAATTCAAGCTTGGTAAAAATATGTTGCCACCTGCATTGTTGTTGAGTGGGCTTGGTGAAGAGAGAAAATTTTATAGGTTAGAGTTGCTAGCTGCATTAAGAAAGAGAAATCTCTTTTCTTTATGCCCATCTGTGCACACTACATCTAAGACCAATGAAATAGTGTTTGTTTTTCTTTATACATTTCTTCGTAGAAATTATAGAGGAAGTTATAGTCCTTTGCAGTGGGACTGCAGTTTATTTAAACATACAATGTTTAAAGTCCTCCGATTTTCCTAAATTGTGTCTTCCAACTATCCTTTAAATGATTAAAACACTAAACTACTTTACTCCCTTTAACTTACTGTCTAGTTGAGCAGATACACATCACAGAGTCTAAGAGTAGGTAAATAAAGACACTTGTAGTAACTCTATAGAGTTTAGATGTTGTCCTAGACTTTTATGTTTTCTTTTTCAGCCTTGACATTACTTTTCTGCCACATATGGCCTATACAGAAGGAGAAGGAGCAAGTCTTTTTTCTTGGTATTGAAACATTCACCAGCAGTTTTCTGGTCACTTTGTATGCATTGTTATCCTAAGAACTGAAGATTTCATAGATGACTTTTATTTCCTTAAATTAGATGGCTTTCATCCAGCACAGATGATGCTTGTAGTTGGCAGGAGCCTTACAGTCTTGAATTACCGTATTCATTATAACTTCAGTGACTCTCAACCCTGATTAAACACTGGAATTGCCTCAAGAGCTTTTTAAAAGTGCTGGTGCCCAGGCCCCATATGAGATCAGTTAAATCAGAATTGCAGGGAAGAGAGAGCCCATGCTCTGCTAGAATTACTGGCTAGCTGAGATCCAGGTTAGAGACTGACCTTCAATAAAACCTTCTTTATGACTTTATTTTTCTAGGGGAAGAAGATGGCTCTCTGTACCAACAATATTACAGACTTTACAGTAAAGGAAATGGTGGCAGGGTCAGATGATTACACGAATTTGGTAGGAGCATTTGTATGCCAGTCAACTATTATCCCTTCTGAAAGTAAGGGTTTCCGAGCAGCCTTATCATCACAATCCATCATTCTTGCAGATACATTTTTAGGTAAGCTTCATTTGGTTCATATATGCATGCATTTATTCTAAAACTGTGGTACTGATAACTTGTCATGCATTGGTGCTTACCATAGATGGTTAAAGTCCGCAGGTAATTCTAAATCATCACTTTGTAACATGGTTAAAAAGCCCCTGCAAGTGAAATCTTTTTGATCATTCTCAGTGAGTACAAGAAGCTTCCGAATTTATGTATTAACTCATGTATGATACATTGTTTTTTGAGAGTCTGCCTTTCATCAGATTCTCTAGGACTTTAAAAGGCAAAATAATTTTAAAAAATCAAAAGAAAAACTGAACAAAAGAACAGTAAACAAACAATATAAACTTAACTCATAGTATCTGCTACCAGTTTTCATCATCTTTTCTCATACTAGAAGTAAGCTGGTGACAAGCAGCAAGAGTGAATGAGTGTTATTCCCCATCTGCCCTTTCTATCCCTGCGGTCTGGAAAGTATAGGAAACTTTTAAGAGTAATTCAAGTCCCTAATTAGTAATTCTTAAGGATCAAGTTCATTAAAGTCTCTGGGGTAGGGATTAGAGATCTAACAAGATATATGATAATCTAGCAATTTAACAAGCTTCTTAGATGATTGTATTCTGCAGCCAGATTTGAGAACCATTGATATAGACTGCCAAAGAATTTAACTGTAATTTTCAGCACCAAGGACAGTTGCTGAGCTTGTGCTCAGCGTCAGAACTCTGTTAGAACAAAGGTTGCTGTTCCTGCTTGCATTTTGGCTCTGCTCCCTTTTTGCCTGGAGTGGAGGGAATGCTTTACTTTTAGATTAAGCAAATTTTGGAGTTATTTTCTGGAAATTAGTAGGGCACAAAAATTGCGATTTTGTCAAATATGGACAAAAAACCTACATTAGCAAAGTAGCCCAGCTCATTTGACAAAACTCACAAGAAGGTAATTCTAATGTTAGATTGTTTAAATGTTAGAACTGGAAGAGACTTTAAAGGTTATCTAAATTATTGAATGCATTTTACAGATTCAGGACATAAGAACCAAGAAAGTAAAGTGACTTATGCAAAATTGCAAAGCTGGGGAGTAGAATCTTTTTATTTTTTATTCTGGAAACTGTGAAGTTTATTATTCTTACCAAGAATGAATTAATTTAATACAATATTTCCGATTAATGGCAGCATCAAAGTAAAGCTAGTTTCTATTCAGATACTCAGAGACTAAATAAATCTAATTTTCCCATATTACTTAATAGTTTCTTTTTATTGTCATCTAGGAGTGACAGTTGAAACCACATTGCAAAATATTAATATAAAAGAAGATATGTTCCCAGTTTCACCGAGCCAAATACCAGATGTGCATTTCTTTTATAAGTAAGTGAACATGCTGCTTCTCTTAACTATTTTTTTAATCATAAAGATGTCACTTCAGGGTGCCTGGTATAGTAGCTTATACTTAATAGATAATCAGTAATTGGTTCTTAAATGAAAGACTTAGTAAAAAAAATAGGAAACTTGGAATATTTAGAGAGCATTATAAAATTTTTCTCATATATATAATCTTTTGAATTAGTCAATAAAGAGACTACTTCATTGTCTAGGCAGTAATTATTTATAATTCAAACATCAAAATATCAGCTTAAGTAGATATGACCTCTAATTCCTTAAAAATTCTTTTGATTATAATTTTGATTATAATTACAATAGCTTTACTAAATCCTTTGATGATAGCTTATCTCTTTACTTGGGGAATAGTCAACTTATCATAGGCAATGAAAATAAATGAACTCCATGTGTATTAAAATTCTAAATTAGTGAACTTTGATATATTATTTCATTTATTAATAGAGCATTGGAGCAATTATGCACAGGGTATTTTTGTCTTTATAATCTGTGTCACATCTGCTTTGCCTTCAAATAGGTCCTCTACAACTACAACCTCTTGCATTAATGGCCGATCAACTGCTGTGAAAATGAGGTGTAATCCTACTAAACCGGGAGCAGGAGTGATTTCCGTCCCTAGGTAGTCTTATTTCTATATGATTCTTCCACATTTGTATTTATTAGAGAATAAAACTTCAGACTCTTGCTATTTTAAAACATGTTCTCTAAAGATGTAAGGCAGAACGAGAACAAAGAATCTCGATTTTTGTTATATGGATCTGCTGGGTGCCTGTTAAGAGGTATAGGTCCTTGCCAATCTTAACACTTCCCAGTCTCCTCAATGATACATTCTCATCTTGTTTGCCTAAGTGTCTAATTCTCTTGAAAATTATTTAAATAATATATAACTATACTATGTATCCTTGTATTTATTCTTACTATCTAGCCTCAGTTTCCTTGAGAGCTGAATTAAGAACTTTCCTGGGTTATAGTTCTTCATCGGCAAATAACTATCTGGTGATCTAAATTAAACAATCTAACCTCTGAGCCATAGTTTCTTTTATAAGGGGATAGGGATCGGGGTAGATCCATTTCTGGCTCTTCAGTTTCCTGATCCATGGTGGCAAAATCACCAATATAGAGTCTGACCAATAGACTACATAATACAGTTCATTTACCTGAGTGTCTTCAAGGCAACAACTGTCCATAGTCTTGATCTGATTAATACAGCCACTTTGGATGGGAACAGTAGGAGAAAATAATCAGTTTCATAGACTCAGAACTATAGAACTGTCAACTTGAATAAATACTGCTTTCATGATCTGAATGAAGCTTAAATGTCTCCTGATTTTTATTTTTTATAATCAATCATTGTTCAGTATGTAGATTATTTATTCTGAATCTTTTTAGGGCTAAGGTACCTTTGGATCATAATTTGATTTGCCAGTTTTTGTCCATCAAGCTAGCAAAAGTTTAAAAAGATAAGGATAGACTTAATTTTGTTTTTGATAGTTTCACAGTAGCCTTTGAGAGATTTCAAACTATCCCACTTATGTTCACATCAAGATTAGAAATCAAGTCTAAGCATTGCTTCAATTACTTGGCTATCTTGAAAATAATTACAGTGATAACATAGTATTTTGAGCTCATTTCTGGGCATAAGGGCACATTAGCACTCAACTCTTACCAACTGTGTTTCTCTGGTTCTCATAGATTTGTGAATTAATTTTTCTTTTCACCTTTTCAAGGTGAGAGAAGAATGTGATGAGAGCAGTACATAATAGAAGGTGATAGACATCAGTGAATGAAACAGAGGGAGCCTGGTGCCCAAGGGCATCATGTGGTAAAAGATCCCTGTGCCAGCACCCACGCTAGAGTCAAGACAGCACAGCATGCTTGCTTTGTGAGAAGGTGTGTTCAGAGACTCTTCATTGTTCTCTGATAGCCCACCATAGAGCTTTGAGTTCAGATGCTTGTTCTATTTACTGTTGCACTTCTGAGGTCCTTTCCTGGGCCTAGCACCTGACCTCTCTGGGTCTAGCCTCTAGAAGTTGACCTGGATGACTTCCGAAGCCTCCTTCAGGTATCTGACTCAAGCAGATGATGCTACTAAGACTAGGTCTGTCCTTTAGAAAAATGTGTCACTCTGACTCTCCCACAGTGGGTTCTGATATTTCCACGTAATAAGAAAAAAATAGCCTCGTGATGTTAAATGATGGATCTGGGAAACTGATTCTTTTCCTTGTGAGGAGAGGAACAGTTAAGTTTCTCCTTTGACCTCCAGCAGCTTTTTCCCACTTGGGGAACTTGACTGTCTTTGCCAGGGTTTGTCAAGACCAGCTGCTGCAGAACACCTTCGGGTGTCTATTTTAAATTTTATTTTTAGTCTTTCCCTAAAATCCAGAGAATCTCTGAATGTTCAGCATAAAAATGTTCATAAAAACACAAGGCGATTCTTACGCATATTAAAATTTGAGAACCATTGGTTTTAACCTCCATTTTGGAGATTTGGCTTTTTTTTTTTCCCTCTGAGACAGATTCTCACGCTTTGTTTTGCATTTCAGTTTTCTGAAAAGGTCCTGGTTTACAGGTTGTATTCCTTCACCCGTATTGTGATACAGTTTTATATATAGTTAAAATGCACACTAAAGTTTAAGGACCAGCTGCTCGAGTGCACTGCTTGAACCTCACAATCTAAATGTGCTAACCCTTAGTTCTTCCTTGAATCAATTTCCCATCTGGGCACGAGGGGGAGCTCTAGGATCAGAACATGAGAAACAGCTGCTTGTCCTGAAATAATTAGAATTTTTTTTTTTTTTTAGCTGTAGGGCTGAATAAAGATTTTCCAATAACAGTAAAGAAATGTTAACAGAGCCAGATTATTTAGGCTACTTTTGAAGAGGACTTAATTTGCTTTTTTTTTTTTTGGAGCTTTAAATTCTCCTGGAGAGAGGAAGGTGCTAACCAGGCAATTGCCTGGAGAAATCTCATGTACTGACCAAGAAGTCACAATAGCCAGACTTTGGCAATTCAGAAGGGTTGCTATCTCCTGGAATTCTCTCTTGGCCAAGAATCTTGACAAACCAGGCAAAGGCGACTTCAGCAGTAGTAATGTTGGCTGGGGCTCTATGTCTTGGTGACCTGGGAAAATGTCAGAAGACCCCTAGTCTTGGGAAAATGAGAATGTCCTAACAGAAAGCATATGGGAAGGAGAAAGGGTAAAAGTGTGTTCTCTGCACCTTACATGCAATGTAGAGGCAGCAGCAAATATTCTGGGCCACTCAGTAATCTGCAGTTGGAAACTCCAGCCTGTCTGTTTGGGTGGCAAATGCAGTTGGTTTCTAATTCCACAAAGTGACTGGAGGGTGTGAGACATTTTTGATAAAAACTTAACAGCATGATGTCTGGCAGATTAAATCTGAGAGCTAGAGTGGACTTTTGAGATTATCTAGTGTAGTTAGTACCTTGGCCAAAGGATAAATTGCTAACACAATAGACCACTAATATCCCTAAATAGATGCCTCCCCAGCTTCTGCCTAAAAGGCTTTCCAACCCTCTAATCATGATCCTACATCAGTTAGAGGAATTGAAGATTCCCTTTTCATTAGGAAAATTTAGACCTGAGCATTGTGTCCTAAGTGCCCTTTCAAAAACATAAGAAATTTCTTAGTGGAAAGATTATTAAAAAGCCTTATTAGAAAATAGACAGAAGGAATCATATTTACTCTGATAATAAAGATGTCATACCACATTAGAGATCCTTGAATCAAGCCCATTTACTTGACATAGTAGGAAACACTGAGGACCCAGGTCGCATAGCTGTAGAGTGGCAGTCAAGATGGAATGACTTCCTGACTGTGTCTGTTGTTCTTTTCATGCCATCTTTCATCTTGTCATTTCCCCTCAATTCGTCATAGGCAGAGATTTGCAAAGAAGCACACTAAGCAGAGGTAAATAGCACATTTATCTGTGGGACAACTCAACTGATCTACAAGTTATTGGTGCCTTCTTTTAAATAACTGGTCTTACCTCAGACAGGGTCTTCTTTATTAATGTTATAAGTTGGAGGAAAACCATAATCCTCTCTGACAACTTATGACTACATTTAACTGCTTGGGTAGTTTATAAGTAAGTCCAAAATTATATTGCAAAAACTTCCTTCAAATTCCAAATTCATTTTCATTATAGGTGTAGCCTCTGGGAAGATTGTTTCTCACAAAATAACAAACTACTAGAAAGAGAAAGCAAGAAAATAATCCCTTTAAAAATCACATCAAAATCACCTACGATTAAACTTAACCACAGAGGTGAAAGGCCTTTACTTTGAAAACTATAAAACATTGATGGAGATTGAAGATGATACAAAGAAATGGAAGGATATTGTGTTCATGAATTAGAAGAATTAATATTGTTAAACTATCCATAATACCCAAAGGAATTTATAGGTTTAATGCAATTCCTATTTTTAAAAATACCTATGATATTTTTTTCCACAGAAGTAGAACAAATAATTTAAAATTTTCTATGGAACCACAAAAGACCCCATATTGCCAAAGCTGTCTTAAGAAAAAAAAGAAAAGGTGAAGTATCATGTGTCCTTACTTTAGACTATACTACAGAGCTACAGTAATCAAAACAGTGTGGTACTGTCACAAAAACAGACACATATCTCAGTGGAACAGATTAGAAAGCCCAGAAATAAACCCACACATTTATGGTCAATCAATTTATGACAAAGGAGGCAAGAATATACAGTGGAGGAAAGACAGTCTCTTCAATAAGTCATGGTAGGGACAACTGAACAGCTACATATAAAAGAATGAAATTAGAACATTTTCTCACATCATATACAAAAAATAAACTCAAAATGGATTAAAGACCTAAATGTAAGGCAGGAAATTCCTAGAAGAAAAGATAGCCAAACTGTGAAAATGAGTATATTTATGTATATGCATGACTGGGACATTGTGCTGTACATTAAAAATTGACACACTGTGGAAAAAAAGAATAGATAGGCAGAACATTCTTTGACATAAATTGTAGCAACTTTTTTTTTGGATCTGTCTTCTCAGGCAAAGGAAATAAAAGGAAAAATAAACAAGTGGAACCTAGTTAAACTTAAAAGCTTTTACACAATGTATAATGGAATACTATTCAGCCATAAAAAAGAATGAAATTTTGCTATATGCAACAACATGAATGGACCTGGAAAGTGTTATGCTTAGTGAAATAAGCCAGAGAAAATCAAATATTGTATGATATCACTTGTATGTGGAATTTAAAAATAAAAGAAACTAGTGAATATAACAAAGAAACAGATTCACAGATATAGAGAACAAACTAGTAGCTATCAGCGGGGAAAGGGAAATGGGGAGAGACAAGACAGGGAAAGAGGGATTAAGAGGTACAAACTACTATGTATAAAATAAATAAGCTACAAAGATATATTGTGCAACAAGGGAATATAACCAATATTTTATAGTAACTTTAAATGGAGTATAATCTATAAAATATTTAATCACTTTGTTGTACATCTGAAACTAACATAATATTGTAAATTGATTGTGTGTCAATAAAAAAAGTTTATGATAAGGAACCAATATCCAGATGTATCCTAAAATGTTGAATCTCAAGACTGAAGATAGAATCTACCATATATCAGTTTCCCTACCTTTTTGTAAGTTAATTTTGTTCTAACTGGAAAAAAAAGAAATGGAAAAACTCTAATAGAGAATTGTTAAAACTGTACAATTCAAAAACTAGTGAGTAACCTTAAGAAGTGGTATAAAAATATCACAGAACATTCGTAAAGTTTTAGGATCAAGTTTGAATTAAGGATGTAAAAACTTTGACACATTTTTATTTCACTGAAGAAGACATAGAGTCTGTAAGTAAAAAGGACCAGGGGTGTCAGTTAATGTTTGTCTAGGTCTTTATCAGATGCTGCCTTTGGTAATTAACCCAAGATAGAACCTTTAGAAAGGGAAGCTTTTGCAGGAGACTGGTAAAATTTTATATCTCTGGATCTAAGACCTCTAGGTCAAAATACCTTGTTTTCAAACTCTATCATAAGTGATTTATGCTCTTCAGCCTTAGGGCAAACAAAATTAGATCAAGATGCAGTGGCATTATATGGACCTGACACTGGAAGGGTTTCTACCAGTGAAAAGCTATCCTTAGCAGAGAAAAGCTGAGCTTCCTGAGATTCCAATGTGGAAGGGAGTCTCCAGGAGGTCAGAGAGCAAAGCCCTTGCCAGAGGATGCCAGTCTGAATACCCTGAGACCGTGGAACCCCAAGAAACCCACAAAGGCCCCCACATGAAAAAGCTCAGCACAATAGTACACTGACACCAAATGATAAATGTTCTGGGCCCACAAGACTGTGGCCTTTCCCACCTGCCTCCTGAGACTAACTCCAGAAGGGTTGGAAATGTACTGACAGTGTAGATAAATTTGTCTTAACTTTGGATTTTGAATGAAGTTTAGGCAAAACAATTTTACACAGATTTGTCAATTATCTCAACAATAATAATAGGTTGATAATAGGTTGAATATTAGGTGATAATAGTTCATAAGAACACAATATTCTACTCCATTAATTCGTAATATGAACCAGGTAGGTCCTGCTTTAGGTAAGATGATTCAATCCAGTTACTCCTCCCAGGAAAGGTATTCCATTTTAGAATCCAAGACATAACTTTCTGGAAAAAAAAAAATACTCGTCTGAATTCTTACACATTGCTAGTGCCACCTTGATTGATAAGGCAACATCAGAAGCAAAATAAGGAAACTGGAAAGCCTGTTACGTATTTCTCAGTAAAACCAAATTAATGTTTAACTGGTTGTCCTTTGAATCTGTAGTGGTTTCTTAACCTAGAATTCACAGCACATCTGGCCAACGTGTAGAACTCTACCCTCCAAGCCCCTGCTATCCATGACTTTATCTCATTTCTTTAAACACGTACTCGTTGGTTTCTATGGTGATCATGTAGCTTGAAAGTTATGCAGAAGCACAATTATCAACACCTCTGAAAAGCTGTTTGGGAGGGGTAAAGATCAGGGTGACACAGGTCATCAAAGGGAAAGAGATTTCACATACCTGGCAATAAAGTACATATCTGTCTTAACGCTTTTCTCTCTTACATCTTTTTTCTATTTTTATTATATCCATAAGCATATTGAAATGATCACTGCTTCATACATCCTTGTTGGTTCCCAGGGAAGGCCTGATTCAAACATGTGGAAATTATGTTTATAACAAAGAATCACATTTGAATGTTCCACATTTTAAATGATTCATTGAATTAAAAGAAATAAAGAACTGAATCTAAACTAAACTGCTTTTAACCTAAGAGTTTCTTTTAAAAAGTGAAGTCTACCAAGGAAAAGCATTGAATCATTGTAGTATTTTGACACCTAATGGCAGGTTTATAAATTATATCAATATCTTGATTTTTTTTTCCCCTTTCTCTGGTTCTACTAGTTCTTTACAAAGTGATGTACCTTATTAATAGTCTTTTATATTTTGCAGTGCTTTAAACTTTCCCAAATTGTTCTCTCATTTTATCTTTCATAACTACCTTATGAAATCAGTGCAGTAGATATTCTGCTTTTGACACATTACAAAACTGCGATGGTAAGGAGAGAGGTTGAGTCACTTAAGGAAAAACACAGTGAGTTGAAAGTCCGGTTGGTCATTTGAAAGTCCAGTTAGAATTGTAATCCAAGTCTTCTTTCTAAAGCCTTTTGCAACTTTAATTTTCTCTTTTTTTTTTTTTCAATGAGTTCTTTCTTCTCAAACTGTAGCAGACTTACACTTTCATTTTCCCAAGATAAACAACTTTTCTGTGTTGAAAAGATAAAATAGCAATTCGAGGAGGAGAAATTTGAGTAGGAAAGCCTATTGGTAATTTTGCTAAATGATCAGAAAAGTGTTATTACTTTGGAAGTTGCAAATCACTGTTGTGCAAATAATAATTGTGTTCTTGAGGAATTTTTCTAATTGGTTACCCAATTTTTTTGAAAAGAGCAATTTTGAGTTGCTTTGCCTGATCTGAAAGATGGAAAGTGGGAATAATATTTTAAGTGGTATAGTTTTCATCAATTGTACTTTCCTTAAAAAAATCATTTTGTTTCTTAGTCTGAATGTACTCACCTTTTTACAAATAGAGTAATTAAGGTGGGTAAGAGAGTCAAGTCATTCTTCCAAAGAGTCACTTTTGACCATTGTTCTATACTCTGACAGTCCTGGGTCCCTGTTTCTGAAGCGTGTCATAAAGAATGTTGCTTTTATTTACATCCTGCCCATGTCTACTTAGTGTACAGCACACAGACACTTTGGAAAGACAGACATGTAAAAATGCATCAGTTTTCAGGCATGTAGATTTTTTTTTAGAGTTCCTATCAGGGCACCTTAGAATATATTTAGTTAACTAATAGTATGGAATTTTACCTTTCTGGTAGACTGAAAATGAGTTTTGGACATTCTCATCAGACATTTAAAATTAAAACTTCAAAGGGTTTTTTTTTTATTCTATTATTGTATATCTATCATTTTGCTCTTAATTGTTGCAGGACACCTGTAGTCGGCACCAGCTAAGGTTTGAAGGAGATTTTCAGGGCAATGCCCTGTGTTTACATGGCTTGACTGAGGGGAAGTGCAGTAGACAAGTTAAGGGAATAATATTCCCCTAACTTTAATGAATTCATGAACAGAACAGCCATTCCCATTAGAATCTTTCCAAATAGCTTCTTGCTTCAATCAGTAAGGATTCTGTATGAAGTAACAGCAAGTTAATTTTTGAACTATATTGTGTTTATCTGTCCCTAAAATGAAAGAGGCAAAGTTAACATAATAGGCCCATTCATCAGAAAGGAGAAATTTCAAAAAGTCTCCATTCAGGCTCTGCTTGGTGTTTGGTTCAGTGCAATTCTGCACCTTTGTCTAAGCCCCACCCATTATCACCGAGTGATGAGGGTATCCACACCATGAACGAAGTCATCCTCAGGCTGAGGAAACTCAGGATCGTGAAATCAGTTACGTCACTGAGCTGTGTGTTGGCCTGATGGTGGTTTTTTCACATTAGACAATTTTGTTCTCATGTCTTTCTCCCATCCTCTGTGGACATCATGGTCCTGTTTGTCATTCTGTTCCCTAAAGCACCTCACCTGTGTATATTACCTCAGACAGAAATCATAACAACTTTCACCGTCTAATGCCTCTGTGCCCAGTGCTCACTCATGGCCTTGCTCTTGAAGCTCCAGTGACAGTGACCTCTGGTAATTTCATCTACTGTTTCCTCTCTCTGGCAAGAATTCCCTTGCTTTCTTCTCTTCTGTTCCATCTAACTCCTAGAATATTCTAGACTTGGCTTAGGCATCACTTCCAGCCAGAAACTACTGGAGGTTTTTTTTTGTTTTTTGGGGGGGGGGTCATTATCTGTGCCTATTTCTCCTTTAAATTAAAAGAAAATAGTTTTATAGAGATATAATTCACATACCATTACAGTTCACTCATTTAAAGCAGACAGCTCAGTGGTCATTGTATATTATTTAGGTAGATGCAACCATCACCATAGTAAACTCTAGAACATTTTCGTCAGCCCACAAAGAAACCCCATACCCTTTAGCTATTACTTCCCTGTACTTTAGCCCCCTCCATAGCCCAAGACAACCATTACACTACTTTCTGTTTATGTGGAGTTCCCTATTATGGACTTTCATCTAAATAACGTTGTGTATGGACTTTTAAAAAATTGAAGTATAGTTGGTTTACAGTGTTGTGTTAATTTCTAGTGTATAACATAGTGATTCAAATATTTTCATATTCTTTTTCATTCTAGGCTATTACAAGGTATTGAATATAGTTAGTTCCCCATGCTATTCAGTAGGATCTTGCTGTTTTTGATTGGGTTCGTTCACTCAGCATACTATTTCTGAGGTTCATGTAATTTGGGGCATGTATCAGTACTGGATTCCTGTTAATGGCTGAGTGATATTTCATTGTGTGGATATACCACATTTTTTTATCTGTTGATGGACATTTAGGTTGTTTCCACCTTTTGGATATTATGAAAAATGCTGTTATGAACATTCATATACCAGTTTTTGTGTGGACATGGTATTTTCATTTCTCTTGGGTATTTACCTAGAAATTGCATTGGTGGATCATATGGTAATTCTCTTTAATTGTGTAAGGAACTGCCAGATTCTTCCAAAGCTGCACCATTTTGTATTCCCATCAGAGGTGTTGAGGATTCCAGTTTCCCCACATCCTCACAACACCTGATATTAGCTGTCTTTTTGATGCTAGCCATCCTGGTAGGTGCAAAGTAGTATCTCCTTGTGGTTTTGTCGCCTTTAGATTATTTTTCATGTGTTTCCTCAGCACCCACACCTTGCTTCCCAGTGTGCAGTGTGCACTCAACTGTTGATTGAATGCAATTAAATGTGTTATGAAAGCTGTTGTTTTTGTTGTTTTTCATGTTTTCTTTCAGCAAGTGTCCAGCAGGCACCTGTGATGGATGTACGTTCTATTTCCTCTGGGAGAGTGCTGAAGCTTGCCCTCTGTGCACAGAACATGACTTTCATGAGATTGAGGGAGCCTGTAAGAGAGGATTTCAGGTAAGGGGCAAACCTCTCTGAGTAGACCTGTGTCACTGAAGGTGTAATTGCTTGTCCAGCGTCACTTACATTATAGAAACTTAGATTCAGTAGCATGGCTAAAGGTTATATTTAACCTGATGTGGTATTAATATGTATTTAAAATCAAGTTTGATAGCTAAACTCCCATATGCTGAGGTAGCTGAAGATGTGTACTGGAATTGGGAAAAGTAATTGTAGCAAGGGAGTTGTAGACTATGTATATATTTACCCAGATTATAAAGAAATGATATGATTAAAGCAAGGTGTGACTTATATAGTGTAGTTATGGGTATAATTAAGATGAGGATGGTATAGTTGACTTCACAAGAAGGTATCTAGAGAGTAAAGGAGATACATAAGTATAAACCAAGATCTTATTCTGTATTTTCTCTGCAATCATTTGTTTGCTTCTTTGTTTTTTAAAAGAAAGTTGGGGTCCTACTCTCTGTATCTTTTGTTCCCCTTTTTACATTTACTGTATTTCCCTTGTCATTACATTTTTAAAATATACTTTTAGTTACTAACAAATGTTTTATTATGTATACAATTTGAGATAGACTAATTCCCCTGTTGTATATTTAGGAAAAAAAGTTGAAAACCATCTTTTTGTAAATAACTCTGTCATGAACATCTTTGTTGGACATTTGATTATTTCCTTGGAGTTTATAAACAGAAAGAGATTAATTGGATTCAAGAAGATAGACATTTTTAAGGTTCTTGATACTTACTACTGAATTGCTTGGGTTGTCCAATTTGTTCTGCTAGTGGTGTTTGAGAGTGCTTACTTCACTGCACCAGCTTTGACTAGTACCATATAAAAACACAAACTTTTCCTCCTTCAAGATGACTGACTCACCACCTTACTGTCCTGCAGTCCATTGAAATGACACTAAAGAAGCACAGATGAGACAATAAATCAGCACCAGTGGCGGGGACCCTGTTGGAGAGTGGGGATCAGAGATTCCAATGGGATTTCTGAGATCTAGATGGTGGATGGGATCGTACTGACTTTTGGGTCATCATGGAGTGGAGGAACATGCTCGAATGTTGACTGTATAAGGGGAACAGAGAGGAGGAGCCGTTCTGTCCAGAGAAGTCTTAAAAAGAGCTTCTAGTTGGCAAGTTGAAGGGCAAAAATGTGAGAGGAAATCCGAATGCCCCCACCCAGTCTTGTACATTTAGCATATTTGGAAGTAGTAGTGTCCACCTCTAAGGAAAAAAAAAACAAACCTATTTTTCAAACTTGAAGGACAGTGAACCTGTAGTAAGAAATACGTTGTACATCAAGCCTAGTACACAGACACAAACTCAGACACAGAGATATGCCTAAAAATAAAATTGTTTTATGAAACGGTACTTATTTTCATATTTTATGATAAAATATAGGCATAATAATATAAAATGAGTTTTTATTAATTGATACAAAATAGAAAAGTCCCCAAGTAGAAGACATTAAAGTGAAAATTAGAAGGTGTTTAAGTTCAGTAAGTGTGCTTACCCGTAGGTAGCTCATTCCAGCCTAGAGCTCTGAGAGACGGTGCTGCTTACACATCTAAGGCACTGTGGAGCTGGTTTCTTTTCAATTTTTAAGTGGGTCAGGGATGAAAATTCTAGCCTTGCAAAAAAAATTTTTTTAATCCTTGTAATAATAATGATACACTTTTTATGCTTCACAGTGAAAATTCATCTGTACCTTTTCTCTAAAATTATGATAAACTATATATTACAATAATTTTTTTAGAGTAAATGAAAAACAAAAGATGCATTCCCTTCTTTGGCCACCAAGTTTAACTTAGGAGTTTTGCAAAGCAAAATGACCTTTTATCCAAAGACTTTAATATTTAACATTTCTGTTCTGGAAGTAATGATTAGAAGTTTAAGACAGTCTGGTGGCAACAGTTTCTCTAGTTTTATCTCATTCAAACTGCCGTCATTAAAGAACCTCTGTTCAATATCTTAGAAGAATGTTAGCAACAGACAGTTGTGAGGTGATGCTTTTTAAATGTTTATTTTTGCTTTAAGAATAATATCTTGTGGAACACTCTGTCGTATTTTACATGTTGAGGTATAAACTTCCCTGCTATGGTTCCAAACTTAATTTGAGAAATACCAAAATCAGTTAAACATGCCCTTCTGTTAGATGTTAGTTTTGAAAATATTTGCCAAATGAAATTGAGCTTTAACTAGAAAAATATGAATGTCCTTCCTTGTGTATTTCATTGCGGTAACAAACAAATGGGTTTGATGCAGTCTGCTCACCTCCAATCTCTGAATAAAATATTTCAAAAAGTCTGCTCTTCAGTGAGCTTTCTGTAACACAAGTGACAACTTTCCCTGCCTTTTCCATTATGTCCATGAACGTAATCAACAAGGGTTGATTTCTTGGGATGCCAAAGCCTTATGATAGAAAAAAACAATGATTGCAAAATATAGTGATGGATATCTTTTAATTTTTAATAAATTTGCTGTGTTTCTATCCTATTGCCTCTCTATCCTTTACAATTTTTCACTCTATATTGACTGAGTCCCGCATTCCCAATTCTGTAAAGGCATCTAACCCTGATGTGCTTGAAGTTAAATTTACACACAACTAGTCTTCCACATAGAGCTGATAGAAACGAAAAGAGCTACATGACTTGTGATAAAAGTGCTCTTATCAAATTGGATCTCAAAAATCTATACCAGGTTCTAAGTACGTATTAAGTGTTCCTTCTAAATGTTATACAGTAGTAAAGATTTGAGGAGATACTGTGTTATCACTAAGAGGAACGTTTTTACCTTTATCATCAAATTGATCTCACCCTGTCCACAAAGTATCCCTGATGCTAGAAGAACACATTTTTCTGCTGCAGTGTCAGCTGCTTTCTTATTTGCCAGTGACATGTGACTTAATGATTAGGGGATAAAGCTTCCTAATTTAATCGGATGACTAAGAAATTTATAGAACAACCAAGTTGCTTAATGACTAAAAAATTCTGCCAACAGCTTGATTTTTTTTTTTTTTTTGTAAACAATTTGAGGGGCTTATTGATAACTTAAGAATTCTGGCTTTAGAAGTACATGCCTGAATAATTTTGAGGTTTTAATGGCTCATTTCTGAGATGTTTATTGGACATGAGCGCTTGCCATTTTCATTGGCGCATTTGATACAACCATATAAACTCTTTCCCAGTGTTTTTTCTTTTTTTTTTTTTTTCTTGTTGGAATGCCCTTCCGATGAAGTCAGTGTTTGCCGACTACAGCTCACATTTTCCTCTTTATTGTCGTTATTTCCACGTAGAGAGGCAGCTGTCCAACTTGCTCATGCCTCCTCATTTCTCACCTCATCTTTTGTATAAAAATCATGTGAGCCATTTTAAAAATGGTTTTTTCACACTAAGTTTAATGAAAATGTTACGCAAAAATTTTTTCAACGGCTAACGGCCTTTCTAAAAAATATGTTGAAAGTTCTTATCTTGGTTGAAACTTTTCCTCAAAGTAAAGTAGGATTATTTTAAATAGGATTCTCCTGTACATCATTCACTTGAAGACTGACTGTAAAAGTGTGTGTGTGTTTGTGTGTGTATGAAATAAAACATTATAG
Source organism: Camelus ferus (assembly GCF_009834535.1). Lineage (NCBI taxonomy): Eukaryota > Metazoa > Chordata > Mammalia > Artiodactyla > Camelidae > Camelus > Camelus ferus. The sequence continues at coordinate 66,667,056 of NC_045702.1, forward strand.
TGTTACGCTTCTGGTAGGGTGTTGATAAAGTGACCACAATTCACCAGAAAATTTAATAAGACACAAGGAACAAAAAATGTAATGCCTCATGTCATTTAATGTCAGTGGGTATAATCATCATGCAGATTGCCTCTGCCCACTGTATATGCTGAAATATTTAGGGAACCATGCACTGTACTCTGATTTTGGTTTCTGATCTGTTTTATTTGATCTGTTTATTTTTAAAAAATGCTGGTTGAGACCCAGTACTCTTCATTTGTTGGTTGCAATGTTTGAAAATATTGCCCCCCCCCAAATTGGGAGGATGAGAGTAAGTACCTCATGTGGGTGGTGGTGACCAGGAATAACACCCTGCTGATTTTGGCCTGGAGAAGGGGGTGCAGCCTGCATGCCTGCCAGTCATGGTGCACCTCTGTGTCCTGGGTCCAAGGTCTGCTCTTCCACTCAGGCGAGAGGCTTTTGGGGGACATGGACCTACATGATGAGTGGGTGAAACCTATTCCAATTAGTTATATTAAACAACCTAAGCATTTATTTAAAAACATGATTAAGAAGTCAGGGATCATCAGAAGTCTGGGGAAAATAGCTCAAATGAGATATCCAGATGGAATCATTTTTATTCAACAACCTCTTCAGCATATAGCAAACCTTCTGGTCTGAAAATTCTCTCTCTCTCTCTTTTTTTTTTTTTTTTTTTTTTTGGCCTTTTCATTCATCTCCTTAATCTCACTCTTCTCCATCTCTTTCTGGAGCTTCTGTTAGATGAAAGCTGAATAATCCTCTCTGCCTACTGTGAAGAAAGGGTCAGCAAAGCCTCTCTCCTTCTAAACCTCATTTCTCATGTCATCTGTGTTTGTGTTTTTGTTTTCCAAAGGAAACCTTGTATGTATGGAATGAACCTAAATGGTGCATTAAAGGAATTTCTCTGCCTGAGAAAAAGTTATCAACCTGCGAAACAGTTGACTTTTGGCTAAAAGTGGGAGCAGGTGTGGGCGCTTTTACAGCCGTTTTGCTGGTGGCCCTCACTTGCTACTTCTGGAAAAAGAATCAGAAGTAAGTAACCTCTGTTATAGGAACTGAAGGATCTCTTTTGTTGTGAAAATTTTAGACTTAATCATTATACCCAACAGTTTCTCTCAGAGACACAAGAAATTTCTCCTAGTGAAGGAGTTACAGGGAAGGACTTAAAGAAAGCAAATGGAGGTGATTGTTCTGACAACAGAGATCAGAGAACATTAGAGATAATTGAATTAGGCCCATTTGTTATAGAACAAAGAAAAGAGGCTTCAGGCTACAGAGCTGAGAACGCAAGGCAGATTCTCTCCTTGTGTCTTTTTCTTTTCATGACAACTTGCTGCCTTCTTGCCCGCCTTTTCTTTTTCAATTCCTTGTGAGTAGATATTTGCAAAGAAACAGACCAGGTGTACAGGCAAGTATCACTTACATACTCCAGGACTTCAAGAATCTGAAGTTAAATACTGAACCTAACCTCTGATGGTATATTAATAAGTTATGTGCTTTGGCTCTTTTAAAATGAGGCTGTGGACGTTCTCTTTTGTATTTTCTAGAGACAGTTGTAATAGCAGGGATGGGGAGTAGAAAGGAACAAGTGATTTAGAGAAAAAGTAAGGACCAAATACTTGCCTCTATAATATTCTCATTCTTCCAAACTAAAGTTTTGAAAACTGCCTAGTGAATTAGTCTTCAAGTATGTGTAAATTAAGAAAATGAATCCAGACCTCAAATTTTCTCTTTGTTTTCCAACAGTTCATCATAATTGAACAATTTAGTCAGTGTATTAAATAAGTGATAGAGTTAACCATATTACACTGATTCTCTGAAATTCTGGAAAAGATTTGTGTGTAGATGTACATAAGTGAAAACATGTGGTGCTATGGCTGTGAGTGAGGGGAATTGTTGGTGGAGTAACTGTACTACAAGACAATTTAATTAGCTGGTGTATGACCACCCCAAATAAGTATTAAGTTACATTAAACAGTCACTTTTTCTATCTATTTATTTATTTACCACCGCTTAGACTGGAGTACAAATATTCCAAATTAGTAATGACAACTAACTCAAAAGAGTGTGAACTCCCAGCTGCAGACAGTTGTGCTATCATGGAAGGAGAAGATAATGAAGAGGAAGTTGTATACTTCCAATAAACAGTCGCTACTGCGAAAACTCAAATCCTTGGCAACAAAGGTGAGAGCAGAATTTTAACCTGGTATTACCGTGCATTTATAAATAAAGGGCCATATTAACCTAACAGCAGCATTCACACAAGCCCTCTCATTCAGCATGTCTATATTTCTGTGGGTATTTATTCAACAGAAATACTCTAAGAGGTACGTAAGGATGTAAATACAAAAATATTCACTGTGGCATTGTTTTTGTGGGTTAACCCAAGTAGAAACAGCCTTAAATCCCATCAGTAAGGAGTTAGATAAGAAATTTCCATATATCAAAATAATGGAATCACTGTGCACCTGTGCAGCTGTTAAAGATTGAGGTAGCTAAGTGTATTGATACCTCAGTAGGTCCAAGATAAAGTATAAACAACACAACAGATGGTCTCATTTCTATTGCTGGTGTTTGAGTGGGGAACCACTAACAGTAGCTGCTTTTGGGGAGTTTTGATTGAATGGATGTCTTTAGTCTTTGCAGTAATACATTTTTGTAACATTTGAATTTTCACAAAGATAATATATTGTAATATTAAAATCCAAAAAGTTTAGGTAAATAAAAGTTCTCATATTCATTTATACTTTATTTTACAACAAGATTGTTTCATATAGGAAAAATGAAAGTTATATTAAATGTTGAGATATTACCTTCTGAGATGCCATCACATTTGCCGGCTTTGAAATGATTACTGTATCCAAACAGAGAACATGAAACCCTAAATATTATTTGTAAACATTTTATTGACATTCTTCACCATTGACTTAAAAGATGAGAAATTACCAGTTTACCTACTCAGGAATAAAACCAAAATGAAACAGAAGAGAGAAAATTCATTTCAAAGGATTTTCAGCAGGAAGTACAAGTGGCAAAAGATTGTATTTACTGAGAGTGTTTTAGCAATCATTTCCTAATTTAGGCACATAAATATGTAACAGGGAAGTATTTAAAAATAAAATGAATAAGCCCTATTCCCCTTACACTAATGATTAATTTTTCTCAGTGTGGTGGTTTGGAAGGATACTATTGCTATGGAATCATGAATGTACAGTGATTGTCAAGCTCTAGATTTTACCCTGCTTGCAAGCTGACAAGTGAGCCTGCCATGGTTTGATGAATACCTTAGGAGACATGAGACTTCCGGTCAGAGACAAAGGACAGTTTGACACTCACAGCAGAAGCACTAACCAGAACATCAGCATTTATACCAGTTCCAAAGCCTCACTTCCTACAGGGCTATATGGAACAGATGACTCTTGTACACACAGTGGGCTGCGTTACCAGAAAGGAACCTTAAACTTTGGGAACCTTTATCTTTTGGGATGGGCGGTAAGCATCTCCGTCCTTTATTCCAAAGGGAGATATTGTTGTTATTGTACTCGACAGGTAGCATGCCTGTTCATTGCTCCAGATGGAAACACTATTTCCAAGACTGTAAGCAAGCCTGCCCTTTGTTCTGGAAGGAGTCGATATTTCTATCTTCAAAGGCTGCTTTCTATACAAAGAACTTTGAAAAGGTAGTCCAGAACAAAGGGTAATCAGTGTCTCTCTTGTAAGTTGTGCAGAAATGCAAGAGAACCATGGGGAATTGTCTCCCAACAAAATCCAGTCCTCCTTTCTGCACCATCTTGGCTTCTGGTAAATTTTCCCATTAGTACACCACTCCTCTGACCACTCTGATTAATCTGACTAGCTAAGGCTGGAATCATATCGGGTCAATTTGCATCATAAAGCACCTAAATAAATCTACTACCAACAAGACACTAAACAGCAAGATCAGACCAACCTGTATTACTGACCTCAATCATACCACGGTCCCAGGCCCAAACAGCTGAACAAACTCCGTGAATCATCAGGGTCCACCTTAGGAAGTTAGGTGGCTTTCTCTTTAAGTCCCTCCATTGCCCTTTCCACTCAGCCTGAGACCTTTCCACTGGTATTGAGATCTTTCCTCTAGAAGATTCAGATGGAAAAGGATAAAAGGTATTTTCAAAAATTTACCAAGACCCAGTGTATCTCCCACTGTTGTCTACCTAGGCCACAGTAGGGGGACTTGGTGAGCAGCGCACTCAGCCAGGTGGTCATTATCCTTTTGATTTAGGATGATGACAGTCCAGCAAGACAATCTGGGTCCAACAGAGTATTTCAGTGATTGCACAGACTTGGTCTTGGGCCTCAAGGAGGATATTTAGGGCAATTATATTGTTCCTAACAGTGTATAGACAGTGGGTTAATGTTGACCTGAATTCCTTCAGGGGCTGAAGTGGTGTCATTCATTACTTCAGCTAAAGTCAGAGACAAATTTTGTCCTGTCTTTTCTAATTGAATAACTACCCATAGTGTAAGGTATGAATAACAAGTCAGTTGTCCCTCCAGGAACCTCATCTGAGTAACCACGGAGAGTTATTTTGAAAAGATCTTTGCAGTTGTCTAAGGGCTACGTGATCTATCGAGGGTGTTTCCATAAACAGTTGAATTATGACCATTTATGATCACTCCTGGGGTTCAAATACAAGCCACACTATTTTGGGGAGAGAAATTAATGCCTGGTTTCTACACAAGAAGTACACCCTAGGTTGCACATGGTGCCTCTGGAAAGAAACTATTATTTACGATGGTTGGGGACCCCAAATGGAACCTATTTAGTTAGGCAGCACTGGTTGATGGTGCCTGTGACCTCTCTGCTGGCTTGTAAACCTTACAGTACCCAATTCACCTCAAACCATTGTGTCTCTTTGTCTTTGGAGAGACTGCTTGAGGGCAGTTGGTTCAACTTTTCCTGTTTGTCCATGCTGCAGACTGGGTGGTGTCTGGCCACTCCATGGAATAATCGACTGATGGCAGTGGGAATGGCTACATGGTCAGGATTATAGGAAAATAATCACAGTGTGAACACCAACAGATCCCATTTCCCTGCCTCTGCAGAGATGACAAGTCCTGGGAGGACAACCTGTAGATCTCAGTCCCAACTCACTGGCTCTAGGAGAGCTTGCCTCAAGTCTCACGTTTACCAGCCTTAATTTTTTTGGAATAACCAATGATAATTCAATTTAATAATCACCAATGTGTAGTAGGAACAGGGCTAGACTTTAGGGGATACAAAATGCCTGCCATCAGGAAGCTCATACTGTTATTACAGGAAAGAGCTGTAGGGTATTAGCCATGATCTAGAAAGGAGAGTGGAGATTTTTGTGGCTTTGATTTGAGAAGATGTGATTCAGCATGTTCCATGGGGAGGGGAAGCAGAGACCTGTTGGTTATCCTCACGGTAATATTTAAAGTAAAATACTGGAAACCCTTAGCTTCCTAGGGCTTTAGCTGCCATGTCCTCTGTGTTCACATTTTGCTTCTATGGCTGATAGAGTGGGATCTATACATACAAGTGTGTGCAGTTCACACCACTGACTGACTGGGACTTCCTGGTGGCAGGAATTGTATCACGTTCACGCTGTGATTTTTTTTTTCCCCTATAATCCTGACTGTGTAGCTCTAAACTTTTATCTAAAGTCTTGAACTTCTCCACCCAAATGAGAGGAGATATAAAAGCAACCTTATTCTTCCGGACAGATACTCGGTGTCTATTTCTTGTTTCACTTCTCTGCTTTAGACCCACAACCATTTGCACCCAGGACTGATCTGCTTCCTATTTCCTTCATTTTTAAAGGAATCCTCGTTCTCTTCATCTTCATTCACTTCAATAGCGTAGCCCGCCCCCCAACCGCAGCACATTCCAGCAGCTTTCAGAAAGCTTTGTCCAAGTCTAACAATGAGAACGTTGGGAGAAATCTCATCTCTTCTCTTTTTCTCCTTTGAAGAAGAATAGTCTATCTTAAGAGGCTACTTTTTGAATATATTTTGTAACAAATGCCAAATCATGTATTGGCATTAAATGTTGATTTATTATCTGAGATGACTCGTTTTTAATATCTTTAGTAGGCACCTACCCTGAAGATGTTCCTAAAACATATCAGTGAACTCGAATGGTTTAATGTCTGATTGATAATCCCTTTATTTCTGCTGTCCTTTTTTTTCACTGTTATTTAGCCTATGTTATCTCGAGAATATTTAGTTGACTGTCAGTTCTACTTTGTCTACAATTTGCATGGATAGATCATCTATTTCCCCTTATAGATCAGATGTCCCCTTAGAAAGGGCCTCAGTGATTTCTTCACAAGAATCATCTTTTGGTATTTGCTTCTGTTTTGGATTGTGTGTCTTATATCCTGGGCATCAAAAGCATCCTTCAGGGTGGGCATGCTATCTGTGTTATGTCTGCCACCCTCCTGTAAATGTAAATGTAAAAATCCTAATTACAAGTGGCAGATACATGGATTAAAATGATTGCCAAAACTTACTCTGGACACATAAGATCCTAAAATCTTACTGAAATTTTAGTGAGTTGATTTTGTTTTAATATTTTTTTTCTATAGGAAAAAGAAGACCATTTTGAATCTGTTCAACTGAAATCCTCAAGATCTCCAAATATATGAAAAGACAGTGCTATAGCCTTCAGACTACTGAACAAAGAAACTTGCTCTCTAGTTTTTACAGAACTGTAGTTTAGAGCCTGTCCTCATATCTGGCACATTGGTGATGTCACAGAGGAGGGCCGTGCCGCTGAAAAGGGAAGGAGGTTGAAGTGTTTGATTGCCTTATCACGTGGTCAAGTATCTTGCCAAAAATAGGAAAGCAGATGGTTTGGGTCTCAACTGAAGACGAAGCTCAACTCAGGAAGAGATTTATCTGTATATACACATAACTCAAAACCAAGTTTAAGCCCACCAGCGCACTGCTGATGCATGCCATGTATTAATGGGTAACTTTTCTTCTTTATAACTTCTCCATAAAAAGTGTGTTTGGAGGGCAGATGTGAGCATATGCATTGTAATCCCGTTTATGTCTTTGTTCCGTTTATATTTTGGGGAAGATTTGAAAAAAAAATTTTTAAGGTACAGTTATTTTTCCCATTATTTATTTTCCTTACAGACCTTAAAACATCTTTTCTATTAAAAATGGTGAACAAAGAAAGACAATAGATTTTTCATTTTTCCATAGGGTATCCTTCTTGATTTCAGAAGCCTAAGTAAGCAGTGATTTTTTTATGAAGAGACAGCATGTGCTTGGTTATCTAAATTTGTAATCGCCTTTGAAATTCCATCCTTGTTGGATCTGGTAAGAAGGGCTTGACTGAAAGTGGGATTCTTGAAAAAAAAATAAAAAGGAGGGGGAAAGGAGAAGCCTACACTACACTTTACATTAATTCAAATAAGTTAACAGTATCACAGAAGTCAAATGGCTTGAAACCATTTATGCAATACTTGAAGTATAATATAGAATGATTGGGAAAGCTTGTTTATCAAATCACTTGCAAAATCATGAGAAGAAAGTGGGATGGCTTGTGTATAAGTACAGATGACCATATAAAAGTATTGGGATAATTTCATGGTCTTCAGAAAAAAGCAGTGGGACATTTGCCCTTTGTAAAGCATCAGGGTTTGTATGGTTATTTTTCTGCTAAAGACTTTAAGGATTGTGGCTTCCATGGAAGTTTTCTTTTTATATTAGTAAGGCAGGAACTTAACTTTAGAAAATTGCGTTTAACTGTGTTCATACTAAGAATGTGGTTGTACCGTAAGTAGTTACGAAATAAGTGTTCTTACTCAAAAGTGTTCCAGATAATTGTGATATTTCCTGTGACAGACAGGTTATATTAGTATTTGCATAATTGAATATTATTTATTGAAAGAAGTTTGAATGAAGCTGGGTTTGACCAATTTTGTGTAAAACTTAATTGTTTTAGAACTGGGAGAGAGGGGAGTTTCCTGGCCATTGGTAATTGAAGGTGCTCTGGTTTGTTTCCAATAAACAGTGATCTTTGTGGATCTTAATCCATATTTTTTAAATGACTGGTGATTGGCTGAGACAGGCAGGGCATATGGGCAGGGTTTGTTGAATGTTTTGCCCCAAGTCTTTCAATGAGATATGACTTCTAACTTTTGATTCAGCAGGTGATGTCTTTAGTTTTGTGGAAAATGGGAGAAAAATAAATAATTGAGTTCATTTGGCTGGTGAGTGAAACACTGGACCATTCTGTTACTGTTGAATTATTGTTTTGTATACATCACTACTGTGGGATTCATTAGTATAGGTGAGGTTGCCATTATTTTATTGTTTGTTGTGAAATTGAGGGAGGGCATTGCGTAACGTAGACCTCTTCGATGTTTAATTTCTTGAATTTTATCTTAACGAAGAAATTATTTTGGCATTGCTCACTTTTATCCTGCCAGCAGTGCTGATGAGCCTTTCCCTATCTTGATCAAAATTTAAGCAGAAGAATGAAAATACATTTGAAATGTACCCTTTCGCACCCTTTCAGAGGAACCCTGGCAGAGTTGTACAGACTGGATGGAGTTGGGATGTTTCCACAAGTCACCTGTCACCTCTCTCTCCATCTTTGCTGTGCTCAACGTGTATGTTTCAAACTATAGAGATAATTGGGATTTGCTCCCAGGTAGCTTCTTTCTTCTCTTGTCACTGGACTAAAATCTCTGACATGTCAAAAATTCCTTAAATTTTAATGAACTCTCTGAAAATGTAGTTAGTATTGAAGGATTTATTTATTTTATTTCTAATTTTAGATATTAAGTAGATTTTGTCAGCTTAGTCCCATTTTTGGAAAAAGCTGACTTTTTCCTTTGGATCCCAGTGGTTTGTCATTTTATTCCAAGCACTGAAGAAGTATGGCAGAAAGAAAAGTATGAGGAAAATATTCAGACCAATCCTGACTATAAAACTCTAATTTTATGTCTTGCCTTTGCATAGCTCAGTGGAATGTTGAATGGCTTAAACAGATGAATCATATTTCTAATGACTTTTAATTGACATTCGACAAGTGGTAGAAGAAGTTGTTTGTTATTTTTCTAAAAGTAGTTTGGAAGCCTTAAATACTCCATTAAGTCAACTGTCACCTGTAGTATCTCTTAGCACTCTGTCAAAACATATTTAAATCAGTTTTCCACTGAGTGAGATGGTGTCTTCTATGGATAAATTATATCATGCTATTTAACAATGTTGAGCAATTGGATATGTGTTCACTTGATTTAGAAGATTGAATTTTACTCTTGTTGACTTTTCCCCTCTTTGATTACTAGTAATCAGGTCCTTTCTAGGATTACAAATGTTCCATAGTATTTTGGTGTAGATCTTTGTCATTATACTCTTCCCAAGGAGAACGGGTGGTTTAAATGGTTGTATGGAACAATTGCTTGGGTCTAGTCATTTACATTTACCATCTGGGGTCTCTAGGTTCCCAGGTGGTTGGTCATTGACGGACTCTAGTTCTTGAAGACAAATCTGGTCAACTGTCATCTGATGTCTATCAGTAGAACTACTTCCTATAGCTCATGGGCATTCCTAATGGGAGGCTAATATGCAGATCATTTATCTCCTCCTCATGAAAATCAATTTCCTGGGAATTGGGGTAGGAAGATGATTTTATTGGCAAGTTTAAAGTCAGTATATTGCTCATATCTACCTTTTTACACAAAAGATATGTAGAGTAGAACTTCTTCTCTATGTAAGAGGACTTATATAGCCTCACATCTATTTTACAGTAACCAAGAACATTATCTCAGGTTTATATACCCAGGTCCTAAATGAAGGTTGCTCTAAAGAAAAGGTCTCAAGGGGAATAAACTTAAAAAAAATCCCAACATCTGACTTATTCCTTGGACACTAAAATGGAGTTCACTTTCACAATAACCAGCCAGAGATTACACTCTTGCTGGATTTTTTTTTTTTTTTAATATTTTCAGCTGAGTTCATTTTAGGATCATAATAAAATAAGTAAAAGATGGGGACAAATAATTGAAAATTAATTGATACTACTATTGCAATTGTCTGTCAGAGGCCAGCAAATTTTTCTGTACTGTGTCAGATAGTAAATATTTTCAGCTTTATAGGACATGTGATCTCTGTTGCAGCTCCTTAACTCTGCCATTGTAGCAGGAAAGCAGCCACAGGCAATGTATGAACGAATGAGTATGGCTGCATTGTAATAAAACTTCATGTACATGGAAATGTGAGCTTCATTTAAATTTCACTTGTCATGAAATGTTACTCTTTTTTTTTTATTTCCACCCCCCTCCAACTATTTAAAAATGTAGAAGCATTCTTAGCTCACAGGCTTTATGAAAACAGATGCTGGGCTAGGATTTGATCTGTGAGCCTTGCTTTGCTGACCACTGGTTTTAGTCCCTGAAACCCACAAGCGGAACTATTTGGAAGAATCTGTTTACCGTTTCAAAGCTCAAACCTTCAAAGTTTCTCAAGTCGCTAGAGATGATCAAGAAGAGAATAATCCATCACCCTCCCTGGAGGATTTAATCACCAACCAAAGACAAGGCCAGACACTCTTCAGAGTTACTCTTCTAGTTCTGGGGCTTGATTATGGATATTGATGAGGAAATGATAAAACTAAAACAAGTGAATTGGTTCAAAGTAAACCAGCATGGTTGACTGAAAAGCCTTTTCACCTTGCCATTTCTGTAACTTTTATTGCTAAGGTAACTGGATATAATAGTCAGTCTTACATTTTATTTCAAGTAACTGTGTGGGAGTAGGGTATATTGATGCATAAAAGTAGTGTCAGCATATATATTCTTGAGCCCCAGGCCTGGAGAGGGTCCCCTGGCAGCACTGGAGGGTCCATTGCATGTGCTCAGGCAGTGCACAACCTCAGTTCATACTCATTTACCAAATCCTATTTTAAGACTTACTGAGCTGCAAAAGACATTTAGGATTCCTTTAGTGATTAGTGGTTCTAGAAACAGATCTCCATTTTCCTTGAACAAAATGTCCCAGTTAGGCTTTTAATTTGCTGGAATTTTCTTCATCTTATTAATGACTCTTGAATGAAAAGCCCTGTCTAAAATAGCTTGTGGATATTGGTAAATTTAGTTTGGAAGAGAGTAAGATTTCCTTTATCTCAGAGGGCTGATTTCAGATGGCCATTGGTTGGGTTAATTAAAATGAGTCCAACCAATGGGACTTATGCAGATCTTTCTATCACAGAATGGGAGTAATAACTGCCTTCTTCTTCAGGGGTTTGGACCTTGGTTATTAGGGCTGTGATGGTGATAATCCACACTGGTGTTCCATCTTCCCTGGCCCCCTCGCTTTTCTTGGCTTCTCCATGTTTATAGCCCTTTGCTAAAGAGCTCTGAGGCCCAAAACTGTCATGGTGGATACATGAGTAAAGCTGAGAGGAGGTGTGGAGATGAAGGCTGTGAAGGTACATGGGCTGAATTACCTCCTTTTTCAGACACTCTTTCCATCTGTCCTCTCTGTGTTCTGCAAACCAGCTTGCCTTGCAGCTTAAAAATGGGGCCTTTTTACTTTACCCAGAGAAACCTGAGTGAGCAAGAGAATTGTTCATATTTAAACTAGAGAGGACACCCAGAGTGTTTCAGAAAGTGTAAATACTCGAGAATCCAACAGTGATCAGCCTTATCATTAGGTTCTGATTTTTTTTTTTTTTATGAGTGGGATAGATCATTCTACTTGAGTTGCTTAAATTCAGGACAGTTTTGCAAAGATTGATCAGCTCAACAAGTTTTATATTTTGAGAGAATGAAAGGTTGTTACTGGAGTAAAAGAAGAAAAGAAAAGAAAAGAAATCCAAAACCTATTTGGTCGAAATGGCTTATGTAAAAAAAGATTGTATAGCTGCTGTCTTCCATACATGTGTTGCAAATTATATTCTTTAAAAAAATGATTTCTGGGGATCACATGTTAGGGGATGTGCTTTTGAATAGGAAACAAGGCTTGTAGTAGGGAAGATGAAGGAAGCTGTCAGTCATTGTGCCTTCAGTGTAAAGGCGGGCAGTGAAATATCGTGGCTGTAGATCAAATTCTGGCTCTCAAAAACAGTTCTCTCAAGGTTCACCCACAGCCTAATCATCTTGTTAAAAAGATCCATGATCAGTTTGATTGTTTTAGACATCAGCTGCGTCTCTAAACAGTCCAACTGATAGTGCCTGCCTCAGACTGTCACATTCCATCAGGGGACTGAGTTTACTTTCTCTCCCGTCAGCCTTGCCTCAGCCTTTATCTTCAGCACTTGCTCATTCTGAGCACACTTATCTGGCACTCCTGCCAGCTTCGTACATTGGAATTCTTTGCCGTCTAGTGCTGTTGAATCTGTTACCCAGTCTGCCCCATCCACTCCCCAAATCCAGGTTTTTCTTTGAATATGAGAGTTTAGAGATTGCACTGTGGTCTTTGGGCATCTGGTGAGTTTTGGATAGATGGATTAGGGTGCTGATTCAAGTGCATCTGCGAGGAAGAAGAGACTCCCTAATGCAGGATTCCTTGCCTTACTTCCCCAAGGCCAGTCCTGTTGGCTTTTGTGTACCTGCTCATTATTTCTGGATGTTTTAAAAATAGTACTTGTATGTTTTGATTAAGCAGGCCCTGGTTGTATTTAGCCTGTGGGCCCCTCGAATCCTTTTCTTCCTTCCTCTCACTGTGTTCCTCAGTCACAGTTCCCTCATTAAAATATTTTCCAGTCTTGATGCTTCTTAAAGGAAGGAACTACATCTCAATCATCTTTTCCTCCATCATGGGTTGAAGAGTGGTCCCCCCACAAAGGATATGTACACATCTAATATTACTTCATTTTGAAAGAGGGCCTTTGCAGATGTGATTAAGGATCTTGAGATGAGATTATCCTGCATTATCCAGGTGGGCCCTACATGCGATGACAGATGTCCTTGAAAGAGACACACAGAGGAGAAAGTGATGTGAAGATGGAGGCAGAGATTGGAGTGATGTGATGTCAGAAAGCTGACAACCACAGGAAACTAGAAGAGGAATGGGACGGATTCACCCCTAGAGCTAAGAGGGTGTAGCCCTGCCAACACTGAGAATACATTTTTGTTGTGTGAAGCCACCCAGTTCGTGTTCAGTTGTTCATCAGTTACAGGAAACCAGTACGGTCTCTGTCTGTGGTACCTGGTGTGGGACCTGGCAGACAGGTTCTCGGTAAATTTTTCTACATTAATTAATGATCTGTGACTCAGGGTTTACCAGGAGAAATAGGACAGTGTTGATAAGAATGAGTCAGTTTTAGCTTATCCATGCTTTCCCTGTTTGCTCCTTTGTTTAGTTTAGTAAAATATTCAGGTTCAGTGACAAGTCTCTGTGCCTAAGCATTGTTCTTGGGACTTTGGACAAGCACTGGAAAAGAAGATAACCTACATTTTTATTGCCTCATTCAGCTATGAGCAGTGAGTATGATTTTCCAATGGAATAGCAAGATACTTCCCCAGTCTCCTTGCTAGTAATGAAGGTCGTTTTGGGAAATGAAGGCTGTCAAACTTCCCCTGGCAGGTCAGCCTCTGCATTAAGAGGAATGCAGGGACGGAGAAACCCTCTCCTTCTTGCCACAGAGCACTACTGGGGCGAATTCTAGGCTGCTGTACTGATGTGGCTTAAAGACCAACATGAGTATTATCATCTGGCCACTGAAAGGGCCTGATAGTTATGCTGTCATCAGTTGCATTCTGATCCTGTTATCTGCGAAGAAGTCTAGCTCCGCTCACAGCTCTCTCCCCAGGTAACAACTTGTGTTCAATGCACCTAAATGTAAAGAGAAGCACAGTTTATATTTTCCAACATGAAAAGTATAAATGGTCTGAAATCAATATAATCAGATTATCTGGCGTGATTTAAAAAGAACAAGCCATTATCCACCATGCTGGAAAACCTTGAAGGTTTTATTCTCAATATTGTTACATTAATCCAGATGCTTTTTATTTTGTGCTGAGAAAAACAATCTGTTACACATAATGTAACTTTAATATACAACATAGAAACTCATCCTAAGTTATTACAACAAGGACCTACAAAAAACTTCATAGGAAAAAAAGTTACCTAATATTGCCACCATATTTTCTAATAGACTGACCCTGTCAGACCCTGTCACCAATGCTCAACTCTGTAAACAATGGTTATTTCTATGTTCTGGGGAATCGTTAATAATAGGGACACTAAAATCAGTCTAAAAAGTTCTAGCACGTCACTATATACTGTACAGTCCTCAAAAATAATTTATTGTACTGTTTCTAAAAAAAGGTACTAGGGGGTATTCTTTTGCTCTGTTTCCACATTCCGGAGCTGCACATGAGCACTTTCATCTAACCATCTAAAAACACAAGAACTGAACTGCATTCCACAATCACAGAGATGAGGTGGTGGAGTCGAGGACTTCCCGCCCGTTACACACCGTCGGGACATATGTGCTTGCAGAGGCTGGAAAACAAAGCAGGACAGAAAATTCCACATTAGTCAAATGGGCCACATAGGTACTGGCACGGGTAATCCTGCACACTGATTGAAATTAAGTTAAACTCATATTAACGTGGATTTGGAGAATGCTAGGTGATTTAATGCTGTGGTAGGTCAACTTTCTAAATATGCTCTGTTCAAAATTATCCTGGAACATACCTCCGCTAATGTCATGCCTCTTGGTGAGAGTTTGTTGGAAGAAGTCACTCGTGGGTTTAAAATTAGCTTTGCAAATCTGTAAACTGGTTAAAATGCAGTATCCAAAATTGAACACTCACTGCAATTTTCTTAAAGATTGTTCAATTAATTACTATTTTAAATAGCATAATCAATTTTGTTCTCTCTGGGCGCCAATGACTCTCTGTAGTCCCACGAGTCATCTGTGAACTCTATTGCCTTCTAGAGAATGGTTTGATGTAATTTCTTTGTTCAAGTGGATAACCTCAGTGAAAACTCTAGTGAGGCTGGGCTACTAAGAACTGCAGAGGGATGATGCTCTTGTTAATGGCAATAGTGATGACAGTGTCAGGGTGTGACTATAACACGGGTATGTATGTTCATTCTTTTTATGGCTCTTTGTTTTCCTAGATAACAATTCATAGCTCTTATTTGAACAAAAGTTTTGTTTTTATGAGAAATTTAAGGATGATTAAAATAAATCTATTTCACTCTTAAACCGTTTTCTTTTTACTGAGTGAGAACAAAAGCCAGGAGCCCTGTCCTTCACAGAATGAAACTCCATGGCCAAGACAATAAATTAGAGATGGCCTCACATTACCATTTGGAGCTGCTGACCTACCATCCCTTGGCCGGTCCATCTGGACCTACTCTGTCCAGGAGGGGCTAATTCTCTTGGCTGCCTTGACCTCAGCCCTGATCACCCTGAGCAGTCAGCTGTCCCATTCTTTGAAGGCATATCTCTCAGTTAATAATCAGATCAACTAATTTCATGCTAAAGTGTTCATGCCTGATTGTGGAAATTTTCTTGCCCCATAAAATTGCATTTTTCATATGAATTCCTTTAAACATGAAGGAGAAACTGACTATAAAATTTGGTGCTCTGTGGTGTTCAGTGGGAAGCATTCATTGTATCTGGGGCACTGAAGTCTTTTGGCGGACCCACCGCTGGGGAGGTGCCAACCTCTCAATTTTGCACTGATTACTTGTCTGTGTGTGTAAGAAAATGATGAAGTCAAGTCTGTGCAGCTGCCTAAGGTTACAGTGGAGTTGTGTGTCATGTAACATGCTAACTTTGAAGACTTTGTCCTTTTATCTTTTTTAGAATGAGGTTCAAATTTCTTTACGATACAAGACTATTAAAAGCTACAATATCTTGGGAGCAGGGGAAGCAGGAACAGCATAATCTGGAATTCCTGAAACTTCTACTATGAAGACCCAGTGTGTGCCAGATAAATACTCAATGGAAGGTGACAGTGATAATAATTCCAAATGTGAGAGCATTACTGTATTCTTTGCAAAGCTTCATATACTTAGTCTGATTATTGCTTCTTCATGGCTAGGAAAGGTAAGAGAAGGAACAGGGTGAAATGAAGTATAAACCACAGTTCACTGGAAACCTAGGAGAGGGAAGAGTGCTCCCAGACACTCAGTATGTCCTTTCTCTGCAGCTGCCTTGTGTCCAGCTGTCTCCTGGGCGTCTCCGTGTGGCTCTTTATAGACATTTCAAAATCAGGTGGCCAAAGCATATCCAAACCCAGTGCTGACGCTTCATTCCTTTTTTGTCCCTCCTCCCATATTAAACCTGTCATCAGGTCCAGTCAACTGTCTCCACCTCCGACCACTTCCATCTCTTCATCTCTCGCCCTGGGCCAGGCCACCATCATCTCTCTCTCGGCTACTGCGTTAGTTGTACCACCAGGGTATCTGTGCCCACTCTTGCTTCCCTGTAGTACTTTCTCGACACAGCAGCCAGGGGTTTGTTTTCTGTTGTTCTTTGGGGGTGGGGGTGGGAGTGGTAATTAGGTTTCTTTGATTGTTTAATGGAGGTACTAGTGATTGAACCCAGGACCTCGTGCATACTAAGCACACACTCTTACACTGAGCTGTAAGCCACCTACCTACACACCTCCTGTGGCTTCTCTTTGTACTCTCCTTACTCTGGTTTATAAATCCCAGCTTGATACAGACCATGCCTGTTCTTCTGCATTCAACTAATTCTATGTTTCCCCCCCGACCCCCCATCTACCTCCCTCTTTTTTTTTTTTTGTTTTGCTTCGGTCCTCAAAAACAGTATATCTGTTTCTCAACTTCAGGCCCTTTGCAGTAGCTGTTGTCTCTGCTGGGAATGTTCTTCCCTCTCTGAGTCCCTCCTTGTCATCCACATCTGAAATGTCACCCCCTGCAAAAGGCTGTCTGTCATCAGGCCACCTCAACTAAAGCAACCAACAGTTACTCTCAATCACATTACTCAGTTGTAAAACTGATTTTTTTTCTTGCTCTTTTTTTTTTTGGTTAGCATCTTAGGTCTTTACTCTTGACTAGAAACTATGTGGGGGCCTGGCTAGCCTTTTCGTTATTCTATCCCTATCCCCATGGCTGGTCATAGAATAGACACTGTGTGCATATTTTCTGAAGGATTTTGTGAATGGTTGCATTTCCAAGAATGAGGGAACCGATGAAAGTTTCAAGAAGGAAATAATCTTTTAACGAGCAAATGTGAGGCCTGTGGGCAGCCTCGTTTTGAAACAGGTGGGCCTTTCTGCTTCTCAAGCCTCATTGTAGTGTCAACCATCAACCACCCCTGCAAAGAGCTGGCGGGGGTGGTGAGCAACCCAGGGCAGGCATCCTGCTTTTGACATTTTGACTAAGCTCTTCATCTTTTCCAGGATCAAATTTTATTATTTCTGTGCAGGTTTTTCATTTTCAGAGATTGAAGAGGAATGATGTGTCATGGGGGTAAGTCGAGGAGACCCAGGGACTAGGGTGCCAGCACTCCTCTCTGTCCACCTTGAACTAGTCTAATCCCTTCTTCACCTGCACTTTTAAAGATGGCAGCAGAAACCTGCTCTGATGTTCCCCATGCAATTGTGGAACTTGATGTAACGCTTTTCTTAAGTGTGTGCTTATTATCTGCTTTCTCACTGCATTCTGATTTCTTAAAAACTGGGTCTACTTTGACCATGTAGTACAGGGGCTGCAAAGGAAGCCACGAAGAACATCCTCAAATTACAGTGTCTGTATGTCTGGTGGACATCATTATAAACGTTTACAGAATAATGTGGAATCACCTACCTGCTTCAAAGGGATATTAAAGGGAAAACCCTACATTAGACCATCTAAACTCTTTGAGAGGCAGATAATGCAAATTCAAGTTCTTACAAGAAATAACAACAGCAAAAACACCCCCCAGACTCTTTCTGCAGTTATTTTTGCCCCAACCACTCTTTAGTGTATTGAAGGGAACGGGGACTTGTGTTTTTCTACTTCTTGTTACCTGTTTCATCTGTATCTTTCATTTTATTATGTAAAAGATATTCTTGTTTTTGTTCATGCTGCTGAATATAGTAGAGGAAATTACTATTTTATGAGTTTACTGTCTCAATTACTTTGCCTTTCATAAATATTTCACATATGCCTCCTGTATTAGCCCATCTGTTATTCCCCAAGGTAGTAAAATATGTGGAAGAGAGAAATACTGTCATTTTTGTTTGTGTGTTTTTGATGAGCTTTTGCTATTATTCTGTTGAAATTCTTACGAGATTTTTAATGGCATAAGTTTAGCCTATTTTCTTAAGTGCGGTTAAGCAGATTTCTATAATCACCCTTTCTGTCAGAAATAAGATACGTGCAGGCTTATTTTTGGCTTTCCTGGGAGTGGGGGTGAGTAGCTGCTGTTAGTTACTCTGGGCTAAGGTGGTGCTTTTTGCTATTTATAATAAAAACTGAAGATAACTGAAAAAGACTTAATAAGTTCCACCATTGATTACAGAAGGGCTGTTCACACCCATGAAAAGGCATGTTTTGCTCCACAAGCTTGGTGAAGCTCTAGAGATCAATGTAGCTGAGTGGCAGCTTTGTGTCTCACTGTGAAATTTGTTTTTCTTGCACCAGTAATGCACAGACTGGTCAGGCTTCGGAGAAAATGACCCTATTTTTTTCAGGTAACTGGGTCCTCAGTCAATGCTAAACATATTTATTTAAGAGATTCTCATGGATGCCAAGTCTCTTAGTCAATTTAGTGGCTGAGACTTGGTTCCTGAGAATCAGTGTGTTACTATAACTGTGTAATAGATCAGACTTGGAAAAAAATAAAACAAACACTTAAACAGAACAGACATTCCATTCTGTTCCCATCTGTTCCATTTCCTTGTTTCTGATGACCCCAAGTAATGTCTCCCAGCATGTCTGCTTGTTTAGATATTTTAATGCGACGGTCATGGAATACCATGTTGCCTTGACCTCCTGCTTTGTCATTGGACCTGTTTTTTTTACTCATCACCTCAATTTACTTATGCTAGGGTCCCTTGATCCCATCCCAGAAGTGCATGTGTTGATTAATGTATGTTGTCTGGGCAGATATGACACTCTTAGCCACTGGTTTGGTAGCCTTGCTATGTCAGAGATTTCTGAGTGGAAGACAGAGAACCCATTATTAATCAACACAGGCTAGATTCTCAGGTGGTGTTTCCCCTTTATGACCAAAGTAATGGTCTTAAACTGTTACCAGGAGATTTAAGAGGAAATCATATGTATTACGGTGTTGGATAAAAATCGACAAACCCAAGATTTAATTTCCAAATGTGCAGTTAGAACTTAGGAAAGCAAAGACTTCTTCATTCAGTGATTCATTTCTTGTGAGACAAGATTCAAGGAAAGAGAAAATATGGCAGGTACCTTTCTGTCACCCACGATACAACTTAATTACCTTAAAAGAAATTCCACTTGGTCTTTGACTTAATACCGCAGTCCATTGTTGCCACATCATGCTGTCCTGCTTTCTTTCCAGTCGTGTTCTTTTCTCCTCTCTCCCCTCCCTCAAGGAGTACCAAAGTTGGAGGCACAATAACTAATGTGTAAATAAAAGGACTCAAGAATTTTTTGTACTGTTCTACCGATTTTTTATTCTTCCTGCCTCCTCTCAGTTGCTGCACATTTCCTGCTGCTTCTCTTTGCTATCCAAATGTGTTTTCAGGCAAGAATCAGAAAATTGTTCACCCTGAGGCTCAAACAACTAACATGAGCTGCAAGTGCCACTACAGCTAGGGGTCCAGGTCAAACGACAAAAGGGTCAAACTCTCCCAAGATAATGCCAGGCATTAGTTCTCCTTCCTAGTGGAGCTGGTCTTGTTAGCCTCACCTTCAAATGATACACAACATCTGCACAAGTTTGTTAGCTTTCATTGCTAACACCCGATTTAAGCCACCATCACCCGGGCTCTGCAGTAGCCTCCCAAATGATGGCTCTGCCTGCTCCCTGTCTTATGTCCGCCCACACAGCCAAAACGATGCTTTAAAAGTCAGGTACTGCCATACGTCTGATGAAGCCCTTCAAGTGTTTTCCCAGTTCTTGAAACAGAAAAGCAAAAGTCCTTCCTGTGACCTCCAAAGTCCGACATGATCTGCTCCATCTTTGTCCTCATCTCCTCTCACTTTCCCCCCTAGTCATTTCCCTCTGGCCTCATTTGGCCTGTCTGATGTGCTTCCCACTTTGGACCTTTGCATGTGCTGTTCCCTCTGCGTGGAATGTCTTTCCGCCAGGTACTGGCATGGCTCCCTTCTTTTCGTTTCTTCAGGTCTCTGCTCAGTGTCACCTTATCACTTCCCTGGCCACTCTCTAAAAAACAGCAACTCTCTGTCTGTCTCCAGTGTGCCTTATTTGTGTTTGGCTTACATTATTTTCTCCACATCATTTATCAACACCTAAGATATTACATATTCTTGGCTTGCCTGTCTTTACCACCTCTTGCCTGGTTAGAATGCGAGCACCATGAGTGTAGGGTTTGTTTTGTTTATGACCACGTCCCCATTGCCTAGAGCTGAGCCTGGCCACAAAACTTTCTCCAGTGAAGGAATGAATTATCCATCAAATTTGTCTCATTTACTTGGTTAGTGGTTCCTCTCCCAAAGCCTCTGAAATTCCTCCAGGTAAGGCAGGCATCTTAAAAAAATTTTTTTTTCTATATGAGTAGGCGTTTTCCTGCTGTAGGCACACAGATATTTCCATTTATGAATGTTTTCCAGACAATTCACTTAAAATGAAAAGGAAGTAGGAGGAACATTATAATGAATTGATGTTAGACTCTTTGCTTGCTTTGTTTTAAGGTATTGATCCTCTGAGATCACTATATGGGCAGTATTTGATTAAATACACATTTCCTTTTTTTTTTTTTTGACATTTATACATTGCTCTGAGCATGGTACCATGTTCCCAAAGGCATTAATAAATTTGGGGTTCCATGGAGGTGCATGTGACTGTAGGTATCTCTCACACAATATAAACTCTCTGGTTTAGGAACTCTCCTTGAGCTATTGTGTTTGTGTTCTGTTCAAATGTACAACACAGAAGAGAGACCATACAGTGTGATTTAACTCAAGGACATGATACTGCTTTTGAAAAAAACTATTTGAATGAGAGAAGTTATATCTCTGTCATAAGCATTTAATGGGTCACCATTAACAAAATTCCTTTTCTTCACTGAATCACATTTTCTGAGAAGCTTTGAGGATAGCCCCTCTGGAATACCACATCTTGTCTGTATGCAGCCTGGGTGTGGGGCTTCGCTGGGGCCTCAGAAAAACATGATTTATGTGCTGAACTCCCCAGCCTGGGCTTTTGAGAGGAATAGAAGTCTGCACCCATGCTAGTAGGACAGGATGCTGTCATGTGTGGCATGTAAGAGAAAGCTTTTTAACTTAAAAAAAAAATCATTGAATTTGCAGATGATAAGATTCTCATTGTCAGAATAGCTTCTGAGATGAATTTTGTCACTGAGTTGAGGCAGAAAATCCAGAGAGGCCAGAGGAGCCACAGAGCAGCTTTTGAGAGTTTTATCTATGACTGCAGTTATCAAATTCCTAAAAGCACCTAATAGGTAGGGCCCTGGTTTCTCGTCTATAAATGTGGTTGTTAGAATAAATGATCCTGAACATCTCTTCCAGCTCCAGGCTCTGTGGTCACTGTATTAAAGGAGGTGGGCTGGAGCTGCATGGGGAAAACCTAGCAAAATATTGGAGGCAAAGAGAAGATGATTTAAGGGTTGTATAAGGGCAGTTGTGAGACAAGTAAATGGAAATGCTAAATAGAAGAAGAGGTATTGAATATCTACCTCCTAACTTATAGGGTTACCTATTGCATCTGGGGACTCTATTCTCCCATCCTCAATGAGGGAGTGAAAGGGAATAGAATGAGGTTCTCAGGGATGCTGTGGACTTCCCTTTCTTAAGGGAAAATGGATCGACATCTGATTTGGATGCACTAGGTTTATTCTGCCTGGAAGCAAATGGCTTAACTTGCTGAATACTCTAGGCTCTTCCTGTTCGGTCAGCAAGGATTTATGTTTATAATATATTTATGCCTATGGTGAAGGAGACCGTCCATTCAGTCTGTGTTGCCAAAGAACTTCTTAATCTTCCTAGCCAGTCATCATGGGACTCCCTGAACTGTAAAGGTGCAGGGATATTATGCTGGTTTTCTGGACTAGCACTGTCAAGAAAAACTTGGCATTATGTGCTATTTTTTTTCTCATATGAAGTCCTATTTAGAGTTGTGCAGTGGCTTGCCCCCTGCTGACTAAGGTGTCTTCAAAGCCTGGCCACTGGTAAGTTCAAAGCCTGGTCCTTATGTCCTTGCTGTCTGTTGCTGTAGCTCTGTAGGAAATTATGTGGTGACTCTAGAAGACTGTTCACTTGATCTTTTGATACTACTGCTTTCTTTTTATAATGTGCACATGCTTTGTAATAAAGAATAATTCTATTAATGGAGCAGTTCACACATTACCACCTAGACAAGTGACTTTCTGATTAAGGTTTTGGCAGAAGAAATCAATCTCCATATGCCCCCGGCTCCTCTGGGGCCCAAATCTGGGCATCATTAGTTAGCAGAAGCCTCTTGGCTGATCTTAATGATAATGACATACATACATCTGAATGATCACCATGAGCAAGAGAAATAGGCATCCCCGTAGGACCAAGTCTGGGTACATAATAGCTCTGAAGACTCTTGGGCACACTCCATTTCTCACTTCTGTCCCCAGTCTATGCTGATACAAACCTACACCAGTGTCAACAACATTCTACTCTGCATGGGACCTACAGGGCTTTATGCCGCATAACTTCACGTGTACTTCCAGCTTGTCCCTTTCAGAATGGTGCCGTTCTACTTACATTCAGCACCCATGCCAGTAGAATGAGATGCTGTCAGGTGTAGGGCTGAAAGGAAGGCTTTTCACTTAAAAAAATATTTTGAATTTACAGATGCTAAGTTTCTCCGCACACATTCTTGACTGCCTATCTTTGGGAATCAGCTCTGGGAAGATCCTTTGCTTCTAAAGCTGAACAATATAAAGAATGACCATTCCCCCCCCTCATCCAAATACAAAGGATGTTTGCTAATGTGTGTGGGTGTGGGAGCAGCATTCCAAGTATGAGTGTAGGACTTCAGGGTCTCTGAGTCACACTGCTATTGGAAGGTGCATTCCCACTCTCGGTAAGTGTTTTTTGAGTGGCCAGGTGCTTCTGTGTGAGAGATGCCTTCTCTGGAGAGTTCCAGAGGGTGATGGGAAATAACTGGCAGGGATGTGGCTGTTGGCATTATGAGGCAAAGGACAGAATTTCAAAACAGCTCTCCTTCCCTGAACCCAGTGCCACCTTCCTCTTTGAGGGTCATCTCAGTGGAGCTTCCTGCTCTGATTGATGCCACTGGATGAAGTAGACACGATGGTTTGGGTTCAGGTTCTCAAAATGTTTTCCGTGGATCACTTCCATTGAACCAGTTGGGGTATCTGTTACCAACCAGATTTCTGGCCTTTGCCAAGACCCTGTGAATCAAAGGAAGGGGCCTGGGAATCTGTTTCAAAGAGGTGGTATTTTAATACACAAATACTGGAAACGACTGGCCTATGGGTACACTTAATGGGGAAAGTTACTGTTTCCTTTAACTATTCTGACTCCCACTGTATATAGTTAATCAGCTACTACTAAAACTGTACTCTTTTGCACATAGCAACATGTAAATATTTCTCAAATGATGAGTTTTCTGAGATGGCCTTAACCATGTTCTTTCTTCCAAGACTGCTTCTAAGTTTGGCTGTGCTTTTTCCATCTTTGTTGAGCAACTTCTCAGTTCTTAAAACCCAATACTTATACTCCTTCTGCAAGCAACCACCTTAGCTTCTGTCAGGGAGTTCACTGAGACTCCAAAATGATGTGGTATTTCTGCAACTCTCTTGCCAGAGAATTAACTGGAAATTAATGTGACTGTACCTTCCAGTCAAGGTGACTTCTCGGTGTAAGATTAAGTGTGTCATGTCACTTAATCCCTATGAAAAGTATAGTACTGGATGGATTTAGGGTTTGGAGAGTGCAGCATCATAAAAATGGCCACAGATTCTCTGGGAGGTGGGATCTATGTCCCTCCCCTTAAATCTGGGCAGGTCCTGTCATGCTGTCTGGGATCCCAAGTGCAGAGACATCCCACCAAGGTGCCAAGTGTAAGAATTAAACCATTGTGGACCCTCCAGACCAATTCAGTCTCAGCTGATATTACAGAAGGACCCCAGTCAAGGCCTCAGAGAACAGATGAACTGCGCAGCCAAGCCCTGCCTGAATTTCCTGACTTACAAAATCAAGGGAGATAATAAAAGGGTTTGTTTTTTTTTTAAGTCACTCATTTAGGGGAAGTGTGTTAGGTGGGAATAGATAACTGAATGTGTCTTTTGTGGAGGGTAACTCTGTTGCTACATCAGCTTACTCTCATCCATACATGAGTTTTTAATTTTTCCCTCTGGAGGGAGTAAGTCAGAAAACCAGTAGCAATATTGGTAACAATAATCCATTGGAATAAAATGCCTGCAAATACTTACCGGAAGAACATAAATTAGGTACAGCCTAAGACAAACGTATGCTTTACCTAATGAACACAGAGCCATTTAAGGATTTCTCTTGATTATTAAAACAGCATACTTCCCAATATTTAAGAGGGAAATAGAATATTGAGATGAATCTATAATGGAGCAATCAGGTACTGAGGGATTAAACCAGTTGCTTAAATTTTCATCATAGTGGCCAGTAACACATTTATTTGTAGAACTAGATCCCACAGACCAATGGCTTTCAAATTTCTTTGAAATTCATAGAAATAAGTGTTTTGCCTGAACCCGGTACACATACATAGACTCGAGCAGACTTCATGAAATAGCACTTACCCTATTACATATGATGAACTCTAAGAAACTTTGTTCTGTTTTCTTTTAAAAAATGCTGATAAACACACTAAGTAAATTTCATGACCCATTAGTGGCTTACACTCTGCAGTATGAAAAACACTGCCCTAGACACCAAGCTTCCTGCTGGGACCAGGGATTCTGTCCTATTCACCACTGTGGACACAGGTGCGTAGACATTTCTGGTGTACAGAAGGTGCCCAAGCATTTAATAATTGAGTGAATTTGAATTTCATGACAATGGTTCCAATTTAGTAAAATGGTTAGGGTATTAATCACAAGTCAGGAAATTCAGTGTCAGCTCTTGAATCATCGTGTATCCTTGTGAGGTCACTTCTGTTCTCTGTTTTCTCACTTGTAAAATGGAACTTGTGACACCTAATATGGATAAAATGAGCTCACAAATATGAAACTGTTGTGAGTAAAAGATAAAGAATTACAAGTAAAAGATCAGTGAATTCGTTATTTACACACCTGAAGTGCTAGAGGTATTACATAAATATTTTACTTTGTTACTTTAATTCTACTTCATTAATTTGGATTAATTAGAAAAAAACTGCTGGGGAAATGAGGTCTAAATTTAGATCTTTTGAAAGAAAAAAAAATGTATTTAACATTTCACTGAGTAACAAAATGATCCTAAAACACTGGGCTGGGTAGACACCTACCTTGATGTATGCCACTAGCAGATCAGCATGCTGAGTGACAGCTTAAGCAGGTTGGTGGCCATTGCAGTATATTGGTTTTTGGGTAAATGGACATTTCTGAAACTCTGAGCAGAGACTTGATTGGGTAAAGTCCCTTGTTACCTCTTGAGGAATTTACTAATTCCCAGTATATGCATTAGAAAATGCCACCATTTCTAATTACTAAGGTTGGGATGTACTTGAACAATGTCTGTGGAAGACTTATGGGCTTTGCTAAATGGTTTTAATAAGAACCAAGAACTCTCAGCTCTCAACAAGACTGTTTTTGCCCCTTGGTAAATCTTGCTGCACAGCCTACGGTAAACTTCCTTCTGTTCTCTCTAAAGCCTCCTGAGTACCTCGCTTCATGGGAAATTTCCCGGCTTGTTTTCTGGATGAAGGAGCACAGCACAGTGATTGGGTGCCCTTGGCTTTGAAATCAGAGAAGCTGACTCAGTTCTGGTTCTGCCACTTGCTGTGTGTGTGACCTTGGGTAGTTGTGAATGTTAACAGAAGCTATATCATGCGTGCACACATGTATGAAGTATTTAGCACAATGCCAAGCATGAAGAAAACAGTCAGTGAGAGTCCCTGTTAGCTGGATTATTGGAGCTGTTTTTATTAGGGTTTTTTGTTTTTTGTTTTTTTTTTTAGTTTTTTATTAGTTATCAGTGTTAGTTATATGCCAGTTCTTTCTTGTCTGGACTAGCCAGCTTTTGCTGTGAGGCTGCTAGAAAAGAGATTTGGTTGCTTCAGAAATAAGCAGGTTTCTTTAAGGTCCAAGGAAATTATTTCATAAGTTTTACCAGCTCCTGGACTCAACCATAGTGACACCTGAAAATTTAGTTGAAAATACAGTAAGGTCTCCATCTCTCTAGCCGCTGAGCCCGAGGAGTGGTACATACCCTGCATCCTTGAACGTGTGCTGTCAGCCGTCAGTCTGCTCTTTGTTTGCTAGGGAAAGGGCTGCCCTACAAAATGTGGTACTTTATTGGAGAAACTGGGGCACTAATGCGATTGCTCACTCTGTGATGCTGAGCTATTTTGAAGTTTCCTTTCTAATCGGCTGGAGGCAAAATTGTGAAGAAGTCATTTGTCTCTGTCACTTCCAGCCCTCCTTCCCCTCCCCCTCCTCCCCCCATCCTTCTGTCAGTGAATTTCTCCTACTTCATACCACAGATTAGTTGAAAATGGCTTAAAAGTTTGTCACCTTTAGGTACATTTGTGCTTTAGATGAGTCTAAAGAAGTAAATGATTCTCTAAGGATAGTGTTTCAGATATTTGTAGGCCAGGAGAGAGAACCCTGGCTGGGACGTTATCCTGGTATATTTCAGTTCACGCCAACTTCTCAGCTGGTTCTCAGCTGAAAAAACATTGTGTCTTTGAAATAAGAGGAAGATCTATTCCAGCATTGTCCCAAGTGTATTCCATGGAATGTGAGATGCTTTACTGAGGTCAAATACTTTTGAGAAACTGTAAATAACAAAGTAAAACAGGTTCCCTCGCTGTAGAGATTCTTGAAACCTTTATCATGCTCGTGTGAAAGGAGGTGCTTTGAACTTCCGAGTGGGTATTTAGGATGCCGCCTTTTCCATCTTATTTGATCATCTTCCCCTTTTAACTTATATGAAGCACCTTCAGCATCTATGTGACACAGAACAGGTTTTCCCGAGCACTAATCTCATCCCACCCTAAGGCCAGCTAAGGAAGGAAACAGTAAGGTGATGTGCTCAAGGTGACCTGTTGAAATGGTTGCAAAGTCAGGACTCGAAACTAGGTTCTCTGACTCCGCAACATGGTCAAAAATCCTAATGGTGGTTGTAGATTTATTTAATGTCCGTCTCCCTGGCTAGACTGTACACAGCCAAAACAGAAACTTGAACTCTTCTGCTTACCACTCTATCCCTAGCACCCAGCATGGTACCTGGCATATGGTGGTCGAAACAGCACTTACTAAAATTGAATCGTGATTGTTCACAGGAATGGACGTGTGTTGTCTGTTCCTATGTCCATGGCTACCCCTTCCAGCCTGCTCCCTTCTGCAACTCTACATATGAAGCAGTCATTGCCAAGTTCCATACTTACACTGAGAATATGTGGTCCCAGTTCCGCTGACACTGAACCTGTTAAGGTGCAGTCTGTGTGTGACCACATTCTTCTGGGGCTGGAAGAGGATGATGTGCACTTTGGGGGCAAACAAACAGCCCAGGACCACAAAGCCACTCAGGCTGACGGAGATACACATGGTCGTCGTCTGCACCTACAAGCAAAGGTGGCTTCGTTACGTGTCTGACTATAAATTCAACTGGGTGGCCAACGCAAGAGAGCACTGAAAAAAGAACAGACTGAAAACCCAAATCAGCCACAGTTCTGTCCGTACTCTAGCCAAACCGACCCAATAATCATATTGGATCTTCTGAGTCTGGGATGCACACAGAAAAATTGCTTAGGATTTAGAAGCAAACATTCTTTGTGTGGGGGTGTTCTTGAATGCTTGTGAAGACTTCACATGGATTTTCCTGTTTTGTTTGTTTTCTTTCTGTTCGTATAAAGGTATTTCTGCAGAACCACTGAGGTCAGAATCTTAAATGGTAAAATATCAATATTCAATGATGAAGTGACGAGGCTGCTTAGGTTTGTGTCAGTCAGCTTGGCTTGTTTAAGATTTACTGTATTCTGAACAAGTTTGGTCCTGTTTCATATTTTTGTTTCTCTTTCTTGCTGGGGGCTCTGCCTAACAGCTGTTGGTTTTCCTACTCAGTACTGGGGGACACTGTCAACTTGCTTCTGGGGTATCTGCTCTTTTAATTATTTCATTAGCAACTCTCTGGACTGTTGACACATTGGGTACTCACTGCTCAGTCTTTCTATTCTCAAGGCTCCTAGACACTCATCCTTGACAGAGAGTTTCCTCTTGCTTTTCTTTGCTTCCCCTGAAAGCAAACCTCAGAACTAGGTCTCTGCATCTCTTCATTCCTTTGCCCTCACCCTTCATCTCTCATCTCATTTGTCTTGGCTTTAGCTGCCATTGATTTTCTGGAAAACCCCAAATGAGAGTCTACATATTTAATCACTTTCGGTATGAAAAATGGAAATAAATTATTTCTTCTATCAGTTTCTACGCCGCGTCACTATGGTAAATCCTAGAGTAATATGAGATTTCTTTGTCCCTTTTCCCCAGGCGGTGCTATTCCCAGATAGCATAATTTCTCATGCCCTACGGTGTCTGTCCTTCTTCTGTAATCAAGGCAAGCTGAAGACTGAACAGTTAACTGTAAGAGCCACATAACTTTAGAAGACTTCATTCTCTTTTTGATTTAAAAAAATCAGGCTACGCTTGTATCATAGTTCTTCAGACTCTAGTTTTACTCGAATTGCTGGAAGTACAATCTCTCCTCACTGTCTTAAAGCTTTGCTCCCCTAACCACTCCAGTGCCCTCCAACTGGGTCCCTGATTGCAGGCTCCTTTCCCTTTTGTCAACTTCCCAGAAAAGCCTGCTGTTTAATTCTGCGATGTAAAAGTCTTGATAAATCATAACTAAGTTATTTATAGCAAGTCCACTACTGGTATAATTAGGGTTTTTTTTTTTTTTTTTTGCATATATGTAGACTATGATGTGAGAACCGTGCTTCTCCTGCCTCAGTGTCGCCTGCAGTGTCACAATGAAAGATGGCAGATATCCCAGTGGGGATGAGAAAAGTTCAGATGTGCACATTTTCAAGAAAACCTTCTCTAACAACACTTCGATAACTTTGAAACTCCTCACATAGCTGAAGTCATTACAAAGAGAGGAGAAAGGAGGCTTTTGTGAGAAGGATGTCTTGGAGAAAGCTGTGATGTGAATTTGATACCCCCCATCCCGTAGGATCGATTGCTTGAACTTGGGCTGGCTCCCTTAGGGGACAAGGGAGGAAAGTAACAGCTGGGACCTCTTAGGGCGCATCCCTTGCCGTAGTCTTTCATGCCAAACTTCTATCCATTCCAAGATGACAAAGGTCTCAGTTTTTTGCAGTGGAACCTGGCTGGGGAAAAGGAGCTTGGTCCTCCCTTGAGATTTCCCTGACGTGGAATAATTTTCTGGGAAACCGTAGACGGAGCATGAACTAGTATGGGGCTGTCACTGACCTGTGTTGGGTTTAAAATGCTGACAAAGGTGCTGCATTAAAGGATAAGAAACAGACAGGAAGAAATCTAGATAAATTCTTGCAATCAGCTGCAGCCCTGGAAAACTTGCCGAGCCCTTGTGCTGAAATCAGGCAAGATGCTAAGAGATGTTATCATGATGAGACAGCAAGTGCCCTGGACGAAGATGGACTCCTTTAAAAACGTTGCTGCTGTCTGTCCTAGTCAATGCCAAGTTAGCTGAAATACACAAACCATGTGCCCCAGGCAGATGGCTATCTGGCTCTGGCTTCTGACTCAAGGGGTCTTCAAAGTTGAAATGAACAGTGACAGTAATGATGATCATGCCATTCAATTCAGGGTTTGGGGTGCTCAGTAACATTGGATCTGCATTTGGCTGAGCCATGAGTAGCTGCTGCGTGCTTGAAACAGAAAGTTACAGTGCCTTCCTTTCTGGCATGGAAATCTTCACGCTGAAGATGCGAAGTTCTTCATGCTGATTCCTCTCTTACTTTCCACCCTGAGTTTAGCTGCCTTAAGAAGAAAAGAGGGATAGGACCAAAGTCTATCCATCCCCAAGGGTGGCTGCAGTACATATGAATCAGACCCAGTATGCTGGGAAACTGTGGGGAGGGAAGAACTCAAATTTCCATGCTCTGTTGGTTACAAGCAACCAAGTCACCATCCTAGCCAGAAGGTTAGGGGAAGGCAGAGCTGGGAATAGAAGGAGGCAAGAGAGGCACTTGCTTAAGATACAGATTTAAGGGGTAATCCAAACAAATAATATTTTACTGCAATATTTTTAAAAAATAAAAATTCATGCTAAAAACATATGAGCAACTTAATATTGACCAACATTTTAAATAAAGGTAAGATCAGCAACAGTGCTGGGCTGTGACATACTCAAGGCAAAAAGGAAAAAGCAGTAACACGGATCCCGTCATGATTACTGCGTACGCAGGTGTCACCTGGCCTGCTGTACATTGCCTGGTGGAAACTGGGACTTGGGGACCCTACATAAACGCTGACATTCAGGCTATGGTGGTGGCTGTGAGTGGTAAAAGTCCTTTGTCTCTGAATCAGGAGTCTCATGCCTTCTGCCAGCAATCCTGAAACTGCGGTAGGCTAACTTGTTAGATTGCAAGATGGAGAAAAATTCTTCATGGTTCTTGACAGGGTCTGTCTCCACTGTTGACATCCTACCGTGGGCTCTGGCCACCACCGGCTCTGACTGGAACGCCTGCCACAGCCACCTGGCTGCTCCCCTCACTTCTGCTTTGCCTTTCTCTCATACAGTCAGAGTGTCTTTAGCAGCTTGATTTTTTTTTTTTTCCTAAAATGTGAGATCCTGAAACTCTTCTGCTTAAACATATTTCAGTGGCTTCTTTCTCCGTATAGAACAAAATCTAAGCTTTTTGCTCTGGCCTATAAGGTCATTTGTGATCTGGCTCCCTGCCTACCTCTCATATAAAATCGCTCTTCCATGGACTCATTAAACTGTGGCTGTATACACCTCTCTTTTCTAAAACATTTTTGCCTGGGGGTATTTGCACTTGCTGTTTCTTCTGTCTAGCAGGTAGATTTCCCATGGCTGGCTCCTTCCCATCTTTTGGTAGAGTATGATGAAACAGGCACTATTAGGGGTGGCAAACATTTTTTGAAAGAAGGAGATTTGATTTATTTCTTCAAATTTTCAAAGTAGTCAACATGGAAAGATTGAAATTTCTCTGTAAGTACTTAGACTTTGTAAAAAATTCTAAAGTCACCTCCAAGTCTCTGCCTACTATAGGTAAAGTGCTTCGCCTGCCCCCAACCCCAAAACAAATGCAGCATCTTGATACCCAAAGTACAGTCCTTTGTCTAGCAGCATCTCCATCACCTGGGAGCTTGCTGGAGATCCAGAATCTTGGGCCTCATCGCTTCTTATTGAATCTGAATCTTCAGCAAGATTCCCAGGTGTGCGTACCTTCAGGTTTGAGAAGCACTACAGCAGCACCCCCCACCCCCCGCTCCCTTCCATCACGGCACTCACCACTGCTTGAGTTACCCTGCATTTTCATGTGTTCATTATTTACTCTCCATCTCTGTCCTCCTCTCACTCCTCACTAGATTGTAAATTACAAAAGAGGAGGGACTCATCTATGTTGATAGCTGTATCTCCAAGGCCCGTAATAAATGCTCAGATACTTTTGGGAGACGTGAATGAACAAAACACTCAATAATAACCATTAATTAAAATTTTTATGGATAACTTTCCACCCAAATATGGCCCAGTTTTTATTTACACCATTTAAACTATGTATTGGATCCCTGATGACTCAGTGTTTGATTCTTACACTATCTGGGATGGTTTTGTTATGATACAGGGGATGGCCTGGATTATTTCTCAAAGATCCTTTGAATTTTTGGAGTCTTACCCAAGTTCTCACTTGCTCTGCTTGATGCCTGTTAGAGCATCAATTAGTCTTGCTTGTTCTAGGCTTTATTCCTACAAATCCATCCTTCCTCTTAAGGATAGATAAGTTTGTGGCGTAATATGAAAGGCATGGATTTGGATCCAAAAAAACTTGTCCTACTATTTCTTAACTGGACCACCTGGGAAGTTAATTATCCTCTGAGTCTATTTACTGATCTTTCCAATGGATAATGAAATTTGCTTTCCAGGGTGCTAATGAGAATAAGTGAGCTTGTGTATGCAAAGCGTCATCGAGCAGAGTAGTCTTGGAAGCTGATCAGGAAGAGTTACTTCCTTTCTTTCTCTCTTACTTTTTATCATGTCACTTTTTGCCCAAGCAAACAACCAACCAAAAGAAAAGAAGAAGAATTAAAAAAATCACAAGACCTCAAAGTCCTTAAACATTACTTAAATGAATTCCTCTGGCTGGTAAAATCTGACTGAGATGCCAGTTCCCGTTAGTTTCTCACGAGACTCCTTTAACCTGTCTTCCATTTGAGTAAGACCAATATTACTACATTCTTGATTCATTTCTATCTTGCCTTGAGAATACTCCCTATGTGCCCCATATTCTCTAACTACCTTAATTATGTGCAGCATGAAACCCCACCACTTTCCCACAGAGATACAGGGTGAAATCCCACCACTTTAAGGAGTATTCTTGGAAAGACTAAGCTCTTCCTGATCCAACTCTTTTTTGAAACAAGTAGGAATTTAAGAATTTGTATTATCTCCAAATTGGAAGAGAAGAGGCGAAATTGTCACTACATGCAGATGACATGATGCTATATATAGAAAACCCTAAACGCTCCACACAAAAACTACTAGAGCTGATAAAAGAATCTGGCAAGGTAGCAGGATACAAGATTAACATACAGAAATCAGTTGCATTTCTTTACACTAACAATGAAATATCAGAAAAAGAAAGTAAAGAAACAATCCCTTTTAAAATCACATCCAAAAGAAAAATAAAATACTTAGGGATAAATCTGACTAAGGAAGTGAAAGAATTATATGCAGAGAACTACAAAATATTGATTAAGGAAATTAAAGATTACTTAAAGAAATGCAAAGATACCCCCATGCTCCTGGATTGGAAGAATTAATATTGCTAAAATGGCCATACTACCCAAAGTAATCTACAGATTTAATGTGATTGCTATCAAATGACCCAGGACATTTTTCACAGAACTAGAACAAATAATCCTAAAGTTTATATGGAGTCACAAAAGACCCAGAATTGCCAAAGCAATACTGAAGAAAAAGAATGAAGCTGGAGGAGTAACACTCCCAGACTTCAGACAATACTACAGAGCTACAAAACAGCATGGTATTGGTTCAAAAACAGACATATGGGTCAATGGAACAGAATAGAGAGCCCGGAAATACACGCATAGACCTATGGTCAGTTAATCTTCAACAAAGGAGGCAAGAAAATAAAATAGAGAAAAGACAGTCTCTTTAGCAAGTGGTGCTTGGAAAACTGGACAGCCACACAATAAATCAGTGAAGTTAGAACACTCTCTCACATCATATACAAAAATAAACTCAAAATGGCTTAAAAACTTAAATATAAGACAAGACACTATAAACCTCCTAGAAGAAAACATAGGCAAAACATTCTCTGACATAAATCTTAGCAATGTTCTCCTAGGGCAGTCTACCCAGGCAATAGAAATAAAAGGAAAAATAAACAAATGGGACCTAATTAAACTCAAAAGCATTTGCACAGCAAAGGAAACCATAAGCAAAACAAAACCACAATCTATGGAATGAGAGAAAATATTTGCAAATGATGCGACTGACAAAGGTTTAATTTCCAGAATATATAAACAGCTCATATAACTTAATAAGAAAAAGATAAATAACCCAATCCAAAAATAAGCAGAAGACCTAAACAAGCAATTCTTCAGTGAAGACATACAAATGGCCAATAGGCACCTGAAAAAATGCTTGATATTGCTAATTATCAGAGAAATGCAAATCAAAACCACAATGAGGTATCACCTCACACCAGACAGAATGGCCATCATTCAAAAGTCCACCAACAATAAATGCTGGAGAGGCTGTGGAGAAAAGGGAACCCTCCTACACTGTTGGTGGAATGCAGTTTGGTGCAGCCATTATGGAAAACAGTATGGGGATTCCTCAAAAGACTAAAAATAGACTTACCATATGACCCAGCAATCTCACTCCTGGGTGTATATATGGAGGAATGTTAATTCAAAAAGATACCTGCACCCCAATGTTCATAGCAGCACTGTATACAATAGCTAAGACATGGAAGCAATCTAAATGTCCACCAACAGATGACTGTATAAAGAAGCTGTGGTATATTTATACAATGGAATACTACTCAGCAATAAAAAGAATAAAATAATGCCATTTGCAGTGACATGGATGGACCTAGAGATCATCATTCTAAGTGAAGTAAGCCAGAAAGAGAAAGAAAAATACCATATGATATCACTCATATGTGGAATCTAAAAAGAGAAAAAAGACACTAATGAGCTCATCTACAAAACAGAAATAGACTCACAGACATAGTAAACAATCTTATGGTTCCTGGGGGTGGGGGAAGGGGGTGGGAAGGGATAAATTGGGAGTTTGAGATTTGCAGATATCAACTACTATATATAAAATAGATAAAAAACAAATTTCTTCTGTACAGCATAGGGAACTATATTCAATATCTTGTAGTAACCTATAATGAAAAAGAACATGAAAAGGAATATATGTATGTATATATATGACTGGGACATTGTGCTGTATACTAGAAATTGACACATTGTAACTGACTATACTTCAATTAAAAAAAAAGGGAGAGAGAAAAGCCAAGAATCTGGACAGTTATGTAAAATTTCTCAGTTTTCTAACTTTAACAAATAGTTCAAAGAGTATAAAAACAGTGCAGGCCCAAACTGAAGATATCTGTGGAACAGGAGGAGCATGTGATTCATTAGAGCAGTGATTTTCAATCCTGGCTGTAAATTAGTCACTTGGGTAGCTCTGAAAAATCCTGATGTCAAGGCCACAGACCAGGCCAATTAAACCAGAATCTCTTGGGCTGTGCCCTAGGTATCAATATTTTTTTCCAAAGCTACCCAGTGAATTCATTGTGCAGTTGACTATGAGAACTACTGTGTTGGAGGTTCTGGTCTACCTCCTCATTTCTTTTGTGAATTTAGGATTGGCATTATTGGCAAGGATAAGTGAGACCTGAGATGATCTCTGTGGGATTCCTTTCCTTAATTAGCATGGACCTTAAAACACTCAACTTCACAGCCTCTGCCCAAACTTGCCTTATGACTTCTGCTATGTGGTGAAACTTCTGGTATCTTTAGCTAGCTTCATTTAATCATGATGTTGCTATCATGTTAAAGGGAAAAAAAAAAGTCATTTTCTTTGTGTTTTGGAAATAAATGCTAGTTTATTCATAAAAATTAAATTTTATTCTCAGTCATATTTTCTGCTCAATTTTTTCACTGCCTTTTTTGAGAATGAGTAGTTCAAATCATATGTCCAGGATAAAACAATTAACACTGGAAGTCTTTCACAGTCCTAAACCCCCCAAATCATGTCTGCTAAAGATGACTTTCTAAGAACTGAATAAAAAATCCTTAAAGATCTATAAGCATGGATGTGTACATCAAGATGAAAGATAGAAATGAATGGGGGCATTAAAATGCATTGACTGTAGTTCTCCGTTTTAATCCCCACACTCTAAAGGTACAGACTCCCCTGTGGTGCATATAATCTGACCTTTGATTTTGCTGATGTAGTTTTCTCTTTTGACAGATTTTCACAGAATTTTATAGGCAGTCTTAGAAAGCCTGACTGTTACCCCACACTGAATATATATTTATTTTTCTTGCTCCTCCTTAAATGTAGTCCATTGGTTTCAGTCACATGGTTGTGAATAATTTAATAGACTGGACACATTAAGCTTTGCCAGTCTCTTACTTTAAATAGCTTCGTCTTGTTTTTGAGCTCAAAATTCAGAGTTTGGTAACGTAGGAATTGCTGAGGATAAACAGGAGATTTAAGGACTATTACATACTACAGAGGCACTTTATTGGTGTAACAAAGAAGCCATAATGCCTCTGGAAAACCTTATGATGACTTAAGAAGTATAGAGAATAAAAACCAATTGGCTCAAGAGGAAGAAGATTCTTACACTCACTCAGTGGAAGATACTAACATCAAAATTATAAATGCAAGAGCAACCGGTGGATGGTTTCAACAATCTGAGAAATTATGATGGAATGATGAAGTGTTTCTTTCAGAAAAGATGGTAATTATATTGAAGCCCAGAACCTGGAACTAAATATTACTGAAGACTATGTGAATATTGACTTAATTAGGCTACCTGGATATATAGACAGTAAAATTTTTAACTAATTTAAGGATTATTTATATTTACTATATGTCTACAGAAACTAAAGTTGTAGAAAAAGTATAACAAATAAACATTGTATTTTAATCTGTTTTAGAGAAATAATGATGCTTATTTGAAACTTGAGTGAAAGTGTTTAGACCTTTAAACTGGTTCTGGCTTAATGCTACAAGCCTGCTTTAATTTACAGATCAATCTGTGGTAGCCAGGTCCTCCTGTGTCTAATTTGAAGTATTCTCATTAGGTTCCTAGTGGTTTCAGTCTTAATCTCATGTCATTCACTTGCTAAATTTAATCAGAAGTTTTTTAAAATTTTACTCATTTATTTTTACATATATATATTTAATTGTAGTATAGTTAGTTTACAATGTTGTGTCAATTTCTAGTGTACAGCATAATGCTCCAGTCATACATGAGCATACATATTTTCATTTTCATATTTTTTAATTAGAAGTTTTAAGGGTGTCTGTGTGTGTGTATTATACTTTTCTTCCACTAGATTATAAATTGCTTGAATGACCATGCCATTTACAGTTACCTTCCCCTCTGTGCCTAGCACAGTGCTTTCCACAGAGTAGACACTAATTAAATGCTTTTAAAAACACATTGAATTAATTATCATATACAATACGGAAGTTCACAATGGCATTTATAATTTAGTGACATAATGGCTGAGA
Organism: Camelus ferus; assembly: GCF_009834535.1. NCBI lineage: Eukaryota > Metazoa > Chordata > Mammalia > Artiodactyla > Camelidae > Camelus > Camelus ferus. Next base: position 66,704,325 of record NC_045702.1, read on the forward strand.
TAAAATAAAAGGAGTCTTTTAAACTCTAGAAGGAAAAGAAGAAACCATTCAAAGACTTACTCTGTAGTCACTGGATGTCACATAAAATATAGGGAGGAAGGCCAACCAGATGATGCATGTGGTGTACATGGTAAAACCAATGAACTTGGCTTCGTTGAAGTTTTCTGGGCACTTCCGCGTTTTGAAGGCATACACAGTGCATAAGATCACCAGGATCACATCATAGGTAAGTGAGATCAACATGCTGGAATCTTTGACATTGCATTTTAAGATGACTGTTTCACGTTTCTCTGGAAGGGTGTACCGCCTGGTGCCCGGAGCCTCCAGGATGAGCCACACAGACACTACCACAATTTGCACCAGTATCAGACCCAGGCAGATGAAAACCTGAGAACTCGGGCTAATGAACTTTGGCCTCTGAGCGCCGTTCTTCACCCCATCAAAGATGCGGGCAATGCAGTTCGTCTTGGTCAGCAGGGCTGAGTAACAGACAGCGAAGGAGGTCCCCAGCCCCAGTCGGCGCAGTGCACAAATGACTGGTGACGGCTTGGAAATGAAGCAGAAGGTCATGCCATATGACAGGCCAACCCCAAACAGCAAGATGTAGCAAAGCTCCCGGCCTGATGCTTTGACCAAAGGTGTGTTGTTGTGCTTGATGAAAACAGTCACAACCATGCATGTACACATAAAACCCAGGCAGGCAATGGTGACCGGCCCAATGGCCCAGGCGTCTTCCCACTTGATGTAGTCCTCAGGAAGATCAAAGCAGCCAGACAGGTCTGCAGTGGGCCACTGCCCAAGGCCGCAGCCCATACAGGTAAACTCGTCAGCCAGGTATTCGTAGGGCTCGCAGGGGATGCAGATCCAGCAGCAGACATCCCCTGGTTGCATATTCTTCATTTCATTGGGTGCACAGGGGTCACTGCATTGGGAAGTGGGGACTGAGTTCCGGGACCAGTGGATAGAGTCGACGTCTAGTGATAAGGTTTCTGCCCAATGACCAACCTTCAAGTAGGAATACTTGCCACCCACGAACTGGAAATTGAACACGTTGTATTGTCCCATTCCATCTCCAAAAGTATCAAACTTGACAAGGCTATCTGCACCTCTATTTTGGATGAATGGAGCTGTGACATGTAAAGTAAAAGAAGAGAAAAAAAGAACACTGTTTAGGTGTCTTAGTGTGATCGGTCAATTACATTATATCATACACTTAGCAAAACTGAAATAGGAACCAGGGACTCCAAGGCTGAGATCATTTATCATTTACCATTGAATTTACATATTAAAAGCTACTGGAGTACTCAAGCATTCATAAATTCATTCACTTAGCATTCCTGAGTGCCTCCTGTGTGCCAAGTGCCAGCAATAATCACGAGTACAATAGAGTGTCTGCCTTCAAAGGAGCTGATTATGTAACAGAGGAACAGACAAACTTGCAGTCGTATTCTGTGTGGTATATAAATATTCGTTTCTTGAAAGATTCCACAATAGGAATTGGACAAAACTTCATCTCTCTTCCTTACTGCATATTTAGGGACAGAAATTAAATATTTTCATGAAAACATAAAATTAAAAGGATGAATTTTTCTCCTTCAGAATCAAGAAAAAAAAACTGCCTTTTAAATGAATGATATGCTTCTTTCAAACAGTTGATTCAGAGGGGGAAAAAACAGAAAACTTACCCCTAATCCTTCAACCATAGTATTTTCATGTTTGGGAGTATATTCATTCTGACTACACATATGCACGTGTCTATAATTAACACACTGCTGTCCACATAAACACGTACAACCTGAGTATTCTGAACTCACCAACAGTATATAGAAACTGGGTAATTATGCTGTAAAGTTTGTTCCTAACAGTACAGGATCCTACAGGATCAGCAGTGCTCAACCCTGTCCCTTTCTTAGAGCTTTCTGCAGTGCCTAAGAGCAGCAGATCTTGGAGTATCTCTGTTCCTCCCTTTCAGCTGCTGCTCATGTCTCTCTTGCCAACATCTGCCATTCTAATCACTCATTTTCATGCCATCTTCTCTGCTCTACTCTGTGCCTGCTATTTCACACTGCCTACCTATTTTTTTTCTTAAATGTAGAGAAAATGTGACTGATGTCTCTGTGATGCACAAAGTCTGTTAGTCAGAGTAGGCTTGCCTGTATTTGTAAACAGACCCTAACTTGTTTAAGAGCTCAAACACAACGGAATTTTACTTCTCCCTCATGCACCAGGCTGAGGTCTTGGCTTGTGTGTATCTCTTCTCCACACAGTGATTCAGGGACCCAGATTCCTTCCATCTTGAAGCTATTCCAATTCCTAGGGCTTCCTTCTCATCAGTGTCCATTCAGTGGAAAGAGAAAGAGTGTGAAGCGTGTAGACCTGCTTTCTAAAAGTGTGAACCTGGAAGTGGCTTTTTTTTTTTTTCCACATTTATCAATTAGAAATGAGTTACAGGGTCACACTCAACTTCAAGAGAAGCTGGGAAACATGGCTTAGCTGATGTGTTTCACTACAACTGTGGATGAGAAAGTGGAATTTCAAAGACACTGCAGTCTTTTACTCTGCAGTATTTTCTGTTTTTCGTGCCTCCTCCCTGAGCTCTCCCTGAGTTCCACCTTCTCTGGGGCTCATGTTGTTCCAGCCAGTGGGAAACATCTTCCTCTTCTTCATCTAGTTATTTTATGGAGGAAACAAGTCCTTCAACGAGTTGCTTGAGTCCTTGGTGAAAGAAAACCCACATTTTACCAGATATTTGGTATATTACCTCTTCTCTACGTAGGGCACATAGGTGCTGGTAGAGCATCGGGGATGAGTATTTATAGTAACATGTCATACCACATACAAAGTCTGTTAGCAAATGCAGTTCAACTTTATCCCTCACTTACTATGATTTATCTTCTTTTAGTGATCTTGTGATCTCACCTGCATTTGACTTTCCTAAACTTCACCTAGTTTTCTGCCACATCCCCCCTAAACCCATCACATGTGTCTGTGTGTGTCTGTACTGGATTGGCTTCAAGTTCATAGTGAGACAGGATGAAGTAGCAGATGAGTGCATCATTTTGGATTTAGATGGACTACATGTGATTCTCATGTCTGTCTTTCAATAGCTGTATATCCTTAGGCAAATCAACCTTTCTAACTCTGGCCCTAATCAGCAAATTTTAGTATGAATACAAATGATAAGTGAAAAATGCTAAATAAATTGATCATTTTCTACTGGTTTATAACATTTGCTGGATATTTAATTACATGATATTTGTTATGTTATTTATTGTTTCTCTTGATCTCTTTCCACAGCAGTATGATCTTTTTGCAACTATTACAGCTTTAGATTATGCTTTAATATCTGTTAGGACAAATGAACACAGGAGTTGAAACATCATTACTATATTTTCAGAAGTAGGAATCCGTATCAGAATTCTTATGTTACATAAAACTGTATTTAGTCTATGCAAAGGAATGGGATAGGGAAGAGCACAAAAATGGATACCAATTTGTTATATTGTTTCTTGTCTGGATGGAGTGTTTTTCATGGATGATTGTTTTATTGCTGTGCTTCATAACTTGCATTGAATTAAGTATATTCTTTCTATCATTCAGTATTTCATAACAAAAATATTTAAAAATTAAAATTTAAGGATTTACTATTCCAAACACAAATAAAATGTATTAATTAACCTGTCTTTCTAGAGGGCTAATGCTGCAAGGTTTATTTCTCCTGCCTATCACATTTGGGGACTGGGATTGTAGTAATGATCAAATGCTTCTATTGATAATTGTGAATTACTAAGAGATATGCTAAGACATATTGGAAAAAATAGTTTATATATACAAATTATAATCAGAAAGAAAAAACTTTATTTAAATAGCATCAAGAACGATAAAGAAAACTCAAAATATATATAACAAAATAGGTGAAAGACCTATATGAAAGGCACAAAAGAATTCTAGAATAAATGAAAAGGCACACCATATTCTTGGATAGTATTTGATTCTGTCTTAGTTGATTTTTAATAGTAATAATGATGATGATGATAATATATAAATAATAAATTTCAAAAAAAAATGCCAACTTTTTGAAAAACTAAACAAGTTGATCCCAAAGTTGATATGGCAAAATTATTCATTAAAAATAGCCAGGAAAAAAAAAAGCAATGAGGGAACACTAGCACTACCAGATATTATTATATATTATAGTGCCTCAGTCATTAAAACAATGTGATGCTGACTCATGAGTACGTGGAAAAAACCAGTGGAGTTGTATGTGATATCCATAAATAGACTCAACACATGCAGTTTTGGAATACTATACAGCTACGAAAAAGATGAAGTGTTCTATGTTGCACACATTTTGGAGCTATAAAAAAATCCAGAGGTCATATTGTTAATGTAAAACAAAGTATAATACAGTACACTTAACATTTAATATGCTATCTTTTATGTAAATGGGGAAAACAGAAGAATCCATTCTTTTTTCTCTTATGTACATAAAGGAACTCTGGAAGGATGTCCAAGGACAGTGGTTACCAATGGCAAGAGAGAGAAAGTGAGCAGATGCATGGTAAAGATGGGAGGGAAATTTTTACTAAATTCTTTTATATATTTTTTGCATGCTGAAGCATGTGATTGTATTACCTACTCAAAATACAATAATATAAAAGGAAATTGTAAATTGACAGTCAAGTGTCACCAGACATTTGAGTAAAGTTCCAATCTGAAAGAGAAAGATGAAAACAGCCAGAAAAAGGAAGTTGGAGTGAAAACGGACAATACAGAGAGAGCCAAAGACAAAAGCTTTAAGAACAATGAAGAGCCCAGAGAGATAAGAAAAGACGCTGGGTCTGTGAGATAGGTATGGTCTATCCTTAAAAAGAAACATTCAGAGAACAAGAATGAAGTTTGAAAATGAAAGCAGAAACAGAAATTCAATATAAGAATTGAAAATTAAATTTAAGAAAACTCTAAAAGTTTGACAAAAATGCTGAGAAGGAAGGTAGAAAATAAAATAAAAAAATTTTAGAATATTCTGTGGAATTTCACCATTCAATCAACAGACATTTTAGAAAGGGCGAAAGAGAAAACAAGTATAAGACATTGTCAAAAGAGTCAAGGTGGATAATGGAACGGACTTGGCCTGGGAAAGGGTGACAAGAGACTATTGCTCTTTCTTATAAGTTTGTCAAATTCACATAAAAATTGTGTTCATGTGTTATTTGGATAAAAATAAAGGAATTATAAAGTTAGAAAAAAGTGTAAGGAATAACAGAGCCAGGTCTAGCAGAACAGCTTGCAAAGTAAATAAATTATGAAAATGCTACTGCTGCAAGTATTATAACAAGTGCTTGATACGTGGGTGGTGAACAAACAAACAGTCCTTTGGTGGAATTATGTTTTTTAATATAAATTTGCCTTTTACCAAGTTTGTCTTGTTAAATATGTAACAAAGTATGGTCTAATGTCTAATTCATTTGAATCCAGAAAACACGTTAAAGGACTTCAAATGAATCCATTACAAATTTTAAACAAAAATCCATTGTCAGCAAAAGTGTCCAGATCTGTAGTTTGGAATAAAAGGCGGCTGTGTCTGTTCTAAAGAAAAAAGAGCAAAAGGAGAACCTAGAAGAAAAAGGTAGACCTCGTGTGTCAAATATTCCGTAAGGGAGAATAGTCCTGCACCTGAATGGTTAATCCACACACGACTGACCTGGGTAGTGAGGAGGCAGGTAGGAAAACCAAGCTACTTCTTAGGTGCTGCTGGAGTGACTTCAAGTGACAGAGTAGCTTGAAGCCCTAGGGTATTGATCCTGTCACCTTCCTGATGCACTTAGAGTTGCCTCTGAGCCAAATGACTCACCTGGGAAAGAGTTCAAGTGCAACGAACCAGAACCATGGTTCTCTGGAGATGAGTTGAACAGTTCTTCAGAGTGAGGAAACCCTGGGGAGTTTCCTGTTTCTTGACTTGGATCTCACCAAGGAAGCAAGCGTCACTCAAAATGGAAAAATAAATGATTTCACCTTTGTTGTTGTTGTTGTTGTTGTTGTAAAAGCATGAAAAAACCCAAACTAAAGGGAGGAAAAGAAATAGAAAGGTGGTGGAGCTTTTTAGTTTTTTTTTTTCTTTCCCCCACAAAGACTTGAAATCTTCTCCAAAATCTCCTTCACTGCTCTAGTGCCTCAAAATCATGTCCCCATTTTTCAGAAGAAGCCTGATCTTTCCAAGTCAGGAGAATGACTTCTCTGTTTAGCTCATGATCCAATGTGTTCTGACCCCAGTTTTCAAATGGATTTATTTGAGAAGTTTAGCAACTAGGTGACCAGCCTTCCTAGGGCCCATTTGACAGAGATGAGGCAGATCTATAAAAGCCTTACAAATATCATAGGTCAATGGCAGGAGAAAATTAAATGAGTTCTCTATTTTTTCCTCTCAAACAGAAGTCCAATTAAGGTAAGACAATAATGTAGCTCTTTACAGGCTCTCGGTAATGGGGATATAACTGCCACTGCTGGGTTCACATCCATAAATACTAATGAAGATTGCAAAAGCACCAGCAGCAACATGGCTCCAATTTTACAACCAGACCCTTCCTGAAGTTTCTGTGAACTAATCTGACGGATTGGAACAAAGGCACAGCTGAGAAGACAGAAAATGGTATTTCCTTTGAAAGACCTTGTTAGAGGGCAGGAGGTGAAGAAATCAAGATCCTTGGGCTAGAGCCAAGAGAATCGCGTACAACCATCCTGCAGCAGGAAGACAGGAGAGAATCCAAGTGATTCCTTGGCTCTCTAATGAATTTGCCTACCGATGAGGAACATAACTGCTGAAGCATTTCTGTGGTTATTTATCAACAGAGCGTAGCTGCTGGGCCCAGCACCGCTGGATGTGTGGGCTCCGTCTCAGGGAGCACCTAGGTGCGCGGTGAAGAGGAGTGTTCGAGAAAAGCTTTTGACAGAGCATAGCTTTCTTGGAGTGCTGAGACTTTTGAAAAGACCTCTCTTCAGGTCTGAGAAGTTAGCATGGCTAACACTTCTAATGCTTCATTACATATTTTACTGGTTTTCCTACCTGCATTCTATGTATTATGGCTGAAATTTTCAGCCCACGAGGCCATGCAGAAAGGAACAATCCACTCTTAAAATGAAGATTGTGGAGGCAAGGTATAGAACAAACAGCAGGGAATGAAAATTAGTGAGATTACAGTCATTGTCAACCCAGTTAAGGGGTCAGGCTCAGGACCTGCTTTTGCTTATTTTACTGATTTTAGCTGTAAGGCGCCCAGTGGCCACTGAATCTTTGGTTAGGGACCCTCTTCAACGAGAGCTAATGTAACTACCACATATTTTTCTCCCCACCCTTCCCCACGTCCTAATTCTGTTACATCATCTAAACAATGACTGTTTAGATTCTTTAAAACTTTTCATTGAAATACTACAGAAAAAGAGTAAGAATAAGTGAATAATCAGCGAGTGACAACCCATGTAACGTTAGGGATGTTAAGAATGGAATATTACCCCCTTATTCCTGTCCCCACCTGCCATTCCTTCTTCCCAAAGGTACCACCGTCATGCGTTTTAGTGTCATGAACAAGTGCTGCCTAGTATTAACTTTCTATTGATGTAGTAACGATAAAGTATGTATTATTTTGTTTATAACATCTGCTCAGAATTAAGTTTGGTGAGATTCATTCACGTAATGATAAGAAGCTATAGTTGGTTCATTTTATAATGTTCTACCACTTATTTAGCTGTGCTTCTGTTGATGGACATTCTCTTTTTTCCTTCCTTTTTTAAGTGTTTAGCTTATATGAGTAAGGCTGTGTCTTTAGCTGGGTTATCCTAGAAGCAAACTCCAAGATGAGATTTGGGTTCAAGTAGTTGATTTGGGGGTTCATAGGGGAATGGAGAAGTAAGTATAGACAGGACTGAGTCCTCTACAGAGAACCTGGATGAGCGCCAGTGGGCCTCGTTCCCACTGGCGTCCTTTGGGAGAGAGCAGGGAATGTGACCTGGGACATAATCCCACAGCTACTCACCATCTTGGATGGGATGACTTGACTCTCGTTTGTCATTGGTTGATGGCTGTTCCAGGGATAGTAACTTCAGGAATTGCAGCCTGCTTTTGGGACAGCCAGAGATGGCCCTGCAGCCAGAAAAAGCTCCCTGGCTGAGAGTCACAGATGTTTACATTAGGAAGCCATTGACATGTATGAGAGCAGTGAGTGCTAAGGGGATTTGGGGGAGGCACTGAGAGCATCTCCTGCATGATGCTATGACCATTCCAATACATGTGTGCGTTTCTGGTGTGTGTGTGTGTGTGTGTGTGTGTGTGTGTGTGTACAAGCGTACGCAGGTATGTACATGTATACTGTAGTGAAACTGCCATGGACATGAGTTCCTGTTACTTCTCTTCCTTATTGTTGTTGTAGCAGTTCCAGCAGAGATGTAGTGATACCTCAGACATTGTGTCATTAGGCTACCAGCTCTTCCTCTGTGCTGATGCAGTGTTCTGTACATTAAACCTTAAGGAAATTGAGTATAGCATCTTGGAAAAGTATCCACCGTGTGTCCGTCTCTTCACTAGATTCTAAACCTCTCTAGGCTAAGAACGATGTCTCATTTATCTTTGCACCCTCATCGTCTAAGGCAGGGCTGGGCACATAGTAGGCATTCACTCACTGTTTCCTAAGCTGATCGTTAGACTCATTAGACTGAAAAGCATCATCTCAGGAACTTAAAACCCATGCCAACGATTGAGCCATACCAGAAACCAATCAAGTATCAATCTTAGGAAATGGCTCTTTGCACTTGTATTTTGAGAGTTTACTGTGATATTATGCAGCCAAGGTTACAGGCCACTGGTCTAGGCCAGTGGTTCTCAGCCATGGGTGGTTTTGCCCCCCAAGAAAATATCTGCATTGTGGATGCAACTGTCTGCAGACAGTTTGGTTGTTACGACTCAGGACGGGATCCTGCTGGCATCTAGTGGGCAGAGGCCTGGGGTGTAGCTAACCAGAGCACAACACATAGAACACACCCTCACAACAAACAGCCACCCAGCCCAGAATGTCAGTAGTGCCAAAACTGAGAAACCCTGGTCTGTGGTAATACATGTTTGGATTCTTGGAAATATTTGGATAATCTCACACCTCTTTGTAAATGGAAAACACCAATGCCAGATACATTCTTTGTTGCTATAATATCCAGGTTACGATTACCTAGTCTCTTTTCCTTCCTACAGTCATTTCCAGCTGACAAAGTCCTTTTAGTATTCTCCTTCAAAGTCCTCTGCCTTTCACATCCGTCAACAGCTTTACTGAACCCTGTCCCCACCTCACTCTCATCTCTAGTACAGACCCTGTGTCACGCAGATCTCTGTGATTTTCCTTTTATCCTTTTTGAAAACCAGTCAAATCAGCTGGGTGTCTCCTTGCTGTCAATCACTGTGTAGGAAAGTAGTGATCTGCTGTGTGTCGCAGGGGCAGGTGTCGTGTACCCTTTTAGAGCAGGCTCACAGCCAGAAGAGTCGTTATCGGGGAGCGGGCAGTGGGGTCTTTGTGGGAGCTTTCTCCTATTGAATGCCGTGCCTCCAGCACAAATCTAAGCACCCAAGAACACTGTGACTTTGCAACCCTCACCAAAGGTTTTCAATTTTGTGCAAAAAATTTGTGAATTCTAGGACAAATTTAACCTGGCCTTATGTTTGAAAATGTGACTATGTCAAACATTAGAGCATAGATTTAAAAAAAATGCTTTCCCCAACACAATGTTAGATCGAAGTATGTGGCCAGGACTTTTTTTTAAAAAGAAGGCATCCGTTTCCCATTGTCTTGCCCTTAAATCACTTTGCCCGCTGTGCTCCACTTCTAAATGCTGTAGGAGAGTGAAACATGATAGGGACAGAAGGCGAAAACGGCTGGGAAAATCCCTTTCAGAGAGGTGACGGAAGCCCACAGTGCCAACTATTAAAACCTCATTTGACAGCTAGTAGCGGAGCTAATATTCTGAAGAACATGATCACGGTAGCAAGGATACTTGATCAAATGAGCTTTCTGTTTTTAAGCAAACAATGTACTACTGTATTTAAAAAGCCAAACAGCAGAAATTTTATTCAGCCTCAGAGGATGAACTTCCAAAGATAAGCACAGTGGCTGAGCACGCGGAAACTGCAGTTTCTATGGGAGAAGCAAATTAATTTCTATTCTCTCGCCTTACGCACGCCTGAACATGCATCTGACTCTCTGTGAGGTTTTCCTACCGGGAAAAGAAATGACTTCTCCTCCCAACATGCAGGTCTATTGTTACATTGTCATGTTTTTCCTGAACCACTGTAGCATAGCCTGGTCTTGTCCTCACCGAGACTGGCTGCATCCCTGAACAAGTGACCTTGTCAGGGCATCCAACACGTCCACACACTTTTAAAAGGTTCCAGACCCACATCTCCCTGAAAGGGTTTCTGTTCTGCTGGAAATAATTAAGGTGACAAAATTGAAAGTAATTGCTTTACATCTTTCACCTCAATTTGTGCCATAATTTCTATTTTGAATTATTCTAAAAATAAGGGTGCAAAGGGTATCATAAATCTGGCTATTTTGTTCCTTCTTAGAAAATATTCCTAGAAATTAATCAACCCCAGAAACCATTTTAGCTCAGATGAGTCTTCTAACTGTTCCTCCAATTGAGTTAAATTAATAAAGTAGATCAAATTAACTTGATGCTAGAGCCCTAACATATCCCTTAGGTGTACTAATTATATGTATTATATATAATTATATATCAATATGTTACATAATTAGATAATGTATACTTATATAGAACCTATAGCATATATTATATAACAATACACTTATATATAATATATAATTGTTATGCTTAGGGGATATGTTAGGATTCTATCACCAAGTTAATTTTATCTATTATTAAGTCATACATATAATTTTCCTGCATAAATTCCCACATTTCCCAGATGCCATTTTTATTGAAAAACCAGGGGTGGGGCATTGTTAACATCCAGGACTTTACCCCAAGTCATCCTTGAAATCAGAGGAGAAAATGACAGCATTTGCATATCAGCATCCAAACAGGTGTGTAATTCTGAAGGAGACATGACTATCCTGGGGGCGCTTCCACTTCCTTTTTCTTTTCCTCTTTTTTTTCCTCAGCAAACTTTCTTGTTCCCAATGTAACCAAGCAGGACCCTCTGGGGCCTTCCTAGGACAGACCCCTCCCCCATATCCTCTGCTGTAGCTCTTCTCTGAAGTACCCAGATAATACTATCTCATGCATATTTCCTAAGTTTTTCATATGCTGAAAACCAACTCCAAATGCTAGAAATTAACTACTTGATGATTGTGAGCACATGGCTCTCAGACCTTCTGGCGCTAGGGGTTGAGAATGTTGGCTTCTCCCTTACCTCAACATCAACCAGAGACATGCACGAGGTGATCACGTACCCTTCGACCCACCCCTCCTTCACCTGGCCTTTAAATATGCTTTGCTGAAACCCTCTGGGGAGTTCAGTGCTTTTTGGATACAAGTCCTCCCTGCCTGCTCCCCAACCCCTTCTCCTTGCTTGGCCCTGCAATAAACCTTTCTTTGCTCCAAACTCCAGCATTTCGGTTGGTTTGGACTCTGCATTGGGCACTCCAACTTGCATTCAGTAACACCAATACCCAAGCTTCCCATGTGGCCCCAAGCAAAACCAATTCCCATCCAAGTACTAGGTTCTGTTTAGGTTACCCCTTTCAGGGATGTTCATATTGAAAGAGACCATCGAGGACAGTGTGAAAGGCCATCACAGATACATTATTGATGATGGGGCAGAAGATTTGTCCAGCTTTCCTAAAATAGTATCCTTTGGGGGCAAAGGAGTACTTTGGTTCCCAGAACATGTTTTAGCCTCAGCCCTAAGGAAAGGGCATTTTTGCTGCTTAGTTTCCATCCTTTCCCATCTTATTTTTCTCCTTTACAAAAGAGAATCTGCAGATATTCCTCTACCTCCTGTGGCCGACTGATGGAGGTACCAAATTCTCAGGGCCATCCTCAGTCATCTTCATGCCCACATTTGCACATCCAGCCTCCAGGCGCTACAGACACGGTGGCATCTGCCTAGCAGCTGACCCTCCTCCGGGCTCTCTGTTCCACCTGCATCAGGTGAGGAAGGAAGTCCCAGCATTCACTACTGAGACCAATGGATGCTTGGATAAGAAGGCTTGGAATCTGCTCTAAAGATCCAGCCACTTAAAGAGGGACTGTGGGAAACCAAAGCCTTTTGAAAAAATTCTGACCTTTCCATAGTAGTCTTGCCGAGTTTACGGGCAAGTCTAGTCTTGCCGAATATCCGAGCAGTGTTGTAGGGGCAGGAGGGTGGGACGGAACTCAAGCACTTCCTCATTTATTAACAAAAATTGGAATTTGTTTTCTCTTGGCTGTGGATCCTTATGTGTTAGCACCCCAGAGGAGAAAAAGAGAAAGCAGGATTTGGCGCTGTTAATGACCTATTTTCCCTGTTAGTTCTAGCTTATTTCAGAGCTTAAAGAAAGAGCAATAAAGAGAGGGGAATGAATCTCAATAATTGGCCAAGGGGTTTCATGGCAGGTTTCAAATACCAAATGTTTGTTTTCTTTCAAGTTGGAGTTACAGGGCACATGCACCAGTACTGAGGGAAAAAAGACAGGGAAAAATTATAGAGGAAGCTGAGAGCATGGGAAGGGGGATAGTGAATACTGGCTGACCCATTTGTCCCTGAAGCTGGACACTGACTGCTGCTTGTACCCTCACTCTGGTTCTCATCACATGTATGGCAGGAGCAGCACCTCAAGTGACGTCTAGCACACAGGGAGAGCTGTGTAATAGGAAACCATTCTTATTACCGTGGACTACTGTCATAGCCTCCTAGATGAGTTTCTGTGTCTAGTCCTTCCCTTTTTTTCTCCTGCTATGCCTTGCAGGCATCACAACCGCCAGTATCGCATCCCTCCATTGCATGAAGGCTTAACTGGCTTTCCTGTTGTATCCAGAAACATTGAAATTTTTTTTTGTTGTTCTTTTTAGGGTAAAAATAAATGTTCTAAGAACAGAAAAGTTCTGTGATCAAATAACAAGCTGGATGAACCCAGCTGAACGGGTTTCATTACTGGATGCAGAGGTTAATTCTTAGAGCATCGAATTCTTGAGTCTGTTTTGAGAATCATCCAGGAACTGATAGGGTATATAGCCTTTCCCCAAGTTTTGGACTACCAAACTTTATTGTAATTTATTTCCTTTATTGAAGGATGCCTAACATCTTATGTATTGGTGTACCTTGGAACTACACCTGATCGAAAAAATTACCCCAGTGAATTCCACAGTGCAAATCTGGTCCACTCATCATTTGTATCTTTCACTTTATCCCTTCACAAGCCCAAGAAAACTTAACAGCCCCCTTCCTCTTTGCCATTACGCAGCCTGCACTTTCCCACCTGTGCAACTTAATTCATCCCCTGCCCTGTACTTCACACGCCCTTTCTTGTAAATGCTTGTAATATTGCTCGCATCCTTCAAGGCCAGCACAGATACTGTATCAGCGGCCCTTTGCTAGATCTCAGCTGAAAGTGTAATTCCCCTCTGAGTCCTTGTATAATGTTCCTTTGCTTTGGCATTTATCATCTTTCTCTCCCATTGTAATTTTTTTTCCTGTATCTCTCTTCCATTATGATCTTATCACTATGTTGTGAGCTCCTTCACGGCAGAAACCAAACTTCATTATCGTTCAAACAGAAATGGTAACCTGGTATCTCTAGGCTAAAATCAGCCTGAGAAATAAGTTGTTTTTTGTCCTTTCCTGTTTTTTCAAAACACCTGAATTAGTATCCCTTACTAAAACATTGAGAGCAAAATTTAGATTTTTTTTTTTTTTCATCTCCTGAAACAGAAAGACTGGGTGACCCTGGGCGTTTGTTGAGAAACAGCCATGGTTGGAGGGAGTTCCAACTTGCCCGCTTCCTCCTGAAGCTGGCCAGCCCTCTGGGTGATGTCTCTGAACTTCCACTCCTCAAACTATGCCTAATCCAGAAGAGGTTCTTGAAAAACAGTTGTTTTAAGCCAGGTGTAATTACCTTACAAATATCAAGGGAGAGGGAAGAAAGTCCTCCTAGTCAGTAAGAAAATTTTAGATTTTTAAACTTGCTTTTTTTCCCCCCAAATGAGGAGAGAGGGAGTAAATGAGGAAGTGTTTGGTGGAGAATATAAGTCAACAAATATGCGTGACCGTAAATGAACTCCCTCCTGAGGACCCAGAGCCCACGTATACACCTCTAGCAGACGATGATTCACCCTCAAGAAGCTGTTTATTTGCTCTGGGTTCCCTGTCTAGACTGAGAGCCCCATGGGGGTTAGGGTGGTCATGTGTCACCTTTCCCTAGAGTCTGACGTCCTGCCTGCTTGGGATCTTCGCTTCATCACTTACTGGTTACTTTACTACCTTGTGTTTCAGGAACCCCTAGGATTCCTGGGAGCATCAAATTGTGCTAAGCACAGTGTCTAGCATATAGAAAGTGCTCTGTAACTCTCGGCTTGGTTATTAGTGTCTGCCCTCTGGTAGGGAGTCCATAAATGTTTGTTAAATGGACGAGTGGACGACTGAATGAGTGAGTGAATCAGTGCCCACCATTGTATAGCCACTGTGTTGTCAGCCAGCTGCTTCTCTGAGCCTTGGTTAAATGGCTTAGGTCTGTTCAAATGATTACTCTAGGAACCACAGCTAATCCAAAACTCATAGTTCTTTAGATTGCAGACTTCACTGACCTAAATTAGACTAAAGCCACCAAAGTGTTTATAACATAATCTATTTCTTTCTAGTTAAAAAAAAAAAAAAGACTGCTCTTTATTCAGCCTATTACCATGGAGTGGATTATCTCTAATATTGTCCTCTTTTCCAACTTTGCAAACTGCTTATGACTTAACTGAATCCTGCCTCATCTGAAACCTCGCCTGACTGCCTCTGGTAGAACTGGGTGGCAGTGCACACATAAAAAGCTAGATGCAGGGAAGAATGTTGGATCTCTTCTGCAGGACATAATTTTGGCTATGGAAACGACAAGGAAAGAACCCATGACTTTGTCCCTCTGTGCAAGCTTTCTGCCGAAAGGCAAGGCCTTGGAGGATGTTGAAGGAGATGGATCCTGGAAGGCTGGAAACATTTGCTTTGGAGACTTAGTTTGGGTTCTGCTTTCCTATCTCTGTTCTCTTCTTTTAGAGTATCTGTAACATTTTTGCTAGCAGGGATTCTGTCTTACTAATTGTTACAACTTTAGTACCTTGCACTTAAAATTTTTGAGCTGGAGGAATGGATAAAGGAATCCAGAGGAGAAAAGAATGAATAATATGAGGCAGAGGACCTCCCCAAACATAATAGAAATGAATGAATAATAGAAAGCAGAGGACCTCCCCAAACATCAGATGATAAATTGATAAAATTCTTATAAACATATGTGGTAACAGTGTATTATTACCTGGTGCTATAAATATGGTCGTAACACCCTGAAGAAACCTGGTATATTTAGAGTTAATACTTTAAAACTTTCATCTGAAAACTGAAAAATGTTTGGAAGTGAAGTAGATTATCTGCTTGAATAAGGAGCTTAATACATCCTACCTAATGAATTTATCTGAAAAAACCCAATTAAAGTTATTCATTTCTGTTATCTATTTTAACATAGTGACTTAGAGACAAGGCAACACCTCACCTATCCATGTGAGCACCAGAGTTGAGATCCTGATGGAAGTCAAAATGTGCTCTGTGCCCACCCTAAGTGCAGATCTGATCCATTCCAAACAGGACGAGCCACATGCATTGCCATTTGTAGCCAAAATCACTGGATGTTTGAATTCTGACTACGCAGTTTTCTTCTCCACAACATTTATATCCTTCCCACGTGTTATGAGCCAGAAACCTTCTGCACATCAAAACGTGCTCTCAGAAAAGGGTGTGATTATTAGTTATGGAGACTGGAGTATAAATTTAAACTGCAGATGAGAGTTTGCTCATAGATTCCTTTTGTAACAGTCGGCAATCATATTGTAGAAAATGAAGGCTTTGTTCTAATGAATGGGACTGAACATGGTCATCTGGGAACAGATAGGTTTTGGAAGTGTGGGAAGAATACATTCAGGGGCAGCAGGGAACCTTGCTCAGCTCCAGGTTGACCTAGGATTTGGCTGATCCCATCCTTGCATGTCTACCTTCTCTTCCCATTTTATTTTAATTTTAGAGTACTTTAGTGGGGAGTGGAATGGGATTTGTGTGTGTGTGTGTTTATTTTGTTTCTTGTTTGTTTGTCTTTTGGCTTTATTTTGTTTTTGATGATTTTCACTATAGCAAGTGCTTTCTACTTCAGAACTGACAACAGACGACTTTGGAAGGAGGTGGGGATGATTTGTGATTTTGGCTGGAACATTGCACATTCTATATCAAACGCCTCTGAGTAATTGCACTGCAGAAATTGCGGTTTGGAGGCAAGTCCATTCTTTGGTTGCTGATCATAGCCATTGTGAATGTGTTTGTGCCACTGGGCCTGCTGGGCAGCCTGGTATTAGCTTCACCTCAGCCTCTCCATTTCTGATTGTTGCTGTTACAGTGGTCAGTTTTCAGTACTTTTCTTCAAACTGTTTGAAAATTGTCATTGGAGCATTTCTTTTGTTGGCTTTAGGGTGTATGATTGTCCTTAAATGCACTATCTGGTAACTCATTTGAAGCACAAGTAATAAGCAACAGCGTTTTTAAGGTAGCTATTGGAATGAATGCAAAGTCCTTTTTTTCAAAGCTTCTCTTGATAATGTATGATTTGAGAAAGAAGAAATTTGCAAAAACTTTGTTGCAGGAATAAAGGGGAAAGGTGGAAAACAATTTTTTCCCTTAGATCTCCTGCTTCCCACACATGTGTAAAGACGTGCGAACAATGATGGCTATTACTTTCTTTTTTATTTTCATCCTGTGAATTCAGCAAAGGGTATCAAGCATCTCTGGCTGTGATAATTGTCATATACAGTGAATATTCTTTCCAGTGGAGTAGTTGGAGCTGTTGGAGCAGGCTTGGCAGGGATACACTGTACAAGCAGATACATCTTGCAACAATGAAGTTGGCGACAAGTGTTTTGGGGTCAATGTGTGATGTCTGGGGGATACCTTAAGGCTTCTCTGCCGAGTTCCCATCAGAGGTCTGGTCAATGAGATAGAGAGCTGGTGCCCAGAAGAGAAGCTTATGGTCAGAAATGTTTATCTTCACTCCCAGGAAGTTGATCTCCATCATACGGCATTGCTGGGTCAGACCTTCTTTTATTGTTTATTGTTGTATTTAGCTTCTGGAATTTTAGATTTTGCTGGGAAGTGACTAAGGCTGCAGCTTCTGCTGGAGACTGAGACATTTTGCATATATGCACCTTCTTTTATTGAATAGTAAATCCCCTTGCTCCAGTACCTTCTCAGCCGTTGCTTCTATCATATGAGGAAGGAATCGTAAATTTGTGATTGCTGCTGCGTATGCATCTATTTGAATAGTGCTATGTATCCACTCTTGTGCTTGATGTACATCATCTTATTTAATTTAACCCAATAAAATGGATCCTTATTGACATTTACAGATGAGGGAACTGAGCGTGGAAGAGGTTGAGTCATGAAACTAGTAAGTGTTAACATCTCAGAACCAAACCCAGGTTTTTAGACCCCCGCATTTGTGTTTTAAACTGTGTTCTAGCCTATCTTACTCTGATTTTTGGGTCCCCAGTCTAGTTTACAGATTTGTTCATGCTGCTTCCCTAAATATTAAGTGAGTTCATCTACCCTAGTGATTTTCACATACTGATTTAGTTGTCCTGAAGGCAGAAACCATGTTGTATTCATCTTTAATATTTAGCACAGTAAGAGATACACAGTGAGCATTTCAATAATCGCTCGTTAAATGAATGACTAGGAATGACAATCAGGGCTGATCTTTTTAGGCAGTAAACAAACACCTTCACAGTGTGATTTGAAAATTTCTATAAATGAGTCATTTGAAAAGGAATTCATTTTTCTCCTGTCACTGTGGAAAGCAGTGATCCAGATTAGAAGGGATACCCTGGTCTGCAATAGGAGATAATGTCTAAGGACACAGGCCAGTGTGTGTGTGTTGAGGGGGGCGGTTTGGGGAGGGGTGGTGCATGGTGTACTTCAGCCGATCCAAATCCCTCTCTGGCTCTAGGCTGCATATCAGACAGTTGCTTTTGTGGTATAAGTGTCTTCTGGATAGGTTGAGTGTTATTGCTTTGAGCATCTCATTTATGAATAACTTGAGACCATATCTGTGAGTTTCAATTGGGAGTAATTTTAAAAATTGCACCTTTTTAATTAGGGCAAAGGGGGAGGTTGAGAAACTTTAGAAGGCCCATCTTCCCTGATTCACAAGCATTAACTCTTCTGGTAGCAACCCCAGGAGTGGCTTTCATTACTATGCCATTTACTTAAGCAGCTCAGGAAGACTACATTTATGGGCTTCCAGAGAAGGAGACTTTTCAGTCTAGTAAATGACTTTTCAGACTTTAGCTGAGATCACCCTGGCCCCCCACTGCTGCCTGACTCCATTCCCCACACTGCAGCAGGAGCAATCTTCCTAAAACCATCTTTGCTAGGTCCCTTCTTGATTAAAACCTTTCAGCTGGCTTTTGACTTCATGAAAAATAGTTCAAATTCCTCAACAGAAGACTTGATGCCTTTGACAGTGTGATTGTTTGCCCTCAAACAGATGCTTAACTACTCCCTCCTACTCCTTTCTTCTCCCCAACACATGTCCCCACCACTTGTCCCCAACCTTGAGCATTCTTCTGAAACTGTATGCTCCATTCCCTGAAAGTTCCAATTTTTCTTTTCTTTTTCTTTTTTTTTTTTTTTTTTTGCCTTCATTCCTTTGCACCTGCAGTTTCCTTCACCTGGCTCCCTCTTCACTTTGCTAATTCTTATTTATGTCTCAAGACATATATCATTTTTGGCTGACCCCCCAAAATTAGGATAAGTGACACTTCTTGGTATTGCCATAGTATTTGATTCTAACCTCAATTTATTCATGTATTTATCTAGCACCTAGCAGATGCTAAGGCTAAAGGTGTGAACAACATGCCCACGATCCTTGCCTCCATGGAGATTATCCTAGTAGGTTACAAACAAACACACATACTGTAACTTCAAATTGTGATAAGTAAGTGCTATGACAGAAAGTAAGCAAAGTAATGGTGGAGAGTATGATGGGTCATGATGGTTGGGAGGATTCTTCAGGGGAGTAATATTTGAGCTGAGCTTAAAGACACGAAGGAGCCAGATATTCAAGGCTCTGGAGGAAGAATATTCTAGATCAAAGGAGCAGAAAATACAACTTCTAAGGTTGGAACATGTTTGGAGTATTTGATGGACAAAAAGAAAGCCAATGTGGTTCATGCATAGAGAATAAGAAGAAAGTGGTGCAAAGTGTGAAGCTGGAGTGGCAGACAGGGGACTGGATCCTATAGGGTCTTATGAACTCTGGCAATGTATTGAGATTTTATTCCATCATCAGTGAAAAGTGTTCAGAGGGTATTATGACTAGATTTACATTTTTAACAGCTCACTATGTGGAGAATGAAATCCAAGAGCGTAAGAATAGAGATGCAGAAAACCGTTAAGCTTGTGTTTCAGGGATCGAAACAAGAGAGGAAGATGGATGGCTTGGAAGAGGAGTACAGGCAGTGAGAAGTGTCAGATTCAGGATATATCTTTTGAAGTGTCGCTCACGAACTGAACATTAGGAGTGATGAAAAGACAGTCAATCTTTGAATGACTAAAAATGTTATTTAAATGGACAGATGATGGTACCATTAAGTGAGACAGGTAGGGGAGTGGTTGTGTGTTTCTGTGTGTTTTGGCGGGGGGAGGAGAGGTGAAAATAAAGAGCTTTGAGTCGGATATGATAAACTTGAGATTTTTTTTGCTATCCAAGATGAGATGTCAAAGAAGTCATTAAATATACATCGATATATCAGCAGAAAGTTCAGGGATAAAGAAAAAAATTTCTTTTTGGTTTTATTTAGCTTTCTTATTCCAGTAATGACAGTTTCCTCCCTCAGTTCTTACTTCTGTGCTGTTTGTAATACTCTCTTTTTTATTGAAGTATAGTCAGTTTACAATGTTGTGTCAATTTCTTGTGTACAGCATAACGTTTCAGTCATACATATGTATACATATATTCGTTTTCATATTCTTTTTCATTATAAGTTACTACAAGATACTGAATATAGTTCCCTTTGCTATACAGTAAAAAACTTGTTTAGCTATTTTATATATAGTAGTTAGTATTTGCAAATCTTTTTTTTATTGAAATATAGTCAGTTTACAATGTTGTGTCAATTTCTGGTGTACAGCACAATACTTCATTCATACATGGATATACATATATTCATTTTCATATTCTTTTTCACCATAAGCTACTATGAGATATTGAATATATTTCCCTGTGCTGTACACCAGAAATTGACACAACATTGTAAACTGACTATACCTCAAAAAAAATAAATAAATAATATAAAATAAAAAGTTGTGGTGTATTTATACAATGGAATGCTACTTGGCCATAATAAATGAGAAAATAATGCCATTTGCAGCAACATGGATGGATCTGGAGAACGTCATTCTAAGTGAGGTAAGCAAAAAAGGAAAAGAAAAATACCATATGATATCACTCATATGTGGAATAATAAAAAAAAAGACAAAGCCTTTAGAACAATTTCTTTATCCTTAATTCTGGCCATCCTGATTATAATATGTCTTGGTGTGGGTCTGTTTGGATTCTTCTTGTTAGGGACCCTCTGTGCTTCCTGTACTTGGATATCTGATTCCTTCTTTAGGTTTGGGAAGTTTCAGTCATGATTTCTTCAAATACCTTTTCAATCACCTTTTCTCTTTCTTCTCCTTCTGGGACCCCTATTATGCGAGGGTTGGCATGCTTTATGTTATCCCATAGGTCCCTTATATTGTTTTCATTGGTTTTTATTTGTTTTCTCTCAGCTGTTCTGTTGTCCTGTCTTCTAAGTCACTTATTCATTCCTCTGCATTATCTAGCCTACTTTTTACAGCCTTTAGCTCAGCTTTTATCTCAGCAAATGAGTTTTCCAATTTTAATTGGCTCCTCTTTATAGTTTTAATTTCCTTTTTGATGTATTCTCTGTTTCTAAACACAATCTCTTTTAGTTCCTTTAGTACTTTGATCACTTCTTTTCTGAAATCATGATCTAGCAGACTATCAAGGTCTTTTTCATTGATTGTTCTTTCAGGGGATTTCTCTTGTTCTTTTAATTGGGAGTGGTTCCTCTCCTTCTTCATTTTACTTGTATCTCTCTGGCACTATGGATTATGGAGTACCAGTTACCTACTGTGGTCCTGAAGGGGTTTGTTTGTTTGTTTGTTTGTTTGTTTATATAAAGCAGATGTGGAAATAAAACTAAAAAAATGTAAAACAAAAAAAAAGATTTGAAAACAGTATAATAAGTAACAAAACAATAAAACAAAGAAAAGTCAAATTGAGAGAAATCTTTAAAAATTAATAAAAATTTTTTAAAGAAAATTAAAAGAGAATAAAAATTTTTTAAGTTAAAAAAATTAAAAATTAAAAAACCCAAAAAGGTAGATGTGTTCCCATGGAGACTGTGCAGCTTAGTAATTTTGTCAGGAGGTCTTCCTCAAGTATAGGTGGTTGCAAGTCTTCCTTCTGTGCCTTTTGTCTGCTATCCCTTTGGGTGGGGGTGTGGCTGATGTCATGGCCAGAGCCTGCCTTGGCTATTGAGCAGGGCCTCCTTTTTGTTCTGTGATTGTCACCACTCCTGTCCTCCTCCTGCTGCACCAACTCCGCTCTCTGGTTCCAGAGGCTCTCTGGTTCCAGAGGCCCTCTGGTCGAACCGCTGGTCTGTGCTGCTCCTGGTGCCTGTAGGCAGGTGGGTCACGCCCCCTCCTGACGTCATGTTCCTGCGCCATGCTTGGTCACGCCCCCTCCCGGTACTTGCGTTCTGGCGCCTGCCCTTGCAGATAGTCGGCGGGTGGGTTGTGCCCCCTCCCAACACCATGTTCAGGAGTGTTCTGGAGCCATGCTCATGCAAGGTAAGCAGGCAGGTTTCGACCTCATTCAGTGCTGCTCCCCGCACCATGGAGGGTCCGTACTAGGTAGGCAGGCTCAGAGAAAGCAGCCACACCAGCCCTTGCCCCTGCCCTGTGCTAGAACTTTGCTCCTCGTTCGTTTTTCTTAGAGGCGCAAGTTCACAGGAGCACAGGGCACGACGGTCCCCTCTGCCTGGGGCTATGAACAAGTCTCAGTCCCGCCTCTGAGGTTGCAGAGCCCCTGGGTCTCCACCCCGCCCCCACCTGGGAGCCACGCACCGGAGAGCATGCTGGCTGTGGCTGCTCCCTGCCTTTTCTCCCAAGAATGTGCCAGTAATGGTGCCCCGGGTCTGAGGAGACAAAGGCTATGCTGCCCCTCTCCCCAGAGTACACCAGCAGTGTTGCTTTGCCTTTTTTTTAAAACATATTTTTTGGGGGGACCCAGGCTGCTCTGATCTGTAAACACTCCCAGCCACAGGCGAGCAGCACCCTGCAGTCCGTCAAGGGTGCCTCAGTGCAGCTGCCCCAGTCCTCCGCCCAGCTCAGGCAGCCTGTTCCGGCCCCCAGCTGCTGGCTTGCATCACGGGCTGGGGGTCACAGAGACCCTTTGTGCCCATTTATCTTAGTTCTGTCTGTCAAGGGCTGCTCCGTGCAGATGCGAGCCTCAGAGGTTCCCCTTCTGTCCTGCTGGTCTCTTGTTGGAGAGTGGGAGACCCAGCGAATGAGCACTAGTCCTCCTTTGCCACTCCCTTCCCACAGGACTGGTCCTGCACTATTTTTCTTTTTCTTCTTTCCTGTTCTCCTATCACATTTGTGGCGTATTTTGTCTTTCAAAGAAAGTGATGTTCTGTCAGAAGTTCAGCAGATGTTCTGATTGGATGAGTGGGTCTGTGGATGATGCTCTTGGTGTATTTGTAGGAGAGGGTGAGCCAGGAGCCTCCTTCTACTCCACCATCTTGGGCCTTCTCTAGTATTTGCAAATCTTGGACTCCATATTTATCCCTCCCCACCTCCTTTCCTACCCCCCTGGAACCATAAGCTTGTTTTCTATGTAAGTCTGTTTCTGTTTTGTAAACAAGTTCATTTGTCTCTATTTTACATTCCACATATAAGTGATATCATACGGTATTTTTCCTTCTCTTTCTGGCTTACTTCACTTACAATGACAATCTCCAGGTCCATCCATTTTGCTGCAAATGGCATTATTTGATTCTTTTTATGGCTGAGTAGTACTCCATTGTATAAATAGACCACAACTTCCTAGGGATAAAGAAAATTTATTTGTGAATCATCATTACATGGTTGCTGTTCAATGTTAGGGACTTGATGAGATAACTCTAAAGAGAGAATTGGCAGGATGCAGGCTTGGGGCATCCCAGCATTGAGTGTGTGGACACGGGATGAGGAGAAGAAGCCTGCCAAGGATACTGAGAGAGAAGGGCCAAAGAGGATGTGGAATTGTGGAATCAGAGAAGAATGTGAAAGGGAAGAGAAGTCATAGAAACCTAAAGGGGAACGAATAAGGAAGTGAAAGGTCAGTTGTGTCCCAAGTAGGTTAGATTTATCATGATGTATTGCAGTTGCCTCTTTACTCGTGTGTACTTCCAGTAGACTCTAACTTCCTTAACTGATACCTTTCCAGCTTCAATGTGTAGGCACAGGGCCTAACATGTAGTGTGTTGCTTATGAAGTATTGACTGAATGGGTGAATGAACACAAAAACCCAACAAGGTGACAGCTGAACTCTTACTGGGCTCAGGAAGTCTGGGAAGTGCTATTCCTTGCACTGACTGCCAGCCTAAGTTGCACTTTAGATTTCCTGTGAAAGCAACATAAAAAAGTGATCAAAAACAAGCCCCAAACAGCTCATTGAATCAGATTCATTAAAAAATGAGGGACAGCATGACAGAGTATACCGTACAGGAGGGAGCTAGGAAGAATGACTGAGCTGTATTTCGAGTTAATTTTATATTCATAAATAAGATTGGAATCATAGCTCTGCTCTGATTCACCTCATTGAAAATGAAAAGGGAGAACTGAGTATTTCCCCACAGGAAATCTAAAACTGAATATAGCATAGTTGGTAATAGGATTTTTGCTTAATTTTCAATAATGTATCATTTTATAATTTAAAGACAGTCCTAGGGAGATACATTAGAAGGGACACACAGACCACTTAGGGTTCCTTGGAGAAAGCTACTCATAATTTTTAAATTATTGTGATAATTATTGGATAATGGGGAAGCTTAAAGCTACATCTGATCTACACCTTGAGAAGGTTCATTTCTTCTGAGCTCTACCTATATTTCCAAATTGGAAGAAAGAATGAGATATTTTTCTTTCTGTCTGTTACCATGCCAGCTGGTTTTTTGGTTCCTTCGAGAATTTCTTCATCCATTTCTAAATATTAGAGTAAGTCAGAGTTTGGTTCAATGCCTTTTCCTCTTTACTATTCCCTCCCCCCAAGCCATCTTATCTGTTCCCTGACAGTTGAAATACACCGATGATTCCCAAATTTGTCTCTAATTCAGAAATGGCCTCTGAAGTAAAGATGCTCAAATCCTACTGCTTCCCAGAATATATATTCTTGAAGGTAGAAATCGATGTCTGTTTTATCCATCAGTATGTCAAAGAGTGCTTGACACCCTATACTTTTCTTGATTTGCCCACTTAATTATTGAGAGTCTGTCTTTGCTGGAGTGCTCACTCTCCAAATCCTGCTTCTTTTTCAAAGCTCAACTTAAATGCTGCCTTCTCCATGAGACCATGTATCCATTTAGCCAGAAGTGACTTAAATCCCTTCTAGGTACTCATGAAACTTTATCTGACCTGCCCTGTGGTATTTGGCCATGGGTAAATTAATGCATGAAAGACAGAATTGAATAATTTCAATGCTCAACATACTTGTAATGAAAACCCAAATTTTTCTCCTCACTGCTCCAGTCTGGAATCTTTTCACTGCACTGGACCATTTAAACTTTTTATTTTTGTTCTTCTCTAACATGAGTTGGCAGTAAATAGGGACAAAGAGGTGGTTTGTGTTTGCTAGGAGATTGGATTACCTGTGACTAGAGAGACCTTTTATCCTGGATTAGCCCAGGACAGTCCCAGTTTATGTATGTTGTTCTGATGTAATTATTCACAGCACTCCCTTTCACTCAGAAGTGTCTGTGTTGAACGATAAAGTCTATATTCACCCAATTTATAAAGGTGTACAGAAGCACAGCCCTTGACAAATTTCAAAGTCCTTTGTGTACAGAAAAAGAGAGAGAGAATAGTAATACGGAATTGTGTATAATGTAAGTAATTTTCCAGAATCTGTATTTGCATATGATGGTGGAAACTTGACCGCCCTCATATCCTTCTGCATAAGGGAGGTGCTGTTTATTTTCTTAGGATCAGTTTTGCTCATTACAACCTGTAATATTACATTTGAATAGAAAACCTTGCTCAAAATCAAATGTACTGACCAAAGGTTATCTCTCATGGGCTGTTAAAAAAGCATCAAAGGAGGTCGCTGGCCTTTAGATACAGCTTAGAGATGTTCCAATAGACAAGCTCCCATATACATTTCAGCTCCCAAATTGGCCTTGTCTTCATAAGTCTTCTTAAGCATTTTCCTAGTGGGAAGGCATTTTCCTAGTGGGAAGTTAAGTTCCTAAAAGTATATACATGTTTTGTCCAGCAGATGGCGTGTTTGCAGCAAATTGTCCTTTTCTCCATCCTTCCCCGATACACCCCCTTGGAAATTAACCACCAGGTTTCTGCCAGAACCTGCCATATTCAGGGTGATATATGATGCCGTTAAAATAAAATATAAAGGTTAGAGAAAGATCAGTAATAAGTCCTAAATTGAACATAGATGTCAAGAAACTACCTCTAAAAGAGTCTAGAAATTAATAGTCCAGAATATGATGAAAAACCCCAGCTGACATCAAAGGAACCTCTTGCCTTCTTTTTAAAGAATTCTGTTTAATGCATAATTCACTGAGCCCATGAAACATTCTGGGAAACTTTTGGATGGATATCAGCCTTTTAATTCAAAATTATGCACTGGGGGAAATGGCTGGCACAGAAGGTGGCAAGCCTACTAGGTAATTTACACCAGCAATCAAATTGCAATTACAAAGGAGATTAAAACATGACTTTAAACAGCCTAACTCCACCCTCAGGGCTACTAGCTGTTTGGTAAACAAAGCAAGGGAGCCTGTAATTAAAAATTCTGTCCCTCTCCAGCTTTGTTAGGGCGAGGCTATGAAATTCCAAGGGAAAGGGAAGGATTTTTCCTTACAAGTAGTCTTGGGAGGGTAGCTTTATATCTTCCAAGAGGGATATTTCTTCTGATACTGTCGATCTCATCCTCTACTAGTTCTTTTTTTACGTTTATATTACTCTTGTTTTTTAAAGAGTATCTTGAAAGCTTTTCAAATCTGGGGACTGAATATAGAGGGGGTGAGTACATGCAGACTGTGACAGTGAGCCAGCTGTATAATTTGGGGGGGGCTAACTCCTTGGCATATACAGGTTTTATAAAGAATCAGTGTCATCTACGCACTTTTTTTTTTTAAATTATGCTTAGATGGTTTATAGTCTCCTTGCCCCTGAGGACCTTTAAAAAGCCATCTTGTCTGGGTTTGGGGGGAACCCATAATAGAGGGCTAGGCAAAATGATTTAGTGGGGAAGGTGACCTTCGCCTTTCTCTTCCCTCCCAGGTGCCAACTCCTCTAGATCCCATCTCTGAGTGTATTTTTTCAGGATATTGTCCTCAGCAATGCATGCACAAGTAGGATTCTAGCTGATAAAATGCTGTGTCTCTTGGGAGGTCTGGAGTTGCCAAAGAATTTTTCTCAATAGTGGAATGACATTCACATGATGGTGTGGCAGGTGGTTCTGCCAAAGAGCCCTGGTGACTAGGACATGTCCATACACATCCGACCCAACGTTCAGAACTTTAGCAGGGAACCGAGATGTGGCCTGTTAGATAACAGCACCCTTGTTTGTTTGTTCCCCATGTTCAGTGCTTAACACATGCTTTATTAATATCTTTGATTTCAACCAAGCCATTATGCTGAGCTGACCCCAAAGGAATGGTCACTCTAATGTTAACAATGCTGGAAAAATGAGGTTGATTAAAAACTCGATTGGTGTTATCTGAACCCTGAGGTGAATAAACTGATTAAATGATGAGGATATGTAGGACTCTTTTAAAGACATTTAACTCTGTTTCCTTGTAAGAACCTGACTGGACTCTAAGCAGATTGAGAAAGTAAGATATTTTGGATAATGCCCAAGATGTTTCATTTCTAAAGACCCATGAAGCTGGAAAAGTGTTTTCAGAGACTCTCAGAAACACAATTAATTACTGAGTTAGGCCCTTAGAGACAGGAAGTGCTTGAGGCCTGATAGGGACCTTTTATCTAGTTAATTAGCTTTACAGGGAGAATTTGGCACATTAAGCTGATGAGTATAGATTTTATTACTCAAAACACAATACAATTTATTTTTATGTTATACTTTTAAATTAGGGGAAAAATGAAAATAATCTTGGAACTCTGAAATAACTCAAGAAGTTCTAATAGTAATGAGGGCTGCTTGATTAGACTTCATTCTGCCCACCAAATTATATCTCCAAAGGAAAATAAAAATTTAAGTACAGTGCCCTTGAAATAGACCAAGTCATTCAAGATAAAGGGGTTTTGATGTTAAACAGAAGTTTATTTGTTCGAATTTTGCTGTAACAAATATACATGCACATGTAAAAAAAAAAAAGACCATTCTCCTTTCAAAAAAAATTAACTCAAGGGTGGGAAGGGATAGACTGGGATTTCAAAATTGTAGAATAGACTACACTGTATAGCACAGGGAAATATACACAAAATGTTATGATAACTCACGGACAAAAAAATGTGACAATGAGTGTGTATATGTCCATGAATAACTGAAAAATTGTGCTAAACACTGGAATTTGACACAACATTGTAAAATGATTATAAATCAATAAAAAATGTTAAAAAAACAAAAAAAAAACAAAAAAATTAACTCAAAATGCATCATGCACCTAAATATAAAATGCAAAACTAAACAACTTCTAGAAGATAACATAGGAGAAAATCTGGATGACCTTGGGTTTGGTGATAACTTTTTAGAAACAACACCAAAAGCAGGATTCAGGAAAGAAAAAATTGGTAAATTAACTTCATTAAAATTAAGAAGTCATCTGGAGCATCAGTGAAAGTGTTAGGGTTTGCTAGAGTTGGGTGGTGGGCACTTGGTTTGTTATGTTTTTATTGTACTTTCCTAGATGTCTGAAATTCTTACTATCAAAATAATTTAAACTAAAAAGTTTATTTGTTCATTTTATAGAGCAAATTGGTTCTCTATGTATGAATTAATTAGACTCCAAAAGAGCTGTCCCTAAATCCCTTTGGTCCTAAGTCCAAAGTGATTGAGGAGAGTTTATGCCTACAGTTCCATCATTGTTATAAACGTGTGAAGTGGTAAATAGGCATACTATTCCCTTCCCCCAAGGACTGATTTTTCCACATCAAAAATCGGCAGGGATGGGATTACCCTTGCTGTTCCCTGTGAATGCTGTAAAGAATTTCCCACCAGCTACGTTCTCCTTCACAACTTTGATGCTCACTTTGATTCTGTTTAGATTCAAATGGGCTTTAAAACCAATGAACCATCTGTAGCTTGGAACGAAAGTTTCAACAGCAACACTTTTATGAAGAGTCAGTTTTCAGTTCTTGATCCTAAGTCTGACATCTTTTCCAATTATCACAAGGTTAACAGGCATCAGAGGTAAATATCAACTCTGTAGCCCCACGCACCAAAGTTTCCCTGTTTGGTCAGTTGCTTCTCCTCATCTCTTGATGCACAGTTGCATCAGCACAGGTATGTGGGCTTCCCCAAGTTTTGAGTCATGCTGTCAGTGTGCAGTGGAACGTTCCACTGGTTAATCTCATGTGTGCATTGTAAAACTGGGCACTTTTATCAACACTTAAAACACATTATCTCACACCTCTTATAATCATATATCATATATATGTATCTCCTTACCAGCACTTTTAATGTTCTCACTACTTTTAACCTTTCAAAATGGAGTAAGCACTTTTCATAAAAAACACCATAAACTAAGGAGGTGCAGTGGTTGTGGACCTGATGACCATGTATGGCTGTTCGTGCCCTCATCTGGTTGTGGTTGAATGGGTACAATTTTTAATTCCAGATCATAACTTTGCTAGTCTGAATAAAAATTAGTATATTTAAAATCTGTAAGTAGAAAAACTTCAATTATATATGTTATATAATATACAATAGATCAATAGAATAGTATATATTTATTATATAAACTTCCTATTATATAGATAGGAATGTGTCTCTGGTTTCCCCATGTAGCAAATGAGTACAGCAGACTGAGGAGAGGGAAGAGAAGGCTGTCCGATGGGCATCACGGTCCCATTCACCTGAATTCGATCAAAGTGACTCCACTTTGATGCCTTCGATATTGTATTTCTTAGTGTAATACTGTTTAAGAAATAGTTCTGTTAATTTTGTTAAAGAGCTTGCAAACTTTGATTAAGTAATCTGCAAGGTTCCTTCCCATTTTGCTAAAAGAATCCACTCAACGAGAGCTCTTTGGAAGCCTCTCGGCATGTGGGGTGAGATGCGTGTGAGGGAGCACGAAGGACAGGGTTCAGAATGGGGGCATATTTGCCACGGGGGCATCAGGTAGGTACAAGAGTGTCATCCAAGCTACTGCATCTCCTCTCATCTACCTGCAGTAGTCCCCGGAGATGACACTTCCTGGAGCGTGGGGACAGTGTGGGAAGGCAAAATCATACACCTAGGATGGAGGAACAAAAATGGTTCAGAGTGATTTACTTGCTTTTATTGATTCTTTTAGGACAAGTTTAAAATGCCTTAAATTTCAAAGGTTGATCCTTTATATTGGCAATCTGAAAAAAAAATTTGAAAAGACATAAAGCTAAATGTTTTCTTTCCAGCTTTTCAGCAAATGTACTGTTGTCGCTTCCCATGAACTTTTACTCTAATGACAACTTATAAAGCAATCAGATGGCACTGCATGTGCTAGAAATAGGAATTTATGGTTGAAATAAGTTGCTGTCAATTTCTGCTGTCCCTTCTCTACTTCTTCCTTGATGTTTTCCTGATGGTGAAATTCACCTGAAAATAGATGATCTGGCCAATTTTATTGTGAGCGCCAAACAGGAAAAAGTGACATATTGGCCAGTGTCGATCAAAGATGCTCCCCACAGGACAAGAAACAGTATTGACTAGATGAAATTTTGATTAAGTGGGGAAAATGATCCATTGTTCCAGTGGTACTAAAAGATAAAGAAACTTTTTTTTGGTGATTCTGTGAAAAAAGATGAGAACTTATTCCAATAGGTGTATTTGTATGGAGCGTGTGTGTGTGTGTGTGTGTGAGAGAGAGATTAGTGTTTTAATTAAAATTTTCCTTAAAAAGAGAAAATTTTTTTCCGAGAAGGAATCTTTTATTTGATATATGACATAACTGAGGACCAGAGAGCTTGGATTACTTGTTCAAGGCCTCAGGGCTAGTTAATGTCACAACTTGGGGCAGACCTCACATCCCTGATTCTCTGTTCAGTGTATTTCACTGATTCCATAATACTCATGCAGTTAACCTTCAATTTGGGTTACCTTCTGTGGTTACCAAAGTCATTAAGCAAAGATCAGCTTCAAGAAAGAAGGTATTTCCAAACTGGCAGAGAGAATATTTTCAGTCAACACATTATGTGAAGTAGTTTCCAATTTGGAGGAACCAAACCAGATTGCCCTGTCATTCTCAGTGACGTAGAGCTAGAATATTACACTCCATATTGTAGTTTCAACAGTGTTTTTCTTCCTAATAAAACCAGTAAGTGCTTATACATTTCTGGCAGAATGTCATTTTTAAAATTTCAGTTTTTACCCGTGTTACTCTTGAAAACAAGATTTATGTTTGCTAGGTTCCTGAATGTTGATGATGGGTGTCAATATTTTCTTTCTTGAGAAATATTGAGCAGAAGTTTTTAGTATCTTGACCCTTTGACAAGGGATGAGACTGAGTAAACCATTATAGGCCAGAATACACGTAGTTTTCCCCAGAATGGAAAAGTCAAGGTCATCGTGAACCAGAGAGCAAGAGATTCCATCCTTGGGCGAGAGGCAGTGGCTGTTTGGGGATTTGTAAAGTCTTTCATATTACACATGTGCAAATATTCACCCAATTTTAAAATATCTTATTCTTCAAGTTTCTCTTGAGAGGGCTTTCTTGAACTACTCCTGCCCTTTCCTTAATCCCCAGTTGGAATTTGCATTACCTTCAACTGTGTTTAGTAAGTACAGATTGTTTGCAGATTGCCTGTAAGTGGTTTAAAAATCAAATGAGAAACTGTATGTA
Source organism: Camelus ferus (assembly GCF_009834535.1). Lineage (NCBI taxonomy): Eukaryota > Metazoa > Chordata > Mammalia > Artiodactyla > Camelidae > Camelus > Camelus ferus. The sequence continues at coordinate 66,735,882 of NC_045702.1, forward strand.
CAAGTATATTTTTAAAATGTAAAGTACTGAACAAGTGATTCTATTGCCCTAACACCTGTGCCGCAGCCCTTGCTGCATCCTGCCTCATACTGCGTTCCAAGATGTATGCTGGCCTCTCCCCTGCGGTTAGTGGTTGTTCAAGGGTAGTGGTCACATCTTTTCTCTCTGTCCCCTTTCTGGTGTCTGACATAAGAAAGATGCTTCAGTAATTGTTGCAGAAATGACTTAATACTTTGATCAATGAAGCCCATAACATTTAATGACGGTGCTGGCATTAGTAATAAATATTATAAGGACTGAAGTTGGCCACCTTACTGTCACTATTATGCACAGGAAGTAAAAGAGGCCAGGACAACGTGAGGGTTGCCTGAAGTCACACAGTTGGAGTAGGGGCTTTGTGTTGTGGGGCAGACAGGTTTACAGAGGAAAGAGTATCCTATAATCACTATGATATTCAGAGCTTAGCAAACATGACTCTGTGCTTTCTTTTGTTTTTGTAGAGATGATCGACAGTTACATGGTAGGAAGTATGGATGGACAATGTACATCGTTATCTGGGTAAGTACTTTGGTCCAGTTTTGAGGCTGGAGTAGAAAAATCACAACTTAACTATGAAAAGTAAATTCACCTGTGCTGTGTTGGTAACGTGCAATAGAATTGATTCTAGTTCGAGTGAAGTACCCTGGAGATTTTAACAAAAGGTTTACTCTTGTGAAATTAAAATGTCTTAGAATCCTCAGAATTTACAGAAGATTTGTGTTAGGATGTCAACCTTGACAGGCCTCCTTAGGTTTCTTTATTAGCTTTTCTGATAAGCAACCATAATTTTAAAATGTGCCCTCTTCTAAATCTTTGCTCTGTTTCTGGTCACTTCTCTCCCAGAGCTTCCTGCTGGCTTCTAATCTAACTCAGAGTAAAAGCCAAAATCCTTAAGAGGTCCTCTGGGATCTGACCCCACCACCCCTCCAGCCTCACCTCCTCTATCTCTTCCGTGCGAGCTTCATGCAGCCACGCTGGCTTCTTTATCTCCTCTAACATGTCAAGCAGCCGCTCGCCTCAGGCTCTGTTAGTCTCTTCCTGGAAATGCTCGCCCCGTATGTCCCCATGCCTTGCTCCCTCGTCTCCAGGTCTCTGCTAGCTACGAGAAGGTTTCCCAGACCCTCTTATATAAAACAGTAACTCCTCCCCCTACACCTGGGACTCCATAGTCCCCTCCCTGCTTTATTTCTCTCTGTGTGACATGCTGTGTATTTGCAAGCTTATTTACGGAACATAAGCTCCACAAGGGTAGGGCTTTTGCTAGGTTTCATTGCTTAATTGATTGGATTTAGAGCTGGGGCTGATGAAGGGAAGGTCAGCAATAAATCTGAATGACTACATGAAATTGACCTGGTTCTTTCACGTCCACTTCCGATCCCACTTCCTTCAAGAAGTCTCCTCAGTGTGAGTGGAATGTGGATTCCCATCCTCTTTGACTACAGCCCCAAGTTGTAGTCCTCCCAGATACAGGAACACCTTAGTCATATGAAAGGTCAAGGACAAAAATACCGTGTCTGCTAGTTCTCTTTGGCATTTAACATATCTGTAGTGTTTCTAAAATGTTAACAGATGAGTCCTGGAGTGGTTTTGGGATCTGCGTCAAGCCACACAGCCATGCAGTGGCACGTCTAGAAGGTGAACTTGGTGGATTCCATGTCTCTTGCTCTCATTAGTGTGGATATTCTCGTAAGGCTCTCCAACAGCGAACATAACCAGAGGTTTTGCCTCCAGCCACTCTTGTTTCCTGCTTTATTATACTGCCTGTTCCCTTGGAAGTTGAGGGGATGTGTCACTGAACAATGAGCAAAGGACATGAACTCTCATTCAGGAGGGATTCTTTCTCTTGGACCTGGGTGAGTGAGTTCACCTCTCTCACCCTCCATTCTCTCACCTGTAAAATGAGAAATAATAACCTCTACTCTTCATTTATTAAAGTGTCTGTCAGTATCCTAAATATTGCTACAATATTTTAAGTAAGATTATAATTTATGAAGAAAAATGAAAGAGTAGACTTTCCTTTTCTTTCCCCCTATTTAACTACTGGATTAATTCAGCAGCAAAAGACTCTTGCAAGACAAAAGACAGAAAAGAACTTAATAAATTTCTGCATTGAAAAGGAAGGAATTAAATAAAGGAGAGATTATCCATAGGATAAATTCAGAGGGAGAATTTCGGGAGGCAGGAGCAGTGCAGTGACCCATCCCTGGAAGCAGGCATCTTGCTTTCCTTTTAGAAGCATTTTATTTATATTTTTGGTTTAAAATATTTCTCGAATTGACACAGACTTCTTAATGAATAAAAATGAAGAGGATATAAATAACTCCATTATCCTATCCAAAAGCTTAATTTTTGATGACTGAGACATAATAAATTTTTTTTTGTTTTCTACTTTTGTTAAAATTGAGATAATCAAAGATTAAGGTTTTATTGGATTATAATATTTTAGGGACAGAGAAGATTTTTTTTTAAGTACCCCAAGAAGCTGGTATAGGGCTACCACTTGATTATTGCTGATTGGATGGTTTATAACAAAACTTTGGGACAGAAAGCTCCTAAAAATAAAAAGTTCTAATTTATGAAAGTACCAGTAGTATTTTAAATTTTTTTAGAAAGAAAACCTAATTTGTGATGTGTGCTACAAAACAAACAACCACAACTACCCAGCAATAAGAACACAACCAGAAGAACATCCAAATACATTAAACCAGCCCACAAAATTATTATGACCTTGGATGGAAATTCTGGAGTGAGCATGGAGGTTTATAATTAGAATGAGAAAATGGGGAAAATGGGGTGGCAGGGAAGAAAAAGGCAGTCTTAAACAGCATTTAAGACACAGTGACCTGTAGCCTGATTACTTTTTTTTGCAATTTACTATTGATTCTCGGAAATTACAGTATGATACTGCGAATATTGATCTAGTGCAATTTGATGCTCTCAGAGGAAGAAGTGAAGTATATAATCTGAGTCCTCTGCTATGAGTCATTCTTTATTGAAGACCCCATTATGGCAATTAATGAAGGAGTTAACAAATTCCTTTCCGGATAACGAACATTTTGGAGCAGTTGTTAATTCTTACTGCAACTGCACACAGTAAGCTGAACCCAGTGACAAGGGGACCACACCCTTTTTCTAGGTACAAACTTACTCTTTTCTCCTCAGGCAGCAATAGTGGAAAATAACACATGATTAGGAAACAGCCTTAGGTTGGCTTTGAAGGCTACTTAGCTTTGCAAATTTGAGGAAGTCAGTCGACTCCTTTGGGCCTCATTTAAATCTTTAAAGTAGGGGAAATATTTACTCAGCTGACAGGATTTTTGTGGGAATGGATGAATGAAATATACAATGGCTATTGTCAGGCAGGGAGCAACCATAAATTCTGGTTTCTTTTTCTTTTCATCCCTTCTTCAGATGAGAGCTTTGTTGGTTTTTGCTGAAGTTCAGGGTGAAGACGATATAGGTTAGTGACCAAAAAAGATATGATTTAGGAAAAATGTATACATTGTTTTAGAAAGGGACTGAAAAGGCACATTTCAGATTTAATCTAAAAAAATCAGGTCAACGCTGTTGAATTCTAGTTTCCAAATGAGCTCTGAATTTCATGCAGGTTAAACAGAAATGACACATTTGAAAAGTTATTAACATGCCAGTGTGGAGTGATGACTTCACCTAGAAAATCTTCTTCCTCTCCTCTCTAACAAAAGCTTAGTCTTGTCCAGTGTTACATCTTTTAGGAAGCCTTTTCTGAACTCCTGCTCCCTGTTGATCTCTCCTTTGTGTCTACTTGTCCCTCTCTTAAGATGCCAAAGACCAAATGCTGGTATACGTATCACAACTTCATGTCTATATATCTCACAACTTCTTTATCCAGTCATCTCCCAGCACATCACCATATGGACAGAAGGGACCCCACACCTCACAGCTTCTCCCTGAAAAGTGAAGGGTTTGGACCCAACATCTAGAGACGGAGCTTTTAAGATTCCCATCTAAAGTAAGAGCCCCAACACACCTTGCTTTGAAGGCCAACAGGACTTGTGTCAACTAGACCTGCCAGAATACAGCAAACAAAGAAGCAGTTATTAAAAGGTGTGAGCACTTGCTGCAGCTACCACTCCAGGGCTAAGTACAGACGGAGCAGGCAAAAAAGGCCCACCACCCAGTTTCCTCCTGGAAGGAGCCTAACTCCATGCTATGAATGAATGAAAAATCAGAGATGAAAGAGGAGACATTACAACTGATCGCACACAAATACAAAGGATCATAAGAGATTATTACTGACCAGTCTCAGAACATCTAATCTTACTTGGGTCAGTGGCTTAGTTTGTGTATGAACATAAATTTGTATTTGAGATGTTATTTTGCAAATTCAATATATGGTCAACTCCGTGGTAGCAAAATTTTTTATAGTTTTTTGATGGAATTAAATTTTTGAATATATTTCATAAATATAATATTGAATATCTTCTGATTCAAATAAAATATTTCTGAAATGTTATTTAGTACTATAACTTCTGGGGATTCCACCACCTTATCAAATTCTAATTCACCTTAGACAGTGGAATGAATCCATTACGTCTTAGTTTTGGAATCAAACAGCCAGATGCAGTGCGTGCGTTACCTCAGGTACAGTGCTAAGGGTTTGGGGGAAAAATGTGAAGAATGGCATTGTAACCTTTCCTGGTGATGTCCCACGTGGTGACTAAAAATACTGTGGGCTCCTGTTAAATGTTTAAAGTAAGAGGGAGGTTGGAATCGTGACCAGCCATTGAGTTCCTCAGCCATCCTCCTCAGTGCCTGTGCCTCAGGGTCTTACATCAGCTTCCTTCATCTTCAGAACCTGGACTCACTGCTCAGGTATTATGAGAATTTTGCTAGGTTCCTAGGAAGGTTTCCGAAACCCAGCTCTGGAGGACTTCCCATAATCTGCTGCTCCATTAGGTGACAATCTAATCTTTTAAAATCTTTTAGAGAAAAGTCTTCCATTTCAGTATACGTTTGTCAGCCTGGTCAGGAATTTTTTTCTGAACCCATTGAAAATACTTCCTTTCTCTAGGTTGGTTTTCGAGTGTTCTGTGGAGAGTGAGTAGTGGCACAAGTGTACAGGGAAGTGGAAAAACGTGTTTTCAACTCAACTGTGATCATATTTCCAGAGGTTAGAAACCTTTAGAAGACTAGGCTATTGTGGGATGACACCGGGTATCCCAAAGGTCAGGAATGGAAGCTAAACTTATTTTTAAACTATATTTCAGTTATATGTATATTTAAGTGCTTTGAATATTTTCATCAGTCTTCAGACAGCTTTACTGGTGATGTTCTTGTAAATATATGACAGTGTCCAAAAGTCTGGAAACAGAGGAAATAGCATATTAACTGTACTTTTTTTCCAATCAGCAAGGTGGTCGAATCCATTTTTTTCATACTTTCTTGGGGATGATTACGTTTTCCCACGTCATGGACAGGACGGCTCTTAAAAATGGATCAAGATAAATTAAACATGATAAAAGAATTATAATAGTAATAATGACAACTATATGATAATAATAACCAGCAGCAGCAGTAGAAAGCTCAGGCCAAAGTGGAAAATTAGGTTTTCTAGAGGCTCCTGTTCTCTGCAGTGTGACCTGAAAATGAGAATCATTTCTCAAGCTTCGAGGATACCAGAGCACGGACGCACGGCGCATAAACAAATAAGTGACCACAAGAGTGGTGTCCTTTGGGGGTTTAGATCTTATTTTCGTGACCCCAGGAAGCAGACCAGAGAGAAAAGGGGGGAAAAAGTCCAGGATATTTATCTTTACGTTTTGCAGATGCTTTTGATCAGCAGAGCTGGAACAAGTTTCTGTGCTTTTGTGGGAACTACAAATGTTCCGGGGGAGGAAGCGAGATCAAGAGCACTTTGCTCTTTCAGGGACTTCAGAGCCCATTCATCTAAAGATGTGGCCATTACCATTTTGGCTTCCTCGCTGTGCCTTGGATGGCCCTGTACTTTTCAAGAGGAGAGCCTTGCTGGGTTAGGGCCAGCTCAAACATATTCCTTAGAGTGCAGTGTCCCAGAAAATCTGCCCTTCCCAGCCCAGGCTCTGTGATTACAGTTCCAACCAGGGGCGAACTTTGTACCTACTGGATGAGTCAGATGCCGAGGTGAATGGGGCAGCGAGGCTGGAATGCCCATTTTCTGCCTGTGCCCCTCTTTCATGTGTGGAGAATTGTAAACATAAGAACAAAGCCAGAGCATCTCCATGAGGCTCTAGGTCTCTGATCTCAGTAGACTGTCTATTTGCGGGTACCAGGAGATAAGTGTGCCACCAAAAAAAAAAAAAAAAAAAAAAAAGGAAATGAAGAAAAAAGAAAAGCAACTAACAAACAAATGAATAAAAAAAAAATCTGTCATGGCTGTGTGTCCTATGATCCATCCCCACTATGACCACTGGGACCAGTAGTAACAAGGAGCTGTCCTCTTGGTTTGTAATTCAAGCCCTGGGAATAAGATCTGTTCAGTGAGTTTAGATTTATTTTGGGCATAAGATACACAATGATTTTCCAATCCAAAACCAAACTCAAAACCAAAATAGAAGACAGAACTGAGGGCAAGACCCTGAGATTGCAGCCCCAATAATACTGCTTCTATACTTTGAGGCTGTTCTGGTAACTAGTAACTGATGTCAGCTCCATGAAGCACGGGCCACATCTGTCTTGTTTACAGTTGGGTCCCCAGGTCCTAGCAGAAAGTCTAAAACTATCTGTGGAATCAGTGACTAAATCAGGACCTTGGGGGTTTGCTCTGTCACCTATTTATTATGTGATCTTGGATAAATTTCCTATTGTGTAGAATTCTCAGTTTTTCCATTCTCAAACATTTTAGCCCAGTTCTGTAACTCACACAAAGGAACATGGTGAGTGTTATTCCCAAGAGAACGCTTACTGGACGCTGGATATGTCTTGGAGCACCTCTGCAGTATGTTTGGTAAGTGGGAGCTCTTTCTTTTTTCTTTTGAATTGGGTGTACTCTGGCTACCACGCCACCCTGACAGCTGAGTTGACTTTCATGTACTTCAGTAAGTGAAGATCATAATGCTGACATCCTGAAGCTCCACTCTGTCGAGTGAGGAGTAGAAGCAAGTTCATCTTTGAGGGGGACTTTTGTAACTCTGTGATTTTAGTCTATTCCATTTCCTGGAACTCGTCTCAGAATAAAAAGTGGGAACGATGGTACTGTACTGTGAACGCGCGAAATGACAGTCATACTGCCTTTCTTTCCGTGTTTAATAGCCCTTTCTGTTTTTAACTGTCTTGGGTGGTTTAAGCTTTCCTTTTACATGATGAGCACATGGAATTTTATTCAAAATCATTTTGAAAAGTCACATGCCAACAGATATAATTCTCATTTAAATGTTTACTTTAGAATTCTGGATGACGTGGTTCTTTCAGATAGGACAATTCTACTAATAAAAAGTGCTCTGAAGCTTTTTTTTTTTTTTTTAAATATCCTCACGTTTAGATTCTAAGACTCAGCTTCCAAAATTTGGGTTTTATGAATCAAGTAATGGAGAAAGTGGTCCAGGTGTATTAAAGGGATCATAAGAAGGAGCACCAGGAGAAACATACTTCAAACTTACTTATTGATAGTCTTTCATTCCCTTAGTAAAGCTTCCATTAATAGTGTGTTTCAGGAACTGTGTTAAGTGGACCAAAGTCCTCAACTTCCCAAAATACCGTTGTATCTATTAAAAGCAGCACTGGATTTGGTGACCTGGATTTCAGTCTTGGGCCCTGCCACTAACCAGAGGATGATCTTGGGCAAATTCCTTTCAGTTTGGGGGCTTCGTCTAGAAGACAGTGATGACTAAGAGATCCAACGCTAATGCTAAGTTGTTTTCAGTTTGTCTCAAATACAATGATAGGACATAACTAACAGTTAGCGCTTAGGTTAAAAAAAAAAAAAAAAGCAAGCCATTCTGCAAGTCATATACTTTCCCTTCTTGAAACTCTTTTCTTAATGAACAAAATACATGCATTGCATTTTCATGAAAAGAGTCATATTATAGATCTTCTGTTTTTTTCTCATTCCATCTTCCTTCAGTAAATGTTCATATAATGCCCACTTTGTACCAGAAAATGTATTGGGTATTTGAGATCAGAGATGAAACATATGTTCTCTGTCTTGAAAAAGGGCACAATCTGATAACAGAGATAGAGAAAGAAATAGGAGTTTGGGTGTTACGTGCTGTTCATAACCAGCAAATATTTACTGAGCGCCTATTATGCTTGGGCTACATCAATGAATAGAACTGATGATAATTTCTGTTTTCATGGAGTTTAGATTCAAGTGTGGAGATCCAGCAATAAAGAATGAGCATGAAAATATTAAATGACATGGTATGAGAGAAAGAGAAAAAAATCAGGGTGTTAAAAAAAGTAGAGCAGATTAAGGGGAAATAGGGGCACCTGTGGTGAGGGTCGGGGGCCGTGCACTGCCATCTGAAGAAGGATTGCCAGGTAGGCCTCAATAAGAAACTAACAGTTAAGTAAAGCTTGATGGAAGTAAGGGAATTTATCAGCTATAGGGATGGCTGGGGACAGGGCATTACAGGAAGAGAGAGCTGGTGGTGAGAAAGCCCTAAGTTGGGAAACAAGGGTTGCAGGAGTGAAATGAGCAAGAAAGAGAGCAGCAAGGGATGCAGGGGGTGGATCAGGTAGGACCCTGAGGGACACTGTAGGGACTTTGTGAGTGACATGGGTGAACTCCCTCAGAGGTTATGCACAGCGGCATGACATGGTCTGACTTCCGTTTCCTAGCTGTTGTTCAGAGAATGGCTTGGAGGCTGGGTTGGAGGTGGGCAAGAGTAAATCAACTAGGAGGCTATTACAGAAGTGCAAGCTTGGACCAGGATAGTAGCAGTGGAGATGGAACAAGTGAAGGTGCTGGATAGGGCAGAAGGGGGTGGGATGAGACTGTACTAGGTGGAGGAAACAGCATATACAGAGGGCACAAAGGCCAAAATAAAGGCATGATGTGCGTGGTTAACACAAGTCGTCTTAATGGAAGGAAGGGTGAATGCTGGTTGTATGGCAGGAGTCTAGAGAGGTAGGTAGTCGTGATAAGTGATCTTATGGCAGGAGAGTTCGTTACTTAGAAGAATCTTTAACTATTAATCTTTAATAATTCTGCAATATCTCTTTTGCTAGAGGAATATTCAAATTGGGTTAACTGCAAGGAACATTAACGTTGGCCAATGCTAGAACTAGATAGTAGAACTGTACCAGGGAACGGAGGAGTGCTCTTGGGAGGCTTAGCTCTACCATCCTGCAAGAACTTGAGCTCAAAGGAAACCGGCTAAAACTCTTTGCCAGAAGAATCCTGGAGTAAATACGCTGAATACAGACAGATGGTTAGAAGAGGACTTTTTAGATCCATTGGAGCAAAGATTGTGTACCTTTTGCTAAGCGTTCACTATTGGGCCTAGTCCATGGCCTCAATATTCAAGATAGAAAACCAGAGATACTATTCCAGAAAAAAAAAAAAAAGGTAAAACAAACCTGCTTTTCAAGAGCTAACTGAGTGAGTCTTATTTTTTTAATGTACATAGTTAGCTAATTTAGCAACTCGGCATCCTTCCATAGTCAGGCATTGTCTTGTCCAGTTCCCACTCCTATGCATATTCACCTGGTGGCTGATCTAAACTCCCTCTTTTCTGTAGTTTGAATCTGTTTTTCACCCTTCTATTCTCTTCAGAGGTGGAGAATGACTGGTAATGTTGAGCAAATTGAGAAGGCAAAAATAGCACTTTGTGGTCAGGTCTGCACAGCCAAGCTAAATTGCAGAATCAAAGTCAGTAATTGAACAAGGTAGATGAAAAGAAGATACTGTTGTCTTACTTATCCAAATAGTGGCCTTACTTCTTCACTCTTCTTTGCTACTTAAGACTCAGTCAGTGAAATGAAAGAAAATATTTTGCTTACAAAAAACACCTCACAAGGGTTCTCTGAACTTTTCTTTATATTAGCTATTGATGAGTGGATATATTGTATACTTGCATACTAAACAGTAAGGAATAAACTAGAATAACAGGGTTAATTAACACTTGTGGTGAATAAAGATCAATGATTAGTTACTCCAAATGTCTGAATGAGGATACTTATCCTATTCATCTTTAATAATTAAGTGCATTGTACTATGTACAACAGCCAAGACATGGAAGCAACCTAAATGTCTATCAACAGATGACTGGATAAAGAAGCTGTGGTATATTTATACAATGGAATACTACTTAGCCATAAAAAAGAATGGAATAATGCCATTTAGAACAACATGGATGGACCTGGAGATTGTCATTCTAAGTGAAGTAAGCCAGAAAGAGAAAGAAAAGTACGTATGATATCACTTCTATGTGGAATCTTAAAAAAATGACACAAATGAACTTATTTACAAAACAGACAGACATAGAAAACAAACTTATGGTTACTGGGGTGTAGGGGAGGAAAGAGATGAGGAGGGATAAATTGGGAGTTTGGGATTTGCAGATAGTAAGTACTATATATAAAATAGATAAACAACAGGGTCCTACTGTATATATATAAAACTCAGCCACTATGCTGTACACTAGAAATTAACACAACATTGTAAATCAACAATCAAAAAAAGAATTAAGTGTATTGTAGGTGCTATTTATAGATACCTGAGAGTTCATGAATATTTAGATAAAAGATATTCTTTTTTACTGACTCTTTGGTCCAGTCTTATATTCTGGAGCTGTCAGTGGGAACTGATCTGGGATTTTGAGATAAATCCTGAAAAAAAAAATATATATATATATATTCCTATATATTATACACCTGTGGGAGTACAGGGCACAGTAAAGTTTTAATCTTTACCATTTACAGTGGTTATTCTCATGGTAAGAGATGGTATCCATTAGATAAATAGGAGATACTGACAATTGATTTCCACTACTTTTGGCTCTTTCTGGGTAGCATAAAAGATGTGCAAAAATGCAGGCTGCTAATTTTTGTGCTTGTTTTCAAGGCTAGTTTAAGGGTTAGAGTTCTAGAATAGGAGCCAATTGTCATGGGGTCTTCTCTCAGTACTACCAGTGATTTTTTCAGGCCATTTGACTTCTGAGTATTTATCTACAAGGGAGATGTGAGAACTGCCACTTGCTCCAAGTATAGTATGATTTGAGCGTACAAACTTTCATGTCTTGGATGATAAATCAATTGAAACAGAATTTGCAGACTAGAATGATGCCCCAGTGGCATGAAAGATTATGAGCAACTTAGGCAAATGAGAGCATTGTATCATTGCACTATATTTGGCATCAAAATCTTTTGTGCCTGATAATGTTACGTACCATTTTATGATTTGAAATTAAGCTAAAATCCCCAGAACCAGTACCTTAATGGGCTGATATCACATGCACCTAAGAAGAGAATGCAGTTCTAAAGATTTCATGCTTTTTATCTGTTAGTAGTGCATTGAAATGCACTATATTTAGAAATATTTAGAGCATATTTATAAATAAATGAAGCAGTAAAAGCCACTTTGCATACACCTTTGGCTGTTCACCTCTGTATCAGAATGACTTCTGTCAGTCTTCAATTTGCTTATATTCAAGCTCCCAGAGAGTTTCATCTCCTAACATAATTTGAGAAAATCCACAGCTGTTAATGCTGACATGGAAATGTTTCTGTACAGCAGAAAAAAATAAACCCAAATGCCTGGAAATCACCATGGTCTGAGTATCTTTCCCTTTCCCTCCCTAATTAGGCTCTGGGAAAACAGTGACTCTTTTCTCTCACCCACTGGGAAAGTTATGAGACTCTTTTGCTCAAATCACCCAGAAGGAAAGCTTTAAAGTTCAGGGTCCTTAGAGAGTTGCCAGTTCTGCTAAAGAAGATTAAATGCCCATATCACATGTGTCATATCCTACAGCTAATAAGAAGAAAGACAGCAAATGGAGCATAGCCCACATGGAGGCAGCTACCACAGATCAGCCCAGCCTAGGGGGCCTTTTAATTTTATGTGGTGCACCAGACAAGATATTCACTCAAAAATAAGTAAGAACATGAAAAAGCCATCATATTGCATCTTGGCATATTTCACAGTTTGAATCCGAAACACAAATTTCTGGGTCGGGGGCAGAGGTATTTGATTTATCTTGGATGCCACTGTTTGCACCATGGAAGATGATGAAAGGCTCCTCGCTTACCTGTGAAGTTGATTTTCAGCAGGTAATCCTTGTACAACTTCTTCCCATCCAGGATCTTCATGGCGTCGCAAAGCTTGGTGGTGTTGGGACAGAGGGTGCGCTGCATTTTGTGCAGGGCGTGGGCCATGGCGTAGACCGCATTCACCACAAACATGATCTTGGATTCTTGCTCGTAGTTGCTGTTATCGATGGCCAGGTGCTTGTCGCAAGGACGCCGGTGGTTGCGCTTGGTTTGGAGGCTGCACTGGAACTTCTGCTCCCAGAAGTCCCGGAACCAGGGGTTGCGGTGGTTGTTGTAGGGGTTGAGGCTCTGGAAGTAGCGGTCGAACTGGCGCACAGGCTGCGAGGCCAGCTCCAGGGTGATGGCGCCGTAGGCCACGTGCTCGCTGCCCTTGACGATGCTTTCCTGCGCGCCCCAGCCATCGCTGGCCACCCAGGTGAAGGAGGTGTTGGCGCGGCTGGCGGCGGCGATGAGCTCGCGTGAGTCGTCGCTGCGCATGAAGAGGACCACGACGCGCGCGTTGGGCTTCTGCAGCAGCTCGCGGATCACGCTGTCATAGGACTTGCGGATGTTGGAGCGCCCCACCTTCTCTGATGTGGCGATGCAGATGTTGCGCATGCGGGCTTCCTGCTCGAAGGCCTCGATCCCCGTCTCTCCGTAGTCACCCTCGGAGGCCACCGTAGACACATAGGTCCAGTTGAAGAAACGTAAGATCTCGGCCATGGCTTTGGCCTGGTAGAAGTCGGGGGGCACGGTCCTGGCAAAGTAATCATAGCGCGACTTGTCGCTGAGTTTGGCACTGGTGGACGCAGTAGCTTATCTGCGGGATCTGGAAGAGCCTCAGCAGGTTTGCCACCTGGGGGAGGGAGACCGGGAAAGTACCATTTTTAGAAACCCAGAAGTAAATGAGTGCACGTAGAAAATGAATGATTCCAGGCCTTTATCCAGCTCCCTTTTCACCTCTGTATCATTCAGCTTTTCTTGACGCTTTGCCAAAAGCTTCCCTGCGTACATTATTTTTAGTATTAGGGAGCTGGTTCCAAGCTCCATGGTAATTCATGTGTTGGGAAAAGACAAAGAGGAAGTAGAAAGAGTCCTCTCTTTCTCCTAGACTTTCTGCTAGACCCTGGACTAGGATCAGTCCTATTCAGGTGTTCTCAATGGGGAGGCCTTAAGTTTCTGGGGGCCTCTTATAACTCAGTCATACAATGAACTACAGTGATTTGGCCAAATTCAGTTTTTAGACAACTTGGCTGGAGTTGTATAGAAAGAGCCTGGGTGTTGTCTAATTCTCACTTCCCCCTCTTTTGCTGGAAATGGCAGTCTCTGAAAGAGTTTAATTTGGGAACTGTATGCCACATGGACAGTCCAAATTAGACATTTATTATCTAGGTTAAGCCAAAAAAAATCAATTCTTTTTAGTCAACCCCAAATATTTGGCATGCACTTTTCTGAACTTCACAAGAGTTTGACCAACATTTTCTCTGCCTTCAAAAAAATTCTGTTTCTGTTTGCACTATGGGAAAAGAAAGCATATAGATACTATTCTTACAGTATTTTTGATTCAAAAGCAAATAAGGAAGTATTGAAGACCCTGTCAAAAAAAGAACTATGTACTTTAAAATGTTTAAAGCATATTCAGAATACAGAATTTAAATTTCTTATAATTGACATGTCAATAACAGAAAATGTTCCACTGTTTTTCTTTATTACAAAATAAAAGGAAGTGACACTAGCTTATCAAGAAGCATTTTATGCACAGAATATTTGCATAAATATATATTTAAAATATGTAGACAGATTATATGTAAATCTGATCATTAGTTTGTTTTTATTTTTCCTGGCTACGTCACATTTTTCTGAATATTTCTATCTCCATCCTGACTAGTTAAGTTATATAATATATGAAGTAGCCTTTAATCAGAAACAACACTGAATTTTCCAACATCCTCTGTGAGTACTTTGAAATGTTCCTTCTGGAAATTGTGGTTTCAGGTTTATATTTGACATGTAGGAAGCACAGCTTGAAATAGGCAGCTGTTAGCAAAGAGCACGAGTAACATAAAACAAGTGACATCTGAGTCCTGATTAATCATCATTTCATCTGGCAACAGAAACCAACAGCCAAGTTCATACACAGCCACACAGCATGTTCTTGGAGATCTGGCCTGCTGTAAAACCAACACTTGATGTAGCCCAGAGCTATCAAAAATGGTTTCTATATCTTTTCCAATCCTGATACCTCTCGCTTCACTACAGATAGAAGAGCAAGAAAATCTGGCATTTAGCATGCAATATAATGCAAATTTAGGACCCATATCTTTCTTGCTTTGGTGTATATATATATATATATTTTGAATATGTATGAATTTGGGGGAGTAGAGGTGCGTGGATGGGTGGATGGGTGAATGATGCTAGCATCCCATTTATTCTTTTCTCAGGAGTATAAACCGTGAACAAAACTGCCTCTACTGATTCATTTGAACATGGAAGTGTTGCTTGTTTACTCAGCCTGATTGAGACGGCCCTGTCATTACTTCTGTACTGAGTACCTGGCTTCTTCTGGAGGTAAGTACCACTTGGCGGACTGGTGATAAGACTGGTCTGTGCAAAGGCTAAGCTTGATTATGGAGTTTCTGGGTAGTACTGGAGATGCCATCTCTTTTGAATGTTACAGTTTTCTAATCTTAAAATTCTATTCAGCAGGACCTGAACCCGTCAGGGAGGCAGAAAATGCAAGGACCTGAAAGACGCAGCTTTCAGGCAGCTAGGAAGTACAGTGAAAGGGTCCTAACCTGCCAAAACTTTCTTCTCCCGGAGGAGTATGAGTAGTGAGAAGCTGCTTTAGAAAAACGTGCTTGTCTTTTGACTGATAGGGTCCTGTGGCTTCATGTCCACAGCTCCAGGATATCTGAGAACAATTTACAAACAAGGTGGACTGGACAAGGGAATGAACGAGGTGCAGAATAATGGCAATATGGGAAAGATTCTCAAGAAGGGGTACCATGAGCTGGACCATGTTTGGAAGGGTAGTGGGTTAGAATAAAACTGCAGCTCTTACCATCCTTTTAAGGATAGTTATCTCTCTCTGTGTGTGTGTGTGTGTGTGTGTGTGTGTGTGTGTGTGTGTGTGTGTGTGTGTAATGAGCTGAAACATGAGAATGGAGCACTAAGAAGGAAGTATAATTTCAGTTGTATCACCTGTATTAAATAGCATGGAGCAATCATACAGCCAAAGTTACGCCATTCAGAGTTATGTTAGAAACACGTGTAATGGGAATGAATGATAGAACAGAGTGGTGAAATACTCTTAGCCTGGTGAACTGTTCATTTTAAAATTAGTTTCCTTCGATTGTAAGAGTAAAAATCTTAATGTAAAAAGCAAAAGCCACACAAATCAGTGAATTATAAATCTTCCTTCCTTTCCCTCCGTTGCCCACCCCAACCTGAATTCTAAAGAAGAATAAAGTTTGTGGTTTGGTTTGTGCGTTTTCAAAATGCATTTATGCTGTTGTAAAACCAGTTACTATTGTACCAGGTATTTATAGGTATATTTTCTCCTTTGATAGTCACACCTGGCTTTTTTTGATGGCTATTATTATCTCCACTTTAGAGACACAGAATCTGAGTTCTGCTAGATGAAGAAACTTGTTCATAATCATACGGTTGGCAGGTAGGGGCAAAATCAAGATTTAGAACTAGGTCTTTTGACCTTCAGGACCGTGGCTCTCCTCCCGTAACCTGCTGTCGGCCCTCTTCTGTGTGATTATGAATCTGAGGTGTGAAGTACAGAAAGAGACCCAAGTAGAAAGAGAGTGGCAGGAACTGAAGCAGTATTGTGATTTACATCATGGCTCACCTAATTGCTATTAAGAGCTTTCTTTTTAACCTAAAACTTAAAACTAGGATTGGGGGATATTCAAGTAATTGTCAGCTGGATGTTTCCTGTCTCATTTGCCTCAGAACTGGGCATCTGAAACATTCCTGACTTGCTTTACTGGCCATATGGTTTCCTCTTTGAAAGCGTGAAGAAATAGGGGGACTCCTACATTGGACATCATTTTAAAAATAAAAGAAGAACCATTTTAGGATGGGGAAATAATGTAAGCTTTTGGAAGAAAGCTACCCAATTCTAGTATTAGTAGGAGTGGAGGAAGGAAAAACAAGATCTAGCTATATATGCTTTAGGAAGAGAAGTTTGAAAAGTAGAGAAATACTTCTCATGGTTTGAAACTCTGAAAAGGTATAGAGCTTATTTATTAAAAAATAACTCGGAAAATATGTAATGGTCTCAATAAGACAGAAAAGACAAGATCCCAAAGAACGCACTGTGTTTCTAGGCTGCGTGGGGGCATTCAAGTGTGGCAAGAATGAGTACCAGGGATGAGTGCTATATGTTTGTTGGGTCCTTGGGCAACCCTGTGGTTGACATAAAAGATTGGCATGAACATGTGAGAATTAGGGAGGCTCAAGAACAATGTGAAAATGGAGCTAAGTGAGTTTTGTTGTCCTTACGGTTTTTAAATTATATTCCAGGAGAAGATGTGGTGTGAAGAGAGAGAATCGCTGGTTGGGGGAGTTGGTTCCTGGTGAGTACAAGAAATACACCACCCAGTCCTTCTTGCTTCCTGATTCTCCCTAGTGAGAATATTCCCTAACCTGGAAATGGTGATCCAAATATTTGAAAAAGTTCTCTCACACCCAGGTAGGAGGGAAGACTGAAAGAAAAGCCCTTAATCCATTGTTTGCCTCTAGCTCTGAGTTTTGGAGGAAATCACAGATTAGTTTGTGTAATCAGTAAAAATCTCTGAGAAATCAATAATGGTAAGATTGTTAGAGAGGAAAGGAGTAAGGGCACCTTCAGGAGCTATAAATCAAGAATAATTATAAATCAATAACCATGGTATATTTTGGTAATTTGCTAAAATAGACTTTCCAATAAAGAGTGCACAAGCACTTAGAAATGAATGAGACAACTACTAGAAATCAGCATGGGTTCAACTAAGAATAAATTTCACCAGAATCTTTGAACATTAATTGAACTATTTATGCAGGAGTTGTAGCCATGGACCATGACTTCAACAAGGTATTGGTGACAGTACTTGGATTGTTGTGAAAATGGGAAAATGATAGGAATTGGATGAAAAAGTTCAATATACCAAAAGACAACAGTTTGGAGGAAAGTCTGTATGAGGTGATTGAGTGAGATTACATTTTTATCAATGACTTTGGTAAAAATAGAAATAAACTACAAGATCATTATATTTTAGTGCTAGAAGGAGCCACAAAGATAATCTAAGTTTTATAGGTGTGGAAACTGAAGCACACAGAGTGAAGCAACTTTCCAAAATTTGTACAACCATTAAGTGAAAAGGCTAAGATTAGAGCCCAGTCTCTTGATTTTTTCAAGGGGCTAGTCTCCTTATCTGGCAATAAGGTGATACTATATATAAAGAGATGGATGTCTCTGGATTTAAATTAAAATTACACAAGTGCAGAAAGAATAAGAAAATCAAGGAAAAAATAAGGATACAAATGCAAAGGTCAGTGTTGCAAAAATCCACCAGAAATCCAAGGGCAGCAAAAGTCAAAGAGGGGTAATGAAGTGGTTTACTCTCTTTAGATTTGAATTTAGATCCACTGTTGTAGACATATTATCTCCTTTAATCCTCATAACAATCTTATGAGGCCGATACTACTATTATCCCATTTTACAGGTTGAGGAACTGAGGCAGAGAGCAGCTAGGGATCTTGCTGAAGAGCTCACAGGTGATAGAACCAGGATTTGATCCCAGGAATTTTAAACGATGCTCAACTTCCCACACTTTTTCAACCCATCCTGCAATTCAGACTCTTAACCTCTACCATTTATGGTTCCGCTTATTACAATGTAGCAGCGATATATTTCAAGTTATAATGTGTCTGTCTTTTTTCATTTCTGAAGGCACTACTTCCTTGATTGGAGGACCATGAGAAATCATACCTTGTTATTAAATGTATCCTTCTTCATTGGTCGGTCTATGCGTTGAGGTGGCTCCAAAACACATTTGTTTACTGGCTAACCCTCTACAAAGGTAAGAACAGTTGTCTAAGAAACCAGGGGAAATTTCAACTTGGAGTTTGAAAGCTTCAGGCTATAAATATCGTGATCAGGTTTGGCTTTATGATTTATGTGAGAAACACAAAGACCTAATGGCAGAGACTGTGACTTCCTAGGGCCTGGGAGGCTGCGTGCAGGTTTCACAGAAGCCTGTCCTGCGTGCAGTGTGTGCTATCGTTTTATGTTCAGTGTTCATACTCTTTGGGGTAGCCACTTTCTGGTGGTTTGAATTTATCCAGAACTAGGTATTGCAATGTTTTCATTGTAACCTCTCAAGTCACACATATGTTCCTTTCTTTTTTTTCTTTTTTTTTTTTGGCTCGAGGAGAAATGCTTTGGATGCTAGGCTTGGCCAGCTACTACTACATTTTCCAGCAGATGCTATGATCTGAAATGAGTATTTTTGTGTTTTTCCCATTTCCATAGCTGTAAGCTGGAGTTACTTAGGATGGCCTTCGCCTGTAATAGTTGTCCAACAAACCAGCGTTACATGTTGTTGAATGTCTGCCACCATTTTCCCATTATTTTTCCCTCCAAATGAACACAGCTCTATGTAGTTTGTCCCATGCACTGTGTTCTCAAATCTACATGCCTTTGTACATGTTGTTCATTGTGCTCATGATGACCTTTACCACCTGTCTGCTCAGTGAATCCATTCCAAGGCCCCTTCTCGGAGAAACCTTTCTTGACACCTCATTTCAGGCTGAGCTTGCCCATCTTCTGAGCCCTTGTCCCTCCTGGCACTAGGTAGTTCCCTCATGGCACTAATCAAAGCGTATTGTGATTTCTAGATCATTGACTCATTCCTCTACTGGAGTGAAACCTCTTAAGGACAGGGAATGTACATTGTTAATCTCTGTTTCTTTGATGCCTTGTAGGGTAGAGAGATACTCCATACTGTTTGTTAAGTAAATGAGTTGATGAATGAATTGATAGTTTGTTGCTCTTCCATGTAAGCTGCTCTAATTATAAGGATAGGTTTCTGTGGAAAAACAACAACAACAACAACAAAAACAAAATACTAGCTCCCTACCAGGAAAGCAAACTAAAGCTCCTCTCAAATACTACCTATAAAACAATATTCTGTGCAGTGTGGGTCCTTTGCTAAACTGTCAAGTTTTCACCAAAATGAGATGACATATAGACAGGCAGTTTATATGTTTTCATACTGCTAAAACCAATTGTTCCAAATTATCTCTATGTAACTGACTAGGAGTATACAACAGGAAGTCAATGTCATGGCAACTGGATCTGGCCATTGCATCAAGCCTCTTTAGGCTAGAAAACTGCCTTTTTGTCTTAAGGAAAACAAGTCAGGGCCTTATCCATGGAGCCTTAGTCCTCAAATGACATAAACCTCACGTAGGAGTCTATAAACTTATACCTAAAGGAAAACTTCATCAGATGAACCCAAACTAAGGTCTACTGGCCAGATAAGGTTTTTCTGGAGACAAAGGCATTATGTACAAGATATATAAGCAGCCAAACACTCAGAGTCACATCAGTTGTTCATATCTTATTCTTTCTTGGGAATGTCTTTTCCATAATCAATAGCTGATTGTGGAGTGTTGCTTCTATGGGCATCCAGACCATCCTTATTCACTGTTGGCAATTTTGAGTTCAAGACCATTTTTATTAGGGCGTTTGACTTCTGATGTTTTTTAGCAAGTCACGAGGACGCTTTCTTTTTAGAATTCCAGGTGTCTTGCTTCATTTCAGTGATGCTCTCTGATCATGGGAAGAAAAGTGTATGAACTATGGGAATGAGCTCGGGCAGTCTATTCTTTGATGATGTGGAAAAAGGGAATACAAATTGGAAATTTCAGAGTTGCCTATGAGCCGCCACATCCTGTGGTCACTCTCCCTGTTCAGTATAGCCACGGTGTCCCCATTTCAAACATGATCTTTGTACCTTCTGTGGTGACACAATGCCAAATATTTTGTTTCTTCAGCAGAAGACAGAAAGAACTCTACAAGTTAGAGTCTGGGAGAAACACATTTCCCACCAAAGTAATTGTCCACGGTGAAGATGCTTTCCAGCACTTCTGTCATTTTTGGCTTCTGAGACTGTGCTGATGCTTTAAAGGGACAACAATAGCTGGTTTTTAGTGGACCTCGGCTTAGCTATAAAAATTCCAGATATAAAGAGGCATCAGATGATTACTTGCCAAGAAAAGTGCTGTCTAAAAAGTGGGACTGTATACATGTGAAAAAGTAAGCCATTGCTGCTGTCCTGGGAATTAGGAGACTTGATAATAACCTCGATGGATTTGCCTTTGCATTTGGTGCTGTTCACATATCTCTTTGGGGCTGTTTTCTAAGAATAAGCCTACACTTTTGTTTTTATCAGACATGCAGTGCTGAATGCTTTGTTTCATTCTTTTAATTAAGTGATTATTTATAAGCCTGGAGGAGTACCATGGAGTGCTGAATTTTGAACCATCTGCTGCCTCCTAAGCCAGGTTATTACATGAGGCAAATTTTAAACGTAATGGTAAGAGACCTCAGTGACTCTCCTATTCGGATTGATCACATGCCATTATTCACTGTACACCATCCCAGATCGGCTTGTATTTTAAACTGGAACTGGAGGTGGGGTACAGTTGAGAAACTGCCTGAGGAATTCAAGCTGTTCACATCCCATGAGTTATCCGCTCATAAAGGGTACCAATCATATTGTCATTGCAGAAAGGATTAGTCACTTTTTTTTTTTTTTTGGACCACACTACCTGCAGCTCATCTGGGACTGTTTTGCATGGAAACAGCCGACTGGAACCCATGTGTGAAGGCCAGAGATTAAGCTGGATTTAGGAAATCATATAATAGAGTGTGGCAAATGCCTACACTGTTTAATCTGCCAAAGTCACTGATTCTTACATGCCAGGAGCCCAAAGAACACTCTATTCAAAGATGTATATTGTCATTCCCATTAACATGACTCAGTCATGATGGTTTTACACAGACATTCCAGACAAAGGACTCCTTAATCATGGCAGACATTTTCATAAATGGCTTGAGTTAACCCTGATTTCTATCCCTCCCCCCTCCTGAAATCATCACATGCAACACCTGTGGTTTGCAATCCAGATAGATACTTTCATCTTCTTCATTTGTGACTAAGGAGTTTCTGAATAGCAAGATCACCCATTGTGACATTTTCGTCACTCATCACTAAGGCTGAGATGCTATGCTAACCACATAGGATCCCTTGAATCACATTTTTTTTTCCAGGAGACTGGCCTTCTAAGACATGTCAGGTTTCTTGTCGTGACAGTGCCACTCCACATTCAGCAAGGGTCTGTCTTGCTCCCTTACTAACAGATCAGAGTCTCAGGAATAACTTTGTTTCCAACTAGACTTAGCCAGTACTTAGAAAAGGAACAAGAAGGTGTTTTGCCCACTGAATCAGTCTTCCCCTGCTCTTTACTCCCCTTTTCTGCCGTAAGTTAATTTTCAAGAGAAGTCATGGGTCTGAATTGGTTTGAGTTGCAGTCCCTGACAATAAGATCAAAAGGTCTCTGGCATAGCTGGTCCAGTGTGCGTTAGTGTTTGCCAGCAACACCTGAGAAAGGATGATTCCAAGAATGACTTGATACCAACAGACTTGCCAAAAACACACCCTTTAGTGCCTTGGATATTGATTTTTGACAATGTCTCTTGAGGATTTAACAGCACAAGTTAAACTAATCCATATTTTCCTGTGGCCCCTGAAGTCACTTGGATGAAGTATGATAACTATAGTCTTATCAGTAAAGAAGGCATTCCTGTCCATTTTGATTGCTAACCAAAGTCCAAAAACTGTTGAGTATGCCCTGGGAGAGCGCTGAGGGCTGTAGCCTAATTTAAAAAAAAAATTATCATTTACTTCTAAGGTCCTTTGGCAATAATTTAGGGCAAGAGTTATATACCACATTGTTTGTAGCAAACAGAACCATATTATGCATGGTTTTCCTGTTGACTGTTCATTACTTCAACAGAGCTGTCAGTTACAAAAGCAAGTCGTATAGCTGTTCAGTGCATAGTATTGGAATCAAACAGGCCAACACTGGAATACCAGCTCCTTCTCTCACTAGCTGTGAAATTTGGGCAAGCTATTTTAATTCTTAAACTTCAGTTTCCTCTTCTGTAAAAAAGGAATAATAATAATAGTCTCCGGTTTGTGAAGTTGTGTAAGGATTAAATGACAACATGTGTGAAACACTTAACTCACTGGCTGGCACATGGTAAATGTTCAAAAAATGATAGAGAAGATGAGACTGGCTAATCCAGCAATCATTCATTCAGCAAACTTGGATCGATGCCAGTTTTACAAGGCACTCTTTGCAAATTCAGGTTTTTCTAAGATGAGTATTGTACCGCTACTACCCTGGTGGGACACAAAGAAACATGCCAAGGATAAAATTTTGAGATACAGCTACATGCACAAAAACACAGGTGAAGGAACAACTTCAGGTGAATCATGGCAGGCTCCCATATAGAGGTAACATTTATACTTGATCTTGAAGACCAAGTGAAAGTTGACCAGGCAGAGAAAGGGAAAGAAAGTTTTCAGGCAGAAGGAAGAACACAAAGATGGAGATGGTAAAAGGCACATTTGCTGTAATTGTATCATATGGTTCAATATTATCAGCATACCCAGTACCCTCTAGGGATTAGTAGGGTGAGGAAGGATAGAGCCACTGTGGCTGGACTGGTAAGTATTTTATACACTATGCTAAAGAGTTTGGATTTTATTCCTTAAGAAATGAAAAGACATTGCCATTTGCAGCAACATGGGTGGATCTAGAGATGACCATACAAAGTGAACTAAGTCAGATAAAGACAAATACCATATCATATCACATGTATGTGGAATCTTAAAGGACGCAAATGAACTTATTTACAAAACAGACTCACAGACATAGAAAACAAACTTACAGTTACCAGGCAGAAAGGAGGAGGGAGGGATAAATTAGGAGTTTTGGATTTGCAGATACTAACTACTGTATATAAAATAGATAAACAACAAGGACCTACTGTATAGCACAGGGACTTATATTCACTATCTTGTAATAACCTATACTGATAAAGAGTATGAAAACGAATATACACATATTTGCATAACTGAATTACTATCTGTACATCAGCAACTAACACAGCATTGTAAATCAACTATACTGCAGGGAAAAAAAACTAAATAAAAAAAATTTTAAATGAAAGGAATGACCTGACCAAGGTTATGTTCCAAAAAGACTACAGTGGATGACATCCAACTTGAAAAGCAGGAGTCAGGGAAGGGTGATCAGATGGACAGCAGACTCATTCTGACTCAGGCTGTGACTCTTTGAAAGCCAGGGACCTTGTAATCTCCATAACGATGAATAAGCTAATAATAGAAAGGTCAAGATTGGAGGTTTAAAGAAAAATTTGAGTCCACATAAAAGCATTTATTAGGTTGGTAGTAATGACTTAAGTCCTCGTGTCTTATTTGTTTTCCTGTTTGTGTCATTACAGGTTATCTTGAGTCCTTCTTGGAAAGAAGCAGGTCATAAATAATTTTCACTGTTGGAGACTACAACAGCTGAAGAACTTTTAAATTCCTGGAAGCATCTCAGAAAAAAAGTAATATAAAGACTTTCTTCCATGTAGAAATAAAAACTGAGAGTCAGTTAAGTAGACTTTGATAACAGCTGAAATTCATGGGATGTCACTAATGTATATTTATTGTTGCATTTCTTTTTTTTTCCTTTATTACATTTCTTAAAATCTGGTGTGCATGATATTCCTTAAAACTATTGTGGCAACATCAGTAATATATGCTTAATGCATATGTGTAGTTTTTATTTTGCTGGAAAGTTACTTTTTTTTTTTTAGTAGAAAAATTCTAAACGAATTATAGATGAGGTGTTCAGTGACATCTGTTTTCCACACTGGGAGAGCTTAATTGCCTGGTTTGTATTCTACGAAGCCTCATTGTGAACCTAATGGCAGCTGCCCAAATTGGAGATGCAGGGCCTGGGAGGGACCAGTTAGTTGCTGGGTTGTGCGCCCTGCAAATTCAACCCCATTAAGTGATGGCAAATGTCTCAAGATGCTTTGCTGTTCTGGCCACTTGGCAGGGAAGCCTGGTCTATATTTGGAATATAATTTTTGAAGGCGTTGCTCCTCTTGTATTCTCCCCTGTGCTACATTCCCTCTGTGGGATTGTAAAAGTCAAGTAGCTGGCATGAATCAACACTTTGTCACTAGAAACAGAGGGATTTCCATAATATACCAGGTGGTGATGTCAAAAATAGCGACACCACAATTTTAGTGTTCAAAGTCCCACTGATCCACCGCCTGGAGTATCAGCGTTTGCTTAGAGTTTAACTGCAGGTGTTTTTGGAACACTGGTCTTAAATTTTCGAAGTCCACTAATTGGAAAAATACTCTGTAAGTTTTCAATGGCATTTTTCATAGACCAGTAAAAGCAGTTCTACATTAAATCAGTGGACTTTCATTATTATAAACTGCTAAGTGTTGGCTCTTTCCATATTGAAACACTGAGCCCTGTATATATTGATTCACTAAAAAGGCATATATTTAATGGTGTTTTGGAAAGTGAACTTTGTGGTGTTAAAGCAACATCACATCTTAGGTTGAACTAAAAGTGTCAGGAGTCCTATGTTAATGAGCTTACTGATTAATCTATAGTCATATTATAAAACACTTGCTGATTTCTCAGGAATGTGTATTCCTTGATTTTCATCTCATGACCTCCATCATGGACACCTGACCACCACAGAAGCTGGTTCTCAGCCGTTGGCCATTCTGTTGCCCTGTGGACAGTAGTCCTGATGGTAACCTCTTGTTTTTCATGAGTACTTTCCAAGTAAACACATGACAGAAGGGGAATTAATTAAAGAATAAATTAACTCCAAAGCAAAGGAAAAAAATAGTGCATCTTAGATAATTACCCCTGGAAAGAAATTTCTACAATGAAACAGTGTTAACAAAAGCATTTTTAAATTGCCTTGCTCTTGCCTCCCTCCCTGTGATAGTGTTTGAACAGCCTTGCCCTTTTTTGGAGGAGGAGAAGGGGGAGCAGTGGAGAGAGTTTTCAAAACATCAGCTTTGTGAGATTGCTTTAGAATGAAAAGTTCTGGGAAGGAAATACATAAAAAGATTCTTTCTGAGATAACTTCTGAGTCAGGTTTTTCTGAGGCTTAGACACAGGGAGGGCAGGGATCAGGAGAGCAGTGAGGGGGGCAGGCTATCTGGATGCTAAGGTTGACTCCACTACTTGAAGTGGTAGAAACTTGAACTTGGTACTTGACTTTTATGAGCCTCAGTTGCTCTTGGAACTGTTCCTCTTGGACTGGAGGTGTTGAAAGTTACCAAAAAAGCTAACATAATATCTGCTAAAATCTAAAATGTTTAATTCTCATTATGTGTGAAACACTATTTTTTTAAACTGTTTTTCATAGATTTTCTCATTTAACTCTCACAATAACCCAGTAAAAGAGGTACTATTACTATTTCGGTCTTAGACATGAGGAAAGAAGCAATGAAGGATTAAGTAAGCCCCAGTCTGCACCCAGAGTTTTAATCACTGAGCTGAAATTTTTCAAGAAGGCATGCTAAAAATGAATAGTTGTATCTGTGCTATGATGATTGTATTTGCAATATTAAACTCATTAAATGCAACTATCATTTTTACATTTCTAGCGATAGAGAGACACTGAATATAGATTGGTAGATGGATTTCTAATGCTGTCACTCTGCTTTTCTTAAGGATGGAATGGTGTTTCTTTCTCTTGTGTTAGCTACGGGCAAGACATCTGGCATAGTCAGCACTCTGCCTATTCTTTCTGTGTTGAGAATGCAGAGAGCTTGAGTAGGGTGAGGACAGGGCTCTAACCTAATTGGGAATGGTCCTGGGTGCCCAGCTGCATTGAGCCTTGGGTAGTTGTCTCTGGACTATTCAGTCTAAGGACAAACTGAGTGCAGCCCTTAGAGCTGCTCTCAGATCAAGGCATCTTTTGTCGCCCTCGCGTAGGCAGTAGAGCTGAGGAGGGTGGGGGGGCTTCAGTCTCATGTCCTCACTTTGTGACATCGTCTGTCTTTTGTATCAAACAGTTTTCTGTTGTAAGGAAATGCTACTTTTTCATTTATGAACATCCAGATTGATCTAGAATAGGAAGATTATAGTTGTGAGCTGCAACCCAAGATTCATTTAGGGGTTTCCAGCCTTCTGGACATAGGGCAGGTTATCATTCTGTTAATTCTCTCAATTCATTCAAAAAAAGCATTTACTCTCAACCTCGTAGAGGCATTATTCTAGGTGTCCTCAACACAAAGACAAAAATGTGTGGTTCCCAGACTCAGGTAGCTTCAAGTTAAGTGGGAGACTAGATATGCAAAGGAAGAGTTATATTTACTAAGACAGTAATGAGATGTGTGTTTATGTATCAGGAGCTTGCGAAAGATTTCTCAAAAGAATTAGGGTTTGAGCTGAGAACCGAAGGAGAGAAGAATTTGGCAAGGCTACAGATGGCTAAGGGACAGTGCGTTCTAGGTGGAAGAAACACTATGTTCTCTCCTTTAGGAAAGAATGTGCAGTATGATCCAGCAGACTCTGAGAAAGCATCTTTCCCAGGACACTTCAAAGGCACGTTTTCTGTGTACGTGGACCTAAAACTCTTTTTCCTGTTCACCTCCATTCCTCCCTCATTCTGTTATTCCCTCTGGTCTCTTAGTACTTACGTTATCAACTGATTCTGAGGCCCTCTACTTATACCTGTTTTATGTACGAACTTGACATCTCCTCATTTGCTTAGAGATGTCTCAGGGACTCATAAGATGTCTACTCTTTGTGCATGTTATTTTTGCCTTCTCTCTGCTTCACATTACCTAGTGGTGTTACTAGTGATTACAATAGTGTCCTTGCTGCACTTAAAATACATATGTTTAATCAGTGCATATTTTCTGATGAAAAATGATTTTATGAGTGCCCTAGTTGTAGTAAGTACATAATTGAGATGCTTGATTCACCAAATTCACAAAAATACTACTAAATCAAATGAAGTAATGATCGATTGGACTTCTTCAAATTCATCCTGATGGAAAAGAGCCTTTTATTTACTTAGCTTCATGTTTTCAATGCTTCCTTTATAAACAATCATCCTAATAGTTGAGTATTTTGCTTGATTGACATATAATTACAAAATTAAGAAATGCCCTTAAATGCAATATTTATACAATTATTAGTAATTATTAATAATTATATTGTTATATTTTTATACCATATATACTTATACATAATTATGTAAATTAATTAATAGCTATTAATTAATCAAATACTAATCTGCTGCTTCAGTCTCCTCAATAACAGACCAGCTTTTGTTTCAGTAACTCCAGTGACAGATGACTCTCTTCTTTACACCCTCCTCCTTCCAGCCTCTCTGTTTCATTTCTAAGAACTCCTCCTTATGTTGGCCCTAATTATGCCTTGCTCTGAATTAGTGATTGTCAGTAGGGGAAGAGGGTAATTGTGTAATTCGGCAGTGTATGGAAACATATTGGATGTCACAACTTGGGATGCTGTTGGCATCTAGTCTGGTGGGTAGGGGCCAGTGATTCTGCTGACTAACACACAGTGCACAGGGCAGCTCCCCACAACAGAAGTGTCCAGCCTGGCGGGGCCAAAGTTCAGAAACTCTGCTCTAGATCTACTGAAGTGCATTCGTTTTTTCATTCAGCAGTCTGTCTGATACTTGGACACAGCTTCCCATATGAAGCCTTTTTTGTACCTCCCCAAGTCCTTCAACTATTTTTATGATGCTTCTATAATAAGATCAGTAATTCATATGTGATTCTTCCCTAAAGCATTTGAATTGAAAGGAGGAATGAGTCATTGAGGGAGGGTGATGCTTAATACAAAAATGACCAGTGCTGGTCTGCTTTCACACTGTGGAACTGAGGGGAGGAGGAATAATATACTGGTGTCTTTATGGGCTGTTCTTCTGACCCCCATCTAGATAAAATCTCGGAAACTCACTGCAAGGGATTTAGTTTGAGTTATTCTTCGCAGAGATGTGATGTGAGCAGTGCATGACATGTCCAAATCTACATCGTGGTAAATGTTATAATGACCACCTTTCAGGGCTAGAGAGTTCCTGGGATGTGGTTATTGCTAAAAATTCTGATAAAGGGTCTGACTGTACCCGGCATGGGGAAGAGGGAGTGAGATCCTTGTAAGGCTGTCTTCTGCCTGTTTTATGAGCTTTCTAAACTACATACCCATTTGTGGCTGAGGTTACTTTAACACTCAGGGACACAACAAGAGCTGGGTCAACTTACACCTGTCATGTTCCAGCTGAAATTTGCTCTGGCTAGGCAAGAAGAACCGAGGAAATGATACCTCCTCTGCAAAGAGTCAGGGACACTTTAAGAACATTTCAAAAGAGACTTTTTTTTTTTTTTGACTGAACAACTTATGAGCTCTAACTACAGTCTATTTGAAAAAGCACAAGCATAAACACTGCTTCAAAATAAAACCATGTAGACGATTGTCTCACTAAAGGCAACCAACCTGATTCTCTTCTTGAATAAATACTATTTTCCTCCAAGTGGGTGGATTTCAGGCTTATAGAGAAGAGCAAGGTACAGACCTAAAAGTGCTTTGAAAAGAAACTTACTCACCCGAGGAGGTGAATAGAACAATGCATATTTGCTACTAAAGAAGGATTTTGATTCTAGCTTTTATTGATTACCAAATTTAAAAAAATCATTATGGTTGCTTTATAAAACGGACCACCACAGAGTGGTTTGTCTCACTTACTACAAGTGCTGGGAAAATATCCAGGTTTTCCTCAATGGTGATACAGATTAATCCAGCGAGTCATTAAGAATTTCTCCTTTCCTGCAGTTTTCACTATCTACCAGCAGTGCCAGTTGTATGAACCGACAGAGCAGAGGGTCTCCCCTCTGCTGACTTCCAGGAGGATTCTTCATTAGTGGGACAATAACGAGAGAAGAGGAAACTGGAGAGAAAAGTGTTTTCAGAAGCCATCCCACCAGTAAAGCAATCTAGGCTGAAATGGGGGAGATTATAACGTCTAAACTGATCCAACCACAAAAGAGGAGAGGCACAAAAATGATCATTCTGGATAATTCTCTGTCTCAATAGGCAATGTTGTGACTGAAAACTCTGTGATCTGGCCTGGGACTGGATGCTACTGTTACATGATAGGAATTTTTACAGTTGTGTGGTAGATTTATACTAGTACATTTTCCCTACATTTTAACCCTCTTTTGTTCCCCTAGCTCAATTCAAGCAAAGACGCTTTCCAGTAAATATTCAGGAAGTCAAAAGTCATTAAGAATGGATGGCAGAGTTGACTGATGGGCGTGGGTCTTTGTGGCTCTACCAGCTACTGGCTGTTACCACAGTTACTGGACACCAGGGCACAGGATGGAAATCAGTCCAGGAATAAAGGGAGGTGAGTGTGAGTGGCACCCAGAAAAATCCTCTCTCCTAAGTTATTTCCCTCATTCATGTACAAGAGTGTCTTAAAGTTGCTATTAGAAGTGTATTGCTTTGGATTGCTATTGACTTTTTTTTAGAATTCTTACTAAAAAATATGTTTCAAAAGGATGACACACTTAAATTCTTGGCTTTCTAAGAGCCCTTAAGACCTCTTTTCATTCATGATGCTTAGCTGAGAGCAGGGCCCTGTGGCAAAGGGTTCCTTGGAAGGCTGCCTGGAGGTCAGCATGTAGACAGGTGGCTCCACCTCCTCCCTTACTTTCACGTGGGGACCAGTGTGAGGCTGAATCAGAGCCTGAGCAGTCAGGACACCTGGGGACCATGGAGGGTGGAGTGCAGCCCTCTCTATCCTTTCTCCTCTGGCTCATCCCTTTCCTCTCATGAAGGTCTTTGTCTTCTCTCACTCAGACACCTGCTACAACTTTCTAATGGGCCTCCTCAGATCTACCATCTCACTTACACTGCGGCCCAATTATCCTTTCTCTCATGCAGCTTTCATTCTGATAGTCATCCTCAGAAGCTTTCCAAAAGTCATTTCTTCCCCTGTGAGCCACAGGATCATATTCTGAATTGCAGTCACTGTCATTTCACAGGAGTCCCATACCCACAGCCAGATTTCACATTCCTTGAACTCAAGGCTGTGTTCTCTACACCTGTAGTGGTGTCTCTGACTTCAGTGCAGGACACACCAAAGGAGCTTGATACAGATTAGCTGCTGCTGAAGCACCTGGGGGACCAGCAATGATTCCATGGGACTGTTTGGCCACAGAGTTGGTGTTAGATGTGGCTCATCCACTGATTTTTCCTGTAATTTTAGGGACATAACAGTTAGCATTTATTGAATCAGTTAGTTTCTTAGTAAGGCATTTCCCATGGATTCACTCAATGTATCCTCTCAAGAACTATTTAAAGCGGGTGCTGTTTTCCACATTTTATGGGTGAACTAGTCAGTGGTGGGGCTGGAATTCAAACCACTGTCTTTCTGATGCCAAAGTCTGTATCCTTTTCAGTATAGCATGATAGTTTTGGTTTCTTTATTAACACTGTGGAGTCAAAAGCCATAGCAGCCTTTGTGACTTTATCATGATATGGACCAGATAAGTGAAATAATAAGCCAGGTCCTTCGATGGTTAAGAAATGGCTTTTTCCCTTTGAACAAGTACAGGGTTTTAATAGCCCACATTTTTTTCCTAAGACAGTCTAACCTCTTTTGAGGTGTTTGTAGGTAATAAAAAAGTAAAATTAGATTACAAAATCTATTTGCCTGGCATAGTTTGTTAATTACTTTGGATAAATAGATATTTACACATCTGCTGTGGTACGCTATTTTCTGCACTGGGAGAAACTAAGGTTAGAAAGGCATATTTGTAAACCTTTAGTGGTGATAATTGGTATAATATAAATATTTATAAAATACTTGGCACTCATCTGGTCAAATTATTACTGAAGTAAGACAGATATATATATTTTAGTTCTCTCTTCTCAGATAGCAAATTCTGCCTTTCCTGATCCAAATATAGAAATAGTGGTAAAATTAACATGATATGCTTTGAGATGTGCAGTATTTCCTGTCCATCTAATGGAGTCCAAGGGTGTTTATGAAAAACCAGTTATCCTCATTACTCCTATTATGAGTGTGTGCGCTGTAGAAGGAAAGAAACTTGCAGCAGTCATTTAGAACAGCACAGAACTGTATGTAGAATTTTAAACACCACGGATCTCTGATGTAGAAATAAGGTTATTCCAAGCAAATAGAGCCAATTTAAGTGATTTGTGACATATACAGACAACATGAGTGTCATATGACTTCTTTTAGTGCTTGGGGCTTGTATTATGGAAGTTTGGTAGGAGGCAAAGTATATGACTCTTATCTTACAGATTTTTATTATTGCCACATTCACCAGAAAATGTACTGAACTTCAAGTAGCATTTAGAAATCACTTGGGGCAGCTAAAAGAGCACAAAAGTACAAAAGATCTATCTGAGTTCTAGTTCACGTGCTACCTACCAATGAGTAGTTTCCATGAAACCAGTATTTCTAGGACTTGGGAAAATGAGGCATTTGAGCTGGATGATTTCTCAGCTCTTTTCCACCTCTAAAATTCTGTGACCCTGTGAGCATTGCAAGAGTTTGACTAATATGTTCCTTCTTTGCCTAACAAAATTATGGGAACCAATTATCAGCTTTTTATCTAGTTTAAGTTGTGTGCTAAATTGCTCCTCTTTTTTTTTTTTTTGATAGTAATCATCTCGCATCTCTGCATACATTTTCAGGTTTATACCATGAGAAATTATTTATAATTTATCTCTGAATAAAACAATGCTTGGGAAAAAATTAGTGTGGAAAAAATAGAGCTCAGTGATTTTGTACCTTCTTGTGGTTGATTGTATTGATGGCTTTCAGTCATGACTGCCACATAGTCACATCCTTTGTGATGTAACTTTGCAGCACTTTTATGGTGGGGAGCACCTATTTCCCTGCTCCTTGACCCTGGGCTGAGCCTTGTGAGTTGCTTTGGCTCGCGGGACATTCACAGCTGGGATGCAAGCAGAAGCTTGGAAGGGGTCTGTGCAGTTTGATTTGCATCCTCTGCCATCACTCTGAGAAGAACATGCCTGGGTTAGCTTACTGATTCCAGGTGGAGGATAAGGGACAACCTGGAGCAGCACCACCCTCAGCTGAACCTAGCCTTGATCAGCTCACTCCAGCCAATCTTCAGACTTGTAAATAATCAATAATGGTTGCTTTAAGTCACTGAATTCTGGGGTAGGTTGTTAGGCTGCAGTAGCTACCTGATGCATCTCTAAACAATTTTCTTTACTGAAGTGCTATTCTGGCTGCAAATCTATATTATCAGATACCCATAGAAATAAACAATGACAAGTTTAACATCACCCATTGATGAAGTTATTAGGATATTCTCCTTTTGTTCCCCCAAGACATAAAACCAAAGAGACACAGTGTTTTATCAATAGTACTGCTAATCTTACCTGTATGGAAACACTGCTGTAAGAGCCGCCAATGACGCCCGCAATGAGTAGTGGGATATTTTCTTGAATAGCATAGGATCCATCAGGGCACATATACTCGGCTTCATCCACTTTAGTTAGAGATGCCCTGACAAACTCCAGTGATTGCTCTAATGCATAGGTATCCCTTGAGCATGTATCCAGAATGTGTACACCCAGCTTTACTCCTGGGAGCAAGTAAT
The DNA here is from genome assembly GCF_009834535.1 of Camelus ferus. Classification (NCBI taxonomy): domain Eukaryota; kingdom Metazoa; phylum Chordata; class Mammalia; order Artiodactyla; family Camelidae; genus Camelus; species Camelus ferus. The sequence goes on from NC_045702.1 coordinate 66,768,949, forward strand.
TGTCTTTGTTAATTTCATCGATAGCAAACAACATGGCTTCCAGGCGTTGGATCCCTCGGTCTTCGTTGATTCGCCCACATTCTTCAGTTCCAGTGCCTTTTTCATTAATAGGAAATAGGCCCCCCAAAACAAGGTCACCTTCTATTTTAATCTCCCTCCTCAGAAAGTTATGGTCCCCTAACGAGAGTAAAAATCCCTTTGAAAACAAAGCTAAGGTAAGAACTTGGAGTCTTGTCAACATCTTCATGAATCCTTCTGTACCTCTGGGAGATATCAGTGGATGGTGCCAATGTTGCCCACTAGTCTTCCTCTCTCATTTCCAAGCTGGATCTTTGGCCTGTCCTTCAAACAAGGGAGGAACAGACTAACAGAGCCTGTCACCAAATTCCTAAAGAGATAAAAATTTAATGAACAAAAATGATAAAGAAAGTGACAGTGATTACAGTGATGGTCCCCATTCAGATCTTTGATGAAATCATGACTCAAATTACCTTTTGCTAGACACATGTGTACCACCGCACCAGGCACTCTCCCACAAGTATTCTCATCCAGTCCATACAACACACTGTGATGTAGATCTTAGGGGTCCCATCTCCCAGAAATGGACACCGAGGACTAAACAGGTAAGGTAACCTGATAAAGTGTACTGAGAATGGAGGTAGTGTTCAGGTGCCGATTTTTCTAGTGCCAAGTACACTACTCTCTCTACAGAGTCATTTACTTGGTTACTAGTCTTTATTCCCTGTCTTTCAGCTGTATTTACCAACAACTCCTTTTTATCCACTCTTTCCTTTCCAATTGGAAACAAAACAAAACAAAACAAAACAAAACAAAACAAAACAAAACACAGTTGTAACTCTGTCACTGTTTCTGCATTTCTACTACCACAGCCCCATCCTCCCTTCATAGGTGACCTCTTCAAAGGAATCGTTCCAGTATTGTCCTCACTTGCTCTCATCCCAGGTGCTCTCAGTCACTGCCATACAGGTTCTGCCTCCACCGATCTAATAAAATGGCTTTGGAGAAAGCTACTACTGACCTACTAGCTTCTAAATTCATTAAACCCTTTGGAGTCCTCATTTTACTTGACTTTAACTGAAATCTTAACTCTTTTCTACCTGTTCTAGGTCTCTGTTCTCATGCTTTTTTTCTGACTGCATCTCAGATTCCAGTGTTGAATACCCTTCCATCTCCACCCCATCCCTGGACTAGCTCATCTAGTGTTTATAGTTTCAGCTACCACTTAAATGACTGGCTAGGCTAACTTATGGCTAAACAGCTCTACCCACGCATCCCTCTGACACCCCAGGGTCTACATGTGATGAACTCTCCCTTATCTCTGTGAATGGTTCTTCTTTGTCCCCAAGGCACTCAAGCCAGAAACCTGCATGGAGAGCCCTTCCCACTGCGGCCCTTCCTGTTTTCTTCCAGTTGGCCACTAGGTTCTATAGAGTCTACCTACTTAACACGTCTTAAAGCCCCCTGCTCTTCTCTGCCCTGCTCTGCCAGGCTCTTGTTATCTCTAACAGGATCATCACAGTAGATTCCTAAGGAGCTGATGCCAACCCCCAAATCTGGCCTTTTTTGTGAATTAGGAAAAGATAACCTTCCCCAAGTGTGAAATTTTAAAATTTATTATTGTATAACCTGTATCATAAAGATGTTAGGGAAAGCAGATCGCTGGTGGTTGCCTCCTCCGGCCAGGGTCAGGCAACTCTTGACAAGGCTGTCACATTTAAGGGATTGCAGTCAGTGAGTACGAGTGCTGGGGTTGGCACAGTCCATTGTAGCTAAGGACGCTTCCGTAAGTCAAGCTTCTTTTTACATTACAGGCTAGACCACATGCATCTTGTAGGAATCGGGCACAGCCCTGCTGTGGGGATCATGCTTTTGAGAGGAGGCTGGGGTCTTCCCAGGGACTTTTCTAAAATCCTAGTGTGGAGCTGTCTTGTTACATGCACACATAACCCAGTAGACCTACTGTTGCACTCCTGACACCCAGCTCCCTAGCACCAGAGCAAACACTGGTTGGCACACTCACTCTGCTTGCCCACCCCTCTCCCCTAGATGAGGTGAGTTTATCATAGTCAGAGTCAGGTGAGAGAAGGCAAAGTAGGGACTCCTGGAGCACGGGTGCCCGCTCTTGTGTGTGTGGTCAGGTGTGCCTGTCTGCTCCTCTGCTTTGTGCTTGATTGTGTGCTGGTGATGTTTAATGAAGGAGCGGGTCTCTCCTGGCTGCTCCTGGACTCAATCAGGATGCCCGAAAGACATACCACCAGTGCGATCTCAGATATGTTAGGGAATGTTGACAATCTGAGTGGTGTCCCATTGGAAGAAGTACTCTATCTAAGATATAATCTTAATTGCTGTTCAGGATGCTTATCTGTAGGCCCATCCATGTTACAGCAGATGGCATTATATCATTGTTTTATCTGGCTGAGTAGTATTCCATTGTGTATATATATCACAGTCACTGTGCTGTACACCAGAGACTAATACAACATTGTAAATAGACTATACTTCAATTAAAAATTTTTAAAATATTATTTAAGGGGGAATAAAGAACACCTATCTCCTGTTAATCTATACCGACCTCTCCCTGTGTCTAGCTTGAAGAATGGACTTCTTCATGCTCCATGATCTTGAACCAGACTAGCTCTGATATCTTCCTGTTACCATGCCCCTCAGCTCCATCGCACCTCTACCCTCCATCGCACCTCTACCCTCAAACCTTATGCTTCAGTCATTTGAGCTGTGGTCACTTCAAAGGACACCTTGGCTGGTGAGGACCCCTTGCTTCTGTGCATGTTTTCCCCTTTGTTAGGAATGACCTTCTACACCGTTTGTCTGGTAAACACCTGCTCAGAATTTAAGACTCAACAGTCGCTACCAGGAAAGGCCAAGAATTTTATCCTACCTTCCATCCCCGGTCAAATCGTTTACCTCCTGCTTTGTGTTCAAGAGATATTGGCAGTTACTAATATTAATTCATATGTGTTTCCTTGTCTGCTCATGGGGAATACATGAAATGGCATAACATTTAGGATTTTTAAGTCTCAGGAAAAAAACAAATCTCAGCAAAAATATCCAGATGGGAACTAGTCCAGTGTTTGCTTTAACAATTTTGATATTTCTCCCTTCTCCTGTGAGCTGGCTTTAAAGCCCAGCTTTCCACAGGCTTTCTGTTCCTTTTGCACGAGGCAGTGCTGGGTGGTTTTCTGGAGACACACGAGTTGTCTGGGTTTGGTTTTGTTTTTTTAGGTGTGAACCTCTGCACTCACAGCTGCAGTGATTGGAATGCTCAGTGTTAATCCAGACCCTTTCTGGGAGAGCTGCCACAGGGCACCAGAAAACCTAATAATAATAATTTTTAAAGAGGTTGATACTGTAATGGAATTTTTTTTGGTTTCATACCAATTTCTGGTCTCTCTTTGATCTTTATGTTCAATTCCCTTTGAAGCAAAACTGCCGTGAAAGGCAAAAGACACTGTGATCATTATCACTAATGATAAAGAAGCAGAAATTAGCTCTATAAAATAATTGTTTTATGTGCCTGCTAAAAGAGAATAGTTAATTAAAAGAAGGTCATCAACACAGCCTTACCACGTATCTGTCAAAAATGTTATAGCGATCTCCTGAATATGAAGAAGGTTTGACTACTCAAAGAGTAAAGATGACTTTATCATTTATGGAAAACTTAATTCTCTTAAGAAAATGCTCTTATCCAAAGAGGACTTCAAATGAAACATCACATTAGACTGAAAGTAGTAATACGTGTCGGTCTGTTTCACAAGTAGAGTCTGCGTTTTGTTTATCTTTGTGTTTCCAGGACCTGGCATAGTATTTGCAATCCGGAAGAGATTCAACAAATATATGTTAAAGGAATGTGGACATCCATGATAATTATGTTTGCAATAATTGCTTGCAGTTATGCGTGACTCTTTACTATTTTATCTGTGGCAGAGAAAATGAGAATTAAGGTACAGAAATCAGTTGTTTTATTTCATTATCTACCTCATCATCCCAAATCATCTTCCTCTATTATGCTCTTTGATGTTAAGACTGCCAACACTAGAGCTACAGGAATTACTTTGCATGCACGCAGGAGGGAATGTTGCCTTTGTATTTGGGAGTTGTAGCTGACATGGGTTTGTATGAAGCCAAGAAAGATGCAGCCTCACATTGACCTACATTTACTTAAGTTTTCGGTCAAGAGAATACTAAATTAGGAACATGCATATATCCTATTCCAAAGCTTCAGAGGTGCATTCACTTATCAAATATTTATTGAACACGTACTTTGTCGGTGCTGATCCATGAACAAGATGCCCAGAATATAAACTTCAATCGTAAACAAATGAACATTACCCTTGCTGTCAAATAATTTAAATGTTTATATAGAGAATGATGGAAAAGTACTGTTCCTACTAATGATCTCCAACACTTGTGAAGATCTTTAAGTTTATCATGGGTTTCCTTTGACATGGTAATTATTATTAAGCTCTTGATTCAAAAAGCAATTCATTACATATTACATATATTATATACGTTTAAAAATTAGATATTCAGAACTGAAAAAGCAAGGTGACTAACAACAATGTCATGTAAAATAGTTTTCCTTTAAGCCCTTTGACAGGGCATCTTTAAGTAACAATGTCGTCTTAGAAAATTATCAATTAAAAATCAACTAGAGTAATGTTTGAAAACACTGCCTCAATGTTTTCTTATTCACCTTTTCCTTAAAGCAGAATTTGAAATGATTAAGACTGTAGGGCCATGCATAATTTAAAAACACTTAGCATTATTTCAGATGAAGCCCTAAGAAACTGCAAAAACAGGAGATTAAAATTTAACATTGAAAAATAGACAAACATGCTTAATTCAAAGCAACTGTTTATCTCTGTGTAACAGCTTATCTGATTGTGGGAAAGGGCACCCACCGCTTCTTTTCAGGTTCCTTCCATTGTAAATCAGCCAGTGGCACATTCTCCGGATAAGCAGGCTCCCTACTGCAGCCACATTCAAATGCAGCCAGAGAATTGCAGCTCTGCCCTCAAAGTTCTCCATTCAGGGATGATGACTGATGTGTTGATCATAAACAAGCATGTGTAGCCCTCTCTGTAGACAACCTGCTCACCAATGTTTTATTAATTGGTGCATTAATGCAATCTCTGGGGTTTACTGTGAATATAACCCTTGGAAGGTGTGGGCAGGAAGCATTTCTAGACTCTGCATATGCTAATGGGTCTCTTCATTCCTCTCTTGACTTTGCCCAGGGACTTAGTGTCAATAATGAAATCCAGTTTGACTCAACAAATAAATTGTTTATCCAGGGGAGCTGTAATGCCAGGAACCATGCTCACTCTTCCCTAGAAATGAACCCTTGAGTTGCTGAAGGGCTTTTGAGTGTACTCAAAGCCTGCACACCCAACCGATCTAGAGAAAATTTTGGGTCAGTGCTAGCATGTGCGATTTGACTATATATTTGATTATAAAGTTTTCAGCTGCCAGAATTATAGGCAATAAGAGACATGGCCTTTGTTCTGAGGCTGCCGTTTTCAGTTGGGTAAACAGAGACTGTCGCCGTACTGGTGTTTTTAACAGTGGGATGTATCATTGCACAATTCTACTTCTTTTATTCTTGCTACACAACAAAAGTCTCTTATTCCAGAAACCTTTAAGAAATTACTATGAATAGCTGACTATTTAAAATCCAACCCTTTTTTAGTAGATCTAGCTTAAAATTCTTATTCCTTTTAGCTTTCTGCATTTTTCCAGTTGTAAAGTGGTCTGATTCCATTTGCTCAATTCCCATATACTATGTGCTGTGTTTATTATGATGATCATATTTTGTTTTACATTTATTTGTATAGTTCTGTGTAAATGAAATTTAACAATTGGAAGTTGTTCTTTTTCTGCTTATTAGACTGTAAGCTACTGGATATTAAGTTCAATGCCTTAGATGTTGTTGCATTTTCCACAGTGCTTCAAATACAGCGTGGCCAAGTGATAGAATTCCAAACAGCATGTGAGTTTTTGAGAGATTGATCAGTAGGTTGGAAAAGTGATTTGGAAATTTCATTCAGAGAATAAAGAAGATAGCTGAAAAGACCTATTCAAAAAAAAAATGATTTTAGAGTAGGTCATGATTCAACTTTGAAAAAGAAATTTGGCCTGAATAGCTCTGATCTTTCCTTTGGCTTTAATTTGCTGATTTTTAAGGAAAAAATAAAGTGAAATCTGAGAAGTTGAGAGCACTTGGAGAAATTAGAGAGACTAAGTTTAAGGCACGCATTGCTGGTCTGAGAGAGATTAGGAGGAATGGAAGGCAACACACCAAATAACAGGTTATATACTATGACAGCATGAATGTCAAGGCTGAAGCATGCAGGCCAGGCCTGTGTGTTAAGATTTGAAGTTGGGGAGGAGAGTTCTGCTTTCTCTCAAATTTCTCTAGTTTGAGGAAGCTTGAAACCTCACAATAACTATGAAATTTCAAACAACCAAAAAATTAGAATTGATCAGACCCTCCCCTATGAGCCTGTTTTATGCATAGAGAAGGTAAAAGAAACCCAGGGCTCTATGTGACTACATTGATGAGGGGGACACTGCCAGCTGGGATGATGGAGCCAGGAAGAGATGTGGATGATGCCCAAAGGAGGCGCGCCCACTGCACTAAATGGCCTTGGACAGCCCTCCCCACCCCACAAAAAATCATATCTCCAATTTCCTTTTTCTTCTGAATTTAAAGGGAAGTATCTTTATGAGGTAGGCAAACATTGACAATTATGCTAAACTTTGGTCCTTAGGGTAATTGCTAAACAATAGTACCAAGTTGGTTTGGGCACTCAACATAGATTACATTATAGATTTATCCACTTCCTTTCAAAATACATCTTTATTTTTCTAAATACCAAAGTTTCAATATTTTTCTGTGTGTTTCTGTGTGTATGTTGCTATTTCAGCTTTTTTTTTCATCCTCCAGTTTCCTAACCTCATTACGAAGCCTTGGGATGGGAGCCTCCGCAAACTCCCTGCAGTCTGCTTTTGTCCTCTTCCTCTTCGAAGCTGCCAAGTCTAACAGAAGTTACAAGTTTGTCAGCGTGATCAGAGAGCACAGAAACCAGGTTTGTCAAAAGCTGTCCCTCCAGCTCTGGACAAAATGGTGAAGGGGAAGAAATGAAGAGAACATTTTTAACTATTGGCGATATGATGCGTCAGGTGGATACTATTAGTAATGTCCCGCGTGTATACTGTCCTTCCTCCCGAGTGATGTCAAAGTATTTTGCGCAGTGAGTTAACTCTTACTGCTTCCCGGTGAGAGAGAATTACATTGTCTATTGCCGAGTAGAAAGAGAGGGGAGAAGTAATGCAAATTGTTCAAGGTAGTAATGAAAAGTAAATATAGAATTAGGATTAAAAAGACTTTTATCATTATTTTCCAATCAAGTATTACCGAAGAGAATGCCTCTCACACGTTTCCACAAAAATATCGCCTCCATCTATCCAGTTCTCCTGGGTATATTAGTGGTTAAATGTTCGAAACAGCACCATCTTTGACTTATGTTAAATGAACTCTTTAGAATATCTGTAGCCAGCTTGTGCTTCTGGCCATGTCATAGTAACTGGTATTAGACTTGCCCTCCTACTGAAAATGGCTATGAAACTGCACAAAGCATACAATGCAAACTATGATCTTTGAGAGAAAGAAACACAGAAGGGATGTGCCCTGATTACCCTATGAATTCGCCAGCATTTTGCCTGGGAGCGCTTTTCTGCCACGGCTCAGTGGCAGTCTTGTTGACCTCGAGAGGCAGAGATTAGCGTCCTTGGCTTTCAAAGTGGTTGCAGTTTGCAGGGCAGACAGCTGTGTGGAAATGGTGAACATAAGATTTTGTGGTGCAAGGGTTAGGCCTGCTATGCACAGGGTGAGACTCAGTGAGGCCTGGCAGAGCTCATTTGCCTGCAACAGGGTTGAGAGAGAGAAGTGTTTATCAGAGGTCATTCATATAGAGAGAGATCAGAGTTCCCACCCAGCTGGAGTAGAGAGACCACACTAAGCATTATTGTACTTTTAATTAAATTCCTAGGAAAGTTACCCTCTATGAGTAAGGACCAAGCTCTGGAGTAAGGGGACTGCCTTAGGACTACATCCAAAATAGACCTGCCTTAGCAAAGAATAAAATGAAACTTAACAAAACTAAAATGATCCGCAGTTCTCTAATTACCTGCTAAGGTAAAACAGAAAATTCTTAAAGGACAATGACACCATTGAGCCTGCCTACAATGTAATTCTGCAATAACCAGTATACAACCCAAAACTGCTTGATGTGTGAGAAAACAGGAAAATGTGATCTGAGGTGAAGAGAGAAAGCAGTCCTGAAATGATCCACATTCTGAAATTAGATAAGAACTTTAAATAGCCTATTATAAAGACAAATTTGTTCAAAGACTTAAAGAAATGAAGAAATGGATGAGGAGTCTTAGCAGAGAATGGAAACTTTGAAAAAAAACTGCAGAAATTTTAGAACTCAAAAGTAAATATCTAAAATATGTAATTATCTAGTAAATATCTAAAATAGAAATTTCACTGGGTGTGTGTGTGAGGGGCACAACAGACGAGAGGGCAAAATAGTCAGTAAACTCAAAGACAGATGAAAAGATATTATCCAATCTGACCTAATAGGAAAAAAAAAACCATTGAAAAAAATTGACTGAAGCTTCAGAGTTCTTTTGAATAGTAAGTGGTCTGACATATGTATAATCTGAGTTTCAGAAGTAGAGAAGGAAAAAAAAAAAAAAACTTGAGTAAATAGTAGCCTGAAATTCCCCCAATTTGGTCATAAAACATAAGATTACAAAATCAAGAAGCTCAGCAAACCCTAAGCAGGATAAATACAAATAAAACCGTATGTAGGCAAATCACAGCCGAGCTGATAAAAGTAAAAATAAAGGGAAAACTTTGAAAACAGAGTCAAGCAGCACACACTTGTGGGTAACTGTGTGGATGAGGGATCACTTTCATCAGAAACCACTTGGCCATAACCCAATGGAATCTTTAAAGTTCTGGGGAAAAACTGGTCAAGCATCCCCAAATTCTGTTTCTAGTTAAAATATACTTCAAGAATGAAGGTGAAATAAAACTTTTTTTTCCAGGAAACTAAAATGGAGAGATTTCATTGCCAGCAGGCTTCCTCTGTGAGGCATGCTAAAGGAATTACTTCAGAGGAAGAGGAAATGGCACCAGATGGAAAATCAAATCTACAGGAAGGAATGAAGAGCACCTGAAATGGTAAGCATGTGGTTTAAACAGAGGAGTGTCTGGTATTGTGTTTGATGAGTTGATAAAAATTATATTTGTCACAATTTAAAAATGGTAAGAAAAGGTGTGTTCCACTACTGTTTTGTCTATTTTATAGTCTGATTTTACTTCTCTCTGTGTGTATATGTTTGCATTTATCCTAGATCTCAGTAGTTGAAAACCTTTTTGCACCTTCCCGAGTCCTGCTAAGAGAACAACCTCCTAATTCAAAGGCCATGCTTATGAATGTAGCCGACTGCACGTTCTTTTTTATGATATAGCTGCTAATAGATTCAGTCAAGGCTGAAACCCCGCTGGTACACACTGGTCTAGTTGTACTAGTTGTTAAAATATTGAAATACTTTCATCTAGTTGGTGAATAGTCAGTCTACCATGCCCTTGGAATGTTCCTCCACTTTCCTGGCTGCCCTGGTTCCTCCTTTGGTATATCTCCACCATCTTCCTCAATTTCCATATGGCCCAGCTAGAAAAGTGTTAAATTCTGGTGGAATAGGGTCTTTAGTTTCCAGCTCCAAGGGATATGGTTGGTATTCATGTTCATAACTTGATTCCAGTTGTTAAACCTTTTTGATCAGCACCCCTGAATTGACTTGCTGAATAAGATATTGGACATTTGGGGAAAGTTTCAGTTTTAAGCGAAATTCTCATCAGCTAGAACAAAATTGGATTTTCTCTTGCAGTTTGACTGATTAGCATCCATTTCCAACTTTCCTGAAAACTATACCGCAATTTTCCTTTGTGAACCGACACTTATGTTCATAAGGCAAGGTGAATTCATTCCTGGCTTACTAGGTGGTTTGTGACTCACATGAATAACAACAGTGTGATACGTTCCTGGCCACAGCAAATGGTTCCAGAATGAGCCTGTGACCAAATCATTGCCAACCAGGGTGAATTTGAGAACATTTTTTTAGAACCATCAGGAGAAATACATCCTCTTTCTGTCAGGATGACTTAAAGGAATGACTGTAATCCCGGAGCTGCTGGCAGCCATCTTAGCACCATGAGACAAGAGCCTGTCTGAGATGCAAAGCCAACAGATAGAGGAATAGTGAGACCTGACAATATTGTATGTGCTGTATAATCCAGCTAAGATTTCCCAGTTATGTGGGATAATAAATTCCTCTTTGCTTATGTCAGTTTGAAAATCTGTTTTATGTCACTTTTCATTAAATGATTCCTGAATAGAATCTCTCCTCTTTTCCCATCTTCCTTCCGTTAAAGATACTAAAATCTATTGAGCCCCTCCTCTGTGCCAGAAAATATAATTAATGTCCTACGTAGATTATTTTATTTAACACTGTGACTTTCCTCCTACCCAGTTATACCCTTTCATTGATGCCTGATGCTGTCCTGCATCTCAGATGGCTCCAGGATTTGTGATGGTTCCCATTGTGTTACCCTATTTATGACGGATTTTCCTAGAAATGCAGCTTCTCCACAAAGTCGTCCATTCCTCATACTCTCACCAGAATTCCTGTTTTCTCAATTCTCTTACTTATCACAAATACAATCAGCTGATATATTAAACCCTCAGTTTTTAGCACATTAATGCAAGTTATTTTGTTACCTATTTAGGGATGGTCATGTTTTTAAATGGGCCAAAACATTGGCTTAAGAAAAGAGAAACATTTTTCATCATGGAACTTTAGATACCTCAGTGTACAGATAATGAAGTTTCAGGGCCTAATTAATATTCTTCAAGTTATAGCAGTTACGAGTCCCCTACTCACATGGATACAACTTGTATATATATTAGGCCCAGAGAGTTTGTGGGCTTGAGCTAATTAACATGAAATAGGCAATTAAATGTTACTGTTATTAAAAGTTATTAAATTATCTCCAACTCTTCTGGTCACTGACATGACTTTAAAACATATTTTCTCCTTTCTTGTTGAACATTTTGGGAAAATTTATTGGTGTGCTTTATTCGGCTAGTATGAGCTCTCAGGAGCCAATCAGGCATATTTCTTCCCAAGTCTGTGTTCAGCAATGTCATGTGGATAGCTTCAAACTGGCCATGGTGGGAGTATTTACAGTGCAAAAATCAGCAAACATTAATCACCTTCACAAGTCCCGAACATTAGTCCCTTCATAAGTCCCAAAGATCTAGTTTTCAAACATTTACCAGTGCACTGCTGGTAGTAAATTTAACAATCTGGTGGTAAAGTCCATTCCTGGAGAATCAAATAGGAAGAGCCTGGGAAAGCAATGTAGCACAGTGCCTTAGGTTAGTGTTTTTCTAACTGCAGATCACAAGCTATTCATGTCATGAACTACATTTCATGAATTGTAATGAATATCTTAGAAGGAAACAGAAGAGTTAAAAATATAATAGAGAATATCGAAACACTGATTTAAGGCACATGGTAAGTGTGAATATTACTTTCTGAAACTTTTTGTGGTATATATTTATGTGTGGATGCGTGCATGTTCTGGGTTATAGTGTAAAATAATTTCTTCCTGGGTCACAGTTAAAAAATAAAGTTTGAAAGCCACCATTTTATGTCATAGGCTCAGTAGACAGACACATGTTTGAACCGACTTCATGACTTTGGCGTATGGTCAGTTCTCTGTGCCTCGTTTTCCATGTGGGTTAAATGGAGGCAATGTTAGCACCTGTGTCGTGAAGTTGCTTTAGGATTAAGTGAGATAATGAATGACATTAGCTCGTTAACTGTTAGTTACCTAATCAGAGTTTGTGGCGGTGAGGATAATTGTCACTGGCTGCAGTGGAACTGGGGAATGTTCTGGACTCTCCATATAATCACCTCTAGTTCAGAGCCACTGTTGCTCCAGGATTGAATAATTTGAACTTCTTGGTCTTTATTCCTTTAGTGAACTGAACCAGTTGCTGCTAATCCTGTTACATCCTTTCTTTCTCCTTGTCATCTTGGGGGATTGCTGTCTGAAAGATGCAAGGTGAGACCTAACTTCTAGAGTGTCCAGTAAATTCTAGATTGTTCAGTGTTTATGGATGCTAAGGACCATAAAGTGCCAGTAGAAGAAGACGGAAAGTGACCACTTACGAAAAAGATGCTAGGTGCTCACAGAAAATGGATTTATTTTGCTTCTTCAGAAAAAACCTGTTTTCATTCCTTCTCCCTCGATCCGATCCTCTCCTCTCATAGTGAGTTTTATTGAGAGGGGTCTGGGCACCTCTTATTCCGAGTCAGTCCGGACTAGTACCTTAACTGACTTGTATGCCAAGAGCAGGTATTTACTAAGATTCTGCCAGCGAAACTATCTTGATTTTCACTATCTCAGTGCATTAGGGGCATCAGCTATGGAAGGTTTGGACCCTTGAGGCTGGAACAATGATCATTCTTTAAATTCCACAGCACCTGCTGTGCTTGTGCCAGCAAGTCCACACTGCCCTCTGCCCGCTTATCCGGTCCCTACATGCATTTCGGGGAGAACTGGCCCCTCCCTCTTAGCACACATCCACTCATGGGATGCTCCCACATACAGCTGTAGCTCAACTCATAGCTTTCCAACTAGCAGGACTCACATGTCTCTTGTATAGCTTGAACTTTCAAACTGGTTCTGACACCCTTAATCTGTGTTTTAAAAAAGACAAAGCATAACACAAAGTTCTCACATAACACAACCTCAAGCTTTGCTTCCCTGTCCTTATATTACACCCAAGTTATCAGCATGAAGTTGTGGCATTCTAATATTACACAAAGCCCCACTTCCCCAGGCAGTATAGGGAGGGCAAGACCCAAAAGCTCACATCTTGTGTGAATCTGCTTATATAAAAGCCCAGATCAAGCAAACGTCTTCACTGAAAGTCAGGATGGATCTCGCTGTTGGGGCTGTGGGAAGTTTGTGACTGGAAGGAAGCACCAGGCTGCTTCTTGAGTGCTGGTAACTTTCTGTTTATTGATTTGGGCTCTTGCTTCATGGCGGGTGTTCCCTTTGTAAAGTTTCATCAAGCTGCACAATTATGACGGGTGCACAGTTACGATGGATGAAGCGTATGTATGTTACACTTGAATGAAAATTTAAAAAGAATAAGGAAAGCTGAAGTGAAAAAGAAGGCGAACACGGCTGGGTATTTTTAAAATGGCTTTATATGACAAATTGGCCACAGGGGTATTGACAGAAACTTGCAGTTGTGGGCTTATTGACAACACTAGCCCTGATGAGAGAATCCCTTAATGCCTGGTGAGAGGCCCTGGTGTAAATTGAGGTGCCTTACTCCACTGCAAGTGAGGATTGGCCATGCAGAGAGAGGCCTCCTTCTCATTATACTAGGAAGCCAGGCACTGTGTTTTCCTTCCTGTATTTAAGCAGAAACCAGGGATCAGAGCAATTGACACACACACCAGTCGCACACCGTCTGATAGTTGGTACCTGTGACTTAACAGCTCGGGCTGGATGGGACTAGAAAGGTGAAAAGCGAGCTCCAATTAGAGGAGCCAAACTTCAGGATCATTCTGAAGTGAGGCAACTGAGGCTTTCGCAGTTGGAGTTCTGAAAAGTAAATGGAATTCATCTTTGGCTTTATTTTGTCCCAGTGTTCGAGATATTCTTGAACTTAAAAAAGAAATCAGTGATTGCATCTATCATGTGCCAGGCTCTCTGGTGGGCTCTGATGATACAAGGGTGAGTGGGACAGCATCCCTGCTAAATGCAGTAAAAATGTGGCCTCTTGGGACCATGATAACCATCAAAAGTTAACTACGAAATGTAACCCAGATTTATTTTGGCAGAGCATTACCATGTGCCAGACCTGAGGAGGACCCTCACTGCCATCAGTGTTGGCTTCTCCCACACAGGTTGGGACGGGCAAACAATATGGCAGAGTTCCAAGGGCTTTCCAGAGTCAGTTCATCTTTGAGTGTGAGCACCCTGCCCTCTGTGATGCCTGGTGCCGTTTTAGACCACGGGGAAACATGCCCGCGGAGGCCAACTCACTGGCCCACGATCAAAACATCAGTAGGCAGCAGTCCTTAGACTATCTGCAGACATCTGCTTCTGTTACCTTCCTTCTGCTCCATGTTTCTGGTTACAATGGGCTTTCATATTTTAAAAGGTCACAGATAATTGTAGAGCAAGTTGATTTTAATTATCCTTCTCATCCTGTCTTTTAGGTGCACATTGTTTTCTCTCTACTCAAGCCTTGGCCACATCCTGCTTGCCGTTTTGATCACAGGAGCTCCAAACTTGACTTTCTTTTCTGTTACTACTGTTAGATAACATCCATCTTCTGCTGATTTGGTTTCTGACTGTGCAGCCTTCTTCCGTTTGGATTTCACACACATCTCTTTTTTCCACTTTAGTCTATTCAAGATAACTGCTCTAAACGGATATTTTTTACCAGTGGTCACATGAACAGATTCAAACACCTCTTGTCACTCTAAATTTATTCTTAGCATCACTGGTTGCAATCACTTTACCCATTCACTTCTTTTCTCTTCTCTTATACAGCCCGTTTTCTTTAGCTCCTAGGAAACACCAACCTAACATTTGATGCTTTCTCTTGTCCTTCTTAACCCGGCATAGTTTTCTAAACCTGGACAAGTAATTCACTGGGTAGCTTGTGGGACTAGTAAAGTCTGCCTCATTTGATTTGTTCCAGTTGCATTATTCTAGAGAACACATGTGTCACCTGTTTGGTTATAGTGTGTACTGCAAAAGCATGCTGCTGGTCATAAAGTAAACTGTGTAATGCCCTACCTGGCAAGATTTTCACAAACCAGTTATCAGAGCTAGACTTAGGAGAGCCAGCAGCTCTGTGTAGGGTAGTATGTTCTCTCCCTGGGATGGGTGATGTGTTGCCAGGCAACACCAAGCATGTATGCCCAAAATATTTGTTGATTAAATAAATGAATATTTTCTTCTTTGTTTCACACTTTACAATAGATCATTGTTTTGCTTTTTGCTAGATCTTTCATTCTTGAGCAGAAAAAGTAAATAACATTTTGGGGAGCTTATATGTAAGTTGTGCTCCTTTACTCTTCCCAAGGTTTCTGTTGTACAGAGATGAGTAAGGCTGACTTAGGGGCAGATTTAAGTATTACTTGCTCAGGACTCCTCAATCACCAAGCAGTGGAACAGGTCTCTCTCATTCCCAGTTCTTTGGCCTTCCTTTTATGACTCCCTGCCTCTGAGAACTGTGTCCAAACATCCCAGAGCACAAATAGAGCGTGACATGTAAGGCACCTTCAAGTGGCCTGAGTGTCTTCCCGGTGCTTCTCTTCCCTTGAACACACTTGTGTTCACTTCACTTAAAATCCTCAAGTATTATTGCCTCAAAAATATTTTGTTGCAAGTATGTTGTGTTTCCGGAGACCCTTTCCTCTAGGCCATGACTCTTAGACATGATCCTAATAGGGAGGGGACCTTTGAACATGAAGTTGTTTCCGCACCTGGCACCCATTAGCCTTCCCACCAGGGCCATCTTTGGAGAAACTCTCCAGATGTTTCTTTAACTTGTGACTTAGCGCAACACATTTACACCTTGCTGTTTCGTGTACATATTGAGTAATAACCTTGGGGGCTTTCAAAAGCCCTGAGCTGCAATTCCTGTTAGCAATTCCTGCAAGATTATCCCAGGGGTGTGGATGCTGAACTCGCCAAGCATCCCCTCCACGGCCTGCCAGTGACCCAGTTCACAGCGAGAGAGCTGCCGCTTTCTGCGGTCTGTGGCGGGGCACACAGATGCTGCCCAAAGGACGGTATTTCACCTGACGCCCAGGAGAAGACTGAATGCCTAGGGAAAGCAGACTTTCTTCAAACACATTATTTCATCATTAGTTCAAAAACTGGTAGTGGTAGTAAGAATTATAAAATGAACTCTTGATTTTATTGATGAGAAAGAGCACCTTTAGTTAAAACTGCACAAAGAATGAGCACCTGGAGTTCCTGGGTTCCAATATTACTGACATTGCATGGACTTTACATGAAAGCTCTTGCTGGAACATTAGCATCTGAGTGTGTTCAATGATGTTTGAATGCTGATTGAAACAAATTCTTAAACCTTTGCCCTCTAGTATTTTTCTGGAATGTATTATTTGAGCTGCAAAATGTAACATGGAAGAGTCAAGAACAATGTCGTATTGCAGATGTGGGTGAGCCAAAAGAAGATAAGGGTTCCTTGCAGGGCGGGAGACGGGGTTGAGTTAATTCTCTGACAACAGTAAACAGCAGGACAGTAGCCTAATTCTATGAAAAATTTCACGGTATTTCTCTTAGTGCACTAGCCCCACTGTTCCTTTCCCCAAACAGCCAACATCCTTGGCATCACAATTAAATCTGTGTTCTTGTTCTTAAAATGTGAGTGTTTGTAGATTATAAAATGTTTTGACAGAAAAGCCTTAGAAATATTCCATGCTGACCTTTGATCCTCTCAAATTTCATACGAAAAATCTGAGTACTATTGGGTAAAGGGATTCCTGTTTTAGGGTCTTGCTTTAAACTTAGTTAAGGGCTCTTGACCTGGATACAGTCTGGTGTGCGGGGGGTGCCTGTTTGTCAATATCTGTGTATGTTGAACACCTCTGGTTTCTTCAAATATATTTTCTTCCTGCAGATAGTGTCCTGTTACTTTCTCCCAAATGACTTGGAATTCTTGCTGGTATTTTCCTTCTGTTAGACAATGTTGTCCCTTCCTGAGAGGGCAGTTGGTTAAAGAGAGTCAGGGAGACTAGCGTGGGTGAGTCAAGGCAGAAAAAGAGGTATTCCATTGTTTAGTCCCAGAGATTGATGGCAGCAAGCGGGGGTGGGGGGGGGGGACATAAAAGGTGCTTTGAGAACAGTGGTGCAAAATGTGAAAGGTTAAAACAAAAGCAAAATAATAGGTGTATCCACAGGGTGTCTCCTGCCAGGTGGGGTAGGGGATGTGAGGAAGAATGTTTCCTTGAGAAAGGCAACTACTTCAGTCTACTGAGCTTTTGAGAAAGGAGACGTTAACCACAGGGTGATAGGAAAAACAGCAGTGGAGAGTGTGCAACAGCAGAACGTTAACTGTTCTCTCGCACAAACATTAGCTCCAGGCTGCGCTGTTTAGTGGGGTGTAAAATCACAATTAACAGAGCAAGGGTTTTGTAAGTGAGCCGAAGCTGCTTCAAATTACATCCTGCTATTAGCAGCTTTTAGAACGACCACGTTGCACAACTCCGTGTTCACTGGACTATGAGATGGTCTTGAAGAAATCATTAATAAAAATGGTTGATTATAGTTACCCTTACTGTGTTGATAGTTTAGACCTTGATCATTTAGGATGCTGGCCAGTATGGGATGCTGAAGCAGGAAATGGGTTGAGGAGAATTGGTGACCAGAGCTGATGGTACCAGTATATCCCGACCGAGTCTCCCTGAGGTTTTCATTGATCTATTGCATATTTCTGCTGAGATTATACCTGGACTCTCTTGAATGTGGTTTAGGCTCAAACTCTTCAATACCTAATGTATAAAATAATGAGTGGAAGCTCAGAGAACACAGCTAAACTATCAGGAAAAAGAGGCTTTGATTTATGGAGAAGATTAAAGATCTTAAATATCACAATTGCCCATGTAAAAGCTTTTTCAGGAAATAAAATAACCTCATAGAAAATATGACCTAAAATATAAAAAATAAATCCTGTCAATTGTCTTCTAAAATAACGGCTTTAAAATCCTTTTTTACCCCTAAGATATTAGAAGGCCCATTATCATTTCTGTTTTGATACATATTAGGGAGGGTTTAGACGCCATAAAGGAGAGCACATTTTATGGATAAAACCTTGTTGTGTTGAATGTACTGAAACGTAGTTATGCTGATGTGACAGCTAAGTATTCATCACGTGAGTCACAGATGCCTGCTTAAATTTTTCTCAGGGTAATTGGATGTGTAATGGAATCATCGACACTTATATGTGGAAGCGAACTTATAAAAGGTTTCTTCCAGCTCTTTCAAGGACCGGGAGCAGCGAGCAGTCTCGTATACCTGATTAAATCACTTGAAATCAGAGCCAACCCTAGAACTAAGTTTATGAGTCCAAAGTCCTCTGAGCATGTTGTCTGCATTGAAAGGAGTCAGTGGTCTTCAGTCTACTCAATCTGCAGAATGAGTACAGAGTTAACACTAGTACCTGAAGTCCATATGAGACACTTGGCTTCTTTTAATTGTTGTCAGGCCAAAGTTGGTGATGTTTGCCAACACTGTTATTCAAAGAAGCTGATTCCAAATGGTGCACTTTACCTGGGAATCACTAAAAATACCCTTGGATCTCTGTCCAATATTTCTTTTGAGTCAAGTGATAGAAGCCTTATGAAATCAGCTTTTGTGATTTGGGCCTCAGCAAATGCAACAGCTAAGGATGCATCCTGACTTAGAAGGTGAAACAAAGGTGATGAAGGCCGTGGCTGGACTCTGATGAGTTGTGTGACCTTGGACAGTCTCTGAGCTTTGGTTTTCCAGCCTGTAGAACCAAGGGGTTGGGCTGAATGATCCAAGTATTCTCTACCTTGGACATTTTGTTTTGTATTCCAAGTTCAGTGTTGACAAGTATTTCTGGAATTCTAGCAGTCTATTTCATGTTACAGCACTTCTGTCTCTTCTCAAATCCAGCATAGACTTCTACTGAAGTCATTCAAAAATACATATTTTTCTGTACTTGGCGGACCCTCTACTAGTCATGTATTTGGTTTGATTTCCCAGGGTTGGGGTACGTGAGGCCTATCCTGCCATTCTTTGTCATTTGTCCACTCCCCGTACCCACCAAGGTTGGAACACAAACAAATTAGTCATAAAATAAAGATAAGAGAGCCAGCCGAGGAAAACATTAGAAAAGTATGCTGAGGAACTCAATACTTTTGAAAGGTGTTTAACGTTTGATGCTGACCTAGAAGAAGTTTTGTATTTTTGGCAATGTTAGAAGAAAAGGAAGGGAGAAAAAAATGAAAAATAATTATTAAGGACCTACCTTAAGTATGGGAATAGGCTTATTCATATAGTTCTAATTTGGTCCTCTCCATTATTCAGTCATCTCAACCAAGATTAATCAATGCACTTCCATGCCAGGCACTCAAGATAGAGAGGTGAATGGGACAGATACAGTCTTTATCCTTAGGGAGCCACTTAATCAGGTAAATATTTTATCTTCAGCTTTGCACAGAAGAAGTTCCTGTGCTTTTGTAAAACTATAGATTTCTTTGAAAAACACTGGAAATATGACCACTGTTTAAAGAATTCCTCCTGGCCAAGAATGATAAAAAAAAAAATGGATATGCATAGATTTTACTATAATGATGACATAGCAGATTTTGTCCAAAATACTGTCACTCTGAAGGTCCAATTTCTCAGTCTCATAAGTTCTTGATGAGCAGCTCTGCAGGAAGGCATTCATGTCCTGTTGGAACTGGAGGCACAGCGAGGCCACGTGACTTCTCCAAGGCCATAGAGTGAGGTGGCAGGAAGCCCTAGATCCAAGGTACCTGAGGGTGTCTGGGGAAGGTTTCTGGTTATGTCGTTTTCACCTTCCTGACTGTTGAGTCAGATTTTCTCGTGTACAAGTTTCCAGATTCGGTGTTCTAAACCTAAGCCTGCCTTCTCCAAGGTAGGCCAGTGATAAAAAGAGAGAGGCCTTTCTCTCTATCCTTTGGCCAATGCCCCATTCCACCCCAGCAGCCTGCTGTGAATAATTAGATAAAGCACACCTCCCACTGCCCTCAGGGGCTTTGGGCTCACCTGCCAAGTCAAATACACTTTATCTCAGTCAAGCATTGCCTGCCCCTCTGCTGTGGCCGAACGCCCAGGCAGTTTACTGCTATTTAACAAAGCCAACTGGAGAAGAAAATGACCCAAATGCCAGCACTGGGAGAGTTATGAGATGGAAAGGAAATTTCCATGAGGTAAAATATGCAAATGAAAAAGCCTGGCTTTTCTTCTCAACATAAACCAGCCACTTATAGCCCTGGGCTATAAAATGCCAAGACAGCCAATGGGCCCAGATTGGGCCACAGCACAGGGAACCAGCTGGCTAGGAGTCCAAGGGCCTGGACATGAGGAATACAGCAGAGCCCATTTCTGCTTCTGTTGGTCACCATTCATACACTTACAAGGGTGCTTTTGGGGCATCTTTTGTAAGGCACGTCTTGTTCTGTGCAGTAGAGCATCTATCTCTGCATTTGTTTTGGTTGCCATGATGGAATTCTTGTAAGTTCCTCCGTAGCACATTCAGCTCCTTATTATCAGTATGTGCACCAGGATGCTGCCACACACGGTGGGAGTTTGACTCTTACTCATTCACCCCTTTGTGTTGCAGCCACGGGAATGGGAGGTTGGCAGCTTCTCTGATGCTCTGGTAGAAACTCATGGCAAGTGGTCTGTTGGGGAGTCTTTGCTACTCCTTCTGAGCCTTATGCTTCCGGGGGCAACACTTCTTGGTGGTGGGAAGTTCCTCATGATCTCCATTGCAGAACTGAATAACAGTGGAGCCCTCTGCAATTTTTTCAGGGACCCAGCATGTCTGGGAGAGATGCCCACATTACATTAGGCTGCCAGAGAGGGTGAACGTTTCTGGCTCCAGATGTCTGCTGTTACCCTCCTTGAAGAAAAGCTTTAGCATTCTCGAACGTGATTTTAATCAACTCTTTGTGTCTCAGTTTTCTCATCTGTGAGATAATGCTGAGAACACTCACCTCCCAACGTCGTTTGTGAACGTAATAACCATGAGGCTGTGCTCATGAGTGGGCTCTGTAAATTATAAATACCTTACTTGTAAGATATTCTGTCATTCTATCAGCCAGCATCCTTCTTGAGAAATTGCATATGGAAGTGGTATGGGTCAGACTTGAAATTAATTAGCACATTAGTGCACGTATGATGGATTTGGAGGAGGTGCTGAACACTCCCTTCTCACCCACAGAGATCCTGCTGCTCAGCCTCTTACTAAGTCTGCAGTTCACTGCAGATTGACTCTGTACACCCATGAGTCTCTTATTATGATGTGTATTCGACTGGCAAGAGGAATATCACATACTTTTTTTTTCAATAAATAGAGGACATCTTAAGTACATCGGAGTGAATGGCTGCTATAAAAGTTCTAAAAACAAGCATCATCAACCTTGTCATTTGTCCCTGGTCACAGGGTTAAGGTGTGGTCAGGGTTGTGGATTGAATCTCAGAATAAGAACAATACATGGAGTTTCAAAGGGTAAGAAATATGAGATGCTAACACTGTTTTTGACAGAAAGAGAATAATGAAGGAGCATTCAACCTCTATACGTTCTCTTCACTTTATTGTCGTTTTCTTCAGGGAATATGATTTTCTGAATCATCAAGGTGCATCTCTGTGTGCGGCGAGGGAGAGAATGTACGCATTACAGATGGTGGTAACTTGGGACAGAGCACCTGCCTTTCCATTTTCTCTCAAAAATTTTCTTATTCCAAGCCCAAAGCAGAAACTTATATTTGAATCTTTTTGTTGCTTTCATTTTCCATCACCTGACATTAAAACCTACTCAGAGAGAGACTTTGACATTATTCATCTTTTTGCATGAAACATGCAGTGTTTTATTATTTACATCTTCAAAATGATGAAGCCATATAGCATAGGATAGTGAGAAAGTCCTCGCTTCGTAATCAGACAAACTTGGGTTGCAGTTGTGGCTGTATGGGTTATCAGCTCTGTGACTTTTGGCAAGTTTTTTGTTTTTTGTTTTTTTACATTTCTGAGCTTCAGACTCCTCATCTGGAAAGGGGAGATGATAATATTGACCTGTGATTATTCTCAGCATGTTTAGATAACGTAATACATTCAAAATGCGTGGCATAGAGTAGATTCCCCCAATGTGCTGGCAGTGTAGAAATTTACAGCTGTAGAAGTGGAGAGACGTCATGGAGAAGAAACAGCTCAACTCTCCAGGCCTGTAAAACTCTTTCCCTAGAGCTCTTTGCAAAGCTCACCTTTATTTGCAATCTATTTCCCTTTGGGGGTGGAATTCACTTAGAATCCTTCACTCGAAGAAATCTTTGCTCAAAACCCTTCAGTGGCTCAGCTTCCTACCGAAGCATGTCGAAACTCTCCTGCTTGATTTTCAGGTTCTTTTTACTTTTGTATACCGTACCTCTCCAGCCCGGTTTCTTTCCATCCTTCACTCGTGATCGTCACACATCGTCTCTCTTATTCATTAATGTGGCAGATTGCACTTCTCAAAGACATCTCTGGTCCCACATGCTCTTCCAGGACCTTCCACTCTCTCCTCAAGAGGCGGAGTCTATTTTCCACCCCATTGAAACTGAGCAGAACTTTGTGACTTTCTTGTGGATGGAATGAGGTGGGACTGCCAGCTGCTATGTGACCTAGGGACCCTGGGTTGTAAAAAGTGGTAAGACTTGCTGCCCCTGCTGCTTGCTTTCTGTAGGGATGCTCCCCTTTAGAGCCTGGACACTTTGCTGTGAAGCAGCAGAGAGCCACATGGAGAGGCCATGGGTAAGAGTTCCAGTTGGCAGCATTTCACTGGGGTCCCAGCAGACAGCCAGGCTCCTCTACCAGACATTTGTGGACAAGATTATTTCAGCCCCTAGTCTTGAGCTGCCCCAGATCTGATGAGTGGAAGAGAGGGGAGTTGCCTCCACCAAGCTTTAGCAAAATTGCAGAGTCATGAGGAAAATTAATGTCATCATCTTAAGCCATTAAGTTTTGGGTGGTTTACTCCTCAGCAATAGAACCAGAACAACTTAAGAGTACTGCTTCCCATTTATATTTAAAGGTTTGGGGGGTAAAAGTCCTGTCTCCTCTGTTCTTTATTTGGAGGACAAATCAGTGCCAGGTACACAATACAACAAAAATGGTTCTTAATGATCATCTAATTCAGTAATTCCAGAGCTGAATTTTGGAAAATAGATGTCCTGTGCTTTATTTTTTGTGATTCTAATGAAAAGGCTCTGGGGTGGTGCCCAGAAATACAGTTAAAAGTCTTCTGATGAGTATCCTGATTTGGAAACCACTGATATAGTTTACACTTCTGAACTCAAAGGTGCACAAATAGACCCAGAAGTGGGAATTAACTAGTCTTAGGTAGCAAAGCAAATGAGCGGAGCTGAAATTGGAACTCAACTCTGCTGTCCCTCCCACTGGCTCATCTTTGGAAATATCTTTCTTTGTAAATTACTCAACATAGTTGGCTAGAAATATTAACTGGCTTCCTGTACTACCTATTCTTCAGAGTAACTCTGTAATACATTTATCTCTGCCCCATAACACAATCTCTGTTTTTTCAAGTGCATGAAATGTTTCCATGCTTTCACAAGGTCTGGGTGAAAAAGGTCTGGAAAACACAGCAGGAGGGGGAAAATGGTGTGATAGAGATGCCTGTTTTCTCTTTGCGTGACTGCCAAGGTCAAGCCAAACATATACATATGTTTCTGCCTTCATCTGCCTGCAAAGGTTGAATTAGACATGAGCTGGACAGGCTGATCTCTACATCTCCAGCTGACATGCTCACAATGTGCCAAAGAATAGAGCACCGCAGGGACAAATGGGATGAAGTGAAAATCATTTCCATCGCCCTGGGAGGAAGATGACAGATCAATCAGGGCAGGTTCTGGATGAATGAAGTCAATGAGTTGGAAGTCCTTGTAAAGGACTTCTCTCTGCTTTTCCAACTCTTCAGCCAGTTATAAGATTGATTTTTTTTTTTAATAACCCAAGAATTTTCAAGAGTGTTTTGCTTCATTGATATCAACACTAGCCTGCTTCTGCAATAATTTGACATTTGAATCTTGAGTTATTTCTTGAAATTTCCATATGGACTTAAAAAAAATTCAGTTGGGTTTTGATTTAGAAACTTTCCTCTAAAACTTGATTTTGGATAGGCAGAGATTTTAAAAAATATTCTACTTAGGTCTTATTTTATGTTTTTCACTGGCAACAAAGCTTGCTGTTTGGGAAATTTTCTTTTGTCAAAAATTCTTGCTTTTTCACTATATATAAAAATAGATTTTAAAAGTTTCTTTTGTATAGCATAAGGAACTATGTTCAATATCTTGTAATAACCTTTAATGAAAAAAAATAGGAAAACGGATATATGTCTGTGTATGCATGACTGGGACATTGTGCTGTACACCAGAAATTGACACATTGTAATTGACTGTACTTCAATTTTTTAAAAAAGTAATCTAGTATAGAAGTCGAAAAAAAAAATTCTTGGTTTTTAAATGGACTTGGTGGCCATTTTTGAACCAACACAGTATTACTCTGAAATACTTTATCTCATCTTCTGCTCCCCACTCTTGATTTTCCAGGTTAAGAAAGCCTGAGTTACCCCCAGAATGAGTTACTCTAAGGACAGGTTGTATTTACTTTTCCCTCCTCAAAATGGAAGCTAGACTAATAGAATGGTTATCAGGTCTCATTAATTGCTTCTCCTGTTGTTACTCATGTCACAATTAGGAAATTTTCTTTTTTCTCCCCAGCTGGTACAGTTTTTCATTTATTTTTGGTTTTCTAGTCTTCCTAATTTACATTTGGTTGCTTTATTCCTCCTGGCTTGTAAATTTTCTCATTTACGTTTGGTTTGCTTAAATTTGATTATTCCTGTGGACATTTTTTTGAGGTTTGTATGTTTTGTTTTTGGTGTTAATTTGAACTTAAATAATAATAGCAACTATTTTTGAATGCTCACAATTGTGTCAGGCACATTTTATTAATACAAATGTTATTTTGTTTAATCTGCACAATTTCTTGGTGAACTAGATGGTATTATTATTCCCATTTTAGAGATGAAGAAAGTGAAGAAAGAAATGAAGATATGTAAGTTCCCAAAGAACACAAAACTGGTAGAAAGGGTTTAATCATATACTGTTGTTCCGTAGGTAATAAATCTCCTTTTCCTGTATTCTGTGTGTACTTTTGGCTCTGACTTTGGGTTAAGGTTCAACAGGTGTATTTAGTTTGTCTTAGTTTAATAGTTACCCAATTGACCATGATCAGAATCACTTGGAGGGCTTGTTAAAACACTAATTGCCAGGCTCCGCCCACAGAGTTTCTATTTAAGGGGGTCTGGCTTGGGCTCTGAATTTGAGTTTTCAACAAGTTTCCAGCTGACGTGGACGTCCTGGTCTGGGACTGCTCTTTGAGAAGCGCTGGTTTCGTTCTTTCCCTTCAGGTAAAGTTAAGAGCCTTCTACTTTATAATTCCGTCTAAATGTGGCAAGTTGGTATCTAGAAATATCTATATCTATATCTATATCTATATCTATATCTATCTCCCTTGAAAAATGCAGGTTTGAACTCTGAGTCCACTTATATGAAGATATTTTTCAGGAGTAAATAACTACAGTGCTGCATGGTCTTGGCTTGCTGAATTTGCTTACAGTGTATACAGAGACTATAAATTATACATGGATTAACCCCTGCATTGATCAAGGGTTAACTGTAAAAATCAGTCAATTTAGGAATTCTTTTTCTTGTTCTTTTTTTGCCTCCTGGAAGACAGAATTATACATGGTTGATGATTTTTTCTTTTACCTTTCCCAAGACGGCTGTGTTTAGTTTCTGGCTGAAGCTGTTTCCTCAGGCTTAAGTGATGCCTGTGGCCGAACGCGCTCCTAAGCCTGGGGGTGCGGATCCCTCCGTGCCTGGGGATCCCTCCGTGCCTGGGGTTGGGCACAGGCAGCAGCCCACACTTCAAGAGAAGTACCTAATCCCGGTGCGTCCAGAACTACAGGCTGCTGCTCTGTAGGCTTAGCCATTTTCCAGCCCTTTCATTATGGTCCTTACTTATGGCAGACATTTATGGGTAGCGTGGGTCTCATTCCACTACGAAGTGATGATTCACCAAAGTCTTTCTAGTCTTTGCTTTCAGTTCATTGATGGTTCTCACTGCCGGCAGTCAGTTTTTCACAGAGCCGGCTAATCTTATATTGCCTTTACGTTTGGTCTGTTGGTAGAACTTTGAATTGATGGCAGTTAAATGATTTCTTATGTGAAGTGTTCCGGGGAGATGTGAGAGGACCAGGGAGACAAGAGGATCCTGGGAGTTCCATTTACAAGGTGTATGAGTGGGAAGAGCAACATTAGAATAAGCAGTAGGTGAAGACGCCCAAAGGGCATCTCAGAATGAAAAGGCCCAGATGTACCTCCCCTGCTGTTCACCTACAGCTCCACCATCTGATAAATGTAGGCTCAGGAAATAATAGGATTTAAATGCTAGGAACGTTCTGTAACTCTGAGGATGTGCATGATGTTCTAGGCTACTTGTAGTGTCATGGATCATGCAATTATAAGGCATTTGGATTGGCGAGTTCAGAAACCTTCCAGTGCACCCCAGTGCATCAAGAAGCGACTAGATTCAGAATGAAAATGAGTTATGCTTTGACGCTTATGAAGTATGTGATCTTGGGCAAGTCATTTAACCTCTCTGAGTGTCAGTTTCCTCATACACAAAATGAGGAAAAGATTGTCTCTTCACGGGAGAGTCGTAAAGATGAAATAAAGTTAAGTGTGATAATCTCTTGAAGAGCAATGTCTGGCTTTGTATTTGACTTTCAAGTTCTGTCATAACATGATACAGTGAATTCAGCTTTGGATCTCACATTCTCAAGAGTGACCTCTGCCCCAGTCAGACTGGTTTCCTCACAGGGCCATGAACGTGGAACTCTCTTCTCGTTGACTTTGCTAAAAAAAATCCATGCATTTTACTTGCTGAGCCAAAAATGTGTGGATTTGGCATCTTCCAGCATAGTTTCATTTTCTGTTCTTTCTGGGAGCAGAGGAGTCAGTGGAGGGGGGGGGGGATGACTGTAAAAATTGAGTCAGTGTGAAATCATTCCATCACTAGTCCCCGACCCTCTATTCTCAGTTCATCCCCGTGGTGGCTGCTGAGCATCATAAAGAAAGAAATATATGGCTCCTTCCTGCCCTTAGCTCCTTGCCATTCAACCAGGGATGCTAACCACTCTGCCACAACAGCTGACGACAGAATTTTCCCAGCAGAGCGGCACTTCTACACCTGGGAAATGTTCTTGTGTCAGATCTGACAAAGGAGCATCTAAATGGTGGGGGAAATGTGCACCGTAGATTTCATAGAGAACTAAGTGGGGCATGCTGAAATCATAATGAGTCTTTATCCTCATCTGCCAGCTTATAGATTGATGGATTGGCCAATGCTGAATATTTCCTCATGGATTTACCAGTATATTTCATCCTCTTTTCTTCCATAGCTGTTAATTTTAAAGATTGTGTTTATTTTGTATCATGTCCTGCCCCTGCAGGGGCTGTGTGAACCCTTATTAACTACTAGCAAAGCTGCCCCTTGGTAAATTTCTGGAGATCTCTGTGTCCCTAATGGATGTGTTATAAAGAGTATTTATTCGACTCTTCTTATACTTTTTGAAGGCGAACAAAGTAAAGAATGGTAGATTGAAGCTCATATTGAGAAAGCATTTACTTACTGTGCTTAATAATAACTGTATCAAGTCAGACCTTTCAGGATGGTGGTGTTGTGTGCCTGGCGTTGTGTCACATACTTGCTCATTGACTGCAAGAAATCTGTGAAGCAGGTGTTGTTAGTCTTGTTATACAAGTGAGGTAGCCAGTGTTCAGAGAGGTTCACTAAGTGCAGGAGGAGCACAGGATTGGAATCTCAGGCTTTTGGTTTGAGCCCAGAGTTCTGTATTCAGTTGTGTCCTTGGACAAGTGAAGCAAGCTTGTGTTTCACCATTCACTAAATCCCCTCTCAAAGTGTTGTTGTGAAAGTTAACGGTGATGATACATGCAACGTGCTAAGTACTGGTTTGGTCCTTAGCACTTCTTAAACATCAGCTGCCATCAATAAAAAGAACAGCCAGGCTTCTGATCTAGAACGTTCCATTTCCTAAGTCCATCCTTTGAGCCCAGGGCTATGCACATTTCTGTTTTCATGCTGAACTAAAATCTTACCTAGCAGGTGAATAGGGCTTTGTATAAAGGGACCATAGCAACTATCGTTTCTGAAGTGGAATTGGATGGTTTCTTTTCTTTGTGGGCCCCTAGCAGTAGTGTTTTGAACTTCTGTCACAGTAGTCAAAATAAGCATGCTTTTTTTCTGATGAGCCTGTTAGGAAGATTTCATTAGCTATGGGTTCAATTTTAAAGAAACACATACGCAAATTTTGGCTTGCGAAAGAAAGCAATGTGCTATAGTAGAGTTCACAAGGTCTGCTAGGTGTTCACCAAAGCTAGTTCCTCCTCTTCTTGAGTGCACTGCGAGAGAATATATCCCACCCTCCTGTGACTGACTCAGCCAGTGGAGGATGAGTGGGATGCCCATCAGGGCTCTTTTCCCTTCCTGGCGGAACTGAAGACAGTCAGGGGGATCTCGGAAGCCACATGCAGAAGCTGACAGAGCCATGCATAAAAAGTACTTGTGTCTCTTTGGACCATGCCTGGGGGACAGCTACCTGTCCATCAAAAATACTTGAGTGGAATTTACTGAAACAAAATATAACTCTTTTGTGTTGGGCCATGATCCCTTTTGGGCTTTGTTTTTTACATCAAACTAATAAAGAAATGTTTCACAAACTTTGGTAAGTATGCCAATCAGATTGACTTAGAAAAACTGCTTGCCTTCTCCCCCTCTTTTAGTGAGTTAAGGTTCACCACCTGCTTGCAGGAAGAATGAACCAGCACATGGCCCCTGGAGATCACTTTGAATCTCTTCCTCTTTCGCTTACCTGTCAGCCCAGGTAGGCGCCTTCACACATCTAGAAGCATCAATGTACCCATCAGCTTTTCTCTGTGTTCTTCTGCATCCTATATCATCCTATATCATATCATATATCACATCATGTTTCATATGCATATTCTATGCATCCTATATCATATCCTATATTGTATCATATTATATCATGACATAGCATGTCAGTTAGCTCAGTTTAGAGAGAATTTGAGACTTAATTCAGCTCACAGCTGCTTTAAACACAGTGGGAAAAGTAAGCTGGGAAGGCCTGAGGGTTAGTTGTGTTTCCACTACTTAATGACCACATAGCCTCAAGCAAACTTGTATTTCCCTTAAACTCAGTTTCCTTGTCTGTAAAATGTGATTATACCTGCTGCTTCTCTCCCTGCGATGCTTTGAGAATGGACATATGGTTTAGGAGAGTGTTTTTAAGAAATTAGAACATGCCCTACAGGGCATTACAACTATTACTTATATAAAATAATAATGTGCACTTTGGAATCTTTACAGTAAAATGGTAATTGCTTAGTGCCATTAAAAAAGGTTTCTTTTTATTTGTGAAAGGTAGTGTGGTGGATTAAAGCAGATTGACAGGCAGCTCTATTTGAATCTTACATCCCATTGCTTACTAGTTGTCTGAACTAGTAATTTACTGAATTAGTTGCTCCATGACTTGGTTTTATTATCTGTGAGTTTTAATTAATCACACCTACTTTGCAGAGTGTTGAGACCGAGTGAGTGCTTGCAAGTTAGACACTGAAAAATAAAAAACCCAATAATATATTTGAAAGATTTGCTACAGGTCAAGAGAATTCCAGCATTAGTAACTGTTCGCATGCATATTAGCAAATGCTTAACAACAGACATAAGGGAGCTGACACACTTAATATTGAAGACTCAGAAGTCACTGTCAGTTGGAGGGCAGATAAAGCATCTCAAAGTCTAATGCCAACCAGTGGGATATTATTTTGTCTGACTTATAAAATTCCTAATTAAATGTGATTTTATAAGAACTAATGTTTTGTGTAGAGAGTATACTTGTCTTGAGGAGTGCAGTGATTTACAGCCAGATGGACTTGCTCTTAAGTCAGGACTGCAGGCTGACGGAGAGGCAGGGTGACAGCGGGGAGATCATGCCGTCATCAACCACATCTGGTCACTCTTTCCTAGTCGAGTTATTGCAAAACACGTTCTCTTCAAGTCTCTGTGGTTTTTGTAGATGCAGGTTAACTGCCACAGTGAAACTGTGATCCACTTCTGTATGCAAATAAACAGTGTCCTCTCTGCTTTCTTTATACCCTTCCATCCAATTGTATTAACAAAATGTGTGAGACCATTACTGATAGTAATAATGATAAACTTTCACACGTCGCATATTTGAGAAAAGCTCCTACAATAGTCAGATATTATTCTCTACTAAGTATGGAGGAAGAAAATAAACTGGAGTGTGTGTATAAAAGAAAGCATGTGCCTGCATTTGAGCCGGTGTGTGTGTGTGGATGGGGGAACCTGAGGCGAGGAAGGTGGAGGGGGCAGGGGAAGTGGAAAATATACCAATACAAATAAAAATGATCAGTGAGAAAAAGAAGTAGTAAAAAAGGAAAAGTGTAGGGCGAGAAGAATTTTACCAGGTATCCCAAACTTGACAGGAATAGAAATACATGTCAGTGTTCACCTGTCTGTGAAGGACACTTGCGTTGTTAGAGGGCTGCTGTTCTGGAATGAAGCTGCTCGCAGACACATTTCCTCTGTGACATTTATGGGAATATGAGGCTTTTTTTCTTTCCAAGTAAATATGGGAGCCATTTAACCCTAACATGTCTGTGAGAAGATTTATGGCTTAGGACAAATTCCATGTTATTGAGGGGCAGAAGTAGGAGAGAGAAACTGAACTCAGAAGTAATCTCCAAATTTTATTCTCACCCAGAGTTCCAAATGGCAGGTTTGTTAACAAGCAGCAGAACTGATGGATTTAGTGTTGCCTCCTACCTGTCTGGAACACCTACCAGAAAAGGACCTCATTGAATAAAGAAATGGCTCAAATCAGTGAGCAATAAGGATCAAAGGCCTTGGAAGCATGCATGCTGTATAATTCATACGGAACTGATTTTTAACCTATTCTTTTCTCATTCTTGGGAAATTAGTAGTTAGAGGCAGTAGAAAAGGACTCTTCGCTATTTCAAAACCATATATGGCGCCATCGAGCATACCAGATGCTGTGGGGAAGCTCCAACCTGGTATCATTTTTTCTACTCTATTTGGCTACTTTCCTAAATAAGCACTTTGCCTCAGCACACCTGGATTGGTCCCTATTTCCCTGCAGCATCCTTGCTTCATTGGAAATCCCTTTTTCTTCCCCAGTCTTTATAAGTCCTTCTATTTCTTGAATACCCAACTCAACTGTTATCTTATCCTTGAGGCACTTTGATCATCCATTGTGTGTACATTTCTAAAATTTGGCCAGTCCCTTCTGGAGTTACAGCTACTTCCCATCTGTAGGCTCAGTTCTGCCTGGGACTTCCGGGAAGGAAGAATGACGAGAGCCTCACGTCTGCCACTGTCTGGATTGAAGTTCAGTCTTTTCCCCATACACTGGGAATCCTGTGTTTTAGGGAGTCAGCTTCTAAGTCTCAGCCTTACCCCCATGGAATCTGTGCTTGTATACTCTTCTGCCTCAGTTTTGCTGCCTAGCATTTCAGTTTCCTTCTGAGTTTGGATCCCAAAGCTGTTGTTCGAGTCTATAGAACGTAGCTAGATCACAGTAGCCCCGTGCTTTTGCAGAGTATGGTGCTAGGTGTTACTTGGGCTATTTCTGTCTTCTGTGAAAGGAATGATCACCCGGGATGGTCTTCCACATTTCTTCAAGAGGACTTAACTCCTAGTCGCCAGCTACCATTGACTCCTGCTACCTGTGTGACCACTGAAAAGTTATTGACTCTTTTTCAGCCTTATTTTCCTCATGTGGGAATTGGCATAGTAGTAATACTTAACCTCATAGGACTGTTGTGAGGATGAAATTAGTTAATCTTGGGACACTGCCTGTCACATAATAAATGCCCAGAAGTATTAGCTATTATTACTGTTCATGTTCTTAATATCATCACTAATATGCCATACCTGTTGTAGTCTCTGAATTAAAATCTTCTGCTTGAGTCACACCTGAACTTGTCATATTCTTTGCATATTAGCCACTGCCTCCATAGCCAGGTTCATTTCCTCAGCCCTCTTTCTAATATGCCTTAGATTTTTCTTCTCCTCTAGCTTGGATCTGCCTCACACCTAAGTATACTTGAGTCCTAAATGATAGAACTTTGATTTTTCTGTTCTTCATGCACCTAGTACACATTGTTCCAAAACTTATTTACTCATCTTATTCCTTCTCTGCTAACTTGTAGGCTCCTTATGGTCAGGGACCTTATCAATTGCATCCTCGTGCCTCCTAATGTATTTTATATATGAAAGAGCCCCAGTCTATATAATTTAAACAACTGAAAGACTGCCCATACAGAATATAATACACATCTTAAATTTTAGTATTTAGATTGGGGATAAAAATGTGGAAATACTGGGTCCAGGTTGTGAAGTCTTGAAAAAAAAAGTCTACCGAAAGCTTGCATGGTGTTTGGTAAGACTGGCAAGACTTTCTTGTATTGGAATAACAATATGGAAGCCATGTATAAGGAAGGATGTTGCTACAAATGCATATGCAAATATACTAGATAGATCTGTGTGGAGGGACACGGGAGTGGGGAGCTTGTTAGAAATCAGTTCTAGGGGGATTGTTAGTGTTGGTGATGGTCCTAGAAACTGGAATGAGCAGGTATAATGGAGAGTTATTTCTTGGGAAGGATCAAAAGAATTTGGGAATTGAGTTTAGTGTAGTGAGTAGAGAGATAAATCAAAGGTGATTCCTTGAATTCAAACCCAGGTGACTAAAAGAAAGATGGAATTATAAACAGAAAGTGGAAAGTGAGGAGGAAGAGCTTGTTTGAGGAAGGAAAGGTGACATCATGAGTTTAGTTTTGCAATTTGGGCAGCCAGTATTGAATCAGAAGTAGACAATAGGTGGTTGGAAATGTCGGCTGTAAGTCTAGAGAGGATGGGAATGGAGTCAAGCTTGTAGAGGTAATAATTGAAACCATGGCATTACATGAGCTCCTTGAGAGAGATGACACTATATAGAATGACAGCCAAGGAGAGAAATTTGAGAATGCCTAGATTTGAAGGAATATGTAGGAAGCACAGCCAGGCTAGGAGACAGAGAAGGAACATTAGGAAAAGTGTTATCTTAGACCTGAGTTCATGAGGATCTAGTGATGACTGACCCTATGAAATTGTCTTAGCAAATTCAGTGAAGATGAGGACAAAGGAAAGACCGTTTTATGATGAGTATTTGGTATTTGACAATTTGTAGGCTGTGAGTGACCATCAAAGGATTTTTTTTTTTCTGTATAGTAGTTCCAGTGGAAGACAGAATACTAAGGTTTAGAGAATAAATGATGAAAAAGTAAAAGCAAAGAGTATGGGCCACCATGTAAAGTGGCCCATTTTTAAGATCCAGGAGTCTAAAACTGTTGGAAGAAAGTTTGTCTGACCAATACTTGTTACTTTATTATTTTGAAAGTTATTTTTGGAGTGCATTTCTTCATATATGTATTTGAAGGCTCAAGAAAAATTCAATGTTCTGTCCTTTCTGTCCAATTTGCCAGACATTAGATGGAAGTTTCTAAAGTTATTAAGGGGTAAGATATAGTGTGATTTTTTTTTTCATTCTCAAAGCAGGGATATTAATTAATTAATTAATTGAAGTAAGTCAGTTTACAATGTTGTGTTAATTTCTGGCATACTGCAGAGTGATTCAGTCATACATGAACATACATATATTCGTTTTCATATGCTTTTTCACCATAAGTTATTGCAAGATACTGAATATAGTTCCCTGTGCTATACAGTATGAACTTGTTGTTTATCTATTATATATATATATACTATGTATATATATGTTAGTGTGATTTTTCAAAAAAGCTACTTTTCCTTATGAAAGTGCACAGAATAAGTGAAATGGAGTACCAAGTACAATCTAGAAAAATGGGCTCCTAGGAGACAGGAACACTGGGCCATTCCTTTCCAGTGACGTCCATCACACTTTGGAACAGCTTTCCCCCATGGCAACCAGTCACACTCTTTTTAAATAGTAATTTAGATATGCTGCGTTATCAAAAGAATGCAGTTGATTTCACATGATTAAAGCAATGAGAGAACTCTGATGAGACATATTTTTTCCATGTGGCTTGTGGAATTATTTCTGTTGTTCCACAGTAACATCAATAAATAACTTACTCAATTCTGTTGGAAAAGTTATGCATATATATAATTTATTACATGTGTATGTGAAATCAGTTTTCCTTGAAATTACAACCAAGATATGAGCCGTAAGTGAATTGCTTCATTGCTAGTGAAAAAGGATAAAGTTAACGCTGTAGAAATCTTAGCTTTTCTCCACATCGGAAAAGAGTGTGCTTGGAATCAGGAGCATAAAGCAACATTTGGCTCAAATCCACTTTTCTGCCATTTACAGGATAGGGTCACTTCTGTGCTGAACAGTATGTAAGCACAAGGATACTCTTAAGAAAAGCAGAGATGAATCTAGAGTGAGAAGCAATCCTATTGGAACACATTTTATGCCCAGCACTATTCTAAGGAAGTTAGATTAGGTATGTTACTCACATCATCCTTCTGACATCCTCATGCAGTAAACCCTATCATCATCAGTTTATAGTTGAAGAAACTGAGGTATAGAGAGATGGGAAGAGATTATCTTACTAGAAGTCGGTAGAGCTGAAATTTGAACCCAGGCAGTCCAGCTTAGGAATAGAAGCCCTTTACAATTCTACTTTGCTATTTATCAAGACCACCAGCATCCTTTAACTCAAAAATCTACTTAAAAATGGTTTCACAATAGGAAGCTAGCCAGAAGTAATTTTGGGCGACGGCATCTGAATTCACTCTCTGGAGGAAGAATCAGAGCAGATAAAACAGAGCTACTTTCTTTCGGGGTAAATTGACCATGACAACTGTAAACTCCTTATCTTGGAAGGTTCTATTTTTATACTAGGAAAAGATAGGAAAGATAAAACCTCCTCTGGAAATGAAGGAGCTGAGTTTCTTTGGACTCTGTGTATCACTATGAAACCTGTATCTCCACCACTGCCTTCCACTGGGGGAAGCTTGGACCTAATTGCAGCTTCTTTCCCAGTTTCATAGCCTACTCATTAGCTAAATGATAAAATCCTGTCCAATGGAACAGATGTGGACATAGATGCCCTACTCTGTGTGTGGCAAATGAAGGACAGTAAGCATATGGGGCAAGCCACACCTGCGTACTCACAAGTGCTAGGACAAATGAAAACCTGCTGGGAGGAGGGGAGAAGACGATGTGAAAGGCTGTCAGCTTGGGAGAGGGGCAGGGCGCCGGAGGAGCCAGGACCGCGGAAGACCTCAGACCTCAGACCTGATACCTGATTTGCTGAGTGTAATTTACTGGTTTGCTCAACAGCCCCATGGCCTGGGGAGAGGGGATGAGTTCCTGAATGCCACTATCCCCCAAGTCCTCAAGACAGTCAAGTTTGTTCACACTTTCTGGAAGCAGACTGAAAAAATGATGGGGTCACAACTCTGAATCGTCCAAATATATCTGACTTTCATTAATGTTTTTATCCGTATTTGACAGAAACTGCTTGTCTATCATATACACTCCCTCCGTGGTAGTCTGTGTGCTTTGCGAGAGGCAGAGGTTTGCTAATGCTACTGCTGGTTACATTTTTGGTCTTAATTCTAAGTTCCTAGAGGGCAGATTCTACATCCCTTGTACAGTGACTATTGTAAGAGACTGAGCAATACGGGTGACAGATGTGAAAGAGGGTCCTGGTAGGAGCAGGGTGATACAGAGTAGCTGGAAAGTGCATGGAGGGATATTCATAGGAAAAAAAATTTTTTTTGAACCAATAAAAATTGTCTCCAGGATATAATAGGCCATTTTGAGACCTTAAACTTTATCATTTCAAATGTCATGGATGGGCAAACTTTTTCTATAGAGGGTGGGATAGTATGTATTCTTGGTTTTGCAGGTCATATGGTTTCTGTCATGTCTACTCAGCTGTGCAGTGAGTATGAAAGCAGCCTGGTAGAATACAGAAATGAATGGATGTAGCTGTGTCCCAGTGAAACTTTACATCCAAAAACAGGTGGTGGGTCAGATTTGGTCTACAGGCTAAAGTCTGTAGACTCCTTGTTTAGTCTATACACACTTACACTCATATATATCTCATATATGTATACACCTATACAGACTGAAAAACAGTAACATCTCAGTCTTTTTTCTTAAAGTGTTTCTCAGTTTGCTCAGACTTCTGACCTGAAGTCGGAGGCTCATTTCTATATTAAACATCCATTTGGTCACAAGGTGTCAAGCATTGTCCTCCGTATACAGGGATAAGGAGGAAAAGGGTAGTTTCTACCCTCAAGGA
Source organism: Camelus ferus (assembly GCF_009834535.1). NCBI lineage: Eukaryota > Metazoa > Chordata > Mammalia > Artiodactyla > Camelidae > Camelus > Camelus ferus. The sequence goes on from NC_045702.1 coordinate 66,805,448, forward strand.
CCTCACTGGCCCATGAGGAAGAGAGGTAAATGCAGGTAAATACAAGTGCACTGTCACATGTGCCATGGGAGAGATACATAGGGTGGGTGGAGGGGAGCACAGGGAACCAGGAACTGATGCCTTCTCCTGGGGAAGAGATACCTGAAGGGAGTCATCAAGGACCAGTGGGATTTAAGAATTACATAGAGAAGAGGATGGGACATATGTGAATGGGGACGGGGGTGGGGGGTGCTGGGGGAGGAGTTCTAACTAGGGACTGGACCATCACAGACTCTGTATGTCTTTCCAGAGAGCTTTTCTCCTGAGAGATGTTCCTGTTGGATGAAAATGACATGTCTTCTGTTAAAACCTAACACACATTTCCTGTGAATCTATTTGTGTCTTTCTTGTGCTATGTCACCCTCTGCCTTGTGTTATAATTATCTTGTACTTGCCTTCCTCATGCATATTTTATTTAATTTTCCTAGAAAAGAGGACTCTGTTTTACTCATTTTGGATTCTCTCCTAATCTATAGGCTTTTATCATTGGCTGGGTCTTGAAAGCTTGTTTACGACTTACGTTTGATTCCCGCTCAGGTCTTTACTTCCCCTGTCTCAATCCTGTCTGCAACTCCGAAATGGAGACTTCATTGTTTCGGTTTCGTTCCTTATTCCTGGTACTCAGATCTGGCCCCTGACACATAGTATGACTCTAGAATGATGAATATTGACCAGTTCCGTTAATAAGAGTGGTCCAAGACAAAATGACTATCAAAATGCCATAGATTCCCAGTTGAGGTGCATGAAGAAGGCAAGTAGTTTACTGGAGCAGGAATTCTGAGATTGGCTTGAAAAAGTCTCTTGGTGCTTTCATTTTTAATTATGTACTTGAAAAGTGATTTACTTGACCTGAGAAAGGAAAGTGGGAAGTTGTGCTTTTAGAGTTGTGTTTTCTATTGTTCTGGATAACTAGAATAGGCTGTTAAATGTCCAACGGGGAGAAATAGGGAGGAAAGGATTAGTGATGATGGACTAGATTCAGCAAAGAATCTGGAGAGGAAAGGAAGTTGTGAGAGAACACAAGGAATGGAATTGAATTCATGCAACATTATGGAGTACCAGCTGAACACACACTGCAACGTAATCCCAATCTGGAAATTGGAGGCTGATCAGAAACAGGACCCTTGCCATAAAGGAGTTTGGGTGCAGTCCCCCACCCAGAGATATGAGGCTGTCTTCAGCTCGTGAGGAAGGGTAGCCTTTTGTTTTGGAAATGCTCTGCCATGACCTGAAAAGTCCCATGGCTGAGGGAGACCGTCTCTCTCCACATTTTGGGGTAAGGGACTCTCTGAATATACTTAGTTGTGCTGGCGAACTTGGAGCTGCCAGAGATGTTCTTAGGCTAAGAGGTAGATACAGTTAGTAGAAGATTCATCAGTGACCTCTGTGGGACCCTAGACTGAATTTTTTTCTATGCAAGGGTAGAGCTGCAGATGTCACAATAGCACAACTATTTGATAGGTGTCTAGCCCACGAGAAGGAGAGAGAGAATTATTGTTGGCCTACCCTGGCCGACTTTATTTTCCAAAGATGACTACCCTGCATGCTCTTCTACAATGAGATTTGCTACTCTCACTGACAGATGGAGTCTGATTCTCCTATCCTTGACAGTGGGAAGGCTTGTTGTAACCAGCAGAATGTGGTGAAGGTGATGCTGTGTAACCTTTGAGGCTAGCTCAGAAAGGAGAAGCAGCTTCTGCCTGGCTCACTATTAAACTTGTGCTTGGAGCCCTGAGGTACCACGTCAAAAGTCTGACTATCCTGAGGCTGTGGTGCCCATTATAAACTCCTGACCCACAGAATCCATAGCCTTGTATAATGATGGTTGTTTTATGCCACTAAGTTTGGGATGACTTGTTACGCAGCTGTAGTAACTGGAACACCTACTGTATATCAGGCACTGTGCTTAGATTTTATATGCATTATTTCACTTAGTCCTCAAACCAATCCTTAAAGAGTAGTCTTGCCACAGTTTTTTAGATAAGAAAATGAAGATTCACATTAAGGTCTAGTCAACTCCGATGCCTATAACCTTTGGTCATGCTAAGAAGTGTTTTCAGTCCAGTAATAGAATTACCTGGTAAACACTAATGTTCAGGCTCCACCTTAATTCTACTGAATAACTTTAAACAGATGCCTGGGGAGATTTTTTTTTTTTTGGCACATGGAGAAGTTTGGAAACATGGTTAATGTCATCACATGAATTGAACAAAACGCTCTCAATAACACTGCAGTCTTTAGTGATGCAAATATGGAAGACCACATCCAACACAGTGTTTGGCTAAGAACAAGTGCTCAGTAATTGAATGCTAAGCTGGATTGGCCTTTCCAGATAATCTAACACTGGCCACTGAAGAGCATGTTCCGTGAATCAGCAACAGACAGTAACCAGGATCTTGCTAGAAACACAGACTCTTAGGCTCCATCTCTGGCCTATTGAATCAAAGTCTGCATTTTTAACAACATCCCCAGGTGTTGGAAATCCACAGTAGAATTTGAGGAACACTAATTCAACCGATTTTAGTACTCACTTAGGAAAAGTGAGTTGCTCGTTCTTGTTGCTCGTTCCCAGCAACGAGATAGCTGGGCTATTCGCCAGTGAGTTCAAATGCGTTACCATGAAGAAACTTAAAGAGCTCCCAGGAAAATGATTCTACGCCATAGAGATGGTGATGTCAAGGAAGTCTTTCTGGAAGTTATAGAGATAGATGGTAAGAGCTCTGAAACTTGGCAGTTGCATTCTGTGCTAATGAAAGCTAAATTCAGCAATTAGTGCCTTGCCTGGAAAATGATTTCCTCTTTTCCTAGATGTTCCCAGTGAGTGAACTCTCAGGAAGGAAGCTGTTTGATATATGCAGGGTTTGTAGAGGGAATCAGCCACCATTCTGCTAACTTGTTTTCAAGCGGGGTCAGAGGGATCTATGAAATCTATTTATTGATATATCTTCTCTTTTTTCCATACATACATATTTTTATTGAAGTATAGTCAGTTTACAATGTGTCAGTTTCTGGTATATAGCACAATGCTTCAGTCATACATGAACATACATACATTCATTTTCATATTCTTTTTCACCATGGGTTACTACAAGATATTGACTTTAGTTCCCTGTGCTATACAGTATGAACTTGTTTATCTACCAGGAGGAAAAGGGGGTCGGAAGGGATAAATTGGGAGTTGGAGATTTGCAGATACTAACTAATGTATACAGAATAGATACAACTTCTGATACTGTTGATTCACAGACATACGACCTATCTTATCCATTCCTGTGAAATGGTGACCAAAGCACCCCTTTGCAAAAGTCTGAAACAAAATTGCATTTTCTCCTTAGATGTACCTCTTTTATAATTAAGGATTCTGCAGGACTGATCTATAATTGTAAACATGTGTGATTTAAAATCCATTTGTTACTACGCACACTGTCTTGGACACATGTCTTGCATTCTGCATCAGCCAGGAGGGTCCCACAGGTAAGGGTAGCTCAGTGCAATTCATGCTGCCCAAGATGCACATGAACGTGACTGCACAGCTGGGGAGCAAGGTGACGGCTCCACCCGGTGGGGGCGGGGAGAGAGAGCCTCAGTGACCTCGGAATTTTCTTTGCTTAATTAATGACATCAGGTCCTCACCTTTATCAAGTGTCCAGGCAACACCTACCCCCTGCAAAGTACCGCCCTGTGGCCCCAGCCACCAGACAGTACCACAACCTGCATCTCCACAATAAGATGCAAATATATGTTTCGTTTTTTTTTAAAATGCCTTTAGTAAAATGTCCTTTGATGAATGGCAATTCCTACTCTATTTTGGTAATAAGATCCTATGTTTAGCAGCTTTTTTTAGCATCAGTTCAACTCCCTTTTAAGATTAACTCTTCAGAAAGGTTAGATCTTTTTTCCCCCCTGCTGTCAGTACCAGTGGGGCCCAGCCAGTCACTATTCTGTGTGTAGTGTTGTCCCCTGCACTACGACAGCATCCTCCCTAGCCTTCTCTCCTCTAGACTTGCCAATTCCAATTTCATCTACCTTTTCTCACAGGTGTCATTTTCATTCCTTTTAATTATCATTATGGCTATCATATGAACCATATTCTTCACATTATTTAATTTTGTGTTTTTAATAATGCAGCACTCAATAGGAGATATTATAGTATGTGAGGTTCTGCCTGTGTTGAGAGTAGTGGAATGATGACCTCTTTGGGATTCATTCAACAAACACAGATTCTAAATTATCTGTAAATTTTTATTGCTGTTGAAAGCAGTAAGTTGTTATCAGGTACAAAGCCAAATTTCATACTGTGGGTAGTATTAATAGTTCTATGATTTGGGGCTATTAGGACTGCACTAAAAAGGTAAACTCTAGGTAATTTTTTAAATGGGCAAACAGCAATGTAGTAGAAATAAACTGAATTAAGATCAAAGGTCCTGAGTCTCGAATTAATGAGCTCTGCAACCTTAGAACTGACATGGGTTGAGAATGCCCAAGAGCGTCTCCTGAGATAGGCAGCAGCGATTAAAGTACCAGGTGAGCCTCCTGTTTTGGGTAACTCACACTTGGGGTATTTTGTTCGTGAGCCATGGTTCTAGCATCATGGACACGTTAGAGGCCAGTTTCTCAGGGGCAGGGATTGCATCCTTGTAGCCTCACATACAGTCCCTGACATGGGTCAGATGCTCAGCAGTGCATTTGAGAAAAAAGTAATGAATTTATTAACTACATAGTGATAATTCTTGGAACATATGAGTTCATGCAGAGTGACATGATGAATAAAGGATCTAATAGAGTTCATAGATCCTAAAGAGGAATCTTCCTCAAATTTGCGGGACGATAAAAATCATTTTTTATAAGTAGAACCTTCTAAAGGCAATTTAAGATAGAATGAATCAAAATTGCTGGTGGTGGGGAGCAGAAGGGGCTGTGAAATACGTATTTTGCACAAGCATCTCTGAGGATTCTTATGACCCAATGAGGGTAGGATACACTGACACTGACGATTGTGCCCAATCTCAAAGATCTCTTCCGACTTTCAGTGTCTCTGTGCCTAGGACACCTTTTCTCCCAGGGACACAGGTCTCCACAAGGAGGGGTCTTGACTTGCTAAATTTTAAGGTCCCTGACAACTTTATCCTTCCAGAAGTCCATATTTCTCCTGGGGTCTTCCATGCTTCCCAGTGGTGTCCTGACCCCAAGGTGCTCAATGACCTCACACTGTGATGTGCCTCTCATGACTTCTGCTCTGATACTGACCACCTGGACCTGTTCTTTCTATGGAGTGCCTCCTAGTGTTGGTCCAGCCATTCTCTTTTGCCTCAAAATACATCTATTCCAGGTATCATCTCCTTGACAAGGTGACAAGTAGACTTTAATAGAAGTCTTAAGGAGATGATAAGATCATTACAAGAATGGCTGAGACAAACACCTGTTAGACATTTAACCTTTTGGCCATTAACAGTGAGAAATTTAATGGTTCCCCTTAAATATTCTGGGATAGCCAAGTGTTTCATTCAAAGCCAAGTATGTATATATTTTCATGCTTAATTTTAGGATCATTCCAATGGCCTAAGTTTAAGATTTGAATTGCCTAATAGGTTTTCCAGATTAATGATTAAATCATCTAATAGGAAATAAAATATTTTTTATAGAGGAAGATATGTGTTATGAAGAATTATATAGATATTATTTGATCAGATTTCTTTTCGATTTGTGTCCAGGAAGGGCAGAAATTTCCAGGTTTTTAGGGGTCAAATGACCACCTCCTAGATTTTTCCCTTACTAGTTATTTTATCCAAGAGGCCATGAGGAAGAAATTAAAAACTCATCAGCAAACCAGCATGAAGGCTGGGCTGCTGGAAGCTTTCATCTGTTAAAGACTGTGCTCCTGTATAACCCCTTTTGAACTCTTCTGCTCAGTAGGTTAATTTGCTACAGATTTGGCCCTGCACGGTGGGGATTTGGGGGAGGACAGCTGTCTATATAGCCAGCAAGCATGAATGTGAGTGCGTAAGCAAGGTGCACGTCAGTGACCCAAACAGCTGACATGGTAGACCATCATTTTCCCCTTGGGGCCTGAGACAAGCAAAGGCTTGACCAGGCTACCTAGATCAGCCCCCGCTCTGGTCCTAAAACCTTTCTCACTTCTCTCATAGCACATCTGGCTGGTTTACTGGTTTGTGGTTGGTCTTATTCCACCCCAAGGTGTATGCTGAGAAGCAGTGTTTACTCACTTAGGTTTCTAGTATTGAAAACAGTGCTTGCCACATAGTAGGTGCTTGAGAAGTATTTGCTGAATGAAGGAATGAAGATGTCCACACAGTAGGATTTGTGTGAAAATGACACTTTAGGTATTGCATATTTGTGATATACCCTGGGATGCACGGTGCTGGTTCTTACTCGATTTCCTACTATGCTTTGCTCTGTTGTGATTGTCTCTGCAGAAGACAGATTGAGGAGGGGATAGGTAGTTCAGGAGGGGCTAGGCTCTGCCTTACACGTCTCAGGGCGTGGCCCAGGCACACAGACCGTCACTTCTCTTTCTCTCGTTTCTTCATATTCTGTATAGTGTGTGTGTGTGCGCGTCCCCGTGGGCGCGTGTGTTTTACACTGTCACTTTTCCAGTTCGCCCTCATCCACTCCCATGAGTCGACTTATCTCTACCCTCATTTCCATTCATCTTTTGATGCCTGAAGTCATTATAACCAGCTGTTCAGTGTCTCCCTCATTTTGGTGTTTCCCTGGCACTTCAGATACAACAGGCCTAATACGCTGCTCTTGGCACTGCCCCTTCCACATGAACTCACAGCTATTTCTGATTCCACATTGCCGGCCAGCCAGTGCTGTTCAGAGATCAAAAGCAGTGGAACCTGAGGTCTGGTCTCATTTGGGGAACTTTGGTGGACCTCTGTTAACGTAACAATCCTGACAAACCAAAGAAGTTTCAAATTGTAAAGTTGCTTCACTAATGGTTATTACGAATTCTTGTATTTAATAGGGGATGCCAAGGCCTTGAGGGGTTAAGTGAGCTGCCCTTGGCCACAAACTAATTAATAGCATTGATGCTGTTAGCCCCCAGGCGTCCTGCGCTCTTTGCTCTACACCATCTCTTTCGTCCCGGAGGCTCTTGCCTTTACAGAGGTGGGCGTGGCTCTAGGGGAATGTTCGAACAATGGTACTCAACATAAGTGAGGTGGGAAAATAATATCCTGTCCTCTTCTTGCAAACCAGCAATTAGTCTCAACTGTTGGGAAACAAAACGACTATTTCTAGTAGAAATGATGTCTGAGATTTACGGCAGAGATGCAGAGAAGTGTCTTTCCTTCACCTTCCACCTGTACCCACACACTCTTCTCATTCAAAGGGTCAGATTGTAATAAACCTGAAAGCAAACAGTGCCCTGTTTGTTTTCCAGTGTTTAATTGACTAGGTCATTACATTTAGATCTTAGGTGTTGGTTAGTCAAGATAAACGGTGATGTGGAATTCATGCGTGGACGAGAATACTTGCTTTACAAAACCCAAGATAAATGCCAGAATGAAGTAATGGCTTAAGGTCAGGTAGGCTGAAGAATGTAAATGGTAGCAGATTTACATTTTTATTTTTATTAAAAAACAAAAAACCCTGCTAATAGGCATATAGAAAGCGTGAAATACCACACTCAGCAATGAAGACATTCGTTTTGCTTATACAACACTGTTCACACTTGTAGATTTTCTGACAGTTTTAGAACCCAGGAGAATTAAGAGGTCTCTAGCAAATGAATGCACATCAATAAAATACTCTTAGTGAGGTGTTTTTTCTTTTTTCAAAAAAAAAGCTGATCCCATATTTTCTCCTTGCAGTCACTGACAGCAGTGATGGTATGTGCACTGCTTTATAATGACTTTTTGATGTTTCCTTCCTGTTTTGAGTATTCCTTTTGTGTTTTGGAAATCAAGTGCTGCAGAGTTTTACCTCTTCTTTAATATTTCAAAAACCCTTTCCTCGGTGGCCGTCTTCTCCCCGCTAGAGTTGAGCGAGCTTTGACAAAACTCTTATACTCTGAGCCCTTAAGTAAGTCAAAAGATTTCCCATTATTCCAGTTTTCTTTTAGACGGTGAGGCTTTTCAAAATGACCAGCCACACCCCAGTTTCCCCACATTTCTAGAGAACTTGATGCCTTCTTAATTGTTCATATTGTTTTAAATGAACAAGAAGAGCTTCAAAAACCTTGAGCATAGTTCCATAAATTTATATCAGTGATATAAGGGAAAAGCTCTCCTTTGTAAGCAGAGACTGATGAAGAAAAGTGGACAGAAGATTAAAACAAGATCAAATGCTAGTCACTTGCTGATGATTATTCTGCTCTCTGTCTGTATCTGTCAGCTTGGAGGTTGTAAATGCCATTATGAATTTAAATAAACGTCAGTGCTCACACATACTTGACTGCAAGTAAGAGGGAACTGTTTGATATGTTTCACTCTGGAGCCATGGTGTTTAAAAGCAGTCAAGTTCATTTCTTGGACAATGACATCTCTTTTTGATCAGAACTAAAATGAAGGAGGGTTAGTGTAGCCCAGTAATAAGGGAACCAGACTTAAGGACTAAGCAAGTGACGCCCTTTGTAATTAGACTAATAGCTATTTTTAATTTTGCACTTACTATTGTATGAGAACACGTACTGACACATTTAATCATCATTATCACCTTCCGGCTTTGGTGCTACTATTATGCTCCATTTTACAGATGAGAAAGCTGATAGGAAATAACAAACAACTAGCCCAAAGACACACATTTGATAGGTGGAGGAGCTAGAATTTGAACCTTCATCATTCAACTACAGGGCTCTGTGTTCTAATGTCCACCTACTCTGGGAAAATCAGTCTTTAATCTATCCATCTGGAATAATCCTTGATCTCTTCAATAGTGGTGGGGATACTAAAGGTGAAACTGGATGTTTCATTTTTCCTGTCGGGGCTAGCTCCAACTCTCCCAACAGGGAAATTGGAGATTATTTTTCCTAATTGTTTTATGCCAATGATAAGCCTAATACTAGGTAAATGAACAAGCAGAAACTATTTTTGTGTTCAACATCTGGAGCAGAGGCCGACTAAGTTATAACACAGAGTATTTCCCTTCCATGATCTCATTTGACTCACACGTGCCAACGTCCACACACAGGTTCCCTCCTGCCTGGTATTAGATGCCTCTTACGATCTTGTGGACATTTTGCAGACAAGGATGTTGGGAAAATCTTGTCAGACAAAACTGGGTTTGAATCTCAACTTTTTCCTGTACTAGCTGTTTGATTTGGACAAATCCCTTAGCATTTCTCAGCCTGAGTTTTCTCTCAATAATATCCAAACCAAGGATTGCTTTGAGAAGTAAAGAAATAATGCATATAATATACTTAGGAATGTAACTATTCAGTAAATATTCTCTATTCTATTTCTTTATCTCTTCTCTTTTCTCTTTCCCTTTGTTTCTCTTCTCTCTCTTACATGCCACTACTGAATTGATCTTTTCTTCACATCTGTAATCAAAGAAGGCCCAGTGCTGTAATTCTGGACATCCATCTTGATTGTTACTGGAATGACACTGGAAATATATTTGAGGGTCTCTGTCTCCACTTATCCAGCTGTCAAATGATATCAGTATTCCTCATTTGCATGCAAAGAGAGTATGCTAACAGTCAGTCCAGAGCTTTGAAGATGAAAATTGCCATGTAACTGCTTGCTACTATAATTTTTTAAATCTGGGCTTTGAATGAACTCCTTTTGAAGATGAGATTACCATTGCTTTCATATATTTTCTCTTTCTCTTAAAATCTGCCTCACTTTCCCATTGTCACACCCCATCTCACCCCTCATCTTCAGCCCTTTCATGCTGAAATGCCACTGCAAGGTGACAAATCAAAATTCTCTCTTTGTATTCTAAACTTATGTGTGTTGGCCTTTTAGAGTAAGCTGGCATTTTGGAATTAGGCTCAAGAGTTATTAGAATTGCTTTTATGAATCATGGATGACTGTAGATTTGGTCTGGGAGATGATCATGTGAATTTTCATCTGGAGAGTCCACTGTCTAGATCACAAACCATTCATTCATTCATTCATTCATTCATTCATTCATTCATTCATTCATTCCGTAAACAGTTCTTAGGCATCTATATTGCGTCAGGTACTATGTTATATGACCTGAAAATGGGTCTGGAAGGAGCTGACAGCCTGGCAGGGATGTGGACTTGTAGTGATGGTCAGAGGCATTTCCTGAGTGTCCGCTGAGAATGCCTCATTTCGTTCTCACAGAGATCAGATAAGGAAACGGAGGTCCCGAAAGGCTAAGTAATGTGCCTATGGTCTGAATCAGTGGGTGGTAGAGTAAGATACAAACCCAGACTCTCTGATGTGAAAGCCCATCTTTCCACCCTTCTCCACTGCTTCCTAACAGATTATTTTGATACTGCGCAGTAAGTATGTATAATCAAGGTTACCATGAGATGGTAACCGGTGTTTGCGACTTTAACAGCAGCTGTTCCCCTTTATATTTAGCCTTGATTCTGGCCCTCTGTATTTCCTCATGTGGGTGATGGACAGGCATAGAGTGACACCCACCTGCCGGAGGGTGGAGAAATGCTTGAACCTTTCTGTTCTCATTAGCTATTTCTGATCAATCAAATCATCAGGGTCCCAGCAGAGGGAAATTCATTAAAGGTAATGATTCTAAGTCAAGAAAAAGTTATAGGAATGGGACTGAGAAGTGGAAAACTTTGATCCAGGAATTGTTTTTCTCACCATCAAGTGGTAAACTGGTAGTCTAGAGATTAGAATCCTTCAGGAGTGAAACCTTAGGTGAAATAGGGCTTCTCGTTTTAAGATTTTCACTTGAAGAGAGAACAGTGTTCTTTATTAGCATAGTGCATTGCCTGGCACATGGTTGTCTCTCAAAATATATTTGTCCAGTGAAAAACTAATGACTGTCTGCAGCAGCAAAAAGGTCTCCCTGAATCATAGCTCTGTATAGTGTCCACACACCTCCAAGACTGTTGGGGAGTTTGGGGGCCACTTTGAGGATAGCTGAGCAAACAATAAAGTGAACCTTGCAAGTTTTTTGCATAGACACAAAGATTGCAAACTTACATAAATGCACTTGATTTAGTAGGTTAATTACTTAGCAGCATTGTATAGTGGTTAAAAAAAATATGTGCCCTGAACATAGATTTTTATGGGTGCAGGTCCTGGCTCTATCTTTTATTAACTGGGTGACTATCTCTTATTAAATTTAGGCAAGCTACTGAACTTTCTAAGTCTCTTTTTCTCAGCTTCAGAGATGGGAACAGCAGTCACACCTTCCTTATGTGGTCTTGGGAGAGAGTGCTTGCTTGCACAATAAATGGTTAACAGTTACTGTTGTTGATATTCGAACTGGTTGTTAAAGTAGTGACCAAGACAAGGCTTCCACGGCACAGGAAAGCTCAGAAAAAATGTGTAGTCATGTCAGAGAGAAAACTGAGTCAGCCCTGGTCCTATGAGAGGCGGAGGCCAAGATGGGATAAAATATGTAAGAATTTTTATTAGGGGAAATAACTGTGTGAAAAACATGGGGAGTTAACTGGATAAAGCTGGGAGGAGTTATCAGAATGATACCAACTAGTGCAACCCGCAGTGAAGGAGAGAAATGAAAACCATCGGGTGGATGTGCCCTTGACCTCTGTGTGATGTAGGAGGGCTCAGCCAGGCAATTTGGGGCCCTTGAGTTGCTGGCAGTGGAGTCCCATGTCTCCCAGGAAGGAACCTGCCTTAGTACCCCTGCCACCCTCACCTGTGGGCTGTAGAGCCCCATTTACTTTTCCTCCTTTGGTACAAAATAAAGTCTGCGTCTTGTTTGGATTACTTGGGCCTGGAGAGCATAAGTTGGCCTTAACCATCTTTGTATCTCCCACAACTTCCAGCATAGTGGTTCTTTGTATGTAGGAAATGCCTTGATAATGAATTACTGAATTAATTTTTGTGGCAGCAATAAGCATGAACCTTGTTGACTTCCAAATATAGAGAATGTAATTGACAAAGCTCCCTACTACTGGGTTCTGAACCACAGGTACCATTTGCACGGGAGTCATGCTTCCTAGAGCTCCACCCAGCCCATAGGTGGAGAGTTCAAAGAACAAAATAAGTGGACTATACTACTTGCATTTTTAATTGCTTGCCTGAGCATTATGAAAAAATGAAACTGTAAGTGAATTTAATGGCCAGGATAATAAAAGGACAAAAAAGCTACATTCCCAGCCTGTTCTTATTGTGAACAAATGGTCTGTTGATCATTGTATGACCATGGGTACAAGGCTATTCCCAAAACTGGCTTTGAGATAGAAGAAAGTGCTAAGTTTTAATTGTGGGATAATAGGAAATGCTAGTTCCATTTTTTAATACCAAGAAACTCTATGCCATTGGTTCCTCAAATAGGTTCTTTCCATTGCTTGTCTATGCTGATAACCCACCGGAGGGCAAATACTGTTTTCCCAAAGCCATCCAGAGATAATCCACGCTTCTTCCACGCTCCCTTCCCACCCTTTCCTCCCCATCTTCACCAAGTCTTAGACTATTCTTCTTGATGTGAATCTTTCAGGCACAGACATTTTATGGTAAAACTCAGATACATATCCAATTTTTAAAAACCTCAGCATTCCCAAATCTACAGAACTCATTTTACTTTGGTATCCTCTAAAAGGATACCATTTCAAGGCCTACAGTGAGCCTTTAGGAAAACAGAAGACTTGTCTATCTGACAGCTCTGAGCTGGTGACAGAGGCTGAAGTGTCCTTCTCTGGTGGGAATAAGAGGAAAGGTGATTGCATTTGAAAGTCCTGTGACTCCTGTGAAGGTGCCCCAGGGCTGGGGCCCTAGGGAAGGGGTGTTTCTTTCCTGAGCTTATGGGAATATTGAAATTAAAGGACCATAAAAAGCTGACCATCAAATGGGAAGCCTATTTAGTTATGTCAGAGAATAAAATGCACATGGGTCTCCAGACTGGGGACTCAGAAGCAGCCTCTCATGGGGTCAGTGATGAGATGGTCTGAGAGGGGGTGCTAGGAAGTAGTGGGTTCTATGGGGTGGGGAGCACAGATGTCTGGGGTGAGCTACAGAGCAGTGTGGCTGGGTTGGTAGGGATGGAGGTACTTTGCAGTTATAGGGACTGCCAGGATGGTGAATTGGAGTAGCTGAGAAACTTTAGAATGCAAAGATCAATGGGGATTAGGACCCAGGGTCTGGAATTGTGAGCATAGGGCCAAACTCGGCCTTCTTTGCTACTTAAATACACTCAAACCACAGCACGTGGGAAATTTGAGTTTGAGATTACTTAACTATAAATGAAAGATGAGACCTTGAATTTGTCACTTAGATTATAATTCAGTCACTGAAGCCAAATAACCTGTCACTTTTTAAAAAGACTAAAAATTAAGACATTTGTTTTTTAATAGTAACATGTGTATATATATGAGAGAGACAGACAGACAGACAGGACAGGGAGGGAGGAATTGAGATTCAAGTTGTTGAGCTAAGGTACTCTCCTACACTTTGCTTGTACAGAGACAAAACCTAAAACCAAGATGATCAATATTTTAAACCCTCAAGATGTGCTCAGACTAGACACTGGCCAGCCTCAGTCATGTTCTGGTCAGGAAAAGTCCTTAATGATGCGTCATGAGAAGTTCCACCCTTTTAACCTCGAAACTGATTTGCTTCTGGTTGAATTTCTTTAGCTCTATTCTTCCACTGGGGGACTGGGCAACCTCTTGCATAGCACCGAGGGGAAATGTGTTTAAATGCCGTTCGGGGTTAGATGAGTTGGTGGGGCGTCCCTCTGATCCTCTGCCAGGTGTCCATCCCAGCTGGCAAGCTCTCTGCCTCCCTTTCAGGGGTTGTTGTCAATGCTGAGCTTCCTGCCAGCGGGAGCTGCTCTCTTCTCAGTGGAGGGCAACATGCCCTCCATCAGCATTGAGATCCTTGTGTGAAGACAGTGACGGATGAAACTCCACACTGCTTCTCATCTGCCTTCTGTTTTTGGAATTTCCCAGACATCTCCTGAACTGTGAGGCTTCTGTGTGTGGCCACTGCAGAGCGGGGGGCTTGGAGGAGCTTGGCGACGCTAACCAGTGAGGCTGCCAGGCTTGGAGCCAGAATATTTCCAGACCTTGTTCCCATAGATCGTCAAGTGTCAATATGGGGCTTACAGTGCTTGGCAGGTGGCCCAAGAGATGGCATGAGAAAGGGGCCAATGGGTTGAACAGTTTCCTTTCTTGGAAGCTATGTAGTGCCATGGTTAAGGTCATCGGCTCTAGAGCCAGGGACCTGGCTTAGACTCCCAGCTCTATCAGCTACTGGCACTGGGATAGATTCACTGCCATGGAGTTTCTCGGTGACATTGGGCTCTTTCCATAATCTCAGTGTGTTTCACTCTTCTCATTTGTGAAGTGGAAAAAACAGCAGTACCTATTTCAGAGGAGTCTTGTGAAAATCAAATGAGCTACTCTTTCTAAAGTGCTTGTAACAGTGCCTGGTACTTGGTAAATATTATATATTTGTTGGTTAGATTCACTGGGTTCAGTTAAGTTGAGTTTAGTGAATGAAAACAAATAATTGTTTACTAGAGATGATAAATGCATTCTCCTTGAATACTAGAAAGTAATATCTATAGTTACCACTTGTTGGCTGCTTACCACAATCTAAATCATATGCTGACTATCTTACCCAATAATAAAGAAAATGTACACAGCTCTTGCATGTACCAGGCACAATTCCAAGCTACTTTACTCCTTTGTTCCTCATAACAACTCAGATAGGAATACATGTATGCAATTATTATTATCATTCCCATTGTACTGATGAGGAAACAGGCAAGATGTTCCATAGCCTGCTCAAGATCCCACAGCCAGGAGTAGAACAAAATTTTGAATCCAGGCAGGATGGTTTCAGAGTCTGGGCTCTTAACCATGGTACCCAGTGCCTCTCATGGAATCCCTCGTTGGTGTATCACAGCAATCTTATGAGGAAGGGTTATTGCTACTGTCATTTTACAGAGAATGAAACTAAGGCTTAGAGAAGTTAAGCAAGTTGCCTAAAGTAAGTAAGGGAATACTTGGATTCAAAACAATTTGCTAAAAATACAGAATAAAATCAAGATAAATCTGGCAAGTCTGTACTGAAGGTGAAGACGAAGTGAGAGGTGGAGAGGAGAGAAAGACAATAGAACAAAATATTTGTTATCAGTGTTGCTCTGGAAAATTCAAGAAATGGAATATGTACCATATGCTTAAGGGCCTTCCAGAGAAGTGTATTTTTAAAAACTCATCAAGAAATGATTTCTGTTTTTAGCTACTCTTGCTAAGACAAAATTCTTTTCAGTGTCTGCTTTTAATCTCCTAAGTGGCTGTTACAGGTCTAATTCTGTCTTCTAGGGAAGTGTGTTTCCTCAAAGAACATTTTTAAAAGCAGCAAAGATACATTCAATGTACAATGTTCAGGGAAAAAAATCAGAGTGCAAAATTGTATGACAACTTCTAGGTAAAAGTATTCAGCCATCTGCACAAGTGGCTGGAAGGGATACAAAGTAATGAAAATACTGGTTTTGTTAGGTGGTGAAACTGGGATTTACAAAATGTTTTTCTTCTAATACTATTACTTGAGTATTAAAGAAGATAATTGAAAAAATCAGCCCCTATTGTCCACATTGATCTGGTCGTTGTCTCTAGTTCAAGAACATGTTCCTGGAATCCTAGAGTCACCTCTCATCTTTCCCTCATTTAACTACTGGGCACCTGACTACCAGGTCTGTCTGCTCCCATGTGACCCTTGCACTTCTTTGACTCTGCATTTTCATTAATGTCATCGACTTGATTTGTAGTATCCTCTGTTCTATCATTTGAATATAGCATACTGCCTTCCATAAGCTCTTCCATAAAGTCATCTTGGACCAAAACCAGCTAGTAGTGATGTCCCCTTCTCTGAACTCTTAGCATCTGAACAGCCACTCAACATGTGTAGCCTATGATGTGTCCATTTTCTCCGTCCTTTTAGAACTTAAGCTCACTGGGACCACAGACTCTGTTAAACTCTTTTTTATACCTCGTATGATAGCTTACAAATGGCAGAGGAAATTCCAGATAAAATTTCATTGATGGAGTTAATGAGTTAGACAATAGGAGGCCCTCTTAAAGGCCCCTCACTTAAAGAGTATTTCTAGACTACATGGTTCCTTTGTCTTAAAAGATAAAAGGATATTCTAAAATATAAAAATGTCAGAATTGAAAATGGTCTAACATTTCAATGAATTCATTATAAACTGTGTCTCTTAGTAATTTTCACTTTGTCCTTAGAATTAGAAATACAATGTATAATTTTTTGTCCAAATGGTCCATAGACCTGTGTGAGCAAAGGGTTAGTTTTATCATCCAAAGTAGATTTCCTTCAGATGGGCTGAAGTCCAGTGCAGCATTTATGGCACTTTGCCACTTTTGTGTTTGTTTCAGTCTTATATAGTCTCACCTTCCAGTTTTATATTTTAATTAACTTCATCAGCAGAATCTTGCCTTGTGATCTTTAAAAATAGTAGTGAAATTTATGGTTTAGACACACAAGTTTTTCCAAAAAAGAGATCAGATCTATCAGATACCATTTATATCTTATATGCCTGGTGGTACAAATTGCTAGGGAGCCTCAAAAATAAAAACTAGAAACTTGACAAAATGATTTCTATTTATTTCACTTTTTTCTCTTTTTCTTTTGTTTTCAACATCTTGTCCAAACAGGAACTTCTCAGAAAGATGTATGCCAAGCAGAGGAAAACACTCTGGTAGCCTTTGTATTGCCAGATTTGATAGTATAAGTATATGCACATGGACCAATATGTCTTTTACAAAAAAAGTTTTTTCTTTTCTTTTTAAAACTTCTAGACCTTTGTCTTCTTGCTCACATCTCAGTATACAGATGACACAGATAATGCTACCAGTTCAGCCTTATCTTCCTCTTTCAACAAAATGACCATTTGGTTTTTAAATCACTTATCCATTGTGAGGAATCTGTCTCAAAGATGGGAAATAGAGATGACTTTGAGTTCTCCAATGAGGGAACCCATATGTTGGTGCCAATCAACCAGCACTTCTCTGAGAAGTAATGAAAGCCGTTCTTTGTGTTTCACTTTAATGGGAAAATAAATGGTCCAAAGATTGAAAAATAAATGACATTGAAAGAAAAAGGCAAGGCAATTTAAAAGAAGGAAGGAAGATGGAAGGGAGGAATAGAATAGTTGTTGGAATATCTAGTCACAATCGTTTTATAAAGTTCACTGATAACTTAGCATTGCCTACCAGATTCCATATTCATGTCAAAATGTAATCTGCGTTATCCATCAGCTCCTGAATTAAATCTCTTTTTGGTTTCAGAAATGTGCTGCATGTATGGATGCAGGAACTGTATATGACTAGGGAATAGACTCCTGTGTGAGGTTAGCCTAACAATAGATTCAACACCATTCTCAAGGTTAAAGAAATTAGTTCATGGTTAACATTGGTTGACTTGTCCTTAATTTCTAGACTTTTGCACACTTGGGATTTCTCTACACCCCAAGCCTTTGAGAATAGAGAGAAAAGGAAACTACATTAATGGATGTTTGATACAGTCAGAACTGAACAAGGAAAGGTAATCTCTAAAGAAATTTCAAAGAAACAGGAGAAAAGAATGTTAATTGCCATGTAAATGTATTCAGAAGTCTAGGCTTTTCAGTCTTCTAAAGTGTAAGAATTAATTATCATTTTTCAAGAGCAAAATTTATTCACGGTAAGAGCTATAGCAATCAGAATCCTTTAGGTGTAAAATTCATGAAATTAATCTTGAACTGTTTAAAGTTAAGTAAATCACCATTCTTTTCTTTCCTGTATTGCAAGCTTCCCAATGTTTGCTTGGTAGGTTTGTGTACAGTTTTTAAAGATGGCCATCTATATTTGGAGTTACGTAAGAAGAAATTAAATGTGTTCTGGTTATAGTAAACACACATTGGAAAGGATGATTTCTTTTTGTGACCAGTATTCTGTTGTAAATCTTTAAAGAACTATTGAGGTGATAATGAAACGATATCAGTGTTGGTGTCATTGACAATTATGAATGGACTCTTACAAATGAATTATGATAATACTTAGCTAGTCAACCCAAAAAAAAAAAAAAACCTGATAAAAGCTTAAGAATTTCTTCTACTTTTCTTAAGTATATCTATAAAAAAGATAACTTAGTTTTAAAATGTGTCTTAGTACCCATGAAGAAATGAGAAAAACACTAGGACTTCTTATTAATAGGCAGTATGAAATATTTAGTTAAACTATTAAAATGAGGCTGCCATGTGATTATGGGTAGGGTCAGAACTGATAGGCTAAAGAATATATAATATCTGAGATAGAAAGATGACTTACGACCAACAATAAGAGAGAAAGTAATGAGATTAAACAACTTCATAAACAGAGGCAAATCAGGTAAATTTTAGTGATGGGGGATTATAAAAGTCTCAAATCTTTAGTTTATTTTAAAGGTCTTTAAACATGTATCTTAGGTAGGTCTTCTAGGACAGGTTAAGGCTAGAAAGGACCTTTTAAAAAAAGTATTAACACATTTTACCCTTTCATTTGCCTACTTCAATTAAAAGGACGGATGATGAAGTTGTATTTCAGTGGAACACATTCAGTCTAACTGATTTTCTGACTATGCCACCAACTTTCCACGTGTTTTCTTATTAATCATTCCACTTGTCTGAGTCAAAATTTAGTTTAATCAAAGATAGATTGGGATGAACGAATGAACTGCCCATTCCCAGAGAACAAAGTGAAAATTTCTTTCCTCATACTCTTTCAGCAGTTGTAATACAGGGCATGGGCATTACATAAGCCCCAAATGACGTTCTACTCCTGTGAAGCAGGCAGAAGTTCTTGCCCTTCTCAAATGAGGCTTTGATTAAGCCATCCTTTTATCTTTAAGGGGCAAGTGGCTCCTTGTTCCAAATAAAAGTTATAGTTTGAAGTAAGCCTACTCAGACACTTCATGTATGAGAGGAGACCAGAAATTTCAGAAGAGGCAGGTGAAAGAAAACTGGGAAGAGGTGAGACATTTGGCAATAATCTTTGTAAGATGACTACTGAGGCAAACTGAGCAGACTTCAGGTAACTGCTTAAACCTGGACCTCCCCAGTGGCTGGACCAGTTACACATCCATATGGGTTGGGGGCCAAGGTCTTAGTTAGACACTGACACCTTCTTCTGATTTGTTTTGATGACTTCTGGAGGCAAGCTTTTTCTCCTAAGACATAGTTATATCTCTTCCTCTACTGTCTGCTCAACTTCTTTGTTCCATTATTTGAGATTGAATTTCAAGTGCATTTTCTTGGAGAAAATCCTCAGAATATGTTGACATCCCATGAAACTTCCACATGGCAACTTAATACAGGACAGGTTCTCCCACCTCTTTGAAGGAGTGGAGTATTAAGATATATCAGTGAGTGGGATATTGTGAAGTGGTCCTTAAGAAACAAAAGCTTCACCTGTCTCTAGGTGGAATTTCTGGGGCATGGCTTTGAGGATCTGAGCTTTGACATAAAATCAAATCTGATGACTATGAAATCTATATTAAATTTTGTAAAATCATCCACATGGGAAAGGCTCAGATTCCAAAAATATCTTCGTAAGACATTCAGCTGGGAAAAATGAAAAAACATATTTTGTCTCATTGTCAAGGTTTCCAGTGAGAAAAACCACAGGTAATCATTACGATGTGTCCCCAGAATACACAAACAAAAGTTCATCTCCAAGATTGTTTGTTTAGCTAGAGAAAGTTTATACAGCTTGTGGGAAATCATCTCCTAGGAGGCTGTTCGCTTTTATGTTTGATCTGCCTGATTTTTCCTCCTGAATGGTAACTCTAATGTCCCAACCGTGAGCTCCTTTTTGACACATAGACTCACTGTTGAACCTGGCATTGTATTCTCTCTCTTGGTTTTGGGAAATGTGTTCAGGTGATAGCACCGTCAGGTACTCCAGTGTTTACCAGGGCCAAAATACTTTGTTAAGAGAGAAGGAAAAAAAAAAAGTTTAAAAAAAGGGGGGGAAAAAAAAGGATAAAAAGAGGTTTAAAAAAAAAGGATAAGGTGAGGATTAAAAAAAAAAGAGTAAGATGTTTACTCTTGCCTGGTCTTTCATTTAGTGTGTAGAGGGTTGGATTTTGTAAAAAATACTGGCAGAAGAAGAATAATCAGTTTATTTCAGGAGTGTAAAGCTGAGCTTTAGCTCTTGGTTCTGATCTTTATGTGAACTTCATCGGAGTATGAATCCTACACCTATAGGCACTATTGAAGAATATGAGATTCTTGAGTGAGATAACCCTGTGTTTTCCATGTTTGTAAATAAACATGGAAAGCTTGCTTGTTGAGGGCATCTAGCAGGGATTAGACAGCTACTTAGAAAAGCCTGACTGCACAGTCCTCTTCCACCTGGGGACCTTATGGTCTGTCCCCAGAAGAATGTACCCCACAGGATGCAGCAGGAGGTGAAGAGATGCAGGCCTAGCCAGCCGTTTGATCAACCTTACCATCCTTGGGGCTATAAATGTTCCAGCCAAGGAGTGAAGCATAGGATTGAGAGAATTCCCCAGATAATCTACGAATTTGTCTCTTTTTCCTTTTCTGTTGTTATACAGCCACACACTTCCTTCACTCAAGTAGGCTTAGTATCTTCTACTTCCTGGGAATAAGAGGCATTTCTCAAATACCTCGGTCTAGCCCTGGGTCTGTCAAATATTGTCTTGCTGTGTGATCTTGAATAAGGCTCTGACTCCCTCTGTTCCTCAGTGTTCTCCATATAATGAAGTGAGATTGACTCTATTACGTTGACCTCACAGTATTGTTTTTGGAGATCCAGTGTGATACATGAAAGGAAAATCTGTACAGAAATGAGATTGTGTCAATTTTGGGGAAAGTGCATTGTTCTTTTTAATTCAGGGAAGCTGACCCTAGCCTCAGCTTCAGCAAATATATCCTTGAAACAAATAGCCATGCTTGGAAATTATGTAACATTTATAGATGTATAGATTTTTGTTTCCCATAAGAATTTTCCTTTTGGATCCAAAATGTAAAGGTCAGTGAATAAGTTTGAGTACTTATGGTTGTATATCTTTCCCACTGTGAATAAACTGGATTTAGCAAATGGTGCAAGAAGATAAAGTAGTTGGGCAAATTACAGGTGATTTGAAATGAGTTATTTCGATTAAACTTAAAAACAAAGAAAACAGTCGAGATCACAGAGTAGGAAGACTCTGGCTTCACTTCCTCCTGTTGGATATGCCAAAATTACAACTATTTACAGAGCAACTATTTATGAGAATGACGTGAAGATGAGCAGGAAATATTTTCCACAACTAATAATATAAAGAAGGAACCACAAAAGATAGGTAGGAGAGCCAGACACACAGGAGAGTCAGGACTCATGGCCCAGGGTAGGCGAACCACAAACGGGACTATAATCACAATAGCAGAGGTTCTCCCCAAGGAGCAAAGACTCTGAGTTCCATACCAAGCTCCCCAGCCTGGAGGGCCTGTGCCAGAAAAATGAGCCCCCAGAACATCTGGCTTTGGAGACCAACAGGACTTGCTAACTGGAAAGCATGATAGCTCTAGAAATGGAGACTTCAGTCTTAAAGGGGACACACAAAATCTCACATGCAGTCCAAGCCCAGAGAGTTAATTGAAAAGAGCCTGGGTAAGACACACTTGCTGATCTTAGAGAGCCTCTCAGAGGGTCGGGGGTAACTGGGACCCCCAATAGGGACATAGAAACTGGCTGCAACCATTTTGGAGATGTCATTCTACCATGAGGACACTAGTGGTGACAAGTGCCATTTTGGAGTCCCCCTCTAGCCTATTAGCCCTGGGACCTGGTGCTGCCCACCTGTGTGTGAGTACCAGCTCTGGACACCAGTCTCCTGGGTCCTGCAGCCAGCCGCCGTGAGACCTGGTCCCTCCCAAATGCAGGCTGACACCAGCTCCAAGCCCCACCCCCAGCCACGCAGATAGCTATGCCAGGACCTGACTCCACCGCCCCAGGACCCCCAGGCTACTCAGCCTGCCATGCCAGAACCCAGCCCTTCTCAGCAGTAGGCCAGAAGTCACCAAAGATAAGGTCTGATAGCCAATCAGGCTGGGGGCCAGCCCACCTACCAGTGTGCCCAGAGTAGTCAGCTTCACCACAACAGAAGGGCTCACACAGCCTGTACAGGAGCCACTCCTAAGAGAATATAGCTCTGGATCTAAGGATAGTGTGCTGCTGGGTCCCAAAGGACCTCTCCTATATTAAGCCACTTTACCATGGTCAGGAAATGGAACCAAACTACCTAATACATAGAAATAAACACAGAGAATTAGGCAAACTGGGGAGAGAGAGGAATATGTTCCAAATGAAGGAATAAGATGAAATGCCAGAAGAAGAACTAAGTGAAGTAGAGGTAAGCAATCTACCTGATGAAGAGTTCAAGGTAATGATCATAAAGATGCTCAACAAACTCAGGAGAGGAATGGATAAACACAGTGAGAAGTTTAACAAAGAGCTAGAAAATACAAAGAACCAAACAGAGCTGAAGAGGACAATAAGTGAAAAAATACACTGGATGGAATCGACAGTAGATTAGGTGATAACAAAGGAGCGGATCAGTGAGCTGGAAGATAGAGTAGTAAGAAAAAGTAATTGGTAGAAGCAAAAATACAGTGAAGGTAGTAGATCAATCATATATAAAGCTAGTAAAAAAGTTAACAGACAACAGTAGGAAAAATCAGCTATACCCACAATAAATAGTTAAGGGATACATAAAACAAAAAGATGTGAAATATGATGTCAGAAGCATTAAACATGGCAGCGGGAGTAAAATGCAAGGTTCTTAGAATGTGTTTGAACTTAAGAGATCATCAACTTTGAAGACAGATGGATAGCTAGCTAGCTAGCTAGCTGTATATGAACTGCATGGTAACCACACACCAAAAGTCTGTAGTAGATACACAGAAAGAGAAAAGAATCAAAACAACAGTAAAGACAGTCATCAAATCACAAGGAAAGAGCAAAAGAGGAGGAAAGAAGCAAAAAAGAACTACAAATCAGAAAGCAATTAACAAAATGCAGTAAGTATATAATTATCAATACTTACTTTAAATGTAAGCAGACTAAACGCTTCCAATCAAAAGACACAGAGTGACTGAATGGATATAAAGGCAATACTAAAAGAGACTCACTTCGACACATAAGCTTCCTACAAGAAACTGCCTACAAAACACACACAGACTGAAAAAGTAATGGTATGGGAAAAGGTATTCCATACAAATAGAAAGGAAAAGAAAGGTGGGGCAGCAATACTTATATCAGACAAGATAGACTTTAAATCAAAGACTTTACAAGAGACAAAAAAGGACATTACATAATGATAAAGGGATCAATCCAGGAAGAAGATACAACAGTTGTGAATATAGATGGATCTAACATAGGAGCACCTAAATATATTTAGCAATTGACAGTAGCAGAATAATAGTAGTGGATTTTAACAACCTGTTTACATCAATGGATAGGTCATCCACACAGAAGATCAATAAGGAGACAATGGTTTTAAACTATACTTAGATCAGCTGGATTTATAGAAGCATAGCCCACAAAACAATCTCAGTAAATTTAAAAGGATTCAAATCATATCAGGCATCTTCACAATAAGTCAAAATATATAAACAACCCAAGTGCCCATCAATGGATGAATGCATAAAGATGATGTAGTATGTATGTAAAATGGAATACTACACAGCCATAAAAATGGAATCTTGCCACATGTGATAATATGGATGGACCTAGAGGGTATTATGCTAAAGCGAAATAAGTCAGACAGAAAAAAGACAAATGTCATATGATTTCACTTACATGTGGAATCTAAGAAACAAACAAACAAACAGAAACAGAGATACAGAGAACGAACTGATAGTTGTTAGGGAGGAGGGGCATGGGGGTATGAGTGAAAAAGATGAGGGAGAGTAAGAGGTACAAACTTCTAGTTATAAAATAATTCACCAGGTTGTGTGTACAGCATGGGAAATATAGTTGATAATATTGTAATACCTTTGTATGGTGGCACATGGTAACTAGACTGGAGTGGTGAACATTTTGTAATGTATAACAATATCGAATCCCTCTGTTGTACATTTGAAACCAATGTAATATTGTAAGTCAATTTTACTTCAATTAAAAATAAATAAAAAATAAAAACAAAGGAAACATATATAGGAAATAAAGGAGAAACAGTCTTAGCAGTTGTATGCAATAAAACCAAACATAAACTGCTTTAATCTCGAGGATGTCTGGTGAGGAGATTTCCTCCACTTTTTCATTCAATGTCTCTACCAATCAGAATTTGTCTTATTTTACAAAAAAGGATTGAGCCTTTAACTTTAATCTCTGAATTCTGAGGCCCTTAAAGTCATTCTTCGGAATCACTTCTCTATTATTGTAAAGTTTCTTTTACTCAATAGATCAGCAAATTGTTGTTCTGGTTATTACACTGTTCTAGTTAATAGTTAACCATGTATGACACTCAAGAAATGAGAATATAATAACATGCATGTAGAATGGACATTGTTTATCTAATTGTTTATCACTGTTTATCATACTTAGTTTCTTACTAGGTCCCAGGTTATTATGATGAGAAACAGTGTTCATGAAAAACTGTTTTCCAGTTGAATTCTGCATCACAGAATTTATGTATGATTCGGATACTAGTAAAACTTTACTAAATTGGATTGTGCCTGGGATTACAAAAATTCATAAATACAGAATATTTAAATTTAAATGTAGTTTTATTGCATTTAATTTCAATCTCAGGTTAAATCATATATTCTAGATTAGTAGAGGATAGATTCATAGCACTGATTTACTAAGTGAATTGAATGCTTTTGAATTCATTTATCTCAGAACATTAGTTTTATCCTTTTTCCAGCCACCAATAAGGGCTTACGACAGTAGAAACAATAATTTACTTTGAGTGACCCCAGTCCCATTACATTGTTACAGAAATGCCCAGTATCCCGTGGAATACATCGGGAAAATGATCCCAGTATTGCTAAGTGCTCCACTTTCTAGCTTCCTTAATTGCGTTCTGTGTCACGATATTGGGACATAAATAAGATAACTGTCTGGCTTCACCAAATAGTGTGAGGCATTTTTTGCTCAGGCTGAGAAAGGTAGAAAACACTTTCCAAGGCAGCTTCAGGGTTGTTAATTAAAACACAGAGCAAATTAGAGTGAAAAATGAAAGTTGTGTTTAGTAGTTGGGGACTGACGCAAGACTTCTCCCAAGAATTTGAAAATAAGATTGTAGGCTCTAGTTTCATTTCACAATTAAAGATTGGAACAGAAACCTCCCACATTAACCATTTCAGCAGAAACAGAAGGAGCCCTGCAGAGCAATTGGAAAACTGCCTCTTAATGAATATCTTTAGTTCTAACTACCTCTCTTAGTTTAGAATTCATGCTACTTAAATTGTTTTCTGATTATGAACTGGCTTCCTGATGAGGTCTGGCTAAAAGCAGCAGCTGGGCTAGTTGTGCAGAGTTAGGTATTCAGGTACTCCTGTCTTTGAGACCACTGTTTCTTTTTTTGCAAATTAATGAAATGACATCAGACTTACTCTCACGAGCTTGGTTAATGGAAACCCCACTTAAAGATGGACCTCCTCTCAATGTGTGGGAAACATCTGCAGGATACAGCTGGCCTCTAAACTGTGGTAAAGTCACCAAGTTCATGAGGACCATGCAGTAAAGCCTGCACTCCTAACTACTGATCAGCCAGGGATCTTTGCAGAACAGACATTCAGTGAGGATTCTCAAAAATAATAAATCAAAATTGGATCAGGTCAAGCTTCTCTTGCACCCAATGATGACGTTAATAAAGATATGTGTGATTTTTTTTACCTCCTCCACCCTTGGAAATTGCTGATTCTCCTCATCTTATTAAACAGATCTTTTTCTCTACACTGAAGTTTTTCCCCTGACCACATTCTTCCAAAACCATCTTGTTAAATTTTGGCTGAACTGGACTTTGTAGTGAGATCTCTTGGCTTTCTATCTGCATGGGATAGAATGTATAATTTACAGTTAGGTTAAAAAAAATAACTTTTTTTTCTGATTCAATAAATAAAGTATTTTAAAAATTTAGAAAACAAAGGAAAATAAAGAGGAAATACAAACTCCCTCTAATACCACCACCTGTAGGCATTCTGTGCTTTTTAAAAAACCTGTTTGTTTCTCATGCCTGGTATTAAATTTCATGTTCCTTTTAACGTGCTTTGTCATTCACTGGGAGACAGGATGATGTTAGGGAGGGAGATGGTGTTCTAGAAGTAGCCATTGAGAGTACTAGTTGCTCCATTATTAAGTCACTGGAATAAACAGCCAAAGAACCATCCAGAGTCAGGTTCTGAGGGAATGATAATTCCCACATAAAGGGTAGAGAAGTGAAGATTTTAGGAGAATACATGTTGTTTTTAATCATCCTATAGAAGCTGGTAGATTTCAACCTCTGCTAATCAAGTGGATTCAGAGAAAATTCCATTTAGTCTATTAAAGTAGCTGATGTGATTTGAGTGAATTTTCTCTTTCTGAATCTCAGTCTCTCCTAATTAATAAGCCGGTCACAGCTCAAGGGTCACTTTCCTCTAGCAGTCTAATGGCTTTCCCCTCTGTATTTCTCTTTTATAGTTAAACTTTCATTTTTGACTTTAAAATCTCTGGCTTTGTGTATGTGATTTAAGATCTTTAGAGGCTTGTAGAGAATTCGTTAGTGCCCCATCTCTGGGTAATGCCCTCAACACATTTACATAACTCAACAGCTTCTTAGTAAAGAAACATACCTTTAGGGGGGCCAATTTTCCGGAATCTCAAATCAAGACATGTGGTTTAACAAGGAAGACAGAACAGAAGGTGGAGTGGAACTGTCTTAGGATGCTTAGGCGATGAGGAAGCTGTAAATATGGCCACTGTGGCCCTGTTCTTGAGAAATGTTCCCAAGGGCTCTTCTGGTTTGCAGGAATCTTAATCTGTTATTAATTAACACCCCAGCATGCATTTGCCATTTTTCCCCAGCTTTTGAATAGAAAATTGGACTTGAAAAATGTACATTTGTGCTTTAGGGCTCCAAGTACTTTTTATAATTGAAGTATAGTTGATTTACAATATTGTGTTAGTTTCAGGTGTACAGCAAAGTGATTCAGTTATACATATATATGTAAATATCTTTTTTTCAGTTATATTTTATTGTGAGATATTGAATATAGTTCCTTGTGTTTTACAGTAAATCCTTGTTGTTTATCTACTTTATATATGGTAGTGTGGGGTTCCAGGTATTTTTAAATTAAAAAAAATTAAGAAGTTTCAAGGAAGGAGTTTTGATGCCAGGTAAAAGAGCTGTGAAAGGGGTGGGCACTTCTTTCTATGAAAGGATGCCCTCAAACTGTTAATGGTAGATTGTGGTGTAGAGACAATGGTTCTTTGTCACAGAAATGTGTTAATACTTTCTTCAGAGAGGAAGGGCAGTAGAAGCCTTGTTAAATTCCCTTCAATTGTTTTTTCCAAGTAATCAAAATGTTTGTTATTATAGGAAATGAATGGAGAGCAGAAAACGATAACTGAAATGTCTGCTTCAGTTTAATTCTCTGTCATAGAATAGACACATTTTTAGTTCAGACTCATTTATTCTATTAATATCTACGACTGGTCAAGTTACTTAAATCCTCTGAGCCTTGGATTCTTCATCTGTAAAATGGAGATAATAAATTACCCTGCAGTGTTGTAAGGATTAATGAGAGACATACATAAGTAGTCAGCGGAGTTCAGGTCAGTTCCCTTGCTTTTCTGTCCCCAAACATCTCCTACACCAGAGATGAGCACTGTTGTCTATTTTAAAAGCTTTCTAATTCCATGGAGGGAGTTCTTGCTTCTCAGAGTGGAATAAATCTCATGTGATACACCGTGTAGAGTCTGTGAAAGTATCCCTGCAAAAGATTTCAGTGTTTTAGTAGAGAAACCATTTTAAATGTAAGTAATATTTATTCCCTCTAAATTGTGAACTTAAAAATCAGGACTAGTTATTGAATTAATGTAAACATTTCTTAGGTTATCTTTTGAATTTTAATTCTGAACTTAAACTTTTCGGAAGATCATGTAGAAAAAGGCAAAGGTTGAAAAAGAAGCGCTCATTTTCTCAGAGCCCCTCCCCTCAAGAATGAACAAAGGCTTTTTAACCCCTGACCAATCAGGCCTCAACTCCTCCTGGCAGATAAGCTTCTTACAAATTACTTGTGTCAAACTTTCTGTCTTTTCCCAATTTAAATTTGTTGCTTGAGTCAGGCTGGCCTTTCTGTTAGTTTTGTGTACAAATTATGGGTTTTGTTTTGGTTTGGTTTGGTTTTGGTTTATGCTTAATCCTATGCTATGAATATCCTTACTTCTCTTCACCTATATAAGATGTTTTCAATTTACAAAGCCTGTGCATGTGAGCAGACAATTACATTTATTTGGGGATAGATTTAAAAAATTTCCTCTCCTCTTTCCTCTCTATCCATTTCTCTCCTCTCCTCTGTTCCTTCTCTTTCTTTAAGTATATATTTCCTTAAAATAGCTTGATTGTTTACACATGATTATAGGTCAAGGTCTTCATTCTTTAAAAACCTCCCTTTGAAGAAATATAAGAAATAGGTATCTTTCCCCTGATTTCCACCTTTGGGACGGGGATCTAAAAGTAAGGAAGAGAAGATGGAATAGAGGGAGGAGATAGAGAACATCGTAGTGGTTAAAATGATGGGCTTTGGCATGAGAGAGCTCTGTGCTGGAATCCTGACCTTCATTGTCTCATCTATAAAATGGGTGTGATAGAGGCTCCTTTATAACACAGTGTAGGTTAAGATGGCTCACTCAGTGTCTAGCACAATACAGGAGCTCTGCGTGTGCCATTTGTTGTTGTTGTTATCATTAGTAATACAGAAGAGCCAAAATCGAGGGATGCACTTCAGCTATATAAAACAGATGAGCTGTCAAGAGCATAGAGATGTGTATTGGTTTCCCACTGCCACTAAAACAGCCTCCCATGTATATAGTGGCTTAAAACATCATACAGTCCTGGAGGTCAGAAATTTGAAATGAGTGTCCTGGGGATAAAATCAAGATGTCGGGAGGGCTGTATTCTTTCCTGAAGGCTCTAGGGGGAAGTCTGTTCCTTATCTCTTCTGGCTTCTAGAGGCTCTTCTGGCATTCTTTGGTTTGTGGCCTCATTGCTCCAATCTCTGTTACAATTACCACAGTGCTTTCTCCTCCGTCTGATCTTCCTGAGTCCTTCTTATAAGGACCCTTGTACTTGCATTGGATCCACCTAGATAATTCAGGATGATCTCCCCATCACAGACCCTTAATTTAATCACACCTGCCAAGTCCCTTTTGCCATGTATAGTAACATTCACAGTTTCCGGAGATTAAGCTGTGGACATCTTGTGTGTGTGTACGTGGGGGTGAGATGGAGTATTATTCAGCCCACTTAGGTGCAAAGAAGCAACAGAGGGCCAAGAGGTAATTTGCCCTTTAAGCCAAAGCTCAGCAAGTGTTTAGAGAAAGAATTAGTTAATCAGCTTTGACTGACAGCAGAGCAAACGCCTACTCCGGCAGGTCTATTTGCTCTTTATAAGTGGAAGTTAAAGTAATACGTACTTTTCTATTTTTGTCTGAAAAGTTTTATTCCTTATGGGTGGTATCAGTTTTCTCTTAGGAGTTTCATTGTTGCTTTTCTACCACCATGGTTCTCTTAATGGTCCCTGCCTTGGATTCAGATATTGTGTGCTCTGAGGGGAAGAGGACTGTCTTTTTTGAATACCTAGTGAAGCTGGAACATTATCTATATTTTTCCTTTAATCTTCTCTGTAATTATTTGAGGTAGGCATTATTACTCCCAATTTTCTGATTTGGAAACTTAAGTTTAGAAGCCTTAAGTAACTAACTGACACTTATCAAAGCGAGCAAATGACAGTTTATCATTTGAAGTTGCATCATAGCCAATATAAGAGCTCAGTTTTCTCCACTTTAATACATTGTCTTCATAGAGTAGATGACTAAATTCACCTGCTACAGATGAAGTTGCTACATCAGTAAGATCAGGGCTGGGATTTAGGTCTCTTTGTCCCACACTCTATATGGGGACCCTTGTCTCAATCACTTTTAGATGTGCTACAAATTCAGAATTTTATTATATTTATTACAGTTCTATTTAGTAGTAATACTTCATTTTATTGTTTTTAACTGTAAAAATTGCCTGTGCTGCGTAAGGGCAGAGTCTGGTCTTATGTTGTCTGTTCTTTGTACGCTTTTCAGAGTCTAGCATGGTGTTACCATATTAAACATAATAAATGTATTCAGAACTGAACAGAATAGAAAGATTTTAATTCTAGGCCTTATGTAATTTTAATTTTCAGAATAGAAACAAAATCTGCTCATCCAGCTATCAAATTATATTCTCTTTATAATGAACACCTTTCCAAAATCTTTCATCTATTTATAGGAGAAAGGAAAGAGATCATTTTCCATGACAACTTCTCTATTTTTAATCCACCACCAAGTTCATTGTCTTTCTTGTCTACAGTTCAGTGAACTTCAGTAAGGGGGGAAAGAGATAAATAAATCAGCAAGGTAATTGAAGTACATTTATGGACTCCATTATTTTAGGTGATTTGTCCAGGAATCAAGCAAATGAATACCTTTAAGGACTTGATAAGCGTTGGTTCAAACCGCTATTGCAAATGCTCTCTGATTGCAGTAATTAACTTTGTAGCCATGAAAGGGGAACCTTGATCTTCTTTCATTAGCCAACATAAGTGCTCTGAAAAGAATTAACATGAAAGTAGCCTGTGAACAAACATAATGTGTGAGGAAGTGAAGACACCAGTTATTTCCCCTGCAATGTGTAGATGGCTAGTCATCGTCCAGCTGATCAAACAAGACCTGTTTTGGGACTAGCAATTTTCCTGAGGAAAACAGCAGAACCTGAAGAATGACTTCCATTCAAAGCCAAATTAAGTTCACTTCTTAAATGAAATCAAATATTTAAAAATAAATGTACCATGCATCAGTATTGAATACTTTTTACATAATTCTTTCATTTCATGCATTGTCTTTTTTTTTTCTTTAAGCAGCTAGAAGAAGGCAAAACTCAGCTCACTTTTGTGTCTCCTTGTGATTTTTGAAGTTGGTACAAAAATAGGGAATTTTATGCAGAAGGACTGATTTTCAGGGATGAGTTTATACTTGATTTCTGAGAGAATTTTTTGGGTAGTTGTTTGAGATAAATCCCGTTCTTATTTGCATAGCTGCGTACATGGAGGTGAGGAAAATAACTGCTGTCAATCCATCCAAGTCAAGCATTAACTTCTCCCCTCTGCAATCCATACTGGTTAATAACCTTTATTATCATTCAGTTGTCTCCTACGACTGAGTGTTAACGAAAACCTCTGGAATTCAAAGTGTAGAAGTGATTGATGGCCTTCATACAGAGATACCTACGTGAAACAGTGGAGCTGTAGTGTAATTTCTGGTGTAATGACGTGAAAATAGACAGTGTGGTTATTAAATGGCATGCTCCTCAAGTCCAAAGCTCAGCTGTGGTTAAAGGACTCAGAGGAGATAGTTTCTATTTCTTGGTGCTGCCAGGTCTAGCATATTTTATAAAGACTAGGTGCTCAAAAAATAGTCATTGCAATGAATTGAATTTCTGTCACAGTCTAGTTCTCTTTCTATGCCCCACTTTTTGTGTGAGATAATTTGCTACCGATGGGATCATGCCACAAGATACTCCAGGGGCCATTCTTCGCCGTGGTTGTGAAGGAATTCAGGAATTCTAAATGCACTCTCATGTTAGTATCAGGAAGTTTTTACTCTAACATCACAGCATTGGTTTTTGTTATTGAGCCCTTACGTTTACTTTGATCAAGCCCTTTTTTTTTCTCATTGGAATTTAAGATCTTATTTTTCTAAGAGTTGGCTTTTTTTCTGGCCCTGATGACTTTGGTGGCTATAATCCTGCCTTGTTTCTTTCAAGCACTCAGCTTCACAGAATCTCTTACTGAATCCTAGTCCATGAGCTGTATTTCTGCAGTCTGCAGGTGGACTGCCTCTTGTTAAAATATCCTGGCTTTGTGGCATGATACCATACATCAAAAATCCTAAAGATGCCACCGGAAAACTACTAGAGCTCTTTAATAAATTTGGTAAAGTTGCAGGATACAAAATTAATATATAGAAATCTGTTGCATTGTAATGTGCTAACAATTAACTATCAGAAAGAGAAATTAAGGAAACAATCCAATTTACTACTGTATCAAAAAGAACAGTATATCCAGGAATGAGCCTACCTAAGGAAGTAAAAGATCTGTACTGGCAAAATTATGAGACACTGATGAAAGAAATTGAAGATGACACAAAGAGATGACAAGATACACCATGTTCATGGGTTGGAAGAATTAATATTTTTTAAATGACCATACTACTCAAGGCAATCTATAGATTTAATGCAATCTCTATCAAAATAGCAAGGGCATTTTACACAGAACTAGAACAAATAATTTTAATATTTGTATGGAAACACAAAAGACCTTAAATAGCCAAAGCAACCTTGAGAAAAAAGAACAACAGAGCAAAAGGAATCACACTCCCTGACTTTAGACTATCCTACAAAGCTACAGTAATCAAAACAGTATAGTACTGTCACAAAAACAGACACAGATCAATGGAACACAGTAGAGATCCCAGAAATAAACCCATGCAATTATGGTCAACTGATCTATGACAAAGGAGGGAAGAATATACAATGGAGAAAAATTCAGTCCCTTCAAGAAGTGGTGCTAGGAAAACTGGACACCTACATGTAAAAGAATGAAATTAGAACAGTCTCTAACACTGTATACAAAAATAAATTCAAAATGGGTTAAAGACCTAAATGTAAGACTGGAAGTCATAAAACACCTAGGGGAAAACAGAGGTAGAACGTATTTTGATATAAATTGTAGCATTATTATTTTTGGATCTATCTCCCAAAGCAAAGGAAATGAAAGCAAAAATAAACAAACAGAACCTAATTAAATTTAAAAGCTTTTGCACAGCAAAGGAAACCACTGACAACTGAATAGGAGAAAGTATTTGCAAATAATATGACAAATAAGAGGCTAGTATTCCAAAATATTTAAATAGCTCATATAACTCAACATCCAAAAAAAAAAAAAAAAAAAACCTGATTAAATAATGGGCAGGAGAGCTGCATAGATATTTTTCCAAAGAGGACGTTCAGATAGCCAACAGCCACATGAAAAGATATTCAACATTGGCCTTGAGTTTGTGATAATTTTTCTCAACAAGTATAAATCAGATTCCATCCCTCTCTATTTTAAAACTTTTTTTCTTAGAATAAGATACAAATTTTCTACCATGATCTGCAGAGTCTACATAATCTGGCCCTTTGCATCTTTCTGCTCCCTTCCTCCATCATTATGATGTAGCCACACCGATCTTGTTCTTCAAACAGGCCTCTTCAGCCCTTTACTCTTCCTTTTCTCTCTCCCTCCTGCTCAGTCACACAAGATTTAGCAATGGCTTGTACCTTTGCATCATTCAAGTCTCTGCTCAAATACCACACGCATGTGCACACATACCCCCGCATATACCTGCCACATATTTCCATCCATCACTTTTCATTTTCCTCTAGACAGCTTACCATGTTATGATGTAATAATATTTCTTTATGTTTCTACTTGTTTTTTATTGCTCTCCTTTTTTAGAATATTAAGAAATTATGGTTTTAGCTTTTTGAAAATTACGTACTTTGACATGCTAATAAAGCTCATTACTCAACTGAAAAAATTGCTTTAAAAAGGGAGCATCAATTCCTAAAGTTTACAGAGCCTTGTTTCCTTTATGAGATAGGACAGAAATCGTTATCTATTTTAATACGTATTCAGTTTATGTGATGAAACAACCTGTAGTGTTGAAAACTGAAAGCACTAGACAGATTATTATCATGTATTATTATTTGGAGAGCACTTTGCTGATAACCGTTGCTCATGAGCCTCTCTGTTTAAGCTGACCGTGACTACCCTGCTTAAATTGCAACACCCCCTCCCCACTGTACGATAGCAATTTATCTGTCTTCCTGTACTACAATGTGAGCTGCCTGAATGAAGGGCTCTTTGTCTTTTTAATTACTGAAGTATGCTAAGTTCCTCTAATACATAATAACTGCTTGATAATTTGATAAATATGTATATATATATGAATGAAAGAGACTTCCTGCAGTTGGGAGGATGCTTTATGATCTTAATCAGTGGAACATAAAAAAGACAATTCAATTTGGCTACACACGATTTAGAATAATGATTTACATAATAGATTCATCTCACTATCTTTTTCTTAGGTCAATGTTAAAATTACATTTAATGTCCTAAATACATTATGTCCAAAGTCTAATTAAGCAGCCACAAGTATGCTTGGTGAATAAGGAGCCAGGTATTTATTAGATACATAATTTCATCTTCAGCAAATGATTTAACAGCTGTTTATCTCTGTCTATAAAGTGAGATTAATAATAATAATAATACCTACTTCCTGCAGTAGTTATAAGAATTAAACAAACTAGTATATGAAATACTATGAACAGTGTTCTAGCACATAGTAAACACTCAATTAAGATAATAGGCATTATTGTATGAATCAGTAGTTGATGATAGTAGGGGATATAAATAACTGCTACTTAAATCCATGAAAATTGCACATGAAGAAATTTGGCAAAATGGCTATAAAAATAAACAAAAACTCATAATAAACCCTAGCATGAAACACTACTTAGAATATACCCATAATCCAGAAAAATTACAGGAATTTTTACATTTAAGAAAAGCAACTTACATGTTAGAATGGCTTTTGAGTAAACATTTTACTTTTTCCCCTACTTCTGATCAATTTTTGAGAATAAAGGATTTTTGAAAGAATTTGTCCCCTTTTTGATGTTTATTTTTTTCCTAGCTTTTGTTTCAGAGCTCTCAGATGGGAAGGGAAGTGAAAATGCTAAATACTTAAAGCTGTAGGGATGAGAAAAGACAGGAACCATCCAGTAATATGGGAATACTGCAGGGAATCATGTCAGGCCAAAACTCCTGCCCTGGGAAGTTTCATCTTTATAATAACTTCAAAATCTTAGAATTTCATGAAAGGCAGTTCTCCCTCTTTCTTCCATGAGGAATGAGGAAAATCCCCATTCAAATGTATGCTAGTATGCAAATAAGATGGACTTACTACCAGATGCAGTGCTTTGAATGTGTGTATTCTGCCTACATCCTTCATACATTTACATAAAAATGGTACAAATATATCAGGTATGTTGTTATAGCCATGATTTTATCATTTTCCTTAACCTTTAATCTCTTCTCTGGAGCAAAGGTGGACTCTTCTTATGAAAGAGGTTTAACAAACTCTTTCTTTGTTCATTGAAGTATTTGAGATAGCCAGCCAAAGCCTGTGTTTCGCAAAAGGGCAGATCATACATCCGAAGGAAGGAATGGGGTCTTCTGAAACCCTCCGAATGTTTTCTCACTTTATGTATACAGATTCTGCTTTTTAAGCTTATTACCCAAGCCTTCTTGTTCTTAAATTCAATATTTTTCACCAAAATCGATCATGTTCACCATAATGGTCTTGATTCCTATGCTTCCCCTGCTTTCTTAATCCTAGTAAATGGTACCCATAACTACCTAGGTGCTCAAGCCAGAAATTTATGAGTTCATGTTTATTTTTGCCCTTTTCTTCACTCCCTGTTTGTAATATGTCAGCAAGATTGATTGAGTCTACCCACAAAGTCTGTATTTTGAATCTGGCTACTTAGTTTAATTTTCCTGGTGATGACTCACTCCTGTCCACTCTTCCCCTCACTCTGTATGCTGTGGTCCCATGGGCCTTCTTTCAGTTGCCTGGCTCTCTGATTTCTTTCCTGACTCGAGTGAGGATCTGACCCCTCTGCTTGGGACACTCTCTACTCTTCTGTTCAAACGTCAGCACCTCAGTGATGGTTCCTATGACACTCCGTCTAAAACAGGTCCCTTACCTGTTGTTGTTAGTCTCACAAACTTGTCTTTATCCTTCATTGTACTTGCATAACTTATTTTTATTTTATTTGCTTTACTTGCAAAGTCTTTCTGGTTCACTATTTTATCGCCAGTGCTTAGCTCAACCCTGGAACATGAAATACACTTAGTGGATAACTGTTATGTAAATGGGTGATGAATTTACAAGGTATAGTCTGTCAGCTATTTATAAAACATTTATTTTATTTTTTTCAGAATTATTAACAGTTTTATTAATTTTTATATATATTTTTTCATTGAGGTATAGTCAGTTTACAATGTGTCAATTTCTGGTGTGCAGAATAATGTTTCAGTCATACACATATATACATATATTCCATTTATGAGAAAGATATAAAAGCTTTTATTAAAAAAACTAATAGGCTAGTGATAGACTTCCTAGAAAAAGCTGAATAAGTTTAAGCTTCGGACGTTCTAATATCTATTGTAAGGCCCAGTCCATCAAGAGACCTCCATGGAGATGAATTCTCACTGCTACTTTTTAAAATCAGAATTTTTCTTGTTATTGTCAAAGGTACATCTTATAGCCATTTACTGACTCTTTTTGGCTGATATCTTATATCTTCAAATTCTATTTGTACAATACAATATTTGTCAGAAACGTTTTCTCTAAATAAGTGCAAAATATTAATATGCTACCCAAGCAGAGTTATTTTGGTCCAAAACTTTCAAAGTTATGTGGTAAGCAACAATTTTCTTGCGGAAAACAAGAAATAACTTATAACTTACAAATTTATCCATAGGCTCTTACTATTTGTAACTAATTTTTCTGCTACATTTGATTAGTGTATTCAGTCTTATAATAGGATAACATTTGTCTGAAACGGGACTGATTTTAGAATAAATGAATTATGTGTTTATTGGTGCTCCCTCCCCTTCCTTTTTAAAAATCTCATAAGATTAATGGTAACTTTCTATATGTTATAGCTGAAATATTTGCCTATTGGGATGAAGATAATAGAGATGACTCAGAATTAAATCCTAAGCATTCAAGGTTGTGAATAAATATATAAACGGAATTAACTGATGAAGACTGTATTATGAGAGCCTTGGAAAGACTGACTTATGACTTTCTTTTTATTTCTTAACACTTCGTGAACATAAAAGACAAGATCCTTATTTTAGATTTAAAAAACTGTCTTTTTAAGAAAGTTATATATATAATATATATTCTCTCATGTGATCTCTCTATATATATTCCTTCTACAGTTTTATACACACACACACACGCACACAGAGTGAAAAATATATATATATATTCCTTTACAGTTGTTGGGTATAGCCCAATGTTCTATAAGCCAGACTGGGTCAAGTTAGTTAATAATGTCATTCTAAATTCCTTATATGCTTAACTGATTTTTTGTCTGCTTCTTTTTACTAGTTACTGAAATATATGTATTCAAGTTGCCTCTGTGATTGTGGATTTGTGTATTCTCTAGTTCTATCAACTTTTGCCTTAAATAATTTGAAATGTATGCTATTATATATTTACAAATCTATGATTTTATAGCTTCCTATATACTTGACTCTTTTATTACATTAAAATGTGCATCTATATATCTTATAATTCTGGTTAAGATCTGTGTTCAATATTAATATAGCCATATCGTTTTTCTTTTGGTTAATATTTACATGGTATATCTATTTTCATACTTTTATACTTTTGCTTTCAAATGTGTCCAAGCATTTAACGTTCCTTCTATAAATAGAATATGCCTGCATTTTGCTTTTTGTGTAGTGTGACAAATTTTGTATTTTAATTGGTGACTTGAGTCCATTTATATTAAATATAATCACTAATTTAGCTCCTTTGAATATACCATTTTGTTATCCATATTGGTTGTTTAGCCTTTTTTTCCCTCCTTTTTTGACTTCATTTATATTCATCAATTCATCATTCTTTATTATTATTCTACTTTAAAATTCCTTTAATATTTTAATTTTTATATTCTTTTTAGTGGTTACATTAATAATTATAATATATATAATATATATATAATATAATATAAATAATAAAATATAATATAAAATATAGCCATTTAATTCCTTTTATCCCCTTCAAACTTTTGTGCTAATCTTATCATATATTTTACACATATAGACCTTTATTATATTTACTTCTATATTATAAATTTCTCAAGACATTCCAGTGACCCTTGATCAACTAGGGGGTTGGGGTTGAAAATCCATGTATAACTTCACAGTCTGCCCTCCCTGTCTGCCATTCTGCAGCTGCAATTTCCACCAACCCCAGATTGTGTAGTGCTGTAACATGTATTTATTGAGAAAAATCCACTGATAAATGGACTTTAACAGTTCAAACCCATGTTTTCCAAGGGTGAACTATATATATTTTTATTTTAATAGTCAGTATGCACTTATTTTTTTACCCATAAACGTATCCTTCCTTTTGCATTGCTCCCTAAAGTTCAGTGTTTCTCTGAGATCATTTTCCTTTAGGCTCAGAAGTCGCATTAGTATTTCTTACAGTACAGCTCTGTCTGCAAAAAACCCCTCAGTTTTTATTTTTCTAAAAATATCTTTATTTTATCTTCAATTTTGTTGAAAAATAATTTTGAGAGGTACAGAATTCTAGGTTAGCAGTATTTTTTCTTTCAGCACTTTAGATACATCAGTCCGCTGTCTTCTTGTTTCTACATTTTTCTTTTGAAGAGTCAGATGTCAATGTTAGTTTCTGTCTGTTACTAAAGATAATGTCTTTTACTGAAGGTACTTTTTAATGTCCTCTATGCTTTGATTTTCAGTAATGTTACACAGTGTGCCTAAGTGTGGCTTGACTCATTTTTACCCCACTTAGTGTTAGTACAGGTTTTAAATCTTAAATATGTGAAATTAGATGTTTTTCATTAATTTTGGAAAAGCCCTAGGAAGTGCTTTTTAAATATTTAAGTTTAATTATTCTATCTCTTCTCCTCCAAGTACTCTGATTACATTTATGCTAGACCTTTTCATTGAATCCTGTATTTCTCTTATTTTTGCCCAATGTTTTCTTTCCTGTTTTTCTGTATCAATTTGGGCACTTTTCATTGTCATACGTTCAGTTCACTAAATTATCTATTCTGCTATTTCTAATCTGTTATTGAACCCATCTGCTGAATTCTTGATTTCAGTGTTTACCAGTTGTGGAACTTCAGTTTGACCCTTAGGGATTTCAGATTTCTGCTAAAATTTTCTATTCATTTATTTCTTTATTTTCTTGAATATATTAATCATGACTATTTTTAAATCCCTGTCAGATAACTTTCATATCTGAAACACCTGGACATCTATTTCTATTCTTTGTGTTTGTTTTGCCTTCTGGTGTTTTTATTCTGTCTTTAGCAAGCCTTGTAAGTTTTAAATAAACCCTGAACTTTATAGACATCAAGCTAAGTATCAAATTTCTTTTGGCAGTCAGATGTAGTGGTCATGGGCTATACTGATCTCTTAGATGCCTGCCTTTGGTCTTTGTTAGAGCGAAACTGTCTCTTATTTGCCTACTCTTAGGTGAGCCTTTATAGGCTTGCAAGGAGAAGCTTGAGGTATTAACCCAGTTCTTCTGATTTGGAGGGACTTGAACACACTAATCTGTTTTTCCAGCACAAGACATCTCTGGATTATCTGCTCTGCCCTCTTGCCCCAACTGTTGTTTTGTGTTGAGTTTCTTGGTGTTCCTCCCCATGTGCCACTAGAGAAAAATTTGGAACCATATTTTGGGTCCCCCTCTTCTGGGTTCCCTTCTTTCCTGGATTTTGCCCCTTCACCTTCAGATTCTCTGGCAGTCCTGCCCTCTGACTTTTGCTTCTTCAGTGAAGCAAGACCCCTTCTTCCCGATTCAGCTCCGTCAGTGACCCTCTGTCAGTGCAACCCAGGGAGAGTCTATAGAGAAAACACCCACGTGAAGGACGTGGCTGCTCCTTGGGGGTTGTAGCTTCTCAATTTGCTGCTTGCTTTAGTTGCTCTTTAGAGAGTTCAATCAGTTGTTTCTAATATTTTGTCCAGGATCTCTAGCTGTTTATAGTATGAGGGTTAGTTTGACATAACTGATCTATCTTGTTCATTACGGAAACTGAAGATTATTATTTTTAAGTAAAATCTATTGAACATTGATTATTTGCCGGGTACGGTGCTTGGGGTTTTAATTGTATTATCTCATTTAATCCTCACAGCAGTCTTTGAAGTAGTTGTTCTCACTTTTATTGATAAAGAAACTGAGATTTAGGCTAACTAACTAGCCCAGATGACACAGTAGGTTGTGTGTCCAGAGCTCTCTGATACAGACAAAGGGAGGGCAGAGGGCAAAGGGCAGAGGGAACACCAGAATTTATTTCCGACCCTTACAAAGAACACCAACCAGGGCGTGCTTTACTGTTTTGCTAATTGATGATGCTTTATCTCCATAGTCTTATTTTAGTTCTGATCAGAAACTGAGCTCTATAATCTTGACTGGTAATATGAAATAACAGCAAGCAAACAAGGAAAACATGTTTATTATGTTCTCAAAGGTTTATTTAAAAACACTTTTGAGGAAACAATGTATGTCATACCAACTGTCTTTGCTGCTTTAGTTGGTACTTGAAGATATCTTCAGATAATTCAATAAATCTTAAACCACTTTTTCTTTTGTTTTCTGCAGTTTATTAATTGAGGCTAGAAGACACGTGGCAATTAGAAGCAAATTGAGGTGTTTTAAATACTTAGAGGTTGAACCCAGCCATGACTTTGAATGTAAAAGAACACACTAAGTCCCCAAGTCCAAATAAGTGCATAGGAAATAAGTGGTAACATCTAGGTTACGCTTACTTTGTGCCGAGTACTGGCAGCACATACTCACTTAATCCTCGTAGCACCTCTCTGATGAAGGTTAATGCCGTTTAACAGATGAGGGAAGTGAGGTATGAGAGGCCTAATGAACTGCCCAACATCACAAAACCAGAAAGTGTCAGAGGAGGGATTTAAAACCTGGCTGCATAGCTTCTTAACTCTTTTGCACAGAAATACATGTATTCAGCAAAATCTAAATTCACTTGAATTAATTCACTTGGGTTAAGCACCATTACCACATTTTCTATTTTAATACTGGTTGCAGTCCACTTCATAGTCTATTTCTCAGCTACTGCTAAGGAGAAAGAGTGTAGCTGGAGGCAAATTTTCTAGGAATTTTAAGTAAAATTTTGATGGAAAAGAATGAAATTATGGATGTAGAGAAATCCTAGCTATAATAGATTGTGAATGTTTCAAGAATTATTCAAGAATCTAAAACCATCGGAAACATAAACTGATTGCCGTGTGATCATTAATGCATTTATTCAGTCATTCAGCAAGCATTTTTTTGTTACATACTGTGCATTGAAAGAAAACTAACCATTACTGAATATTTACCATGTGCCAAATAATTTACTAGGTAGGTTTAAAAACTTATCACTTTTAATCCTCACAATAGCCCTCTGTGGAATATATTATTCCCACTTTCAATTGAAAATACCATGGCTTAGTGGCCATTTATAATTTGTGCATTGCGAAGAAGCTAATAGCTGAGCAAGTGGTTGGGATGGGCTTAGAGCCCAGGACTAAGTGATTCCAAGAGCGGAACTATAATGCTGTGGGGTGCTGCTTCAGGCACTGGGGAAAAGAAAGAGCAGTCCCAAGGAGGGTAAGATTGAGTTTGGGACCACAAAGAGCTTTACTGCCTGGTAAAAGAGATACGAAAACAACAAATATAAATCTAATAGTAAAGAGAATGTGGTTCATACTGTAATTGAGATGAAATATTTAGGTCTTCAAAGGAGGGAGAGATTATTTTCAGCTATGATAACTAAAGATTTCTGGTGGGGGGGGGAGTGGTTAGGTAAAGATCTGAAGAATACCATATAAACTAAAAGCCATGTGTCATACAACAGCCACTGTAGGGTCACTTCTGTGTTCAAATGGAAATGGCTTCTTCCTCTGGGCTCCTAAGCACTTATCTGAATCGTTTGTAAAAGGGATCTGTCACTTTCTGTCTTGCGTCTTTATTCAGTATACACATGCCTTTTCTGTGGCCTTCTTTAAAGCAGAGCCTCTTCTTCAGGTGAATCCCCATAGTGTCTGGCACAATGCCTGCGATGTCACAGGTCCTTTGCAAAATCCCCTCTCCCTTGGGATCAGTGACATCATATTCTCCTGACTGTTTCCCATCTCTTTGGACTCTGCTCAGCCTCCTTAGGCAAGAGGTTGTGTCCTTCATGTTCAATCTCCTGGCACCTACCTTTCACACAGCACCTGTTGAAGGCTTCATGCATCTAGGGTACCCCATGTGCTGAGGACCCCCTGAATAAATAGATCACTCTTCAAAGCCGCAGATTGGTTTGTACCACTGCCTGGCATCTAACTCCAATTGTGTGTCCCTCAGGCACTGCGATGTCAGTGTATCTCAAAGTGAGCTTGTTGTCTTCCCTTCCTCCATGCCTTCAATTCTTCCTACACTTTCTATCTCAGTGAATGTTACAGCGAGACCATCCAGGCACCTGGGTCACTTGACCCCTTCCTCTTCTCTCCCTGCTTTTTTTCCATCTACTTG
This sequence comes from Camelus ferus, assembly GCF_009834535.1. Classification (NCBI taxonomy): domain Eukaryota; kingdom Metazoa; phylum Chordata; class Mammalia; order Artiodactyla; family Camelidae; genus Camelus; species Camelus ferus. The sequence continues at coordinate 66,848,280 of NC_045702.1, forward strand.
GTGATGAAGTTTCTTCACAGTTGAGGAAGATTTCCTCAATCTCTTTACTCCCATAAATCTCCATGGTCATTATCTGAGTTCAAATTCCATCATTTCTCATGTAGAATTGCTTGCTCCCTTGAACATTTTTTCCAAGTTCATTGCTACCCAGAATGATTTTTAAAATTTTAAATTTTTATTTATTTATTTTTTTGTGGGGGGAGGAGGTAATTAGCTTTATTTATTTATTTATTTAGTTTTTAATGGAGGTACTGAGGATTGAACCCAGGACCTTGTGCATACTAAGCATGCACTTCTACCACTGAGCTATACTTTCCCCACCAGAATGATTTTTTAAATGCACTTCTGAAAATGCCATCCCTTTTAATATCTTGACTCTTCAGTGGATAAGAATTAAACCACTCGGCAAGGGAAGTACAAGCAAACTCTTTTTCTTTATCTTGACTCAGCTTCAAACCAAAGTCCTCTCCAGATCGAATTGCTTGCTCTGCTCTTTGGCACACCAGCTCCTCATTCACCTAGAGTATTGACTTTCCTTCTCTATTTGGCCAACTCAGCCTTCAGAAATAAGCTTAATAGTCAACATCCACCTGGAAGCCTTCACGACATTTTCTCCAGTCTTGGTTAGCTGTCTATCCTCTTCGCTGGAATACCCCTCTGGACTTAGCTCTATCGTAATTCTTACCATAGTGGAGCCTCCTTTTTTTCTTAACTATCCTCTTTCCCTCACTTTTTCTAAGTATTTTGAGAGAAATAACCTTCCCTTCTATCTCTGTGCCGGAATGACCATCTCATTCTCTGGTACATTTTGAGAGCTCAGTCAACAGTTTTTAGATCAATGGAGAGGGAATGCTTGATGAGTAACCACAAATGTAGTCCAAGAATAAAGAATGCACCCCTTTTTATGTGAATATTGAACTGGGTTCAGGCTTTGGACATGCCGTATGATTTTCTTCATGACAATATGCCTTTCATTCCCTAATCCTCAACACGGCTCCACCAGAATTCTCCCAAAACAAAGCATCATGCATGTATAAACTAAAACCCAATCCAAACCCAAAAATAATAAGCACTCTTAAATATGCACTAACTTGAATCCAATGGCCACTACTTTCTTTGTAATTTATTTTACCTTGTTGGGTACATGGACATGTAACCCCTACAATCTGTGGATTATTTAATATTGTGAAGGCTTTCATATAAAATGCAAATGCTATCTATACCTGTTTATGATGTGCATTATATTTTAGTTCTGTTATATTTTTACTTTTTTTGTGACATCAGATACTGATGTATATGAGATATCTATAGATATATAGATAAACAGATTATCATATATGTATACACAGATGTATATGTATATCTGTCTGCCTGTCTCTAAGTTATGCTATATTCTCTGCTCTGCAAATACTCTAGTTATGTGTGAGAACTGTTTAACCACTCAGTCTGGTTATAAAAAAAATCCTGAAGTTGTTTTTCTTTCAAAGGTGCTGGACTCCCATGTTAGAGTTAATGAACTAACCGCTGATGCTGTGAGCTTGTTGGTGTGGGCGGTCAACTTTAGGCAGCGTCACTGATCTACATAGCTGGCTTTGTCATGACCTGTGATTCTTCACTTCTGACACTGGGATGTGGATGTTCCACACCACCTGCTTATCACAAGGACTCTTTTTCTCAGGAATACAACCTAAGTTTATGCTGTTAAACAGGTCATTTGTTCTTTGAAATGCAGGGCTAGTTCTACGTTTAGTTCACCTTTGTCAGTGTTTCTGTGCTTCGTAAAATCGTGGACATAAAATAGAAGAGTGTAAAGAGAAGGTAGGGTTCAAACCAGGAAAACCCAGAGGTGAGGTGTTACCCCAGCATTCAGATACATACCAGGGAATTTATAATATTTCCTTAGGCATGTGTTAAATGTTGGGCTATTGCTCCATTCACTCATGCTTACCAGCTGCTGTTGGCATGAATTCCCCACCCAACTCTACCCTCTGGCCACCAGAAACTTTCCTAAATGAAAAATGGAGCCAGTGATAAATAATGTAGACCCTTAGAAAAGAGCATATTCATTACTAACTGATGCGAGGACACATTAATGTCTTACTCTTTCTATTTAATTCCATTAATGTGACATGGTATAAGAAATATCCAGAGAAAAAGAAAATGCAAATGAGATATAGTATCTTTTAATCTTAGAAACTAATGGGATATTAGAATTAATCTAGATGGCTTAATCCTCTTGGCCAGTGTGGAGATTCCCTCTGATCTAATGAATCGTGGGGCCCATAACTTCTGCTGACAAGCTTTCTCCAAAGGGGAGTTTGCTGTATGATTTTGTTACCGCTGTAATTGTTGGAAGATAATGTGAGAAGGAAGTCGTCCTGTTTGCTGTGTGGGTGTGTTGTTCCTGCTCTACAAATGCTATGCTAATTGTGCTGCCTGAAGACAAGAGTTGAATATTGAACTTGAGCTGTAGATTTACTGGCCAGCAGGAAGAGAGACCCTGGGTAGGGAGGAGAGTGTGCTTTGCTTCTCTGGATCTGGGCTGCCAAGGGGAATGGTACATTAGTGCCTGCTACCTATAGGCAGGCCAAGATTTAGAAATTGTGAGAGGTCAAAGAGAGAGGCCTATGGAATTGTGTTTGTTCTTGTTGGCTACCACGTGGCTAATTCCTGAGAGCATGTGGAATCGAAGGGTGCTGGGAGCTCAGACCACAGTCCAGCAGCCTGAGCCCAGAACCTGAGGCTTCTTATTTCTACAGATCTTCTACCTTCTGTGATCATTCTTCCTCTGCAACCATTTATTATTTAACAAAGTCTTATTAAAAACTTTAATCGGTCTAAATCACACTATCAGGTACTAAGAAAAAAAAGCGGTGTGTCCCAATCTGTGTGTTGAAGTATGATGTATTAAACTGGGAAGAGACCACCCTAAGCCTGCCTCGTAGAGGCAGCTGGAAGGAAGTAGGAAAGAACTTTTAGAGGAAAGTGAAATTTCGGAGAACAGTACTGCTCTGTTAGTTGCCTTATCACCTATCAGTTTTTACTTTTAGGACTCACTTTTGGAGGTTTGCATTTTATCTTTGTTAAAGTAGGCAATATTGTCTGGAGATTGTTCTTTACAACTTTCCCATATGTTTTTTTCATTAGTACTAATTCACCCTTCTGGAGATGTTCTGAATAAAGCTGATAGCAAATATGCATGCACCTTAATAGTATGCCAATTATGATTTTCCTCCTAAATCTTTTCTGCCAAAATGACCACAGCTTTTTCAACAATCCTCATGCTTTGTGGTTCCAACGTGCTTTATCATCACAGTTACTCATTTCTAGAACCTCATATGCCTTTCAAAAGGTAGCACGCAGAGCTGCTCAAAGTACTAGCTAAGCAGTGGGGCACGGCAGAGGATGGGGAAACACTGTCTTTCTTCTTCTGCACATTCCACTTCCACTAGAGAAGTCTGTTTTTAAACATTTTTTGATTTTTTTAAAAAACCGTGTTGTGATGATCTTAACCTGTGAACATCTTACTGTGATTATCTTACTCTGTAAAAGAAAGAGAAGTTCACATTGGATATATTGTGTTCTAAATGGATGGCTTTGAGTAAATAAATTCGAGCTAAAGATACCCGCACTGGTTCACCTGCTCTAGTCACCAAAATAGTTTGATTCTTGTTTTTAGGTAACTTTGTCTTCCTTCACTAAATAAGTCAGTTGAATAAAATAGATGTGAATTTCTCTGGGCAGGTTTTGGGAGTAATGAGTTAAGAAGGTATGAGCTGTGGGAAAGACAACCCCAAAAGATCCAGTTTCCCATGGAGATGATTAAGGGAGTTGGTGAGGGAAGGTGGAGGGGAAGGGCAGGAACAGGGAGTGGGCAGCTGGCACCAACACCATCACTTCTTTCTGTTTTCTTCCTAGTCTACTGTAGACAATAAAAATATTTATCTTCTTATTAAAAATATTGGCTGTTCACTGTGGATATCTGCCAGTGTGGGTGGAATAGGATTTGGTTAATTGTCTGTCACTTTCCCCTCCTTCCTCAATTCCTCTGATCATCCACCAGCTGGATCGTACTTTTGGCTACATCGTCCATGCAGGAAACTAAAATCTTTAAGCCTTTTTTTAACAGGAAGTGCTAACAACAAATTCTTTCATCCTGTATTTTCCAAACCTATTTTTAAAAAAGCCACAGATCTTTATGTTTAATCAAAACATTTGTGTGTATATGTATATATACTGTTAGTTTTGGCACTTACCAAAATCTTTGAGAATCCAAATAAGTTGATTTGTGTAAACATGTATTTCCTTCCACAAATTAACCTCTATAGGTATTATATTCCTGTCATCAGTGTATTTATCATTCTGATCATATAAAATGATTAGCTTAGAGATCAGAGTCCCAAAGCAAATCACTTCAGAGAGTGAATGAATCAAGGGTCACATATATTCATCAACATGACGTGGGACATTTATCCAGCCATTAACATGTACTCCAGCCTATTATTCCAGCCAATTATTCTCTAGTCTACATTCATCCATCTTGCCTTTGATAATAAGAGACTTTCAACTGCCATGTAAAATCAAGAAAACCATTGTTTACCTTGGAATTTCAGAATTAGAAAGGAGTTTAGGGATCATACCATCTTCTTTTCACCTTTGGTAAAATACTGACCTACTAACTACATTTTACATGTAACTACATTTGCCCTACACTGCAGATATTCAGAGGGATCAAAATCTCTTTAAAGGTCTATTCTGAAAACAATGTCAAGATTGCTACATATGGTGTTATATCCTTGTTGGATAATTGGATAAATATTTGTTCATTGCCAGATTTTTCTCACCTCTCCTAATTGCTTTGATTTCTCAGAGACAGTGTGTAAGCTGTCATGATTGTATCTATAAATTCTTTCCAGACGGTAAAATTCTTTGAGCTTGGATACATGAAATCATTTAACCTAGTTAGACAATACTCTAAGCCACCCTGGATTCCCCCTTAGCCATGTGTGGTCCTTCACTGCCATGATTTGCTTTGAGAGAAAAAAAGAAACAGTGTTAACAGGACTATCTCTGCTTGGAGGAATGGCTATAGTCAATTCTGTTCTTCTTGTTTTAAACATAACTTTTAAAATTCTTTTCATCTTCCTTAGCATTATTCATAAGCCTGAGTTCTTGCTTTTGCATTCCTGACACTGCTTTTTCAAGGTCTGTACCATTCATTCTTTTGTACTCTGTTTGACGTTGGGTGCTCCTTCTACATCTTACATGTGACTTTTAAAATGTTTTTTGTTTTTTTGTTTATAAAAGCAATGTTGACCGAAGAAATTTTGAAAACCACAGGCCAATGTAAAGAATAAAATAAAAAATAAAAATCAACTGAAATTCCACCACTTAGTGATTATTCATATTTTTAAATTCTTCATTTTTTATGCACATATATTCTTTAGTTAGGGCCATATTCTTATTTCTATCTTGCCTTTTTAATTTCTAATATTTTTTCCCATGGCATGCAATATTTATATACAACATAATTTTAATTGTTTCAAAATGTTTTATTATATACATTAAAATTCACTTACCAGCCTCCTTTTTGGGAAACGTAGGCTCTTGTAATATTTGGCTCTTACAAATGAAATTATGTTGAATATTCTTATGCTTTAAAAATCTCACTATATTTAGACAGATTCTTACCCAGCAACAATTATTTATTTCAATGATTTTTATGTTTCCTTATGTGATTATTTAAAATTGTACAGTCATAATTTAATTTTAGAGTTTCTCATCACTTGTGAGCCTTTTTTTTTTTTAATCTAAAAGAAAGGTTTCTCTTTCTCTGAAATTTCTGAACTATTCTTTCCTAGGTTAAAATTTATATATTGGGCTAGATGGCATATTTACCTATTTACCTTCTCCAGAGCCACCCATCAGTTCCCCAGTTAGTTCTTCCTTCTCAGCCAAACTTAAAATTATGGAACAGGGAAGTGTTAGAGCTGATAAAGATCTTAGCAATTTTCTTTTATGATATTCTTGTTTTCAGATAAATATGTTATTTTTCTGTGGTCTTCTAACAGAGCATATGAATAGCAGAGTGACATGTCTTGTACAGTTGTGATGACAAACATGCTTTGACCTCAGCAGAAGGCCAGTGGGGTAAGAGAGAAATCTGGAACTACAGAGCATGGTTTGGTCCAGTGAGGGGAACTGAGCTACCAGGTAATGCTAAGGAGACTAATATGATTGGTCTCTCGGTTTTAAGCAGGGGATTGACTGGCAGCTGGTAAATCCAGGGTTCTGGAACTGCTCCTCTCAACAGATGGTTTTACCAGGTGTCAAGTTGCCAACTGGATTAGTGCTTAAACCGGGAATCTTGTCCCAGTTAGGGCCTTTAATGGTCATTGGAGATTAAGTGAAAGTCAAGTCGTATAAATGAGGAGATTGTGAATGGTTCAGGAAGACTCAGGGGGAGCGGGCAGGTGGATACCTAGGGCTCCAGCCAGTTATCAACACTGGGCTGAGTACTACTGGTGAGTTTGAGTTTAATATATATGATCTTCCCCATTCAGGACTAGTTTAGGGATTGTATGAGGCTGAGAATGTTGGTCGAAGGTTTTGATGCCTACTGTTTTGAAGGTCTAAATTGGAGAAAAGGCAGGAGTGACCAAAATCAAGGCATGACTATATTAGATACTCTGATTTTTACTGGAAGAGATTTCTAGTAGACGAAAAGATAACTAAACCCTATCTCTTTGTTGTTACTTTACCCTACCTCTGTACAAGATTTATTAGAAAAGCTTTGTTCACATACTTCATCTAAATATATTGCCTGCATTACTGCCCAACACCCAATAGCATTTCTGCCTCTTTTCTTCTGTTTACCCAAGTAAACTTTGCTACTTTTCCACCACCATGTCTGTGATTTTTAGCTGATTGTCTGCATTATCTTGAAAGAGAAGCTAATGCCTGACCCATTTAAATTTTTTCTAACAAGGTATGTCTTTTAATTTAGATAGTTTCATCATTAGTGACACTATTGAAATGAAAATATACCTTTGAGATTTTAACTGTCTCAAAACAAAATTTATTATGTTTGTTAGATTTATTCCCCCTGCCTTGGTATATTGATTTGAGGAAATATTTTTCCCATTTCCCTCATCCCGCTGCTCTTCTTATATAGAAGACTTACTTGGTATTTCCTCCTTGTTGCTAGTTTTTCTGTATTATAATATTTATGTGTTATCTATGCTATTCAGTCTTCTACTTCTATTGGAATATTTTTCTCCTCTTCGTATTTTAATCTAAAATCTTCTTGATCAAATCAGCAACTCTTCTAACAGACATTTTTTTTTCAAGGTCCTTGTGGGATGTACTTCATCCCTTGCCAGAAACTGCATCAGATACTTCGGTAAACTTTACAGAATTTCTTGGCTTAGAATCATATAAACATATTGATGAAATTCATATAGCTTCTGTTGAGAGCTTTAGTTGGAAATAAAAAAGCCTAAGGCTTAACAGTTCTTTTTTTTTCCCCTCCTAATGGGACAGAACTGTACCTAATGCACTCATGCCCTTCTTTTAATATTTGAGAACCAATTTATTGCTGCTTCTGTTTTTTTAATACTTACCTCTCCTATTTTTCTAATTCTTAAAAGAATTAACAGAATAAAGATAGTTTTTAAGTTAAAGGGAATTTAAATCTCATTATTTTCAAAAAGTCTATATTGTGAATTATTTTTGGTGTTTTTATTCCTTGAACATATTTCAGAGGAAAAATTCTGAGACACCTAAATCTAAGGAAAATTTTGAAATAAATACAATCTTTCCTTTAGCAAGAAGAATCTTAGTTTCCTTTTCTTTTTTTTTTTTTCTTTAAATTTAGGTGTCTACCCAGAAAATGGGGAAACCAAACTTGACTAGAAATCAATATAATCATTATTCTATTTAGAGGATAATTCTCTAGACTAATGGTTTCAGAACATTAATCACAATAGTTCATCTTAGTTCCAAACCCCATTTGCAAGCCCACCCAGGACATGTGAAGTCCAATTCTGACTGTCTGTTGTTAGTTCTCCTTTTCTAGGGCCCCTGGTAGGATATTAGCTCACATTACATTTGGATTTGTTTTTCTAGTTCTCAGTCTAGGATTACTTGAGTTTTACCTTCTGGTTGTCTCGAGGCTGCCAAATCAGGCAGACAAAACATTCTGGAATCAGGGATGTGTTGTTTTCCTTAGAGGCTTGTAACTGAGCATGGCTCACCGTGCCTCGTTTTCTGCGGAGTCTGGCCTAGGTCTGTGAGCTGTACTTGAAGAAGCTCTTATCTTTCCAGAGAAGATGATTAATCTATCTAGCCAATGCAAGTCCACTTTGATTGTACTCCTGTTTCTTCAAGAAGTAATGAGAATGAAGTGTCATATCAAAAGAGAGATATACATTGAGATTTTAGCAACTAATGTTATCATAATTTTAAAAGGAACAGAAGATAAGTAATACAGTGCCCTCAGCAAGCTAACAATCTATTCATGTAAAGAGAATATGCTTCAGTTATTATAATAGAAAACAATGATTGTAATGTGATAGGGAAACAAGATGAGTTCTGAGCCTGGAGGTGGTAATCACCTTTCTAAGAAGGCTTCCTGGAGTGGATGATGGATGAGTTCAGTCTAAATAAATAAATATAATGTAGTCCATTATGGAAGGCAGGAAATTCTATGCAGAAATTGTAGCCTGAGAAAAATCTTGGGGTCAAGAAACAATATTGTGTTTAGGGAACAAAAAGCAATTTAGTGTTTTCAGAAGATATTGTATGAAAAAAGAGTGATGGGAACTGAAGTTGCAGATGTACTTGGGGTTCAGATCATTGAGTCTTATGAGCTATGTGAAGAAACTTTGACTATAGCCTGTGGGTGATGGGAGACATCTTTTAGACATTCAGTATGTGGGGTGATAGATTTGCAATTGTAATAAATTTGCTGGCTCTGGAAAAGAGAGCTGTCCCACTGTGAGGATCCCCAAGGACCTGTGGAGAGGCCCACGTGGTGAGGGAGGGACTGAGGTTGGCTGCCAGCAGCCCTGTGAGAAAACCATCTTGGAAGGGGATTCCCCAGTCCTGGGTAAGCCTTTGAATGACTGTAACTTCTGGAGAGACCCTGAGCCAAAACCACACAGCGAAGCTGCTCCTGAATTCCTGACCCTCCGAAACTATGAAATGTTAAGTGCTTGTTGTTTCAAATGACTGCCTTTTGGCCTAACATGTCCTACAACAATAGAGGAATACACTGGACTGGCTTTTGAGGGCCATGGGACCCCAATGCAGGCAGGCAAGTTAGGAGGCTGTTGGAGCTGACCTGGTTAAACATGATAAAAGTCTAGTTTAGGGGAAGTAAGGATGGCTAGGAGGGAAAAGATATAAAACTACTAGGAGTTAAAAATCTCTTGGACTTAGAGGATGATTAAATAGAGAGAGGTGAAGATAGAAGGGGGAGTCGTGGCTGCTTCTTACATTTCTTGTTGGAATGACCAGGTGGCTGGGGGTTCTGAGCCATGGAGAAGAAGCATATTGTTGGAGACAGAGTGGATTGAGTTTTGGACAGAGTTTGAGATGCCTGTGAGATGTCTAGGTGGAATGTCCAGAATAGATCTATCAATGAAGAAATTGGGATTTAGGAATCATCAGCATAGGGAAGATAGTTGAAATGATTAACACAAGTGTGATCATTTAAGCAAGGTGTGTAGGGTGAGAAAAGCAGTTGTCTGAGGAAGCAGCTTGGAAGCCAAGGACATGTAAAAGACATGGCAGAAATGTATAAAGGGGATGAGAAGAGGTAGTCGGAGAAACCAAAAAAGGTAGATGGTTTGGGTTCAGGTATTAGGTAGGAAACCTCACTCTCTGACATTGGGGAGAGAAAGGCAAGAGTGGGTGTGCGTTAGGTAAGTTTTGAGATCAATGGATGATTGAGAGGAATCATCCTCAGTGGTGCAAGTTTTCCAGAGGAAGTAGGAGGCAAGATCATGTTCTGTGAGTAAGGACAATAACAGCTGAGTAGGAGGAGAAGCTTTGGGAAAACTACAGAGGGAAAACAAAGAACAAGGTGAGCAAGGACAATTCAAGGAATAGATGGACTGTGCTGAGCACTCAGCTGTTTGGAGACCATACCTTTGAAGAAAGTGACCCTAGTAGGGAAATACGACAATATAGTCATTGGGACTCTTTCTGTATCACTTCAGCTTCAGCCTTAAATCAGATAACAGTTTTGTAGAAAACAGCTAACCTATGCAAGACACACCAAAAGATTGTGAAATTAGTTTTGTAACCCTTAGGTCATCACCTTTCCTAAGCATGAGAGAGACGTCAATACTGATCTAAGAGACATTGAAGAAGAGGTAGTCTTCTAGACGGTGTTGTTGATTGTCAGTGTGTTCACCACTCTCAACATACCCATAAAGAGAGGGAGGGTACTTTTGCATGTTTTAAGCCGAGTGAGAAAAAGGCATTTGAGAAAACGACCTGCAAAGCTTGACTTGAGTCTTCTGTAGTTTAGTGGACATAGTCAAAACTTAAAGGCCTGGCTGGAGCTGGCAAAACAAGACAACGTGATACTTTGGGAGTTCATTGTATTTACATGATTGGTGGGATAAAATTGCATTTCCCATTTACCAGATGTGCTCCTGAACAAGGGAGCCAATCCATGGTCTCCATAAAAGGAATCCTGCCCCAAGCAACCACTTGAGATGAAGTGGCATCTGGAGGAAAGACTCTGCCACATCTAGGAAGCTGCAGACATCCCCATTGTGAAGTCAGGGAAGGATAAGCAAGAGAGCAGTCTTCAGTGGAAACTGCAGATATGCACATAAGTCACCTTTGGGTAAATGTTATGCATGAAAGAAACTGATGTCAAATTACAAATGTACCTGCCAAGTTAGACTTTTATTGTCCATTTGTCTGTTTTCCCTATACTCCCTACCTCAGTCCAATTATGGAAGGGTCAAGGCAGTATCTCTGGAATGGAGGAGGAGGAAGAGTAGGAAGATAGAAGGTGCTAACTGCAATTCCTCCTCTATGCAGGGCTCCCATGTGTCACCAGTCCTAAACTGGAGGAAGAAATAAGCTTTATATTTGCCTAAATGACTACATGCTGGGCTGGACTGGATGGGGATGCTCTTTAGAATAGAACTAGATATTTTATTACCTAAAATCGATTAGAAAATCTTTGCAACCTGGCTGAGATTTTATCCAGGGGTGGAAAAAAACAAAGAAAGCCACAGAACAACAGTGACAACAAAAATCCCAAGACACATGGCAGCAGCAGTGGGAAATTTAAGGCTACTTTCTACTTAAGTCAAATGTATTTAATAAAGATTATTGTCTGAATGTCCCCTGGGCTTTTTTTTTTTTTTTTTTTTTGTGGTGAGATCAGTAAATGGATGAGGTCACAAGGGAATCAAGGGTGCCAGTAGGTGAATGGTTTAGATGATTAACCATAAAGATTCAGACTGAGTAAAGAAAGAAGATAGTAGGGTTAAGGCTGGCCTAAGAAAAATCCAGAGACATGAATAAAGAATTGGAGTTTTCAAGAAGTTGATGAGTGAAGGGGAGCAAAATATACCAGCCCCAAGTAGGCTTCTTTGTCATATTGACTATTTGGAGTGGGTTATTATTAAGAAATGGAAGACACAGGAGAAGCTCAGAAGAGTGAGTAGACATTGTCCTTTTGTAAGAGATATTGATAAGGAAATCTCCATTTGTAAGGGTGTCTCCAGCTCTTTAAGAGAAGAATGACTAAATCTTTAGAAACTCTTATCAACGGAAAAGGCAACTAATTTAAATCTGCATAACAACCTTACCCATGTTTACTGTGCTTTTCCTGGTAACTACCAATAAATGCCCTCCCTCACACATTTTCTTTCATTTTTTGATGATAGATAGTATTTAAGGTGGTGGCTTGAGCCATTTTAGGGAGTTACTTGGTATCTCCTATGTATACAGGGAGTGTATATGTTATCAAACGTTTTTCTCTTATTAATCGGTCTTTTTATTATTGGGAGGGAGAACTTAGCCAAAAACCTAGACATACAGAGGGAAAATTATTTTCTCCTCCCCTACAATAAGCAATCAATTTGAGAACTAGAAAGTAAGAGAGTTGAAAGGATCGGAAGTAGTATTCAGAGACCTTTAGTCTAAAGTAATTCCCAATGTTGACACATCCTAAGTTTTCTCAAGTAACCTGAATAATTCAGTTCATTTCAGCCAGATATTATTGAGAATGCAGTGAGTAAAATGGAATTTACTCTCAAATAACATGGAAAGGGAAAATGAGAAAAATCTGAAAATTTATTTATTAATAAAATTAATAAATTTTATTAGAAACAGAAATATAGACATGGCATTTGACAAAAAAAAATCACATAATTGAGAGGCATTTAATATTAATTGTGCCCTCTCTATGTGCCTAATAGTGTGCTAACTTGGGGGGATAAAGAGATGAAAAAGAGAGTTATTTACCCTTGAGTAATGGAAATTGGTAAAGGATTTATACATGAGAATACATAATTACCATACGAGGAAGGAAGGAAGTGCTATTAAAATTGGTTACAAAAATATGTGGAAGGGAGCATCTAGGAAGCTGAGGGACTGGAAAAAAACTTATCTTGGATTGGGTAACATTCAATTTAAGTGTTAATCCTGAGTGAGTTTTAGGATTGTTTGTTTGTTTGTTTGTTTGTTTTGGCCAAGAAATAAAAGAAGAGGAAAGATATTTTGTATTTCACTCTGAGGTCTGAACATGTTTCACGAAGGCTGCATTTGAGGTAAGCCTTGAGGGATGAGTAGGGTTTTTGAGGGATGTGATGGGAGAGTGTATACTTGGTCCTGAGCATAATGTAAGCAGTGGGGATACAGACTGTCTTTGAGAATGGAGAGTTGTCAAGTGCTGAAGAGAATTAGAAGATGAGCATGGAAATGTAAATTAGGACCACCCAGTGAAGGAGCCTGAAGGCCTGAATAACTCAGGAGGAAATTGGGAGCCACTGAAAATTTCAAGCAGGGGAAACAACGTAACTGGAGTGGAAGTTTAGGAAAAGTGATTTGAAAGTGGGGTGTAGGATGATTAGGCTGGGAAAACTAATCAGGGGACTCTAACAAGTTGAAGACTAGTGGTAGGATACTGAAGTCCTGAAACAGGAATGGTGAAGGAAGAGGTGAGAAGGAAGAGTGGATTCAAGAGACCATTTGGAAATAGAACCAGCTGGATTTCTTGACTTACATGTCCACAGAACTTCTTTTGGGTTTCTAAGGCCATGTAACTGCACATCTGAGAACATGAGACTTCCATTAAAAGATATGAAACAGTTACGAAGTGGTTCTACTTGAGGAGGTAGGGTGTGATTATTTTGAGAGGCTACCTATACCTCCTGTAATATTGCCTGACAGACATTTGGAAATGTGAATCTGGAGACTGAAAGGGAGATTAGAGGTAGAGTGCCAGAAGTTATCTTCTTAGAAGTTGATAGTTGCAGCCACAGGAGTGGATAAGATTCCTGACTGAGTAAGTTTTTAAAGAGTTCTTTACCCTCTCTGAGTTATGAAATCCTTGGAGAATATGATGAAAGCTGTGCATCTCCTTGCCAGAAAAGTGTGCAAACACGTAAACATAAAATTCTGTAGACTTTAAGATTTCTTGGTATCAAAAGAAAAGAGAGCAGAGGACAGAACTTTGTAAAATACTTACGTGAAGGGGACAAAACCAGGAAAAGATGACACAGCAAAAGAAAACAAACCAGGATAATGAAGATGGTTTAAAAGATGCTTTAAAGTAATCAGAGCTACAGAGTGTTTTAAGAGTCTTAGAACTGATCATTGAATTAGGAGTTCATTGTTAATCTAGGTTAGGAAGACATCATTCAGTAGAGTGGTGGGGACAGAAACCAAATTCTGGAGAGCTAAGAAGTAATGGATTGTGAGACTACATGGAAATACTAAATGGAGAGACTAAGTACCTCTGCTCTTACATTACATTTAATCATAAAGGTAAAAGGAGAGCAGTGAGTTGAAGGAATGTGCAGGCTCAGGAAGAATTTTTTTTTTATATAATTTAAAAAACTTGGACATGATTATAGACAGAAGAGATGGACCCAATCTTGATGGAGAAGATATAAGAAAAAAAATGGGAGATCATGAAGAAATTTCAGTTATTACTTAAAAAGTGTTTTTCCTGTGCAGTATTACTGCTAATTATGGTTGCACTTTCAGAAGGCAAAATAAGGATCATGCCATATGATGACAGTAACTCACAGCTAAGTCTTATAAGGATCCACTTATGGGGCACAAGGAAACATTGAAAACTAGAATTGCATAAAGATAAGAAGCCAAGTGTGAAGATTTCCTCACTCGAGACCTGGCAGACGTGCTGCTACAAAAGGGAGTTACATGTAACAGGGACAGTGCTGAGCAAAGGTGCTCTCAGCAGCAGAAGCCAAGTGTCTTGACTCAGGCGCTCTTGTTTGTCGTGTCCCTGGTTTGTAATGTCATGTTTCTCAACCTTGGCTGTTCATTGGAATCATGCATTAAAAAATATCAGTGCCTGGGCCTCAACCCCGGTGATTCAGATTTAGTTGGCCCAGGGTAGGGTGGAAGCGTGGAGAGCTTCTGAAGGTGATGCTGACGTGCAGCTATATGGAACCTGCTGCTTCAGCACCTTCAGTCTGGGCTTCGATTTCTCCTCTGGAGATGATCTTCTCCATCTAGGTAGTTCCCAAAAGTTGCTTGAGGAGGGTGTGGATGCCAGTGAAGAGCTTCAGAGCCTTAGGAGACTTCATAGAGCATACACTCACTCCTTTGGGGTAGAAAGACAAGAGCTTTTCCCCATATTTCACTTTTGAATCAAGGCTTTTCACCCATTGTTGCGAGGAAGCAAGAACTGGCAGTAGCTTATTCTTTGGACATTTGTAAAATTCATGTCCCAGGAGTGTCTAATGGGTAAGGCAAGGCTTCCAGGAGACAGGCTTCCTTCTTCTTCTGAAATCACCACTTGGTAAAGAACCCAGGCTGCAGGAAAGCTCCGGTGGTTTGCTCTGGGTACAGAGTGGACAGTCTGCACATGGCGGATAGGAAGGAACCTCTTCCTCAACAACAGTTATTCTCCCAGAGTAGGAGCAGTCAGCCACACAGATCTATTTTCAGAATCTATTTTCAGGGTAAGTCTACACTAGGCCAGTAATTCACTTCCCTCTCCTCCTTCTCTCCTCCAAGATTCACAGCTCTCTAAAGAAGAGGTCATTAGCAAGTGTGAGAATTGCCCAGGGATTATCTGAAGTTGTGGCAGTTTAAGAGAATACCTCATTAGCATGTGAGAGAAAAGCCCAAACAACACCATCAAAGGGTGTTAAACCCCTCCAATGGGGGTGGGGAAAGGGTGGTTGGAATTAATTGAAACCACTTTAAAGCCAACATGAATGAAAGGAGAATTATTTCCCTAATAGTTAAAACTTAGCTAGTGGGTGAGTGAAGGTGTGTAGTGTACATTTTCCTGTAATACAAACTTGCTGACTACCTACATTTGTTCATAAATGATGGCCTATATGATGAAAACAAAATTAAAAATATTTTGTTCTTTCAATTGTTTTTTGGAAACCAGAAGAATCCTCAGGAAGCAGTAGCAGGGGGGAAAAAACCTTCCCTGGAGACTATCTGAGGCAGCATATTGTAACTTGCCCCTGTTACTAGCATGGTAGATAATTGAAATAAACAAGACATACAAAAACAGATCAACAACACGGCAGGCAGACCTGAGTTAAGAATCTAATGAAGTTACCTGCCTTTCATTTGTATCTATAAACTAGACAAAATTTTTTCACCAAACAGGGTCAGACTTGAAAGATTGAGGGAATGGGGGTGAATGGAAATAGGAGAGGTGAATGAATGAATGAAAAATGAGAAAATTTAGCTATCAAAATTTCCCCTCAAGACATCAGTTGGGATCCCTCCAGTGTCTCGTTAAAGAGCCTGTTGTTTATTGATTGGGTGAAAAGTGACAGGAAGGCTTGGCAGGTAATGGTTACAGCTTGCAGTTAATCAGCAGTGCCAGTTGTTACAAGGGACTTCATGCCTTTCTCCTTCAGCTGGCATCTCTCAGGAGCAGAACACTTGAGGAGCTGAAAGTTTCCTCAAAGTTTCCTGGAGGGTTGGGTCAAGGCAGTGGTGACTTTGATGTAGAGACTGGGGCCAAAGTGATGAGCAGCCCGTTGTTTTGAGCCTACTCACTTCCGCCTCTGCAGTCTATCTCTACTCCTGGGAGCATCCTCTGAGAGCAGAATAAAAAAGTGTGAACCTCCACCCTCCCCAAAGGTGACTGAAATGTTAAGCTGGTGCTATATTGAAAAATGGGTCACGTAGATACTATAATGGGTTAAAGCTCCGCTAAATGTTTATTGAAAGAACCTTCCTCTACCTGATGAAATTAGAAAAATGCAGGAAGCACAGCAGGCTAAGGGGAATACTGAAGGGCAAATTGGGATTCTGCTGTGAGGCGCATCGGTATTAATGAAAAGCAAAGTGATCACTACCTGATATCATATATCTCAAGACACAGGCATTTCCCCTCCTTAGGAACCTAGTTGAAGCATCTGCTACTCTATGCCCTTTATTCTGTAACAATCTGGGCCAGTCAGGCAACTCTACTATTGAGGTCAGGTGTGAAAGCGCTGCATTGTTAGTTAAACCTGGTGTATACAGAACATCAGTCATTTTACAAAACAGTCTTGAGCGATTTTGACATTTGCAATAGAGAAGATCCACAGGTCTTTGATTTGATAAGTTGCTTCCTGCTGCCTTCTTCCTGTCAGAGGTACTGAGCTTGAAAAGAGATCAAACTTCCGGAAAGATATATGCTTTATATAAATGTTCCTACTTGTATTATTCCTAGTCGCCTATGACAACCCTCGCGTCAAAGATTTATTCTGGGTAGTTAAGTTATACAACAAAATACCTGATGTGAATTTTGGCAAGCAATTCACTAAGTGGATAATTTGCCAGGAACAGGTATCCATATGGAATAAACAGAAGCAATGAAAATAGGTAAGAATATGCTTGGCAGGGGGGCTACAATTCTGAATTAGTTTCCTAATTTGCCCTGATGAAATATCATTAAGCTCATCAGTGCCATACTCTTAAAGATGTGCTTCATAAACAAGTTAATTTTCTCCTGAACACACGAACACACACACACACTACCTGGTTTGGATACTACAATTCATTATTTGAAAAAAAAAAAAAGAGAGGGGCTCTGAAACTCAAAGGGCTGTTTGGGGAATATGAATAGGAAAGGAAAAAAAAATAGTGCCAAAAGATTAAGTTCTGTCTTCCAGAGAGGGATATTCACTTCTAAATAGAAAACCCCTCATTTAGCACTACTCGGGTTTTAGATGAAAAAAAAAATACCACAAACATATTGATGGTTAGACATGTTAGTTCTAACGAGCTAATTTTAATTTTCTTAAGGTTAATTGTGTGAGGCTGAGAGAGGCAATGTTTAGTGAATGGAGTCATGGTTTTGGCTGTAAAGAAGCTGTGTGATTTCTTGAGGCATCATTCCATTTGCTTCTTTGAATAAGACATTTTCTGGAGTTAGTATAGAGAAAAGGAAAGCTAATCAGATCATATTCTGTGCTGTGAGATGGAAGATTCTTTTTTTCTATAAAATAGGTTATTAACTCCCCAAATTTTATCCCAGATTCCTCTGCCTATTAAGTGAAGCTTAAAATCTCTAAGGGATTATTTGACTTTCAATATCTCATGCTTTTGTTAAAATACATTCCAACTTGCTCCTATAATTAATTAACATTAACATCAAGTTCTAATTTCTGACTTCAAGCCTTTCAGAAAGTAAAGATGACAATTCTGATAAAAATGATTAGAGGGTAAAGAGTCTTGAAAAAATGTGAATAACAGAAAATATGTCTAACAGCCCACGTTATTGTGTAGTCCTCAAACTTGTTCTTCCTCAGATTTTGCCAAATATAAGTAAACGTCTGACACTCTGAGTTAACATTTAAAAATACGCATTAGTTTCATAATCACTGCAATGCAGAAGTTATTAAAGCTACAGCAGTTCAGCATGAAAGAAGCCAGGAAATAGTCTGCATTATTTTCCTCCCCTCACCAAATGATAATTTTTATGAAATCTTCATTTTCTTAAATTTAGATCGCATGTACAATCTTCATAAGGAAGATGACATATGGTTTATAAAGAAGACTCTAAAAGTCATAGTGGGATCTACGTAGAAAATTCCAAAAAGATAAGTGGAAATCATTTAATTAGTGAATGTATTTCAGTTAATATCCATACAGGGTTATAAAAAGAGAGTTGAGTGAACAGTGCTGTACAGCATTGTAAGGTAAATAGTATTTTGAGGTTTGGAGACATTTAATATACCTTCCAGGATAGCACAGCTTATAAATGATAGAATCAGTATTCACAGCATGTTCTCCCAATATCCAGTGTAGTACTCGTCTTCCTCACTGTGTTTTCTCTCTTAAATGCATTCAGTTTGGTAACAGTGGAAGAAAACAGAACTAAAAAAAAAAATTGATTTCCTCATATATCAGGTGATAGTTTGACTAATGAAAAATGTCTTTCTAAGCAGACTTTCACAGCTACCACAATCAATAGTGATACAGAGAATAAAATTCTTGTGTTGTAACACTTGTGTTAGACGTACTGTGAAGTCTTAGCTATCTTTCTCAGAAAGGTGAGGGAGAGAAACAAGAAAGCTTGTCTGTATAATATTTTAAAATCAGTCTCTCTGATTGGTATTTGTATGATGCTGACCAGGCCTCCCCAAGGTTGAGGCTGTCACCGCCCTTCAGTCACTCAGAGTGAAATGTATGACACGTGTGACTTTGAGTTTACTAGGTACTCATGTGTCAGGAGTATATGGTTGAATCCCGCAGTTGTGCTGGGGATTCACCCTTGTTGGGCTTCTCAGCCAACTGCAACCTTCATCTGTTTGCACCATAGTTGTACAGGCTGTGCTGGGTAGGGAGGATTTTGTCATCTTTTGGATGAGCCTCATGTAGTTTCTGAATGCACTATTTGTCCCCAGATTCCTAGGACACAATGGATATTCATCAACAATGGCGTGTTTCTTTTTAGAGTGTCAAAAACAATTGAGATAAACACTGTCTAGAATCTGATCTCTATTTCTAATGCATAAATAAGTTCGAGCCTTTCGTAAAAGGAATGATATATTGTTGTCAGAGTGGGCACTTGATAAATGCTTATTGATTGATTGCTTGATTGCTTGTGAATGTCCTGAGCAACCATATAAACATCAAGATGATATCTCATATCCATAACCCATATATCACCATTCTTTCTGGTTTTTTTGGGGGGGTGGGTAGTTAGGTTTACTTATTTATTTATTTTTAGAGGAGGTACTTGGGGTTGAACCCAGGACCTTGTGTATGCTAAGCATGTGCTCTACCACTTGAGCTATACCCTCCCCCCATTCTTTCCAGTTTTAACTACTAAAACTTTTCTTTAAATTATCTCCTCATCATTTCAACATCTGCCAACTCTGTCCAAACTACCATCTTGTGTTCTGGACAATGACGATAGTCCCTAACTGGTCTACCTGTATCCATTCTGACCCCTCAAACCTCATCTATTCATCCATTCTCCATATCTAGTTAGGGTTTCTTTTCTTTTCTTTTCTCTTTTCTTTTCTTTTTTCTTTCTTTCTTCCTTCCTTCCTTTCTTTTATTTTCTTCCTTCCTTTCCTTCTTCCTTTCTTTCTTCTTTCTTCCTTTCTTTCTTTCTTCCTTTCTTTTCTTTCTTTCTTTCTCTCTTTCTTTCTTTTTCTTTCTTTCTAAAGAATGAATGGCTCCATTCCTGGGTTAAATACTTGAATGACTTCCCATCATTCTTATGATAAGGATGACCCTCAGCACATACAGTGCTGCTCACTGTTCTCAGTATTCCAATCATATTGACCTTTCATTTCTTCATAGATGCCATCTGTGAAGAGATACCACCATCTCACTTTTACAGGATCTATGATCCTGCTCAGACTACCAATTATAACTTGATTTCCTCTGTTCTTCCCTTACTCATCCCCTAGTTGTCATTTTTTTCATAGAAGTTTGACTTCTGTGATATCAAACCCTCTTATTATATGTTCCTTCAGCATTGTATTTCTCTTATTTTTAGCATGCATCACAGTTACCATTTTATATTTCTTTGAGACATTTGATTGATCCTTCTCCCCACCACTAGAAAATAAACTCCACATGGCCATGAACTTTAATGGCTTACCATTACTCTAAGCCTAAATTCTTACATACAAAATTCTTAACAATATCTGTAAAGCCTTTTGATCTGGCCCCAATACTCTGTCAATCTCTTCTCCAAGAAATTATGTCATATAATTCAGTCAATCTGAAAGCAGCCTTGATACATTGTAGTCATACAACATACAAAATCTATAGATTTTCTTCTGACCCACATTCGCCTCCAGCTACTATTTCACTACTTTGCCCACCATTATTGCCAAGCTACACAAATGAGAAATAATTACTGTTTCTACTTCCTCAAATCCAATTTTCAGTTCAGTCTTCTCCTGTTTTCTTTCTCCTTACTGGCTGGTGGCTTCCCATGGCTTTTTAGGTACTAAATGCTTTGCTCTCATTCCTTTTTAGGATCAAGATGCCAAAGTATTGATTCCATACATTTCCTTAGCTAAGTTGCCCTCCCAGCAGCATGAGTGCAGTTTGCCACTGCCTTCTTCTGGGAAAACTTTCTTCTCTTTGTTCTCTTAACCACAACTTTCTCTGGTTTGTTCAGCATATCTTTTGATTGGTCATTTTTTGTGTGACATGTAAATAGCAGTTTCTAGAACTTGGTTTGAGATTCTCTGTTTTCCCCTACTTACATTTATTACTTCAAGTGATACTTTTGGTCAAATGGTCTCTGCTACAAGATAATAAGCAGTTTATAAATACATTTTGAATTTTTAGTGAGAGGTCATTGAGCATTTGGGGAAAAAAACAAAACCATTGCTTAATTTTCATTAATTGTATTAAAATAGTTTTTTTTTTTACTAGCCCCAAATTTAAGCCAGTTTTTGAAGGATGTGCTGCTTTAACTCATCAGGGTAAAAACTACAACAAAAATGGGAAACTACAGCAGCATCTGAATGGAGAAGTTCAGTTTAGAGACAAACCGCTAGGTTTGGCTCCCATGGCTATAAGGGTTAGATGTGCTGATGATAAAGTATAAAGGCAAGAATACTTTAAAAATAATTTAATAACTGAATATGTATAGAAAAGTAATCACTGAAGAAGGTTGTATTTCATAAGAAGTTTATATCTTCAAAAATTCATCTTTAAGATAAAAGTTACTCAGAAGACATTCTTTAATAGACAGTATCATAAAAATTGTTGGGTATGACAGGAATGTTTGGGCAAAAGACTGAAATACCAAGTCTCTTAAATACATGAAATCAAATATTAAAACAAAAATTTAAATCATTAGCATTCATTAATTTCCTCTTTATGGTACAAAGGCAAACACTACAGAAAGATGTTAAAACTTAATCACTGAATTATTGCAATATACCCTGTCAGTCAACCTCAGCAACTCATAATTCAACAAATATATATTGAGGGCTCATTGTGTCTAAGATCTTCCTCCAGCATATCACTTATTCATTCAACAATCATTTACTGTTTTTAAGGCATTACTCTAGTCTCCAGTGATACAGAAATGACCAGGGTACGGCTTTTCCAACAAGAAACATAGATTAATAAGACGCTGCTCTTATTCTCAAACAGAGCTAATGAAGGTAGTGAGAGAGAATTTCTGATTCTGGTAATGAGGTGTTTCAAAGCTAGTGATTTTCAATTTTGAAAGTATATGAAAGAAAAAGTTTATTATTCCACTTGTAGCAAAATGTGAAGCATTTAAAAGTAAATTTGGTTAAGATACTTGCAATTATTGTAGAACATGCAGTTAGTGTGTTTGCAGCTAATATATTTCCTCAACTCTGAAACCATTCACGATAAGATTTACGTTGAATTTAAGAACAACTTTTTGGGAAAAAAAATTATCATTACATAAAATGTACACATAAGTTGAATTGTATATCAATTACAGAAACATTAAACTGTGAAAGGAAAGTGCCTATTATGCTTTATGGAGGAATTGTAATAAGTAGTAAATCAATTTACTAGCCGGTGGTGGTTTCTAGCCTCAGCTGACTTATTGATTGGTTTAATGATTTTTAATGTCATTTAAAAAACATATCTTACAATTAATTTCAAAACACCGCTGGCAGCAAAAATGCTTTTTATTTTGTGAAATTTGAATTGGTCCCATGTACACGTTCCAGTGCCATGTGATTCAGATTCCTTTTTTTTTTTAAAAAAAAGTCATCAGAGACTAACTCTGCCCCCTTAATTAGACCAAATTCCTTCTAACCCCAGGAAAAGAACATTAGAAAATACGGTTCTTTGAGTCTACATTCCATTGAGTACCTCTTGAATTTTAAAAAATCCTGAGCATATAGTCCTGAATAAGTTAAAACACTGCACACATGACATTTGCTCGAAATTCCCCACCGTAGGACCATAAGGTCAAATCTACAGATCCCCAGCACCTACTGCAGGTTGGACACATACAGAAGGTGCTTAGTTAAAGTTTCTGGGATGAATAGATGGATGTGCCAAAATTCTACTAAGATAAAGTAAGTGGAAAGGGGCTGGGGATGGCTCAGTGGTAGAGTACACACTTGTCATGCATGAGGTCGTGGGTTCAATCACCAGTACCTGCACTAAGAAAAAACATGTACAATAAAGTAAATGGAGGCATTTTTACATGTACCAGGATACTAAGGACTTGACCCCCAGAGCATTCCCTCCGTGGTCATCTTTATATTTTACATTGCAACGTGTTTCTCCTTTTAAAAGCATTAAGCAAATCTTGTTATTAAGAAACAGCAAAGGCAACTTTGTTTGGGATGGCACTTAAGCCTCTGGCATTGTTTCAGGGAAGTTCAAGGAAGCAGATTCCATCCCTTATAGCCTTTATTGACTCATATTTTGCCTGAATTTTAGATGAAGGACTATGGTGCCACTTATACTAAAAAAAAATCTTAAAATGTGGAGTCTTAAAATTGTAAATAAAGATCTTTAAGAGCAGGGATCATTTTCTGTTGTCATTTTTTGTTTTTTATGCTTGCCAGTGCCAACACAGTACAAATTCGATAAATGTGCTCAATAAACAGCTGTTGAAGGAATGAATAAAAATCTCATGGTTAAATGAAGGAAGCCATAGAATTAGCATCCGAAGATCGATATTAATTATCTGAAATAGTATGTAGTATGGAAATATCCAACTTGAGTAAGAATTCTAATGCTCTAATTTTTACAATCAGATTTAGTACTTAGCAGTTTTGCTGTTTATCTGTAATCACTCAAAACTCTTCTTTGCTAGAAGTGCATGGACTAGTTGATATATCAAAAATAGATAAAATTTTCACTAAGTGTTTTTATAATCAGAGCAACTAAGGAAGCCATGTAAACCACGGTCTTACACATCTTCTTTGATGAACACATTTGGATTTTGTAGTCAAACTTCTGAGGCCACTAGGATTATTCTTAGAGATTATTTAAAACGAAATTATCAAAATAAACATTTTCAGTTGTTTTTTGTTTTGTTTTGTTTTGCAGATGGACTACTTGGTTCATCTTTTCTTTTTTGTTTGTTTTGGGAATTAGGGCTTTCCAATGAGCCCATGTGGTGTTAAGAACCATCTCTAGATACTGAGTTTATATTACAAACAAGCAAAAATTCCCAGTCTGTCAGAGATCTTCTCCTTGGATACAAGGAAAAGCAAAGTTCAGCTAAACTGCACAATTAATTCGCGATCACTTCTGAATAGAGAGAAAAGATTGCTTTAAGCTGTTCCGTTCTGCTCCTAGGGATTTAAGGTCACTTGCAAGAAGCAAAATTACTATTCTTTCAAAGTTGTCTCTCTTGATTTGTATTCCTGTAATTATCTCCTCAGGACCTCTTCCTTTTCAAACTGTAAACTCAGCTTAATAAATCAATTCAAGGATTAGATACATGTAAAGATACCTACTCTGCGAGCTGGAGGGACAGGAGAAGGAATAAAGGACAGTTTCCTTTTCCTGACCACTGGTTTCCTGACCACTAGTTTATTTTTGTTTTACACAAAGGAATCTGAGATCTTTCTCGAGAAAATAAAGGAAGTGATTTTTTTTCTTTTTTCTTTAAATTCTCTCTCTCTCTAATAAAAAGATTTAAAAGCATTGTCACTGTCTTTTCAAGGAGTGGACAAATTTTCAAAATCAAAAGAACAAATTGTAAAGAAATAAGGCCTTAGAAGTGGTTCTTCTGGTCTTAGCTAATTCTTAAGCTAGTGGAATTACAAGGCTTTAGGTGAAAATAATAAACATAGTTAAATATATTCTGCTCAATAATATTAGTAATATTAGTGAATGGAGCCAATATTTGACTACAATACTGATTTTTATGTTCCACAAAGAGCTCAAAATGTCACCAGGTTTTGTGTTGTTTTTCAAATTAAGGAATATAGGATAGTTATTCCAAAGTTTTTCTGTGGCTTACATGTTTCAGTTTGGGGATGATTTCACTAAGGAGGCAGTACATTCAACTGGTCAAATTCACAAATCCTATCTCTACCTTTACTATGTAAACTTGTGTTAGTACCTCAGTGTCCTCCTCTGTAAAATGGGAATGATAACCATACCTATCTCATATGGCTGTCGTGAGGATTAAATAACTTAATATAAGTAAAGCACATAAGCAGTGGCTGGCATATAGTGAGCACTCAGTGACAGTTATTGTTATTCACAGCATCCTTCTCATTCTCCTACCAGTGCTGTAGAGAATATGTGCGTGAGCCACATTTATTTTATTTTTGAGAAGTATTGTGACAGAGATTGCATTAAATGGAACACCTTGAGGTGTTATTCACTGAAACTGGTGGGAATTAGTATTACCAAATGAGATTCATGCATCCTCTTTTATGAAAATGTCTGAAATGTGTTTCCGTTTATGAGAATTCTGGGGAAGAGGAAATCTGCCTGGAAGGTGACTTTCTTGGGACGTTTACTCAACTCTTAGTTTTTATGTTTTTTTTTTTTTTCATTTTCCTTGTTCATGTCTCACTGTTTAAGGTGAAGTGGAAAAATGTTTGTTGAATGAGGACAGGTTGAGGAACAGGGAGATATATCACTAGCATTGTTATTAGTGATTTTGCTGTTTAGACAGTGATTAAAATCTAAATTTATAAGTAGGACCCAGTGGCTTTTTTTGTGTGTAATAGGATACTGATTCTGACTTGGGATCCTGAATTTTGTCTTCTTTATTGACAAAGTTTACTTATAGAAGCTCCATGACAAAGGAATTTTAAAGATCAATACTCAATTTTTCAATTGAGGAAAAGGAGCTCTGGAGTGATTTAATTAAACTCCTACTCCATTGATTCAATAAATATTTATTGATCTTCTACTATGTGCGACTTGCTTTGATGGGGCATAGAAGTACAGCTGTGAATACACAGGCATGGGCTCTGTCTTTTTAGCAACTAAGTGACTCCAGTGGGGAAATAGACAATTATAGTAAAGTGTGAGGAAAGGAAGTACAGAGAGCTTGGGGAGTGCGTAGTAGGAAGAACCAACCTACTGTAGGAGTTCAGAGGTGGTATAGAATTCTAACGGAGCCCTGAAAAGTCAGATTGAGTGTGCCCAGGCTCTGGGAAGTTGTCCAGCTCTGGGAAGGCCTGGGGACAGAAAGAGGGCAAGACACACAAGCTATTCAGTTTGAGGGGAAGGAGAGACGTGAGGTCAAAGGGTGGGCCATAAGGCTGGAGATGTATGCAGATCAGAGTGGGCCAAGCAAAGCATGTTTTGATTATCCCAAGGGCAGTGGAAAATCTTTGGAGAGTTTTGAGCCAAGGGTCACATGCTAAGATTTGTATTAAGATAATGCCGGCTCTAGCTTGGTGGATGAATTTCAAGGGAGAAGACTAAAGTCAGGGAGGCTAGTGAGAGACCGCGGTAGCTTTCCCCACTGTCTGTGGATGAATGCTGTCAAATCAGAACAAGGTAGAAAATTTTGAATTCATTTAGAAGTCTTGTTTTTAAATAGTCAGGACTTTGAATATCACATTCTCTTTCCACCCAAGTCCCTAAAAAACAGCCTTTTAACCACCCTCCGTCTCTTTATTAAACCAGTGATTTGATAATGACTGTCCCTTTTGTAGAAGGAGGAAAATGATGAGCTTAATTGTTTTGGCTGGCGTTTTTCACTCAACAGCTAATTCTTACCTACCAGGCGCTCTCCATCTTCGTGTCTGTTAGATTCATTCCGTGTCCTCTATTCCCGTCGCCACTGCCCTAGTTTTGGCCATCATTACCTCTCACCTGAACTGTTGCCATAACAAGCCAACTCATCTCCCTGATTCCCAAAGCTTTATTTCCTCCTACTTATCTTCATATCATGCTTTAAGGTTCCCCTGCTCAAATGCTCTCAGAGGTTTCTCTCACTTTCAGGAGAAGTGGCAGTCACTGTTCCACCTGTTCTCAGAGCTCTGCCTTCCCTTGACCTGCATACACCCGACTCTTCTCACTGCTCTCCAGTTTCTCCCCCACACCATCTGTCTATCCTTACATAGGTCTAGAATGACTTTCTCCACCTTCTCAAAGTTTAACCATTTTTCAGGGTCCAGCACAGAAGCGCCTGTTTTACACGATACTTCCTCCGTTTATGCCAAGCGGAAGTATTATTACTCACTCAAGCATCTTACGGGTGAACTCCTGAATTTTCCTACTACTGTAATTACATATGCACATATCTCATCTCTCCTATAAGATGATAAATTTTTAGGAATACGCAGTAACTTTTTCTTCTCTATATCCTCCTCAATACCTTGCACCATGCCTTGAAAGTAGTGGACATTCAATAAGGATTTATTTAATTCAATCAATGTCACTTTTCATGCCAGAATTTAACATTTGTATATGGAATTAAATTTGATCCAAAGTGCTTTAGGAAAATGGTATAACTTATGAATTAAAATTAAGGTTTTAACAGTAATTCTTATTTTTAAAATGTGAGATATGAAGGAGAGAAATTAATGTTATTATTTCAACATGGAAGATGCCCAGTAAGTAGATATAAAATTTAAAGTAGGATTCCTTCATTCATTGAATATGGGTTAAATATTATTA
The DNA here is from genome assembly GCF_009834535.1 of Camelus ferus. Classification (NCBI taxonomy): domain Eukaryota; kingdom Metazoa; phylum Chordata; class Mammalia; order Artiodactyla; family Camelidae; genus Camelus; species Camelus ferus. Next base: position 66,875,547 of record NC_045702.1, read on the forward strand.
TGTTCCATTCATTATTAGACTTCTGGAGAAGACAGGCAAGATCTTTACCCTTTTGAAGCTGATTCTTGGCAGGGAGACAGATGGATGTTCTAGCCACATCTTAAATTATTTCATAGGGATTGATTTCTGTAAATCTTTATAAGGTGGCCCCATGAAAACATTTTCGTGTGTGTGTTGTAAAAAGGTTATACTCTTTTTTACTTAGACGGTAGTACCAAACTCATATTCCACAAACATTTATTTGCGTATTGGTTCCAGGTCACTATTAAATCCAGGTATTCACAGCTAAGGTGGAAACACAGACATCTAACTGAGTAAATGTACTATATTATGTCAGAGTATGGTCAAACTGTGTTCACAATGGAGAGTATCAGAAGATGCTTAGGTGTACCGAAGCACTTGGCATCACACAATAGGTTAGATCTGACTCCAGTTAGGGAAATACAGAGGATGAGAGAATGGCCAGATGCTTTGGCAGTGGAGCGGTAAAGCAATGCTGCAGCATTGGGACTGGTGCACATGACTAGGATTGTTCCTGTAACAAGTGTGAGTGTTTTTTGTGGACCAAAGGCCATGAGAGAGAGAGAAAGAGGGAGATCCAGCCCAAGAGTAAGGACTGGAGGGACAAAAGTGAGAGTCTGTGAGGAGTGTAATGCTAAAAGAGCAGGAGCTGAGGAGGCGTGGTCAGATGAAGGATAATTTGTGTCAAGAAAACTGAGATCAGAGATCCCCAGCAATGGAGAAAGAAGTCTCACCACAAACACACACACACACACACACACACACACACACACACACACACACACAAATTCTATCAAAGAGAGAGTGAGTCTTAGAAACCTGGGGACCCAGAGACTGTGAAACCTGTCAGAGAAGAGCTTACTTCCCACGTCTGCTGCCTATGCCTGCCTTTCACCCTCCCTCTTTGGAAGAGTCAGAACTCAAGTTGTTAAGTGGGACAAGGAAGGGTGGAGGAGAATTTTAGGAATATTAGTGCATTCTTTCTCAACTTCTGACGTGAAATATGCTCCTTCTGGGGACAGAGAGGAGACTCAACTATAAAGTCTGAAGTTTTATTTATTACATTGGTCTAGACATACTGAGTTTTCAAATGGAGACTCCACTGCATTTAAGGTTTATTGTTTCATTATGTCAGAGTGTAATGTATTTTATTGAATACTTTTTTAAAGGGGCAATGAGAAAAATTAATTTGCCTTCTGATTTTATTCTACAAATTACTGTTCTGCTTACCTATGATTCAGGACAAAACAGTAGTTCACTATCCAAGCCCTCAGATGATGAGGATCACGTGAATATTTTGGAAAAAATTGCTTTGGTAGGACACATGAAAACATCACTAGTGTGAACCTAGATGAGGTGAGATTTGAAATTGGCCTTGAAATTTAGGTGTGTAGAAAGGAAGAAGAAAGCGCATTCTAAATGCAGTTGTGACCTAGAAGGATACTCAGAGGTCTATTTTGTGTGGGAACAGAAAATCTGGTTAGAGGAGAGGCTTGTGCTGAGGACGAAAGGGTGGGAAGATACATTAAGAGCCTGCTTGTCAAAGATTGATGGCCAATCTGCGAAGTTCAAACTTCCTTTTCAAGTGATGAATTTATAATTAATGCCTCTTAAACCAAGAAATGAGATGGAAAAGTCAATTGTTCATCAAGGTCTGGTAGTGATGTTGCCTCTTCCAACTTCCCCCTTTTCTTACATCACATCATTATATTTTGTCCATATCTCCTTAGTTCTCTTCTTTATTGTCTGACTCTCACTATTTAATGGAAGCTGCATGAGAACAAAAATCCTTGTAAATTTTTTTTTTTTAATTTTAGTTGTTCACCTCTGTAAAATCTCTAGAACAGCTAATGGACATGTAGTAAGCACTCATCAAATACCTGGTAAATAAATAATACATGAAGAGGGGAGACTGGAGGAGATAAACTGTTTCAGAAGATGAAGAGGCAAGTGATACTAACCTGGAGTAAAGTTTTGGCTGTAGTTGGAGATAACACAGTGTACAGATGGCTTATGAAGGAGGAATCAACAGAGGACCAAACAGAAGGGAAATGTCACAGGCAATTCCAAGATTTGGAACCACTTTTCTGGGAAAATGATGGTGTCCCTTCTAGATCTGGACATCTAGGGTGGTGATGGGGTTTTAACTTTAGCTAGATGTAGTTGTTGTGTCAGTGGGAGAGGCCAGTGGCAGTGCCATCATCTAGTATAAGCACTGTAACCATCCCAGGGGGTGGGGAAGCCAGCTCTGCAAGGGACAGAGTGCAGCTTTCAGCAGTTTGACATATTGTACCTGCCACAATCGACAGTCTGAGTTGTAAAAAAAAGTTCAGATGTTTTTTAATGTTGAGGGGGGTGTGGTCTATTTTGTGTTGCTTTTCTCTTCAGGAAGTCTTTTAACTGTGGAAAGCAAGTGAACAAAGAGTTCGCACAGACCCCCTAGGAAGTGAAGCTGGTGGCCCAGCCTAAGTGCCCCCACCCGCTGCTGCCCGTCCCTCGGTCCCCTCTCTGGCATTTTTCCTATGTGGCTCTGAACGCTGCTTAGGAAACTATCTTTGGCAGTATTTGTGAGGATTGCCAGCTTCAGCTAGGCAACCTATTCACTTGAACGAAGTAGAGGCTGAGTGGAGAATGTATAAGAAGTTGCCAAATGAAGTTTTGTTTTTGCTTTTTTCTCTCCTGCTCTGCAGACCCAGAGGGAAAAGGGGGGAACTGTGACAGAGCAATGTTTTCCCACATCCCCTAGCTCACAAGTATAGAGTTATAAAAACAATTTGAGTTTTACATATACAGTTACCAAACTAGAAACATTTCTATTCTCAGAACTAGAAATGTTTTCCTTGCTGAGCCTCTTAAAACACCAGTCACTTCCCTTTCTAATATCACAGTATTGTAACTACAAAATATAGGATAAAAGATAAAAAATGAGAAAGTTTCCTGATAAGAATACATACTGTATGTGCATATCTTAGTGAGACATATTATAGGTAATAGAAGAAAAATTCCTTTGCAATGGAAACAGTATGAGGTTTCCAGAAAATGAGTCCATTCACACAACTCATGGAGACTGTGCTTTCTTGGTTGAGCTTAATTAATCAATTAATACTTAGGCTTGCAGAATTTATTTTAGACCACTGGTTAATCTAATCAGAGTGGACTTCTATGGGAAATAATTTTGTCCTGTGATTCCCTGGTGTTCTCTGAGCATTTCATTTTAATGTCTAATTGCTATGGACTGAATGTTTTTGTTTCCCCTCCTCCCCAAATTCATACCTTGAGGCCCTATCCCCAAGATGGATGGTATTTGGAGGTGGGACCTGGGGGGTAATTAGGTTTAGGTGAGGTCATGAGGATGGGGGCTCCCTAGATGGGAATTAGTATTTTTGTAAGAAGGGGAAGAGAGACCAGAGCTTGTTCTCTCTCTTTACCATGTGGGGTCACAGTGAGGAAGTGGTCCTTCAGGAAATGGGCTCTTACCAGGGGCCAGATCTGCTGACAACTTGATCTTGGACTTCCCAGCTTCCGGAGCTGTGGGAAGTAAATGTCTATATTGAAGCCACGTGGTCTATCTGTGTGTTTTATTCTAGCATCCTGAGCTGACTCAACAGTAGTGTTTCTCAAACTTGAGTGTGCATAAGGAGAATCTGGAAGCATATATAATACATAATGCATACATAATATATGTATTCCTGAACCCCAAATTAGTCTGGAATGGTCTGTCCCAGTATTCTTCTTCTTTTTTTTTTCAGGTTTTTTTTAATTGAAATATAGTCAGTTTACAATGTTGTGTCCATTTCTGGTGTACAGCATAATAGTTCAGTCATACAAATATGTACATATATTCACTTTTGTATCTTTTTCATTATAGGTTACTACAAGATATTGAATATAGTTTCCTGTGCTATACAGTAGAAACTTGTTGTTTATCTATTTTATATATAGTTATCAGTATCTGCAGATCTCGAACTCCCAATTTATCCTTTCCCACCCCTTTTCCGCTCTGGTAAGCATAATTTGTTTTCTACGTCTGTGAGTCTGTTTCTATTTTGTAAATAAGTTCATTTCTCCTTTTTTTTTTTTTTTTTTTAAGATTCCACTGTATTCTTCAGTTCAAGTCAACTTTAAAGTGGCTCTGATGTAGGCTCTTCTGGGCAGTGAATTGACAAACAGTATTTACAGCCGAGGTAGATGGATGATTATTGTTTGTGCTCTAGGTGTGAGGGTGGGAAGGAAAGGGAGCAGGGAAGTGCTCTGACTCTGTCCCTCAGCTTCCCATTCTCTCCTCCTTCATCTATCCCAACCCTCTCCATCTGGGGACCATCCTTACAGTCACCGGATTCCCTACCCATGCCTCAAAGCAACAAACACAAATTTAGAATTTTAGAAGGAAAAAAGGTGGGGAGGGTGAGCACTCTGTAACACCTGTAATATCTCAATGGCTTTCCTACCAGGCTTCATTTGCTTAATAACTACAGGAGAGATCTCTTTACTCTAAAATTTCTGTGCCATGTTTATTCTGGGAATCATAGATGAAGAAGGGCTTTTCTTAGGCAAAATTGTGAAATAGGCAAAAATTATAATTGTTCATTTTCCATTTCCCACCGAAGTGGATGAAGTTAACCTTTCTGGGGGGGAAAAAAAAAGAAAAGAAAAAGAACCTATAAATCCAGTGTGTTGGAAGGTTGGTGTGCTGCATGGACTTGTAAATATATACTTTAGGTAGAATTCAGAGAATTTAAGGGACCAAGGCAGGCACTGGAAGAGATTTTTTTGGTGAGAGGTTGGGATTTAACATTCTTCAAAACATCTTCCCCAAGGGCAGGCATTGTGCAATGTCAATGGAGGAGATGTGTGAGCAATCTAAGTCTCATGTCTTGACTCCTTATTAATTCTGAAGTGAGGTGTGGTCTGGCCACCAATATATCTGGACTTGACAGAAATCACTGGAATTAATGCATCAGCATGTAGAGGGTCTTTGCTTTTTTAGGAAAAATAAGATGCTTCAAAATAGAAACAGTTAATTATATTCTCCAGATCTCATTTGCTCCTTGAGACAGATACAAATTCCAACTGTTTCTGACCTCGTAGTGCCATCTCCCAAATTGGCACATGTTTGGACATATTTTGTGAAAACAGTCTCTGTTATGTTATATTCACCAACACATGGTGCATCGAAACTGTTAAGCAAAATACAAAATATTACTAATCTATCTGCTATGTATTATTAGCAATCAAAAGAGACAGTCTCCTCCAGATGGAGGGACAGATGTGTTACCCATTGATTTTTTTATGTCCATGAAATACTCTAGCACAAATCACAAATCTGAGAAAGAATTTTAAGTAAAGATACCTATTTCAGTTCTTTGTTGGTCTGAAGTGAAATATAAATTCGTGCAACCAAGACAGCAGGTTTCCTGCCTGTGGGAAAGTACCCCAGTGAGAGAATCATGGACCTCTGACTTTCCCAGAACTGCCTTACTGAGTCTTTGGAATCACCAGCACGTCACTTTGCCTCTCTTGTTCTTCAAATGTTTAAAATTTGAAATGCTTGAGCCTGTTCTTTTTCAAGGTGTAGTCTGTATTATGAATCAAAGCCTTACAAGTGTGAAATGCTGAGAGTTTCTTAGATACAGATGAATGGCTACTTCAGCTGGGTAAAGAAATTTCAAATTTGTACTAGTCGACGAAACATTTTTACCAGCTTGTTTTCCTGGTGGGGAGTAGCTAGGTTGTAAAGAGAGAAAGAGCACCATTTTAGCCTTAACAAGCAGAAATGCTCTTCCCCTTCTTGCTGGCTATTTGCAAGGCTGTATTCTTGCCACCTGCATTTAGTTTGGCAGATTGTGATGTTCACTGAAATCAGGCTCTGGGAAATGTATTTCTCTCATATTTTCACACCTGATGTTTGTTTGTTTTTGATAAATCTATCATCTCCATAGACTTTTCTGATTCTCATTCCCCCCCTTAGTTCTAGGTAACTGTAAATAACGTTTTAGTTCATTTCTTCCACTTGCATTCCTTTGCCCGTCAGAAGACACTATCTCTCTGGGGATGGAGAGAGGCTGAGTCTTTTGAACTCTGTTCCAGGTTCCATTTCTCTTCTTTTTTTAACCGAAGTGTGTCCCTCTACTTGGAGCTCAGAAAATATTTGTTGAATGAAATGAAGCCCCCTCCCCCCATAAAACATAAATTGGGAGGCAATATAGTTTAGCAGCAAACAGAATAGCACTTGGGATAAGAAAGTAAGTTTTGAATTCTAGTCCTTGCCTTGTTAACTACCTGAACTGTGGGAAGTTACTTTATACCTGGGTCTCCATTTCCTCTTCTATAAAATGGGGATCACAGCACCTACCTCACAGGGTTCTTGTGAGTATTAAATCAGATAATTCAGAGGGGAGGGTATAGCTCAGTGGTAAGAGTGCCTGCTTAGCATGAAGGAGGCCCTGGGTTCAATCCCCAGTACCTCCATCAAATAAATAAACAAACCTAATCCCCCACCACCAAAAATAAATAAGTAAGTAAGTAAGTAAATAAATAAATAAATAAATTTAAAAATCAGATACTGCAATGTTTCAACAGTTTTCAGAGCATGGCAAGTGGTAATTGATGATTATGATATTTTTGGTCATTATGACACAGACATTGTGAGAATTATTATGAGGTGATGACAGTTTTGCACCTTACAGCATCTAGCACTGTGTCTCCATTGAGTGTTAGACTATCTACATATGAAATTTTAAATCTAAAGACATCTTTTAAATAAAGGAACAGACTTTTGTTTAGCTGGTAATTTTCGTACCCTCTTCTCTACTCTAGAGTTTCAAGTTTGATGATTTTTGGAATACCTTCAACTTTACGTGTTTGTGAAATGTTGTGGGTCTTTTTAATGTTTGTTTGTGCCCCCATTGTACGTCTTGAATCTTGTTCCACTTATGATAAGTGCTTAATGAATATTGACTCACTGGTTGCTTCCCTATTAGCCACCTTTTCTTTAATGCAACCTCTTTTTAGGATAGGCTCCTAAGATGTTACAGTCTTAATACTACCCCCATATAAGTGTAATTTATTGCAAACTACATGTCTAGCATCATGGTTTTGAAATGTTCTATCTGTTTGGTGCATACCTATACTCTTCCAACTAAATTTACTCCAACATTGTGTGTCTGTAGTGGGGTGGGGGTGGGTATATGTCTTTGTGCAAAGGCAATGAAAGTGAAATAAATTCTAATAAGGAATAAAAGTGAGAGCTTCCTGTGGAGATACCTCTCTATATATGATTTTATTTCCAACCCTGATGTTTTAGACTATGCTTGTACAGATTATATCCAAATGTTTTCCAAATTTTTTTCTTTGTTCTATTCCTAAAGTACATGTGTTTGATTTCCAGTTCAGTTAAAAGATTACTCATTTGGTGAGGATGTATATTCTGTGGTAGACTCGGACTCCTAAGAATGCCTCTGTCCCAGGGAGAAGTCACAGATATATTAATGGCTTACTTTTCCTGTAGTAAGAGAATTGATTTCCCCCTTTGTTTCTAAGGAAAATCATTTCGAGGGTATGCACCACTATATGATAAACAGCACTATAAAACACTTTGGGTCTTCAGAAGAGAGGATACTCGTTTAAAAATTATTTATTCCATGCAGTCTAATTTTATTCCTTTAAAGCTATATTCAGCTTTGACTTAAGCCACATGAATGTTTCTACACACAGTCTTAAGGCTCACTGAGCAGTAAAGAAGACAGCCCTAAATGGTGCTTTTTAGCTGCTGATTCACCTTACTCTTAGTCTTATATTTTCTAGACTTGCCAAGTGTAACCTAGGAACTTAGTTCCTGATTTACATCATTTACTTCTCTACTGTCTGGCAGAACTTGCATTTCAATGCCTGGGACTTGAAGAAACAATTGAGTGGGATGGTGAGTCTACCAAGATATTTGTTAAAGACTCTTTAAGAATCCTACACAAGGATGTCTTGGAACCAGATTTTAAGTGAACAAAGTGAAAAACCTGTTTTTCTCTTGTGGTTATTTCAGGCTTTTCCATTTTTAAAGTAACCTTCACATATGGTACCTCCATATAAATCTAAATATAATTCTACATTGATGTATGTATGATTTGAGCTTACTTTTCATGATAGCACTGTGATGATTTCAAACTTAAATTCTACTGGCTTTTCAAATTGTTTTGGTATGAAGGGGGCTACTGTATTCTAACAGAATTGCTATATCATGTTAATGTACTCATTTAACTATATACACGATTATATTCCTTGCACTGTTCTATTAATTATGAAAATCACTTCCATTTCAATAGTGGAATTTACATGACAACAACTTCTGGGGCTCAGTGGAGCATCAGACCTGCATGTCACATATTTCCTTGTAGTGTGGGCGTTGACAGGGTTCTGTTGACATCAGATTTGCAATGAAAATGTCTCATAAATGTGCATCCACATAGAACATTACTTAGAAGGGATCATCTCAATATTCACACAGGTCATTAATGTCAGCGATGAAAAATTTCCTCACACTTACACATTACTAAAATAAATTATTAGGAATATATAATCCTACACATACATATGAACGACCTAAAAGATGTGTCTTAAATATTTAGAAAAGATGTCCAGATATAAAACTGTCACTTCTGTGTTCTCTCCTGTAACTGTCTAAAGCTTTTGTATTCTACAAGTTCTGTGTAAAAGCTTGGTTGAAGACTCTAAATCAGGCAAGAGAACAGACTGATCCAAAGGCATTACAATGGGGAATAAGTAACAAGACAAAATAGGACCAGGGGAAAATGAGGCTAAATATTGCAGCAAAGGTTTTAATAGGGAGAACTATTAGACTGTAAAATAGTCTTTCAAAGGTGCTAGGAGCAGTCATTACTTGAGCCATTTAAAATCAGACTGGATGGAAGTATTCCAAAATCAGTGTGCTGTGGGGACCAAGCCTGCATTAGAAGGCGGGGCATGACCTAATAGTTGCTGCCTTCTCCGTGATGACTATGATTGTACTCATTTTTATGTGTTCAGCCTTGGTGGATAATCTTCTACAATTTTATGCTACTTCTTGGGAGCAATTTCAACAAATTCATGTAATGCAGAATTGGATGCATTTAGCAGAATCTCAGGAGAGACAAAAATGTACAATAAACTCAGTGTAAAATAGCAAAGTGAGACAACTATGAGTACATATGATTCCTTTTAGGGGGGAGTAACTCCTGGAGAAAGCATGTCTTACACTGAAACTCTGGCCATATTCCAGTATGCCTAAATGCATACTGTCCTGGCTTTCCATGGAGATAAGGTTTCATTTCTTTTGTTCGATGGTATCTTAGGATTATGTTGAGTACAGGACAATAAATAGGAAATATTTCATCCCCAAGATGGTGGGCTATATTGTGGTAGGAGGTAGGGAGGACCCTGGCACCGTTTTGTGGCTAGTGTCTATTAGAAGAATGGATAAGAAAAAGAAAATGATTTAATTTGAACAAAAAAGTGACAAAATGAGAAAGAGGAAGAGGTATCCAGGAAGCTGTAAAAAATGTTATTGCTAGGAATCTTTCAAAATAAGACCATCCTCAGTCTTGTGTGGTTCTGGTTGATCACCTGTTACAAAATAGAGACACAAGACAGGGAACCTTCTGATGATTATCCTCATTCTTTCATTCAGTAAAAATATTAATTTTAATTTCAATAAAAATAAAGATCACAGCATATTATGCTATCTCTGCATTTGTTCAACTTACCAGTTTTAATTGTAGTGACATAAAATCAGAGATGGGCTCATTTTGATGTTTGATAATTGAGGGGTAAACCACCTGGTTTATACTCTCTTCATGTGTACACTACAACTTTTTAAAGAGATCATAGAATATATTTTCATTTTTATAACATTTTCTATATATGTAGCTTTCTATGCTTTCCCCCAGTGTATTGATTAGTTATTTCTGAAGTCTGAAAAATACCACTCAATTAAATAGAGAGGTGACTCTCCCTTCCCCTGTCGTTTCTGAATTTAATCTGTTCCTTGTGTTCACATAGTTTTCTGCAAGTTGAGTTTCATATTTCATTGGTATGACTCTAGCTCATAGAACAAGAGGTTTAAGTTTTTTTGGGTGGGGCAGAGGGGAGTAGGAGCTTAGCAATCCTAAAAAAAAAAAAAATTTTTTTACCACTTCTTCTTTTTATTCCAATGAATGTAGATACTCTGAAATTTTCATTGTCTTATTTGTGAAAATACGTTTGAAGACTTCTCCTCAGTTTTCATTCTGAACACCTGTGTTACTCTGAACAGAAATCAAGACAGCCTTAGGGCGTGTCTATTCAAAATATCCATGTGATCAGAACTTGTAAGGATGGACAGTTAAAACCTACAAATGTGAGAAATCTTTGTAAATACAAGACACTGCTGTTACTGGAAAGGAATAGATCGCTTCATGAAAGTCTGGTGTGTTATACTTCCAGTGTCTGTTCAAATTCTATTGGGCTGTTTTGAGGAAAAAGGTGCATGGCATTATAGGATCATTAACCATAGAGTATCTTAAACATCTTGGGTAGGAACTGGATAACTATCAGTTTACCATATTGGCAGTCTAAATGTTTTTGTCATGCCTGTATTAAATACATTTACAGAAACAATTAGAGTCCAGCTAGTAGCCTTAAAATATGTGACCAGATTAACCAAAGCAGACTTAGATTTAGGTAAATGAAAAATGTTTCTCTACAGATCAATGTTTGTTTTTTTTTTCCTCCCAAAGAAACACAACATAGCTCTAATGAACAGTTCTAAGATCAGGTAGCACAAATAAATTTAAGCAGAGAAACTTAAAGTAATGAACTATGGCTGAGATCCTTAGCACACACTAACCTCAACTCACATTAACCTCAACTTTGAATAAACTGATATGTATCTTTCTGTACATGTCGAACACATCACTGTTAAAGTAACAGTATAGATAATTTTATTAGCATATTGGCTGAGCACTTGAGCACAGATCATTAGAAAGTGTATTGTTTTCTTGTTTGTTATTAAAATTTACATTGCTTTAAAATACTCAAAAGGCAAGGGCATGTCCCCTTAAGATATCTACCTAAGAGTGTTACACCTTTGGGAATCTTTTACGTCTGTTAATTCAGAGAAGGAACGAGAGGGAAACCTAAATGAAATTTCAAGAAACAAGCTTATTGGATATATTACCTAGTCTATTTCTGGATTGCAAATCTCCCGCCCTCTCTGAGTTATCTCATTGTCAGATAAGAAAATAGAATAGGATCGATGAAGAGACAGGCTCCCAGTCTGGCTTTTCGATTTTTCACTCAAGCCAAAAGGAGCAAAGGGCGTGGAGTTAGGGACCCTTTCCCAGCGTGCTTGCGGGAGAGCGAACCTCTGGCTGCCGCTGGCAGCAGAGCGTCTGCCAGCTGCAACAGGGACCAGGTCTCGCTGACCGCTGCCCACCTCGCCTGGCAACCTCCACACCCACATGAAACCGCCAGTGTGGCAGCCAGTCATTGCACGGTTTCCTGTGCACAAAGCTTAAGGAGCCCCCGAATAGAAAGGACTCCTGAGCCCAGAGCAGGGCTGGAGGTGGTTGGTTGATGGGACTGGTCTCTCTGGGGGTCTGCGAGCGCTAGTTAGTCCCTCCACCTCTCGCACCCTGGCCGCAGATTTATGCCCTGAAAGCCGCCTCCCTCCCGGAGACACAGACGTGCGCGCACACACACAAACTCTCACTCACGCACACCCACATTGCCTCTGCCCCCCACCCTCCCCACCCCCGGCAGAACCGTAGGGACTGGTCCGTGCTCTGCCTCAACTTTCCCGGCTGAGCCTGCCTCACGAGGTACCCGAGCCTCCGCGCCCTCGCTGGGCGCCCTCCAGAGGGACACGTTCTCCTCTGGGCCCCTTACCTCGCACCAACTCCTGGCAGGGACTGGAGCTGACCGCGGTGGCAGCAGCGGCGGCTGAGCCTGCACCCGGGCTCTGGTTCATGCTTGGTCCTTCTCATCCGACACAAAAGAGGTAGCTTGCTGGCTTTGTCTTTTCCCAATCCAAGGGAGAACTTATTTTGCCCCTGAAATGGCCAACTTGTGCGCGTTGCTTCCTGTCACAGTGCCCCTTGCCCCCGCCCCCTCCCGGCTGTGCGCTGGACCACTGCCCGGTGGCGGAGCATCCAGGCTTCCGAGTCAGTGGGGAGTGGGAAAAGGGAGGGTGGGAGGAGAATAGAGGGAGGAGGTTGGGAAAAGGGGGGACCTAGTGGTCTTCCATGGAGGGGAGGGGAGCAGTTCCCAGCAGAGTCCCTCTCCTCCTCTTTACAGACAAACCCACTTCCCAGGCTTGGAAGCAACTTTGCTTCACCTTGGCCGGGCTGAAACCTTCACATCTAACTGGTACTCTCGGCAGAGGCACGGACCTTCTGGCATTCTCTCCTCATTTTCTCTTTCTCCTTTCCTCCGTCTCTCGTTCTCCCTTTCCTCCCCCTCCCCCTTCCTCCCTCCCTCAATAGGGGTGTATCTGCAGAGTCTTCAGTGAGCCAGGGTACCTAGACGAGAGGATTATTGTACAGAAAGCCAGTCGATTTTGCTGGCTGCTTCACCTCTCTGTTTGAAATCCTTAGGCACTGCATGAAAAGGGTGGGGAATTTCGGAGGGGTGGGGTGAAGGGGATTCGGGCGGCAGGGAGGTGGGGGCTCTAACTTTGAAGCTCGGCTAGAGCTCTTGGCCTGCGGGAGAACCGGGACTAACAGTCAGCCCTGGAACAACTCTCCTGTGGTCCCCTACGACCGGAGGACTGCATGCTGGAGGAGAAAGAGAGGGAGCGAGCTTGGGAGGCCGGTGTGCAGCTCTGCCCCACACACCGCTCAAATGCACATTGCGAGCCCCTGGAGAGGGCTTGTGCAGAACAATCTCTGGGTCAGGCGGGCGGGGGACACTCCTGTTTCCTAGCAACCCTCATCAATCTTCTTGGGATAGCTCCCTCTGAAGGAATTTGATTGGACAGCCCCTGGAGGGAAGCCACGCCCATTCAAGAATGCTGGGCTGCTGCTTTTTCGCATTCTCCCAAATTTCTTGGGTGGAATAAGATTAGAGGGGAGTGCTGTATAATCTTCCTTCTTATCCTCCGATGCTGCTACATCGCCTGCTTGCGGGACCCTCCTACCCGCGACATTAGTCCTCTAGTTCAATCTGTGTTTAGCAGACACAATGCTCTCTACAGAACCTCTTCTTTCTTCTTAAAATTAAATAAATAAAAACCTTAAATCGATGACGTAGGCACAAAAGAGAAAAAGGCACACGGAAATAGCTTTAATAGGCTCTGAGATGCAAATAAAATCCTAAAGGTAAAATTCCAGGCATCTTCCTATGTTTAGAAACGCGTTGTGCTTAATTTCAAAATCAAAACTTCACTGTCATTAATTTTTGCACCTTGGTATATTCACTTTATGTTAACCAAAGTGGTTATATATAGCCAGAGAAAATTAAACTTAATGCTTTTATGCTACACTTATTCTTTAATATTTAATGTTAACTTGTTTAACAACTGTCTTCTTTTGTAACCTAGCCAGGAACATTTAAACTACAGAAACAATTTTACCACTGATTTTTTTTAGAGAGCCAAGGATATTTAGAAGACACGTGTGCTTATTTATATATTCCACTGTGAACATCACTAAAACTAGAAACTTGAATATATTAAAAATTAAAATGTTATTAAATAGTAAAACTCTGAAAATGCTAGAAGTTCCTCTTCCAACACCATTCTTTCTGAAATGCAAGAGCAGTGCCAAAATAGAAGCAAAATCACTCTTCCTTCGTATTTCATTACTACTATCTCACCATGAACACATTAGACTTTCATAAGAGAGGATTTTCACAATGTCTTTCCAGTAGACAACTGTACATCAAGGAGCAATGACACAATGATCTATTCACTGCAAGGGCTTCCAATAACCACAAAGTCACGTTGGGAGCTTTTTTTTTTTTTTTTGCCCCTAGAATGTTCCAGAAGATACCCTTTTGCCTTTCCAAGAGTTTATCAGAATCAGCTGAAATTGGGAGAAGTAGAAGAGATCTGATATTTTTATCTCTTTAAGAAAGAAAAGTAGCTGTGTTTGCACAAAAGACAGCACTGATGTATGGATGGAACTGCATCGCCATAGCTGATTTCTAAGCTGTTTAAGACCCTAGGGTTGGTGATGTGTAGAGACTGAAATACCAAAGCAAATTATCAATCTGTTATCAGATCTGGGCTTATGGGACACTTTCCCTTTTCCTCTCCCACACACGCACAAAGAATTGATGAATGTAAGGGATTTTCAGCCTGGCAGAAGCATGCTCCCTGAATTTGAATCCCTAAGTGCCATCACTTCCTAGTTTTGTGATCTTGGACAAGTTTCTTAACCTCACTATATCCTAGTTTCATCACCTGTTAAGTGGAAATAATAATTACTCATTCCTCAGAATTGTTTTGAGGATAAGTAAGTACCATATAAGCTGCATGCAACTATTAGTTACTACTATTAGTGTCTAGCTTCTAGTCAGCAAACAGTATCTCAGTAGTTGAGCCATGTATAATATTTAATTGATGGCAATGAGTCATGTACTTTAATTCTTTCTTTTTAATTTAATTTAAATTCATCATTGCCTGGGAACATAGCTTTAACTTTTAATGTTTGTTTGATATGTGGGTGTGTGTGCATGTGCACACATGCGTGGGTGCCCGTGTATGTGCACATGAATGTTTCCAAGTTCCTTTTAGAAGCTTCAAGGGATAGAACTAGAGGACAACTTCTATCTAAGTGGCATGCCCTTAGGAAATGAAATCTCTCCCTTTTCCCATGTCCCCCTAAGTATTCTAGCTGGGCTCTGGTTCCAAATAATGCTAGTCTACTCTTTTAAGTACTTTGGTGTAACATGTTTATCACATCTTTTCAAGTCAAACACACATGTGTTTGGACATCTAGACCACTCTTTCTAGTTGGTATTTTCTTAGCTCAATTTTTACAAATCCATCCATGTTTATTTGAGTGATTAATCATGATATTTCTTCGTGAAATCTATGATCCTTTACAGTTAATGCCCAACTTCTGGCATAATGCCTTTTCAATATGGCTCATAATGCATACCATCCTTCATTCACAAGTTAACGCTGACAGTTGATGTGCTGTCATCATTAATTACAAGTAAAATGTCGTCCATGTCTCCATTTCTGATCCAGGGTTCACTCTCACTAACATTCTTTCTGGAGTGAATGTCCACTGGCTCAATCTAGAAATCAATTTCATTGCTGGTTTCTACTGCCAGTCAGTAGTGTGCTGTTATTTTGATCACATAGAGAATGTCCAATTTGCCTGGAACATTTCTGCTTTTCATCTATTGGCTGGCTGGGTTCACAGTGCTCACTTTATTTCCCAAAAGTGTCAGGTTTGGGATTAAATTGTATGGCTACCTGAACCCTCTTATCATTTGGCTGATATCTCTTTCCTCAGCCTTCCCTTGTTCCATCTACCATATGACTGTTAAATTCCTCTGTATAACTCTTTTTTCAGAATAGCACTGATCCTTTCCAGAGGCCTAATACATAAGCCTCTGTAAATACATAGTACACATATAAAAGTTTAAAAATTTTTTTGCTTATAAATATCCATCTTATTTTTTAACTTCTTTCAAAATGTTTCTCCTTGGACCATCTGTAAATTCTGATTCTAATTACTGTTACAAAATATAAAAATTAAAATATTCTAGCCTTAATTTTGTGTTTTGTGTGTGTGTGTGTGTGTTTTGTAATTAGGTTTGTTTGTTTGTTTGTTTGTTTGTTTCTAATGGAGTTACTGGGGATTGAACCTAGGGCCTTGTGTATGCTAAGCATGCACTCTACCACTGAGCTAGACCCTTCCTCCTCTAGCCTTAATTTTGATTGAAACTTCAAGACAAGAGGTGCCAACAACTCCATATTACAAAGCTAGGGTTGCCACTGGCCCTCTGCTGGATTTGTGTGGAGTGTCTTTAAACCATGTGGATTATGAAAGAGTTGAAGTCCAAGAAGCTGAGAGACTAGGAAATTGGAGTCTGAAGAGTTTTTGGTGTGCTCTAAATATGCAGGTAGAAGACTGCGGTGGGGTTATATGCTTTCTCCTCACTTCAGCCCTAGAGAGGGATGTTGCTGCTTCAGGGAAACTTTTGCTGTTTTTCTCTGGAATTAGGGTGGTGTAATAAACTGCTTTTTTAAATTCACAGCAGAAAAATATAAAATGCAACAGTCTGGGGGTAGATCTGTCTCCCAGAGGACTGAGAAAAGAGAGCTGAACTTTGCAGGTAACTGCACTCCCACCCATGATGGGTAGAAGGGCTTCCTTTTCTATATACTACATTGTGGGGTGCAGGGAGGAGTGAGCTCACAGAGCAGGAGATGTGTTTTCTTAGATCATAACCAGAAGGGCTTGGTAGAGGAACTCTGGATGCCCTGTAGACAGTCTACAAAGGGCACGAGATTGGAGCATTGTGATTATGAGGTTGTGCTCTGCACAAATGCTTCTACTTGAAGGGCAAACAAGAGCTGCTCGCCCAGCACTTATATTCAGGGCTGCACCCTCCCACTGACTACAATTTATCAATCTGAATGAGGCCTCTTTCTCCAATTCACATTCAAAGGATTGGGAGAAGCCTGTAAGTGAAATATAGACAACCAGGGCCCTGGAGTAGGGTAGGAAGTGTCCAGTCACAAAACCTCACCAGAATCACATCAATGAGAAATTCCCTAGAGCCCAAGGGTCTTCAAAGAACTGATTAAATTGGGATTAGAAAAGACAGCTTTGAAGCCCTGCTAAACCTAGGAAGAAGCAGTGCTAAATGAGTGCTTGTCATATAGGACTTTTCTTGTCCAGTCATGTCACCTACCTCTGACCTGCTCAACTCATCTCCTGATGGAGGTGCATGGAGGATGAGGATGCAGAGCTGGCTGAGCAGAGAGGGGACAACTAGCCAGGTCCCATCGCAGGCCTCACTCCTGCTCCTGCTGCTCTCCAAGGCTGGGGAGGGGAAGAAGTTGAACTTAGGTGGACGCTGGAATTTTGGTCATTACTCTGCATTGAACCTAATTCTATATGAGTCTAGTAAATCTAGGTTTTCTTTTTTCTTTTGGTACTAAAGTGAAGGAAGGAATTTTATCTGGGAATAATCTAAAAGTCAAAGCACTAGCCTTGAATTACATCCAAGGGGATGGAGAAGAACAAGCCCTATAGGCAAAAAAGAGCAGTGGTAATGGTGAGAAAAGAATAAAATTGTTTTTGTGGTGCTTTATGAACCTCACTTGTTAAGTGTATAAATGATCTGATCAATACTTTGAATTCTTTTGCATTTTTCCCCTCATTCTCACAGGGGCAAAAAAAAAAAAAATCCTTGGATATTTACTATGTGTTTTGTTTTTGTTCTGCATACTGTATAGTTAATGACTGAATTAAAGTTGGTTCTAAACGTGAATGTTCAAATATTAAAATACCTATCACCTACAAGTGGCTTCTTTGGAAGATTTTAATTTTTAGTTATTGAAATAAATAGCAAGAAAATAAAGTAAATTAAACTAAAAAGTAAATATAAAATTAGTAGATTCTTTGAAAATACTCATCACAAGAAACTGAAATACTTTCTTTCCTATTAAACTGGAAGTTTCACTGTGGCTGAGTATTTCCCATTAGATGCTGGTACTTATGGAAGTAATGAGTGTGTGGAGGGTGGGGGCTTGGAGAAGACTGGCTCAGTAGACACTTGTTGAATGAATGAACGAACCTTTAAAGATTAAAAGATCATATTGACTTTTATAGTCGAGTAAACTGAGTCCTGGATATCACATGTGTTCCCAGATTTCTATTTAAGAGGAGTTTAGAATTGTTATTGTGGTTCACTAATCTGGTTCATTGGTTGGTAATCTAGTTCACTCACTTTATCAGAGGGGTGGATGTTTGCATAATCACTTGTCTATCTCAAATTCCTGAAACTTCATAACATGTTATAAAGCTTAATAGGCATCTGATGAATAAAAGATTAAATGGTTGGAAGACCTTCCTAGGGGTTTTGTCTCAATTCTGTATTTTCATGGCAGCAAATTGTTTTTAGTGTTAGGTTTCTGTAAAATAATTTTTTGGGGGGTAGGCAGGGATAATAGGATCAGATGAAGTTTATGAGCTTTTCAGGAGAACAAAAGCCTCTGGGCATAGCCAGTGCTTGGAGGAGTTAATTTATACAGATTATGTGTGGTTAGGATCACTGCTTTTACTCTGGATTCATGACTCCAGCCTAAATAAATGATGCAAAGCACAAATGCTAAAGGAGTTCAGAAGAAGGAAAAGGTCGACTGGTTTACCTTTTCACCTGTAAATTTAATCCCAGAGGTTTGGGCAAAGGTTTACATTGTACATTTTAGATAAAACATATGATGAAGTTATTTATTTTGGTTTTATGTTGATTATTTCCTTCCTGAAAATTCAAATCTATTTTTCATACCTGGAAGCAATGATATACTGAATGAGTCATCCCTAAATCAGCCATTCAGTACAGAGCAAGGTCCAGTTAGTTATGTGTGTGTGTGTATGTATGTATGTATGTATGTAAGTATTTGAGTAACATTCATTGGAAACTATCAAGTGCCTAACACTATGCCAAGTGCCTAGGATACCAAAGATATAGTTAGGGCCCCTGACCTTGATGATTTCACTTCTGATAATGGTGAACAGAAATGTGAACAAATCAATAAAAATACAATGTGATGAAATATATAAGAGAGGTCCTTTAGGAAGGAGAGTGACCTGGTGGAAACGGCCACTATATATTAATCAGAGCTCATGGCCTTTGAATGTGATGACCCAGGGTGAGAGCCTACTGCTCCACAAGTTCTCTACTTTGAAATGCAGATGTTTGAGAAAGGGGAGTATATCAGTTGGAAATGCCTTTTGGCTGCAATTAACACATTGCCCAATAAACATTGGATTAAACAAATGGTGCTCTTCGAGTTTATTTCCACATATCAAGACTATAGAAATAGGCAGTTTTGGTATGGCTTCAGTGGCTCAGTGTTGTTAGAGCCAGCATTTCTGTCTTTTCCTTCTTCGTGTTGCAATATTGCTGCTCCAGCTCCAGCTATCACATCACTCTCTCAGGAAGCAAGAATAAGCAGGATCAGCAGGGTAACCTCTATTTACTCTGTGTATCAAGGATGCATGATCTCTCTCAGAACTACATAGTAATATTATCATTTATGTCTAACTGGCTAGACCTTTTCATATGCCTGCCCCTAGCTACATATTATGTTGGAAAGGTATATAATTCTCTTTTCCAGTCTTTTTAGTGTAAGACATAAAGAAAGAGGGTAAATGGGATTGGCAGTTGGGTCAACCAGCCAACAGTGTCTGGCTCAGGGAGTAATTTCACCTCTTCCCTATAAAACCATTTCTATGCTGGAGATAGTGTTCCAGCGTATACTCTAATTTTTGACTTGAAATTGGGGGACATGAATAGATCTTCCTATGGAAGGGAAAATTTTTGTAGTTGCTTATTGAGGGCATTCCTTCCGTGGTCTTTTACAGGCTATGGCTAAGTGACTTTTGGGGGCCAAGGTCAACTGTAGTTCCTAGTCTTAATTACCCTAATACCTGGCTCATTCTTAATCTGAAAGCAGTATAGAACATTTAAGATTCTTGGGGCCTAAAAGTACATGTCCCTTTAAAGAAAATCCTAAATTGCTATGGAAACTATTCGTGTTGATAGGTATATGTACAAATTCCAAACAACTGTGTCCTCAGAGCTATTTGGGAGGATGTTCAGTAAATATTAAATATATTTAAGTGCATAAAAAAAAAAGTTTAGTGTTGACTCTTGAAGCTATGAATGTTGTGCACTGAGGTGTACCTTTAGTGTCTCTTTTCTGGGAATTCATTCAATAATAAATATTTATTAAGGGCCCACTCCATGCCAGGCAATGTGCTATATGCTGGGTATGCAGGATAGATTAGTTCAATACAGCTCTTGGTGTTAGGGAGCAGATAGCCAGAAAAATGCTTTCAATCAATATAAACTTTATTTTTAGGAGTGTTCCAAGCATAGCCCTTATGACCACAGGAGATGTCACAAGCTCTCAGTATTGTATTTCAGGTTATTTTACTGTGATTCACAATATTCTGCTTAAAAGTTTATTTTACCTTGCTACTTTGGAAAGATTCTTTTCATTGAAAAACGAAAGCAAACAAACAAAAACTTTCTCCCCCTACCCTTTCCTCCTTTAACCTTTCATGTGTTAGAACAATATTTAATACAGGTTCATAAACAAATTCATTTTTTAAATGTGAAAGACCATGTACTTACTAGGGAAAACTTTTCCGTAAGGAAAATCGTGGTCCTGAATAATAAAGGATTTTTTCCTTTGTCTGATTTAGTATGAGGACACATTAAGAGAGGAAAGTTTCTAGGAGGAGAGACCACACAAATGTAAACCTAAGATGTTAAGATTTGCTGTCATTTCTCGTCCAGAAGAATAAAATTAATTCAATATTTCAGGAGAGTTTTTTTTTTCCTCAGGCAAAACATATTTTGCTGGAATTATCTTAGCAATGGAGTCAAAGCTTTAATTAGGCAATTGTTTCTGTTCTCTGGTATAGTTTTGTAGTGGAGACTCTGTCACTGAGGGCATGACACTTAATGTCAAATTAGTAGTAGCATCTGCAAATAAAAAATAACCCTTACTGTTCAAATTAGAATCTCTTAGACTGAAAAGAAGGGTTGGGTTAAATTTCTGGGGGAAATGTTTATTAAAATTATGTGTTACAAACCTTTACTTTTATGATTCATAATGTTTTCCTAAAGCATAATTATTTTGATTCTCAAAGTTGTAGAATTAATATGCTCTTATTAATAGCAATGATTAGAATGTAGTGAAAGGTGGTGGTGCTTAAGGTCTGCAGGGAAGAAAGTGCAAATCCCTTTAGCTGCCTTGAATGAATTGCTTTTGCTCCTGAGTTTATGCCTCCACTCATAAAGTTGCTCTTGCCCATCCTGACTCTTGCCTATCTATACTCTAAGGGTATGATTTCCCAAATGGTTGTTGGAGGATGTTCGGGGGATCCTCTCTGGCACAGACCAGAGAATAGCTAATAGGAACAGTGAAAGGCTCACCAAGAAATCAGCTAATCCAGTGCTTCTCGAATTTTTTTTCTGTCCAGAATGCATGGTGATGTCTGTTCCAGCCGGTTTTCATTCTTGACAGTGTATCTCAAGTTCTGAAGTTTGTTGTCTGCTGTAACTCAGTTCCTTTTCCTTCCACTGAGGAACTATTGGAATGCAGGTGAGTACTGGAATGAACTATTGAATATTTTAGTATTCCACATATTGACTGTTCCAACAATGACTATTGGAGTGAACTGTTGGAATGCAGGTGAGTAAGAGTGACTTTATTCTTGGAGCACACTTATATCCCTGCTGGTTGACACTGAAAGTAAAACCTTCAGGTGAAGTAAAACTTCCAAAAAGCTTGTCACTTTATCATAGGATAAAACTTTCTGTCTTTCTTCAGAAGCCCCTCCATGTTTACATTATTGACATTTTCCCTTTGAATAGCACTTTTGGGTTTTCAAAAATGCTTTCATGTCTACATTTTTACCTAGATTTAAACTCCTTGAGTTTTTTAAAAAAATCTATTATTCATATTTTCTAAGTGAGGAAACTAAGGCTAAGAAAAGTTAAGTAACTTATTTTAGGTCATATAGCAAATAAGTGAGTAAAGCCAGAACTTCAATCAAGCTAACTGGTTTTTAATCTAGTGTGTATCCCAATATCCTCCTCCTGCCTTTCATTACTCCTTACTCACTGGAGGATGCTTTTCTGCTTCACCCATCCCACCACAGTTATGTATGCTCACAGGTACTCTGCGTTTAAGTTGTTCCTTATACACCTAACCTTCAGTCCCCTTCAAAATTCTGCTGAGTTTATCTCTTTCACAGGCTTTTAATCTTTACTAGCTTTGCCACGTGTGAAAAGTAAACTATCCCTACTAAGGGCTTAACCGAGTAATGATTTCCTCTCCCAGGTAAGTTTTAGTTTTAAGGAGTGATGCCATGACTGAGGGTTTCAGATACTTTGCAAGTATCTAAAAAGATTATAAACCTATTGTAACTATAATGATTGGAAGTATGGTAGTGCTAGATCTCTGTATAATTTAAATTTAAATGATTAAGCCAAAATCTTAAGAGAATTTTTTGGTTAATATCTATAATCTCCTCCTGCCCCCATGATCCAATCAACTTCCCAGTGAACTATGAGGAAAGGTACAGTGTCCACTTGTTCAGGGTTCTTTGCCTGGAACCTAGCACAGTGTCTGGAACATATTTGTTGAATGAATGAATGAACTTCAACAAACAATATTGCCAACAACGTGCTTGATGATAACAGTAGAAGGATGATAATAGGGCATATAAAAGTTGATAGTATGATATGGTAATAATAAAAACATGCAATTCTTAGATTTGAGATTAACTAGATGTGTTTGTCGGGACTGACTAAATTATGTTTTGTTAATGACAATCCCCAAATCTCACTAGTTTAAAACAACACTCATACTACATTTTGATTGAGGGTTGGCTAGGAGCTGTGTTATGCTGTCCATCACTCTGGGACCCAGGCTGATGGCACAGCTACTCTCTCTACGGAACACTGCCAGTTGTGGCAAAAGGAAGGAAAGATCTAGAGGGTCCCACATCAACATTTAAATACTCAGCCGTAAAAACCGACAACAGAACGCCATTTGCAGCAACATGGATGCTCCTGGAGAATGTCATTCTAAGTGAAGTAAGCCAGAAAGAGAAAGAAAAATACCATATGAGATCGCTTCTATGTGGAATCTAAAAAACAAAAACAAAAACAAACAAACAAGCAAACAAAAAAAACAAAGTGTAAATACAGGACAGAAATAGACTCATAGACAGAAAATACAGACTTGTGGTTGTCAGGGGGGCGGAGGGTGGAAAGGGATAGACTAGGATTTCAAAATTGTAGAATAGATAAACAAGATCATACTGTATAGCACAGGGAAATATACACAAAATCTTATGGTAGGTCACAGAGAAAAAAATATGAGTGTGTATATGTCCATGTATGACTGAAAAAGTGTGCTGAACACTGGAATTTGACACAACATTGTAAAATGATTATAAATCAATAAAAAATGTTAAAAAAATAATAAAATAAATGCTCTGATCAGGAAGAGACACACAGATTCTACTTATAGCTCATTGGGCAGAAATAATCCTGGCAACCATTAGGGGGCCAGAGATACTGTTCTACTTTGTGTCCAGAAGGCAGAGGACCTGAAATATCTCTTAAAAAAAAAAAAATATATATATATATATATATGTGTGTGTGTGTGTGTGTGTTTATAACACCTTTATTGTGGTATGATTCCTGTACAGTAAACGACACATATTTCAGATGTACAGTTTGATGAATTCTGATAGCTGTCAGCATCAGTAACTACTACAGTGGGAAAACCGTGTTCGTCTTGTGTGGGAGCTCTATCAGTATTGTGTATTTTCCCGTAATAAGAATGAAGTATTTCTATTTTGTGACCACGTCCTATGGGTCAGGCACTGTGCTAGTGGTTTACACACATCGCCTCCTAGTTCACGCAACACTCATGGGAGGGAGGACTTATTCTTACTTTACACAGATGAAGAAACTGAAGTGAAGTGAGGTCCAGCAGT
Organism: Camelus ferus; assembly: GCF_009834535.1. NCBI lineage: Eukaryota > Metazoa > Chordata > Mammalia > Artiodactyla > Camelidae > Camelus > Camelus ferus. The sequence continues at coordinate 66,899,309 of NC_045702.1, forward strand.
TGCCCACTTAGTAAGTAGTGGTGTTGATGTTAAAGCTCAGGTCCGTCTGACTCCAAAGATGAAGCCCTTGACAACATTGCTTTTATATACCACCTCCAAGGCCTTCAGGCTCCATCCCTGGCTTATTTATTTGTTTTTGGTGGTCATGTTCACTAGGCTTCTGAACGTCCCTTTATCCATAACGCTCAGCTAGCATGCTTTTAATCAATTGAAAGTCAAAAGTCAGCAATCTGTTCTTGCTATAGAGACTAAGACTGTAATATTTCTGATTTAGAAGGAGAGTTATCATGAGCCCATTGAGATAAATGAACAGTCAAGACTGATTAAACTTATTAGACCAAAGATGAAGTTGTGTTGTTCTGATGATATCAAGTTCTAGATCCTGTTTCCATTGATTGTACAAAATGCTGGTTCAATGCTCAAAAATTACAAATAATAGCTCCAAAATATTTACTATGCTCTAATTATTTTCTTCAAGTTGAAATTTCCATGTAGTAATATTGCTTTCAATTGTTAAAAATAAATATTAATTTCATACATAGATTTTTTTTCTTGCAAAACTTTCCTTCTGTGAAGGATAAGGTTTGTTTTGTTTTTTTTTTTTTCCATATTAAGGGTTTTAGAGATTACTTCTGGCATCATCTTTCGTACTATCTCAAGTTCTTTGAAACAGAACATTAATTTTTGGTTGTGAGAGGGAATCTCTTTTGTCCTTGTTTCATATTTCCAAGCCCTCAAAAATAAGGATAGCTCTTCCAGGCCTCTCTGCCCTCTCTCCCTGCTCCCCGCAGAGAAGCCAGTCATCTTACTAACGTGCAGGGGAGAATAAAAAGGACCTGCAGCTTACCTGCTTCTCTTTACTTACTTTATGTGGGATTTGCCTGCTTGTAGAGATCCTGTTTCATATTTCTTCAGTCCTAAGACACATTTTAAAAATAGCTTAGCATCTCTGAATAAACATATATCTTACGATTAATGGTAGGTCCTAGTTTAAATGCCAGGAAGGTTTCATTTCTTTCTAGCAGTGCATAAAATAAAGCACACCTTACAAACCTAATTTTTTTAATTAGGTGAAGTATGATCTTCTGCTTTTCTCCCTGACATATGGTAGATAGCCTGGTCGTGGGGTGCAGTAGTGGGAATGCATTGTTGCTGCATATGTAAGCTGTTACACCAACAGTTTCCTCAGTAATAAAGGGAGCATCTCTACCCTCCTGACTTTTTCATCAGCTCGCAGTTGGTTCTGAACTTCAGTAGAGGGAGAAGAGCCTTACATATTAAATAGGCAAACCTCCAAATCGTGCACATTGGACCAGACACCTTGACAATACATAAGGAGTAGAAGTTGAAAGAAAGAGAATTTGGAGATAGAGGTGTGTTGCCAAAGCAAGACCCTGAATGATCCAAGAGGGTTTTGGTTTACCAAGCAGTAGTGGAGGTGGGAGTCATGGTCTTTTGACTTTGGTCAGCTCTCCATAGCATGCCGTATGGCTGCTTTTCACAATTTTATTGTTGGTTTTTGGTTCATGGCACCCTGGGTGGGTGACATTAGGCCTCAGGCTTTAGTAAATTAGCCAGGTGGGATTATGACTTTGATGGGTCACTGAAGCGTATAATAACTTTGTTCCAGGAAAGTGACAATTCTTATTCAGGCAAGACCACCAGCACCTGGCCTTAGAGGCACTCTAGCTTCGCAGGTGACTTCAGCCTTCCTGGACAGAGATGCCTTTAGGTAAGACTGTGACAGCAAGACCTTGAAATTCACAGGCCCAGCTTGGCCTGGTATTTCAGGTGAAGCAAAGTTCAGATGAGTCCTTTTTGACATTGGATGGAGTAACAGAATTTGCTGTTTTAAAACTGCAAGGCATCTGAGTTTTGTATGTTCTACAGAACACTTGTGAGCTTCTAGCTTGGTGCTGTTTGCACCAGGGCTGTTGTGCGCAGTGCTGGACCCACTGACCCACATTCAGCTCACCTCTATGCCGTGTCATCTGCCTTCAAGGCTAAGAAAGACAAGTGTGGCAGGAATAAACTCTGTGGTCTCAGGTTGGCTTGAGTCTTGCTAACTGAAACTTGTAAACTTTCACTGTGGATCCTGATTTCATAGACCCAAATTACGGGTTTTCCTAGAAAAGTGAGGTAGAGTTTTATCAGTGAATATCTAAAAATGAATGGAAGCTCTTTCTATGAACAGAATATGCTATCCTCTTGAGAGAAGATAAAGGTATAGCTCAAAGTTCGGTTGTTGCAAACCCACCATTGAAGAAGGAAATGAGAAGAAGTTGTACCTTTAATTTTCCTCTAGGAAAATTACATTTTTTCCAGCCAATTAAAAAGCAACTGGAATGATTAGTTAGAAATCAAATAAAGGAAGACTGGCTTAGTGAGCTGGAGAGAGTTGCTTACACAGAAAGCAAACATATGTTTACCAAAGGGGAAAGTGGCGGGGCAGATAAATTAGGAGTTTGGGATTTGCAGATACAAACTACTATATATAAAATAGATAAAAAGCAAGGTCCTACTGTATAGCGTAGGGAACTATATTTAATATCTTATAATAACCTATAATGAAAAAGAATATATCATATATATGTATGACTGAATCACTATGCTGTACACCAGGAATTAACACAATATTGTAGATCACCAATACTTCAGTAAAAAAAGAAGAGAGAGTTGCTCACTGGAAAAGTTGGTATTTTAGCTCACAGACTAAGCAAATGTGAAGGGGAAAATGAGATCTTAAAGGCCAGGAGATTCAGATATAAAAGGAAAAAACTGAACTTTCCCTAAAATTGCTCTAAAGAAGATAAAGGGAAAGGAGAGATACTGGTCTAGTTGTTACTAGGACAGAAAAGATGACTGGGACAAAAGAATTCTGACAGAAAGAGAAGAGCAGGATCCCAAAGATTAGGATTAAATAACTGTGCTGGAAGGAACTGGGATCCAAACTATGGAGAGGACCTTCTTAACACCGAAGATAGAGAATCCCTTTAAGAATAATTCCACATTGGTGGAACTGAGTTTAATCTCACAGATTGTGGATTCTGGGCGTCTCTCGTAAATTGATTGGTATCTTGCCCAGCCTGACACCACAATTCTCTCTCTTCATCTTCCTTCTCTCAGACACTGGTGACGCTCTCCTGTGATATTTAGCGTTATTGAATACTGAATTTGGAAGCATAATTTTAAGTGTGATAACTTTAAGGAGCTGGATATTTTTTTCTCTAAATTTCATGGATATGGGGCAAATACTCTGATAATATTGTATGTCCTATTAACTTTTTAGACCCTTTAAAAGTGAATCTCATGAGAGACTTAGTGATAAAGGTATTTAGTCTTGAATCTCCAAAAGAATGACTAAGGCTGGAGCCACTGCAGGCTGCTTCTCCCCAGCGCCAAAAAGTCACCCTATTGAGGTTGAATGGATTAGGAAATTGAAGAGGATTGATTCTGGACTACTGATTTCTTAGGGATGTTAACTTGTAAGGCCAAGAGGGTTTAATTTCTTTTGACTGTTACAAGAGAATTTGTTTTTTACTGTAATTTCTTCCTAAGAAATTTTAATGAGAGTTATATTTAGGTTGGGATGTATATATTTATTTCTACTTTATAGTAGGAGAATATATTGGGGAATCTTAATGTTGTCATTTAATCATATTGTGTATCCTTTGATGGAAAATATTGAATACTATGGCTGGATATAATTCAGAATGGGGAATAGAAAAGCATATCAACTTTCCTCAAAAGGTGGCAGTGTAGCTTGAGATTAATGAATCTGTTCTTACGACACCTTTAAAATCTAAAATCTATTATCTCCCATTATTGTGGAGGAAAAGAAGTATATTATGAAGGCAGGTGCATACTTTACATGCAATACTCAAAATCCACATTGGAATACCACTTTAAATTTTCTGAAGCAGTCGCATGTACACTATCATTGATTAATTCATCCATCTGTCCATTCATCCACCCATCCACCCATCACCTGCCTTGAATACATATCTGTACCTTCCAAGCAAATGAAGATCTTTACTTCAAAGTTTGGCCCTAAGCAAGCAATAATCTTTGAATGAGGAAACAAATGAATAAGTCCTGTGTAAAAAATATAAATAATTACCCATATTTACAAAAACACTTAAATGTAATTTATTAACACCATATTACATTTATACTGTATAGTAAAGCTCTAAACAGGTATTCTAAAGAATGAGAACTTGCTGCTCAGTAAAATCAGGTGACTTTTGAAAGGTCACAGTGCTGGGGTATAGCAGACCATACAACTCAGACTGCTTGTTTTTCTCCTAAATAGGGCTCTTTCCATTACACAGTTCTACCTCTATGGAAAACACGATTCTGCTCTTTTTTATGGTTCGAATTTCCTTTTTTTTTTTTTTTTAATCTGTGAGGATATAAATCGAAAGGAAAACACTTTTTGACTGGTAGTAATTTACCTTCCTTAAGATGCCCAATGGTGACATAATTGATTTTGTTGCTATTGATTAAAAGCCACATTAAGTTTAAAACTGTCAGCTGAGCCCAGAGATAACATTTTCATAATGACTTTTAATAAACATGGAAGAAGTGATTTCATTGCATTCATAAATTTGATTAATGATATTTTCCCTGGACCAAAATAAATGAGCTGCTCATTTGCATGCTTAAATGCTGAGTTCCAGGTAGATTCTTCTGAAATACATATTTGGGACAGGAGCGGAGGACTCCAGAGATGAGCCTAGTAAACAGTTCTAAAAATGGATACTTTGAGTAACATTAGAAATCTCAAAATGGTCATGTTTCCATTTACCTAAAAAAGAGAAGAATATTTGATTCACTCAGATTTTTACTGTGGTGAAAATATAGACATCATGATCTCTTTTTATCTAGAAAGAATTTTTCTAGTGGATATTTCTGAACTCCTGATGTACCCCCACCCCAAAACCTTTTTTCCTCCCTGAGGCTTCTGTGTCTCGGTCGATGGCAACTCCATTCTTCCAGTTATTATTCTGAAAACTTTAATACTTGACTCCTCTCTTTCTCCTCTATCAGCTCTACCTTCAGAGTATAACCAGAATCTCTCCACGTCTCATCACCACCACCGGTCTGCCTGCTTCTGCTTTTGCATGTTTTCAGATAATGTCAACCCAGTGGTCCAAGTGATCACATCCTGTCATTCTTCTGCTAAAGAATCTCCAATATTTCTCCTTTCATTGGAGTAAAACCCAAAGCCTTAACTATGTCCAGCAAGACTCAATATGATCTATTTCTACCTCTCTAGTTACACTACCCCCCAAATAATCTCTCATACCTGGTCTCTAAATATTGTCCCTCACCACCACTCTTCTCCAGCTATACTAAACCCACCAGACATCCTCTATCCTCAGGGTCTTTGCCCCTGTTACTCCCCTTTCCCCCAGATCCTACATGACCAACTGCTTCACTTCCTTCAGTATTTACCATGAAATCCTGGATACACTATCTAACATGTCAACACAGCAGTCCTTACTCTGCTTTTTTTGTCTTACATATTTCTAATTATCTAATACACATATATGTTTTACATACAAACAGCTATATTTAAAAAAAAATAGTATCCGTGAAGGCCAAAAGTAGAGTAATTTTAGAAAAACTAGACAATACATTTTAATTTTGTCTCTGAAACAAGAATGATTTTCATAGATGGAAGTCTCTACAGAATTGCTCAGATTACACTGACAGAGAAACAGCTAACCAGAGAGAATGCTTTTTTGGCAAGAACTGGGAGAGGCTGATCTTCAGAGGTTTGACTGATTGCTTGTGGCTTTGAAGTTTGATGAGGGGGTATCTCTCCCATCTTTGATAGGTAATACTTTTAAAAGGTGCTCACCTCATCACTGGGGACTGGACTCTCTGGGTATAACTGTAAAGAGGACAGCCCAAGGGCTTTTTACTCTCCCTGACTCTTTGCACCTAAAGAACTATGGTTTCCTAGAATTCCAAACCACGGTTTGGCTCATACTGTCCTCCGCAGAACTCCTAATGAGGCTGTGCCATGTGTAACTGATGATAAATGGGCCCTACTTATCTCCCATTTATCACAGAAGTTATTTGTAAAAATCAAAATACTGCTTGCAAATGGTGAAAAAGTCAAAATGGTATAGAAACATTAAATGCCCAGCAGGGCAACCTCCTATAATTGCTTCCTTGTTTGGGGTCCTCTAGTATCTTGAAACAGTTTGTTTATACTGCTATTTCTTTATCAATTCTAGACATGATCATTTCCTTGCTATGATAGTAGAAGAGGATTAACTTACTTCTGTCATTTTCTAGTTGGCCACCCCCATAATGTAGTTATATCATCATTTTCTAGTTTCTTTCTTGATAAAATTTCTAACTATATAATATATAGAATATCTATAATACAGATATATTATTCTTTTGACTGTAAGTGGTGTCTCTTGGCTCTGTACATCTTAGAAGACTATTAGTGCTCCTGTTCTTTGTTTAAAAGTATTTTTAATTACAAACACTTTTTCTTTCAGTTTTATTGAGATAATATCGACATATAGCAATGTATAAATTTAAGATGTAAAGCACGATGATTTGATTTACATACATTGTGAGATGTATATCACAGTAAGTTTAGTAAATATCCATCATTGCATATAGGCTCAAAATAAAAGAAATAGAAAAAAATCATGTTTTTGTGAGAAGAACTCAGGATTTACTCTCTTAACTTTCACACATAACTCACAGCAGTGTTAATTATAATTATCATATTGTACATTACATCTCTAGTACTTATTTATCTTATATCTGAAGTTTGTACCTTTTGACTGCCTCATTCAATTCTCTGGTTGCCCATCCTCTGCCTCTGGTAACCACAAATCAGATCTCTTTTTTCTATGAATTTGTTTGTTTTTGAAGTATATTTGATTTATGACACTATGTCGTAGATCTGTTACACAACACAGTGATTCAGTATTTCTATACATTTCACACTGATCACCACAAGAAGTCTAGTTATGATATGTCACTATACAAAGATATTACACGGACACTGACTGTGTGACAGAGTTATATTCCCCATGCTGTACATTTCATACCTGTGACTTATTTATTTTGCGACTGGAAGTTTGTACCTCTTAATCTCCCTCACCTATTTCTTTCCTTCCCCACTGCCCTCCCCTCTGGCAACCAGCTGTTTGTTCCCTGTATCTGTAACATCTGTTTTTATTTTGTTACGTTTGTTTGTTTTTTTTTGGATTCCACATATAAGTCAAATCATATGGTATTTGTCTTTCCCTTTCTGACATAGTTCACTTAGCATCTTTTGTTTTCTTCCCTTGTCGTTTGACGACTATCCTTAGTATTAAGTTTGGGTCCCTTTCTCTTTTTTTCTGTATGTATCTGTTACAGATTTTTGGTTTCTGGTTACCATGAGATTTTATATATATAGCAGTCTATACATATATACACATGATTAGTACTCCTGTTATTTTGACTTGATTTCCCCATTCCAATCTACTAACTTTTATCAGACATGTCTTTACTTTTATATTTTTAAAGCAGATTCTTTTTATTTTTTAAACATGATGTTTTGCTCATTGGTTAATTCTAAAAGTTGGTAACTCATAAAAATTTGCTTATGGTTATGCAAATTTTGTTCAGTGAAAAGGAAATTTATTTGCTAAATTTATATCCTATTCTCTTGAATTCCAAAGGTTGACCCCTATGCCTAAAATCAAATTTAAATATATTTTTCCTTTTTGAATTCTACCAATTACTGAAAACTGTGCCATATTTTAGTTTGTATGATATGCTGAAAGCATTCTTCTTATACCATTTTTATCTCCTGGAGTTTCTGATTGCTTTTTTTTTTCTTGTTGGGAGGACAAACATACATCTTTTATTGTTTCTTTGTTACCTTTCAGATTTTTAATGATTTTGTCTCTGTATTAGAGTACATCTGTTATTCTTAAAGCTGACTTAATCTAATTTGAAGCCATTACCTTATGATTGAACTATGACTTCTATAGAGCTTCTTGTTCATGGAGTTTCTAATTGATTTTCACTTACTTTGTGTCTCTTATATCCTCATTTCCAGTCAAACTTCAATCATAATATTGATTCTATACAGTTAGCCCTTGTCCCCACCTTTTTAATTATTGTTGAGAACTGTCTCTTCAGTGTGTTTCCTGCCCTCCTGGAGCTTATATTCTATTGGGGGATAAAGACAGTCAACAACATAAAGGCATTTTATAGTTTTGTGTACTTACTCTCCTTAGTATTAGGATGAGGAATATATAGGAACTGGGAAATTCTAGCTACCACTTTAGCAGGGGATAATGCATTTCTCAATTTCCAAGTTGAAACTCTCTATTTATGAAAATCAGTATTTAAAATGGTGTTTCTATTCTTTAATACTTGTATAATAAGGTATATGTATTAAGCTATGCACTAAATAGGTTTTAGTAGACTGGCTAGAGCTAAATCTAGTATTGTTTTTAAGCAAAGAAAAAAATTATGTATTCCAATTTCCAAACAGTAAGGTTTGCAAATGAACTTTTAAAACAAAGCCTATTTGTTACAACCAATTGGTTAAATTGGCAATTGACTACTTTGCAGAGTTATTCTCAGTGAAAAATGACTTCTTTAACAGCCTGCCTAGGCAGAAGTCATAGGTTTCTTTTATTATCTATAGGTGTCTTGGCATTTAAAACTCATTATTAATTTATAAGAATTACATAAAATTGTTAGGCTGTAAGCCATTTGAAATGGCTATTTTGATATATAAGGAATCTGTTGTGACCTTAAGTTGACCTATATACTAAAAAGGTCAGCCTAGGATTGTTTTTGGTAAAGATTCATAGAACCATTTTTTGTAGTTTCTTCTTTTTTGGTCTATTACATATCAAATGGAGATAAAGATAAAAAAAACAATATCCAAATGTTCTCATTAATTCAAGGTGTGGGGTTCCCTGGAAAGAGCTGCAGTTATATCCTAGAGGCAGCCAGATGTCTGAGCTTAAACTTGCCACTTTGGCTGTTTCAGCTATTTTGTTGTGTTTATTTCGGATTTCACTCACACAGAGAATCCATCTGTATATATACCAGGGTCTAAATATTTAACCAAGATTTTAATTTACTACTAGTTGAAATGAAAAGCTGTATTTCCAGGTAGGTTTAGTTTATGGTTGTTTTTACTTTTGTTTTTATTTAACTCGTGTTCAGAAGATTTCTTCAATCTAAGGAATATAGTGTAGCCAAGATTACACAACTAAATTATAAAAATTAAACAATAACCGTAGCAAAAGCAATACTTATTACTTATACTTCCTATTACTACAAATTGTGGAATAAAAAATACTCACTATTCCTGTTGAAATTCAACTGAGAAATGAGAAGGAATGATGTAAAACATTTATGAGACAGTCCTAATTTCTCTAAGGCCATTTATTTATGTAAATTAGATGTCAAATTAATAGTTTTCTGGTTGTGAAAAATGTGATATATGTATAAAGCAAAAAGTCCACTACTATTCCTGAATCCTTCTTTTATCTCCCTTGTGTGACCTGCTGTGGGAGCATAAACCTTTATTTTCAGATATTTTCTAGGTTTATGCGAACATGTATATATATCCATTTTTTTGTACAAAAATAGGATGACAAAATATATTTTTTCACAGACTTTACAAAAATTGATACATGGTAAACATGTTCTTGGATTAGTATCTATGGACCTTTTTTGGTTTTTAACAGATTTATTGAGGTGTAACTGATATATAATAAATTGTATGTATCTGAAGTATACAGTTTGGTAAGATATAATATATGTATCTTCCTATGAAAGTATCACTACAATCAAGAAACTGAACATATCATTCACTGAAAAGTTTTCTTATTTCACTTTGTGATGCTTCCCTTCTCCACCTCTCCACATTCAACACTGCCAGGCAACCACTGAACTGCTTTTGTTTGCTACAGATTAATTTAGATTTTGTAGAACTTTATATAAGTGGAATTGTACCATACAAACTTTTTTTTGGTCTGCCTTTTTCACTGAGTATAACTATTTTAATATTCCAAAATGTTGAGATGCATATCAGTGGGGCATTCCTTTTTATTGCTGAATGGTATTCCATTGTATGGATATACCACAATTTGTTTATCCATACATCTGGTGATGAACATTGGGTTAATTCCAGTTTGGGGCTGTTACTGATGAAGCAGCTGTGAACATTTGGTTCAAGTCTTTGTGTGGCCCTGTGCTTTTTCATTCCTCTTCAGTAAGCACCTAGAAATAGAATATCCAAGTCATGGGGTGGGTAAATGTTTAAATTTTTAAGAAGCTGCCAAAGAATCTTCTAAAATAGTCATCAGTGTATTCCACTGTATTTTGTGTTATTCTTTTCATTATTGGTTATGTTTTCCTACTTCTTTGCATGCTTGGTGATGTTTCATTAAATTCCAGGCCTTGTGAAATTTATCTTTTGGAGCATTTTTGTATTTCTAAAAATATTCTTGAGCTTTATCCTGGAATACAGTTACTCTTAAACACATTGATCTCTTTGGGTCTTCCTTCAAAATTGCTTGTCCTAGGTTTTATAATAAATACACTTTTATTTTTCTTTAAGAACTTGCTTTATTGTTTCTTGTGGTGAAGGTCTGTGGTGATGAATTATTTCAGATTTCATATGTCTGAATAAATCTTTATTTTATCTTTATTAAAGATTTTTTCACTGTTTTTTTTTTTAATTCAAGTACAGTCAGTTACAATGTATCAATTTCTGGTGTACAGCACAATGTCCCAGTCATGCGTATACATACATATATTTGTTTTCATATTCTTCTTCATTAAAAGTTATTACAAGATATTGAACATAGTCCCCTGTGACTTTCGCTGGTTTCAGACTTGTAAGTTGACTCCTCCCACCCCTTTTAGTTCTTTAAAGATGTTTTAACATTGTCTTCTAGTTTTCTTCTTTCTTTCTTTTTTTTTTCTTTCTGATAATAAATTTGTCATGGTTATCATTTTTCCTTTGAATGGCCTCTTCTCTGGCTTCTTTTAAGATACTGTCTTTATTGCTGGTTTGAAGCAACTTGACTATGTTATGCCTTTGTGTAATTTTCTTCATGTTTCTCATGCTTTTTATTTGTTATGATTCTTGCATCTGTGTGTTTATAATTTTTATCACATTTGGAAAAGTTTTGGCCATTATTTTTGCAAGTAATTTTTCAGTCCCCCTCTCTTTGGGGATTCTAATTCTATGTATATTTTAACTACCTAATGTTATCTTACAGGTCCCTCCTTCTCTGTTTCTGTCTCTGTCTTTATCTCTTTCTTTCTCTTTGTCTTTTTTCTTTCTGAGTTTCATTTTGAATAATTTAATTTTTATTTTAAGTTCATGAATCTTTTCTTCTGCCTTGTCTAATCTGCTATTTAAGCCATCGAATGTATTTTTATCTCAGACATTTAAGTTTTCATCTCTAGAAGTTTAAATTGATTCTTTTTTTAATACTTTCCTTGTCTCTTCTTGAGGAAAGGTATTCAATCTTGCTTCAAATATCCTGAGTTAGAATAACTATTTTTATGTTCTTACCTACTAATTCTATCATCTATTTTATTTCTTGGTTAGTATCAAATTATCACTTACTCTTTTCTTTATTGTTTGTGATTTCCTGCTTCTTTGAATGCCTAATAATTTTTCACTGGATGCCAGCCTTTGTGAAATTCACTTTCGGAAGTATTTTTATATTTCTAAAAATATTCTTGAATTTTATTCTGGAGTACAGTTACATGTAAACAGGCTGATCTCTTTGGGTCTTGCTTTAAGCTTTGGTAGGTGGGACCATAGAGACATTTAGTCTAGAATTAATTTTTCCATACTGCAGAAACAAGATCCTTGTTAGTATTATATGCCATGTGCTTTAAGAGCTTTTCTGCTCTAGCAATTGGGAACAGGCATTATTCCTAGCCCTGTGGGAGCTCCAAGAACTGTTTTCTGTTATCCTTTCAGGTCATTCCCAACTCCTCCCAGTTGTGGGTAGTTTTCTCACACCCATGCATTGATCAGTAGTTAAACGAATACTTGAAAGATTCTCTGCACAGTTTCCTGGTTCTCTCTCTGTGTTGTCTCTCTCTTTCCTCCATTATTCTGATCTGCAAACTCTAGCTTCCTTGGATACTCAGCTGTGTCTCACATAAGGGACACTGCCAGGCACTGCCTGGGTTTTTTTTCTGCCTGAGTCACTGCATGCAAATTCACACCTGGCAGTAAGCTGTCTTCATTGCCTAAGGTCTGATGTTTTGAAAGCCTTTGTTTCATGTACTTGTGTAGTACTTTTTAGGTGTCTCAGGTAGAGTTGTTCTAGTCACTGTTACTCCATCTTGGCTGGAAGGAAAGATCAATCTTATTTTTCTAATAACTACAAACATTCCACTGTGTTGGTTATATCAAAATGTATTTTACTGGAGACTTACTGAAGAACTTTAAGATTATTTCTAGTGTTTTAAAATTATAAGCAATATGAAAATAAAAACTTCTTATGTGTAGTGTTTAAAACTTGATAGAATGATAATTATTTCTCAGGTTTTTTTTTTAGTTGATTAAAAAAATGAAATATTTTTAGCCATATTTAGCTTTAAAAGCTCCAAGTTAGATTTAGAATTACAAAGTGGCATTTCAGGAGTTATTACAGTAAGAACAGTGATCATCCTTTGCTCACAATTCTACTACCCAAGTCTCAGAAACATTGCAAAGAGTGCCGGCTGGTAAGGATGCTTTTACTCTCTGCATGATGAAGTTGGAGGAGACTATAACAGACTAAAGATATAAATACTGTTGTTTTCTAGATGGTTTTTAACAACTCATTCAACACGTATTTTATTGAGTTTCAGCTATTTGAAGACACTGAACATGCCCAATAGTATTTGTTGAACAAAAATATATAAAACATGGACAACTTATTGATTATAGTCTTCATTACCTTTTATAGTTTGCATTAGACTAACAATTTCATAAATTTTTGTTTTTAGTTTTTTTCTTTTAAACAATGAAACATAAATTTTAAACGAAACAAAAATACATTCAACAACCTAACATTTCACTAATGAATTTATTTTGTTCAGAAGTGTAGTGATTACCTGTAACAATAAATATTCCTTCCATTCTAATTTTTGATACTGGAATTTAACCTGAGTAAACCTAATTTCATGAATTTGGAGAAGTAGGTTTTCTTTTTTTTTCAGTATTTCCATTCATTAGGAAATCTCATACAAGACATTGCACATGTAAACATGATGTTTGAGGCCTTGATAATTTTCATAAAGACATTTGGTGTAGAAAGAAATTACTCTGTATGGTTACAACATCTATATTAGATAAAAGTTCAAAAGAAAATATTTCTTCAGTTTCTTCATAATTCTTGCATTTGCATTCATTGTTTCAAGGGCACTTTTAAGAAAACTAGAAATATTAAAGTAGCCCTCCCAAAATGAGATAATTTCTTTCGTACAAAATCTTTATCATCATTATTTCTTTTATTGAGAAACAGCAAAATCAAGTGCTACAATAATTTTTTGTTTAAAAAGATTATCCAATTTAATAACTGCATTTATTTTGCTAGAAGAATTCTTCAAGGTTTAAAAAGGTGAAAATAGATGAAGGGCAATACTGTTTATGACAGTTTTTTTATGAAAGAGAAATATGTTGCAGTTATGAGCTTTTTAATTAATAAATAAGCTAAATAATAGGATTATTGTTGTAAGCCTCTACCTTAAGAAGAAGGTTAATTCTTTCAGGTTTTTACTCTCTGAAAATGACTTCATGAGAAGTCATATTTATCAATGAAATTGGCAAAAGTAAAGAAATATCTATTATTTGGTCAACCTCTTGGAAAAGGGCATTCTCTTACTGCTATAAGAAGTAGAAAATAATAGAATTATACAAAATTGTCTTTTGCCAATCATATTTAAAAATATTTCATACTTTGACTTAAATATTGAAATTCTTGGAATTTATAAGACAATTCAGATGTATGTAAAGATATATCCACAAGAGTACTCACTGTAGCTTTATTTTTAATAGAATAAATGGAAATAACCTCCAAGTTATTTAAGTAAATGACAGTACACCCATATAATGACATAATATTTAGCTACTAAAATTGTGTTGCAGAATACATTGCTAGAGTTGAGGAAATGCTAAAAAAAAAAGTATAAAATAACTTAAATATACATATGTTTTTACCTGCATAAAAATACATGACTCACATTAATTTTTAGCAGTGGTAATCTTTTTGCTTTGTGCTTTTTTTGTGTTTGCCAACATTTCTCTCCTGGCTATTTAATGAGATTGAAGTTCCACAGTATTTATTCAAGGAAGAAGTATCAAGGACAGTAGGAAATACTAAACGTACTGTAAAATAAAAAACAACTAAAGAACTCCTATCGACCTTTGGAGTCTAGATAATTCTCTAGGGAGTGAAGTTGTCTTTTTTGCCTAAAGGGCCAACAATAAAACCATTTAATTTGTGTTTCATATCTCCTCTTTTCCCTGACTAATGAGCAGTGATAAAGGGATAAAAGTTAAGCTCAGAAAGACATAGAAGGCAGATAATGTAATCCTGGGGGAAAAAAAAAGCAAATTATAAGTGCAAGTGTCATTAAATTTTATAGCACTGATGAAAAGCCTGGTTTATACTTTGCAGGTTCCCAAAAATGTTTTGAAGGTAGTATCCTGTTTTCTAGCATGTGTTATAATTCTTTTTCTTAGAGAACTATAAACTGGAAATTGTTAGCCTGGTGACCTGAAATGAATTATTTTGGCCTGAGGCTTGTTGGCCTGTCAGGCAAATGGCAATGAATGGAAGAAGCGTGTGTTCCCTCTGACACTTCAGTTTCTATTTTTACCTATGCACACAAGCATTATCCTAAGAAGGGGTGTGCTGTTGTGCATTTTAAGGTCATGGAGTACTACTGCAAATTGGAATTTAGCTCCTCTGACAATAGGTTAATTGCCAACTCATACTCTTGATGAAATAAAAAGTACAGAGGACTTATATTTGAAAGATAATTGTTAAGGGTACTTATCTCACCTTAATATATTTTGATATTTTGGAACACTATTAAAATGTTACTTAACCCTTGATGGCTGCTGGTGGGAAAGGGTATGAGCTAATTACTACTTATTTAATGATATTCCTTCTGTTTCTAGTTGGAGCAAGTTAGGAGCATTTATCTTAGAGCTAGAAATTTATAGGAAACCTTAAATATGATGAGCATATGATAATATACATTATATATTCTCCCACAACATTTTATTGTGACCATTACCTATGGTAATCAGTATTTTTCAAAAATACTATTTTCAATGAATACACAGGATTCTCCTAAAGGAAATACCTCTTCCTTCTCCATCAACTAATAGATTGCTGCTGAAATAGCCATTCTTCATTACAGGACAGTAAATATAAGACTAAATAAGTTTTAAGAATAGTTTCTTGAAACTCCCCAAATGACAGTGATCACACCAGGAATTTTCAAAAATAAGGTAATTTCTTTCTTTTGTCTCTGATGAGATGTACTTTTTTTTCCTAAGCAACTGCTTATTTTTAACTTGTAGATACTATATGTCATATAAATGACTTTATTTAATTTATTTTTTTAAAACACATTTATTGTGGTACAAAATGACTCTATGTTAAATCTTGCCCACTAGAAGGCTTGGATAAAGGTGTAAGCTAACTCTAGAATCAGGAATATTTAACTACACTTACTTTTACTATAGCTCAACATCATTTACTGTGAATTAATTTTAGGTTGTCATGTGTATGCATTCTTGTGAGATACATTAAATTTGTTGCAAACATTAGCATATAAATAACAAATCAACAACTATAATAAATATTACCACAAGGAAATTACCTGATCTCTATGAATATGTTTCCTAATCTGAAAAATGTATATAATTATTTCAGTCTTTTAGGGTAGAGCCATTATGAGAATTAAATTAGGTAATTTATATGAAAGTCTATTACAGAGCCAGAAAGTGCGAAGTGTGCAAACGGTGTCTTCCATTCTTTCTGTAGATAGAGCTAGTACATAAATTCCGTTTTCATTTAGCTAGTACACTTGCTGTTAAGTAGAGCCAATCTGAAATCATACCGAGTAGATGATAGCCTATCCAGTATTACTGATATCTTGGTATTTTAAATTGGGCAACTTGATATATAAAAACCATTTAAAATGCTAATAAAATAAAAAATCTTCTGCAGTTTTCAGATGATTGTTTTGGTAACATATAGATAAATGCTATTTTCCCTTTACTATAGGAATGGGTAATCATCCTATTCCCTTAGCAATATAATTTTAAAATATACTAGACTATGCTTATTTAGGTACAATTTTATACTAAAGAGTTAGGATGTTTTACATTTTGAATATATATGGAGAACTTATGTAAGAAGGATGCAAAAGCCAGTTCAGAGTCCTCTAAGTACTATATAATATAAAATTTATTATCAATAATAAGATTACTTATAACTGAGGGATGGCTATACTTCTGAAGAACATTTGCCCCCTTACATATGCTCTTATTCATTTGCTTTCACATGATATATTAATATTTGATTTCTTTAAATGGTGCTTTGCCTTTAAAATATTAAAATTTGTAACACGTATATAGTGCAGTTGTAATTACTTAATATTGCTGTCGGAATTAGTAAGGGAAGTAGCCTGTCTCTTAATCTTAGGGATACCTCATAAGATGCTTTGATTTTTCTTGATTAAAATTAAAACAAAAGACATCCCTAATGTTCAGAAACAGGGTTTGCAATCTACATATTTTGACTAAAAAAACCTATTATAAATAAAAGATGGCTGAAATGTCTCACCCAGTAAAGAGACGATTTAGTATTAACATATCTCAAAAAAAAAAAAAACTAATTGAGCCAATAATAGTTGGACAAACTGCCCTTACGTGCTCTGTTTCCCAGTTTTGAACAATGAGAAATAAGGTGTGATTTTTTTTCTCAATAGAAGAGTGGAAACAATCTGAGTTTCTGTTACAGGATTTTTCTGGCTGTGATGGCCCTATGGCCATTCTTTTTGGATAACACCTTGATACCCTAATCTAGGCCTTCAGTTCCTTTCTGGGCAAGAACTCTGAGAGGAGATCCTTTGCCAGGAAGAGTTGTTGACAGGTGTGCTACCAAAAGCAACATGTACTCGAGGAGGAAGAATGACCAAGTCCCTAATAGCCTTCTATCCTGGAGTAAGGGATATGTAACAGGAAAGAGGTGATGGGGAGATTCATGCTATTTCTACCTTCTTTTTGTTAATACACACACACACACACACACACACACACACACACATTTGCTTTTCAAGAATAAAGAGAACCACCTTAAGTAATTTGAAAAAAAAAAATCCTAAATATTATCTAATTTAATTATTAGTCTTTGCTTTTGCCTACAGCAAAGGTCTGTTTTGTTTCTCAAGTTGACAGAGAAAAAAAGAGAGAGATATCCTTTAAGAAAAGAGAAATTTTCATTAGAAAATAAATGAGATATTATAAAAATTTATATCTATAGTAAGTAATAACTGCCATCATTTAAAACACGTATCTTTATTAAGAACGCTAAGTTTGTGCCTTAAAGCAGTATTGTAATTATGACCTTAATTTGATGAGCTCTTGAAAATAACCCGGCAATTATGCCTGATTACTGCATTTTCTCTATTAGCGTTTGTTATTTAAGTAACCATGATACACAAACACATCTTGACAATTTTTGTTTTCCTAAAATATTACTGATTTGTAATTTTAAAAAGAAACTATGACCAAAATGAAATTTCCTTAATCAACAGATTATTAGTTTATAAATTAACACCTGAAATAATTTGGGTATTTTTTCAGACCTCTGAATTGTTAGTATATTAGTAGTGGGTAAAAAAAGTTACATTATCTTTGTCAGAATTACTGATATTTAGAAAAGATGATTATATATTATTGAGCCTGTGGCAGGGTTCTATAGTTTTTGCAGACTAATAAATGTACTATTTAAATACCATTGCACAAATTATACTAAGTTGGCTTTTCTCAAACAACAAACAATCAGTAAATATTTAGTGCATGTCTTGCATGTGCACAAGGCATTGCTAGACTAGGAATATATATATGCATAAGACATGGAGTTCACTTTTAAGATATTTACATTTGAAGAAACACTAATTACACATAGGAGATGATGGGGAACAGTAAATGCTGATTTCTGATCAAACTCTTCTTGGATTTTAATGAAATAGCTGGTAACATTAAGAAAAACTAACACAAAAATTTATCTTTCCTCAAATTTTCCATACTTTAGAAATAATCAATCATGCTATTTCAGAATCTCAGTAAAACATAATGTTAACTAAGCCATACTCTTAACACAGTTCTGTGAAACTTGTAGTATGATTTTTTTTTTTTTTGAAAACAGAACATCCATCCATCCAATGCTGCTTACAGAATGAAAAAGTGAAGTAAACTTTTAGCTTATCTGTTCCGGAGGACATTAGGTAACTCTAAAATGCTGAGTGCAGGCCCTGGACTTTAGCCAAAGAGACATTCGCAAAAGATCTTATGGTCGATATTCTTAGTTTCAGATATTTTCAAGATAAATGCAATATCTGAAATATGAGAAGGAAGATACTCAGAAGTGATTAAAATATCATTCATTTTTCTGTTAGATAATTTCAGCCCCACTCACATTCCTCCTAGAGGTTTATTTATTCTGGATGCAACACCTTTGCAAAAGGGAACATCTTGTACAGTACATAAGATAGAGCTGCACATGCAAGGATGCATGGTAAATGATTTTATAATGGCTTGGTAATATCAACAACCTCTAACAATTGTATGAAATAAATCTGCTGTGTGATTTTTTAATTCCTGAAAGAAAGTAAGGGATAATGACTGTTTGCTTCGGAAATTGAAAAAGGGAACCCACCAGCGTATTTAATAAATTATTTCAAGTTTTCCTTGAAATATTTTTAAAAGGTAAGAGCAAGAAAAAAATATATCTACGAATGCATCCACCCATGTTGTCCATATGGCAGGGAGTGGTCTTAAAACCCCTGTGTATTGTCTGTCTCTAGTACCATTTAGTAGGAGATAGGGTGGTCAAAAATATCTTCAAGGACAGTTGGCCAAAGTCAAAGGGGGCAAAACCATGAAGAGGACTGTTTTACCTCTACTGGAATTTTAAACTCTCTGCTAGCCTGTGGATGTGTAAAACAAGAAAATTCCATAAGAGGGCAAAAAGGTCAAAAGGGTTTTTAATTAGCAGTTTCCAGGTGTTTTTTGTTGTTTGTTTTGTGGGATATGGATAAATTCCCTGCTTTAAGATGAAATGTTCTTTCAAATAATCCAGTTCACTTTGTTTTTATTCTCCATTTGCTAAGCCACTTTCTTAACAATTTGGCAATGTAATTTTAAAAATATTAAATATTTGTAAGTAATTTGGTATTTCAGATATCTTGATAGTGGAAAGGATGTGCTCTAAAATCAGAGGTCATCAAACTACAGCCTGGGCGCCAGAGCTGGCCCACCACCATCATACCTGTTTTTGTATGATCCATGAGCAAAGAATTGTTTTTATATTTTTTTAATGGTTGAAAAAAATTAAAAGAAGAAGAATATTTTGTTTCTCCTGAAAATTATGTGAAATTCAAATTTTTGTAACTATATCAAATATTATTGGAAGACAGCCATGCCGTTTATTTACATACTGTTTCTGCTGCATTACAAATGATATATTGGAATAGTGGCAAGAAAGACCATATGCTCTGTAAAGCCTTAAATATTTACTAAAACTTTGCTATCCGGTCGTTTGGTGGAATGTTGGCTGATCGCTGCTCTGGGTTATAGGAATGGTTATTTCCATCTCTTGGAAAAGGATTGAAAATTAATGTAGCGTCTTTAAAGTAAAAACTGCTGGAGGAACAGGTGGGGGTTATAAATAGGGTTATTCTCCTTGGCCTAAGATTGTTTTTAGTTTCCTTGTGATCTATGTAAATTAAACACAGCCTTGGGAAACTGTTTTCTTACTTCAAAAAGTGACATCTGAAAAGTTTGAACTCCAGTATTTACGGTGAAGACTTTAAAACATCAAGTTCTCTAAAATAGCAAATAAAACATCATAAACACCCTTAATATCCCTTATTTATAATTCTTTATCTAGTGAATATAAATAGAGGCTTTTGTCCCTAAAATTTGATCTCTCATCACCCCCAGTGTGGAATTAACAGTCAGGGTACACGGTGGGGGCTGGGGGAGGGAGGAACAAACAAAGCCTTGCTGTTATCAGAAGCCTGAGGCAGAAACTCTAAACTGGCAGCCTTGGGTCAAATTCAGCCTACAGATACACAGTTTGCTTTCTTCGTCTCTGTGTTGTCTTTGAAAAATTTGAAATAGTTGCCAACATTTAAAAATCGGGAGATCTCGCTTAAAAGTTGGCCTCGCGAAGTTTTCAGAAGCGCGGGCACGCCTCCCCACGTGGGCTCACGAGCTACAGCTGAGCACGCGCAGCCTGACCGTGAATAGCCCAGCCCAGCCCCGCAATTACCCACAGTCCTCCGCTTCGGCGCGCCGCTGCCGCCGGGTCGGGAGCCTTCAGGTCTGGGAGTCTCGCCCGGGGCCCCCGCAGCCGCTGGCTCGAGGAGGGAAACGGGCCGGGGCTTGTGTGAGAGCCGAAGAGAGCGTTTCTTAGGCAAACGCAGAGTAACATACTCCGGGAGAGGCCACGGGTTTTTCATGAGAAAGGAGGTGACTTTAATCCACAGGGACGTGCTTCAGTAGCTAACAGGTTGGTGGAAATATCGCTGAAGCAGGGAGAGAAGATTTCGTCTAATAACAAATATGTAATGATTATTAATGTTGTTGTTGTTACCTTATCTCTGTAAGAATTTGAGTTCCGGTCCTGCAGCCTTAAACTGACCGAAAAAGTATCCGTGACTTTAGATGGAAATGAATGGCTTTGCGTGGTGTGCCTACTACTTTAGACCAGTTAGAATGGATAAAGTTACAGAAAAGCACATTTTATGTGAGTCAGCATTTCGAAGACAGACTGGCTGATTTAGGTTATAACGAGTTCCCTGTTACTACAGGTGTTATTAAGCAAGAGGATAAATGGACTGTTGGCAGGTATTTTTGCCTAGGAATTTTAGTCATCACTTGAGTTGTCGAATTAGATGTTAAATTAGATGGCGTTTTTCTTTCTAATTTGGAGAAGCTACAATTTCATGTTCCATTATGTGATTAATCGGTTTATGATGAATATATATGCATATATTATCTACCTATTTATCTATCAAACAATCATCTTAGGTTGAACCGTAACAACACATACAGAGGAGGATCTTCGGTTCCTATGGGTATGAGAACTCCCTTGTTTTATATTTAAAGAAAATGAGTCTAGAGTCTCCTCAGATGAACTGGGTCTGGTGTCTAGAACTTGAGGCTTTTAAAATCTTAGGTTATTGTTTCTCTCTTTGTCCTCCTTTCTCCCCAACCCTCATTTTCCTCCTCCTGTTCCTCCTTGTCCTCCCCACCTCCTCCTTTTTCCTCTGTGTCATAATTAACGGCTTCTAAATAACTGAAAAATATTTTACTCAATTTGTCTATAATTTGACATTTTTTTAAACTTGGAACTAAGCTCAGTTATAATCAATCAATTACTAATTACTTTTTCTTCCAGGTGAATGACATTATCCTACTTTGAAATAAAGGCAGTGAGTACGAGAAAGTAGTACCTGTTCTCCAGATGGAATGAGAATTCTTTATTGATATAATCAAGTGCAGATGCAATACATTAAAACTATATGAAATCAAAGCAAAGATTTTGGAATATATAGAAATTAATTTAAAAAAACACTATGAATTTTAGTTGTACTTCCTATGCAGAGCCACTACAGTTGTGCCCAAAGAGAAAATTTCTTGTTTTAAAAATATCAAAAAAGAAAAACAATGAAAAATCAGTGTGTTAAATACTGAATTATACATATAAGTTTAAGAAAGATTAGAAGTAAGAATTAGAATTCAAAAGAGCAAAAATTAATAATTTAAAAATAGAACTGAAAATATTTGAGAGATTGGTCAATAATTTCATATACTTTATTAAATTTAAAGTGTCTGTTATGTTTGTACTTTTAACACTCAAATTTGTGTTACTGAACATTGGTATTATACTTTGAACTTTTATTGTAGTGGGAGAAATTAAACATAGACAGAATTCCTATCCACAAAATTCCTGTCCAGAGTCATGAGTACTTTTGCTGTCACAGAATTTTCCCACAACACCTGTATAATTAATAATTTTGTTTATTTACTCATCTTAAATTTCTCATTCTGAAACAAGTTTCTCTTTTAAGTCTGTTAGATCTAAATAGTCTTTTAGCCGAAAGACACGTTTCTGCCTATCAGTAGAAATTAGAAGGCAGGAGTCTGATTTCTCCTTCAAAAGCATTCATGGAATGATTAAGCAGTGAGCTGTACCCAAAAGTACTTGGCATATAATCACAGTATTCTTTCCTATCTGGAGTTTTATTTTTGAGAATTTACTTTCTGTCACCAGAATATCATTCATTCATAATCCTTGTTTTTAAACTATTACCATTCTTCATAGACTTGAAAAACAAAAATCCCCAAATGAACTAATTGTAAGTTTCCTCAAAAGGAGAATTCCATCAACATGGTTCTGTAACAATGGGGTATTTACCAAGACATAATTATATGATGTTAATGAGACATTTAAAGATCTAAATAAGTTATTGTTTGTATTACAATTGTTACCAAGATTTTTTACATGTTCGCTCTGTTTTATCTATTACAAATACGCTACTTGTGGTTGCATACTTTTTATGTACTTAACACTGTGCCCAGTGATTTATATTCAGTATCCTATTTAATCTTCAGAACAATTTGATGATACCCATTTTATAGATGAGTAAACTGAGAGAGTGGTTAAGCTCCTTGCTATATACCACTCACTAAGGGGCAGAACCAGACTTCAAACCTACAACTTCTGATTTGTAATCATTATACTTAACCACCACCCTTTACCTCCTCATAGAGCATTTCCAAAACAGTTTAAAGTGTTTTTCCCCTAACTTGACATCTTTCTCCTAAAAAACAATATTTAATTCATATTATCTTTGTTTTATCTCTCTTTTCTAAAGACATAACATCATCCCGTTTGTATCATCTTATCACTTGAGTGATTTTTAATCTTACCCTCTTCTTGAGTCCAAAGAGAAAGATTTGGTTTCTTTGACCCTTCTATAAATCCAGAACATCTTTTATCTTTTGTTGTGTTGCTTCATACACAAAACCCTTGACAACACCCAGCACCCCCTTTATCCATGCGTGGTTTGCCAACATATGTTTATGAGGCAGTAAAAGCATTTTTTAGGAAGTGCCAGTGACCTATAATTAGACTTCTCTTTCTTCCCTAGAGTATTTGCCTTTTATGACCTTGATTTTCATCTGAAGGCGTTTTTAGTATTTGTAACTTTAGTGTGTTCTTAAATCTGTCCATTTTAAGAAAAGTATGTTCAAAATGCATTTGGTCTCTCTGAATCTTCTCTTTGTATTCCTTTTTTTTCCTGGCAGCGGAAGTGTGCTGTGATCATTCTTTTCCTTCATTTTTGTTTCATTTTTTTCAAATAATTACATATTTTCTACTCTGTCCTTTGTCCTTTCCTTGGAGTTTCTTTCATTCCTCATTTACTTTTGTGCTCCTTCTTTCTTACTTGTCCCGGGCCTTCCCTTGTTCTGTAACAGTCTTCCAATGTCCCTTGTTTTTCTTTTTCTAGGTAGGTGACCTAACGTCCCATTTTTCTCTCTTTCTCTCTCTGTCCCCTTGCTCATTTTCTTTGGCTTATGCATATCTGCTCTGCTTTCTTTTCCCTTTGCTTTGCATGTTGCATCTTGGTCAGCATTTTTCTTTCCTACCACTGTTAACAATGTCTATCCTTGTGGGTGAGTCAAGAAAAATAAGGGAAGAAAAATAGGAAGAAAGCTTCATCTCATACTTCAATTTAAAAAAAAAGGAAAGCTTCATTTCAACAACTCCATTTTTCTTAGTTCTTGTATCCTTCTATGTTTTTAATGATTGTGTCTAATTATTTCAGATAATAGTTTTGAATTCATATTCGTAAGATGAGAAATTACCTAGGAAATTGAGTCGAGCACACACACGTTTGTGCTCTAGGGAAAATAAAAAGAAATTACAAATGTACTCCTTGAAGAAAGTCTTTCCCTTTTTCTATTAGGAGGATACTGGGGACAAAACTTTTTTTTAAATGTTGAAATGATAATCTTTGTTCTTTGCTTTCTGCATCTTCTAGGATTATGCCTAAGATTCTAGTGCATTCTAGGGAAGACCTTGTCTGCTACCAGCTCAGATTCTGTCCCAGCAAAGTCTACTGGGATTTTGTTATTTTCAACATTGTTCAAGAATAAATGGGCTATAAATCGAGGCTGGCAGACATTTATATCATTGCCATTCTCATTCTGAAAGTAGGTGGAAGAGGACTGGTTGTCCTTCCCCAATTTGAAGCTTTTTCAAGCTGGTTTAAATGCTGTGAAGGGATGAAGCCCAGGCTCTCATTTGTTGTTGTCACTGCCATCAGCAGCCTTGGCTGCATGGACTCCAGGTATCTTACTAATACTTGTATCTCATGCTTCTACTCTGTTCCCTCTACACCTAGCACATGTGCTAAAAATAGAGTTGGTGCTCTCGTAATAAATAATTTAAAAAAGCCCCAAGTCCAATGTAAGTCCCAAAGTGGAAATAGCATCTTTTTTGGAAGAATGGTAGGAATAGATGGACAGAATGCCCTTTGCTCATTCAGTGCTTGAGAGGAAGACAAAATAACATTCTTCACAATAACAGCAATACTAACAATGATAAAAACAGGCATCTATTAAATGTCTACTTAACTGATATCTTTAAAGGATTCATCAGTAATATTAGCTGTAACAGTAATAATGATAAAAATTATGTGTTGAATATCTGCTATTAAAAAGCAGGTTTTGTGCTCAGCTCTTTATATGCATTTCTTTCTTAATCTTTATAAAAATCCTAGGGGGTTTTCATGACAAAACTGACTATAGCTTAGTAACTTGCCTAAGGTCACGTAACTGGTATATTTGAGATAACTTAGGCAGGCATAGATATGAAATTTTAGGGACTAAATTTCTCAATTCTTCAGTATTATTCATCACCTGCTATTGAATATTTTATGTCAAACATGACAAGATGTCTTTCTTCCCTTGCAAAAACTGTAGGATATTAATAATCCCAATTTTGTCAGACATTTTAATAACTGAATAAAACAAAATTTTGGAATTATCTGAGAAAGAAAAAAATGACAGCCAGTCATGAACATATTGTACAGATTCTTCCTCATCTTCCCCCCACTCCCCAATCTCCTTAATTAACACAGGCACACAAATCAAGCAGAAGAGACTGCTTCTCCCAGTTGTTTGAAATTTAATACATGACCCTTTAGATGAAAAATTTGTGTTCTAGGACTTTAGATGCTTTAAATTCTATTATTTGGTTACATTTTAACTTACCATAATGTATCATCTAAGAAAGTAATAGCTACACTCTTGCTAGCGGGCAATAACAAGTTAGGAATTATACAGAAGCCATGTAGCCCTGTAGAGGAGGAAGAAAGCAAACAAATCAGGAAAGCATAATCAATTTTCTGTACCACAAAAGGCTAGTGTCATTCTAATAAATAAGGATTCCTTTCTATTACTTAGCATGCTGTAAGTACTGTGATTCACTCGGTCTGCTTTTGTTGTTCATTCTAAAGTGGATTGCCATTAGAACTTGGGCAAAATAGTAAGTTTTAAGTTGATTTTCATTAAAGTAATTAAACTTCATCACTTCTTGTTAATGCAACAAGCCGAGCGATAAATAGGGAGAAAAGGCCACAAACGTAAACTTTTCAATTCAAAATAACGTAACATTAGCATCTTCTGTACCAAGGAATATGCAGATACAATGCATGAGATTAATCATGTCTGACTAACAAAACAAGAAATTTAGGGGAAAACAGTTTTATTCTTTACTAGTTGTGGAGCTATAAGAACATTATTTAAAGTAGCAACATTTATGCTATTATCAGCTTATACTTTGGGTAGATTACGAAAAACCTCAGAAAAATGCACTCTTCAAATGCTTTAATGTAGGACAAATTACATCACTTGGAGAAGTTAAGATAATTCTAGAATTTATCACTGCTTACTCCATAAAGTAAGAGAGAGGATGCACTTTTGTGTTGAAGTATACATTATATCTGAAATACACGTTGTATCTGCTTGAGGGGTATGTTGCTTCTATAGAGAGAGGAGGAAGAACAAAATGAAAATATATCAGGATAATAGCTAATGTTCCTAAGGTGAATAGCCTCTAAGTGAGGTGATTGTTGCCAACTAGAAATTGATGTTCCCCTGGACTTTGTGGCATAGGCTCTAGTGTAGAGACAATTGTTAGTGTATGTGATTTGTTTTCAAATAATTTTGTTCTAGGTTTCTGAATTTCCAGTTAAAACTTGACATGAAGTGATTGAGATTAAATTGCTCTCATTATCAACTGATGCAAATTTCAAACTTCATGTAAAGAAGAAATACCTATAATACACAGTAATATTGAGAAATCTACCCTAAAGCTTCCTTTCTAATCTAGCCTTTCCAAAATTAACAGAAAAATATCAAGAGGCTCCTATTTAATAACTACAACACCACCACTACCAACATGTGCACTTCACAGTTTTTAAAAATGATTTTACAGTAACTAAGAGTTATCTGAAATTGCGTTCATTTCAATGAGTAGTACATATTGTCTATTGAGTAAATGAAATGGAAAGACTTGAAAGGCACACATAGACTTGTGCTCTACATATAGAGAAATGTTAGACACATACTCTGTCAATTACTAGTAATAGTGATGATGGTAAGTACACTGTGTTTGTAAATGATTGCTTGAAACACATGACATTTATGCAACTTTTTGTGATTCACTCACTTAAAGATACTAATTATTCTTCCAAGGAGCTACCATTGTCCAAATTTGTTTAACTGATTTAACTTTAGGTATCTTCTCCATAAATTGCTTTTAACTCACTTAAATGGAACAACATCTCACAGTTTCTAAAATATGTTACTTCTTTTGGGGAGCCTAGAGAAAAAATCTAGGGTGGGGAAAGTCTTACCTAATTTCAGAGAAAGAAAAATAGAATATCTTGTACTTAAAAAAATGACCTTTTTTGAGCAGTTTTAGGTTCACAGCAAAATCGTGTAGAAGGTAGAGAGAGTTCCCACATACCCTCCCACGCCCGCACCTGCATAGCCTCCCCCATTATCAACGTCCCCATCCTAGTGGTACACTTGCTACAAGTGATGAATTACATTGACACATTATAATTGCCCTAAAAAACCCCATAGATTACATTGGGGTTCACTCTTGGTATTGTGCATTCTATGAATTTGGACGAATTATAATGATGAGTGTCCACCATTATAGTAGTATCACACACAGTATTTTCACTGCCCTAAAAACCCTCTGTGCTTTCCCAGTTCATCCTCCCTCCCCACAGTCCCTGGCAACCTTTGATCTTTACCATCTTCATCGTTTTGTCTTTTTCAGCATGTAATATAGGAATCATACAGCATGTAGCTTTTTCACAATGGCTTCTTTCACTTAGTAATATGCATTTAAGTTTCTTCCATGTCATTTCATGGCTTGATAGCTCATTCCTTTTCAGTGCTTAGTACTCTATTCCATTGCCTGGCTGCTTCACAGTTTATTTATTCACTCACCTGCTAAAGAACATCTCTCTTGCTTCCAGCTTTTGGCAATAATGAATAAAGCTGCTGTAAACATCTGTGTGTATATAAATTTTCTACTTTGTTGAGCAAATACCAAATAGTATGATTGCTGGATTGTATGGTAAGAGTATATTCAGTTTTATAAGAAAATGCCAAACTGCCTTCTAAAGTAGCTGTACCATTTTTCTTTCCCACCAGCAATGAATGAGAATTCTTGTTCTGCTACACCTCTGTCAGCGTTTGCTGTTGCCAGTGTTCTGGATTTTGGCTGTTCTAACCGGTATGTAATGATATCTCGTTGTTTGAATTTGCATTTCCCTGATGACACATGATGTGGAGCATCTTTTCATACATTCATTTGCTGTCATGTATCTTCTTTGATCAGATGTCTGTGATGGTTTTTGGCCCATGTTTGAATCAGGTTGTTTGCTTTCTTATTGTTGGGTTTTAAAAGTTCTTTGTATATTTTGGGTAAGAGTCCTTCATCAGATGTGTCTTTGGCAAATATTTTCTCCCAGTCTATTGCTTGTCTTTTCATTCTCTTGTCAGTGGCTTTTGCAGAGAGATGGGATATTTTGCTTTTAATCATTAAGTCCCCAAAAGGCATAGTTTCTCTAATCTTTTCATGGCTAAGCTTGAGTTCACTTTTCATTTCTTTTTACTGGCTCGAGTTTGTTTTGGAAAAAATAGAATGTTCTGTTTCACTTCATGCTAGTGAGGAGAGGGAGGGAGGGGAAAGGGAGTGGGAGGGAAAAGGAGGGAGAGGAGGAGAGAGAGAGAAGAGACTAATTTAAGAAAAAGACCAGAAAACACATCAAAATATTAATAGTAATTCTAAATTCAGTTATGGGTAATTTAAAGTTTTCTTTTTTCTTTTTCTTTTTTGTATTTTTCTAAATTTCTACATAAATGTTACAGAGAGAAATTACTAAATCAAAGCATTCTTGGAAAACTTAGACAGCTTAAAACATCTTTTATCTAACACTTAGGGAGATAAAGTTTTTATATATCAGTACTATCCAGTAGAAATATAATACAAACAAACATGTAATTTTTAACTTTCCAGCAGCCACATTAAAAAAGGTAATAAGAAACAGATAAAATCAGTTTTTAAAAACTATAACTTACTTAACTGAATATGCTAAAATACTATTTTAATATTTAATATGTAAGCAATATAAATTTATTAATAAGATATTTTTCATCTCTTGTTTTTTGGTACATAGCAATTTATTATCTTAAAATCCTGATGAATCCAGATTTTAACCTGATATAGCTTGAACACCATCAGTCATGATAGAAACAGACTTTTTTATATTACCTATAATTCTTAGAAAGATGCAAAAGATTTAAAATTATTCCAGCTTAGACTTTTTATGCTGTGAATTGATTTCTTTTTCAAATTTTAAGTCCTTTGAGACAAAACCATCTCAAAAATATTTATCAGAAAGGATGTCATATTGTGTAACTCAACTAAAGCTACAGGAAAGTGTTCACAATTAAAAAAATTTTGAACCAGCTGATTTTTCTATCATGATTAACTGCTGACTTCTTTGAGGACATTTCACTTTTGTAATTACCTCTTTAGTCATAATTTCCTTAAAAAATTTTTATAACTAAAATAATTTCTTTTTACCATCTTACCATCTAAGATTGATTTCTTTGTTTTTGAAAAATCCTTCATTTGATATATTGCCAAAGTTGTAAGCTCAAATCTTGTTTAAAAACATTCAAAAACTTTTTACATTTAATTCTGATTTCAAACACTAATTTAATTGGTTCTGTGACTTTTGAGAAAAATCTTACCAAATTACTTATGTTTTTTGCTGAAAAAAGTTATCTTAATATTTTCTAAATTATTACATTTATTTTTTATACAACTTTCTTCCTTTTATTCTGACAGTAAATTATAGTTGTCACTCATTATGAACTTGCAACATATTTTCTTCTAGTCTTTTTATTATTCCTACTGTTGTACCAGCTTCTAAATCTTCACTTAATTATGCAACAATAATAAACCTATATTTTAAGTTTAAAGATAGGTTCATAGTTATTTTTAAACTATAAACATAATTATATTCAAGTTACAATTAAAATGAATACTTCAACTTAATTATCAACTCAGTTTACATAATACACTTTAACTTCAGGTGACTGTAGGCAAAATTCAGATAAACACATTATAATATTACAGTGCTGCATAGAAAACTACTGTTTAAATTGAATCAATCCATTGACATCAACTAGAACAGTGATGTGTTTATGTGTAGTATGGGAAACAGTGTACTTTCCCAGTGTGTGAACTATAATACCGCCCTATTCTATATAAAGAGTAAAGTGAGATGTAGTCCTACAAAGACAGTTTTCAGTTTTAAAATTTAAACTATATTGAGATAGAAAATTAAAAGTTCATTTTCTCAGTTATACCACTTACCTTTCAGCTGTTCAAGAGTTACATGTGGCTAGAAGCACATTGTATAGACAAGAGCATTTTTTTTTTAGAAAATTGAAGTTTATTCATTTGAATATTGAGTTAAAGATTTTTAGATTGAAATATATAAGTATGTTGCACAGTACCTGCTCTTAAGTCTTTTTGGTGATTTAGATCATTAATCTTTGAACTGTGTATATAAATCATGGTACTGTGCATATATTTGGGCATGCAGTGGTTTCCTATCCCTTTGACAGAGTATGTTTACTGTGTATACTCATTGTCTCCCCAAACTACAAGAGTTCATCTGCTCTTAGTATAATTTTCCCGTCTGTGAAATGGGGATAACAATACTATTAACTATCTCATAGTTAAATGATATACTGAATATAAGCCAGTTAGAACAATACCTGACACAGAAAATAGCCAATGAATATGAGTATTTTTAAATTATAGTAAATCAATGATACTTCAATAAAAATAAACTTGGAAAAAATTACAGTATTCATTATTACTATTGAATGTTTTTCTTCACACTCAAAGGCAACACACCCAAAGGCAACAGTCAAAATGCCTCTTGTTTCTAGTTCAATTACTTCTAATTACTTTCTTTTCTGTTTCTCTTTTTCAAATCAGTTCTAATTGTGCTTTGAATAAAATTATCTAATTCTGAGCAAAGAACTAAAGATTAGTTTCATAATCAACTTGTGGTTTAGAAAATATTTGACTTGGTACTCAGTTTTAAATATGTTTTCAGATGTCTCAGATTACTTGCTAAGTGCTTTTAGATAGATAAAACGTAGTTGTTTTCTGATACTCAAGCATAGTTAATAAATGATTTGTTTCCTATACAGGAATATTCACTAGTTTATCATATAGAAATACAAACTTGAAAACAACTGAAATGTCCAAAAGATAAGAAATTGGTAAATGAATACTAACGCACAGTGTTCAAAAATTGGCATACT
The DNA here is from genome assembly GCF_009834535.1 of Camelus ferus. Classification (NCBI taxonomy): domain Eukaryota; kingdom Metazoa; phylum Chordata; class Mammalia; order Artiodactyla; family Camelidae; genus Camelus; species Camelus ferus. Next base: position 66,930,573 of record NC_045702.1, read on the forward strand.
AAGAGGGCCTTGGTATGTTTATAGATTTATATTTGTTGATAGAGGAAGGTGTGCCTGATGTATTTAATGAATGGTACAGATTAAAAATAATATATACAGTATGATCTAATCTGTAATACAGACAGATGTGTAGAAAAATCTGAAAGGCTATATACCAAAGTGTCAACAGAGTTATTTGTGCATGGAGGGATTAAAGCTGATTTTTCTTATTTCTAATTTTTATACAATGGCCATATATTGCTTGTGTAATGAAATTATATATTAGTAAAGGGGGCATTTACAAAAACTTCTGGAAAACTATTTTTCCTTGCCTTCTACAGTTTTCTTTAGAACTAGGTTTTCTAAAATGATTTAGGACTACTTTCAGATAAATTGCAGGAGAAAAATTTCTAATGGGACTTTAAAAATGCTGAGTCAGTAATTTGTGGATGATTGGGCAGTTGAGATTTGAAACAGAGGTGATTTTTAAAATGTGAAAATTTGCTATCACTTGGTGTCTTTCACTGTATTCTGACTTTTAGCCACATAAACAATTTTGGTGTTTCTGGATACATTTACTCTTGCAGTAAGTTAATGGATAACAGATACAGTTTGAGAAAACTCCTGAGAGCTTGAAAACTCAGAGAAATACTTTAAAATATTATTTAAAAAATTCTAGTTTAAATATGAGAGTAACTGATCATGTAGTATCATTTCAGTGGTCCTGAGAAATTTCTCTGCCCCTCAAACTCTTTTGTGATTTCTTAAATCCTTCAGCAGAGGACGAAGCATTTTATCATACCTTGATTTAAAGCCTAGTAGTTTCAGTCTAAATTAAACTAAGAGGCAAATGACTGACAGTAGACCCTTTTCTGGTTTTAACTATTAGGGATACAGGAAGCTGAGAGTATGAAGGTCCATCAGCGTTAGACTCCAACATAGAAACGGGGTATGTGGGAAGATGGGAGGATGCCGATGCAAAACTCTCCCTAGTTCACATGTTTTCCTGGGTCCTCTCCAACGTCTCTTCGAGCTTGGCACAAACGGAGAAGTTTGGGGAAAAAGTTTACACTATATTCTTTCATAAACCACCTGTTTCAGTATGAAGTTTAGCAAACCACCAAACTACCAACTTTCCTGCCAACAACACAGAACATGCTTGGTGGGTCAGTGTGGTTGAGCATGGTGACCATGGAAAGAGCTGCTATACACGTTCAGGCCCTTTTCCATGTAGGCAGTTCTTGTTGAATCAGTTTCTCTGGAGTCCTGGCTATGTGTGATTTTTGTAAAATTAAAGAACACATTTGAGGTAGGATGATAAGGTACCATCCTGAGGTTACAGGATTGGAGTGCAGGAGGATGCTGGACTGATTGCTCACTTGGTAAACGGAACACAGTCAGCCTCCTGTGTAAGGCTCCACATGTGGCTTTTAAGTATGTAGCAAGTTGACAAATGCATGATCGGTTGTAGGTCATTAGAACTGAGAAATACTCACTAGGAACATTACCTTAATACTTGTTGCATGCTTTTGGCCAGGTTTATCCACAAGAGGCACGAACATTATAGGAGATACCTTTTGATTTTTCCTGTCTGTCACCCTTTACTCTGTCATTGGTAACAGCACCCCATCTTTCTTTTAGAAATGTCTCCACCTCCATCTCATGGGTCATGATGGAATTGTCAGTGAGGTGTACTGATTTCCTATGCCCCTCAACCCCTGGTCCCACTGACCTGAGAACCCGTGTGACATCCAAGCTAGGCCAATTTGACTGCTGGGATTTTGAGTCTAGTGTAAATAGCTCAGCAATGGAACGAACTTGGAATTGAGTCATTCTGACGGCAGATCTTCAAAGATACTTCCTTTGACATTTGATATTTTCCTTTGATAGCCTTCCTAAAAGCTACTTTTAAGTGAGGCCTCTAGAGAGATCCTGGTTCCTGTTCTCCTGAAGGCCTAGTTGTTCAGGTAGTTTTTGGATTCTGTAGGCTACACACTGATAGCTCATAACTCTAGTAAATTAAAACAATTGAGTTAGCCAGAATTGTTTTCTAATTTAAATCTGACTGCTGAATTGTTACGTAAGTGGATCACTGGTATCATCTCACCTGTGGTCAGAGGGAGCCTGGGCCTCTGGCTGGAATCGTGTGTGTCTGGTTTCAGGTTAGGCCAAGTGAGAGAGTGAATGAATTTTACCAAAGGCAGCAGTGCATGGTTTTGAGGCTTAGATATGAGACAACTTTCCATGAAAGAGGCCTGGATCCAAAACCAGGCCAATCCTCCAGTGGAGTCATTAATCGAAAGAGCAGTGCAGGATGGGAAAAAGTGCAAAGTGGAAACATGAAACATTAGTTAGAAGGCAGGAAAAGGGAGGCATATCTTTCCTGAAGAAACTGAGTCTTGGAATCTAGCCAAAGATATATTTTATAGTTGACCTATGACCTCTCCCTGGCCAAGAGAATTGCTGTATTGGCTGGTACCGATCCTGCTCAGACAATATCCTTCACCTGAGTCACGTTGTACCAATGAATTTCTCCCCAATTTTGTGCTCTTGCTCTTGCCTTCCCCTTTTACCTCTGTTCCTTTGGTTGGGCTGTTTTTCTGTGTGAATTTCATTTTTCAGTTTGCCCAATGACATACTCATCCTTTGAGATCAGCCTCCTCTGTGAAACCTTTTTGGATTCAGCAATCAGATATTAGCATTCATTTATTCTTTACATGGCAAAATCACTCCTGATCATCGTTTTATGGTAAGAATTAGCTGACGTGGAGGTGGTGGTGGTGAGAGTACCCTAAGCAAATGAAACAAAGCTTGTGCAAAAAGCAGGAGCTGAGAGAGTTCCTGGCATATTTAGAAACCTGAATATATGTATTTATCACTTATTATTGGAACTTAGCTAGTGAAGGGGTGGGGTGAGGTTGCTGAGCAGAAGAGAATAGAAAGATTGACAAAACAGATGACAGATAGTGCTTTGTAAATACCTGTTGCATGGAGAATGGGTTATAGATGATCTTATTTAGATGTGTTACATGATTTGACCTAGTCATATAGCATGATGAGTCAGTATTCGAAATTAGTGGGCATTTTACCTCAAAGCCCAAACCTTTTATCTCTATTCTAGTCTGCATCTTAAAATAATTCTTTCACTGGAATGTGGAACATTCAACCTAGGTTACAGCCTGCTCAAACAAAATCAGCTCAAGGTGCAGGAGAGGGAGAGAGATGTGATTTTGCAGGACAAAAGTTGCACCTAGAGAAAGAGAACTCCTTAAAAATACTATTTGATGAAACTGTAGGTAAATGAGAATTTTGACCAATGGCAGTCAGAGAGACCAAGGATAACCTGTCATTTGTGTTAAAATTCCAAATGTAAGGAGGTGACTATTCAAAGAGAAAGGTGTATAGTATTGAATGATGAGGAAACCAAAAAGATCAGCAGACCAGGCAGGATCAGGACATAAACAGTTCCTTATAAATAGAACTGACTCTGAAGGTTCTCGTAAGCAAATGTTCATCTAGCAAACCTGTAACTCAGTCAGCTCAGCTCTTGGAAAGGTTTGGAAATTTGCGTAGGTAGGATGATTTACTACTAAAAGAAGGTTAGGACTTAAAATCTGAACTATAGATGTGTTTTTTGAGAAGTCAGTTGAACCGTACTTATGTTAATTGTTTAGTATAATGTGTATGTTTGTAATGTATGATTCTCAAACTTCTCTGCAGGTTGTAATTTCTTTTTTTTAATTGAAGTACTGTCAGTTACAGTGTGTCAGTTTCTGGTGTAAAGCACAGTGTCCCAGTCATGCTTTGTAATTTTGGATTGTTAATCTCTTAAAATACAGAGTTTAATTACCTCTCAGGAAATGTAAGTAATTATATCTAACTTAGATGAAACTCAGTTGAGAGATGCTTTCAAAATGTGTGTAAAATATTTGTACACTCTTTCTATGCAATGTTAGTTCCTTTTCCTCTGACTTGGAATGATCAGGAAAGATAAGGAATGACAGCAGTATTTCCCAAATTTGGCTAGTCATCAGATTCATGTGAATGAATCCTTGAGTGAAACTTGAGGTCCACCCCAGCCTAAATGGAACAGGATCTGCATGGCCTGTCTTGGAAATTTGCATTTTTAGTACACACCCAGCCCTAGGTGTTTCTGATGAGCCTGGCTCTCCCAAACGTATATATCCTCTCTTTGGCATCAAGAGAACTATGCCAAAAGTAAAGGAGAGTGAGAACAGAGCAGTTCTGATTTACACTGTACCTCTGTCCTTCATACAATCCAGCAGGTTCTTTCTTTTACAAATTAATTTATCCTTTACCTGTGATCTGACAGTTTATTTTTATAATTAACACAAAGTGAGCAGGTCATCTCTGAAATTAACATTTTGGGTCTAGATTTCTTATTATGAGTTTTGTGCTACTGAAATCCTTGATTTCCAAATATGCTTCCTAGGGGAGAGGGGAATTGGCCAACTGGCTTTGAGGCATAAGCATTACATGGGAAGGTTCTTTGGAATAAGATCGATAGCTAACTAAATGAACTTGGTGAGCCTCTTACTATCCAGAGAACATTTTGCATCTTTCCAGAGTTCCATGTATATTTGGTAATAATTTAAAGATAAGGAGTGGTTGATTTTGTGGTTCGGGGAGTGGCCAGTCGTAGAAGTATGATTTAGGGCGTTTGGGCAAGTGCTTCCCTTCTAGTTCAAATGTGATTGGTATCTAGGAGCTAAAGCCTAAGCCATTGATCGGTTTCAAAATGCAAATAAATCTTTTTCAGATATTTGTGCTTCTGTGAAAATAAAGAATACCCAGAGTTTCAGTATATACAATACCTGTGTAAGTGTGAGGGGGAGGAGGAGGAGGGAGGGAGAAGAGGGACGGGGGAGGGTGGAGGAGGAGGATGGGGAGAGAGGAGGTGAGCTGTCATTGAAGAACAAGACATAGAGCAGGGAGGCTGGGACTCATAATTCCTTGATCCTTTTGCTGTATTTCCTCTTGACTATGCTTAAGCATGAAGGTTAAGACATGGCACACAGTTCCAGGGGCTTGTTTCTGCCCTCTCAAAAATTATAGTTTCCAACCTGCCTTTTCTACTCTCCAGTCAATGGTTACTAAACTTTGTGTTGCAGGAACTATAAAGAACAGTCATTCAGTCAAGGACTATTTATTTAGTGCCCTCCAGGGTGCCTAGAGCTGAACCAGAGAAAATTAATAGCATTAAAGCCTCAAGCTTTGATGCTGGTTCTGAAATACGGAGCTGCTTGACACATGTTTCCAAAGGGACATTTTATACCTCTTTTTAATGTGTATGAAGAGAAGAAAAATATTTGACCTGCTTATTAACACATCTTTAGTGTGTAATGTACTTTTATGAAGTCAGATTTATTAAGGTATAATTTACATATTATACAACTCACCCTCAAGTGTACAGTTTGATGAATTTGATAAATGTATATACTCAGTCACCATCATTACAAACAAGATGCAGGGCAATTTCGTTCCCCCTAAATATTCTTGCCCTGTGTCATTAACCCGTCCTCCTACAACTAGTGCTTGGCAACCACTGATCTGAATGAAGTTACGTATAGTTTTTCTATAATATCATATAAATGAATTATATGTTATGTAGCTTTATGAGGCCAGTTTCTTTGAATTAGAGTAGTGTATTTGTGATTAACCCATGTTACTGGGTGAATAAGAATTTCATTTCTTAACATTGCTGAATAATACTTCATTGTATGGCTATACCAGTTTATCTCTCACCATTAGGAAACTTAAGGTTATTTCCAATTTTAGGGTATCACGAGTAAAGCCATTTTAGACATTTCAGCTTTAAAATGTTTTTGCATGCTATACATTTCCATGTTTTTACTTTTAACCTGTTTATTTCTTAATATTTAAAGTTTCTTGTAGGCAGCTTAGAGGTGGATCTACTTTTTAAGTCTCACATAATAATCTGTTTCTTTTAACTGGCATTTCTAGACCATTTGCTTTTAATATAATATATTTGCTTTTAAATGAGCCATCTTGCTAGTTGCTTTCTATGTATTTCTGTACTTTTTATAATTTTCTTCTTTTCTGCCTTGCTTGTATTACATATTTTCTGTGATTGCATTTTCCTCGCTATTGCTATACTGGTTTTACCTCTTTTTAATTTTGGAGTCCTTTACAATATATATCTTTAACTTATAATCTACCTTCAAAATACATCATTCATCTACAGTGTAAGAACTCTGTAACAGTGTATTCCCATTTTCTCCATTTTAGCATTTGTGCTATTTCTATCATACATTATAATCATACAGTATACTCAAAGTTAATGTAGTGTGTATTTATTGGCAGTGAATTATTTCTGCTTTTATTTGCTTGAAAAAATGTGTTGTCATTTTTCATCTCTCCACCAGTTAGTCTAATTATTTTTCATGTATTAAGAAGTGATAATTGAGCATTTGCTGTGTACTGGGCCATATGATTTTATTTTTTTAAAGCTTTAAACTTAATATTATGTATTTATTTGTTATTAAAGGAACAATTCTTTAAATTCTATAGTACTTCACAATTTTCAAAAGTTTAGCACACATGATTTTATATAATCCTGTAATAACCTGTTTTTACCCCCTTTCTCTATATTGTCCCTCCCCTATTCCCTCTCCCCACTGGTAACCACTAGTTTGTTCCCTGTATCTATGAATCTGCTTCTTTTTTGTTTTATGCACTAGTTTGTTGTATTTTTTAGATTCCACATAACAGTGATATCATACAGTATTTGTCTTTCTCCATCTGACTCATTTTGCTTAGCATAATACCCTCCAAGTCCATCCATGTTGCTGCAAATGGAAATTTTTCATTCTTATGGCTGAGTAGTATTCCATTCACCACATCTTTATCCATTCATTTGTTGGTGGACACTTAGTCTGCTTTTATATGTTCACAATTGTAAATAATGCTGCTGTGAACATTGGGTACATGTATATCTTAAATTAGTGTTTTTGTTTTATATATATATATAGTAATATATGTATATAAATCATATATAATCATGTATATACCTGTATACACACTAATAAGACAAGGAGCTTGGGGCTTAGGGATACATATAAGCAGGGAAACAATTGCAGTGATAAGTTCTGTGATGAGGATAAATACTCAGTTTTACTTGAATACAGAGGAAATATGCTTAACCCAGTCCTGTTATGGAAGACTTTTTTTTTTTAAAGCAACATTTTAGTTGAAACTTAAAGGCTAAATCAAAAATGCAGTGAAGAGAGCAAATAGTGAATAGTGAGCTGTACTAATGCTTTCATAGAATTAGTAAAAATAAAAAAGTAGTATATGCTGTTTTCCAGGGGGCCAGGGTTAGAATTTCTTAATGAAATCTAAGGTTTTTAAGCTAACTTTTTTTTTGTCATTTTACTGTACATTATAGTAGAATTATAACATGTACTGATGTATTTTACTTTCTGCAAACCAGATATTTACTTTCCAAAATGAGCATTGAGTGTTTAAATGGATTGGGCCTTTGAAATAATTTGTCAACCATGGTGTTTCTGTGAAGCCATCAAGAACATATTCATCACATAGATTACGTGGTTCTTTTAAAAAATGCTCTTTAGAACAAATGTCAGGTCGTGCAGCACTGCTTTGCTTTACTGTTTATCTTCAGTGAGGAAACTAAGGTTGCGTTCTCTTTTCACTAGCTGTCATCTCCAAGATTAACAATCATTAAATCTTCAGGTTTCCAACTAAAACACTTCATAAATTGATAAACAGTGTCACAAATTTATCTTAAGTTTGAACTAGCAATAACTATTTTCATTCAGGGGTGTAGGGAGTGATGGGAGCAAAAGGCTCTTCTCCAGTACCAGGCTCTTCTCGCCCCAAGATACTAGATTTTTAAAGTTCTAATTTAGAGTAACAGCAAGCAGTAATAAAAGATGCAAACAGCCAGGTGCCAGATAGTTCTCCTTTGCTCCTCTTCCCTTGAGCAACGTTTCCTTGGCAACTGTCAGATATTAGATTAACTTCATGATCCAGTGGCATAGTTTTAGTGGCATCTTTGCTTTTTCTTCCATTGTGAGCACCTTGATGAGTGTAAACGTTAGCTTCCAGTATTTAGAAACCAGAGTTCAACATTCTTTAATAACATCACAGAATAATGAAGAGGATAGTCAAATTGTTGCTTAAAATATTGAGGACAGGTAGAGTTTGGTTCAAGTGTGGTGAGATGGTGCTGATAAATTTATAATCTGGATAAAGCCTTTGGAGAGTAGAAAAGACTCTGAGGCTTATCTCAGCCTCACTGGTACTAGTTTACCAGAGATGAGGCTTGGGGGAGAATGTGCTATAAGAGATACTTGACACATATAATATCGTCCCATACAATCCTCGTAACATCCCCAAAAGGAAACTCTCAGGAGTCAAATTTTATGAATGTGGTCATTGTAGGCTTAGGAAATCTATGTCATTTGTTCAAAAATATACTTGTGGAAGCAGAATTGGAATTTGCCCTCATATCTGACTCTAAATCCCATACTCTTATTATTAATAAGTCAATGTAATTCACTGGATGAATGTGTATTTGTTTTGTACCTACAATGTCAAGTATAGTTATGGGGACTTAGAGCAAAAATATAAGTAAGGCATGTTTCCTACCTTTGAGTAATTTATAGTCCCTTAAAGAGAACCACCAGGTAAACTGATAGTGTAAGAAAGTTTTAAGATCTATGATAGAAACATCAGCTGCCCAGAGAGTGCCCAAAGGGTAGAGTGATCAATCCTCCCTGGGAGAAGTGGGCTCAGAACAGATTAAGTGGTGGGTGTGATGTCTAAACTGAGCCCTGGGGCATGAACCTATATTCAACAATCGAAAAACCAAATGGTAAGAATGAGAAAGATTATTCCAAGCAAAATGTGCAGCTGGAGCAAAAGCACAGAGATGAGGTTTTTCCAACAAATGCCTTAGAACAGATTAACTCATTACAATGGCTTTAGTGCCCCGAGGGAACTGGACATACAGAGTTGCTTTTGATGGCTTGTAGAGCATAGCTTATCAAAAACAGAACTAGGTGATGCACCCAGTGTGGTGGTGAGGACTCTGACACTGTACATCCAAGAGAAATCTTTCATTGAACAGAATAATTTTGGGTAAAGATGAAAAATATAGAGAGTAGACTTTCTTATGAGTTTTATAGAAGACTGAATATATGTTAGCTTGATCAGAGAAAATAATAAGGGTCACTTGAAATTAGTGGACACCGTAAAGACTATTTATTAGAGTCAACTGTTAAGGGATTAACATATCACAGTAGTACAATGTACGCATAAAGTGACTTGAAATTTCTAAGTAAAATATTCACAAGGTTAAAAAGATTAAGAGGAGCAAAAATTTTTCATTAAGATTTTCAGCAGCTAAATTAGAGTTGAGAAAGAATATTGAAATGAGATTGGTCAGTTGCTTAGAGTAGTGTTTTTCAAAATTGGCTACACATTAGAATCACCTGAGGAACTTAAAAAAAAATTGTAGTATCCAAGTTACACCCTGTGCCAATTAAACTAGAGTATCTGGGAATGCTAGCCGAGCATCAGTGCTTTTAAAGATCCTCAGGCTGTTACTATGTGCAACAGCATTTGGAAACCAGTGGCCTAGACCAAGATTTACTTCATTTTATTTCCTTAGATTCATTTCATGTAGCAAAACTTTGCAATCAAGAAAGAAACAGTGAGGGAGGACATTAAAAAAAAATTTACTCATGAAGCCTGTTGTCCAAACCAGGGACTCAAATGCCTGATAGAATTTTAGAAGCATACTGGAAGTCAAGTTGCTTTTTTTTCCCCCTTACATTGTCAAGATATTTGTGTTATCTTGTCTATCATTATATACTTTAGGGTAAGACACAACTGATAACTCACTATTATGCACTGAAAGTCAGAGATGACAGTGACACATACAAAGTACTGTTCACATGGCACAATTCCCAGGACCCCTAAGCCACAAGAAAATTCATTGTGATTCCCACTTTGTCCTGTTGATTGCTTAGGACAATGACCTTACCAGTCTTTTTTATGGAAGAGGAAAGTGAGATGCAAGAAACTGAAGCAAGAATCCAGGTTTATTGATTTTCATGCCCAGATTGTGTCTGTTGTCCCTGTACTACCCGACAGACCAAGCCAAAGCTGGGTGCTCATATGATTAAAGCTGGATGCCAGAAATGCTGTTTTTAGAATAAAAAGTGACAAGTTGAAAACTTGGCTTTGAAATCAGTATTTACCCCAAAGGTATCATATTTCCTATGAAATAGCTGGAGTTTAAAGTAAGGTCTGTGAGAAGATAATGCTTAAAATATGAGCTAAGGAAGAAATATAATTATTCCTGAGGATAATTCCAAGTACATTGTCTTGGTTTGAGCTGGTGTAGCAAAGTAAAATAGATTGGGTGGTTTGTCTAACAGAGATTTATTTCTTGTAGTTCTAGGGGCTGAAAATCTAAGATCAAGGTGCCAGCGTGGTTGGGTTTTAATGAAAGTCTGAGATCAGGGTGCCAATATGGTTGGGTTCTAATGAGGGCTCTCTTCTGGGTTGCAGACTGTTGACTTCTCGTTCTATCCTCAAATGGTCAAAAGAGCAAACTAGCTCTCTGGCCTTTCTTACAAGGATATTAATCTCATTCAAGAGGGCTCCACCCTCATGACCTGATTACCTCCCAAAAGCCCCATCTTCAAATACTATCCCTTGGATTTCAAATATGAATTTGGGGGGTACATAAATACTCTGTCTATAACATATATTAATCCACAGATAAACCAAGAAGGATTTATTGCACATCTACAATGTCCTTAACATTTACTAGGCATCATGATGCAAATAAAGAGAAGATAGTTTCTTGTATAAGGAAATATTGGTGAGCTAAGACAGCACTTGCTGTAAAATGATCATGTATACAGTATGTAGTTGTTTGCTGAAGCTAATACAAGAAACTTGTTCTTGTTCTATACTAGTGTGAGAGGAGAGACACTTCTTTTTTAAACCCCCTTCAATATTATAGAAAAATATGTTGAACTCATAGTTTAGAATATATACATCGAAGAGTCTGAGGAGGAGGAGGTCATAATGAGAAAGTTTAAGAAGATTTTGCTTTGAGTAAATGGAAAGAAAGTGTATGTATGGAAGAGAGGAGAACTCAAACAAAAGACCAATAAAGTGCAAGATATGGCACACATTCAGCTTCGTCTGAGTAACTCCTTATTTTATAATGTTTAATAATAGGGAAAAAACTCTGACTGTCATAATAACTCTAATAAACCTTTACATGAGCAGATCCTCCTCCAGATTGTGATTTCCTTGTTGATACAGACTTTTTAAAAATCTTTGATTCCTCTGTGCAAGCACAGTGCCCTGCAGATAAAAAGAATTTGATAACTCTAGGACTTCCCTTAAATTAAGATAAAAGACACACAATTAACATCAAACTTAATGGTGAAAAACTGAAGGCTTTTCCTCCAAGATTTGGAACGAGATAAGGATGCCCACTCTCAACCATTCTTATTCAACAAAGCACTGGGAGTCCTAGCCAGAACAATTAGGCAAGGAAAAAAAAAAAGCATTGAAATCAGAAGTAGAACTGTCTCTGTTTGCAGGTGGCACGATCATCTATCTCTCTCTCTATATATGATACATATGTGGAAAATCCTAAACACCACCAAAAAAAGCTGTTAGAACAAATCAACAAATTCAGTAAAGTTACAGAATACAAAATCAACATGCAAAAAATCAGTAGTGTTTCTATACACAAACAATGAATTAGGACAATGAAAAGGAAATTTAGAAAATCTCATTTAAAATAGCATCAAAAAAGAGTAAAATACTTAGGAATAAACTTAATGAAGGAGATGAAAGACCTGTATGCCAGAAAATACAAAACATTGATGAAAGAAATTAAAGACACAAACAAATGGAAAGACATCCCATGTTTATGAATTGAAAGACTTAATGATTGCTAAAATGCCCATACTACCTAAAATGATCTACAGATTCAGTGCTGTCCCCATCAGAGTCCCAGTGTCATTTTTACTGAACGAGAAAAAAAAAAAAAATTCCTGAAATTCGTTTGGAAACAAAAGGCCCAGAGTAGCAAACTGATCTTGAGAAAGAACAAAGCTGGATACACTGCTTGATTTCAAAGTATATTACAAAGCTACGGTAATTAAAATAATATAGTATTTATAGTATAGTAACAAAATAGAGAGTCCAGAAGTAAATTAAAGCATGTGTGATCTATGATCTTCAGCAAGGTACTAGGAATACACAACGGTGAAAGGACAGTCTCTTCAGCACACGGTGTTGGGAAAACCTGGACATCTGCATACAGAATAATAACATTAAACCCTTATCTCACATCATACACAAAAATCAACTCAAAGTGGATTAAAGGTTTAAATGTAAGACCCAAAAATGTAAAACTATAAAAAGAAAACAAAGGGAAATAGCTTCCGGGCTTTAGTCTTGGCAATGATTTTTTTATACTTTTTTTATGATTTGTTGATCTTTTTTTTAATGTATTTTCTTTAAGTATAGTCAGTTTACAATGTTGTGTCAATTTCTGGTGTACAGCATGATACTTCAGTTATATAGGAATATACATATATTCGTTTTCATATTCTTTTTAACCATAAGTGACTACAAGATACTGAATATAGTTCCCTGTGCTATACAGTATAAACTATTTTATATATAATAGTATCTGCAAATCTTGAACTCCCAATTTATTCCTTCCCACCCTCTTTTCCCCTCTGCCCCAGTAACCATAAGCTTGTTTTCTATGCCTTTGAGTCTGTTTCTGTTTTGTTAATAAGTTCATTTGTCTTTTTTTTTTTTTTCAGATTCCACATATGAGTGATATCATATGGTATTTTTCTTTCCCTTTCTGGCTTACTACACTTAGAATGACATTCTCCAGGTCCATCCATGTTGTTGCAAATGGCATAATTTTATCATTTTTTATGGCCAAGTAGTATCCCATTGTATAAATATAACACAGCTTCTTTATCTAGTCATCTGTCAGTGGACATTTAGGTTGTTTCCGTATCTTGTCTATTGTAAATAGTGCTGCTCTGAACATTGGGGTGCATGTATCTTTCTGAATTAGAGTTTCCTCTGGATGCCCCGGAGTGGGATTCCTGGATCATATGGGGAATCTATTTTTAGTCTTTTGAGGAGTCTCCACACTGTTTTCCATAATGGCTGCACCAAACTACATTCCCACCAACAGTGTAGGAGGATTCCCTTTTCCCTACAGCGCCTCCAGCATTTATTGTTGGTGGACTTTTGAATGATGGCCATTCTGAGTGGTATGAGGTGATACCTCATTGTGGTTTTGATTTGCATTTCTCTGATAATTAGCAATACTGAGCATTTTTTCACGTGTCTATTGGCCATTTGTATGTCTTCACTGGTGAATTGCTTGTTTAGGTCTTTTGCCCATTTTTGAATCAGTTTGGTGGTTTTTTTCTTATTAAGCTATATAAGCTGTTTATATAGTATGGAAATATTTCTGGAAATTAAGCCCTTGTCAGTCTCATCTTTTGCAAATATTTTCTCCCATTCCGTTAGGTTGTCTTTTTGTTTTGCTTATGGTTTCCTTTGCTGTGCAAAAGTGTATAAATTTAAGGAGGTCCCATTTGTTCATTTTTGCTTTTATTTCTAGGCAGTGATCTTTTTGGATATGACATAAAAAGCACAGGCAGTGGAAGCAAAAATAGACAAATGGTACCATATTAAACAAAAAAGCTTCTGTATAGCAAAGGAAACAAAGTAAAAAGGCAACCTATAAAATGGGGAAAATATATGCAAGTTATTTATCTGGAAAAGGGTAATATATAAAATATGTATTAGAAGCTACAATTCAATACGGAAAAAAAAAACAAGCAATCCAATTGAAAAGTAGGCAGAGGACTTAAATATGGATTTCTCTAAAAAAGACATACAAATAGGCACCAGGCACATGAAAAGGTGCTCAACATCGCTAATCACCAGGGAAGTGCAATTCAAAACTACAATGAGTTACCATTTCACAACTGTTGGAATGGCTGTTATTGAAAAGGTAAGAGATGATTGTTGGTGAGGGTATAGGAAAATTGGAACCCTTCTTCACTGTTCATGGGAAGGTAAAATGGTACAGCCACTATAGAACACAGTATAGAAGTTCCTCAAAAAATTAAAAATAAAATGACTTTATAATCCAGCAGTTCCACTCCTGGCTATATATCAAAAGAGATGAAATGACAATCTCTAAGAGATCTGCACTCCCATCTTCATTGCTGGATTATTCATAATAACCAAGATGTGGAAACAACTCAAATGCACATCAACAGATAAATGGATAAAGAAATGTGGTATATACATGCAAAGGTATATTATTCAGTCTTCTAAAGGAGGGAAATCCTATCATTTGCATATAGATGAACCTGGAGGATATTAAGCTAAGGAAAAAAAGGCAGTCGCCTTCAGACAAATATTGCATGATTCCATTTATATTAGATATCTAAAATAGTTAAACTCACAGAAATAGAATAGAATGATAGCTCCAGGGCCTGGGAGGAGGAAAGGAAAAGTAGGTAGTTGCCGTTTAATGGATATATGGTTTCAGTTATGCAGGATGAGTAAGTCTGGAGACCTGCTGTACAACATAGTGCCTATAGTTAGTAATACACTATTGTGCACTTAAACAGTTGTTACGAGAGTAAGTCTCACGTTAATTGTTCTTATTACAAACGCAAAACACTAAACCAACCACCCCTCCGAAAAAAAAAAACAAAAAACAAAGCCAAAACGAAAAAACCCATCAAGGGAGACAAGGAAACTTTTGGAGGTGATGGATCTATTGATAACCTTGGTTATGATGGCATTACATATGTCCAAACTCATCAGATTGTGTACATTAAGCATGTACATTTTTTGTATATTAATTATATCTCAATAAAACTGTTAAATTGAGAAAAAAGATAAGGAATCATTAGTTAAGTTGTTCTTGATTCACCCATTTTATTCCACATTTTAAATTTCTCTTCAAATATCAGTTCCTGAGATCATTGACTTTGGGCTGTATAGGCCAAACCGAAGACTTAAATTCTTCATTATGTTATGGAAATTTCAATCTTTTTACTTAGTGTTAGATATTTTAAGTTTTTATAGATGCATTTTATATTACATATTTTAGAAAATAATGCATTCAAACAACGCTATCACATAATGTGGTCTTAATGATGTAGATGAATTTTGCAACACAAGGATACATAAATGAGCTAAAACAAGCCTCTAATGTACTAGCAGAATACCACTAAGTGTGAGATGAGGGATCATATTTTTTCCATTTTATTTATTTATTATTATTTTTTATTTATTTATTTATTTTCCAGTGAATATCCCATGACTATTTAATTTTTATTGAAGTATAGTCAAAGTGTCAATTTCTGGTGTACAGCATAATGTACATATATTCATTTTCATACTCTTTATTAAAGTTATTATAAGATACTGAATATAGTTCTCTGTGCTATACAGAAGAAATTTGTTTTCTTACTTATTTTTACATATAGTGGCTAACATTTGCAAATTGCAAACATCCAAATTTATCTCTTCCCATCCCATTTCCCTTGGTAACCATAAGATCATTTACTATGTCTGTGAGTCTGTTTCTATTTTGCAGATGAATTTGTTAATGTCCTCTTTTTTCTTTATCTTTTTTTTTTTAGATTCCACATGAGTGATGTGTATGGTATTTTTCTTTCTCTTTCTGGCTTCACTTAGGGTGATGTTTATTTTCATCTGTCTATTTGAGAAGACCTTTAAATGTGTATTTTTAGCAATGCTGTTTTGTATTTCTTAGAACATAAAAACTCTGGGACACAGTCCCCTGATTTTGTTAACCTCCGCTAATGGATCGCTGGTTTTCCCTTCTGCGGTTGCAGTGGGAAGGCGTAATACAGTGATACACATTGTTGAATTTTTAAATTAAACTGGAAAAATTAAACATTTAGTGAATTTATTTTAAGGGTTGAAGAAGGTCCAATATACTCAAAGTTTAAAGGTAGTATAACTTTCCTTTTACATGGTGCCTAATAGACAATTCCAAAATATGGATCAAAAATGGAAGAGGATATTCCAAGTGTGAAAATAAATATAGCTATCTGTGTACTTTAATATTACTAAATAGAATGCCACTGACCTTTTTTGGAATATCTAGTCTGTGTCAGGAGCTGTATTATTTCATTAGCCATATAAAGAAAATAACTCAGGGTGGACTAAATGATTAATTTATAAGACAAAGGTTGATCTGACCAGATTATAAGGAATTGATTTTTATTATTTTCTTTGTATCTAAGTGTACATTCCTGTAAATGCCACTATAATCAATATGCTGAAAGTCTTTATTACCCCCTCAAAAGTTTTTTCATGTCCATTTGTAGGAAACTTCCCTCCAAACCTAGGCCCAGGCAACCACTGATTGCTTTATGCTTTCCACAAGACTTAAGCCACAATGTGTTTTTCTGTTTTTTTGCCTTTTCTTGAAGTCTCAAATATAATATAATAAATAAAATTATACAGTATGCATTAAGTCTGGCTTCTCTGTCAGCATAAGGTTTTGAGATCCTTTGTGTGTGTCATTAGTTTGCTCATTTTTACTGCTGAATAATATTCTTTTGAATGGACATACCACAATTTCTTGCTGCATTCACCTATCAGTGGGCATTAGGTTGTTTCTCAGTTTTGGCTTTAATAAGTAAAACTGCTGTGAACATTTATGCACAAACATCTGTGTCAACATGTGTTTTTAATTTCTATTGACTGAATACCTAGGAGTGGAATGGCTGGGTGGTTGGGGAGACTACTAAACTTTTCCAAAGTGCTAGTTCTGTTTCACACCTTGAGCAGCACGGCATGAAAGCTACGGAATTTGAGAAGAGTCTCAATTTTAACCATTTAAGTGGGTCTTATAAATTTTGTATTTAATATTAATTTCCCTGATCTAATGTTTTTGAGCATCTTTTCATGGACCTAACTGGTCATTTATAGATCTACTTTTATGAAATGTGCAACTTAAATTTTGCCAAATTATATTGTGTTGTTTCTTTTTATTAATGAGTTGTAAGAGCTTTTTATTATATACTGGGTACAAGTTATTTATTGAATATATATACAGAAAATACTCAGAATTATGCTTCAGACCATGAATAATTTTATTTTTTTTTTAATGGTGGCTTTCAAAGATCAAAAGCCTTAAATTTTGGTAAACTGTTCTTTTTTCAATATTTTAATACTTGTATTTTTTTCTGTTCTAAGAAGTTATTGTCTAACTCAAGTTTCTCTTCTGGGATTTTTGGAGCTGTGATCCATTTCACTTTATTTTTTGCATATAGTGTGCAGTAGGGTCAAGATTCCTCTTTTCCCCGTATGAGTATTCAGTTTTTCTGGTATAATTTATTGAAAAGACTTCATTCTCCATTGATTTACCTTGTAACTTTTGTTAAAAATCAATTTATTATGTGTGTGTGTGTATATATATATATTTTTTTTTTTCTTCACTTTTTGGATATTCTATCTCCTTCACTATCCTCATACCAATAACATACTCTTGCTTATTATACCTAAGTTATTTCCAATAGTTATTCCATTTTCCCTTATATTCCATCATAACCCTCTCCTAGGTTTTTTATGTTACATTTCCATAAATTTTAAACTCTACTTGTCATATCTTCAGAAAAACCTGCTAGGAATTTGATAAGGATTACACTGAATCCATATATCAATTAAAGGAGAATTAATATCAATATTTTCGAGTTTTCTAATACCTTCTAAGTTTTGGGATACTTTTATAAAGTGCATTTTAAATTTTATTTTCCAACTTTTTGTTGTTAGTATATTGAAATGCGTTTAACTTTTGGATGATTCTCTTGTATCTTGTAACATTGTAAAAATCACTTACTGGTTATAATTATTTTTAATAGAGTTTTTAGGATTTTCTATGTAATTGATGGTGTGAACTGTGGGTGAAGAGGTGTTACATCTTTCTTTCAGTCTTCCTGTCTTTTACTTATTTTTATTGCTTTAGTGCACGGTCTAGGACTTCCATTGCAGTTTGTAATTGAAATACTGAGAATGAATATCCTTTTCTTTTTCTTGACCTTAAAAGGAAGACATTCAGTTTTTTATTGTTAATTTTTTTCACGGTATCTTTTATTAGGTTGAAGTTTTTGTATTTCTCATATCTACTTTCTCTTCTTTTCTAGGGAATACAAAGTGCCCCCCGCCCCCCTGCCAATTCTTGGTATATATTCCTAGAATAACACTTGTCTGTTCTTTGCTTTCTTGTAGTATCTTTGTATGTTATTAATTTCAGGGTAATGCTGGCTTCACAAAATGAATAGTGAATTTTTTCTGCTCCAGTATTTTCTGAGACACTTTTGTATTATTTTTTCCTTAAATATTTGATAAAGTTCACCATAGAAGCCTGTGGATACTTTTATTAATTGTACTCTGCAAATGTTGCTGTGGTTGTGTTTTCATTATCATTCAGTTTAATACATCTATTAATTTTCTTCTGTGACTTCTTAGATTCTGTGGCTTTATTTAATAATGCATTGCTCAGTTCCCAAATATTCAAGGATTTTTCTGGATTTTTTTTTTAGTGATTTCTACTTTAATTCAGTTGTTGGTATATTTAATTAATTTTAAATTTATTATGACATTTTTAAGGCCCAACAAATGATCTATCTCTATAACTATTCCATTTAAACTTGAAAAGAATATGTGGTCTACAGTGGTTTGGTGGAGTTTATCACTGTCAGGTTGAATTGATTGGCAGTTTTGTCCAAGTCTTGTATATTGCAACTGATTTTGTGTCTACTTGTATTACCAATTACTGAGAGTGAAGAATTAACATCTCCAATTTAAAACTTCGAATTTGTCTTCTTCCCTTTAATTTGTTTTCAGTTTGCTTCGTATATTTTGAAGTCCTTATTGGTGGCCTATAAATTTATAAGTTGTGTATCTTCTTGATGAATTGACCCTTTATCATTCTAAAATACCTCTTTTTATCACTGGTGATATTCCAGTTACAAAATGTACTTTTTTTCTGATACTGCAGCTTTCTTATGATTAGGGGTCTGTGCGCTATGTCTCTTTCCATTCTTTTATTTTTAACCTGTGTTTCTACTTTAAAGTGGGTTTCTTACAGACAGAATATAGTAGATACTGATTTTTCTTTCCAGTCTGGTAATTTCTGCCTTTTATTTGATTGGAATCTAGACAACTTACATTTAATGTGATTATTGATATGGTTATGTTTAAGTCTATAATCTTGCAAGTTGTTTTCCATTTGACTCATCTATTTTTGTTCCATTTTTTCTCTTTTCCTGCTTTCTTTTGAATTGAATATATATATATATTTTTAGTATCTCATTTTATCTGCAGAATTAGTTTTATCTCTAAAAATATTTTAGTAGTTATATTAGGGTTTATAATATGAATCTTTAACTTATGGTACTCTACTTTTGAATGATATTATACAATTTCACATATAATGTAAGAAACTTACAACAGGATATCTAATTTTTCCATCTTGTCTTTGAGCTGTTGCTGTCATAGTTTTATTTCTACATAAACTATAAACTCCACAGTATGTTATGAGGGTTTTTTTGTTGCTGTTGTTGTTACAGCCAGTTATCTTCTAAAGAAGTTTTAAAATGAGAATTAAAAAAATATTTACATACATTTTAATCATTCTCTACCTCTTTATTCCTTTGCAAGAACCAAGTATCCATCTGGCATCAACTTTTCTCTTCATAGGGAACTTTCTGGTTCCTTCCTGATTCCTTGCCCTCTACCACCGATCCCTCTTTCACCAGTTTCCAAATGTTCATTGAGTATGAAGTAACTTGAATTGTTATTTGGTAGATGAAATTATGTGGATATACTAACAAGTATCTGGAATCATTTAATAGCAGCTTACTAGTATTCCAAACGCCAAGGCCTTTTCTGTTTGAATTTAGATTTATAACTTGGTTGAAAACTGAAAAACAAGTTATGTTTTGCTGTGGTTGTGAGTTACATATCCATTTACTCTATGGTGTTAAATATGACATGAAATCTTTCTGGTGAAAACAAATCTTTATTGAACTTCCTTTAAGCTTGTTTAGATATCTAGTAATATTCTAGTCATTTTTCATGATGTGAATTTGAGTTTTACCTGGTCAGATTGTCAATTCATGAATAACTTCGGTACTGTGTTTATTTTTTTCTTTTCCTATTTGGTACCATATGTATCCCTTTGGTTTCCACTTAGAAAAAATCATAACAAAGTCTCACTTCTCAGTAGGAACATACTGATACGAAATTGCTTCATATTATATTCCTTTCAGGAAATAGAAATAATAATTTTAGATGAATTTGGGGTAAGCTTTTATGGGGAGAGAAAATATAAGGGCTATAAATGTAATATAGTACATCGAGATTCAATGACAGCTGAAAAAAATTGAGAATTCCTGAGCTGGTTTATTGATGTGGAAACTCTAATTACACACTTTTTTTGTTCTTTAAACAATCCTAGTTTATGTTACTTGCTTAGTAATATTAACAGTTAAGAAAATAGGAGAAAAAATATGTTGGGCATTTTGTTATTAAATTCCCCCAACAACGTCTTAATAAATACATGATACGCACTTTTCGAAACATGTGAACTGAAGGTCAGGGAATTAAATGATTTGCCTAATGAATGGAAGAACTAGTATACGAATTCAGCTTTTTCCTCTTATATCACCCACAATCCAGTAATAAAAAAGTATAATGTTCAATTTTTTTCATCTAATTTTCTTTTTCTTCTTTTCTCTCTGTTTCCATCTCTCTGTGTCTCTGTTTCTCTCTCTCTTCTCTCTGTCTTTCCCTGTACTTACAATGCTGGTTGATGAACAGTATTAATGACTTACCAGGTCTAAAACCTTGGAATCTTTTTCTCTTTTCCTTCTTACTCATCCCACAGCAATTTGGGTAGGAAATCAAGTTGGCTTTTACTTCAAAATATCCATTTTATGACCATTTTTAAAGTCACCTCTACTAAAATAGTTCTACCACTTGGCATGAGCGACCACTTGGTGTTAGTTCTTCCCTAGATTATTGCAGTAGCCTCTTGTTTGTAGTCCTTGTTTCTGTATCCTACTTTTGAGATAGTAATTTGAAACTTTAAGATGGATCATGTCAATATTATTGGGTTCCATTGTTTCAGAGTAAAAGCCACATTCCTTACAGTGGTCTGTAAGGCCCTGCATGACCTGACTCACCTCTCTAGCCTCATCAGCTGTTCTTCCTTCTGATCTTACTGATCTATTTTCTCCAGGCTTAAGGACCTTTATCTGCCTAGAGCTTGTTAGCTTTGTTCCTGCCTCCGGCCTCTGGATTGGCTCTTAACTCTGCTTAGTAAGTTCTTCCTCCAGATATCTGCACGGTTAATTACCTCACTCCATTTAAGATTCACTTAAATGTCTTTTTTTTCAACTAAGCCTACCCTGACCACTGTATTTAAGACTGCAGTCCATAGCCCAATGTCCCCTATCCCTTGCTTTATTTCCATCGTACGTATTACTTTCTGAACTCTATAGTTTAATTTTTCATTCTCTTATTTATCTCTCTACACCCTCTTATAGATTTTGTCTCAATCATTGATCTCTCCAGTATCCAGGAAAGGGTTGGGACGGAGTTACATACTCAAGTAATGAACGAATAAATAAATGCTATAGTAGAGGGAGTTGTCAGAGGTAAGAGAGTGAGATGGGGGCTGGAAGCCAGGAAAAGTGGGAAGAGCCAGGTTTAAATCTTGAAATGGGTTACATAGTTTCAAAATGTATCTATAATTTTGATCAAAATTTATGTGATTATAACTGCTGAAATGCATAGGCCTTCACAGGTCCATAAGATAATAATGATTTAGAGAGATGTCTTCTTTTTCAGATGATCAGTTGAATATTTGTTCTTAAAGAAGCACTAAATTCTTCCTGGCCTATACTGAACCAATAGAAGGAAAGAATGAACTCCTAAAGAATCTCCTAATGTTTAGCTTGGATTATGGCTAACAAAACATCTTATGTCCTGGACACTTTACCATTAAAAAAAGAGGAAAGGGGGGCAAGTTTTCTTTGTGGGATCCAGAAAGAAGTATTTTGTCACTTTAGTACCTTTGAGTGATAAGTATGGAGGAATACAGGCACACTTTTGACAATCCAATAGATTTTATGGGGGGAAAAACCACTGTACACATAAAACAATTGATTGCTCACTCTCACAGGCAGGATCATGAGGTGCAGTTCTAGAGAATCATCTGGGTCCAAGAGGTCAAGAACGCGTTCTTGGAGGCAAACTGATGTTACTTTATGTTCCTGAGCAATAGCTATTCAGCTAAGCAAACCTATCATTTAGAGATTCAACCAGGGGAAGGAAAGTCAAGTGTGTTTTATATTCTAATTCAAAATATGCTCTTTTTGAAAAGAAATGTTGAGTGAAAATACATTAAATTGAATTGGCTCAAAAATGGCCATCTTAAAACAAGGGTCTCAATCTAGTTACAAATACCACTCTTTAACCCAACTCAGAGGTGGTGCTAAATTCATCTTAAATAATGAAAAAATTTAGACTCTTTATAATTAAAATGCACTTTGAAAAATCTAGTGTAAAATTACTCAAATTGCATCTTCAGTTACCTTTATTATGTATAATTTACGGAACTGATAAAGCGTTAATCTCACTTACTATTTATAGCAGTAACATGTAGATATTTATTATTCTAATAATTTATACTTGAATTTTCATATATTAATAGGAATCAATTTTTGAACTTACAGGTGGGAATTTTTTTCCCTTTATTTTAACCTTAGATTTTTCCAAATCCTAAAACAACACACAGATGAAATAATCCCTTCATCCCATCTTAACTACAGAATTTCCAAGACATAAACTTTTAAAATTCTGTATCTCTCAGCCTCTTTTAGTTGACTATATGCACAGATTTTTCAACTTCCAGATCTTGAACTTACATATATATTTGTTCTGAAAGTTAATCTTGAAATTGTCTGAAAAGCAACTTATCTTCAAAATAACTTTTCTCCCATTTTACTAGAGTTAAGCATATCCCTTGTCTATTCTAAGTCCTGTTATTGGATGTTGCACCAGGGTTTTAAAATTTAAAGAACAAGCAAGCAAAGGAAATGCTTTTTAAACCTATCTTTCCCTGCCTTATCTATTTCTCTTAAGTGTGAAGCCTGGCTTTGTAAACCGGGTATTGGAACATGTAGGGTGTGTTTGAATTCACATATGTGGTAGAAATAAGTGTGGTGAGAGAGATCATGAAAAATTTCAGTTAGCAACATACCTCTTCCATCCCTTGGTGGAAGTGTCAAAAATGCCTAGCTTTGAAGCAAAGCAAAAATAATTATAAAAAACGGTAAATGCTAAAAATGTCCCTTTACTTACATTTAAATATAATTGATTCTTGTCAGTTCTCAATATTAATTCCTAAAAATGTCATAGATGAGTGATGCTGACTCTTTCAAACATAACTAGAATGATTTTAGAAATACCAAAAATTTTATAGCATATTGGGTGAAACATGTAGACAAAGTTTTGTGTACTTTCTTTGAAAATTTACATGTGTAAATTCTGAGTGAGTTATAAGGTAGCTAAGAAATATTTTATTAATCATGTGATAAAATATTAATACAAATTTGGTCAATTCTCATTTTAAGTTGTCTCAGAAGATATTTAACATTTTTTTTTCTTTTTTTTTTTGGGTAGGGGGAAGGTAATTAGGTTTATTTTTGAAGGAGGTACTGGGGATTGAACGCAGGACCTCATGCATGCTAAGTTTGCACTCTACCACTTGAGCTATACCCTGCACTCTATTTAACATTTTCTAATTCCTATGAGCAAAACAAAATTTAAGCTACCTGCCAGATTGCTTAGTTTTTAGCTACATTTATCTTTCTTTTCATTAAATAAAAAAGCAGTATTTGTTTTTGATGTGTGGAAAAAACTAATGGAGTTATTTTTAATTTTTATTCTTGTTTCTTATTCAAGTAGTCTCCAAAGAGTTCCATGCACACATGCATTGACATCTCATTATGGTATTAATTTGCATTTCATGACGACTAACAGTTTTGAACAACACTTTCCATAAATTATAGGCTACTTAGATACTCTCTTTTATGAAGTGCCTATTCAAGTATTTTTCCTATTTTCCATTTGAGGTCTGTCTTTTCCTTATTGATTTGTAGAAATGCTTTATGTATATGAGTTCTTGATTTGATATATGCAGTGAATATTTTTGCCCAGCTGTAGCTTCTTTTCAGTCTCTTAATGGAGTCTTTTAATAAACAAAAATACTTAATTTAGTAAGGTTCAATTTATTATTTTTTCCTTTATTTCTGGGGCTTTTGGTATCTTGTTTAAGAAATACTTGTATTACCCAATGTAAAGGTGATTTTGAGAATATTATTTTCCCTTTACATTTAGGTATAGTTCATTGTGAACTAATTTTTATGCATGGCATGAGAAAGGAGCCAAGATTTATTTTTCTTTGATATATCCATTGTTCAAATATCATTTATTGAAAGTACCATCTTTTCCCGAGTGAATTATGCTAGTTCCCTTTCTGTAACTCAAGTGGCCGTACATTGAGTCTACTGCTGAACTTTCTATGCCATTACCCGTATTGGAAAAATACTGAACAATTGAAAAGTAGCTGTATTAAAATGGACAACACTGTTTTAACTTTGAACATTGTATTTATACCCCAAACAGAATATCATTTTATTTTCATGGATTTAATCAAAGCAGACTTATCAATATTTTTAAAAACTTGTTTTTCTAAGGATTTTTTTTTTTAATTGACGTACTGGGAATTGAACCCAGGACCTTTTCCATGCTAAACATGAGCTTTACCACTGAGCTAAACCCACCACATCCGTCTAAAAACTTGTTTTTTCACTTATCTCATTTTCACTTTTGAATTATTAGTTAAAATAGGTGAAAGTAACTTGTTGCTAAGTACAAACTTTATTGAGAGACATGAATATAATTTCTGACTATTTAAACTTAAAATAATGTGAGTTTTAATATACTTCAAATTTTTCAGTATTTTTCCAATTACTCTTGTCTTCTGGAAAAAACTATTAAAGCAATGCATAAAATATGTATATGGGCTTACATTTTTCCTGTTGCCTCAGGCTCCAGTATGACTTGGCACAGAATTTTTTGAATCCTATATTTAAAATTTATCTACTATGTTCATCACAGATTTTTTGCATTAATTATGACTTAAATAATATTTTAATGCAGTGTTTTTAATCTTGATACTGAGGGTTTTTTTGGCACCCCCTTAAATTTAGCATCTGAGGCAAAGCCTGCCCAAGCCCTAATTGAACATTTTAGTTCTCATCTCTAGAAGTTTGAGTTTTTAGTATCTTTCATGTCACTAATACTTTTTAAATATGCTTCTTATTTTAGAATAGTTTCAGTTATAAAAAACTTGTGAAGCTAGTCCAGAGGTCCCAATGCCCAACTCCCAGTTTCCCTATTATTAATATCTTACATTGGCATAGTATAATTATTGCAATTAATAAATCAACATTGGTAATATTAGCAGAAGTCCATAGCTTATTAGGATTTCCTTGTTTTTTTACCTAATGTCTTTTCTCTGTTTCAGAATTCCATGGAGGTTATCACATTGCATTTACTGGCTTATCTTCTTAAGCTTCTTTTGATTCTGACTGTTTCTCAGACATTCTTTATTTTTGATGATTTTTGACATTTTTTGAGAAGTACTGGTCAGGTTATATGTAGCCAATCCTTCAACTGGTGTTTGTCTGATTTATTTTTCTCATGGTTAGACTGGGCTTCTTGGGAAGTAAAGTGCCATTTTCATCACATCGTATGAAGAGTACATACTCTTAATCTGTCATACCACTATTGGTGTTATCCTCAGTCACCTGGCTGAAATAATATTGGTCAGATTTCTCAGAAAAATCACTCCTTTTTCTGTTTCTGCACTGTACTCTTTGGAAAGAAGTCACTGTACACAGCCCACACTTAAGGAGAAAGGAATTATATCCTTTCCCTCGAAGGTGAGGTATATACATAAATTATTTGAAATTCTTCTTTGGAGACTTGTCTATTTTCTCCTATTTATTTGTTGAAGCATTTATTTATGTCAGTATGGACCCCTGGGTATTTATTTTATACTTCGAGTTAAAATACAATGCTACTTTATTTTGTTGCTCCAATTGTTTTAGCTTTGACTATTGAGAATTCTTTAAGTTAGCTCCTGTGTCTCTTTGATATCCCCATCATTGTGGATTTTTCTTTTATAATTTTCTTAGTCTCTGGCAGTATACAGTGCTCCAGCAGCATCTTGCGTATTCTTTGCCTGAGCTCTAGCATCACACATTACTCTAAGGAGTCCTAGTTCCTCTTAAAGGGGGATATTATTAGAACCTAAGATCTAGGGACTAGATGTGTTTGCTGCTGTAGAGTGACATTGCTTGCGGGACCTCTCAGTTGACCGAGCAAGAAAATTCATGTGGTAACAAACCTGTAATGTACACATATCTATAAGTGTTTTTATATTTTCATCTGTGTCTCTGTTAAGCTAACCATGAGTTAATATTGAGTTGTCTAACTCTAATCATTTACCACGTAGATCATTCTAGCCTCCTCCCTTTGCTTATCTGCGAATTTGTGCTCCACCAGTGAGATCTTGCTCCCATCATCCTCCACTGATGGACGTCATTGTACAGCTCAGATGCAGGTATAGTCATTTCAGAATTGTAAACCTGTACTCCCACGAGAAATAATTTTAGGAGCTGGTGTAGAGTGCTCATGCAGTTTTTGTCACCTCTGCTCTTGCAGTCTTGACTCATCTTCAAACTGTCTTTGGTCAGAATCTTTTTTCATCTGTCCTTCCAGTTACACTGCCGCATACCTTTGTAATAGGATGAGATTGTGTCATCACGGCCTGTGTCATCTTCTGGGACCCCTTAACCTCCAAAATATACTATAAAATTTTTCGCACTTTAAATGTGCTTCTTTTGCTGTAAAATGTTACGGGCTTTGACAAACGAACGCTATTGTATGTCCAGCATTACCATATCACACAGAACAGTTTGAGCACCCTGCAGCTCTCCCGTGCCTCACTCTCTCATCCTTCCCTGCATCTCGCTGAACACCTGCAGTCAGTGATATTTTTACTGTCTCTATAGTTTTGCCTTTTCCAGAATATTGTACAGTTGAAATCATACAGTGTGTAACATCTGTGTCATGTCTGAGTCTGGTTATGGTGATTAACTTTATCTCTTCAGAGTATTTTTTTTCCCCTTAATTTTGACATACTTTGTCATTTTGTTGTTGTTGAAAGCCAGACATCTTATATTAAGTGGTAAGAACTGAGGCAGATAGGCATTTAAGATTGGTGTTAATACGGCTGGGAGTGGGGCTGTGGTTAATGTTTGTTGTAGCTATAGGTTCCAGAGGCTTCGATTCCTTGTTTTCCTTGTAGTGTCCTTGCTTCCTTTCCTCTTGATGTTGGCCTTCCTTATGTGCTCTTGACTGGAGAGAGTCTGAATCTTGCAGATTGTTTAGCTGTAATTTATTGTTATTATACTGGAGCCTGATGTAAGGTGTGTATGTGTGGGAAGCAGCGTATAACCTTCCAATTACATCTCAGTCTTTTGATGGACCTGTCTTGGGGCTGTGGTCTTCACAATTGTTTGAGTGGCAGAGCTTTTTTCCCCTACTACCTCCTACTCCTTTCCTTGGCTTCAGTGTTCTGATTTGTGTTAACTTTATTTTCCACTTATCCTCTTAGATGAAACAGGAAGGCTGGAGAGGGCTGGAGTAGGGAAAACTTCCTTCCCCTCCGCCAGCATATGATTTTAGAGCTGTATTCTGGCAAAGTTCTTATTCTCAGGCAGAAGACCTCTGATAGAAGGCTCTGCCTGTATTTCACAGTGGTTACCTTCCCCAACCCCTACCAGAGCCACAAAGAGATCTTTCTCTACTCTTCACAATGAGACTTGGTAAGTCCCTGCAGAGAAAGCCTATAAAAATGTGAGATTCTGTAGGATCATACCCCAGGGAGATTCAGGGTCTCTTACTAGTCCTCATTCAGCCTCCAGTATTTCATCAAAATTACCACTTAAATGCTTCTACAAGTTAATGACTCTAGCAATTTCTCCCTGTACATACAGCTCAGGTGTTGTGTCTCTGTGTGTACCTGCCTCTCCAGACTAGGGTGATGGTTTGTCCTGTGACCTCTGTTCTCTGATGTGCAAGACAGGTCATAGATTTTTTTCACTATGTTTCAGCTTTTCTTGTTTTAAGAACAGAAGTGGCAACCTCTAAGCTGTTTGTTTGTTGGATCTGAAATTGGAAGTCTTTCTCTCTTGCGTTTTTGAACTTACAGAATATAGTAACTGCTCCCATGTTTTTGTCTGTTAACTCATACCTGTGTCTATTCTGGGTTGGCGTCAATTGATTAATTTTTTTTTTCATGTTGGGACATTCTATTGCTAATTTCCAAGCTACGTTTAAAATTTTATATTTTATTGAAGTGTAGTTGACTTGCAATGTTAGTTTCAGGTGTACAGCAAAGCGATTCAGGTATACATGTACATACATATATATTTTTTTGATTGGAGATCAAATGTGGATTTTACCAATTTGTTTGCTATATATTTTCATAGTCCTGTCAATATTCCTGACTTTTATTCTGGGATGCAGCTAAATTACTTGGAAATAGTTTGATCCTTTTCGGTCTTACTTTTCAGATTTTTTGAGGAGGGACGACAGCAGTGTCTATTCTAGACCTAATTATTACCCACTACTGAGGCCTGACACTTAATGTGTATATTCCTCCTGATGCCCATTAAATCTTGAGATTTTCCAGTATGACTGATGGAAATGATCACTATTCCTGGGTTTGTGTGAGTGTATGTTTTCTCTAATCCTTTCCTATGGTTATTTGTCCGACTTACCTAATTTCCTTACACCCATGTACTCATCCATTGAATATCCCTAGGGTTCTCCTTCTGTGGACCATTCTCTTCTCTGGTTCTCTTTTTTGAGGCTTGTAAACTGCCTTGATCTCCCTGGACTCTAGGCTCCCCCTCCTGAAATTAGGAAGTCTGCTGAACTCCCCTTGGATTCCCTCTCCTTGGAAACTCTCTTAAGGCAGTCAGCTGGGGCAATCATAGGGCTAACCTCACTTGTTTCCCATCTCTAAGTGATCCCTGTCCTTTTTTCACTAATGGACAGCGTCTTAAAAACTATTATTCCCTGTATTTTGCCTAGTTTTCTGGTTGACCAGAGGGAATTCTGGTCCTTGTTCTACCTTGGCCCGAAGTGAAAGTTCACGTGTAGCTAGTGAGAACTTGAAGTGTGGACCATGCAGACTGAAATGTGCTGTTTGTGTAAAATACGTATCTGATTTTGAAGTCTTAGTACCAAAGAATGATGTAAAATACCTGATTCATATTTTTATAGTAATTATATTTTCAAATAAGTTTTGGATCTTGGGTTAAATAATACATAGATATTATTATTAAAATGGATTTTACTTGTTTCTTTTTAAAATGTGACCAGTGAAAAACTTTGAATTATTTATACATTCCCATTGTATTTCCATTGGACGATACTGATTTAGACATTACACAGAGCATCATGCTCATTCATTGTAAATTGATAACAACATATTAATAATACTAGGGGAGCAGGAAGTGCTTTGGATTTTGTTAAATACGTATGCTCCAGAGACTGAGACACACCATATTAAGACTTAAGAAACTGCTGCAATGATTGATTTTTTAGGGGGCTGATGTTCTGCTCATGCTCACACCTTGTGATGGGTTTTTATGACCAGAGGATATATACAGGGGCCTGGCTTATAGATGGGTTAACTTGACAAGTTGGTGTGAGCCAAAAATGGACAGCAGCTGTGTTACAGCAGGTGTGGCCTTAAGGGCAGTGTTGAAGGGAAATCCTTCCACTGAGATTATCCTTGAGTAATGTACTTGATCTTTTACTTGATGTGGAAAGTTAGTCAGGAGCCCAGAAAGGAAAAGGTTGAGACAATGGAGACAGAGAGTTTTGTGGAAGGATAGGCTTATGGGAATGGCTCAAAGCTTGCAGAGTTTTGTGCTCACAGCGGTGCCTGTGGTATAGCGTTCAGCACAGGGTGGCACTGAGCAACCAGCTGGTTGTATGATTTGTCCAGCCTCTGTCTGTAAACACCCCAGTGATTGTGTTACAGGACCATGACTGGAGTGATTCTGGTTGCAGATGGAGACTTTGCTTTTAAACCCAGAGCCTGAGTTTCCTATCACAGGTTTGGTTCATCTAGCTATCGCTGTAGCTGAATGTTGACCTGTCAGCATTAGAGGACGCTGAGGAGACCAGCCAACTCTCTATGGCTAGTAGATTTTACCACATCCCTTCTGCCTTGGAGGAGGTGTTTGTCTTTTTGTGATTGACATGTATTCTGGGTATGAGTTTGTTTTCCTTGCTGTGGTGCCTCAGTTGGCACCACGATCTGATGGCTCAGACATTCTGAATGTTTTCTTTATCATTATGGGTCCCTGTATGACATCATTTAAGACCAAGTGACCCATTTTGCAAGGAAGGTCTGACAGTGGGCACATGACCATATCTATATCACTGTGGACCTAATAAAACACTGAAATGAGCTCAGGTACAGAGGAGGATGCAGCTTAGGCATATACTTTGAAATAATAGCCAAATAAGGTGCTGTGTCTCTGATAGTTACACTGCCTGGGTCCAGTTACTCCTAGTGATTCACTTGGGGAATTGGTTTCATATCCCCAAAATTTAGGCTCAGTATGACAAGAGGTCTTGGTCTCAAGGAAAGGATGCTTTTGTTAGCAGATGTAATAAAGTTACAGTTGGGCCTGTGAGTGATCATACACTGTAAAGAAAAGAGGCAAAAACACTGTTCCATGATAGTAATGTTTACATTTCAAAATTTAGATTAAAAAGATTTACTTAAAAATGTAGCATAACTATTCATGAATTATAGTCAATTGGAAAATGTAATTGATAAAACTGACCTCAGAAGAGATAGAAAATACAGATGTATTGTCAGAGAAGAAAATTAAATTTATGTGAAAATGAGTCTAATTTTTCTGATTATTTTGAAAGTGAAAACTAGTTTTGTTTCTTAGTTTATAAAGAAGATATTTTCCAAAAATTGAATCAGATAATTTTGCAGCTATGATGTTTTGACAAAAATATATTTAAATTATATAAGATAAAATTATTTTTATAAAAACTGTTGTATTTGCAAAGCAGTATGAACCATACTATACTTTGGTTTTCCTGATCCTTCCTGAATACGTCAGGTTAAATTAGGTGTCTCTAAAGACAGTCTGACAAGTATGATTAATAGTCATTTGGTAACCCTCACTGTGACATATTCCTCAGGAATTGGGATAGCAAAGAAGTCATGCCTGGTAAATAATCCTTTTACTCCACTCATACTTTGTGTATGTATCTCTCTGTCTTAGGTGATCTGTGGAGAGATAGCCAGACGGTTGGATAGCATAATGCAAAATATAAAGTTTAAATACATGATTGGAAGGGAACAAGCAGAGAGTCAAGCCTTTTTTTCCCCTCCTCACCTCGTGTTCACAGGATTGGTAGTAAAATCAAGTTACTTAGACTCACTTTAAATAATACTCAATAAAATATCAATCTGAAATAGATTTAGGCTTTGTCTTTTTTTTTTTGAGAAAAATATATAAATTTCAAACTGCTTTTGGAGAAAATGTGTGAAAACATGACATTAACACTTCTAATGTTATTGTTAAATGTTCTGATGAACATGGTATAACTTAAAATACTATAATTCGCATGAAAAATTTATCATCAAATATTTATAAAAGGCCGTGTTTGAATTAAGGGGATTTTTTTTCGGGTAGATAAACACTACAATTACAAATCCTTTAACTTGATTTGTCTCTTACATATGGTTTTATAATTATTCTATAAATAAAATTATTCCTTTAACCCATATGAATTTTAAAGTCAGTCTGTATCAACTAAGGGCAGATTTCTTACTGTCATGAGGTAGTTATTTTCTGGGATTTCTGTAGAGGTATAATCAGATGTGTCACCTTTCTGAGACTGAGTTTTGAGATACTTAAAAAGATAATAAAGTTAAAGAAAAAAACTGACCATTTCAATTGAGAATCTACAGAAATAAGATGGTATTTTGTGTTTGATGTTGAACAATAAAATTTATGCTCTACTCCTCATGTTGCTAAAGGGAAGGAGAAAGAATTATCTTTTTACTCTTCAAGAAAGGTCTGCATGGGAAAAACAATTTCAGCTTCTTGCTGCTGCTGCTTTTACTGTTTCCTAGGGATTGGGAGTAATATTTTTGGCTGGTGAGTTGGGAAAAGGAACTGAGACAGTTAATGTAGTCATTTTCTGGTCACCTCTATATCTGTCTGCCCTGTTAGTAATGTCTTCTGGTGAGTTCTCTGTTCTGTGTTAAAGTGCCTTCTTTCGTGGGTGACCTAGGTTGTTTTAGCTTCTGCTGGGAACTGAGTGCGTGAATGAGGGTGAAGCATTAGCAAGTCTGTTGCAAGCACCGCACATCCTTGCTGTTTTCCTCTCTGTTTGACTTCTGTAATTCTCATTGTTTCTACATGTAGGAGAGAAATAGAGTGTTACTTATTGACCCCAAATCCTTCAGTGTGGAGCTCTTGTCCCATTGATAGTATTAATTTTTTTACACCAATTAAGTGAAACTTCTAACTTAGACTCCGTATATGTCGGTACATTGCTAGGTCACTGTTCTAATGTGGTTTGGAGTTGGATTTTATCTTTGTTCCCTGCTGGGAGGGTCAGTTGATTTTGGTGCATGTAGACCTTTGATGTGATCCAGTACATCGATGTTGGGTAAGAGGTAAAATAGGGAAAAATCCTTACTGCTAATGGAAAAATACTGCAATAACTCACTTGGAATGGGTCAACAGTGTCATTATCAGAATCAGGACAGTGCATTACTGTATAGACCTACCTCAGGGTAGAAATACAGATGCCCTGCTTCCTTAAAAATTTCTCTTAACCTCCAATCATGAGAATAATGACATTCATATTCGTTTCATATCCAAATAATTGACTGCATAACCTTGAATTTTCTTTTTTTCCTAGCTTATCACTGGGATTTCAGGTCAAAAAATGACAAGCCTCAGAACAGATTATTAAATATTAATTGTGCTAGTTAAATTATCTGAAATGGCACACTCCAGTCCAATAGCTAAATTTTATTTGTAGGATAAATTAAATCATCACTTTTATTGTTAGGATTTTAACATTTACCTTTCTTGGATAGAGATTTATTTTTCAAGCAACTTAAAAAATAGAAGAACTTGTTACTCAGCATGGCTCTAAATCAAATAGTATGCAATACATAGTAACTTTTTTTCCTGGGAAAAGGTATGTTTCTGAGAGTATGTTAAAAAAAAAATACGGTAGTGTCATTGAAATAGTAAATGTGAGATTGATCGACTACAGTGGTTCATAGTTGTGGATGGATGAAGACAGGCTGAGTTCTGGATTCCAGAACTGGGGATACATCAATTCCAATATTGAAAGGAAAAAGACTCAATCTAAATTTCTTATGTTATAGAGTGATGATCTAAATTATGATTTTTTAATAAACATATTATCTCTGGTATTTAGGCATTTCCAATTATATCTGTAGCAATGTGCAGGTGGGGCTGTCTCAGGACTTATTTCCATAGGACTTACAGACCTTACAGAGACCTCATTCTGAGGGCATGGACGTGAAGCCACAAACTTGACCTTTGTAATATCCTTCAGAATTAGAAGAGTGTGATGGTGAAATACATTGCATGATATATATCACTTAGATCATTTTTTTACATTATTTTAAAAATTTTTTTAGGGGAGAGGGAGGTAGTTAGGTTTATTTATGTATTTTTTAATGGTGTTACCGGGACTTCATGCATGCTAAGCATGCGCTCTACCACTTGAGCTATACCCTCCCCAGATCATTTTTAACATTATTCCAGTCAACTACAATGGGAACCCTTAGGAGAAGATAAAATAAACATACGAAGAAAGCATATATTTTCTGAAAGAGATAAATGCAAAGTCACTACTGCTTTATAACTCTTAAGAGTGAGAAAACGTGAGAAAAGGGGGTGAAAACTTGAAAGGTATTTCCCTCACTGGGGGTCACTGCTAAAACCTAGAACAAATGTTAATTGCCCAAGCATAAGGCTGAACCATATTCAGACACTATAAATAGCAGTTGCAGCAGCTAACCCTTCTATTACGCTTTCTGTAATCAGATACAACTTTAAGCTTTTTGCTAAAGCCATTTTCGTGGACAAGCATCAGAGTAAGATAGTGTTGGCAGCCTTGAAAAGCAACTTGTGCCTCCAACTCACCCTAGAGGCTTTGAAATCTTAGCAGAAAATACGGTTTAAATGAAAGGAAAATGATGGAATCCTAAGATAACAGAGGGAACTGTGTGCATGAGCACTATGAAACTACCCTGAGGACTCCAGAAATAGTTATTGGTAGTGATTCTACAGAGGGGGTCAGGGGTTACATCACGGTGAGTGAGCATTGTGTACCTGTAGGTTGGCAAGATGCTGAGATAAATGCTATGTGAAGGGAAATGCTAGAAAAATCTTCTGAGCCAGGAACTAACACCCTGTCCCACGTGTCTGAAATGTTCATTTGTCCGTATTTGATTCTCATCTAGAGGTGTTACAGTGGAGACTGAGGATGCCATCTGGGTTGCTTCAGCCTTGGAGTTTCTAGCTCTCTACTTTGCCTCTTCTTTGTCAAAACAGTACTAATTGTTGTGATAAAGACAAAATGTAGTTCACATATATTCTCATGTCCATGAAATAATCATTAAAGAGTGTTAAATACCTTTACTGCTAATTATCATTTTGGCAGCTCACCCTGGTCAGCTGCTTGGAAGATGTCTGCTCTTTTTTGAGGTACCCTTTAGATTCTCCCAAAGTATAATTTCAGTGTACTACATAATTAATATATATATATATATATAAAATCTGAAGGTTAAACTCTAATGTGGTATAATCTAACCCACTATTTTCTTATCCTAGTGTAATGAATAGATGAATAAACAGGAACTTAATTTATGTATTTATTATATGTAATACATTGTATAATTGGATGACTAACTGAATTACACAGAAGAACTGAACTCAAAATGATGAAGTAACTGCTAGAAAATGTCCTTATTCTTTGGAAACTTTCATTAAACTTGCATAAGACGAAAGATAATAGATGTGAATATTTTTAGAATTAACATTCTGAGACTTACAGAAGCTCTCTAATATAATAAACAACTCCATTGCCAAACTTTGTCAAATTACTCTCCTCATTTGACTCTTAGATTAAGAAAATGATTTTTTACAAAAAGTATAGGGAAGTGATGGATGAGAATGGTGGACTACACTGGAGAGAAAGTAATTTAACCACAGTAAAATTACAGACTTAGATTAAGGTACAACTTTAATGAATGTTCAGTATACAAAATTAGAATGTTAATGACCTTTTTAATCAAAGGATAGTTAAGCCCATATCAAGCACTAACTG
The DNA here is from genome assembly GCF_009834535.1 of Camelus ferus. Classification (NCBI taxonomy): domain Eukaryota; kingdom Metazoa; phylum Chordata; class Mammalia; order Artiodactyla; family Camelidae; genus Camelus; species Camelus ferus. Next base: position 66,966,267 of record NC_045702.1, read on the forward strand.
TGTTTCCTATCACCCTCGCAAAGAAAAGTTATAATCTCTTGGTGGCATTTCAGCATTCTAACGGTATTTTCTGCTTTTGCTGAGAGACTCCTCAGGAAATAAGCTTATTTGCAGTGCCACTGGCTCAGTAGCTGGATAGGTTGATTTGTTTTGCATACGTGTGCATCTGTCCCCAGCCACAGGCGGTATGTGCAATTCTCAGCCTCTGCCCTTGTTGCTTTCTTTCTTTGAAATGCTCGTTCCTTAAATCTTCAAAGGACTGGCTCTGTCTCATTCCTCTCAGATCAAGTATCGGCCGCTCCGTAAGGCTCCCATTAATTCCTCCACCTAAAGTAACAATTCTAGTCAACCGATCACAGTATATACCATCTTGGTTTTCATTATTTCATTAACTCCTATTTATTTATTCAGCAAATATTATTTGAGTGCCTCCAGTGGGTCAGGCAGTACTGAAGGGGTTGAGGATAATGCAGCAGTGAAAAGGAATAAATCCCTGCTCTCCTGGAACTTACATTCTGAAATTCTTTTCAGCTTGTTTGTTTACTTTTTACTGTACTTCTATAAGAATGTCAGCTCCATGAGAGCAGGGACCCTGTCTTTCTTGTTCTTCATAACACAGCCAGTTTCTAGTATTGTGCCAATCAGGAGGCCAATAGGTGCTCAGTACACTGCTGAATGAATGAAACCAGCTTGTAAGAATGTTTAAAATTTTCTGCTTCACTGACTTACCAGAATCCAATGCTATTCATTCCTTCTGTTAAAAAAAACAAAACAAAACAAAAAAAACTGAGTGAAGACCCTGAAAGTACTACAATAGTGGATTGTTCTTTAATGTATTTGATTACTCTTCCATTATTATTTGAGCTTATCCAGAATTAGTTTTTTTCAACATCAGTAAGTTTATTTTTATTCATTCATTTTTTAATTTAAAAAAATAGTATAATAATAGTAAAACTATAGTCAGTTATAATGTGTTAGTTTCTAGCGTACAGTATAATGTTTCAGTCATACATATGCATGCATATATTCGTTTTCACATTCTTTTCCCTTATAGGTAACTACAAAATATTGGATATTGTTCCCAGTGCTATACAGAAGAAACCTGTTTTATATATAGTAGTTATTACCTGTAAATCTTGAGCTCCCAGTTTCTCCCTTCCCACCCCCATTTCCTCCTGGTAACCATACATTTGTTTTCTATGCGAGTCTGTTTCTATTTTGTAAATAAGTTCATTTGTTCATTTTTTTCTTTTTAAGATTCCACATATAACTAAATCGTATGATACTTTTCTTTCTCTTTCTGGCTTGCTTCACTTGGAATGATGGTCTCCAGGTCCATCCATGTTGTAGCAAATGGCGTTATGTTGTCATTCTTTATGGCTGAATAGTATTCCATTGTATAAATATACCACAGCTTCTTTATCCAGTCATCTGTCGATGGACTTTAAGTTGTTTCTATGTCTTGACTGTTGTAAATAGTGCTACTGTGAACATTGGGGTGTGTGTATCCTTTTGAATTAGATTTCCTACTGGATATATGCCCAGGAGTGGGATTGTGGTTCATATGGTAAGTCTGTTTTTGGTTTTTTGAGAATTCTCCATACTGTTTTCCATATGGCTACACCAAAGTGCACAGAATTAGTTTTGATTTTTCTCAAACTTGTTTATGGCAACAGCATTCAGTTTTTGTTGGTGTATGATAAATCACTGTAAACTTAATGACTTAAATCAACACTCATTTGTTATTCCATAACTTCAGTGGGTCAGAGGTGTGGGCATAGCTTAGCTTGGTCTCTTCTTTCAGGGGGATTCTCATAAGCTGCAGTTGTTGGCCAGGGTTCAATCTCATGTAAAGGCTCAACCAGAGAAGGATGTACTTACAACCTCATGCAGTTTTTGAAAGAATTTGCTTCCTTGAGATTTGAAATGAGGGCCTCACTTTCTAGTTAGCTGTTGGTTGGATGCCACTCTGAGTTCATTGCCAAGTTGGCCTCTCCATCATGGCAGCTTGTTGCATCAAAGCATATAAGTCAAGAAGGCGATAGGGTCTGATATCAAGACAGGAGTCACAATTTTATATAAATTATTTGTGGAAGTGACATCCTGTCTCCTTTGCCATGTTATATTGATTAGAAGCAAGTCACTAGACGGCTCATACTCAGGGGAAGGAATTACACAACACTTTAAATATTGGAAGTTGGGGTCATTGAGGGCCTCATAGAGCCTACCTTCCATAAGAGCTGTACACATGCTATTTGAATCTTTTGTTTTAATTAGCAGTGCAAACTATGGAAGATGAGTGGGAAAAGAGGTGTTGGCATAAACACTATGTCAAAACATGGTAAAGTTATTTACTAAAATGCTTTTGAATTACTTGTGGGCTAGAACATTGTAAAGTATCATTCACAATCCCTAGTTTTGTGTATAGGTTTGTTCACAAGTGTCTAGTTTCTAGTCCTTTTTTCAGAAATGCAAATTATAAATTATCATTGATCCACTATGGATGTTTCTTATGCAGCAGAGGCAATATAGAAATTTTAGTGGCCATACTCAAAAAGGTCCTGCTATTGCATCAGAAATATGGGTAGCTCAGATATTTTTAATAAACTGACTTTAGTGTAGATGTGGGAAAAAAAAATTCATGGGATCCACATATCAGACACCAGCTGGGAGAAATTACCTGCTGATATGCATGCTGCTCAGAGACTTAGAGAAAAGTTAAAGTCATTTATCAATAGAGTAAACTGGATTAGAGAGCAACTCTACAAAATTGGAGGAACAGATCTAAATGAGAATATGTCACATTTACTTACAAAAATAATGGCATAAAAACCAGAGCATGCAGCATCTAGAGTCAGAAATTCCAAGAAGAAATCACAGCAGTCACTTGCAGCAAAGTAGCTTATATCTAAATTGCTATTTTTTAAATCAGCAAGTTTTAGACCTTTGAAAACATAAATCTCTTTTAACTTTACCAGTTTAGTGCACCTCACAAAAATCAGCATGGATGGATGGTGAATTATTCCAAGAAACATGTGAAAAGAAAGTTACATGAAAAGCCAATTTTTTTTTTTTTTTTGGATAACATACTTCCACAACTCAAACTTTGAAGGTGCTGTAAAGACTATTTTTTTTCTTGAATACAACATTCTTGATTCAGCCTAAACATTAAGGAATTCTAGAGTATTTTAAAAAGATGACACAGGCAAAAATTTCCCTTTTTGGAAAAAATAAGACTAGAATATATGTCTTTTGGAATCATTAGCATTTATTAAACAAATATTCTTGTGTTGTATCATTATTATAGATTTAAATTCCTACTCTAGCCTTTGATAAACACAGGTGAAAAATATCATTCCATTATCTGAACAATCACTATTCCATGTAACACTAGATATGAGAGTTTGTACTAAAATAGCCTAGAGTCAAACTGGGCAGCTGCGCCAGCGGGGGCCTTAATGACATTTGTGAAAACAATGCTTCTGTGTTTGTCTTACTGATGATGGTTTAGTTGTGTAAAATATAATGAAATGATGCTTTTGATAGGAATGGGAATCTCAAGCCTGACTCCAGAATAGTGGCTAACTGAAAAACAGCAGTGTTGAAGTGATCCTTTTTATTTATCAGAGGAGGAAAAAAAAACATATTTTGGGGGTACTACTATTTAATTTGCAGTGATTGGTTAGAATCTGAAATCACATCAGACTTAAAATACTTCTTTGGCCTATAATATGCATAGAGGTGTAACTCTATTAAACTGTGGAAATGGTGGCATTGACATAAAAAATAAGTAGGCAAATTGGTTGCCTCTTTATCATCTGCTCTGTTATGTAGTCGGCACACACTCACTCGGCAAAATCACACCCCTCTTGCAGAGTCGTTGATCAGGGATGGGCTTGCAGTGTGAGTTAGTTCTGAGTGAAGCTCAGAGCTTTTGATCTCTGGTTGGGGAAGAGAGGCTTTCTGTCTTCTAGAGGATGTGCTTTGTGGCTGGTGGGACCTGATACTGTTTTAGCCAATTTGCTGCATGATAGACCCCAGGCTGGAAGTGTATGTAGATGAGACCCGAGCAGAATGATTCAAAGAGAAGTGGAGCTGAAGGGGTGATTAAACATGCCTACCTGTTAATGTTTAAGAAACAAGAACCAAAACATGTGTAAGGCAACATAAGTTCTGTTTTCTGTTACTTGCAACAAAAATATACCCTTATATAGTAAACAAGTCTTCAAAGCCCTGAAGGAACCTTGTAGAGTTGGAGACCAACTCCCAGAGTCTCCCACAGTGACTTTAAAGATGAGATGGTGGCTGTGTGTTGTGAGCAGCAGAGACTTCTGCACAAGGGAACACCGTCACCAGTCAGTGTCTGATAATGGCAGTGCTGGCAGAACCATCACTCTGGCTGTATTGCTGCAATTTAAAGCTGATTGCTTTTTTATATTTAATGGTCGATTCTGCTGAATACATGGAGAGTTTTTCACTTCAAAATAAACTCTACTTCTATTGCCAATGCTGTCTTCCTCCCTACCCGGATCATTTTTGGCTAAAGATATTAAATATTTACTGAAGTTACGCATAATTGGAAATTATTAGTGATTGACCATAGCTATAACTCATGAAATATTAATTATATAAGTTTAAATTATTAATTGACATTACATACATACAGGCATCACAACAGAATAAAAGTTGAGCATATTTTTTCACTGAGAACAATGAAACAGAAATTCCTCACCCACATTCTTTTTTCTCATTATAGGAAGCTGACAATATTAGTAAACTATGTATTTTAAATTTCCTTTGCTAATATCTGGCCAGATATCAGGATTCCTATATGCAAGACTGATGACTATGTAAAATAATACTTAAAGCAACAAATAATAAAAATAATAACTGACACTTTTGTGGTACTTACCAGGAGCCAGACACTGTTTTAGCAGTGCAACGGTTGGAATATATAGGCCTTACGGCAACACCAGAAAGTAGGTACTGTTGTTACAGATGGAAAAGTTAAAGCACAGAGTCAAGTCACTTAACCAAGAAGACGAAGCCTGAAGATGACAGAGTTGGGATTTGAACCCAGTGCTACAGCTCCGGAGCCCATGTACTTAACCACCAGAGCAAACTGCCCACTATGCTCCTTATCCTGTGTAGTACGGGGTATTGGACAGACACCTGCAAAGAAGCTGATCTTTATTGAAGCTGATCCACATAATTGTGAATCAGAAACAAGAAAATTAACAATGTGATTTTCTAGCTAAGAATATAAAAAGAGCATATAAACTTCCTGTATTCTTAACATGGGCCCACAGGAAGATTGTGGTGTGGCAGTAAATGGAAGTTTTAAAGAAAGTGAACAAGTCTTTTTCAAAGTTAAAATGAACAAAGAAGGTCCAATTTGGAATATTAAGCGAGGGGCAAAGTTTTCCTGAAGGTAGGTGTGCTCCGAGGAAGGGAAGTCTGACACTCAGGTGCCAGTGATACCAATGAGAGAGCAGATGGGGAGGCATTAGAAGCACCAGTTTGACTTCCCAGGAAGCCATCCATCTTCAGATTTTATAAGATCATGTGGCCTCAACTGCCAATTTACATATTTTTAGGAACCATGAGTGAACTTCTAGCCAAGATTTCCCTCCCAGACCCTGGCCCATATATCCAGCTGCCTGTTAGATATCTACATATGGTGTGGATTTACTCTCTTGGGTAGTGATGGCATGTATTTCAGTTTCCGCTGAAGTTTTTTTCAGGCTTTATCTGGCTGTATGAATTAAAATGAGTTTGTGTTTTCCTTTAAATGGACTTTTTATAAGCATTTTCTAATTTATATAACTATTTTAATCTAAACATTTTGCTTTTTGTAAAATGCTTTCTACCTCTGTTTGGTATATCCATTCCCAGTGGATTGATAGAATTGCTTTTTATTGACTAATAAAACTTGTTGCTTATGCCATGGCCTGAGACTTGCAAAATTACATAAAAATTAATAGCCATGCCTGGAAAAAAAAGGTGAGATGAAACCTGGTATAATCATTGATGCTGCCGCCGCCGTCACCAGCCACATCAAATTTGTCTCGAATACTGTGTATGTCTCAATTCTGCCCTTCTCTACAAATTCATCACCTTAGATTAGAACATTGTCATTTTTCCCATAGATGATTGTGACAGTCTCCCAATGTATCTTCCTGCCTCTTTTGTTACCATTCAAACCATATTTTCTCTTTCATCAGAGTGATGCTTATGTACACCAATCCTTCTCTTCACTGTACAGGTTCTTTACAGTCAGCTCTCCTGGGGATGACACAGGAGCACTTTGATTAGACTTTCACCCACTGACCAGACTTACCTGTCACCATTCTGCATCACCCTCCTGTCTTTCTGAAAGCCAACCTGTAGCTAGTTGCTAAATACTTATTCCTGCAAACTAGCTCTCTCTCCTTTTTTCACAGGGCGTGCCTGTGTGTGTATGTGTGCGTACTCAGTAGTACATGGGGAGTTTTACTGCAGTAATTACATGTTCTTACGAAATGTGTGACTTTGAGTATTCATGGGGATCTAAGATACATTTCTTGTGAAAGCTCCCCTTCTGGTAATATCATATTTGAAACAATCTTTAGTTTTTGGTGCCAAATCTTATGGAATAAATCAACAAGCCTGAGCATGAGAAAAAAGAGAAGTCTAAAAAAGATTAGTGTGGCTGTTTTCAAGATAACACCCATCCAAGGGTTGAAGGCCTGTTGGGTAGATGAGCACTTTGGCTAAATTTGTGTAGCCTCTTTGTGTATAACTCGGGAGAAGTCAGTAGGGGTAATATCACTGTAGAAAGACATTTTGGCTTGATAACCTGGCTTGTGAGGAGGTGTTCAAGTGGAGACACTTAAGAAGAGAGAGTGCAACCCTGCATACTTCCTTTCTGTCTGAATAGTTGTCCTTTGGTATCTAATTGATTTTTCACCCCCAAATGGTATATTTGTATAATATAAGTCAGAGACTCCATTCTGGAACCAATCACTTAGAAACATGTCTATCTTCAACCTACTTTTTTGAAAAGAAATTCCTGTGGACCTTACTCAATTTCTTGTTTTTTATATGTTCAGATTGTGATCCCACCACCTCTGCTTCCCCCTCCTTGCCTCACGTCACTAATAGTTTGTGTTAAAAGGTGATTAATTAAGAAAGTGAAGAAAGTGTCTCCATTAAATTCTAGTGTTTGCCATTAACTGTTTCATTTGTTTTTTAAATAGTATTGATTCTTAAGCTTTAAGTTGACCATGCCCAAATAGGTCTTTTTTCATTGTTTGAACTTTGGCTATTAGCTTAAATTTTCCTCATTTCAAATTATTTCAGCTGTATCTTATGTTGAACACTATTTGCTTTTGGTATTACTGTATTTTAATGAATAGTTCCTTTCTGAAATAAGTGTTTTAGAAAATAGGAAATAATGAAGTAATTTAAAGATCACTCTTTTTTAAAGTTTATTTATTCATTTATTTTTACTGAAGTGTAGCCAGTTTACAATGTTGTGTTAGTCTCTGGTGTACAGTGTAGTGATTCAGTTACGCATATACATATTCTTTTTCATATTCTTTTTCATTATAGGCAATTACAAGACACTGAATATAGTTCCCTGTGCTCTACAGTAGGACCTTGTTATTTATCTCTTTTATGTATAGTAGTTATTCTTCCACTTGGAGATACCTGTTAACAAATATTAATTTTGGTATGTTTATTTCCAATCTGTTCTCCTAGGCATCTATATGTATTGTTAAATAATTACTATTTCATCTTATTTATGAGTTTGCATCCCACTGCTTTTAGCTAATATTATATCAGGTGCATTATTACATGCCATTAAAATGTCTTCCTAAGTATATTTTTATAAGTTCACAGTTATCAAGGGCATGATTTTCTGAGTAATTAAATTTTTAAAGGTTTTATATATAAATACCTTTTATCCAGAAGAATGGATGGAAAATGACTACTCAGTAACTACTCTTCTCACTAATGTAGATAAATACACTTTGAGAAAGAAATTTAGGACAGAAGACTTAAGTAAGCCCTGAACTGTGCAGACTCTCTGATGAAACGTCCACTATCCACTCATTTCTGGTGCTTCATTTACATTCGTTTTAGCCCCGTCTCTCACCTTGAAACCTCCTTTGTTATTAACCTATGGCTCTTTCTCAAAAATCAATTCGCTTGACCTGTTTTTCTTCTAAATGCTACTTATATTTCATACTATTAAGCAGAGTTTTCTTTAATCATGAGGTCCTTAATTAAGGATAAATATTAGACAACAAATCTTTTCTATTACTCTATAAAAATAGAGAAATCACCAAAGATTTAAAAATTGCTTTATTCTTGTCTGGCTTATTGGCTCCAAAAGAAGGGCTGTACACTTTATTTTGTATATGTTAGCAGCTAAGCACGTTGCAAACACTTACCAGTGGTGTTTAATAAGATACCATAATTTAATTTTTTTTATTAACATGCTATTAAAAATGAAAGAATAACAGGAGAAAAAGTTTTAGACAGAAAATTGGAAAAGAAGTAGATAAAGTGAAAGTTGGCTTATGTCTGTCTTGCTGCATCTTCTTGAACATATTTGCCTTCCTGGGTTCTGCAAATGTGTGAATCTAACCAACTAAGATTCATAAGCCAAATCAACTCAACTTAGATCATCTCTCCTAAGGTAAAAATAGGCAGAAGCACTCCTCTTAAATTTAAGAATGCAGAAATTAGAAAAGTATGGGTAAAATAAATAGTTTTATATTTTTTAAAATAAAAATAACATGTATTTTAAGAAAACAAATCTAATAAAATTTAAACAAATTTATTTCAACTTATAAAATCATTTTGGATGTAATCTGGCTTCCCAGATATTTATTGGGGGAAAATTTGGAAAGTACAGAAAACCACCTGTACTCGTCACCTAGAAGTCAGCAATGTTATCATATTTAAATAGCCTTTTTATTTTCCCCATATATGCATACTGATGCACATTTCCCCCATAAAACTGAGATCATATCACACACATAGTTCAGCCTAATTTTGCACTTCGTATATTTTGAGTGTGTTCTCATAGTTTTATTAAATAGCCTTTTTATGTTATTCTAGTCGTCTTTTTGTGTGTGTGGTGGGGGAGGTAATTAGGTTTGTAATTTATTTATTTTTAATTTTTTATTTTAATGGAGGTACTGGAGATTGAACCCAGGACCTTGTGCATGCTAAGCATGCACTCTGCCACTGAGCTATATCCTCTCCCCCCTTTTTATGTTACTCTAAAAATAATCTTGATGTGATATACTAAAACCAAGAATTGCTGTTCCTTGTCCCCCTACCAAAAAACCCAAAAAAAACAACAACAAAATAACCCAATGAAGATTTGCTAGCCTGAAAATGATCTGTATCTTAATTTTGATTGAAGTATGTTGTGCCTTTGAGTTTTAAGGTATTTTAGATACTATATTTAAAGTCCTTTTCAGATGAATTTTACAATACCTAAGAACAAGTCAAGGGCTCCTCAGCTGCTTTTCTCGCTAGTATTTCGTGGCAGGAACAATACAGATGTGTAAGGCGAAATTGGAATTTGCAGCTTCCAGCTGTGCCTAGGACAGATTGGTATGAAGGGTGGTACATTCAGAAATTCGTAGTTATTGCTAATGGTAAAAACAAGCAAATGAATAAGCAAACACATCCCAACACACACATACACGCACATGTATACACAATATCAGTGAGCAAGTGTGGTCACTTATACAGCTTGGCTGAATTAATTAAAGCTATGCATGTGATAAGCCAATCTAAGAACAGTAGAATCTTCTGCACATCTGGAACTGAAACGTTTTTTCTTGTACACCAGCTATTTCAACCTGGGCCAGACTTTAGAACTAACCAGTGGGTTTCTAAAACACAGAGGACCCCAGCTCTACCCCTCAAAAATTGGTCTGTGGTGGAACCTGGGTATTAGTATATTTTAAGAAACTCACTGATGATCCTTATTTGTAGCCAAGGATAAGAAGTATTGCCTAACACATACTAAACTGCAAAAAGTGAGTGAGTAAAACATAGTTTTCTGATCAGAGAATAAACAAAAAGAATAAGATGAAGGCAGTTAACAGTATAAAAAATATATATTTTTTTATAAAAAATATTTTTAAATTTTAATGTTCATTTGGATGGATAGTCTCAATGCAACATTTAAAATAAACAAAGAACATTTGTCTCTAGAAACGTTTAAATTTAACTGCATGCTTTCTCAGAATAATATTACATGTATTTTAGTATCTGTTCTTGATGGAAAAATCCAAAATGCAAATAATTTGCTCTTCATATTAAAAAAAAATCTATATAGTTATAATTGAGATAGTTAACCTCATAGAATCTCATATTTATTTACTGACATCAAACCAAATAATGATTGAGTTTTGTGATGTTTTGAAAGTATTCCAAAATAATTATTTTAAAATTTAAATTTTATATCTTGCACTTGACAATCATCTATTCTAAATTTGTGAACAACAGACAGAGGTAATGTCAAATGCTTAAATCTCTTTTTTGGTTAAAATTTGATTAAATAGACTAGCCATTTTAAATTGGACTGATTTAAATTAAATCCTTTCTTAAATCAAGATAATAAAAATGTTCCAAGCTGATTGTCAATCCATTCTGAGAAATACTGGTAAATCCCTCTATAATTAACTTACCTAAAGCAAATTCAGAATGAAATTTGCTTTCTGGCTTCTCTACCACTGCCAAGAACAACAGCCTCAAATCGGATTAACCAAATGCTGTTTGCTTGTGTTTTATGTTAGACCTTCTACCTAACATACTTTCTGTATGTCTTATTTCATCAACAGTTCTTAAGTATTAGTATTCAAAAAGAGCCATTTAGGGGTGACTGTTAAAAATTCAGATTCCTGGTCTCCAATCTAGAGATTCCTAGGGGTGGAGTCTAGGCATTTGCATCTTTTGAAATGATTTCACTGTCTATTCTGTTGTAAATAATTCTGGCCCTCACTTGAGGAATGTTCATCACCTTGTGCTCACTCTCAGATGTTTTGGGACGATGACTTTGCAGGTGTTAGGAAAGTCGAGAGGCTGCCGCCACCCCTCCCACCCCTCCCACCTCTCACCCCACCCCCCACGAGCCTTGCAGATCTAGAGCTGTCCTTAACAAGGAGTGGGCCATTACCTGTGCCCAGTGATTTTAGGGCAATACCAACTTTTTCTCTTGGTTCTAAGCATTTATACTTCTTCCTTTTGTCGATGTACTTTTATATCCAAAAGGTAAAGGTTTTAATGTGTATTAGAGCTAAGGCTTAAATGAGCAATATCCAAGAAAAAAAGGCATCACACCTAAGTGTAAATAAAAGGAATCTTTTCCTGCGAAAAGAAGTTCAATGGAAATGAGGTAAGTCTGTAAGGGCACTGATGTGAGACATGGAGGAGGGGTGGACTCCACAGAGAAAGGAAAAATGGCTCAGTGAGCAAATCTGCCCACGTTGAAGAACTCATGCCTCTGACAGATTTACTCTGGTTTTGGTTTAGCAATCTCTACCCATCTATAAGGTATAGGAGGACAGTGTCTCTCTTCTATTTTGAATTTTTCTGAGCCTTCTTTTTGTGTTTGACACCTGAAAGGAAGACAGAAACTACCTGATTTTAAAGAATAAAGCGTCTGGGTCACTCTGAACTTCTTGCTCTCCCTCTGATACCCTGCCTTGAAGCTGGCACCTTGTGCTTCTCCTAGTGATTTTATCGTGACAGCCCACTGCCATTTCCTTACTAAGCACTGTAGTCATTTCCTGCCCCGTCTCCCTGATAGTCTTTTTTCTTCTCAAATTCGTCTTCCACCTCTAGAGCAGAGGTACCCTCCATGGTCTCCAGTAGCATTCTCTGAACTGTGTTCCTGGGGACACTTCTTCCCAGAAAATGGAACTCCATTTGAATTTGCCTATTCAATTAAGTTTGAGAAAATAGTTTCTTTTCATTGTGATCTCTTAGGGCCCTTAAAGGCAATGTACTCTCCCATGAGAAGTGCTGGTCAGCACTGCCTAAGCTTATTTGACCAGCAGTCCATCCTTGGGGAGCATTTCTTGGCTTATAAGAACGATCCGTTTCTTACCATGGCACACGAGCCCCTGCAAGACCCTCCTTGCTGCCTCTGTCTGTGTTCTTTTTCACTACTTTCTCCCACGTGTTCCACAAAATGGCAAAACAGATTCTTTTTCATTTCTCAGGCAGGCTATTCTCATGTGCCCATCTATGCTTTGCAGAGTCTAATTGCCCTGCCTGGCGTGTTACCTGCCTTTAGCTATCACACCAACCTTTTCTCTTCTTTCATGTCTTTTTGTTTTTACTTCTTCTGAGAGGGTTATATTTACTGTCTCCTCCATACCCTCCTCCTCCTTTCACCACATTATCATTATACCTGCTACATGTCTTCATTAGGGCTCACAGTCATTTTTACAGATCCTTGTTCTGCTCCAGAATAAACTTGCTAAAGCCATCAGCATTCATCTTGGTCTCACAAGAAATGGTCCTCAGTGTATGCCACATTGATAAATAAATGCACAGATACATTTTCAGCTCTGCTGATACTTGCTTACTAAGCAGAAATCCCAAATTAAGAGACTTTAGCCTTTTTAAAACCTCCAAATTCTGTTTACCTCCAGGTTAATATGAAGAGAGCATAGTAGGCTTGCTTCCAATTTATTCACATCTTCCATTCAGATGTCCACATGTTGAAACCACTGTTGTCTCTGGGCAGTCCTGAAGCCCTGGATGTAGACGTTCTTGGTAGAGTGTACCATGTTTGAAAACATACTATTCTTTTTAGGACTCTGAGATGGAACACTTAAGATGATGAAAAGGCTCTCCTTTCTCTTTATGGTTTGGTTTCTCGAAGAAAAATACCTGAGTTCTCAACCTCTTTATTCTTACTTTACGAACACATACTAGGTGTATACTAGGTACTATATAGTATACGAGGTGTTAGATTTTAATCAACTTAAAGATACGAGCTCATGTAATTTTTATAAGAACTCTACCTTGTCTGTATTTCACAGACCAGGAAACACAGGCATGAGAGGTGAAGTGAATTACCAGGGTGGTGCTATGAAGAAGTAAGACTAGAATTTGATTCCCAGCAGTCTGGCTCTCGGGGTTGGTTGGCACTCTTAAGCACTCAGCCATGCTGCCTCTCTGTGCTCTGTTCTCAGTTTTTCAGCTCTGTGCTGAAGAATCACTGAGCAGTTCTTAGAAGCTCATAGCCCTTTACTGAAATTGCATAAAGGCTTGTGAATAATAATATTTTTCAATTTAGCTAGTTGCTAAAAAGGATATAAATCCATAAAGAAACTTAGAGATTATTAATAGGATAGGATATATGTTTCCAAATGTAATCATATGGACTTCTAATGTCAAGAAAGTAAACAGATTTTAGAATGAGGGTGAATATTTCGGGTCAGTTATAAAATACTTCTTCAAAGTTTTTTTTAAAAAGATAACTGGTTTAGTTATAGTAATAGGTTGTATCTGAGACTCAGAGATCTTAAAGAGGTTAAACCAATGTGAGAAGCCCTTACATGAGGAAGATGGAGAGGTCTGTTGGTTACAGACTATTTCTATGCCCAATAAATCTTTCTAATGATAAAATAATAAAGCCAGTATAACTTCAAAAATAGAGGGGGTGGTGGTGGAGAGGAAGAATGGCAGAAAGTAAAATAATAGAAGGAAAGGAAGAATTATAAGCCGTAAAGAGGGTTGGGCTCCATCTCTTCATTCACCTATTGCCCATGTTGTATTACTTGTCTGTATTAGAGCAAATGCTTGGAGTTCAATACATATGTCTTGAAAGAATGCTTAAAGGCAGGGGAAAATGAAATAAATGGATGTAAAATGAAGAGGAGAACAGGAGGACTGCTGTGGAGAATGTAAGTTTAAGGGGGGAGGTAAAGGATGGATAATAAAAGCAGCTGCAGTCTCAGAACGTGAAGTATCAATGAAGAACTTTAAGTTGTCATCTCATTCACTTACTCCCGTGGCCCGTGGGGTGGATGCTGTTACCACGTGTTACCGCTTACACGAGTCGGAGCCGTGGTGCCGGCTCAAATGCTGGGCTGCAGAGGCAGTGCTCTTAGCCACAAAGCTGTCCCACCTCAGAGAGGGAGGAGCCTAGGAGGCAACCAGGTGAGGACAAAAATCAAACAATGGCCTCTTTCTTAGGGTTCATTATTACACTAGTTACTAATTACTCCAAAATGTCTCAGCTTAACGCATCAGGTATTATCCCACAGCATCCACGGGTTAGGGATCCAGGTGTGGTTTAGCTCGGAGCCTCTGATTCAGGGTATCACTTGAGGTTGCAGTCAAGCTGTGAGCCAGGGCTGAAGCCGTCTCAGTGTTACCAGAGAACAGGTTCTCGTCTTGCGCAGGAAAGAACTCAAGAGTAAGGCGTGGTAAAGTGAAAGCAAGTTTATTTAGAGAGATGCACACTCCATAGACAGAGTGCAGTCCATCACACTTACAAGGGAGAGTAGCTTAGGAGATACACGTTCCAGAGGTAGAATGCAGCCCACCTCAAAAGGCGAGACAGAGAGTCCATGAGGTGTGAGGGTGTTTAGTTTAAAATAAAAGTAGACACACACTCCATAGACAGAGTGCAGGTCGCCTCAGAAGGCAAGAGAGACAGTGACCAGGAGGTGCAGTGTTAGTTTTTAATGGGCTTGGTAATTTCATATACTAATAAGTAGGAGGATTATTCCAGCTATTTGGGGAAGGGTGGGGATTTCCAGGAATTGGGCTCCACCTACTTTTTGGCCTTTTAAGGTCGGCCTGGGAACCCTCCTGGTGCCTGTGGGTGTGCCATGAGGCTCAAGGTCCACTGGAGGTGGAATCTTCCACCGTCTTGATTCTAACGAGTTTGTCCTGTCCTCAACTGCTGTGTCATCCTTTCAGTGGTTGTGCCTTGCCCCCTTCCCTCCTGTCTCATCAGTGCTCAGCTGTTGCTGCAGAGCCCTCTTTCATGCTTGCTTACAAGCCTGCTACAGGCCTCTCACCTGCGCACTGGCAGACCTCACCACCGTGCTCACACTGTGGGCCTCTGCTTAGGCTACCTGAGTGTCTCCACAACAGGGCACCTGGTGACTCAAAGGAGAGGCAGAACAAGCATATGCCCAGCATGAAAGCTGCAGCCTTTTTGGAACCTATTCTTGGAAGTAACTTTTCATCACTTTTGCATATTTTATTTGTTAGAGTGAACTGATCAGCCTAGCCCATGGTCAAGGTGAGGGAATTACGTAAGAGAGAGGATACCAGGAGGTGTGGGGATCATTTGGGACCGCTTTCAAGTTTGCTGACCAACATTGTAATAGGTTTATTAGATACACTTTATTTTAGCTGAATCATGATCTCTTCAGGATTCTAATAGAGGATGCTTAGAGTTGAAAGAGTTAATGTTTATTAAATCTGAGTTAATATGTTTAAAACTAGAGAAGTATTCAGTGTGGTTTTCTCGGTGGTGCCATTTTTAAATTTTGTCACAATAAAAGAATGGAAGAATTTGTCAGGTATCTCAAAATTAAAAATAAGATGATAAGATTACAAAAACCTGGATGTACTATTCTGTGAGGTTGACAGGTTTAAGAAAAAAACAGTTTGTGTGCTTTTGGTTAGTACAAAGAAGCAACTTGCATCAAATAACTTACTGAACTCATTTTCATAAAGAAAATTTAGCACAAAAGCAACCCTGGAAACAGTCACTGCCTGGTGGTTGGGGAGAAATTCAATAGAATGAAATAATTATTGTTTCCTTTTCATGGATACAACAGTAATAACATCTAATTAATATTCACTTAGGATGAGTCATATAATTTGGAATTTGGGTAAAGGGTGGTGAACATCATTCATCTCAGGAGATCATTGATCAATAATTACTTGTTGAGGCTCTTCTGTGTACAAGGCACTGTGGAAATGTCAGGGAGACCCCGAACCCTCATGGGTTGCAATTCCTTCACTCATACTCGTCCGTCAAGGTGCTAGCAGAGAGAGCACCATGTATGCAGTATTACCTGCTGTAGTGATAATAGGGTGGACCAGGATTTTTAAACCCCTCAGTCTGATTCCTGCCTTCCAGGATTTCGTGCTCTCAGATTTCAATCTGAGTCATCCTTGTATATTTTATAGCCCAATTATTGCACTTTGTTCCACGTGGAAATTTAGTAGACCCACAATGAATTATCTATTAAGCTGCTGTCGCTTCATCAATGTGTCATACTCCAAGCACTTCCTACCACTCTTCTGGAAGATGCCTACTCATTTTCAGTTTGTAGCTTAGAAATCATTTCCTCTGGGAAGTCTCCTCTGACCACTTCAGGCTGGGTTGCTTGCCCTCCTCAGTGCTGTCCTAGCCATAGGGACGGTCTCCTATTGCTCAGGGCACATTTTCTTTTCAGATCCACAAATCCCGTTCAAAAGTAAGCTGGCATGAAACAGGAAGACGTGCTCACTTTATCACTGCATCCCCATCTGTTCAATAATGTTTATTTAGTGTCTGTTATATGCCAAGCACGCCGCTAGGCATGGGGGTGTAGCAGTGGGCAAAACCTAGATTCTGCTTGCTTGGGGCTTATGTTCAGTGGAATGAGACAGACAATAAATACAGAAATGTTTATTAACTTGACTAGGGCTGAGTGCTGTGAAGACAAATAAAGAAGGGGAAGTAGTTAAGTGGTAAGTCAGTGGTAAAGATAAGGTGAGTGGATTAGAGGGAAGGCAGGCTCTTTGGGGTAGAAGAGGGGTGAGAAGTCCTCTTTGACGTGATGATCTTGGAGCTGAGGACTAGCAGAAGGGAAGGAGGAAGCCATGGGGGCAGAATGTTCCTGGAAGAGGGGAAGCGAGTACAAAGGCCCTGAGTTGGGAGTGCACTGAGGTACTGAAGGAGCAACAAGGAGGCCTCTGCACCTGGAGCCGAGTGGTTGTGGGCAAGTCGGGCAGAGGATGTTGAGATGTGAGGTCAGAAATATTTCCAGGGCTGAGTAGTTTTCCATTGTATAAATATACCACAGCTTCTTTATCCAGTCATCTGTTGATGGACATTAAGTTGCTTCTATGTCTATTGTATGTAGAGTTGCTATGAATTGGGGTGCATGTATCTTTTCCAATTAGCATTCCCTCTGGATATATGCCCAGGAGTGGGACTGCTGGATCATAGGGTAAGTCTATAAATACTAAGGTCCTACTGTTCAGCACAGGGAATTATATTCAATATCTTATAATAACCTGTAATGATAAAATGACACATAATACATATGTATAACTGAATCACTATGCTGTACACCAGAAACTAACACAACATTGTAAATCAACTATACTTCAATTAAAAAAAAACAAGAAAGATTTCCAGGGGTCAGGTCACATAGGACCTTGCAGGTCAGGGCACCCTGGCACCTAGCACACAGGATCGGTGTTGAATGAGCATACGCTGAATATTGTTAGATTAAGGTTGGGAGTCTAGGAGCAGTATTGTCTAACTGTGTATTATTAGTATTATTATTATTAAAGTACTTAGAGTAGCAGCTTCAACACTTTGCTGCACATTAGAATCACCTAGGGATCTTTTAAAAAGGCAGAGTCTAGGCCACGTGGCAGGTGCATGACATGAGCATCTCTGGGTGGCGTCTGTATTTTTAAAGTTCCTCTGGGGATTTCAGACAAACACAAGAATCCATACCTTAGATCAGTGGTTCCCCAAGCATGTCCACCCACAGGCAGCATTGGGGATAATTGGAGATATGGAGTCTTTGGCCCCTTCTAGTCTGGGAGGGACACCAAACAATCCGTGTTTGAAGAAGTCCTCCAGGTGTTGCGGCTGTGTGCTAAAACTGGAGAAGCACAGTCTTAGAGAAACGGGCCACACACGGGCAAGAGCAAGACAGACGGCGTGTGTTGGGATGTTGGTTGTAGAGGCTCCCGTGTCTGTACTATGTGTGCCCTGGCAAGAATATCTAAAATTTTACCATTGGAGCATTCTTTCTGTGAATTAAACTTTCTCTCATAGCTCTTTGTTTAAATCAACCATTCCTCTGGGTAATATGTCAAGCCATTGTTTCTTAGTAGCTCTTTAATGTAAATGAGCATGTTAGAATGATTTAGCCGACAGAATGGGCCATTAGAATATAAGAATGGCTGCAGCCAGAAAAGGTTTCTAGAAAAGGGTGGAGAAAAGATGATGGCACCAGCAATTTTCCTGTGGTCTCAAAAATACGATTAATGATCAGCAATTCTTAAGATTCAGAAAGTATTTAGTAAGATTTGTAAATAATCCAATAGAATTTTCTAGTATTTTTTCAGGGCTGTTTTGAGAAATGTTTTCCCCTCTCTTTGAGCTTACTCTGCACCTGATTCTGTATTGCCTAAATCTGGAAGTGATGATTTAGACACTGGCAAACCTGAAATAACACCAATATTTGTAATCGTTTAAGAATGGGAGATTTGCCCACATGCCTTTTTCTTTTCTTTAAAGAAATGAAAGTCTTTACTGCTTGTGTTTCTCGCAGGCATCACTCTTCAAAAGATTTCCAGGTGGAAAGTTTCATCATCATTCATCCAGAGAGTTACTTTCTTTCACACAACTCCAATATTAATATGTACATTAGAGTTTCTTTTCCCTTTCTTTTTCATCTGAGAATAGTCATGAATGCGAGGAAGTGAATTAGATGGCTTAGGGCCTCGGCTAAAAAGGAAGTTGGAGCAAAATGCTAATTCTGGTTTGAGTGTTCTTATCAATCCAGCAAGTTCATTCAGATTTCAGAATGCGGCGTGAAAGTCTTTTGTTGTCCGGCTACACCGTTTTTCTCTTTTATAGAAGAATCAGCTTTTTCATAAAGGCTTAACCAGAGGCGATACCTGCTATTGTCTGCAAAGTGCAAGCAATATATCTTTGAAGCACTTGAATAATGTTAGTATCTTGGCGGAGAACAGGAGAAAAAAATAAGCCAGAAAAATAAGGATAATACAGTTTTAAAAGACAGCCTTACATGCCAGAGGATTTCATTCAGCTTGGTGACAGCCGACTCTAGATATAAGTAGTGCTTGAGATGAAGGAAATGTAAATTCAGAAAGTATGTCTTGCTATCTCCAGTTTGTGTCCTTAGTATGTTCCTGGTATGTCTGACTGACCAAAGCATTGCTGAGGTCTGCAACCACACCTCAGAAATGTCGCCAGGATTTTTAAATGAACGATCTCCCTACATATCATTCGACTGAGCAATATACTTTCTTAATTTTCCCTCATATTTTTATTTTTAAAGGTAAATTCACACCCTTCCTGGGGAGGTGAATGTAGCCTTGACAATGTTATATTGCTCTCCCGAGAATCATTCTCTGACAAAACGGTGTTTCCTTAAATGTCAAATTCCTCTCTACTATTTTTGCATAAGAAACCAACTTGACAAAAGTGCATTCTTTTTTTCTTCCCTTGTTTCTTTTCAGCCCACCTAAAGCAGTGTTATTTGATGGAGCACTACATAGCTTCATGTCTCAAATCCCAGTTCTCCAAGTAGCAAAAAATTGTCAACAGTCTTTTCTCCTTAGCATATTTAAATGCCTTGTTACTACATTTTATCACTCTCTGGCATGTATCAGAAGCCACCAGTGGCCTCACACCTCTCTGTTATGGGATCGCAATGGACAGGTGCAAATGTGCCTCTATACTAATAACTCTCCCCAAAGCAAAGTAAGTTACCCTCACAACCATCTAAAGGTAATTTTTAAATAACAAAAAGAAAATCATTGTGTAACTTATTGGAACTACAGAGTTAGTGAAATCGTGTGTGAATGAAAATATTTCCTGCCATATCAGTAAACAAGAATGTTGCAGCCATCAAGCCACTGCGGCTGACCCCGATGGTGAGCCTTGAGGAAGCCCTGAAGGAACTCAGGCTGGAAACAGGAGGCTGGCCACCAAGCCCTCAGCCACTGCAGCCACCCCCAGCAGTACACCCTGAGGGGACCCGGCATAGGAAACAACAGGATACTGGCCCTAGAGAGCCAAGGTGCATATCAAAGGAATGATCTCAGTGAGCCCAGACTCTAGCATCTTCCCATACACAGAAAAGTGCTAATTAAGTTCATTAACTTGAGATACCTGGTTTCTTTAACAGTAATTCTTTGATGTTCTGACTACTTGGTCTTTGTGGCAAAAACCCTGATGTATATATCCTAGCTCTTTGGGGCAGTCCCTTAGAGCATCTGAGAGCCTGTCTCCCGGGCTTGAAGTCCAGAGACAATCTGCTGAGTAAAACATAATTCTCACCTTTTAGGTTGTGTAATTTTTTTTCCAGGTGGTAAGTGACACAACTATATTAATTCATAATCCAGAATTATGTACTTGTGCTCCCTTTGAAAGACTAGACCACATAATCTTACAGTTACAGATTGTATAGAATACAGACATGATATACCTGTACGTAGACACACGTTTTTTTTCTCATTTTCTCTCTTTCATACATCTTGTGGATAAAATGCATCAGGTCTTAATGTCTGTCACATATTATCCAGATATTTCCTCCACTTTTCTTTTTGTTTGACAAGTATTTTTCAAAGGCAGGGTTCCAGTTGCTGTGGATGTAGATGTCTCTGCATATAGATAAGGGCTGTCTGCTCAGGGAGACAAGTTTCTAGTGAGTGAGACAGAAAATAACCAAGTAAACACATAAATAAGGTAACAAGAGGTTCTTAAGTGGTTGATAGAAAACAGCAGACTAATGTAATAGGGCTGGACTGTGGATACTGCCTTGGATGAATACATACACACATGCCTACAAATGGCAGGATATTCGAGGCCAGTGCTGAGTGATGACAATCCGCCACTGAGGAGAAAGCTCAGCAGAAGAGGGAGCACATGCAAAGTCTGTAGGTGGAGAAGGGCCGGGTGTATTCAAGGGAAAGAAGGAAGGCCATTGTATTTGAGGTGTAGTGACCAAGGTGGGAAATGCTCTGAAATGATGGTGAAGAGGGAGTAGGAACCAGATTTGGAAGGCCTTCAGGCCCAACAGGTTCCAGGTTTTATTCTCTAACCAACAGTGAGTATTTGGAAGGACCTACATAAGTTCCTCAGTGATTGGAAGGTAAAGGCTTGGACAATAATTTTGAGAACAGACATACCAAAGGTATTTTTAATTTTAATTTTAATTTTTTTAATTCTTTTTTTTATTTTGAAGTGTACTTGATTTACAATGTTAGTTTTAGGTGTATAGCAAAGTGATTCAGTTATGCATATGTATACATACATACATATATATATTTTCAGTTTCTTTTCTATTACAGCTTATTATAAGAAATTGAATATAATTCCCTGTGCTATACAGTAGGTCCTTGTTGTTTATCTGTTTATATATAATAATATGTATCTGCTAATCCCAAACTCCTAATCTATCCCTTCCCACCCCTTTTCTCACTGGTAACTGCAATTTGTTTTCTATGTCCGTGAGTCTATTTCTGGTCCAAAGATGTATTTTAAAGATAGAACAAGATCGACTATATGCAGTCTCCTTATGGATTTACTTAACTATTCTTTTTAGATACTCTAAACATAGCTACAAAGGATGTTTCCTTTGAATGTCTAAAATATTACCTTGGAACAAACATTACTTAAGCCTCAAGGAAATCTTTTTGATAAAATCTGTTACTTAATAAAGATGGTAGCAATTGAACACGAAAGCTTTAAGAACTGGATATTTCATATATGATAGACTTGAAATATTGCAACAGGAGAGAGACAGTTTTACACACACACACCCCCCTACCACTGTGTTTTACATCCGCCACATCTTTTGGGATGGAAGTGTCATCACCTAGCATTTTGACAGTTTCAGAAACTGCTATATTCACCTCTGCTGTAGACTGAATGTTTATGTCCGCTCAAAATTCATGTTGAAATCCTCACTCCCAAGGTGATATTAGGAAAGGAAGGCTTTGGGAGGTGACTAGTGCCCTATAAAAAGAGGCCCAAGAAAGATCTCTTGACACTTAAGTTGCATGAGGTTACAGTGAGAAGACAGCCATTAAACAGCAAATAAGAAATTGTGGTTTCATCCTTTGAAAGTCATTGAAAATAGCATCTATCTATTTATTTTTTATATACATATATTTTTAATTGGAATATAGTCTGTTTACAATGTTGTGTCACTTTCTGTTATACAGCATAATGCTTCAGTCATACATGAACATACATATTCATTTTCATGTTCTTTTTCACCGTAAGTTATTGCAAGATATTGAATATAGTTCCCTGTGCATACAGTAGAAACTTGTTATTTATTTTATATATACTAGTTAATATTTACAAATCTCAAACTCCCAATTTATCCCTTCCCACCCCCTTCACTGCCGGTAAGTTTGTTTTTTATGTCTGTGAGTCTGTTTAGATTTTGTAAATAAGTTCATTTGTCTTTTTTTTTTTTTTTTCCAGATTCCACATATGAGTAATATCATATGATATTTTTCTTTCTCTTTCTGGCTTACTTCACTTAGAATGATGATCTCCAGGTCCATCCATGTTGCTGCAAATAGCATTATTGTATCATTTTTTATGGCTGAGTAGTATTCTATTGTATAAATATACCACAACTTCTTTATCCAGTCATCTGTTGATGGACATTTAGGTTGTTTCCATGTCTTGACTGTTGTAGATAGTGCTGCTATGAACATTGGGTTCATGTATCTTTTTGAATTAAGAGTCTCTCTGAATATATGCCCAGGAATGGGATTGTTGGATCATATGGTAAGTCTATTTTTAGTCTTTTGAGGAATACTATTTTTCCATAACAGCTGCACCAAACTATTCCGCTAGCAGTGTAGGAGGGTTCCCTTTTTTTTCATCATACCCTCTCCAGCATTTATCGTTCATGGACTTTAGAATGATGGCCCTTCTGACTGGTGAGAGGTGATACCTCATTATAGTTTTGATTTGCATTTCTCTCATAATTAGCGATATTGAGCATTTTTTTCTTGTGTCTATTGGCCGTTTGTATGTCTTCATTGGAGAATAGCTTGTTTAGGTCTTCTGCCTATTTTTGGATTCGGTTGTTTTTTTCTTATTAAGTTGTATGAGCTGTTCATATATCTGGAAATTAAGCCCTTGTCAGTCTCATCTTTTGCAAATATTTTCTCTCATTCCGTAGGTTGTCTTTTTATTTTGCTTATGGTTTCCTTTGCTGTGCAAAAGCTTTTAAGTTTAATTAGGTCCTATTTGTTAATTTTTGCTTGTATTTCTGTTGCCTGGGTAGACTGCCCTAAGAGAACATTGCTAAGATTTATGCCAGAGAATGTTTTGCCTATGTTTTCTTTTAAGAGGTTTATAGTGTCTTGTCTTATGTTTAAGTCTTTAAGCCATTTAGAGTTTATTTTTGTGTATGGTGTAAGGGAGTATTCTAACTTCATTGATTTACATGCAGCTGTCCAGTTATCCCAACACCACTTGCTGAAGAGAATTTTCTCCATTGTATATTCTTGCCTCCTTTGTCAAAGATTAATTGACCAAAAGTTTGCGGGTTTATTTGGGGGCTCTCTATTCTTTTCCATTGATTACATACATCTGTTTTTGTACCAATATCATGCTGTTTTGATTACTGTAGCTCTGTAGTATTGTCTGAAGTCTGGAAGGATTATTCCTCCAGCTTCATTCTTTTTCTGCAGTATTGTTTTGGCAGTTCTGGGTCTTCTGTGATTCCATATAGATTTTAGGATTATTTATTCTAGTTCTGTGAAAAATGTCCTGGGTAATTTCATAAGGATTGCATTAAATCTGTAGATTGCTTTGGGTAGTATGGCCATTTTAATAATAGAAAATGGCACCTATCTAGACTAACTGGGAGATGTGAGAAAAATCGTACATACCTTATTTTGGAACTTGGCATCATTGTCCAAGGGTGACATTTAGGCTTATATTGCATGCAGATGATCTCCTGGGGACATTAGTTCCAATTGACAATCCTGGAAGAACTATATTATATGGAAATGGAGGGAGCCCAACTAGATGCATGAATTTGATACATAAACATGTGACTGCAAACAAGTGGATAAGAGCAGTGGCTTTGGGCTCAAAGAAAGCTGAGTTTTATTCATGGCTCTATGTCCTACCTAATGACTATGGGATTGTAAGCAGTTCACTTTGCCTCTTTGAGCCTGAGTTACTTCTGCATCATATAGGTAATCATACCCAAAGGCTGGGAGGGAAAAAGGAATGAAACAAGGCACAGAAAGTGCTAGCAAAGGTCTGGTGAAAGGACTCCTAGATGACCTTACCTAAAGTTGTAGTTCCTTTACCTCTCCCAGTGTCCTCAGTCCCCCTTACCTAGCTCTTTTTCTTTTCTTTTCTTTTCTTTTGTTTAAATATAGCACTTTATCACCTTTCAATATAAAATGGCATTTATTTGTTTACTGTGTATATTCTATACTGTGTCTCTCCTGGATAATGTAAGCTTCACAAGAGAAGGGACCTGTGTTTTGTTTACTATATATTCTAAGACTCTGGAACAATGCCTCACTCATCATAGAAACAGATGTATGTATTCTCTGAACATCATAAAATCCAGCTAATAAGTAATCATCAGTGTTGACTCTTAATTCTACTCCCCTGGATTCTCACTCACCTTAGAGAATGTCCAACTCCCTGGACAGTTGGAAGAGAGCAAGGAGGAAAATCCAGATTGGTGGTTCTTAGCCTTGGCTGCACATGAAAATCACCTAGGAAGCTTTAAATATATATATAGATTTTTAAATCAAGAAAACCAGACTCAGTAGGAATAGGAATGAGGCATCAGCATTCAAAGTTTTTTCTATATCTCATTGTATAGACAAGCTTGAGAACACTGATCTGAGCCATAGGCTGCTCCAGTTGCTCCAGTTCCCAACCAATGATGCTGATGAGTAAGACCCATCATTTCCCCCGCTGGCTCCTTCTGGCTGAACGGCAAAGGCTGGAAGGGTGATGGTGAGATAGTGTAACCGTGCAACTTCTTGACATTTTGATATGACTTTCAAGCACATTGATGGGAGAAACAATAAATACCTTGAGGACCCAGAAGCTGAGAGCATGCAAACTCAATTTTCATCCTCTTTAATTCAGATTCTTTCTTGTCATTATCTTATACCTTCTTCAGAGACACACTCTTCTAGACTGCTGTCCAGATCTTCCTCCAAGTAAGACACTTGCTTCTCTGATTCAAATGACTTTGCTTCACCTGCATATGATTAGGTCATCTCAAAACCGTTGTGATCATATGCGACGTCACATCTGGGAAAACCAAGAGCAGTGCTTGCTCACCCTAGCTGAAGCCTCATTCTCCTGGGTTGGCTGTTTGGCTGGGTAACCTCACTCATACCCTCCAAACATGTGGCACACTTTGCAGTGCTCCTAGCTTTCCTCCTTTTGTCTGTTTTGCCACAAAGAATGAGTGATACATTGGTTCACTTAACTTATATTTCCAACAAACACAGTATAACAAATTCTGTATCTGTTGACTATATAAATAGGTTAAAAATTTCAATATAATATTTATTTGACTCGCAGTACTGCCATGACTACTAATAAGGAAAATGCGATTTGCTGACGTTCATGTAGCCAGTGGCAGGATTAGAGCTAGAATGTAAGCATTTTGTTGAAAGATGGGAAGAAAAAAGTTACTTCATTCCACATCTGTAGGAATAAAATTAAAAAATTAAATGTTGAAATTTTTCCTGTCTCCTATCTCTTCATCATTGTCATCGTTAATCAGATGTATCCTCAGAACCAAGTGTGACAAAGATTAACTTGCTGCTTAGCAAACCAGATTCCTCTTCTTCCCGAGCCCATAGATTACATTTCCCAAACACACTTGCCATTAATAAGCCCACATGACTGAGTTATACCAATAGGATGTGAAGAAAAGTGATGCACACCATTTCCAGACCTGTCCCACAAAACCTCCAGCTCAGTTTGTTCTCTTTCCTTATTCACTGGCCAAATGCAGAAGACCCTGAATCCCAAAAAGAGAGAGAAGCGACAATATAAAAGGCTCCAAAGCATGACCCCTTGGAAGGTTGGCCACCAATCAAGGGATTTCCGTTTCGGACTTACTGAGAGCAAGGAATGTAAAGCCACTGTGTTATGTAAAGCCACTGAGATTTGGAGGTTTATTTATTATGTTCACACATTGAAGAAGTTATGTATTTCTAAGAATATATTTTATTCTTATATATCATGATTCCAAATAATGACAATGCAGTATAAGAATGCTCAGTGGAGCTTAATGATAAAAGTGTCCTCTTTCCTAGATTTCTTTTATATTACACTATTCTCTGACATTCTTCTATTCTGTTATTTCTCTCTTTAACCCCACTCTTCTATTCTCTCTGGATACAATCTCCAAAGAAATCCATGGCTATCTGTTCTTCCTGTTTTTGAAACATCTGTCACACTCAAGAACTCAAGTAATCTTTCTACCAGTGCTTCACAAATCTATTGTTTCAATCCAAACCACTCATCCAAGATTTACTCACATTTTTAATGGCCTGTAGATAACACCCACTTGGATATTCCTTAATTTTGTTATATGTCTTTTTTGAATTCTGTTTATAATCCACTACCAATATTTTTTCCCATCCACTCCCCTTTGTATACCTCAAACTTACTTAATGGCAATTTTTTTTTCTGTATTCTTTTAGTCCTGAAAATTTGGAATCAAATTTAACTCATATCTTCTTCTTTAAAAATATCCGGTTTACCATCTATATATCATCAGATTATACCATTTCATCCTTTGAAATACATTTCAGAGTTGTCTCTGACACTCACATCCTATCTCTACGACCTTAAGGAAAGCTTCCATCACTGCACAAATGAACATATGTAATAATTTCTTAACTAACTCTAGTCTCTTTTCCCATTTATTACTCAGTTGGTATGATACCAATTTTTTTGTATGTCATACTCAATTCTCACATTTATTAAGCTGTAGATTAATTCTGGAATTTCTCTGCCTGAAATAATTCTTACCTATAGCTTTATGATAAAACTCTCCAGGTTTACGTAGCCTGGACACTGCGTTTGCCCGCATTTGTCCCTAATCTCTCCTCTTTGACTTCTGGCAAATTTAATTTTATTAGCAGAGGTACAAAGTTTATACATTCGTCTAGGTTTCAGCTCATGTTCCAATTTCTTCCTTAGGATTTTTCTTCAATGTATTTAATATTTACTGTGAATACATCTTGGAATTTGCTCCATCCAGATAGCTCTCTGAGGGCAGGGGCTCAGGGTTACATTTTTTTTGATTATAGAAAGTATAGATACACAGATAATAGAAGCAATAATAGCAAAGGTCTAACTGCTTTAACATCTTTGTTTCCTCAAAAGCTTCCATTTACTTCTCAGGGTTTGTATTCATTTTCTTAAGACAACCCTGAACCAGTATGCTCCGAATCTAGAGTGTTTCTTGACCTTGAAATCATCAAATTCCTATTTCTTTGGTGCAATCAAAGTGTTTATAAATTAGACTGATTACACTTTACTTCCACCAGTACCTCCCACAGATTATATCAGAATGTATTATTTTCCCCTAAATCTCTGTATTATATATATTCTCTACTCTTATCCTTGATGAGGGATATCTGGGAAATGAGATTTTTACTTCTAATTCCTGGTTATAACTCTGAAGGAATCTTTTCGAGAAGAAAACCTCTGCAATTAAAACTAATATAAGTTTATCTCCTTAAGAGTTCACAGAACTAAAAGAAATGGATTTTCTAATGCTTCTCTGAAGTTATGCGGTGCCAAAACTTTGGTTGCTTTAGAATCATTTATCCAATTTAAAAGCTGTATCAGGCCATTTCTAGATTATATTGGACAAAGTTATCACAGCTCTGTGCTAAAGATAATAATCAGAACATATATTTGCAAGGCACTATTGCTGATAAACATTCTTCTCTTGGACTTTGCAACCACTGAAAAAGTTTACTTAGTGAAGGAGGTTAAGAGGTTGGTTGTTTTAAAAGTTCCATGATTAAGGGCATGACCTCAGCTGAGGAGCAATTGTAGGTAAGCAAAGATTAAGCTGTCATTTTGTACATTATCGATTGATATAGGTTGAAGAAAAAGCATAATTAATAAAGAAGTAATTTTCAGTCATTTGGTTTCATCAGCTCTTGGTGATACTGAGGCTGGTCCTGGGTTGATCCTTATGTGGAACTAGTGAGCTGTGCAACCCAGAGATGATGTCACCAAGTCCAGTTTATTCTTTAAAACGCTTTTATTAAGGAGACATGGACTGGGGCTGGAAGGAATATTTACCACATTCAAATTCATCACAAAGGCTGGAAAATCAAATGAAGTCTGTGGAGTGTCTGGCATAGTCTCTTTCATTTAAGAGGCCCTCAAAATGCTCTACTGAGTGTGAATTCATTACGGAATGTCAGTGGCTTAATCACCTCAAATAAAAAAATAGCTCAAGTTAGGAGACATTATCTGAATACAATCTCCCTTTATTAGTGGATTAAAACACATTGTTTTAGCAAATTTGGAAACTAGATGCAGAGATTGCCATTAAGTCAGTGGGTAGGCATAAATTGTTTTTAAAAACTGAGCTTCCTGCTGACATTATTGTTGTTTTGCTTACATTTTCTCTCATCAGAAGGGGTGCTGAAATAATGCTGTGTCACACTGAGTGCTGGACAATAATTATTTGAGCCTCAGGATTGAAACACTGCCTTGCAGTGACATAGAACCCTCAGATGGAGGTCACTGCAGACCTTATGTTATAGGAGCTACACCCCAGTGACTGTGGAGGGGACTTATAGGAAGTACATAGTGCAGAGTCTCAGGTACCCATGACTCAGTTTCCCCCAGTGGTGACATGTGTTGGAGGAGGTATTAGAGAAGATGCAACCACAGGTTGACCCATGAGTTAGATCTGGGCAGTCAGACACTCCTCACCCACCCTCCCTGTCCACTCTAACTACTGTCCCTGCAGTTAGAGCTGTTCAAAGGATGCAACCTTGATGGAGTAAGATGGTGTTGAGATCATCTGGACTGTGTGCCTATGTGACCAGACCCAGTTAAGGCCTCTCTGTAAACTTTGAAGATTCTGGTGGTGGGTGTGGAGATGCTCATCTTGCGGCTTCCCCAAACAATTCTTGTAAGTTCCCTTGCTCATTAACTGCTGCCTGTCAATCTGAAGGGCTCTGCTTCTTTCTTTAGTCTTTACTTGCCCTGTGTTTATGGTAGATCATTTGTGAACCAAAAATGTGTTACACAGCTTTAGTGTAATGTTGAAACCAGAAAACTGACTTTGGTACATTACTGCTAACTAGAATAGAAACCTTGAAAACTGAGTAGTTTTCCCTACTTTTTAAAGCTTGCATTAATGTGTGTGTGTAGTGTAGGCTTTTACTTTTTGATTGAGGATAACATACAGTTGACCCTTGAACAACACAGGAGTTACAGTGCCAACCCTCCCTGCAGTCAAAAATCCAAGTGTAACTGTTAGTTGGTTCTTCAAATCCACAGTTTCTCCACAGTCGTGGTTCCACATCCCTGATGCAGAGTCAGTTAACCATGAACCTTGTAGTATTTAATATTGAAAAAATTTGCATGTAAGTGAACCCTTGTAGTTCAGTCCTGTGTTGTTCCAGGTTCAACTGTAGTTGGCGTTGGGCTTTAAGATTATCTGGCTTACTTCACTGAGAATGACCATCTCTAGGTCCATCCATTTGCTACAAATAGCATTATTTTATTCTTGTTTATGGCTGAGTAGTTGAGATATGAAGTCAGAAAGATTTCCAGAGCTGAGGGGTTTTCCATTGTATAAATATACCACAGCTTCTTTATCCAGTCATCTGTTGATGAACATTTACATTGTTTCTATGTCTTGGCAGTTGTAAATAGTGCAGCTGTGAACATTGGGGTGCATGTATCTTTTCAAATTAGAATTCCTTCTGGATATATGGCCAGGGGTGGGATTGCTGGATCATATGATAAGCCTATTACTATGAAAGCCAATATATGTATGTATATGCATGACTGGAACATTGTGCTGTACACCAGAAATTGACACATTGTAATTGACTATACTTCAATTAAAATAAATTAAAAAAGAAAAGGTTGTCTGGCAACAGTATACAGGCAAGTTTGGAAGCAGGAAAAATTACAATAAAGCAGGAGTGATGGGACCCTGTAATATGCACAGCACAGTGCTGGATATAGGGAAGGCTCTCAGTGGGTGGGTAAAGATTTCTATTTGTAGACTGCATTTTTCAAATGTAAGGAAAAAAAGTGACCTCTTTTCAGTTTGACTGTGTGCGTGCACTCTAGGAATCAGAAGAACGATAACACATAGTCAGAACCCAGCGAGGCTCAGTCCAGCACAGTGAACCAAAATACTGCAGGAGTCTGATATCAGGAGATTGGAAAACCAGGCCAGTTGTCAATAGAATGAGGTGAATAGCGCAGGTTAGAGAAAGATCCGATCAAGAATCCCAGGCTCTAAATTCACAATTAGAGTGATATGAGAAAAATCAAGAGGCATGTGTTTCCTGTCCTAATTGCTAGTAGACAGCTTATCACAGTTTTTACCTTAGCTTGCTAGTAGCTAGTTGAAATTGCACAAAAATCTGCTTTTGAAATTCAAGACCTTTTGAAAATATGATATCCTGGGAGAAAGCCCAGCTGTGGTTTCTTACTATTTTTTTTTTTAAGCTAAAATAAATGCTACCAAGATTTTCCGATACTGCATTTCTCCTCCATTATTTAATATAAGGATTGGGTAACTTTGTTTCTCGTAGGCCACAGAATCTCCTTTAAAGGTCAATATTTGCTGGGTAGGCAAACTGGGAGTTGCAGAACTTAAATATGTCATTTGCTGGCTGAGGGATTATGAGCAAGCTCTTTAAACATTTTCTAAAACTTGATGACCTCATCAGTAATACAGAACTGTTGGTGTCAAAGAGTCTTTTCCATCCTAACACTCTAAAAAAAAACTCATCATATTAATTCCTAGCCACCTTTTTTTTTTTTAATCACTGTTCGTTCAACTTTTGTTCAGCATTTAGTGTGGTGACTGGTGACTGATACCATAGGATATTTAGTACATGTTTTCTGAATGAGTTATTTGAAGAAACTTAAGTACAAAAATCTTCTCTCAAGAATTTTATGTTGTTTTTAGATCTTAATAGAGTAAAATTGTTTAAGCATAAAATCTTCACAACTTTGCCCTTTATTTTTTACGTGTTTAAAAATATGAAAGTCACTTAATCTCTTTTGGGCTCAATGTTTTTATTTGAAATATGGGAACTGAGCTTTAAAAATAGCTTCTGTTTCTACAAATCAGGGGCACTAATTAATGAAAAAATTACGCACATTTCATGTAGCAGTATTTCAACTTAAATTCCACTTTGTTCTGTAACTTTTTGTGTAAATTGTGGATGTACTTTTCAACCAATTTATAAAATAACACATTTAAATTAAATTTGGCCAAACATTTAATCATATTACTTCATAATAAGTGTAAATATAATGAGCTAAAAGTAAGAACTCATGTTTAGGGAGTCTTTTACTAATAAGCTCCAAACGTTGAGGTATCATTTTATGCGTGTAAAACGTGATGAAGAATCCAAGGCCATAGAGGTTAACCTATCCAAGGTCATACATCCAATAAAAGGTGCGGCTGGGATTTTCGTAAGGAGCTGGGCTCCGGAGCTGTGTAGTTACATGTCACTTACATTGTATGTCACTGTGCTGCTTCCAAGATGGGGAAGAAAGTCCTCAATAGTACTTTGTGAGTTAGGCAGCAGGCCATGGTTGAACATTTTCTTGGTGACCCAAAATAACTTGAAGCCTCAGATTTTACAGTCTCCAGTTACTGACCCTAGAATCTCTGCTGTGCTGTAAATCCAGCTTACATTTGCACAGAATCCAACCACAGCGTGGAGATAACTCAATAAGTAGAAATGACTCTTTGCCTTACTTTATGTTAAGGGGGAATCTTTCATAAGTACCTTCTTGCTCTTTTACCCCTAAAACTGTTTATTGAGCCTCTTGGATTATTTGTCCTGAATTATCCTTTTCTATGAAACATGAGAATGTAGCTGATAAATTATTAGTCATGAGTCTCTTTTCAGTGGACCCCAAATTTTCCAAACACTATACAGTCCACATTTACTTGTTACCCAAGAAGGTAGATTTCTGCTGAGAAGTTTGAGAAAAATAGTTTGTATACTTTGAGTCTTCTATGAAATACAGACCTGGTTTTTATGATTTTTCAGGTATGCTCTGTCTTCACAATATACATAGATAAAACAGAGTGATTCATTTCTACTCATGCCGTCATGTCAGTATGTGATTTTGTGTAAGCAATTCAGTCCTCAGATTTTAGCATGAGAAAACCAAGTTTTTATTTAATAAAATAGTTCTATTTTGGGGGTTCCCTGAGCTGTCTTTTCTCTCTCTCCTCAAAGAATGATTAAATTATACTATATTGACCATTTGGTTCTTAATGATATGTATGGTAATACAATACTGAGTAGATTGCCTTGAATTTGGCTATTAAGCATTGGACATATTCTTAATTCAACAGATAGCCTAAGAGTAAAACACTTTTTAAAAGAGCGTCTGAGTAAAGAAACCAAAATAGAACACGTCTGTACACTTATTTTTTCCCTAGAACATTAAATCCCCGAAGTCTCACATAGAAAAATAATTCCCTGGGCTCTTAAAAGATGCTACTCCAGAAAGTCTGAGAGACTGGTTAAATAAGGTTCAACAGATTTCTCTGTTACAGAACCGAGTCCTGTCTTTAACATCTAATGTATTTAATTAAATGCTTTCCGAATCTAATTTTACCAGTATTGAACATTTCATGGGCATCATGTTGCAGGAACCCTGATGATCATTTACATCAGTAGTTCTCAAGTGAAACTGGACATTAGAATCACTTAGTGAGTTTGTGAAGCATATTCCTGCCAAGAGCAATTAAATCTGGGTCTTTGGAGGTTGGGGGCCTGTAGTTCGCAGAATAATGGTCTCCCAAAGATGTTTATGTCCTAATTCCTGGAACCAGTTCATGTGTTACACGGCAGAGGGGAATTAAGGTAACAGATGGGATTCATGTTGTTAATTGGCTGACCTTAAATTAGACTATTCTGGAATATCCATGTGGGCCCAGTGTAATCAGAGGAGTCTTTAAATGTGGTAGAGGGCAGGAAGCAGGTGAGTCAGTGTTAGAGTGATGCAGTGCGAGGAAACCTCGACCACTGTGGGCTTTAAAGAGGGTAGAAGGCAAAAAAATCCCAGCAGCCTCTGGAAGCCAGAGACGGCATGAAAACAGACTCTCCCCTAGAGCCTCGAGAATGGATCACGGCCCTCTGACATCTCGAGGTTCGTCCTGTGTGACTCATTTTGGATGTCTGACCTCCAGAACTGTAAGTTGATACATTCATGCCGATTTGAGCTGCTGAGTTTGTCGGCATTTGTTACAGCAGTGATGGAGAATAAAGCCAGGGCCCAGGCATTGGTCATTTTTAGGAGCTAAAGGGGGATGGATCCTACAGTGTAGACAGGCTGAGAGCGCTGGTTTACAGTAACGGCCGCTTGCTGGAATCACCTAAGACCTTTTATTAAACACTAATTTCTGGCACCCACCACCAGGGATTCAATTCATAATTAAAATATTAACTTATTTAATCCCCGTAATAACTTCATAAGCTCAGAATCATTATCATCAGAAGCACAGGGTTTTATTTTTGTTTTTTTCTTTTTTGGGCTACTATTACTCAGCTGCTAAGTGGTGGGCTTCAAACCCACACAGGATAGCTCCCGTAACCTCCACCAGGTTAACTTAAACTCGTGTGCAGAGCCCAGTTAATCCTATTTTAAACATTGTACTTAAATTATTGTTTTCTGTTTCCTTTTCACAAAAAAAGCAGGAAGTTCGAAATGAAAGGTACCAGTCAGAATAAAAACATAGATGACTAAACTAATGATAGGCAAATGAGTAATGAGGGCTGAGATTAAAATATATGAAGTCCTTCAGTGTTTAAAAATATAAAGTCTGAGAGTTTTTTGTGTAAATATTAACTCAATGTAGCAAGCAGTATTAGTGTTACTGAAGGTATTGTTCTATTAGCATAGAATTCATCTTAATAACTGATGTAATAAGAACAAGTAATTTTTGTTCTGTGTATTTCATTCACAGGAGGAGGTGTACTTTGATAATTTCCTAATAGTAATATAAATAAATATTAATACTGTGAGAGACGAGCATCAGTCGGGTATTTAATTGGTGGGCCAGGAGTTTTCAGAATTGCAATAAAGTATATTGTGGTATATACATATGTTATGTGCCATATGGGAAACCAGCCTGTTTACATATGAGACCTATTCAATTTTTTAAAAGTTAATGGCCATTCAAAATCAACTGAAATGTCAACGTACTTTGACATTTTGGTGACATACTTAGGAGAAGCACAAAGACACCAAAACAAAGCTATAAAATCTGGTGGAAGATTTATTTATAAAGCATTCAGATTTTAAGAGTGAGGAAAGCAAAGATAAACAGCAAAAACAGTTCCCTTGTGTGCAGGTACTTGGCATTTCTGTTCATCCCCACTGAAGACTATAATCCTGGTATATGTTAAATCTTGGAAATTTTCGGCCCTCTGTTCCTCTGAGTGTTGTTAATGAAAAGAGCACTGAACTAAAAGGCAGAACACTAGCTAGCTGTGTGATGCTGAATATAAACCATAAAACCGGAGCAGTTTCTCCTGATGTATAAACTGAGTATTTCACCTGTTTTTTCAGTCACAGTAGCAGATACAACCTGCCATATACAAAGTAAACAAGAAGGTCCTACGTATGGCACAGGGAACTGTATTCAGTAGCTTGTAATAAACTAGAATGAGAAAGAATATGAAAGAGAATATATATGTGTATGTGTGTACAACCGAATCACTGTGCTGTATACTAGAAACTAACACAACATTGTAAATCAATACTTCAGTTTAAAAAAAATTCAAATGACAATGCATAAGGAAGTGATTTTGAAAATAGTAAACTACCACATAAATCATTATTCCATGCAGTGATCTGCAGCCTGTCTGGACTGCAAAACTTATCTACCCCTGTGTAAAAGAATTACCCCAAAACTTTGTAGCTTAAAACAACACTTATCTCATAGTATCTTAGGGTAGAAAATGCCCATGGCTTCATTCAGACCTCTGCTTCAGGGTCTCTCACAGCTGCAGTCGAGGTGTCTGCTGTGGTTATAATCATCTCAAGGTTCAACTGGGGAAAGATCTGCTTCCAGGCTCACTCACACTGTTGTTGGGAGGATTCAGTTCCTCCCAGGTTATTGCACTGAGGTTCTCAGTTTCTCAGTCCCTGTTGCCTGGAGACTGCCCACAGTTCCTTGGTCCATGAGCCTCTCCAGTATGGCATTTTGCTTCATCAAAGTTTAGAAGCTTACAAGACAATAGAAAGAATACAGAAAGAAGGAAGTTAAAATCATTTGTAACCTAACTGTGGAAATGACATCATTTTGCCTTATTCGGTTCCTTAGAAGTAAGTTACTAGATTCATCTCACATTCAAGGGAAGGTGACCATATGATGGTGAGAACATTAGGAGGTAGGGTCATCTTGAAAGCTTCCTCTTACATGGACCATCTCTTATGCCTTCGATATTTCCTAGGCTTGGCTCTCCCTGAGTTCTTGGTTGAAGATTTCTTTCTTTCTTTGAAAGTTCCCTCAAGCCCAGCTCAACCTTCAAGGTCCAAGTCGATTATGATATCTTTTGTGCGTGTGTGAATTCTCTTGGCTCCTCAGTTAGGTGGGATCTTCCCAATGTCTAAATTCCCAAAGCATTTGACCTCTGTCTCCTGCTTATCTCACCTGCCATCTCATGACTTTTGTAGCAGTCATAGCTTTCAGTCCAATCCATTTATAAGGGCCCTGAAGGCAGGAATTGGATCTTATATCTCTTTGTATTCTCCCACGGGGCAAAGGACAGTCGAGACTGCAAAATGAGCAGTCTGTACTTTTTTATTGCATTGAGGCCCCTTTTTAATGAAAAGGTTAAAATCGGCTGTATTTTGATCTCCTGTCTGATAAAGGGCTTACTTGAAGCTACCAAGAATCAGTCAGTAATATCAGTTCTGAAATAGTTTAAGTTCAGGGATTCCTACCAGTTTGTCACTTTTTTCCTCCAAAGGACATCTGTGGTCTGCTCTTCTAATGGCTTGATTCACTGAGAGCATGAACCTGAAGAAAATAATGGAACCATTTGACCTCAACAGTAAGGTCCTAGATTTTGGGGGGCACCTGTGCATGAGAAGTGCACACTTGTGTGCGAACAGTTCTTCTGTGGCTACACACTTTTAGCTATTAAAGTGTTCTGCAGCAAGCTTAATTTTAAGGCAGTATTTCCCTTGAGTATGAAGTTTTAATAACAAGTTTTTCATTTACATTAACTTATTAAAAAACTTATTATATGGGTAATTTTTTTAACCATGCTCTGTAAATGGACCTATACTCCAAAGACATCATGTAGATAACAGCCTGGATAAAAAGAGTGTCTGGGGAGTCCATAAAGTGATACTGGCACAACAGAGCCTGAGCAAGATTTTTACTACTTTGGGGTACTTATTTTTATAAAGTGTGGTCTAACATTCTTCACATTATTATCTTAGAAACTAACAGAAGGTTAATTCACTTCAGTTGAAAAGATTTCAAAGGTTTCACTGGTCTCTCCTCCAGAAAACTTAAATGGCTGGATAACCTGTCAAAACTGCCCCCTGGGGGTTTTGGTTTAGAGTCAATGTACTCTTCGTCCTCTTTTCTAAACTTAACCCAAAGAAGCCTTGGGGAGAGCACAGTTCTGGGCAGCTCACTATTAAGTTCTCCACAAATCCCTTCTCTTGCCTCCCGTGCCCCACTTCCTACTTGTCAGTACCATGTATTCTGGGGAGAATGAAGGAGGTCTGGACTGAACTTGGCTTCTTTTCAAGGCTCTCCCCAGTCAGTAGTCCCTGTGTAAGGAATGGCCGATGGTTGAAGTTACATTTTTGGCTCAGCAGATGGGACCTAATCCATTTGTTCAGTGGTCCGTGTACTCAAAACATCATGGGGTTTGAGTCAGTGCACTGAGTGCCAAGTCTCGGGACGCAGTTATCCTTCCTGTGATACCACATCGCATTTTATGCTTAAATGTGTGAGAGAGAGGAATTGTGAACTGATGGAAAAAGAAAATTGGGGAAAAAATTGGGAGATAGGGTTTAGTCCAGGCCACGTTCATTATATCCTTGTTTAAGTTATTATCCTTTCATTCATTTGACGGAAAACCTGTGAGCGTTAATGAATCTAGTAGTATTTTAGGCAGTGAGATCAAGCAGTGAACAAAAAAATGTTCCAGCTCTCATGGACTTCCTATTCAGTCTGGAAGTGGATCATGAACAAATAATCCAGTAGACCTACATTATGCCAGATGGTGATAAATGCCGTGCCAAAATAAATAAATAAATAAATAAATAAAGCATGTGAAGCAGCAGAGTAACGGAGGTGGGGGTGTGTGTGTCCTCATTGATGTGACGGCATGTGAGCGGTGACCTGAAGAAGGTGAGAGTGAGCTTATAGTGCGTTTTGGAAAAGGGGAGTTTTGGTTTTGTTTAATCTTTTTATTGAAGTATAGTCAGTTTACAGTGTTGTGTCAGTTTCTGGTGTACAGCACAATGCTTTAGTCATACATGAACATACATATATTTATTTTCATATTCTTTTTAGCCATAAGTTACTATGAGATATTGAATATAGTTCCTTATGCTATACAGTATAAACTTGTTTATCTATTTTGTAATATATTAGTTAGCATCTGCAAATCTCAAACTCCAATTTATCCCTACCCCCCGAAACCAGAAATTTGTTTTCTATGTCTGTGAGTCTGCTTCTGTTTTGTAAATAAGTTCGTTTGTCTGTTTTTTTTGTTTTTGTTTTTGTTTTTTCCAGATTCAACATATAAGTGGTATCATAGGGTATTGTTCTTTCTCTTTCTGGCTTACTCCACTTAGAGTGACAGTCTCCAAGTCCATCCATGTTGCTGCAAATGGCATTGTTTTATTTTTTATGGCTGAGTAGTGTTGTATAAATTGTAACCATTGTATAACTATACCACAACTTCTTTATCCAGTCATCTGTCAGTGGACATTTAGGTTGTTTCTTTGTGGGAAAGGGGAAGTTCTGAAAACAGCAGAAAGTACATAGACACTAAGGTGGGGAAATTGGGTGTGTTTAAAGACCATCATGGAAGCTGGAGTGGAGATGGAGAGGAGAGTAAGAAACGAAATCACTGAGAGGTGGGAGTAGGGTGTGGATTGCAGAGGGACAGGTAGCCCTTGTAAGTGAAATCTTTGAATTAGATTCTGAGTAAGATAGTAAACCATTAGAGGACTGAAAGCAAAGAGGTGATTCGTCTTACACTGTAAAAGGATCCATCTGCCTGCCACCTGGAGAACAGAGATGAAAGAAATCAAGGGACTGGAGTAATAATGCAGATGCAATAACAGTGACCACTGGACTGAGATAACAGCAAAGGGAATGGACACAAGAGTCACATTATTGATCTGTTTCATGGTGGACATCAATAGGATTTCCTGGATTGGACATAGGATGTTGCAGAAAGTGTCAGCGATGATTCACATGCCACTGTTGGAAGGGTGAAGTTGCCCTCAGTGTAGATGATAAGACTCTGAGAGGGACAGATTGTGGGGAAGACAGAGGGCTCAGTTCTCTACCTTTTAGTTATGAGATCTATTATTAAATTGGAGGTAAATTCATAGTTGGATATGCAAGTCTGAGTATAGGAATTCAGGCTGAAGAAATACAAGCATCCTCAGCATTCGACAGTATTTAGAGTCAAGGGACTGGTTTGAAATCATCTACGAAACAAGTCTATCGATGAAAAAGAAGTGCAAGGACTGAGCTCTGGGACATGCTAACATTTAAAGTAAGGTGGTTACAGAAGGCTCGTGAAATGAGATGATGTGTACAGAATTTTTGAAAAAAATGTACTGAAACTAATATGTAGTAGGCACTGTGGCAGGTACTGCAATTCAGTGATGAAAAAAAGTTTCTGCCCCTGAGGATTTCACAGTTTACTGGAGCTTTAATAGTTGTTGATAGAGAGAGTTCTATCGAATGTGCTCTGGGCTCAGGAAGGACTGAGCTGCTGTCTGTCTCTGCCTTTGAACATCAAAAGTGTTTTAGGGAAGAGGTGATGTGTGAGCTGGCAGAGGAGCATGAGATTGAGTTTTCCATGTCAATCAGGAAGTGAAGGACGTTCCAGATGTGAGGAATGGCAGGTGGGAAGGTCTCGTTGGAGCACATCCGTGTGTGTGAGTCCAGGAAGTGGCGCAGTCAGAGTCACAGAAACAAACACAGGCATTGAAATCGCAGTGAGCTGACGTCGGCCACCCAGTGACTGTTGGGGGCAGCGTATTTACCTGTCCCGTCCTTTGGTTCCTTGTTTATACATCATGTAACACTCCTTTCTCGCATGACTGCTGTGAGACTTAGGAGTCAGCTAACCCTCTGTGATTGCAGTAGCAGCTGCACAGTACCAGGTGGTTTTGTTCAAATGATTATTACCGCATCTGTCATGCTCCAGAAGAGTTATATTGGGAGCTGAGACCCAAGAAATGGGATATTTACTTGGGAGAATTTGAAAAAAATTAAATCAGAAATGTTTTGATCAGGCCTCTATTATATAAAAATATCTATCACAGTTGAAAAGAAAGAATTATAAAGGGAAGGAAGAGGAAATGAGGGGACCAGAGAAAGGGGGAGAGAAGGAATAAAGGAAAGATGAAAATAGTGAAAGAGGAGCAGAAGGAAGGAAGAGAACCACAAAAGAGAGAGGAAAAAAAACTCTGTTTCAGTGTTTATGGTGTGCCATGCATTATGGAAAATATCTTGATAGACGTTCTCAGTTATTACTGACAATCTCATTACATAGGTATTATTATTGCCATTTTACAGCTGGGGAAACGAATTCTCAGAAAGGCTGTGATTTGCGTAAGTTTTTCCAGGTGTTAGGTAGGGCAGAGCCTGGCACACAGGGATTGGTGGAAAGCCAGGATTCAAAATAGGCTTGACTGGCTCTCAACACTAGGCGGGAAGATAAGATGACTACTTACTGTCAGTGAGTTCCAAACTAGAGCTGGCAGGGCGGGTATGCAGAAGAGGGGATGATTTGGTAGAGATTGAAATTGTATCAGAGGCATTGCCAGAATAAAATAAAAACTTGTAGCTTGAGTGATGGATTGGATCATGATGATTTCATTCATTGAAGATAACTGGGAGGAACACTGAGAGAAGTGACAACTTATTAAACTATCCTTGATGGTGCAAGGTGACTTATACCAATTGGATCATCAAAGCATCTTGTCTGTTAGCTCCATAAAAATCTGGTATCTGGGCACCTGGGATTTTGATTAAAATTATAAAATGTAGAATGCTTTTCTCTTTAATTTACTTAAAACTAAAAGAACTCAGAGGCCCTGGAGTTTATTTAAAACTTTGCAATCTTTCAGCATTAGTCTTTGAAAGCAAATCTCCCCACTTCTCGCACCCCCTCCACACACCCAAAAATAGAAGCTCTACCCAAAGGTAGTTCTCTCCAGGAAAAGAGGGCACAGGAATTAAAATTCTGAGGATTAGTAGGATGCAAAGAAAGATAAGGTTTAAGCAATAGAGTGATTAAAATAATTAAAATCAAAAGGCAATTTAAAGTTTATGAAGCTTGAAGCTGGAAATGTTGGTACAAAGCTGAAGTTTTAATGTTCAGACCTCTAGCCTGAGTTCCAGACCTGAATATCTTTCTAAGGAGAACCTCTGTGAATGGTCCCCAGAAAGCTGGCCTGCCTCAGAGGCATTTAAACTCACCACTTTCAAAATTGAACTCAATGTAGTTTTTGTAAGGTTCATTTCTCTCTCTGTCTGTCTCTGTCTCTGTCTCTCTCTGTCTCTTTCTCTCTCTCTCATCCAAAGGCAAGTCTCAGTGAAAAGTAGCAAGATCAAGGCACTCAACACTTACGTTGTTCCTTCACTCTGCCGTTCACTTTTTCTTTATTCTCCACATCAAATCAGCTACCAAGGTCAGATTCCAACTTTTCTAGCAGATGCTCAGCTTTCCTTGTTTATCCAAACCAGGATGAACCCCTGTCCCCAGCCTCCACCTTTTGAGTGCTTGTCACATGCAGTGTCTGTGAGTGAGGTATGGAGTCTACATTGCGTGTTTGGTCGGGTGGGGTGGAGGGGTGGATCGTTGCATATGTTTTGTGTACCTTACTCATCCGAGATGTCACTGTTTGAAGATACGTAAGTCTCTTATACATCCACTTTATTCTTTCCATAAGCTTCTCTATGGGAAGAAGTTGAAGTGATCTTTAAGATTGATTTAAAAAAAAAAAAAGAAAAAGACCCTTAGATGCTTTTATAATTCTTTTAGGCTACTCAGCATCTGAGACATGAAGTGATTTATATGCACAGTGATATGTTCAAATATGGTATTTGGCTTTTTATGTTGATTATTATTAACAGTAATATTTGCTACAGACTTACCAGAGTAGCCAGAATTACATTTTTAAGGTCTGGGCTCTCCTTGTTTCAAGGAAAGTAAAGATGGCCTTTGGGGACTTCAGAGAAAGAAAAGTTTTCCATACAACATATGGAAAAATTGGGGGATATCTAATCCACGTGTTCTTTGGTTTAGATGGTGTAGCTTATTGATCCATCAAGCAGACTGGTTGAAGGTAAAGAGAGAGAGATTGAGGGAGGAAGGGAGAACATGCGTCTGTGCTTTGAAATTTGGAGGGAAGAGTCTTCTGTCACGAACAGTTGGAATGCCTGAGACTGGAATGTGTAGGACAGGAGGGGTGGAACCTTCTGAAATGCTAGACTTGGTTCTTGAATCCTTGAAGCATCCCTGAAGTGACAGAACACTGAAAGTGCTAGCTGTGTCGGGTCCCTGAGGAGACTGTGTGCTGGGAACTGTAATTCTGGGGTCCTTGAAAAGGTCCCATGGTGTGACCTGGAAGTGACAGGAGGAATGCAGAGCAGCAGTCTTCTCATCACCCCTCTGGCCTGGGCCCCAGGGACCTCCATGCAGGGGCGTGGGTGCAGGGGGGTGGGCAGCGGGGAAGGGCTTTGTTTGACTGACCTGTGTAAGCTTCAGTGTTCTCGTCTGATCCTAGTGGGGCGCAGGACTTGAACGTGGATTGCTACTGGCTTTGTCAGGTGTGATGACCAGCAGCTAGAATGCAGTTTTGATTTGATTGAAAATAATAAGGAAATATGAGGTATCTGGCTTTCTGAAGGTTGTGGGCCAACTCATGCTTATTACACACAAATTCAGTGATCAATAGTTCAGCTGACATCTGATAGCTAGAGAAATAAATGACTCATTTTAAATGTTGATGGGATATTTAAAAACGTGAACTCTTTTTTTTTTTTTTTTAGGATTTACCTTTTAATCTCAAGTATTTAAGCAATTGGATAGTTAGTCTTT
Source organism: Camelus ferus (assembly GCF_009834535.1). Classification (NCBI taxonomy): domain Eukaryota; kingdom Metazoa; phylum Chordata; class Mammalia; order Artiodactyla; family Camelidae; genus Camelus; species Camelus ferus. The sequence goes on from NC_045702.1 coordinate 67,008,846, forward strand.
GTTAATTTATAATCATTTTACAATGTTGTGTCAAATTCCAGTGTTTAGCACAATTTTTCAGTTATTCATGGACATATACACACTCATTGTCACATTTTTTTCTCTGTGAGTTATCATAACATTTTGTGTATATTTCCCTGTGCTATACAGTGTAGTCTATTCTACAATTTTGAAATCCCAGTCTATCCCTTCCCACCCTCCACCCCCTGGTAACCACAAGTCTGTATTCTCTGTCTGTGAGTCTATTTCTGTCCTTTATTTACGCTTTGTTTTTGTTTGTTTGTTTGTTTTTGTTTTTGTTTTTTAGATTCCACATATGAGCGATCTCATATGGTATTTTTCTTTCTCTTTCTGGCTTACTTCACTTAGAATGACATTCTCCAGGAGCATCCATGTTGCTGCAAATGGCATTATGTTGTCGGTTTTTATGGCTGAGTAGTATTCCGTTGTATAAATATACCACATCTTCTTTATCCAGTCATCTGTTGATGGACATTTAGGCTGTTTCCATGTTTTGGCTATTGTAAATAGTGCTGCTATGAACATTGGGGTGCAGGTGTCATCCTGAAGTAGATTTCCTTCTGGGTACAAGCCCAGGAGTGGGATTCCTGGGTCATATGGTAAGTCTATTCCTAGTCTTTTGAGGAATCTCCACACTGTTTTCCATAGTGGCTGCACCAAACTGCATTCCCACCAGCAGTGTAGGAGGGTTCCCCTTTCTCCACAGCCTCTCCAGCATTTGTCATTTGTGGATTTTTGAATGACGGCCATTCTGACTGGTGTGAGGTGATACCTCATTGTAGTTTTGATTTGCATTTCTCTGATAATTAGTGATACTGAGCATTTTTTCATAAACAACCCAATCCAAAAATGGGCAGAAGACCTAAACAAGCAATTCTCCAAGGAAGACATACAAACGATCAAAAACATGAACTCTTGAGACTGTGGTGGGGTTGACACTGTTTGATAACCTGAGGAACAGGGAATTCAAGCTTTTGATGCTGGAAAACAATTAACCCTGGATACTGTCCAGGCATCAGACTGAATTCTTGCCAATTTTACTTCATTTCTGAAACTCCATAAATCAGTATCCTCAATGCAGATGGATTGGTTTTCGTACGTTATGATCATGGCTGAAAATTCCAAGCATTATTTCTTAAGATAGCTCTTTCCTGAGGGAGTTACTAGAATAGAAAATCTATGACTTACTTTCCCTCATCTTGGAAATGAGGCAGTCTTTTCAGTTCAATTATGCAAATATGTATTGAATGCCTACTATGTGTCTTCAGTAGAATAGGTGGTGGGATCCAATGTAAAGAGCGTGAGATTGGAATTTACAATTGATGGTATCTGGTTTTGTAATCTGAGCCCAAATATTTACTAGATGAGTGTTTATCAGAAAGTGATTTAAATTCATCTTCTACATTTATGTTGTTAAAACAGTAATGTCTATGTCACAATGATAGGACAATTTTCAAAGTGTAGTTTTTGCTTCTTACTTGCTCAGTCTATGAAATGTGGCAAAATTATCACTCCTACTAGTCCCTCTAAACTCTGCGATTTCCACCAAAAAAAACTTTGAAGATTCAAGATGGGTATTTCTGAGAGCAGTATATTCAGGAGATAGAGTCCTTTCAATAAAAGTATGTTTAAGCTTAACTCATGGCATATGGGATCTATCTTGATAATCTAGAGACAACAACTAATTGTTATAAATGGAGATATTAACAAGTAAATAATTTGTTTAAAATCATAAAAAGATCATGAAGATAAAACTGAATTGGTTATATTGTGCCCTCCATAAGGTCAAGGATCTTGTTTACATTTTTTCAAAATAGTCAGCATTTGATAAATTTTATTAAAATAAGTGAACCCTCAGTTTTCAGTGTACTTTTTGGAACTCGTGATTCTCAAACAGTGCCTTCAGTGTGATTCAGCATCACTGGAATGGCTTGTTAAAAATGCAGATTTCTGGGCCCATCAGAAAATTTCTGACTCAGTAGGTCTGATAATTTACATCTCCAACAAGCTCCCAAGTGATGCTCTGCCGGCTGCTCGGAGGAGCACACCTGAGAACCAGTTCTTGTGCGGCACCAGTTCATACACTGGTGAGGTATGTAGGGATTACCTGGAAAGCCTTTAAAATAGATTCCAGGCTTTAACCTCAGATTCTGTCTCGATAGGTCTTGAGTAGGACCAAGGCATCAATGTATTTGAAAAGCTTCTTGGACATATTAATAATCTAGGTTTGGAAACTACTTCTCTGTATAGAGCTAAAGCCTTGTTGGGTTTGTATGATATACTTGGGCTTTTCTTAGGTTTGAAATTTCAGAATAAATTTAACACTAGAAAAATAATAAAACATCATTCTGATATAAGGGAGAGCACCATAAGCAGAGCTAGTTCCTATTTAGGGAAATAAGTGTTTACTTGATTTTGATTAAATTTAAGACAACATAGCATTTGTATTTAATATAAATTTCCTTCCAAAGGATGATGACATTGCTTTGGGTTTTATGTCCCTAAAAGCACTTGGAAGCCTGTGTGTGTGTGTAGCAAATGATATACATGGCACTGTATAATAACTTAAATGATTCTGTTCTTTATCTCTTTTACAACTTATTAAACTAAATTATTACAGAAGGTATTTTGTTTATTCTAAATTTATCAAAGTTACCTGTCAAACAGTCATCCAAGATAAAAGGGATGAGGCAGGTGTACATTTTCATGATGGATTGCACTCAGTTACCTGCTAATGGGTGCCACACTGAATCATTTCTCGTGGCCCTTTAAGCCTTTGCTGTTTATATTTCTCCCTATCAAACATCTCATTTAAATACAAAGGTGATTTTGTTTCATAACCAATAGTTGTATAAACTCCACATGACAACCTCAGGCATCAAACTTCATGTCCTCCAGTCTATCTTTGGACAGTAAAAAAATCCCAAACCAAGATGTAGCTGCAAGCTCGGCAGATCATGAACGAAAAATCGAAGCTGACTCTTCCATAACCCTTTCATCCATATAATCCGGAAATGAGTAAATGTTTATTTTGGATGATAAAGCAAGCAGGTGCGGCTTGAAGATAGGCCAGGCTGAGCTAAATTAAGTAAAAGGTGATAATTTTACAAAATGACTTTCCTCACAGTGATGAAAATTTATATTGCACATTTGAGATAAAAAGTTTTTCGCAAATTGAAGACTAATCCAGGGAAATTTATTTTCCAAATAAAGTATATGTACTTTGTAGTCTTCTTTTTCATTTCATGCATTCCGACAGGATGAAACTTGAAATGATGTTTATTTCTTTAGATTTTCTTTTATAATCAGTCTTAAAAAAATTCTAGTTCTACTCAAGATTGCATTCCTTATAAGTCCAAGGACCCAAATTTGCCATATATTTCACATGAATGTTCTTTCATCATGTGAGAACGCTGAAAAATCTGGTTTATAAAGCATTAGAAAACCAGGCCCGAAAAACAGTTATTCAATAAATGATTGCTTCACTTTTATATAAAATAATTATGCTGAATTAGGAATTAAACACCCCTTGCAAAGGATCACAGACAGCAATATACACATCAATACATCAATAAATCATGTATTTATGAGCCAGAGGTACAGTAAATGCTGAAGCACTACAGAGATGTGGAGGCAAAAATCCTTGCCTTTAAAGAACTTACCTTCTAGAAAGTAAGGCGGGTGTGCAAAAGGACAGTCAGAATGGGACCAGTTATATGACAAAGTGCCGCGTGTCACACTGACTAGGAGTCAGTGCAGGCTTCATGGAGACCTAATTATCAAGTTAAGATGTAGAAATGTTCGTTGCCGCCAAGATGAGTGAGGGAATTATGTATTAGTGAAATGCATGAAGAAATATGGTGCATTTGAGTAACAGCAGCTTGTTCTTTATGGAGGCCTATGGTGGGGGCTAAGTGGAACAGTGCGCAGAGAGATCAAATCTCAAAGGGTCTCACCTGTACGCTAAATATAGGGACCTTTATGTTTATCTTGTAAAACCTGGATAGTTTTATATTCACATGGTAGAAAGTGATTTGCCAAGCTTTTGCTGGCCATTCCCAGCATCACTGTTTTCTTGGCCAACTAGACAGGTGCACACACCTGTAAACGCTGCCAAGTCACGTGTGAGAAAGCAACCGCTAGGTGGCAGCACTGTACCACGATCTGTGGCCAGAACCAAAAAGCTGATCTCTTGACACCTTCATTCCACTCTTTATTCAAAGCCAGGTTGGCTCCACGCTGATGCTGGGAGTCTAGTTTTGTCTAGAAGCTTTGCTGGAGATTGAACAGCAAATTATAAGGCGCTCCTGTCACTGCAGACAACCCGCAGCCACCACACTGCTCTTTTGCTCCTCCCAGTGGACATCAGTTTCGATGAATGCAGCGTGAAAATAGATCTTAAATGATTTCTTTGATTTAAAAACATAAAAGGCCCGTGTATCAGCAGACATACACCATATTTCACATATAATTAGCTCATAACTAAACCTAGCAGGGCGCACAAAAATAAAATGTCAATCTAATTTCTTTTCCGGAAGATTTTCCTGCTGCCAACATAGAATAAATCCATCACCATATGGCCCATCAGTGCAGCAGCAAACATGGGGTCTAACGGTATTTTGTTAGCAAACTCTTGTAATTGATTTATTTTTCTAGGCTACCAGCTGGGTTGTTATTGTGTGTTCTGGTTATGCTATCAGTAGATACACTTAGCCACTTTGTTGTTGTTGTTCCTATTTTGAAAAACGTACAAAGTTCAAGAATTCTACAATTACTGTAGATTGGCCAGTTTAGAATGGGAGAGTTGATAACAGGTTGATATTAAATATTTCACTATTTCTCTTCAGTATATTGTAAACACATGTCTAAATTTAGCCTCCGTTTAGGCAATAATTAGTTATGGGTGATCTGTGTATTTGGACTATTTTTTAGTTAATGGTACGTTGATTAACTGAGTTTATTCTTTAAATCCATTCATCACATTGTTAGTGTGCTGAATTGTTCCATGAACATGTTCCTATGATGATATAGTCATGATCTTAGCCTGGTTTTATATTAACTAATTAATGTGGAGTGATCACCCTGAAGAGGTAATCAGTATCCTACTCCAGCTACTGTTCAGAATGCTTTTGTATCTAAGCTAGAAAACTTCGTATAGAACTTCCCAGCATAGGAGGGGGGATTAGGGGTAGTGAGCTTATTTTGTGTGTGTGTGTGTATGTAGTGTGTGTATACAGGCATACAGGTACGGGACTTTCAAATATTCTTCCTTAAGTGAGAAATGTTAGTATTTTAAATACAGCTTTTTCTCTAAGCATAAATTCTGTGAAAATTGTGCTGTAATTAGACTTTCATGGATGGAGAGACTTTTAGACTGCCTCCAAAGTCGGTTAATTGTAGTAACTATTTGAAATAAGCACACACACACACACCCCACCACCCGCCTATTTTAAGTACAATATTCCCAATATATTTATGCCCAGCTAACCATTCACAGTACAGACTTTCAAGTTATGAAGATTACTGAGAAGAACTAGACTGCATCCTTGAAATCTAAAACCGGTTATAGCATTATTTATTCTGTTGCTTACTATAACTTACAGCATTATTTATTCTGTTGCTTACTGTGTAAGTCCCTGTTTTTTGGGAAATCATTGTCTCATTAGAAATACATAATTGTACAGAGCTTCAGTATCTCTCCATTCAAGAAAGAACTACTCAGGGTGATGTTATAGAGCCCCATAGGTCAGCATGGTCTCCTATCCTAATCTTTTTCTTCTTTCTCTTCCTTCCTTCCTCCCTCCCCTTCTCTTTCTTTTCTTTTTCTTCTTTTATTTTCTTTCTTTCTTTCTCTTTCCTGCCTCTTTCATCTCTTTTCCTTCCTTCCTTCCTATAATCAAGAAAAAAATATTGAATTGGAATGGGAGATACGTGTATCCCCAGGTTTTTTCCCTCTTATCAAGAATAGATGCAATACACTGAAAGCTTTATGTTATGAACAAGCAAATTAGGTATTTAAATCTTATTTTAATAAATGCTATGTGAGAAACAAATCTTTTAAGGCCATGAAACAATACAGCTTTGTGAATTCAAGTCTCGATAGGCTAGAATTCTAGTATTCTGAACTAAAGTAAAGTCTGTATGATTTTAATGATGTGTTTCTAGTTGACTAAAAAGAATCTTTTTCACCTCTTTATCATATATGAAGTAACTTAAATTAACACTTGATTTTCTTAAGGAAAAACAAATATATTTATACACATCCAGTTGATTTAAAATATAGTGGAGTGTAAGGCAAATTCTCTCACATTGGCCTGCTTAGAATTTCTCCCTATTGCGTTAGGAAAAAGAAAGCTACACACATGTCTTCTGCAGCATAAAACACAGTTTAACTGTGGAGATTCTAAAGTTGCTCTGATGGTACAATTCTGAATGGAAACACGTGAATTTTAGCTTTATAAATTATGCAAGTTCTTCTCCATCAGGCATCTCAGTGGGCACATCCTGGTTTCAATCTTTCCACTCACAGAGAAGGTCATGTATAATGTATTTGTCTAGTGAGAAACTTGTTTTTATTTTTTATTGGAGGTATAGTCAGTTTACAATGCTATGTTCTGGTATACAGCACGGTGATTCAGTTACACATATATATTTATTCCTTTTCATATTCTTGTTCATTATCGGCCATTACAAGGTACTGAATATAGGTCCCTGTGCTATACAGTAGGACTTTGCTGTCTATTTTTTTTTTCACATTTTGTTTTATTTTTTATTGAAGTATAGTCGGCTTACAATGTGTCAATTTCTGGTGTACAGTATAATGTTTCAGTCATACAAATGCATACATATATTCCTTTTCATATTTTTTTCATTATCGGTTACTACAAGATACTGAGTATAATTCCCTGAGCTATACAGTATAAACTTGTTTATTTTATATATTGTACTTAGTAACTGCAAATCTTAAACCCCCAATTTATCCCTTCCCACCCCCTTTCCCCACCTGTAACCGTAAATTTGTTTTCTATGTGAGTCTGTTTCTGTTTTGAAAATCAGTTCATTTGTGTCATTTTCTTAGATTCCACATATAAGTGATATTATATGGTATATTTCTTTCTCTTTCTGGCTTCACTTAGTGGACAATCTCTAGGTCCATTAAAAAAAAAAAACCTAAAAATAGTTACTATATAATCCAGCAATCCCACTCCTGGGCATTGGAGGGAACTCAAATTCAAAAAGATAGATTCACTCCAGTCTTCATCCTGTTTTTAAATGCTTCCAGTAAACACAAGTCTCTGTTCCTCCACTCCCACCCAACAACACATGCCACATATCTCAGCTACCTTTCATTGCCCCTGAAGTCAGAACAAGAGATTTGGGCTTATATTTGTGGGATAGATAAGAAAGAACTTCACTGCCCCATAGGACCTTGCAGAACTGTTTACAATTAGCTCTTCAAAAATGTGTGTATGTATGTTTGGAAAGATAGAATTTTAAAACTTTTCAGCATATGAAATATGTATCATACACAAATGTAGGGGGAATAATGCTGTGAATCCATTTCCAATGCATAAAGTCCTGTATATCAAAGACATCAACATACTTAATTTCTTTATCTCATAATGTGTACATCATGCAATAGTATAAGTAAAGAAATGAACATAGCCACTAAAAATATAGTTAGTGAAAGCCATTCAAGAATTTTTAAACAACCCGATCACTAGAAATGAAATCGAAATAGCAATAAAAAACCTCCCTACAAATAAAAGTCCAGGACCAGATGGGTTCACTGGGGAATTCTACCAAACATACAAAGAAGAACTCATACCAGTCCTTCTCAAACTCTTCCAGAAAATTGAAAAGGAAGGAATACTCCCAAACTCATTCTATGAAGCCACCATCACCCTGATACCAAAACCAGGCAAAGACACCACCAAAAAAGAGAATTATAGGCCAATATCACTGATGAACATAGACGCCAAAATCCTCACCAAAATATTAGCAAATAGAATCTAACAACACATAAAAAAGATTATACATCATGACCAAGAGGGGTTCATCCCAGGGACACAAGGGTGGTTCAACATACGTAAATCAATGTAATATATCACATCAACAAGAGAAAGGACAAAAAACACATGATCATCTCAATCGATGCAGAAAAAGCATTTGATAAAATTCAACACCATTTATGATAAAAACTCTCACCAAAGTGGGTATAGACGGAACATATCTCAACATAATAAAAGCTATATATGACAAACCTACAGCCAGCGTAGTACTCAACGGTGAAAAACTCAAAAGCTTCCCACTAAATCTGGGACAAGACAAGGATGCCCACTATCACCACTCCTATTCAACATAGTCCTGGAAGTCCTAGCCACAGCAATGAGCCAAGACAGAGAAATAAAAGGGATCCAAATTGGAAAAGAAGAGGTAAAAGTGTCACTATATGCAGATGACATGATACTATATATAGAAAACCCTAAAAGGTCCACACAGAAACTACTAGAACTAATTGAAGAATTCAGCAAGGTAGCAGGTTACAAGATTGATGTTCAAAAATCAGTTGCATTTCTTTACACCGAATCAACAGAAAAAGAAAGTAAAGAAACAATCCCCTTTAAAACAGCACCCAAAGTAATAAAATACCTAGGAATAAATCTAACCAAGGAGGTGAAAGAATTATACACAGAAAACTATAAACCATTGATGAAGGAAATTAAAGAAGACTTTAAAAAATGGAAAGATATCCCATGCTCTTGGATTGGAAGAATCAATATTGTTAAAATGGTCACACTGCCCAAGGCAATCCACAGATTTAATGCAATCCCTATCAAATTACCCAGGACATATTTCACAGAACTAGAACAAATCATAATAAAATTTATATGGAACCATCAAAGACCTAGCATTGCCAAAGCATTACTGAAGAGAAAGAAAGAGGCTGGAGGAATAACTCTCCCAGACTTCAGACAATACTATAGAGCTACAGTCATCAAGACAGCATGGTATTGGTACAAAAACAGACATACAGACCAAAGGAACAGAATAGAGAGCCCAGAAATGAACCCACAAACTTTTGGTCAACTCATGTTCGACAAAGGAGGCAAGAATATACAATGGAATAAAGACAGTCTCTTCAGCAAATGGTGTTGGGAAAACTGGACAGCAGCATGTAAAGCAATGAGGCTAGAACACTCCCTTACACCATATATAAAAATCAACTCAAAATGGATCAAAGACTTAAACATAAGACAAGATACAATAAACCTCCTAGAAGAAAATACAGGCAAAACATTATCTGACATACATCTCAAAAATGTTCTCCTAGAACAGTCTACTCAAGCAATAGAAATAAAACCAAGAATAAACAAATGGGACCTAATGAAACTTACAAGCTTCTGCACAGCAAAGGAAACCATAAGTAAAACAAGAAGACAACCTACTGAATGGGAGAAAATTTTTGCAAATGAAACCGACAAAGGCTTGACCTCCAGGATGTACAAGCAGCTCTTACGACTTAATAATAAACAACCAAACAACCAAATCCAAAAATGGGCAAAATACCTAAACAAGCAATTCTCCAAGGAAGACATACAAATGATCAATAGGCACATGAAAAAATGCTCCATATCACTAATTATCAGAGAAATGCAAATCAAAACTACAATGAGGTATTACCTCACACCAGTCAGAATGGCCGTCATTCAAAACTCCACAAATGACAAATGCTGGAGAGGCTGTGGAGAAAGGGGAACCCTCCTACACTGCTGGTGGGAATGCAGTTTGGTGCAGCCACTGTGGAAAACAGTATGGAGATTCCTCAAAAGACTAGGAATAGACTTACCAGTATGACCCAGGAATCCCACTCCTGGGCATGTATCCAGAAGGAACCCTACTTCAGGATGACACCTGCACCCCAATGTTCATAGCAGCACTATTTACAATAGCCAAGACCTGGAGACAGCCCAAATGTCCAGAACAGATGACTGGATAAAGAAGAGGTGGTATATTTATACAATAGAATACTACTCAGCCATAAAACCAACAACATAACGCCATTTGCAGCAACATGGATGCTCCTGGAGAATGTCATTCTAAGTGAAGTAAGCCAGAAAGAGAAAGAAAAATACCATATGAGGTCGCTTATATGTGGAATCTAAAAAAAAAAAAAAAAAAAACCCAAAAACAAAGCATAAATACAAAACGGAAATAGACTCATAGACATAGAATACAAACTTGTGGTTGCCAAGGGGGCGGAGGGTGGGAAGGGATAGACTGGAATTTCAACATTGTAGAATAGATAAACAAGATTATACTGTATAGCACAGGGAAATATACACAAGATCTTATGGTAGCTCACAGAGAAAAAAACGCGACAGTGAATATATATATATATATATATATATGTTCATGTATAACTGAAAAATTGTGGTCTACACTGGAATTTGATACAACATTGTAAAATGATTACAAATTAATAAAAAATGTAAAAAAAAAATTTTTAGACCCTCTCCCCCCCCCTATTTTTCCCTACTGAGTGCATGTCCCATTTGGGAATGTATGAAATAACTATTTCAAAGTAACTTGGAAAAGCTTTTTTTGTGATTATGCCATTAATTTAATGTACACCAAGCTTTCACTGCACATCCAAGCTTTTTGAGGTCATTTTAATTCATTTCTGTTTTATAATTGGTAAAAATACTTAGAGTCTTCATGAAACTATGTGTGTTTGGAGAAGTCTAGCTGTTGTCACTGTCTGGTGCACGCTGCTCCTTGCCTCTGTTTTTAATTCAAAAATACAGTTTGACCTTCAGTTTTAGTTACATGTATATACACTTGTATCCTACTTTATTACTCAGTTTTCTTTTTTCCCCCCACATACAAAATATATCTTGGAGATCATTCAGTCATAAAGCAGGTATTTCTTATTTTTAACCAGCTGCACAGTACTCCCCTCTGAAGACAAACTATAGTTACGTAACCAGTTTCCATTGTCATATGAAGATCGTTGAACATCAGCCTCTTTAAAATTTCGTCCAGCGCACCTTTGCGGTTGGCCCTTAGAAGCAGAAGTGCTGAGTCAGAGGGTCAGTGTGTTTCGGTGCGAGCCACACTCTGAGATGTTGAGGTCTGCCGCGGAAGGTGGTTTATTCACAAGGCAGTCATGTGAGGAAACAGGAGAAGAAATACCAATTCCACCTCCACAGAGGGGCGGGGCTTGGGGTGTAGACAGGATGCAGCTGAGGTGTGGGGAGCCCAGGGAAAGGTAGTTGGAGGTCAGAAAAAGGGAGGGAATTTGTCATTCTGTGCTGGCGTGACTTAGCTACAGGCTTCTTTATGGGACACGTGTTCAGAAAATGATGGAGTTAGCATGTTCTTAGGGTGGGGTTTTATGGCCCTCTGACATCAGAAGCTCTCTGAATGGACATGTGTCCAGTTGGATGATCTGTGGTGCTAATCAGTCCTGACTGGCTGGTGCTGGAACTGGATGTAGCTGAGTCCAAGTTTTTAAAAAAAACAACTTGGGCAAACATCTTATTGTTGAGGCTAGGTGACGTTTGGGGGACATGCAAGTTTTTGTAGAAACAATTAAAGCGAGCTTGATCAGCGAAGGCAGCTTAGTTTATTATGTATTAATGCAAAATGATGACTACCCTTGGTTTCAGATTCTTATGTAGTTTTGCCAGGTGTTGAGTCATCAGATTCTTTATAACATGGGTTCTACTATTTTGCATTCCTATTAGCAATACTTGAGAATGACTATTTTTACCCAACCGTGTCAATAAAGTATAATGTCAAAAGTTTTGATATTTTCTAACCTGTCAGTGAGAAATGGAAACTCAATTTAGTTTTAATTTGCATTCACTTAGAATGAATCAGGTTGAGTATCTTCTCCTGTGGTTAAGGGACACTTATGTTTCCTTATCTGTGAACTATCCATTCTTACACCTTGCCAGTTTTTCTTTATTTTAATGACTTTAGTATTTTGTGTATCAGTTGGACATATATTACTGTGTAACTATGGTGTTTTGTTTCCTACACCACTATGGTGGGGATTTTTTTGATGTGAAACATTTTTATTTTTACATGATCTATTTTTCAGATTTAACAGTCTTTTTCTTTTGTGCATTTAGATTTGAGTCATTAGGGAAATTTCCTATTGCTGAAGTTATAGAGGAATTCACCCATGTTTTTGTCTAATATTTGTAGTTTCCTTTTTGCTACTTAAATTTCTGATCTGTTTGGAATTAATCCTTCTGAATGGTATAAGGAAAGGATCTTCATTACTTCATGACTGTAATATTAATTACATCTTTGTATACTAAATTTACATACAAAGTTGGATCAATTTAATTTTAATCAAATAAAAATTATAAGATATTTAGAGTGTAAAAAGTAATATTTGATATCCGTATTCATTGTAAAAGGATTCCCCCATCAATTTAATTAACATATCCATCACTTCATGTATTCCCCCTTCCCTTTTTTGGGGGTGGGACATTTAAGTTATATCCTCTTAAGTCTCTCTGAGTAGTTTGCTTATTCACATGCTAATGCCACACAGTTCTAATTACAGTGGATTTATAATATTAATATCTGGTAGAGCTATTCCTTTATGATTGTTTTAATGGGGGATTATCTCAGGAAGATACATATTTGACTTTTTAGTATTTTTAGCCCCCTGCTAGTTACTTTCAACTCCAAATCCTAGCTGCTCTTAATGCAATGAAGCACTTTAATGTAATGTAAATGTCTGTAGTTCAAGGTGTTAAACTCTGGTAGTTTCTTCTGGCTCTTCTAAATGTGTATGTTTGAAGAAATAAATGTCTTCCCAGTTCTCTCCTATAAGCTTTTTCATGTATTGGGAAATCTTTCATGGCATAGAGAGTCAACAGGCTTGGATTTCAGAACTAGGTCATTAATTAGAAGAACTACTATATAAAATAGATAAGCAACAAGTTTATACTGTATACCACAGGAAACTATGTAATACCTTGTAGTAACCTATAATGAGAAATAATATAAAATGGAATATATGTGGGTATATGTATGACTGAAACATTATACTGTACACCAGAAATTGACACAGAATTGCCAACTGACTATACTTGAATTAAAAAAAAAAGTAGAGTGAGAAAAAATAAGTACTATGGATGTAATACATAACATGTTAAATATAATTAGCATTTCTTGTATATTATGTATGAGAGTAAATCCTAAGAGTTCCCATCACAGGAAAGATTTTTTTCTCTCTTTATTTAATTTTGTGTATATACAAGATGTTGGATGTTCACTAAACTTGCGGTGATCATTTCATGAAGAATGTTAAATCATTATGCTGTACATCTTAAACTTATACGGTGGTGTATGCCAGTTACATCTCAATAAAACTGAAAGAAAAAGTAAGGAACAAAAAGTAGAGGGAGAACTTACCTTCCTTTGTCTCCATTCTGAAGAGAGATTTTGTGGAGAGACTGCATGTATCATTTAGGATTAAATTCAGTGGCAGGTAAAATTCAGTTTAATCAAGTACAGTATTTGATTTGATTTTCGCATAACAAAAGGTTCAGATTTAGAAAATAAAGGGTTGACTTGGTAGTTCCAGGAAGCCAGCAGGGCTCCCTTTCTGTTCCACCAGCCTCAGAGTTCTTCTTACACTTTTGTTCTGAAGAATATGACGACACTGAACCCCTTCTTGCAGCACGCGATGCAACACAGTAACAGCACATTTCAGAAGTCTTAAGTGAATTGCAAAGACATTTCATCTATAATAACAGAATATGTCAGGCACTCTTTTATACACTTAATATACATTGCTCATTTAATCAGGAATCATTAGGTGGGTGCTGTAATTATTCCCTTCTAATGCAGTAGAAGCCTAAAGAAAAGCAAAGTGTGTTAATGTAGTCCACACACCTACGAGTTAACAGAGGGGGATTCAAGGTCAGGAAATCTGGCTTTGGAACTTGACCCTTAACTCTTAGACTGCTTGGTGTATGTGAAGCTAATTACTCGAGACAGCTGCCCAGTGAGATGCTGGTATTAACACCATTTGTGGTTGAAGAAGTTGCTACAAAGCGAGGTTCATTTATTACTCCCTGTTGCGTGACTAAAACAGTTCAAAGCCCCTAGAAAGTGATGCATTAATATCTTTGGAAAAGCCTGTTACTGCTGAGAATACAGGTTGCTCCTCTCTCTCTGGAAATCCTCCAGGAGATGAGAGACAATAACAACCTCAAACTGAGGTTATCTCGTTTTAAACCTTGGAAGCAACAGCATTTGAAGGATACAGAAAGAAAATTAGAAACATGACAAACGCATTTATTAAGAACTGAACCAAATTCCCTCCACAAACACTGTTCTCCCAAATGTTATTGCAACTGCTTCAAAGCCTGCCAGTAACAATCCCCCCAAAATATACTGTGTAGCACGGTGCCTAGTTGTCTGTTTGGGCTAAATATATTTGACTATTTGAGGGCTATGGCCTGCTGAATGAAGCAGCCGGAGCATTCAGTCCCAGTGCCACTCTGCCAGGAAAGTGCTGCTTAGCCCAGAAATTTTACCTTAGGAAATCCTTCATTAATCAGGGATGTTTTATTCTGTGTAAATACATGTGCTCCTTGGAGGGAAAGCATAGTAAGTCTCGCTCATTATTCAGGCTCTGGTGGAACTAGTTAATTCAGTCCAATTGCTGGCCAAATGAAAGTACTTCTGGATAAAGAGGCAGAGGGAGAGAGTGCACTGGGCTGAAATGATGGGGTTTAAGGTTGGATAAGACAGGACCTCGATCCAGATCTCCCACTTATAAGCTGGGTAACAGTGAACATAGTATGAAACCTTGGCTTCCTTATCTGTGAAATGGGTATGATGACACTTAACCAGAAATTTGTAATTACCTGAGATAGCATACAGAACACACCTAGCTTAGAGTATCTACTAAAATCCTAGTTCCATTTTCTCCTAACGTTTCTCTGGAAGATGTGTTGTACAGAGTAACTCCAGGGGGCTGGGTAGAGGGGAATGGAGCAAGAGGAAGGACAGAAAGAATCAGCTTTGGAAGGAGGTTACAGGTGCCAAAGGAAAAAATTAAACTATTTTGAACTTCTGTTTATGATTAGACCTGATTCATTCTTTCTCTGTCTCCATCTGTCTGTCTCCGCGTGTCTGTTTCTGTATCTCTGTCTCTGTGTGTCTATCTTGGTCTAGCCTATTTCTTTTTTTTTTTCCCTTTGTACAACTCTCTATTTTAAAAATATTACATGATAGAGTCAGGAACCCCATAAAATAACCCTCAAAAGTTCAGTTCCTTATTTGCTATATTGCTAATACTTTGCTATTGTTGAGATAAAAGCTAAATCCCATTCATGAAGTTATATTTTCATGACTGGTTAGTTTAGACATAATACTGGCTTTTGGAATGATAAAAAACTTTTTTTTTTTATGGTGGAGGGGACAGAGAAACAA
The DNA here is from genome assembly GCF_009834535.1 of Camelus ferus. Taxonomy (NCBI): domain Eukaryota; kingdom Metazoa; phylum Chordata; class Mammalia; order Artiodactyla; family Camelidae; genus Camelus; species Camelus ferus. Next base: position 67,024,338 of record NC_045702.1, read on the forward strand.
TCTATTTCAAATAACAATATGCTAGGTAAAATTCAGTGGCATTTTGTTGCAAGCTCCAGAAACTGCTGAAGGCTCTGCACACTGTCATTGTACTGCAATTTTTATTTGCAGTGAAATTCTTGGATCCATCACATTTAAAACAGATCTGCATGTTGTAAAGAACAAAAGAAATGGAAAAGCCAAAAGCATGCTTAGCAGTTTCTTCACTGCTTGACTTCAGAGAAAGGAAAGAGAGAAGAGTAAAAGTTAACACTGTGTGAATATATGAAGTGGTCTTTTAAGTCTTACCAGCCACTGTGCTTTTTACTTAACCCTTCCAGTTTTTCTTGTTTATTCCTCCCTCTTCCCTGAATAAGGTTAACCAGTCAAATTCAAGTTACAATTTCTCCAGGGTATTCACTCGTATCAACAGGGAACAGAGACTTGAGCTAACAGCATTGGAAATAATACCAACAGATAAGGAGTATTGAGGCGGGGTTTGGGATCAGGGCCTTCTGTGAGATCGCCCTCACAAGGCAGGGATTGTCTCCATCTGTGTGTGCTTTGTGACTGGTTCTAGAGCAGCGGACTAATTGCTGCCTTCCCTTCTGCCTTCCCTTCCCTGTGTGAGTCTTTGATTTCTTCTTTCCCCTAGGAAGGTGAGCATTCCCTAGGAGGCCCAGGACTTCCCAGCAGCTTTCCTGAAGGTAAAACTTCTGATTCCTTTTTGGGAATTTAAGTGTTAAGTGGACATAAATGATATCGATCCTTAATGTAATTTTTTTGACTGAACTATATTCATGGCTTCAGTTGGGTATTTGACAAATGTTTCTAATACTAACTTTCATTTAAAGTGAAGAAAGACACTAAGGTAAGTCCCCCCCCACACACACACCAGCAGCGCAGATTTGGAGACCTGGACGTGACTAGCTCCTGAGGAGATCAAGGTAAGGTTTCATTAACACCGACGTTTTCATTCTTTTATTTTGCGGCTGTGAAAACAGTCACCACAGTAATTCTGGCTTAACATTTTAAGATAATATCAAGTGTTGGGGAAGATACCCTTTCAAATGGTGCCAGTGTGAGACAGTAACTTTGACCCCACACCTGCAAATGCAGGGCAAAAGCAGATGTCATGTGCCTCATTCACCAGACAGGTGGGTCAGCTCAGACGTGAAAGACTAAACATAGAAGGAATGTTCTACTGATACATGTGTGCACTTTTCCTCTTTTTTTGATTGTTACGATTGTTATAATGACTTAAATCGGTTTGGGGAGGAGATAAAATAAGGTTTTCCAATTCAGTTGAAAAGCATACCTTTAAAAAATTCTGACTGAAATGTAAACGTATGTGAAAGTAGCCAGCTGTTACTCATCTGGGAAGCATGTGAGCATCTGTGTGGCTGACCTTGTTCTAGGGGCCGGGACACAGGGACGGATAAAGCAGGTGTCCTCTCTATCCCAGGAGCTTACATCATCGGGGGAAAGGAGCAGAAAGGAACCAAGCTGACTAATACACAGATGTTGTTATTTCAGGTAAAGGGAAAAACTAAAGGGAGTAGGGAGTGAACTAATCTCTCCATGGAGAGGGGCTACTGTTCCTTTAAAAATTGTGTCATTAGAAAAGGCTTCTCTAAGAAATTAGTTATAGAGAGGTCACATAAATGCAAAGTACCACGAAGAATTGTGTTTAACTATACAAAATACAGTGCAATATTGTGATAATTTACATAAATTATTTACATTTTAAATTGATCTTGATACAGGAAGATAACATTTTTTTTGCCTATCTTAAATGAATTATTTAGGCATTTGCCTTCAATCTCTAAATTCATAAGTAGCTGTTACATTTTTGGCCTTCATACGGCTCTGAGACTTTGCTCGGGCCCGAGTATAAATGGTTGGGGAGTGTTCCTTTGGGTGCTGAATGAGTGGCCTTCTTGGGTGTCTACCTGTCCTGGCTGTGTTTTAATTGGGCAGAAAAATACAAAAGCAAGCTAGACAACTTAGAACTTAGTTTATCTATATAACATTGTCAAGAGGATTCTGCATCTGGAATGGTTTTCTGACTTTGACTACTTTTTTTAATGTCAGAAAATAACTTTTTTCACCATTTTATACTCTTCATTATTTTTCTTGAGTCAGTATCTAAAAAAGACTCTCTGATCTTTAACATGCTCTACTTAGTTGACCTAAGCATTAAAATGCTCATCTTAAAATAGCTGTCTGGTCTCTATCTGTGTTAATTATTGCAAGAACTAGATAATTTTCACAAAAGAGAAAAAGACATTGTGTAATGGCATGGCTGAAGATAGTAACAAAAATAATTGAGCACCGTGTTGTGACTGTAAGTGATAAAAGACAATGAACTAGAACTTTCTGATTCAAGCTAAATTCCCCTGAGACTTATTAGTAGCAATTGTAATGGTGTATTTTCTTGTTTTGGACCCTTACCCCCATTCTACACGGAGGTGACTGGTGCATTTTACACAGGCTGCCAGAGAGCTCTAAGTGCTTCCCCTCTCTGCCAACTAGTAATTGGTCAAATGGTGTCTGCAAGTCCAGAGCTGTTTCATCTGTTTCTGGGGCTTAGTAACAAGAATAAATTAAAGTGATGCAGCATGAAAAAGGAAAAATCAGACTTGTAAAGGGCTATGAAAACTAGAAGTTAAAATATCAGAAGCAGTGCCTTTGTGCAATGTTTGAAATGTCAACATTAATCAGAGCGTAAAAAACGTTGTTTTACTTTTTTTTCCCCTAATGGTAGGAACACGTATGTTTTTCTAATAGAAATCAGTGATGAAAAAGGAAATGAAAATGTTATAAGAATTTGGGAGCCACTCGATTGTGGAAATCCTTTAAACATTCATATATCTTAGGGATTTTTGATGTTGTAAACACAGACCTATTTCGTTTTCAGTGACAATATATGCAGAAGTATTGCAAGAGTAATGGACTATGTAGCTCTCCACGTACAGTTTTATCACATCTCTGAGAAAATAAAGTCCAAATTGCATAGAAAAATTCGATAAAATAAGGTTTCTCCAAGACATTACGACACCAAACCTAAGTATTTGTAACAACGCATGATCCAATCTCAAAGTCCCAAGCAAGAGGTGTTGTGTCAACAGAGTTTTAAATATTTCTTAGGCAGAAGAAACCTACAGAATCTCTAGAAATTGGGTTTAAGGAAAGATAGCTTTGATTAGAAACAATGCTGAGCTCTTGGAAATAATACTCTTCCAATGCAATGTATTATAGCCAGCATTCAGTTTTATTTTTCTATGTTCATATATAGATTCATAATTTATAGCTAGAGAATGACTTTTGCTAAGGTGACATGTGCTTTATAAGCAACATCTAACTAATTTTCAAGGATACCCTGTACATATTGGGGATGGGATCTTGATTTGTTAAGTCAGTTTAGCAAAGGGAAAATTAATTTCAAAGGAGTCAGGTGACTCCAGTAAGGAAAGCTCATTCTATACCCCAAATATGGCTGTTTTCCAGCAAAACAAAACAAAACAAAACAAAACCTCCATCTCCTCTCTGCCTGTCTCTTTCGAGGATTTACTTGTGGCTGCATGTGTGTGTGTGTGCGTGCGTGTGTGCGTGTGCGTGTGTGATGCTTGATTTACACGATGTCCAGCTCTTTACACCGTTCACATATGATTTTGTGTATCGTTTCCTCTTTTTAAGTTAGAAAATTCGTTTTATGTTGTCGGATGGTTTTTGTCAAGATTCTTGGTGAAGTCAAATTCAAAATGCTGTTTTGAAATGTAGGTTGAAATGTGGTAAGTGCAACTCTTCATCACTCTAAGAAGAATCTGATAGTTTCTCAGTCTTGTTTTCTTAGGAAATCAAAAGATGTGATTTGCAAAAAGGTCAGCGATGACCTTTCGTCTACTATGGCACAATATTTTCTGCCTGTCGGATATTTCTACTTCGTGGTGCCACTCTCACTATAAACTGGACATGACTAAACATAAACTTGTCTCCTTCACGCCTCCTCTTACATTGGCAAAACCCTATCTGTTTCTCAACGACTCCATGTCTCTCTAAATTCCAGTGTCTGAGACCCACCCTTAGTGAGGGAGGGTGGGTCTAAAAAAATTAGAGTCCCTTTGACTCTTAATTTCCCTCTTGCAGCTCTAACTAATCTGTCTCCAAATCCTCCTCTGATATCCTCTCCTGAGGAAATTTCTCTCCTCCTGTTGTGTCTCTCTAGCTCTTTGAGCATGTCTCTCCATCCTGAAGGCGCCACACTTTGTTAGGAGAGTTGTTTGCACTTAAAATTTCCAAGTCTCACCTTCCATTTACTTTTTAACCTACTGCAAACTGGCTTCTGTACCCACTACTCCGTGTAACAGCTAAATCCAACAGAACATTTTTCATTCTTACACAACTGGGTTTTTTCACTTCATATTTTTGATGAGTCCTTGCTTTAAAGATCCTGTATCTCGTTTGTTTTTATGACTTACTAAGCTTCAGTTTTATTTGTATCCCTCTGACTATGTTCTTTTTTTACATGAGATCCATGAATTGAATAGGGTCCACGAGGGCTCACTTCTGTCTGCTTCCTGCTTTTGGTGACCCCTAGAGTTGTGACTTTGGCTCACAGAGATGAGGAGAGTTAGCCAGCCTGGTGTTGGGAGCGAAGCAACATTCATAAACAAAAATATGACAAGAGCAAGTTTTAAAGAATATGGTACCTTCAGAAGAAGTTGGCTAAACTGGAAGATGAATGTGGGGGTGTATCTGTGGATAAAACTAAAAAGGTGGCTCGAAGTCAGATCATGAAGAGTCTCAGATGCTGTGTGCTAAGGGTTTGGACTCCACAGAATGCTGGGGCTACCACTGGTGCTTTTCAGGCAGTGAAGTGATAAAATGGCATTTGAATTTTAGAAAGATGGGGCTGGTGAAAATTTGGAGAATAAATTAAAATTGTGCAAGATTGGAAGTAGAGACAATATGGGTTATTTTTAAATCCTAGGAGATAAATAATGTCTAAACCAGAACTTTGGGAATGAGATAAAGAGAATGGAATAAATTAAATAGCATTTTGGGTCACAGAAGTGAGAAAACTTGTCAATCAACTGGATAGGGAGTGGGGTTGAGAGAAATAGCAGTTAAGGACGATTCTTACAGATGAGTAATATTGGAGGAAGGGAAAGGAGATGACATTTTTAAAAGAAAAAAACAGATTTAGTTTCTGTCATGATTATCAATTGACTGAGACACACCCAGATGAAATTGTTCAGGAGGCAGACAGGAAATGTATGTAGTGATTAGGTGACTGTTCCTGGTGGAGATACAGATTTTCTGGGGAAATAATTAATATATAGGTGGGAGCTAAAGCTATGATAACAGAGCTAGAGAGCAGGAATAGAGTGAGGAAATGAGATAGCTCTACCAGTCCCGGGAGATGGGGTTCTGCTCCAGTACAAGCCCCTCAGACCTCAATGACTGATAGTAACAGATACTGTGTCTTTCTTTTGCTCCATGCCATGGCGTAGGGGGTAGGATTTGACTCTTCAAAGATAAAAAAAAAAATCTCTGGGACACAGCCTTCCCACACAGCTTGTTTAAGGGACCTCATTTATTATTACTCAGAGGGAAAAGGGAGAAGGATGAAGAATGAAGGGACCCTTAAAGCTTCTGCCTGTAGCACATACATACAACTTCCGGTCCCATTTCTATAGTCAAAGCAAGCCACTAGTCCTGACACCTGAGGGGTGAAGAAGTACAATCCTCTCCCAGGAGGGAAAGCAAATATTTGGTAAATAAAAATGGAATCTACCAGGATTGCCAAGTGAGAATTTAAAAGAACATAAACATTTCAGTTGCTCTTAGAAAAAGGAGTCTCTTTCAAGAAAGCTGAAGAATAGTGGCTACAAATGTAAGTGGAAAACACAGATGAAGTATTTTTCCTGAAATTAAAAAAATAATTTGGTTTGATTCATTAATAACGTTTTGAAACTTTTACCAAGAGTATATTTACTTTTGCTAATTTAGCATTGGAAGGGTAGGGGGCTAAAATTTGTTAATTATCTTAAAGATTTCTTGCAGAAAAATTACCCTGCAAGAGGCACTGCCCCAGGCAAATGTAAAGGAGAGCGTAAAGAGAATGCCTTAATACAGGGTTTGGATACAGTGTCATATAAAGGTAGAAATACTTTACAGATTTCTCTTCACAGTTAAAACATGTGTTTTCCTAGAAAATTTAAGGACAGTTTTAAATTTCTCACACTCCATGCTTGTTGAGGTCCTTGAAACTGGTGTTTTTATTTGCTCCTTCCATTTCAGGCATAATGGAAGCTCCCAAAGGTGGAAGTAACTTTTTATATCTTTTTATTGTACAAAATATGATGTTCATTCCTTTAGCATGTGAATAAAGTACTAATCATTGTTCTATTGTGAAGAGTTGGGCAAATTTTCAGGACTGAGACCTGAATTTGCTGTTAATAAAGGAACAGTGAAACATTAGGAGGTGGGGGTGGTTCTGTCTTACTCTGAAATTAAATGTGGAATTAAAAAGCAAGATTTTAGATTTTAGTAAATCAGAGCTCTCTGAAATGTTAATTGGCCTAAGTAACTCTGCAGACTCATAATAAATTAAGTCATGAATTAACTATTTGTGCATCAAAAACAATGTTGAATTTCTACAGGAATCAACTGTGAGTAGAAGATAAAAGCCCCCACCCCACCCACGGAACTTACATTAAACTTGAGGAAACATTAATTCAGTAGTCATACCCTCCTTATCTGAGGTTTTGCTTTCCATACTTTCAGTTACCCGTGGTCATCCATGGTCTGAAATATAAAATGGGAAATTCCAGAAATAAACAATCCCTAAGTTTTAAGTTGTGTGCTGTTCTGAGTAGTGGGGTGAAGCCTCTCAATATCCCACTCCATCCTGCCCAGAATGTCAATCATCCCTTTGTCCAGTGGTGCATCCAGCCCATTAGTCGCTTAGCAGCCTTCTTAGTTACCACATCAGCTGTCGAGGTATTGAAGTGCTTGTGTTTTAAGTACCCTTATTTGACTTACTGCTCCCAAAGTGCAGTGAGGCTGGCTAGCAAGTTGAATATTCTCATGCTGAACCTAAATTATGAGTTAAACTTAAATCATAGGTATAAATGTATAGGAATAAAATGGTATATTTGGGGTTTGGTACTATCCATGGTTTCAGGCATCCACTGTAGGTCTTAGAACCTATCCCCCAAAGATAAGGGAGGACTACTGTCAATAAATTATAGAATTAATAATAGAATTACATCAGCGCTAAGTGTCAAGAAGAAGAATGCTTTTTTTTTTTTTTTTTTTTTTACTGAAGTCTAGTCAGTTTACAAGGTTGTGTCAATTTCTGGTGTACAGCACAGTGTTTCAGTCATAGATACACATACATATGTTCCTTTTCATATTCTTGTCATTAAGGGTTACTACAAGGTATTGAATATAGTTCCCTGTGCTATTTATGCAGAAGAAATTTATCTCTTATCTATTTTTATATATAATGGCTAACATTTGCAAATCTCCAACTCCCAAATTTATCCCTTCCATCCCCTTCCCCCCAATAACCATAAGATTGTTTACTATGTCTGTGAGTCTGTTTCTGTTTTGTAGTTGAGGTCGTTAGTGTCTTTTTTCTTTTTTTACATTCCACATATAAGTGGTATCATATGGTATTTTTCTTTCTGGCTTACTTAGAGTGACAATCTCTAGGTCCACTTATGTTGCTGCAAATGACATTATTGTCTCTTTTCATGGCTGAGTAGTATTCCATTGTATAAATATACTATGACTTCTTTATGCAGTCATCTGTCAGTGGACATTTAGGTTGTTTCCATGTCTTGGCTACTGTAAATAGTGCTGCTGTGAACACTGGGGTGCATGTATCTTGTTGAATTAGAGTTCCCTCTGGATATATGCCCAAGAGTAGGACTGCTGGATCATATGGTAAGTGTATTTTTAGTTTTTTGAGGAATCTCCATACTGTTTTCAATAATGGCTGCACCAGCTACATCCCCACCAGCAGTATAGGAGGGTTCCCTTTTCTCCACACCCTCTCCAGCATTTATCATTTGTGGACATTTTAATGGAGAAGAATGATTTCTAAAAGATGAATGACCTAGTCTGATCTCTCTAAGAAAGTGATCTAAGTGAATAGTTGAGGTATGGATAGGCATTACTAGGTCAGAAGGATAGGGGCAATGTGTGGGTTAGGGAGCTTTCTCACCAGAGAGAATCACAGTCGTGAAAGTGAAGAAGGCTCAGTTGCCTGGTGGATTTGTGAGAGAAACGGGGGAAGATGTTTACTGGCATGGGTTGTAGTTTATCTACAGATCCTAGAGTACAAATCTTTGGAATTCATGACAATAATTTTGGATTTCATTCCAGAGACCATCAGTCTTTTTTATAAGAGAGAGGAGAGACATAGTCTCATTTGTGTTTTCAATAGATAAATGCCTGTAGGGGGAATAAATTTAAGACATGTAGAAATGGCCAAGGCATAATTTATTATAGTTCAGAAAAGGATTATAATAGCTGGGGATGAGAAGGGAAACAAAAAAATGGAGTCTAGAGATATCTCAAAAATAAAGTCCAATGGGATTCATGATTGATTAGACAGATGTGGAAAGTAAAGTTCTAGGAAGGATAGATCAAGGATAAAAACAAGGTTTCTGGCTTCTGAAACTGTAGAGGTCGGATTAACCCATTTACTGTGGAGGAATGCTGGAGGTGGGAGACTGTTTTGACTCTGTATAGTTTATATGCAAAGACATTACTACTGTAGGCACCAGCTGTGGGCAAATACAAGTACCATCCAGCTCAGAGGAGCGATCTAGAGAGCAGTCTCTTTGGCTCTGAGATCAAAATTTCTGATTGCTAGGGAAAATCTATGAATTATGAAGGCTCATTCTGTAATATCAAGTTAGTTGTTCTTGGCGTATTATAATACAGAGAGGATTGTGAGGGAATATTCAAACTGATTGGGTCACTTGGCTTTTGGGAATAGATTCTTCAGTATTAAGCGTTTTGTTACCAACCACCTGTAAGTTTATCTGTGCACACAGTCATGATGATGGTGGTGATGATACCTGGTAGCCACTGAGTCCTTACCGGGTGCCACCCACCATTCTGTGTGCTTTATGCATATTAATTCTTCTGTCTCCCAACACCTTGGGTACTACTATTACCTCAGTTTTACAATAGAGAAAAATGAGGCATAGAATTTTTCCATACTTGCCTTAGTGTACATAGCTAATCAATAACAGAGCCAAGGTTTGAAGACAGATGGCACAGCCATGCAGTGGAAGCGCTTAGCACCTCACTGTAGAATTGGACTGTTGTGAATTCTAGAGTGCAGAGGCCATAGGAATTTGACTGGAGAAAGGCAAAGGTCCGGGAATGGGTTGTGATCTGGGGACAAGCTGTTTCCACAAAAAGCCAGAGCTGCTCATGATGTATAGTCCTAGGTCCCTTCTTAAAGGCCCTGAGTGAGAGGTTGATGATGATTATTCCCAGGAATAGGGAAGAGTCCAGTCCCTCAGGGATCTCTAGGCTAGGGTTTGTGAGATCTTAGCATTGGAAACCATATCATACTCATTTCATACGTTGTATTTCCAAAGTCTGAAAGAGGGCTTGATGAATGAGAGAGATTGTGTCTTGTGGATAAATAAATGAATCAATAAATTATTCTTGTTACAAGTAGTTTCCAGGTGTCTATCTGTCTTATTTATTTATTTATTTACTTATTGAATAGTAAAAGTGTTGAGGGAGGAGATAAACTGTGTGAGGCTGAGGACTAAGTCTCTCACGTTACTCAGAACTCTCAGCAGGTATGAAGTAAGACAAAGGAAAAAAATAAACACCACCAAAATACCAGGTTATTATGCACTTGTGGTGAATTTCAAATGTGGCTACAAATACCTTAGTAAGGTTTAAAGAACAAATTCACTTTAGGACAGTCACAACGTTCTATAATTATTTATAGATATTTTCCAGTTAAACATCATGTTATCTGCTGAGGTGCAAGGGGTGATGAGGTTGTCACTAATTTACAAAGGTGGTACACAGAGCAGGCAGAGGAGAGGTGATCTGCTCACTTAGTGAACTGAATGCAGTCCAGTGGAATTCCTTAATCTCATGCAACCACACCAGGGTTTTAAACTCCTAGTGGACCATACTGAAACTTGAGTGAAAGACACTTCCCACTGCCATGCACTGTGAGAAAGCTATTACAGTGCTCAGTTTGGTGTAACTTGTCACTTTCACTTCTAAATGCTTCAGGCCTGTTCATTTCTCGCTTTACTAGTTCTACTCAATCTGCCATAGATTCCAGGGACCGCTGGACAGTGACTTCTGAGTGAATAGACACTCTTTGGATTTTATGAGTTGGCCAGACTTAATATTGTGGACTATACATTTTGAATTACAGTCTTGCACTATCAGTTTTTTTTTTAATATGAGAATTATATACTGTTCACCTAATGTGAGATTAGTATTTAACTGGATTTTGTAATAAGAGCAAAAGTATAAAATTTTTCTTCAAATTTATCTTAGCTTGTTAAAAGATCTTGTAGTTCCTAAATAATTCAACCAGTTACTAGATTTATTTTTATATATTGCTCTGTGAGCCTCTTAAATGCTTTAATTTTCAATGAAGTCACATAATGCAGTTGGTGTGTTTATTAGATCTTGTTTGGGAAATAGGTTTGCCTTTCTGATGATGCAGATTTATTGCTGTAACATTTTAAATTCAATCAATTTTAAATTCAATTACTCATTGATTTCCTATTGAAAGCTTTCTATGGGACTGGTGCAGTGCTATGTTTGAGGTCCTAAAACAAATATTACACCTACAGGCAGAAAGAAAGACAGGAAGAGAGAAGAGAAAAACAAATAGGAAGTATTTATAGTTTCCTAAGTATAATTTGCCTAAATAGACATTAAATGATGGATTTCATTGGATGTCATGTTACAAATTACAAACTTGTTTTTCTTAAAATTTAAAGAAAATTTCTTCTCTTCAGTCCTGCATACATTGGATATTGATTTTATGTTTAGGCCAGTTATAATAGATCAATCTACTCTACACTAAAGTTATTTTCATGTCTTTTTAAAAATGACATAGCACTTGTATCTGTGATGGGAACAAAATATGCAGTATTGGAGAAAAAAATGAGAGATGGATTCTATAATTGACTTTAGGATTTGCTGATCATTAGAATCAAGGGACATGAAGGATACGTTGGGAAGAAAGATGAGTTGGGGGTAGAGACTGACTAAAGATATTGACACTGTCATGTACCACTTGCAGTGAAACTGATGTCCTGCTCTCGTATGTCTTGTTCAGACACCACATATTGATGTGTCAAGAAACACCTTGGATTCCGTGACTATAATTTCTTAATGTGCACACTTTAAAGATACAGAGAGAAATTTGTCTGGTGACCCATTTCTAGTTTTCCCAATTACTTTAAAATACATGGTTTAGAAGCCAACCAGAACATTGCTTTTTTGCTCTGGAAGGCAATCCTTTTGAAACTAGGGGGCAAAAAATAGAAGGAAAGACCAGCACTTGAGATCTATGAATTTTCATGGTGCTAGACAACTTTAAGGAAGAAAAGAGGCTGGGGAGAAAAAGACCAATTTAACAAGAAAGACTTTACCTGGCAATACTGTTTATCTCACCTATATAATGGCCTAGTCAGAGTTTTATTTTAACAGCCTATTTATTTTGGCAGTACCTATATCCTGACTGGATTTGAAAAGTGAGGAGATTTTTCAGAAAGTTCTGAAAGTATGTAAAGATTTAATGATGTGTGAAAAAGTTCAATAGTCCTTATAATTCACAAAACCCTTGTTCAAACTTGAAAAGGGAGGAAGGCCTCACCACCTCTGCACATTTGTTAAAATTATAAGAAAGCCTGCACATTAATCTTTGGAGCAATTTTAGAGGAACAAGGAAACTGCTGTTTATAGTGATGCAATTATAGACCAGGAGATGATATGTGGGATTTGGCTAAAAGGTATATCCTTTTGTTTTAAATTGAACAGTAGTTTTGTGGCTGTTTTTCCCTTTGTAACACTCAGATGTACAGAGAAAGTCAGACTGTGTTCCATCTACAATGTGGTGGTAGGGGAAATAGGTAATTTCATTCAGGGGTGATATTTGCTTCTGATGAAGTGATCATTTCTGGCAAATATAAATGTACCCTGAAAATTGACTGCCAGATTGCATGAGCCACCACTTCATATATATATATATATTTTTTGTTTGTTTTTTGTTTTTTAATGTAAGAGTAAGCAAGGATAAAAATATATAAATAAATAAACCACCACCACCACAACAACCTTAGAACTTTGATATGAAGTGGCCTGAAAAATCAAAGGTAGAGAATTTGGGACAAGTTTTTAAAGATGAGACTGAGATCTGTGGTACCTTTCATAGTTTGAGTTTGGCTGGAAGTAGGTGCTAAAATGGAAATTCTGCAGCAAGCGGCTGCATAGGAAGTACTCTTGGGACCAGCATCTGTGAGGGAGTGAGGGAAGCAGGACTGGGTAGGCGGAGAAGTTAAACTATTAAGACAGCTGCAGGAGAGGCTTCACCTGGCACAAGTGAAACTCTAGATCTGGGAGAGTCCTTCAGAGATGTCCCCAACTGAGGTAAGGCTGTCAGGACATTTGATGCAGGCTGTCGTGGAGAGGGAGGTGTAACCTTGGGTGAGGCAGAGATCTTTCTCAGAGGGCAATTCAGCTCTGAGCTCAGCAGACAATAGTCAGCAGCTGGGGAATGAGTGGCAATTCACTGGGGCTCTGGCTGAGTCCTCTTGTGGAAGCATTTATTTTCTGTGAGAGTAAGACGTCTAGAACTGCAGAACCTGAAATTCTAGGAACTGGAAGCATTAATTTCCCCCCAAAAAGGACACCAGGACTCTAAATCACCGCAGTCTCTTCTACATCTACCTTCTTGGTTCTGTGTATTCAACCTATTAAAGAAATCTAACTGTAATTGATTTGCAATACATTCTGAGTCCTGGAGGATGATGCCTTATGCTCCCAATATTATCATTTCTAAGCAGGCAGCTGCACCTTCCAAGTCATTTAATTGCTTTATCAGGCCAGCAGCTTCTGGTATGATGTGTTGTAGAACCACTATATCGCATGATCATGTTCCCACAACAGCATATGCTTTGCTGGGAAGAGGCTCTTCTGTGTTCATTATGTTATCTGGGATCTCATGTAGGGGAATCAAACACGATAGTACCTTTACATAGCTATGAGTGCTCACTGAAGCCCTGTGGGTAGGAGGAGAAGCAGCCAGTGATGGGAGATGTACACACATACGTACGTATGTATGTGTGTATGAATATCTCTTGCCACCATGCTCCTGTTGGTCTCCTGCCTGGAGGGATAGTGGCACGTTGGCAGTGCTCAGCTATAGCTGGCTGGAGTTGTGTCTCAACTGGTGACTGTGTGCACCGCTTCATGCCTGTTGATTCAGTAATGTCCTGTTGGTAACTTCAAATTCACCTGGCTGGAAATATTAATGCCACAGAAATAAGGGCTTTTTTCCCTTTGATACAGTTGTTAAATATTTACTGATGTCCCATTGTATTTTGAGACCTGAGATTTAATCTCTGTTGCTGACAATTTAGACCTTCTAAGTACTGGCAGTAGTTAAATCAGCCTTAGTGAATGGGACCCGCGTTATTGGCCCTATGCTTCCATCAGTGCTACTCTGTTCATCAGTCCAGAGCACTGTGATGGCCAATGACAGAGGCTGGCAGATGGCAAATGGCTGAGTCATTCTGTCCATGTTATTAGTGCCACTTCTGTGGTGGATGCTCTTGGGTGGCCTTTCATATACAAGAGAAAGAAGTTCTCGTAGATGTATAGACGAACATTTTCACCAGACCTCTAGTCTTCCAGCCTTTCTCTTTGCAAGTTTATGACCAAGTCATTCACTGCTGCATATGAGATTATATTCTTATTTCAGGCCATTTCCCCACATGAGCTGGATGTTCTATCCTGTCCAAAGCTTTGACCATTGCAAGTATTCTCCTTTCATGGTCATCTATGAGTGAAGATGACCTCTCTCAGCATTTTTCATTCAAATTCACATACTGAACTGATGTACCTAAGATCCCAGGTTGACCAAGTCTTGCTTTCTTTCCCTCATCATCCAGTCTTAAGGGATCTTCCCCTGACATAGTCATAGCTATGAGCTGAGAGACAGTAAGAGACCAAAATCTGTTCCAACTGTTTATGAACAGACCCTCGTGTCCTCTGGACCTGCTCATGCCCTGTCCCACGTGTTCCATTTGATCTTATGAGGGATTGTTCTTGGGTCCACCCTATATTTGGACATAATGCAACTCATTATAAGGTGTCCTGGCTGCATGGCCATTTGTCAAAGCCCAGAAGGACAATACAGGTTACTTTTCAAGTGATATTTAACTCTTTGCTGTAGATGGCACAGTCTTGATCAAGGACCCTAGGAGTCTGTGTTGTAATTTTACTGCTGGAGAATTCTCTACATCGAATCTTTTTGTACCGTACACTCCTCCAAAACCATACGGTCTGCTGGATCATATGGCCCAGGAGGCAGAGATGTTTGCACTGAAAACTGGGCCTGCTGTAGGGCTCTGTTCTTTTATTGGTCCCACAAAAACTAGGCAGCCTTTATTTAATCCAGTATATGTATTTACTGGATTTGGAGCAATATTCTCGAATCCTGATTATACTGCCTCTAGATCCTGCAGAGTTCAGCTAAGTACTGTTTCCTTAGTGGTGGGAGATGTGCTACAATAATGTGTCCTTTACAGAGGATGTGTCCTGGAATGCCCCAGACCATAGGAAATATAAAAAGTTCACTGATGCAGATCTTCTAGAGTGTACGTTCTTTATGAAGCCCTCCAACATATTTAGCACAGAAGTGTATGTTGGCTTGACTAATATGCTTTCATTTAATTAACCAAACTAATGAAACAGTTACCTCATCAGATCAACATGGAGTCATCCATGTATGGACTTGTGTCACATTCTGAAGATTAGCTAAATGTTGTAGAGCACTTCAGAGACTGTAGCAGAGTGCAGGAGGGCAAACCTAGCTCTGGGGAAAAGCTTGAAATATATACTGTAGTTGTTCTCATGTGAATGTGAACTGCTTCTTAATAGGTGTAGGAAAAAGATGCATTCTTCCAGTTGATAGTTTACCTCAGGTCTGTTGATTTATGTAGCAAAAATAGCGCAGCAGGCTCTGCAGTTGGGGCTACTACCTGATCGGGTCTGCAGTAGTCCATCATTGTCCTTCAAGATCTCTTTGTGCTGGGGCCAACGTGGAAAGTAAAGGAGGACCTGATGGGACCGTCAGTACTTTATCTTGTAAATATTTAGCTAATTCTTCTTGAGATACAGTCTGGTTACTTAATTTAATATCTTGGCTGAGAGGGGGGTTAGTTTTCAGAGGTTCCCATCTGGTTCTCCCCACTATTATAGCTCTTGCCTCACAAACCATGGAACCAGTGGGGGAATTCTGACAATTATCCTATGTATCCATTCCAATTAAACATTTAGGGGCCAGGGAAATGACTATAAAATAGATTTGTGGACCTTATAGACACATGGGAGCCAGACCCGGGCCAGGACACGGATGACTGCCTGCCTTCCACATTCCTTCGTTATAACAGGTGGAGATAGGGAGTTGACATGGAGATACTTCAGTTTTCCAGGTATAAGTTGTCAACTCAGACATTATGTCCAAGAGTCATAAAAAAAAAAAACTGACCTATTCCCGTTTCCTCAGTGTGAAGTTAAACGGCCACAGGTTCCTCTGGTAAAGTGGTGGAGGAGATGTTCCTATATACCCTCCCTGTAGTAAGACAGGGTCCTTCTCTAGGGGACCTGACCTGTCCTTTACTCAGGTGGCTGGGCCTGTGAATTGGCTTAGGTCTGCATGCTTTGCCGGGATTGTGAGTTTTATCAGGGTAGCCACTCTTAGCCTCCTGATCATCCTTGATTTCTTTGTGTTGATTGAGCAATACCTTGTCTTTTCCCTAGGGACACTGTGTTCTGTTAACCATTTCCAAGGCTCTGTGAGTCGGGCCACAGACTCATGCTGCCAGTTCAGCCTTGCTGCTCATTAGGATAATTGCTCCAACTTTGTCTCTGATGGTTAAGTAACACCATATGGCCTCTACTATCTGGGAGATGGTATCATCCCCATTGCCATCAGGGAATCCATTTCTGCAACAGCACATCCTACTGTTATCCTTGTCCTACAGAAGACAGCCACCACTGAGCTTCTTAATAATGCTGGTGCCCTTCTCACAAACAAATTTCTTATCACTCTGCTAAACAGAGGGTCCTCCAGGTGTTCTCAGTGAAACACAGTTATCCTTTTTTTTTTTTTTTAACTTTTCTGACTTTACATAGTCTACCTGCTCTAGCATGTCTAGTCTGAGTCTTTTGAACTCTTCTGCGATTTTCTATGGTACTTTTGTCATTTTTATTTAACTGAATATGGCCAATTGCTTTTTCTATGATTCTAGAGTCACCCTAAAAGAATGTTAGCACCTATCTCCTTAGGCCCTTGCTAGCATTTTAAATACTGCATCATGAAGAGTGCCTGCATATAAATACTGACTTATGTTCTGGCAAGTGGAAGGAGCAACGGCCATTAACAAAAGAGCACTGCGTCACTTTTGCAGGACTAAAGGGTTCTGCAGCATGTGGAGATTTAATATACTTTGGTTTGTAGATAAATATTTTCCAAACTTAATCTTAGATTCTGACTTTGGCATAGTAGACTTGCTGGAGGTGAGAATTCAGTCCTCTTAGGAGCTTTTCTATTCTTACATTCTGGGTCCAATCTGCAGCATTTACTACCTTCAGGATGCAGGAGATAAGACGTGTTTATACTTTGCCAGGAGATTTTGTAGATTTCAGACTTACCTGGAATTAGTAATTGATCATCTTCTACTTTTCTTTTTATATTTTTTCTTTAATGTATCAATAGCATCCAGCAAGAGCCATTTGGTTCTATAATAATTAAAACTGCCATTTCCCTGAAGCTCTGGGGATGTGTGTACTAGTGGACCCACCAAAGCATTCCCTTCCATGCTATCCTATCACAGCTCACCAGTGGAGGAAACAATATGCCAGAATCTCTTTGTTTTATCTCATACCAGTGATAGATGGTATCTGGACAGTGAATGGTATAGTTTCAAAGAAATTTCTTATCCCTCACTTTATCATTTTAGTGCCTGTTTCCCAGCCCTCATTTTCATAGGTCATTTTACCAGAGAATAGATTCCAAGATAGACATTTATATGCAGTAGGTACACTGGGAAATATCAACAATTCCTGTAAGAGAGGGAAGTAAGGGTAGGCAGAGGGGGAGTGTGAAAAGTATTTTCAGCACCGTCCTCCTCAGACCCCAGTGGAGCTCTAAAGATCCAGTCTTTCAGGGGTATTTAAAATTGTGGCAAGGAGGTTGAATCTCCTTGATTCAAAAGGCAGAAGTCCTTGCATCTGCAGGATGGATGCTTCAGCCCTAAAGAGAAGGTCTGGGTGGCAGACCACAGTACCTCTACAGTGTCACAAACATCCATTCATATGGAGATTTTGGTAGCATTTTATGTTTTTGAACTAAAAATGAGAGCAAATGGTCTGAGTCTTTAAACATTTTATGATTACAATTTAAAGTTGGCATTATATTTCAATATACTGCTATTTTTCAAAAGAAAATATCTTTGAAAGTCATTCTTGTATATGTGTTCAGCCTATCATGAGGGTTTTATATCTAGAACATTGAAATATTGAGGTAACAAATCTTACATACTTAAAAATAAAAGGGTCTTGACTCTTGTTTAAAGGCAAGGAGTACTAATAAAATAACCAATGTGAACAAGATAGGTGAATATTTTATCGTATCAGGATATTTCAATAAATTTTATATATATATACATATATATATATATAGTATGTTTTACAATATTATGACACTACTGGCCATTTTCCTTCATCTTTGAAATAGAGGTATCGTACACTATACAGAGAACTCAGAGAAAAAATAATAGTGTCATGATAGCTGAAATATTTCAATGAATAACTGATAATTAAATGCTAAGAATATCTCATTAAAATTATAGATGTAACATTTGTCTAAATAAGATCAAACTTGGATAAAACTAAACTCAAATGGATCTTTTTTTATATATACATGCCACATTTTCCACATGTCAAAATAACTTTGTCAGATATGTTCCAGTGTGCCTTTTTGGTGTTGACTGAACATCACTAATTTGTTCTGCCAAGTAACACTGTTATCAAACAGAACACATGCCACTATGAGTTTGCAATTTCCAAGGGTAAATCCACGCCAGTTTTTACGCTTTCAGCAGGTGCGGCTGTCCTTCAGCAGTAACTGCTGTGGATACGACTTGTATAAATGCATAGATGCTCGGGAGCAATTCACTTTTAGTATTAAAACAACCTGAAAAAATAAAGTCTCTGTTGTAGGTTATGAGAAAGTCACATCTCCCAGTGGAAAATTCCAACTAATTTTTTAAAATCTATTTAGAATTTTGAAGCACATGATACGGTTATGACCATACTAATGTACATGTTGACAGTACTCGCATCCCACTTAGGAGTCTCAGGATAAAAGTAAAAATAAGATGTATCTTACTGTCCTGAGAAACATCACTGTCTTGATGTTACTCGTTTCCTGAGATTTCCTTTACTTGTTTTATTCAGTCTGTATAAAGACCTTTCATTTAAAGCTTGCCATGATTTTTGACTTCATCTGACTTTCCAAATGTAGTAGCTTCATAAATTGTATTTTGCTGCCACAGATGTTCCCTCTTAAGTTCCCTGACATTGAGTATGAAGTTGTCTACTGGAGATGAACTGAGTTGATGGATGCAGGGGTGGGTGTCACTGTGTTACACCTGAAATGTCACAACCTCCACATTCCTATGTGGTAAGGGTTCTGCTGTTCGTTCAGTCAATCTGGAAATTACTCTTCCTAGCAAAAGAAGGATATAAAACTCTTTTTTCCCCATCTCTGCTGTGTAGGCAGAACCCAGAAACAGATGGCTAGAGAACACAATGTCCTAAGATTAGAGACGGAAAAATTCAGGTCCTCCCAAATAGAAAGAAGTCAGTCCACAGTACCAAGTAATGCAGGCCAGACATTTTGTAGCACATAACAGAGAGGAGCAAAACTAGCTTAACCATCACTTTGATGTTTAAAAAAAAAAAGTACTTAAGGTGACCTTAAAGCGGAGACAGAGAAATTCTGCAATGCAAGGCTGAAACACTTAGCACAGAGTGGTGTGGTGTGAAGTCAGTGTGAGGGAGACTTCAGTGAGGCCCAGAGCAGAGACGTTCTCTTAGAACATTGACAGATGATTAATGTTCATAATCATTAACAAGACTTATTGGTTCCTGATCAAGTAAGAATTGGAAATAGGACTCTCTTCTTGATACGGTATTATTATGAAATGATCCTTTGGTTGATTTTAGATAGTACTTATTGTAAAGTATGAATTCAGTCTTTTTTTTTTTTTTTTTTAACTGAAGTATGGTCAGTTACAATGTGTCAATTTCTGGTGTACAGCACAGTGCTTCAGTCATATAGGGACATACATATATTCATTTTCATATTTTTTAATTAAAGGTTATTATAAGATATTGAATATAGTTCTGTGCTATTCATTTTTTTAAATCTATTTTTATATATAGTGGCTAACATTTGCAAATACCAAACTCCCAAATTTATCCCTTCCCACCCTCTTTCCCCCAGTAGCCATTAGATTGTTTACTATGTCTGCAAGTCTGTTTCTGTTTTGTAGATGAGTTCATTAGTGCCCTCTTTTTTTCTTTTTTTAGATTCCACATATGAGTGATATCATCTGGTATTTTTCTTTCTCTT
This sequence comes from Camelus ferus, assembly GCF_009834535.1. Taxonomy (NCBI): domain Eukaryota; kingdom Metazoa; phylum Chordata; class Mammalia; order Artiodactyla; family Camelidae; genus Camelus; species Camelus ferus. The sequence continues at coordinate 67,044,265 of NC_045702.1, forward strand.
TCTGGCTTAGTTCACTTAGAATGATGATCTCTAGGTCCATCCATGTTGCTGCGAATGGCATTCTTTTATTATTTTTATGGCTGGATAGTATTCCATTGTATAAATATACCACAACTTCTTTATCCAGTCATCTGTTGATGGGTATTTAGGTTGTTTCCATGTCTTGGCTATCGTATATAGTGCTGCTATGAACATTGGGGTGCATTCTTTTCAAATTAGAGTTCCCTCCAGATATATGCCCAGGAGTGGGATTACTGGATCATACTATTCTTAATGAATTCTTTTGTTACCTATATAAAGGGCTGGGGTAAAGAGGACTACCTGGATTGGATAGGCTCTCCTGACACTTGAAAGTACCCGGAGAGGACACAGCCGGGTGGCAGTAGCCATTGCTGTCTTAACCATTTTCATTTTGACTGGCTTGAACCCGACTTACATGGGCTCTGCTTTCCTCCTCATGCTTGGGCTCAGGTATGTCATTGCCTGAAACAACTTTTCTGAAATATGCATGAGTCCCTGTCTTGCTTATCTTTTTAAAGCCTAGCTCAGATGTCATATATTTATTCATTTGCCCTTTGGAGCTTCACTGAATGCCTCTTATATGCTTAGGAATCAAATGGTAAGAACCAAAGAGACATAAGGAACATAGATATAGGTAGAGATAATTAAAAAATTAACTGGATGTACAGCAATGAAATTGTTACTGGGTCTTTATTGCATATTAATCAGAGGAGATGAAGAAAAGGAACTGGAGAAGAGTTTTGTTTTCTGTAGGAGATGATACCTAATCTGTCTCTTAAATGATGTTAATTAGTTAGAGGGGACAGGAGAGTATAAATGACTAGACAAACATGAAAGTCAGGGTAACTGGAATCCTGATGTTTGTGGAGAACTACCGACAATTCAGTGTGAGCAAAAAGTAGCAGTGAAGAAATGGCGAGGGCTGAAACTGGAGAGGTAGGCAAGGTTCATACTACATGGAGGTCCTGGAAGATAGAATTCAGATTCCTTAAAACTAACTTGTAAATTATTGGGAGTCACAAAAGTACTGAAGCAAGAGAATGGCAAGGTTGACTTCTCAAGAACAATCATTCTTGTAGCTAAAGCAGAGGAGAAAAAAAAATGAGTGTGCTAGACAGTAGTGGATGAAGTTGGGAGTCAGCAAGATACAGGAAGAGAAAAAGTGAGGGAGGAAGATTATGAGTTCAGGTTGAGCAGGTTGAACTGGAATTGCTGATGCTATAAAAGACGAAAATCTCAAGCAAGTGCACTTGTGGAATTTGAGATGAAGTGTTTGCTGGAAGATACTTATTTAGGAATTATGAACTTACAGGTAGAAGTTAAAACAATGAAAGTCAGTGAGATCACCCAAGCTGAACAAAAAGAATAAAGTTTTTTTTTTTTAAGGTGGAATAATTTCTTGTTCTTAGTTAAAAAGTATTTACATTCAAGAATGCCAATATCGGCGGGGGGTGGGGTGTGTAGCTCAGTGGTAGACAGTGTACTTAGCATGCACGAGACCCTGGGTTCAATCCCCAGTACCTCCATTTAAAATAAAAAAAGAATAAACAAATAAAAAAGCCTAATTATCCTCCCCAAAAGAATGCCAACAGCATTTTGTCAGGGAGTGAAGTACCCTGCGCCACAGCTCTGACGACTGGTAGCAGTGGAAGTGAAAGTCATGCAGAAGCCCTGACACTGCTGACGTCTGTGGTCTCTCCTCTGTACCCAGGTACACACTACAGTCACTAAATTCAAATGAAGTTGTTTTTAACTAGGATGTTTTTTGGATACACAATCACATTTTTAAATTTTACATTTAATTTTCTAGTATAGAGCAAGTCCAACACCAGAAAAAATCAACATTCTAACTAGTTCTGAATTGAGAGAGCCATAATTTTTATTTCAAGCTGCATGACATTTTGTTTTTTTCAACTCAAAATGGTCATTTGGATGAACTTGGAAAGATAATACATCTTGTTTATTTCAGTTTAAAAAAAATGGGTAATTGGATCACGAGTGTCATATTTGCTTGAAAAAATCAGTAACATGATGGGAAGATGCAGCTGAAAAATACATGTAAATTCTGGGGAGAGAAAAATCTTTATGTGCTAATAGTAGGATGCTTATTACTAAATTATGTTTGATTTTTGTTCATATTTTATTAAAATTTGAAAGACTCATGGGGTAGGAGTGAACATGTGGATTGAAAAAAACAAAAGGTACTTCTTATCCACATGCTTTATATGTTCATTTAAGTGAGTGATATATTAAGATAATGCCATCTGTGTGTGTGTTTAGCTTTACATTTTTTAGTAATCATTGGGTCATCTATTCAAAAACTCCATACTGGGCACATAAAAATATCATTCCTGGTAGTAGGATATGTTAAAGTTGTCCTCAAGGATTCTGCCAATTATTTAAATACACAAAAATATGCCGAGGAAATAACTATATACTTAGTTAAGACATTCAATGTGCTCTGTTAATTCAGACCTAAATACAATCCTATAGCTTGATTTGGCTATCAGAAAAGATAAAATAATATTACCTGAAATCTGGCAATTTAAAAAATTGTGCTTAATTAAGACAGTACCAGTGTGTTATGTATTGCTCTGTCAAGATCTGTAGTGTTGGGTTTATTTGGGGCTCATGTGTTATTAAAACAAACGGAAAAAAAACCCATTCACATAACAAAGAGAAAAGACTAGAATCATGAAGGACCAACTCTACCATTTGAATTTTGAGGGAAGAGCTGATATGTGGTTAGGATTGAAAAGACTATTGAAGACTGGTATTTCTGTTTTCCGGTAGCAGAAGGGCTATTACTTAGAAGACACTGTACCTTTTCTTTGTCATCCTGGATTCTCAGTCTGAAGGCCTAGAGCAGTGAAAACCTTAGAGTGAAACGAAGGTCCGTTGGACTCCTACACTGAAATGGATTCAGAGTAGCTTTCCTAGAAGATGTTCAGGTGCTGTCCCCTCTGTATCAGTTCCTGGATACGTACACCACTGGGTATTTTCTATAGATTCACTTTTGACATTTTTTTCTGTAAGTTCATCTTGGCTTCTTTAACTGTTTTCCCTTTTCCCTATTTGCAGGGGTCTTCTTGGTTGAATTTCCCTTTTGGCTTCCATGCCCTTGATCTTTGCTGTCTGACTGGTACCAGCAGATACAGTAGATACAGGTCTTTTAGATTCCTATAGAGAGGACTTTGTGGCCACCAGAGATGCATTTTACTTTTCTCAATCAGATAAATACATCATGTGACTTAAAAGGAAAATTCAAGGTTGTATTTATGTTCCAAAATCATTAATAAAAATCTAAGATTGTTGCCTCAAATTCTGCTCTAGTAACATTAGTTTCAATAATCTTATATTCAGCACCCCAATGTTCATAGTAGCACTATTTATAGGAGCTAGGACATGGAAACCACCAAAAGGTCCATTGACAGATGACTGAATAGAGAAGTTGTGGTATAGTTACACAATAGAATACTACTCAGCCATAAAAGAATAAAATAATGCCATCTGCAGCAACATGGATGGGCCTGGAGATTGTCATTCTAAATGACCTAAGCCAGAAAGAGAAAGAAAAATACCATATGATATCACTCCTATGTGGAATCTAAAGAAAAAAGAAAAAGACAAACTTATTTACAAAACAGAAACAGACTCACAGACATAGAAAACAAACTTATGGTGACCGGGGGGAAAGAGAGTGGGAAGGGGTAAATTGGGAGTTTGAGATTTGCAGATACTAACTAACACATATAAAATAAACAGGTTTATACTGTATAGCACAGGGAGCTATATTCAATATCATGAAGTAGCCTATAATGAAAAAGAATATGAAAAGGAATATATGTATGTATATATATGATGTACACCAGAAATTAACACAACATTGTACACTGACTGTACTTCAATAAAAAAAAGCGTATGTTTAAAGAAACAGTTACTTATACAAGTAAAAGTTAATTTACAAGATTCCAATAGATTCACTTTAAATTTTTTTTAATTTTAATTTTTTTTATGGGGAAAGGTAATTTTATTTATTTTAATAGAGATACTGAGGATTGAACCCAGCAATAGATTGGCTTTAGAACCCAGGTGGGAATTTCAACTTTACCCAATGGCAGGTTTTTTTTTTTTTCCTTTCTTTTTGCCAACAATGCAGGTTTTTACTTGTACACCAAAATAAAATTCAGTGATCAGTATACATGCACATGATTTACCTCATTTCTTAAACTAAAGATAAAAATAGCTCCTGCTTTCTCTTGCTGATCATATGTGTGGGTCACAAGATAGGTGAGAAGAAACTTTTCTGTATTGATTTCTTAATGTATAGATAAAATTCTAGGTCTAGAAATAAAGGTAACCTTAATTCCTGTCTGTGGGATGAGAAGGCCTTCACAAGAGCATTTTTCTAAGAATTACAAAAACTTGACAAAGTAGAATAAATGTGCAAACGGCATTAAGTTTCAGGCTAGTAAAACTTTCTAAACGAAAAAAGAATGAAAACATAGAAAACGTAACAGCAGTAATATCTCAGTGGATGATATCACCACACTGCTATTTCTTAAATATTTGGGTAAATCAATTCAGAAAAGTAATTACTAACTGAGAAAGATTTAAGGTCAGCCAATGTGGTTAGCAGTACCGGATGCCTTGTAGAAATTCCATTTACTGAATTATTTTTACCCAGTACTGTTTGAGTTACACTGGATATCATTATGTTAGATAATAACCTGCTTTTGCCAGTCATGATTTTGCTAGTCAGTTGGGTGAACACAAAACAAACTCTGCAGCACTAGATAAACGAGGTAGCTGGGAATTCCCAACTGCACCACCCACGCTATTCTGACCGGGAATATCATCTTTTCCACTAAAGCTAAGGTTCTGATTTTCTGACGAGGACACTGTGTTACCTAAATATCTTGATAATTTCTTGAGACTCTGATTCTCTTTGAATTGTCCTAGTATAGCAACTAAAATAGCTTGTTGAGAAAAATCAGTGTTTCCTCTTCTGTGCAAAAAGGACATTTTATTTAACTTCCAGTAAAGAGAATGAACCAACATAGTGCTACGTGTGCTCCTGTCATCAGCTTCCATAACTGCATTCTTTCTGAAGTGGGAGACTTTAAAAAGTGTAAAAGGGTTAACATAAAAGTCCCCTGTACATTTAGCAGCTTGCAAGTTTTTAGGCAGTTGGCTTTGTAATCTAAATTAACCAAATTTCTTTTTTTTTTTTTTTCTTCAACATTTGGACTTCATATTTTAGATCTCCTCACCATTTAAATAAATGTTCCTTGCTTAAACTGCAAGGCCCAGTTTTAGGTCATCATTGTGAAGAAACCTTCCATCGTGTGTCTCTATCTGCTCCCCTCGGCACATTCACAATCATGTAGTTTAAGTTCAGACTTCCATTAGTAAAATCTCTCACATTTATTTAGTAGCATAAAATATTTTAAGGTCTGTTCACATGTATTAATCATCAGTATGGTTCAGAAATTCCTGAACGATCTGTCTGTGCAGACTCCAACTACTATGTTTCTTTTCAGTACTGTAATTGTTTAGTATTTCAGTTATGCCCCATATGTTAACCTAAGACCTCAAGAAATTTTACAATTTTTATGCCAGTTGAATCACTGAAAATGTATGATGCCAGGTAATTTAAAAGCACAGCTCTGAAATCCTAGAATGCATCTTCAGGTGTGTATTTTGTCTGTCATTTGGCTGTTCTTTTGCCTAGTTTAAGGGTTTTACAGCGTTAATGCCAAACATTAGCATAGAGCTGGATATTTCAAAGACTTAAGATAAAATAAGTACTTAGCATTTCTGAATCTAGAAATGGCTTCAACTACTATTTTTATTTTAATTTTTTATCTAAATTTGAACAAATAAAAATGTATAACTTTACATGAAGACCGTGAAAGCATAGAATGACACTTCATTACAAGTCAGAGTAATACGGAGTACTGAGGAATCATCAAGGCACTGAGTTGAGTATTAGACATGGTTGTTTTTTCCAGGACCAAATTAGTTTTGCTACGTATACTGTCAAATTCTTTAGGTAACTTTTCATACCCAAGTTATTATTTGACTGTATTGGGCTTGATTTTTGGATACGAAAACTTGAATCTCTTTGGAAGTAAACAAAATTATTATATGAGAACGTCTCACTGGAACACTTTTCTCTTTTCCATTTGTTTACTAAGGGTTTAGGAACTCTAGCATAATGTCTTTCAGTGTTATTGAATAAATACTGTTAAGCACTCTTAAAACTGAAGAGAGAGCACCACTGTATTGCAGTTGATAATGATTCACCAGTAATGCAAGAAAATAGTCTGCTCTCTTACGAGTTTACTTTTTTCTCCAGAGCATCAACCCACCATTCCAATGTACTCAATACACTGTGAATATGAATAAATGCCGTTAAATCAAAGTTAAATCTAATTACTGCAGAATATTCTCGACCGAGTATATCAGTCACTGCCAGTCACAAGCAGTCACATCCTGACTGCCCTGGTCCCTGCTCTTGACAATGTTCTGCATGATCCTCTGCGATGGAAACTCGCTGAAGGACGATGTTTTAACAGTATCTTCTCTTTGTCTTTATTGCTATCTTGTCTGTCCCCTCATTTTTTCCCCCTCTACGTTCGACTTAGAATGAAAGACAATGTTACTAGTGGGCTGTTATGAACTGATTACCTTTTACTTCATATAGATCAATAGATCAGTCTGCATGTTTCTCCTCTACTGGATTACAATTTCTTTTAGTCTTTCAGAAGATACTTGAATTTTATTACAACAGATATGACAGTATTTCAGTGTATATTGATAACTATTTTTGGTATTTAATAAACTAATTCTATTTCTTCCTCATAGCAGGAATTTATTTTTACTAAGTCCCTTGTTCATCAGCTTTGGTCATTATTTTGCATATTAACTCATGGAATGATTCAGGGATGACTTGTACGTGGGTTAGAAACTGAACTAGTCAAGTCACTAGAGACAAAAGGGAGCCTGAACTCTTTCAGTTTTAGACCGTATTTTAGGAATTGTATTTAGAGTTTAAAAAGTACTCATTATTCAAAGACTACCTTGATTACTGAGTGTGGATAGAAAATTGTAACTTTATTTTGAAAAAGATTCATTATGAAGTTTGCAGTTATTCCTGGTACTAATTTGAACCTCCAGAGTAAGTCCTCTTTTACTCTGAAATCACACTGAAATTTGTCTAATCCTAAAATCTTTATATATATTAGACTATGTTTTATATAATTTCTCCCATCCCCAACACTATATACATTTTTTACACTGTAAGTTTTAGTTAAAGATTTGAAAGAAAGCATCATGCTCCTCCTTTTTTAGAAACATTCATGTTAGATCAGCACATACTCAAACACCCTCCTCCACACACAATTCCTAACCAACTAGGGGTAAGCCAGGAAGTGAACTCAAGATGTCAGACTGTGTGCCCTATTTCGACGATTATGCTCTGGGCAATTATCATAATTCTGGGCCCCATTCCATTTTCTGAGTCTCTAAAGAGGATTGAAGAATAGGAAAAAGAAATAAGACTCATTACCAGGGATTATAATTTGGTTTTTAATTTTAAACTGCAAGTTCACATTCTCCTTTGAGTATTCTCCACCACTGAATTCTCTCTCACAGACACTGGGGGAATTTGAAATGCTGGATGTGTCCTTCTAAGACACAATGTAATGAAATAAACCTAGGGACACATTGCAAGGACATGATCATGAGAGGCTAATAAATTCTTTCCTTTTAAGCAAATGCATGTGGGATTGAAAGTTATGACTAATCTATGATAACAGTGTTCAATTATAGTGAGTTACTAACAGAATGATTAAACTGTGTAGTAAAAGAAAAATGTATCATTGAATATGTGAAAGTCAGAAGGTGAAGTATTTTCTTGTTTTTATCAATTTTGAGACTATCAGCTTGTCAAAGTAGTTTTTTTTCCTTTTTCAGTTTTATTAGGTAGAATTATTAGTTTGACTGCACCATATACATTATATATTGCATGTAAGTACATATACACAATATACTGCACTTTGTTTACATATATGTACTGATCATTGTTTCTAAGAACAGATTAGAGCTTTAGCTTTTTAAACTTACATAGTTATCAAAGAAATAAAGCCAACCACAAAAAATCAACAAAATGCAGTAATCCAGTCATAAAGGACAGTCAGATGTGCTTACACATATTCAAGAAATCAATCATCTAAGTTATAAATAAGAAGTATTTCATTTGTATCCTTATTTATTTTTTTAGAGTCCACATATAAGTGATACCATGTGGTATTTTTCTTTGTCTTTCTGGCTTACTTCACTTGTGATGATGATCTTCAGGTCCATCCATGTTGTTGCAAATGGCATTATTTTATTTTTTATGGCTGAGTAGTGTTCCATTGTATAAATATATCACATCTTTATCCAGTCATCTGTTGATGGGCATTTGGGTTGTTTCCGTGTCTTGGCTATTGTAAATAGTGCTGCTCTGAATATTGGGGTGCATGTGTCTTTTTGAATTTTATTTTTCTCTGGGTATATGCCCAGGACTGAGATTGCTGGATCCCATGGTAAATCTATTTTTAGTTTTTTAAGGGAACTCCATACTGTCCTCCATAGTGGCTGCACCAGTCTACACTCCCACCAACAGTGTAGGAAGGGTCAAAGTTACAAATAATAAGTAGTTTTTAGGCAAGAAGGAAGCATTAAACAACTTAAAGTTCCGTAAAATTGCCTTAAGGTCTATATGATGTTTTTTGTTTGTATACTTGAGGGACAGTTTTGAACAGAGCACCCCAAAATATACAATCTCAAGGTGTAAGGTGCCTTACAAAATAAATTTTAGTCTCATCTATTTTAATTATTTACTTCTACAGGTGTGGAAGTCTTAGTTTTTTCCCCAGACTTCTTGGGAAAATGGAAAAGTTCAATTAGGAAAAAATTAATCATGTTTTAATATCAGCAAGAAACTTTCTGCCGAAATTAATAATGCTTTTTGCTTAACAGGCTTGATATCCAGGATATTCCAGATAACTCTGGAAGTTTCTCATAAAAGAAAGGAAGCTATAATATTTCTCCGTTATACTAGTTTACTGAATTGTTCATGTTCCAAATGTAACTTCTCATACATTTAAGGTTGGAGAGATTTGGCTAGAAGTCAGGAGTATTTTGTCAACGTGTTTGCTATTAAAAGAACAATAAGAGCTTCCAATAATTATCTGACCTGCCCTCCTGGGCAAGCAGATGTTTCAAGCCCTGACCCAAGCTTGTGACTTGATAGCAATGTATATATTTGGAAATTTTTAAAACCAACAGAAAATAAACATAGGTAGATTTTGTCTTCTCGAAAGCAACCACGACCAAGTGTAATGTCCTATCATGGGTTCATGGAGTCAATTGGCAATGGACTGAAAAAAAAAATCACACAATTGCAGGTTGAATTACAATCTGATATTTGCAAAATCAACTATCTGGACTTTCCAGAAGTATATGAAAACGTATCAACATTGCTGGCCATGCGTTGGAAGATGGATGGCAGTAAGTCATCCTAGTAGAATCTTTTAGTGAATTAAATTAGAGTCTGTATGTCATGGTGAAAAAGAGCCTGGGCATTAGTCATTCAGACCACAAGGACCAGTAGCATCCTCTACAACTCACTGACTGTGACCATGGCAACGACAGTACCTACCTCAGTGAGTTGTTTTGGGCATTAAGTGAGATAATGTATATTTTTGGTTTTGTACGGAGCCTGATCCCTAAATAGGGCTCAATGTATGTGCTGCAGCTGAAGATATTTGTCCAATCGAGAAGTGGCATGTAGTTCCCTCCCTTGAATCTGGACTAGCCTACCAGGGACTTTTCTGACCAATAGTGATACTGTGTCTTAGTCCATTCGGGCTTCTATAACAAAAATACCATAGACAGAGAGGCTTACAAACATCAGTTATCACTCACAGTTCAGGAAGCTAGGAAGTCTAAGATCAGGGTGCCAGCAAGGCTGGGTTCTGGATTAAAGTCTACTTACTGAGTCACAGATTTCCCTTTTCTTATTGTACCTTCACATGGTGGAAGGTGCAAGGGAGCTCTCTGGAGTCTCTTTTATAAGGGCAGTAATCCCATTCATAAAGGCTGTGCATTCATAACCTATTCATTTCCCAAAGACTCTGCCTCCAGCATACCATCACAGTGGGCATTAGGATTTACCATGAATTCTGCGGGAACAGGAACACTCAATCTGTAGCCTTATGCTAGTTCCATGCGCAGCCTTTTAGAAGACTAGCATCTACTGCTGTAATCTCTTGGAGCCCTGACCTACCGAGAAAGAAATTCAAGCACCTTCTAAAGACAGAGGGGCACTAAAGGGCCAGGCCCAGGAGTGAAGAGGTCATACTACACACACATCTCAGTTGAGTCTTGTGATAACTTCAGCCCCAACCTTGATCTCACGTCAGCACTGGAGACCCCCAAACACTACTGCAGGGATTTAGCGATTTAGCAATGCTTCCTTCATGACGGCTGCAGTCTAGCTGGGATCATAGCAACATTGGAACTCTCTGGTATTAAGTGTTCTGTGGTAGAAAAACTTGTTGTGACTGTGAGAATAAGTTAGGGTTTATTTATTCTCAGACAGAGACTCAGGGTATAATGTGAAAGTGATATGTCAAAATCAGATAATCCATGAATGGTAAAAGTAGTTCAGCTATGGCAAAAAAAAAAAAAAAAAAAAAAGGGAAAAAGAGAGAAATGAAGCATATGTTGACACCCTGTAGAAAGATAGTTCACCTTTATATATATTTTAATTGTCTATATGTGAAAAAATTATCATTAATAATATTTGCTTTCAGTAAGTAAGAGTACTCAATACTCTTAAAGTGATAAGAAAAATACACTTTTAATAGTGGGTATCAGGTTTTCTCTTGGTGAAGACACTGAATGAGTTCTACTAAGTTAATAGAGGGTGGAAGATGAGCTCCTACAGAATCAAGCTGGGAAAATGTAGGTAAGACACCTAAACACTAAGAGGAGAACGTAAATTCGGTGTGGGGCTAAACAAACAAGAATAATGAAGGGAAATAAATAAGAGAAAAAAGGCTAAGCAATGGGGTTAGGGACTGAGTGAACCTTGAGGAAAAGAATGTCCAGTAAGAAATTTCCAACTCTGGACAGGAAGCGGAAGTGTAGGAACAGGGGTGTATATTGCTCTAAGTTCTGTCTCTGTAGCGTTCACCTCTGCTGCTCATGTAATTAGGTGTTTGGTTTTTTGGTAGAAATCAAGGGTAAGAAGTTGTTGGATATAAGGATCAACATGGAATTGGGAGAAACACATGACAGCAGATGGTGCAGTGCAAAGGAATTTGAGAATTCATTGGGGAAGAAAATAGTGTTCTGACATATAACCATGAATGTAAGCTCTCGGGAATTGGCTGAAATTTTACATAAAATGTGATATAGATGATTGAGGTAATTTTACCTAAGTATCCAAAGGCAGGATGTCATTAGCTGGTACTTGTCAGACATCAGCCATGATGGGACACACAGGATGGGTCATATGAAAAATAATCCTTGAGGGAAAAGTTTAGTTGTGGGAGTGGTGGGAAGGGAACTAGTATTTCTTGAACACCATTTGGGCACTAAACTGTGTGTGAGATGCTTTGCATATTTTTATCATTTGGGCTTAGCAGTGACTGTGCATGTTAGTTATTGTACTCCCCATGTATCATACAGAAGCTGGAAAAGCCTGTAACATAGCTCGTAAGTGATAAAAACTGGATTATTTGCCTTCAAAATCTATATTCTCTCTAGTACACCTTATTCTATATGAAATAAGAATATGACTGTGATTCCAAGAGGCCTCTGAATACAGACTCACCTCATCCTAGCAAAGTATTCTCAAATACATTCTTTTATCAGATAACAAATGATGATATGATTGGTATTTTTTAATGGCTAAATAAGTGGGACCTACTGCCCTGGCCAGATGGTCTTCTCCTTGAGTTCCTCCCTCTACGGCCCTCATGGGAAGCTTTAAACAGACTGCCTTGAGCAAAATAACAGAATGGATATAATTTATTATGAGCTTACTTATTTTTTCTTCTGAATCTTCACATCTCCTCAGAAATGTTCTTTCCTTCCCTCTTTCACTGTTACATCAGTATCGGTGCTGTCAACAGCACGTTGTATCAAAGCCTGCCCGAAGGGGAAGCGACTGTCTGACTGTGGTGGTCCAGGCGTCATCCCACGCGCTGGGATACTGTGGGTCGTCAGGCCTCTTGTCGGTGCACACGGGCTCCAATTTAGAGTCACCAGAAGTGATGCAGTAGAAGCTAAAGCATAAGCAATAGACGGCAGAGAGGAGAGAATACCCATTAGAAGCATATGCAGCAAAGTGCGGCATAGAGGTTAGCCCTTTTACTGTTTACACTCTGTTTGCTTTCATCGTAAATTCTAGTATCCTCAGAAGGGCTTCGTTGACACAGCATAAAAATGAATAGACCACATTTTAGGAAATGGAGTGTGTGCTTCTCTGAGCATCTGGCAGGGGCATCTGTTGGAGATGGGACACCAGCTCATTGTTCTCTTCCCGTGTGGAAGGTCTAATTAAGTAGCAGACAACCCAAGAAGCCCTAGAGTGTAGTTCGCATCAGTACCCAGAGTTTTACGTGCTCACAAACCTCTTAGATCAGTAGTACTGAAGTGGGAGGCTCAGCAGACCTAGCTCAAACTTTCATGCCTAGAATATGCAGAAGTTGAAAGAACTTTTATGAGCCATTATGTCTACTCCGAGACATGACAGGGAATGACTAAGCTGGAAGGGACTCAGTAAGTCAAGCTCCCAGCCAAGGCTGCTGTTTAAGTGCATTTAAAGCAGCTCAGAGAGCTGTTTACACTCTGCTGAATAATCCCCACTGACTGAGATTTTGCATTAGTATCTCACAGTCTCTACAATTGAAGAATTTTGTCTATTTGCTGAATTCCCTTCCAGTCTTTTATCCATCATCTCTTCCTCTGTCTCCTCCTTTTCTTTTTCCTTTCCTCCCTCCACTTTTCTCTCTTCAGTCCTCGCTCCTTTTTCTCCCTTCCTCTCTTCTTCCCTTTTTCCTCCGTTTTCTCATTCCTTCCTCCCTCACCGCCTTCTTTCCTTCCTTTCTTTCTCCCTTCCTTCCCTGATACTGAATTACTATTTATAAAGAAAAAAATATATATAAAAGACTCCATATATGTAATTGTTCTTTGTCAGTCCAACTTCTGTTCGCTCATCTCTAGACTAAGGAATTTGTTTTCAGGGGGTTTGGTCATAGGGTCAGTTTTCCTAATCTGTTTCCTCTTTTTTGGGGGAGAGGGGTGCTCATCTAGCGTGTGTCATCCTACTTACATATGAGACACGAGACCTATAGACCTAGACAGATTCTCTTAATCTTCACAGAGTTAAATATTCTGTCTGTTCTTTCTTTTCAAATGATCACTCTCTTAGAAAATGGACTGAAAGTTATTTTTACTTTAAATTAATCATAGTATCACTTTCATACACAGGGATTTATTTTCCCTACAAATGGATATTATGAAGAAAATAAAAGTTTTTTGTAATTTTTGATTTTATAAATTCAATTTTAGACTAAAAATGGAAAAGATAAAGGAAATTTATGAACAAATGTGAAACATTAGACACGCTTGGCTCCAGGTCTGCCCGTGGACCGTGGCGTCTGGGAGTCACCTCCTGGTGGGGATCAGGACCAACGTACAGCACTCCAGGTGGGGAGACGAACCACTCACTCACGAAACCCGTGCTTGAGCGATGACTACCGCCTCCCCAACAAAGAAAAGGAAAGTAAGCTAATGTCCTAAAAACGCTGCGTAGACTTAGATTTTGTATAAAAACATGGGCTTAGTGAGACTATAGGGCCTAGATATGCCACTTTTAAAGCAAACATTGGTTTCTAGGATGTGCTATGTCCTCAGACTTTGTAAAAGTCACTCTAAATCCTTATTTTAAGACCTGTTTCTTAACTTAGAGTCTGGAGACGTTGAGGTACTGAAGGTAATTTCAAAATTACCAGACAGAGAATCATATGCAGGAAATGGGGGAGGGCAAGAAAGGAAAAAAAAAAAAAAAAGCCTTTGTTTTTAGAGTAAATCCCTAAAACCTTAAACCCTAAAACCCATGAAGATAAAGGGGCTTATGATGTTAACACAGTAGAAATATCTTTATTGGTAAATTAACCTGGGAGAAGCTAAGAAGAAAAAGTATACTAAGCAAAGCAAAATCAACAACCAAAAGATAGTTTTACTCTAAATGAAACTGATTACAAAGCAATCTAATAACATTTAAAATGGAGCATGTTTAGAGTGTTCAAAACATAATAAATCACATCTATAGAATAAATTGTGAAGCCAAACAGAAATGAAACAAGAAAAGATGGGGTAGGAGAGAGATCAAAGTAAGCATCTTGAAATTAAACCAATATATTTATTAAAATAAAAGATTTAAGAGGCAGGAAAAGCTCTAGACTGAACATAAAATTGGAAATAGGAAATTGGTTACGAAAGAGTTCACCCCAGAGCATATCACTGGTAAAGGGACAAGTAGTAAATGAGAGCCATGGGAGGCACATCAAGATTCTAAGAGATCCGAAAATAGAAACTGAAAGAGCCATGAAGAGCAGTATCTGGAGAGGCAAGAGCTGAGAGTTTTCAATTAAAGCAGGCTAGATCTTCAATTTAATGTATCTCCTAGTGTTCTGCGTAAATAGAAATTAAAAATAGGGACCAAACATAACCTAGACATCATAGTTGAACTGCAGACCATCGAGATTAAAGAAGACATTTCAAAGCTGCCAGGTGACTGACAAAAGAAATGAGAATTAAAGAGACAACAAAATTCTCTTCAGCAACGACAGATGCTGGAATGCACTTAAACAATATTTTCAAAGTGTTAAGGAAAAATAGCCTAGAAATGTATGCCCAGCTAAGTTGTCATTCGAGAGTAAGAATAAAAGATAGTGAGAAACACTGTGATAGTCTAATAACCAGAAAACCTTGTTAAAAATTATTTTTAAATACACTTCAGTGAAAAGGGAAATGAAGGAAGAAGATGGTAGGATATGCATCCGCAGAATATCAGAGTAACATGATATTCAATAACTTTTTGGTGAATTTAATGTATCCTTAACTATAAAATACTTGTGTAAAACAAACAAATAAAAAAGCTAAAACTAAGCAAAAAAGAAAACAGGCTATGCAGTGGGTGGCACAAAGAAGCTAACATCTTTATGTGGAGAAAGAAAATAGCTTGGATGATTTTATACTTAAAAAATAAGTATGTAGGTTAAAATGCAAAGATAGGTATTAAAACATCAGAAAAAAATTTTATATTTCCAAAACATCCAGGACTTATAAAATACTATTTTGCTATCCAAAGATAGAGATGGTAAGTGTAACAAAAAGATGTTAAAAGAAGGTCCAAAGGTAGCAGTAATTGAACATAATGAAGATGGATTCATATTATCAAAATCCTTAACTCACCGCTGCCGTCCCTGTCCAGAATGTAATACTGCTTTTGATGTACTGAGCTAGCTCTTTGAGGGAAATTTCAGAGGCTTTCACTTGTGTTATCCATTACCCTTTCCTCTTACCTCACATGCCGAGGACTCAGTATGGGCGCTGAATCGGTTGCAAAGTGTGTCCATCCCAGTTCCACATTCAGGAACCGCAGGAGGCTCAGAATACCCATCACAAGTCAGACCTCGGCCAGGACTTTTTTTTTTTTTTTTAACCATATTCCCATGTACTCCCCACTGTAGCAACAGGGCCAAGATGACACTTTGCTTTCCTGGATATTAATATCAACTCACATTCTATTTCTAATATTCCTTGAAAGATCTGGGTGCTCTGTTTTTCCTGAAATACCTGGCTAACTGGCCATTAGTAACTTTGGGCAAGGACTGAGGGAACATAATCATGCATACTTGGGCTTTGGCAGGATCCTTCTTTTAGAGGAGGATGCAGAGGATTCCAGGTGAGAAAGGATTTGGGGTCAAGCAAAGAATTCTACCTGTCAAGACACTTGGGTCTGTAAAATGGGTCAAAGGTCAAGACTTCTATGGGAGTGACCACTCTCAGCCTCTCAGTGACTCTCCTATAAGCTGAGTAGTACTCTTGGCAGCCCATCTGTTTTGCCCCTAGCATTGTTATGGTTCTGTTGGCCTACTCGGTAACTTTCTAGATGTCAGGCCTCTTTAATGCAACTGCACTCTTGTCAGTCAGTAAGACACCCGCTTACAGCATTCAAACTCAGCCTCTTGGCTTCTACTGTGACAGTGTCTGCGATCCTGGTTGGGTAAAGTCCTCTCATCTTCAGCTCATGTCTACAGAAAAGAGCCACCAGTTCACTCTAGTTAACTTTTCATGCCTCTCTCCAGCAGCATTTCTTTTGGCTCTGTGCCTCCCTGTGGAAGACAATCATCTGGCGGGTGTTCTGGACACATATAATTTATTTCTTCAAGAATGCCCAGTTACCTGAGCCTTTTAATTTTTCCTTTCACCATCTGCCATGGCAATTCCACTTGGCTTAACAACAGGCCTTCTCTTTACTTTTTCCATGTTATGAGGAATTATTTCCTGAAATCTTTGTTTATAATTCTCTGTCTTAGGAGAGTGCTTCCAAATCTATCAACTCTTCTCTGCACTTTTTGTTGCTGTTGTTCTGGACCCCTTGAACAAGCGTGCTATGTAAGTCTTGCCATTTGTTTTGGACATATGATCTTTCCTTCCTTAACAGGCCTGGGATGTCCCCAGCTAGTCTGTGCCATGACCTAACCCTAGCCACATGCCTAGTCAGGAAGGAAGATGGTGTATATCCTTAGGGGAAACCGTCGCCTTGATGGGGAGAGACACACCCTGCCAGCATGAGGGAAGGCCTAGCTCTTAACAGAGGTCAGTCACTTCTGCAGACTCAGAAGTTTCAGGAATCTGGGTACCTAAAATCTTGGAGGATTCCTCCCAGATGTCTCCATTCTGCATGTCAGACTCCTAGGTTTTCCCAATTAGGACTCTGATCTTGACCTAAAAGACTTACCTCATCAGAATATTTAACCTTTTGAAGCTCAGTTACTCAGATGATCGTATCCTTGGTCTTCTGCCCAGGATACAATATTTTGTCTCTACTCCTGATACAGGAGATCAGGCTTTGTATGCTATCACAGAGGTCCTCTGGTTTTCATACTTGGTTTTAAAATGGTTGATGATGGCCTTCAGTATTTTAGTATCTTTCTGTACAGCACCAATGCAGTTTTGCAATAAACTGCCCAATCCCACTGCGCTTGTAATAGTTTGCTCTGTAAGTTTCAAATGCCTGGTAGGTTGTACCAGCTAATGCAGTCCCCTGACCAGTATACTATCCCAATACACCACTGTTAAAAGTTTAACAAGTAGAATTCCAGGAGCTATTTGTGCTCTACCAGTGATGTGGAGGGGTCAGAGTCGGGGGAGTGATCCGGTCTTAAAATGCCGAGTTACTGTCCACATTTTTGAACCACCCCCATATCTCGGCTTCACGGAGCGTAGCTGCTGGAAAAGGGGATCCTCTGGCACAGTCACTGTGCAGGATTAGCTTCAACGAAACATCTTTCCCTCTCAGTATTGGCTCTTCCTGGCCATCGAAACAGGTACCTAGCCTGGAAATTCTGAAGAAGGGAATAGTGGACTTTGCATCGCAGCCAAGCCTAAGCCCTTCACAGTATTAGGTCCTCCTGCTGGTGTTCTAGGTGGAACGTCATGCTTTGAAGAGGGATTTTAGCCCTCCATTCATTCTTTTTAAAATATATTTTTATTGAAGTATAATCAATTTACAATGCTGTGTCAATTTCTGCTGTACAGCACAGTACTTCAGCCATATAGGAACATAAATATATTTGTTTTCATATTCTTTTTAACCATTAAGTTACTATAAGATACTGAATATAGTTCCCTGTGCTATACAGTAGAAACTTGTTGTTTATCTATCTGCAAATCTCGAACTCCCAATTTATCCCTTCCCACCCACTTCCCCCTGGTAACCATAAGTTTGTTTTCTATGTCTGTGAGTCTGTTTCTGTTTTGTAAATAAGTTTGTCTGTCTTTTTTTTCTTTAGATTTCACATATGAGTGATATCATATGGTATTTTCCTTTCTCTTTCTGGCTTACTTCACTTAGAATGACATTTTCCAGGTCCATCCATGTGGCTGCAAATGGCATTATTTTATTATTTCTTATGGCTGAGTAGTAGTCTATTGTATAAATTCGAAAGTCCACAAACAATAAATGCTGGGGAGGCTGTGGAGAAAAGGGAGCACTCCTATGCTGTTGGTGGGAATATAGTTTGGTGCAGCTGTTATGGAAAAAAGTATGGAGACCCCTCTAAAAGACTACAAACAGACTTACCATATGATCCAGCAATCCCACTCCTGGGCATGCATCCAGAGAGAACTGTAACTGGAAAAGATACCTGCACCCCAGTGTTCACAGCAGCACTATTTACAATGGCCAAGACATGGAAACAACCCTAATGCCCAATGGCTGATGACTGGATAAAGAAGCTGTGGTATATTTCACTTGTTCTTCTACCTTGCCTGCCTCCTGTCCCAAAGGTAATGATCAGAAATACAATCACTTTATGGTTCGAAAGTCAGATACTGTTGAGAAAGCTCTGCAAATTGCCAGTAGAGGCATCCTAGGTCCCAACTGAAATAAAAAAAAGATGTTTGAAAGTATATTTGATGTTTTGGCTGAGAACAACTTTCAAGCAGCAGGTGATCTTTGCTGCAGCTGACAGAAGGCTGTTTAAAATGGGTGCTGGAGTTTTATTTTCTTCATCTTGCATGTGGATAATTGAATTGCAGTTTGCTAACTGAGACACCACTAGTTGGTGTCATGTGTGCCATTCTGACATTTTAAAGGAATCTTGGGTTTCTTTAGCCACTGAAAAATAGGATACTTAAGGCAGAAGGTTTCTAGAAAGTGTATTTTTAGACTGACAAATTATCACAGCTTCCGTGAGAAGAAATAAGCCTGTTAAAAGCTTTTCAGTGTTCTCCAAATCAGTTCTTTCTTTTATTTCTCTGGACTCTTGCTGATATGCTCAAAAGCATTGTTTTTATTTTCATGGTAATATGAAGTAGTAATAACTTATTGAACACATACCGCACCCCATGCATTAGTGAGAACATAATACATATTATCCCATTTAATCTTATTTTACACTAGAGGAAGCTAGAGCTTAGATAATTTGCATATTCATCTTGTGATCATTTAGCAGGGAAGGGGTAGCGATGGATGGTAAACCCAGGTCAGGATGCAATAAATCCAGTGCTCTCAACCACTGTGCTAAACTATTCCACATAGACTCTACTGCCCCCTTAAATCCTCAGCTGTTAGCACAGCATCTAACACTCAGGGCATGCTAGATAATGTAGAAAATAAAGGTTCATAGAATTAAATGGGTCTTAGTTATGGGGAATGGCCATCATTATGCATAATTTATGAAAAGAATTATTGGGCTACCCTCAGCCTGTTTTAAAGAAACTTTCCTCTACTTACCTCTCAACCTGTTTTTTTTTTTTTTAATGTTTTGTTTTCCTAATTTTTTTGTACGGTGGGCATAAAATAAATTGAACATATTAAATAGCATCATTTGATAAATTGTGACATATATGTGCACCCATGAAACTAGGACCACATCAAGAACTGAACAGATCCATCATTTGGAAGGTTTATCTGAACCAATTTATTTTTTGTTTTTTTAAGTATTAAGATTATATTTATTACTTTAATTTTGGAGAGAGGATTCAGCATATAAAAATATTTTTAAAAATCGTAAACAGCCAAAAACAGAAAAGTTATATGTACAACAGAGAAAACCTTTTTTCCTTCTAGAACCCTTGGCAGTAAGTTGTATCTGACCAATTTATAATTCCTTTCTCCCACCCTTCCCCACCCCAGACAACCACTGATCTGCAGTTTGTCACTGTAGATTAGTTTGCATACCCAGAACTTTACATAAATTGTGTAATGTAACATGCATTCCTTTTTGTCTGGATTCTCTTACTCATCACAATAACGTGGAGATGCTTCCATGTTGCTGCATGTATCGACAATTCCTTTCTCTTTATTGCTGACTAGTATTTCATTGTAAGGACATGCCACAATTTCTTCATCAGTTTACCTGCTGATGGACATGTGTGCTGTTTTTGATGGTGACTATGACAAATCAAGCTGCTGTGAACCCCAGTGTACCCATGTCTGCATATGGATTTATGCTTCCTTTTTCTCTTGGCTGCATCCCTAGAGGTAAAAGGGATGGATGATACTAAACCTGTATTTTTAACTTCTAAGGAAACTGCTAAGTTGTTTTCCAAAGTGGTTGCACCATTTACTTTTACAGCAAGTATGTTGAGATTTCCCATTCCTCTCTATTCTCCACAACACTTGATATAGTCAGGCTTTAAATTTTAGACATTCTGATAGCTATGCAGTGTTATTCAAGTGGTTTTAATTTAAATTTTCTAATAAGATACTTGGGAACTTACATTTTCTAATGAATTATGTGGGTCATCTTTTCATGAGCTTATTTGCTGTACACCTTTTGTTTTTGTAGCAAAGCCCATTTTCAAATGTTTGCCCATTTAAAAATCTGGTTTTTCTGTTACTGAATTTTGAGAGTTCTTTGTACATTCTGAATACAATTCTATCAAATACACGCTCCTCGATATTTTCTCCCAGTTTGTGGCTTGTTCCTTTATTCTTTTCATAGTATCTTTAAAAGTCCCTAAGTTTCTAATTTTTATAAAGTTCCATTTATCAGTTTGTTCTTCTGTGGAGTGTGCTTTTTCTCTCATAACTGAGAAATCTTTCCCTCACCCAAGGAAGCAAATATTTTTATCCTGTGTTTTCTTAAAGTTTTATAGTTTTAGGCTTTACCTTTATGCCATGAAATAATTTGAGTTAATTTTTGAATAAGATATAATGAACATTTATTTTTATGTATATGGATATCCAGTTGTTACAGCATCATTTGTTCCCTGTTCATGAACACAGAATGTCTTTCCCTTTATTTGGATCTTTGATTTCTTTTATCAGCATTTTGCAGTTTTATCCTATGTATCTTGTACTGACTTTTTAAGATTTATACATTATCCCTGTTACTGCATTTTGTCCAGAAGCAGAAATTAAGAGGTTTGTTCTTTAATAAGGGAACTTATAACAGGTTTTGAAGAACTAACGGAGTTTTAAACCTGAGTCTAAGTCAAATATCAAGTGGAAAAATTGCAATCTGGTTGCTACAATTACTAATTCATTCATTTACTCATTCAGACTTTTAGTACACATTTCAGTTGTTACTATAAACTAGGCCCCTTAGCCAGACTTGGGTGATACAGCAATGAATAACGCATCATCATTCAATCATACAATTTAATTATTATTTGGATTACATAAATGGCAAAATACACCACGTTCAGGCAAAATAATTTCTTTAGAATGTTTACTGTCCTTTAGCTTTCATCCAGATGAATTATTCTGTGGCTTACTCCTGAAGGGTCTCTGCCACCAGGATGTGCTAGATATACATTTATAAGTATAACCTGGTAATTAAGTTGTTCTCAATGGACATTTGAACCAAAAAGGGCCACCTTCATTTACATGAGCATTTTCATTTTAATTAGAGGAATTTTAAAGACTAGGGATATTTCTAGGCTGAAGAAATAATTGGTTAGTAGACTGTGAAGTAGTTAGACAGGGAAGATAGTTGGATAAATAGTGGTTTGAGGAAGAGCATGATACTGTTCTGGTGCAAGGTTAGGTCATCTTTTCCCAGCAACAGTATATGCCTGAATGTACTGTAGCTACTAGTAGCTGTAACTTTGGACCTCTCAGTTCCAGTGGTGACATAAAAGGATACAGAATAAGGCCAGGATCTTTAAATCAACATAATCTCAACAAATATTATTGGCCTGTGGAATCAGATATGCCCTGAATGTTAGTCCAGTCTAGGGAGGACTCAGCAAGAGAAAAAAATGTCCAGAGATTTAAAATAAATCTGCTAGGTTAAACAAACTTGCCCAGTTTTCCCCCAATTCTATTGGTCTTCCATCACCTTAGGCACATGGAGAGTCCCTAAAGGCAATATTTATAGTACTTACAATACTCAGCTTTGAGCTTTACAGAAAAAGGTACCTATGCTTTACATATAATTTTGGCTATTTCTTTTTAGAGAAAGTTCTTGAGATACTGGAAACAAAATAATTATTTGATAAACAAAGGGAACAAGAGGAAGCCAGTACTCAAACTGAAATAAAGCAAAGCAAAACAAATGTATGTTTAATTATAGGCCTCATGCCCAGAGAAGCTGAAAGAATTTTAAGCAGTGAACCATATTCACTTCTCTGTGGGCACATGTGTCTGATTTTATTTAACAAGAAACCTCTTAGGGATTATTATTATCACAGATCAATAGTTATTATTGTTGGGATTATCTTTGGGAACTTGATTCTCCTTAGTTTGTGGGATGACATACAGCTTTTTTTTTTTTTTTTAACATTTTTTATTGAGCTATAGTCATTTTACAATGTTGTGTCAAATTCCAGTGAAGAGCACAATTTTTCAGTTACACATGAACATACATATATTAAAATACAATTCTTTCTTATTGTATTTTAATTGTGTCTTAATCATAGGAAGCTAATGCTTTATAACACTTACTCTGTGACAAGAGGTGTTTGAAGTATTTTAGGTACAGCCACTTAATTCATCTTAAAAACAATCTCATAAAGTAAGCACTGTAATTATCCCCATTTAAAACTGAGAAAGCAAAGGAAAAGAGAGGCTAATAAATTTTTCAATTAACCAGCAGAGTCAGACTTCAAACCGAGGCAGGATGGCTGCAGTCTGAATAGCTAATGAGCATTCATTCTGCTTACTAGAAGTGGCGTGTGTCTGTAATTCACTTGGGCTGGTAATACTGACACTTTGAACACTGACTAATACAATGAGGGCTTCACTGTTAAGCCATCAATATCTATTCAGATATTCAACAGGTAATATTTGGCTTTAGAATTCTCGAGGAGGACGTACTTTGAGCAGCAACACGAGCTGATGCTGGTGCAGCAGGAGCAGATGAGGGTTTTGGTCGTCTGCAGAGGAGCCCTGGCCCTACTCTGATTCCTGGTTCTCTGTGCTCAGCCTTTCTGTTTGTTAGAAGTCCTTCTTCTACTTCCCAAGTTGATTGGGGACAATACCTTCACACAGTTTGGAGGTTTTAAAAATACCATTCAGTTAACAGTTAATAATTGTTAGTTTTTCTTAGAATATATGTATATGAAATGGACGCTTTCAAAGGGGCTCTGTAAATTGTATTAAATTTGGCTGTGAGATATCAGGGAGGTTAATAGAACAGACTTAAATATATTCAGAGAAATACGAAGAATTTTACCCAAGCTTTTAAAATAAAAATATAATGACTGGCTAAGAAAATGAATGCTCTCTGCCATGCAAGCAAATTCTGTGGGCACACTTTTAAGAATACAGTGTTGAAGGAATAAACTAGGAGGGACTTTGCTGAAGTCTGTGACCTGCATTTTCAAGGTCTCCTTTACACTTTACATAAAGTAACCTCAAAGAATTAATTTTCTTCAGTATTATGTACCCAAGGTTAACTGCAAATAAGTTAGCATTTGGAACAATTATTCCCTTTTAAGTCCAGAAAATATTCACAGGAATCATCTGCGCTGTCTAGGAAAGGTGGCAGCACGCTGCAGACCGACACACGTGCCTGCTGACCTCCTTGACAGCTTCATTAAACATGTCGGTCCACACCACTGACTAGCAGCTGATTTCCTCTGAGGCTGGAGGATACCATTAAGCTTTCATCAAAAGGAACTTGAGCTTCTGCCCAGTTCTGCATGCTGCTGCTACTCTGTATTCTCCCACTGATGTGGGGATTTGAACTGACGTGAAGAAACATTTTGCCAGAGAGTTAAAAATTTCAGCCCAAGAAGAGGGGAAAGTGCTGGCAATTATATTTCATGAGCCTCCAAGAGTTGCAAGTATGTGTGTAAACTTGCAGTATTGTAGGTACATAATGTTAACCTGGAGCCAAGGTATCTGCTTGGCTCTTCAGTTTTAGATGGGTACCTTGAGGCTCTGCCAGGTGCCACCACCTGTATCAACTCTGCTCTCTTCCGTTTTTTTTTTTTTCTCTTACATTTGATTTATTTACTTTAATTTTTTAAAATTTACTTTTTTATTATTTTTGTTGAAGTGTAGTCGATTTACGACCTTAGTTTCAGATGTACAGCAAAGTGATTCAATTATACATACATATACATAGATATGTATTTTTTCAGATTCTTTTCCATTACAGCTCATTACAAGAAATTGAATATAGTTCCCTGTACCATATAAATAGGTCCTTATTGTTTATCTATTATATATAGTAATGTGTATCTGTCTATTATGTACAGCAATGTGTATCTGTTAATCCCAAACTCCTAATCTATCCCTCCCCCTACCCCCTGGTAACCACAGTTTGTTTCCTGTGTCCGTTGAGTCTGTTTCTGGTTTGTAATAAAATCTGTATCTCTTTTTCTTAGATTCCACATGAAAGTGATATACGACATTTGTCTTCCTCTGAATGGCTTCACTTAATATGGTGATCTCTAGGTCCATCCAAGTTGCTGCAAATGGCATCATTTCATTCATTTTTATGACTGAGTAGTAGTCCATTCCACACACACACCACAGCTCCTTTATCCAGTCATCTGTTGATACACATTTAGGTTGTTCCCATGTCTTGGTTATTGTATATAGTGCTACTATGAACATTGGGGTGCACTTATCCTTTTGAATTAGAGTTCCTTCTGCATATATGTCCAGGAGTGGGATTGCTGGATTATAGGGTAAGTCTCTTTTTAGTCTTTTGAGGAATTGCTATACTGTTTTCCACAATGGCTGCACAAATTTACATTCCCACCAACAGTGTAGGAAGGTTCCCTTTTCTCCACAGCCTCTCTAGCATTTATCATTTGTTGACTTTTGAATGATAGCCATTCTGACTGGTGTGAGGTGATACCTCATCATAGTTTTGATTTCTATTTCTCTAATAATTAGTAATATAGAGCAACTTTTCAAGTGCCTGTTGGCCATCTGGATGTCTTCTTTGGAGAAAAGTTTATTTAGGTCTTCTGCCCATTTTTCCATTGGATAAGGGGTCTGGACTGCTACTGAGCCTTTTTACATTCCTGCTAACTCACCAGTGCCTGGAACTCACATTGGCACCATGTACAGCTGCTCAGTTGCCGGGGGTTGTGTAATGTGGCATCCTTTCCGTGCTCTCCCGTGTCCTATGCAAAAGGAGAATGCCTCACCCTCTTTTTGCGTTGCACTCTGTTAAATAAGGTACGTGCCCGTGTGTCTTTACGATCCAAAATATCCCAGAGTTATTTAAGAAAAGGAGATGTTAGATTTTTGTTTCTTGCTGCCCTAATTCCAAAAGGAAGGTAGGGTAAACCTAAAGCCAGGAGGCTTTATTGCATGAGTCCTAACATACTTTTAAATTGATTTTTTTCATTTTTATATTCTTAGAAGCTTCTTAGTCCTTTACATAGTTTCAAGTGGATACTGTGGAGATGATCCACCTGCGTGGTCACTGTCTCTGATGACAGATATTGGCAACCAGGTTGCATATCCTTCCGAACGATGTGATGTAAGAGTACAACTTTAGTGTGCCGGAATGGGTCCTTTGCCTTTGCCTGTGGACTAACTGTTGTGCTGTGTGTGGAGATAGTGCTAGTTGACCTTTTAACTTTGAAAGTACTGTGACTCAGTTCGGATAAAGAAAAGGAAACCAGAACGATTGCACCAGTGCTAGTCCAAGGCACCACTGAAGAAGGCTAAGTAACTTATTTTAATGACAGATGGAAGAACATATATAACCAGGTTAGGGAGATAAATAACAAAAACAGAACATTTGTGATTGGGTATGGTGCAGAGGGAGAGATGACAGCACATATGGAGACTGAATCTCCCAAGTCTGGGATGAGACAGGCAAATACATCTAAGTAAGTCAAAAATGTTTCGTCTCCCTCAACGGACAGCAATGCTACGTTGAAAATAGTGCCTGCTGAACTAGCTTGAGAATACCCCACTAACAAAACATACAGTGTCATATTGTTCCTTTGCTGACTGCGTGGAACTCAGTGACGTTACGTTTCCTGATTAAGCAACTGCAAGTAGAACGCTCCGTGGGAAAACAGAAGGGGAACTTGTTGTTACTGAACTCAGGTTCACCTGCTAAAAGCTAATAATTCAAGAGGCAGGTGTCAGTAGAAAGAAGAGACGCTTAATGCAAAAAGCTGACAATATGGGGAGACTGTGGACTAGTGTCCAGGGACTAATTCCAAAGATTCTGGTCAACCATGACAGTGCTTAAAGGGAAAAATGGGGGTAAGAATCTGAGTGAATCACCGGGGCAGGAGGTTGCGTTTGCATCACTCTCCACTGCACGCAGGCTGGCGGACTCTCTTCAGATGTTAACTTGCCCTGTGACCTGCCTGTAGGCTTGGCGCGGGGGCTGTTGGTAGAGAGCTAATCACTCTTTAACTACTTAATTCTTCATCTTCTTTTTATCTAGGAAAACAGTTAACAGGTTAGGCGAGGCAAGTGTGCATTCAGGAGAACACAAGTTGGGGTTTCAGTTGCTTAGTGATCTCCTTCCTGTGAAGCAGTTCCGAGGTTGGGGGTGGACAGAAATGGGCAAACAGGCGAAAGAGCTGCTTTCATTTTCGTCACAGATACGCTACCCCTTTCATGATTCTGTCAGATCTCCCTAGCTAGTTTCCTTTTTTAACACTGGGAATATTATGACCCTCTTTTTCACCTGCATGCGAGTCCCAAATTGAAAATATTTTTTCTCTTACTGGAAGGATTAAGACATTTCACATTTACTTTTAGAACTTGCTGGTTTAGCTTCAAGCTGCATTATAATTTATCATTGTGTGCCTTCTGTTATATTATTAGGTATGTTTATCTAAAGGATATGCATTTTTTTTTTGCCCTGTTATTAAAAAAAAAACCTGGATATTGAAGAAGGTGGAATGGTTTTTCTTGGGACTGCCTTGGTACTTAGACCTCCTTTAGTGACTTTAATTCCATTTTCTTATTTAACCTTTTACTATCTGCTTTATCAGTTTTTGGGGGGTTGGCATCCTTTAATACTTCTTGTTTCTAAAACAGTGAGGCTTTAGTGTTTTTCTTTTTTCCTCTCCCTTCTCCCAATTTTTAGTTACATTATCTCTCTTAGCAAAACACCTAGCATGAAGGTAATCCATAGGTACAAACTTCCAGTTATACCTAAGTTCTGGAGATGTGATGTACAGCATAGTGACTGGAGTTAATAATACTGTTTTATGTGTTTGAAAGTTGCTAAGAGAGTAAAGTTCTCATGATGAAAACAATTTGACTACGTGTAGTGACCAGTGTTAGCTAGATTAGTTCTGGGGCTCATTTCACATTGTATGCATATGTTGAATCATTATACTGTATGCTGAAACTAATAAAACATTTTATGACAATTTTCTCTCACTTAAAAAATGTAATTTCTACAGTAGTGTCCCGCTCATCTCCCTTTATGGGTATATTCATACAGTTTTTAAAATGCTTGCTCTCTATACTTTTTTGAAAATGTCACAGCCATAATTTAGTTGGGTAAAGCTTGTGCTTTTTTAAAAAACCCATTTTGATGTTTAGTTTTTGCTTTCTGATCTCCAGTAGCTTTTCATATGTTCAAATGCTTCTTTTAGTATTTTTTAAATGCTATTTTGTGTGTAAATTTACTTTTCTTTGGGTTGATGGTATCTTTGTGTATGTGGGAGTGGAGGGGAAGGTTCCTTATTTAAATTGTATGTACCTTTTTTTTTTACTTGATTTCCTGCAGTAGATCTCTGTGGACTTGACTTTTCTTGTGTTCATTCTGAATGATATCCATGTGTTTTACATGATTCTTACTTTAATGGCACCATTTTCTGTTAGCTTAGCCAAGAACAGTAACTTAGCAGTGTTTTGTTGTTTGGTTTAGTGATAGAGGAGGTTGATTGTCTCTTTAAAAATTTTTTCTTATTTACAATGTTGTGTTTCTAGTGTACAGCACAGTGATTCAGTTATATTTATACACATACTCTTTACAAAACTATGTAAAAATACTTTTGGGGGTAGGTAATTATTTATTGATATATATATATATATATATATATACACACACACACACACACACACACACATATATACACATACATACACACACACACACACACACACATATATATATATATATATATTTAATGGAGGTACAGGGGATTGAACCTACGACCTCATGCATGCTAAGTACACATTCTACCACTGAGCCCTACCCTCCCCTGCTTTGATTCTTTCATCTTGAGAAACTACATTTTCCACTTTCTCCCACTGTTTTCCTTTTCATCACCTAATTGCCAGAGCTCACTCCTTCCCCTCTTTTTTTCCTTTTCCTCTTCAGTAGTTATGTGTTTGGAAGACTTTAAAATCATACTTTTTCCCCTCACAAGTCTTAGATGAGACAAGAAAAGACATCTAAATAGAAGAAAAATATTTTGTCTCCCCCAAAGACACCACTGCTCAGTTAAAAATAGTGGTCGCTGAACTAGAGGAGCAGCGTGGGAATACCCTCCAGTGAACACGCACTATCACATTGTTCCCTAGTGTACCACCAAACTCAGTAAAGACACATTTCCTGATTAAGAAGCTTGTCCCATTAAACAATTTACCTCTTTAAATTGGATGCCTGTAATGGAGTCTCTCTCTAAATCCTGCACCCGATTCTTTTTATAGTGTTAGGCTCTTAAGAGAACATACTTTGAAATCCTTTCCTGGAGGCCTGGGTTGTGATACGCTTTTTGCTTTTTCCCCTCAGCATCTTCAACCCTCGTGAAGATTTCATCGTTCTCTGGCTGCTTCATCTCAGCCTCTGGCTCCTTAGCTAGTGTCCCTCCTCTGTGTTTCTTGTAATTTTTTTCTTCCTCTCCTTGCCACAAAGCACTGAGGTGCATGGGGCTGGGTGGGAGCATTTGGGATAGTCCTGCACTCTTTCTGTTTTTGTTCACAGTTAAATTTGCATTCTCTGTCCTCACGTAAGGTTAAAGGTGTGATTTTGCATGGACTTTTTACAGGTGAATAGTGGAGTTAATCCTATCCTCTGGGTGATTTCCACTGCACCGTCTCTAGTGTCTGCAGCTACCTGAAAGCTTTTTTACTGGAGCTTATTTCTTTGGCAAAACAGTGCCCTTAAAACAGCCAGTTCAGTTCTGCTTTTTTGGTCCCTTTGTCCCTCCCTTAACCCAGTGGCGGCCCCAAAGATAGGATGTGAAGGCCACTTCCTACCCTGGTTTTGTGATCCTTGATTCACTTCATGCAAATGCGGAAACTTCCTAGCTCTTCACTGCCCAAAGCCATTTAAAGCCATTTAACATTTAATCTCTTTGGTTCAGGTCTGAAAATATTCAGCTTTTTCAATTCTTGGAATCTGTGATATTCTTTTTATTTTTACTTGCTAAATGACCCATCCTTCTCTGTTTATTAGCTCTTTTCAGTATTAGCAAGCACACCCTAGTGCTAGGATTTTAAAATCACTTTTGCTACACCTTTTAACTCACTAGGCACATGGTGACAACTCCAGTATCATGGCAACAGTTCTGCTGCTGCATAGTGTGATCCACAACATCTCCATTCTTCATCATCAATTTCCTCTTCACACTGTAAGCCATGGGCCAAATCTGGCCTTTGGCCTGTTCTTTTAAATAAAATGTTACTGGCATACAACCACATCCATTCATTATGCTCTGGCCGAGTGCAGGGTGGCTGAACAGTTACGATAGAGACCACACAGTCCTCAAAGCCTAAAATATTTATCAGCTGGCCTTTTGCAAAATTTGCTGACCTTTGCCACATACGTTATGGTTCTGTTTCAGAAGAACACCTCTTGAGAATACTTTATTCCAAATAACTTCTGGATTATTTGGAATAAATGAGTCATTCTTCTATAACTGATGAACTCTGAGGTCTCAGTGACTTGACGTTATACAAGTTATTTTGTGTAAGTAATGTGAAGTCCTGCACTTACCAGATTCCTGCGTAGTTCTCCAAATGATGACTTTGGGATCCAAACTTCTTTGATCATGTGACTGACATTTTGGAGTCTTTCACTACCAGCCACATAGGGGAGACAGAAAAAGGAAGAGGACATGCTAGGTAAATTACTACTGCTACTTTCATTCATATTTTATTGGTCAGAATAGTCACATGGCTAACCTTATAGCAAGAGAGGTTGGAAAATGAGTTCAGAGGTGTATTCCATAATAATTCTCTACGTTTCTTTAATAGATAGAGACCCCAGGCCAGCTCCTTTACCTCTGTGCTTGCAGTTTTCAGTTTGTTTGTGGCCACAGTGGAGCTTGCATACTCTTTTGATATCAACCGTACCTTTAAATGTTTGTTTGTGTGGTGGTTTAAAAATGTGTCCACAAAATCTTTGGTACTCTTTGTTTCAAAAAGTGGAGCCTAATTCCCATTTATTTGATGGTTGGCTGTGTGTATTATTCTGGGTAGCTCCAATATTTGGACAGTGTCTGATATGCAGCAGATGTTTCTTGTTCAATAGGAAACAGCAGAATTTTGCATAATTCATGGGAAAAGCATACTGCCACAAAATAAACTGATAAAATACTTTTGTGCTGCATGTGAGCTTCAAATAGTTGCAGATACAAAACTAAGACAATGCTGTAAATAGTAACAGATTTGCAGAAATATAGCAAATATGTGTACAATGTAAGGAATATGATGTTGTGAAAAAGAGAAGAGGATTAGATAAACCTGGACAAACAGGCATCCAGAAACAAAAGGAAAAGTGAAGTGGTGGTTCCTTATTCATGGTGAATAAAGAATCTGACTAGACCCCCTAGAGAAGTATTAATATTAAAAACTTTTAAATTGAACAGTACAATGTGTCAAGTTCCTGGTGTACAGCACAATGTCCTAGACATGCATATACATACATAGATTCGTTTTCTTTTTCATTAAAGGTTATTATTTTTATATATAGTGGCTAACATTTGCAAATCTCAAACTCTCAAATTTATCCCTTCCCACCCCCTTTCCATTGTTTACTATGTCTGCTAGTCTGTTTTGTAGATGAGTTCATTAGTGTCTTTTCTTTTTAGATCACATATGAGTGGTATCATATGGTATTTCTTTCTCTTTCTAGCTTACTTCACTTAGAATGACAGTCTCCAGGTCCATCCATGTTGCTGCAAATGGCATTGTTTCATTTTTTATGGCTGAGTAGTACTCCACTGTATAAATATACCAGTTTCTTTATCTAGTCATCTGTCAGTGGACATTTAGGTTGTTTCCATATCTTGGCGATTGTATATAGTGCTGTTATGAACACTGGGGTGCAGGTATCTTTTCCTATTAGGGTTTCCTCCAATATATGCCCAGGTACATCTCTGTTTAGTCTCTTGAGGAATCTCCATACTGTTTTCCATGATGGCTACACCAAACCACATTCCTACCAACAGTGTAGGAGGGTTCCCCTTTCTCCACAGCCTCTCCAGCATTTATCATTTGTGGACTTTGAATGATGGCCATTCTGACTGGTGTGAGGTGATACTGAAAAATTTTTCACGTGCCTATTGGCCATTTGTATGTTTTCACTGGACAATTAGTTGTTTAGGTCCTCTGCCCATTTTTTAAATTGAGTTGTTTGCTTTTTTTCTTAAGTTATAAGATATTTAACTGTCTTCTTTATAAAACTCCAAGTTGAAAAACTCAATTGTTCTTCAAATTAGCTTGTGTTAAGCATAAAGCAACATTTAATAATGTGGTTGAGCTGGTGAGTACTTGAGGTCAGAGCTACTTAAAGTGATCAGGAAAGGCATCTCTGAGAAAAGTGGTTTTGGTTTGAGTTCAACAGGAACCAGGAACTGTGTCTTGTGGATGCCTGGAAAAGAGTGTTTCAGCAGAGGGAGGAGTAAGTGAAAAGGTCCTGAAGCAGAAGCATGTTTGTCATGTCTGAAGAACAGTGGGCATCCAGAATACTGGATGGCATCACCACGGAGGGACTGGTAGTAAATTAGGTCAGAGGAATAGCAAGGGTTATTATTCCTTGTAAAGCTATGGTAAAATATTTTGTTTAACTCTCAGTGAGACAGGTAATTTAAAAAAAATGTTGGCTTACGTTTTGGCTTACGTTTTTAAAACCTACTTGGGCAGTTCTGTGATGACTACGGGAGGCTGTGGGATGTTATTGCAGTGGTCCTTGTAAAAGATGATAGCGTCTCCTACTAAGGAGACGCTAATGTAGCAGGAGAAATATTGTCAGATTCTTACATAGGATGAGCTGTAGCTTACCCAGAGTGCACAGGGATTTCAGTAGTACCACAAGATGTCAGTTTCACAAGAGGGCACCCCAGCACCTAGAATATTCCTGTAATGTACGAATGCTTCAGTAAATAGGTGGGGAAGGAATGAATGAATAAATAAATGACTGAAATAATGAAGAGGAGAATACCACATATTTTATCCTTGTTGCAACCAGTTATATCCTAGGCTTACTTTGTGTAAAGTGACTGTAGTATGCTTATTTACCTTTCCCAACTCCTCATTTCTTTTTGTCATCTTCAGTGTGACCTTCATAGCTAAAGGTTACCATGCACTTTGATGAAGAAGCAAGCTGCACGAGCCTTGCTGAATTTTGCATAATTGCTCACTATCTCACTATATTATAAGCAAAATAGTCTGCCTACTGAAGGGACTCTAGTACAAGGACACTGTAATACGAGTTGCGTGCAAGGTTTCTTTCTTCTACAGTTGACTCACGTAAAACTCATCCAATCCTTTGAAATCTTCTAGAAATAAGACAGTATAAATCAGTAAGCACCGACAATTAACGACAACTCATTTGTATTTCGCATATCCATAAAAATTTATGTTCCTTTCACTCTTTAGCAGCTCCAGTCCAGGGAAAAGTTTTACTTCCTGTATCTTTTAAATGTATTTATGTAATTCTCATCACTGCTGAGATTCCTGATTATTTGTAGAGAAAAGATTGTACTTTACAGTGACTCCATATCCCTTTGAAATGTTTTAAAATCAACATGAAATTAAAACAGGAAAAATTGTAAGGGCAAAATGGTAGAATACTGGTGATTTTATAGCGTTCAACCAAATGTTTCTCTTTGTCCTGGCAATAAAATCGTGCCTGTATACTGAAATTTCAGGCTTGTTTCAAGGAGAAAGCAAGTTTAAGGCAGAACTGTTTTATGGTCGAGCTCATCCTTTATTCTGCCCTTCAGAGACCGTAAGATTACTGGAGCTCTATCAGAGTTGCAGGGATCCCTCGACTTTAATTAATCTAGAGCCAGGCAGATAAAAACTGAGGAGTTAGCATTATATTAATTATGTCCCCTCAATTCTTATTGACTTCTATGTAAGTTAGAATTAATTTTCTGCTGGGAACGACTGACCTCGTCTTGATTTATGATGTAGTAGTGCTCTTTGTTAAGAGAAATACTGAATCAAAATAACAATATCCATAGTAAACATTATACCAGTAAAAATATTCTCCACCAAAATCATAGTTATTCATTTTTTCCTAGAGCACTTTGTCCATATAGGGCTAAGTATTGCATTCTTTCCAATATTGTAAGATAAAAGTTTCTTAGAATATGTAGATATCTATTTGGTAAATAGAGTCCGTAAGCC
This sequence comes from Camelus ferus, assembly GCF_009834535.1. Lineage (NCBI taxonomy): Eukaryota > Metazoa > Chordata > Mammalia > Artiodactyla > Camelidae > Camelus > Camelus ferus. The sequence continues at coordinate 67,078,127 of NC_045702.1, forward strand.
ATTGAACAAACATAAAACAACAACAAAAAAAACCCCAACCCAACTATGCAACAGTTGCTAAAAGGTAAGAGAAAATTGATAGTTAGTGGAGAGCATGGATTCACGGTCTATGATTTACCTTTTACCAACTCATTTTTTTGTGAATGGTCTCTCTTTTATATTCCACATAACAGAAATTACTTATTCAGAAAGGTATTGAAACTATAAAATATTGTGATGTATTTTTTTCTTAGACTTTTCAAAGTGAAAATCAAGTTTTTAATTAAACTGTTTAAGACATTTTACTTGAAGCTGTGGGGGATGCAAAGAAATGACTGCCCTCAAAGATATTATAGTACAATTTGGAAGACAAGCCCAAAAGCACAGAAGTTAAAACCTACAAAACTACAGAGAAATTTTAAAGTATTTTTCCAGGATTATAGGGCATATCACATAGTAGTAATCAACCATAATTAATTTTCCAAATAATAACCCCATTAAAAGCTCAGCCTTGGGAGAATTTACTTTTGATGTGTGGTCAATTGTGACAGAAGTTATAAACCATAAAAAAGTATTATATTTGCAACACATTTGCCACATCTATTCCTAAAGGTCAGAATTCTTCTGGGGAAAGCATGGAAACAATTTTATAAAAAAGTACGAGTGGTTTTTAAGACAAGCATACTCTGTATTCATCTGATCTTTCCAGTGCCTACAGAAACTAATAAAATTGGGCTTATCTTGTTATCCTGTACTTTGCCATTGGTGGGGAAGACTATGGCAGGAGAATTGATCCTACTGATTTGAAGATTTTCAGCATTCTTTTCGATCTCCTTGAAAATTGATTGTAAAAACATCTAAATTTTTGTTTGTTAGTGCTAAAATCCTAATTTAAAGGAGAGCTGGTCTACTTTTTATCAGAGCTGATCTTAAAGTCTACTCCCATTGTAGTTAAGGATTCCTGGTGGTTTTCTTCATTTTGTCAGCTGATCTATTAAATGCTTTTCCTTCCATCTCTGATGAATAAGGTATAACCTTGAAACTCTTTGAATTATATTTTGCTATGATTTCATGTCTGCTATAGATGTTAATATAAAAAAAAATCTTGTGAAGCAGATGCCTGAGATAGACTGGGCGGGTCCACATTTTCAATCACTTATAATAGTTTCTATAAAAACAGACCTCTACACAAGCTGAAAACACTACACAGATTTGATGGCAGTGGAATTAAAATAGACAGGATTGTGTACAATTGATTTCTTTTGCCCCCAGAACAAGGAAGATCATGATCTGAATGCTTTATAGATGCACTCTGACACAAGAGGCCACTTTGTCTCCAACCTAAGTGCCCTCCTACTGGTAGCTAAGAAAGGTCACTGCTTTTTTTTTTTTTTTTTAAAACCGCTCAGGGCTTGCCTGATTAAATGTTATATTTAAGCAGTCCCCCATAAGACTCTCATAGAAATTAATTTTATAAATCTATATATGAGCACAAACGTCTCTGGAAAGTTTAAGCTTATCAGGTAGTGAAAGACAATAGAGTAAAAAAAAAGTAAGCCTTCTGCACGTCTCTTTTGCTAGACTCGTCTAACTACATTTCCCAGTGGTCTCTGTGACTAACGATGCACATATGATGAACTTCTTTAAGCAAATGCTTTCTTTGAGACTTGAAAACCCAAAATGAAAACAGTGTGTGCTGCTCAGGAAGGCGTCTATTTCTGCAGCAGGCAGGCATCCTGCAGTCTGTTCCCCAATTTAAAAAATGTCCAGCAAGTACTTAGTATAAGTAGAATTCTGTTGAATTATGAATTGTCAGATAAAGCACATTAAAGAAAAATTTACTACTTGGCTTGTCAGGGTTTCAGCCAGAAATGCTATTATTCTTCATTTACATTTCTCCACACATTCTCTTAAATAGGGGAAGCAGTGAACATCATAACAGAATTACTAGCAGAAGTATCCGTTCTCTTATAATATGGACTGAAAAAAAATCACTAAACTCAGTATTGTGTCTTATGAAGGCTAGTTATGCAAAACTTGAACTTATGGTTTCTAATGTATTTTTCATTTTAAATGTTTAAAACTAGCCTACTAATAATAGACTTCTAGGAAGATTGGTGTAAAATCTCATAGTCCAGAAAGGTGGCCGTAACTTCATTATGGTTTGTTACTGAAGTATTGTAGTTTCAGCAAAGAGAAATTTGTTAAGAGAACCTTATTATATGGGTCATGGACTCTATAACTTTGACTGAAGATAAGGGCAGATACAGTGGCTGAGGACAGATGCAAGGAAATAATGCAAAACAGAAAATTAGTACAATCCCAGAAAATCATGCTAGCAGTCCCAAATTTGAAAGCATGAGGTCCACAGGTAAAGATGAACAGTGGGGAAGGACGGTCATCACGGACGGAGCCCTATATATATGGCTGTGGAGTAGAAAGTCCAAAGGCTGTAGCAGCAGGGCATGTAAAAACAATTATGAGGCCATAACCACCCTGTCTGACCCAGCTCCCCAGTGTGCACTGGGGTGGGGAGTAAGGGCAGCTCACCGGAAAACAGAGCCCACTGCTAAGAAACACTTCCAGTCTATTGTTTCACAGGCAGAGATTTCTCTATATGCACACACACAAAACCCTGCAGATAAAACAGCATGATGTTTGAATTTTATGATCAGAGTTCCTTTAAAAATGGGTTTAATGTCCACAGGTGAGAGAACGATCTAGAAAAGTTCTGCCTCAATAGGCAGAGATGACAGGTGAGTCTAGAAATACCTTTGCTGCACGTGTGCAGAATAGGTAATACAAAACCAGACCGGGAACTATGGCATTCTGAGAAATGGGTTTAAGGAATAAAAGTAAATGCATATAGAAACAATACTCCTTTCCTATGAATGCCTGAGGTCTCTGCTGCTTCTCTAAATCGATCAAGAAACTAAGTAGATTAAGTAATGATATAAAACTGCATCACCAAGGCCCACATGAATTTTCCCAGTAGCCTGCGGTCTCTGTTGTATCTGGAGTAGAAAGGATTCCTAACTTTGCTACTGTTATTCCAACTCCCCACCTACGTCCCTGTGCACGTGGGTGAGAGCAATACAACAAAGCGGAGACTAATCATAGGATTAAGTTTTCCTGAGAGAAATGGAGATGAGAGCAGGACCAGGGCACTCACCAAGCACTGGGGACACTGTGGCTCAAAAAGCTAAATAAATATGCCTCCAACCAAGACGAGTGAGCCTTGCTTGTGTGGTAGTTACCACAAAGTTAAAAAATAAATACGGTATTTTGCTGCTGGGAATATGGGAGAGACTGTTCTTTCCCTTGTTCTTCCAGCTAATTACAACTAAACGCCCTGCATATTATATATAAAATGAATACAGAAAGACATGAAAAGTGGGGAGATGATGTGAAACAAGCTCGGAACATGTGGGCCCAAGAAACACCATGCTGGAGGGGAGCGGGGGCTCCCCCCAGGGACAGAGAGGGGTTGCAACGGCACTCGTAGCAGTTGCCCTGCTGGCTGGTTATCCCGGACCACTGAAAACTCAAACTGACACAAAAACACGCTCACAAATGTTTCCAGCCACTTCATTTGTGGTAGCCCCAAACTGGAAACAATTCAGGTGTCTCTCAGTGGTTGAATGGTTAGACAAACTGTGATCTATCCAGACCATGAAATACTACTAAACGATAAACAAGAACAGACTATTGGTACATGCAACAACCTGGATAAATCTCCAGAGAATTATGGGAAGGGGAAAAGTTACAGATATCATGTAATATTCTCAAAATGACAAAAATCATACAAATGAAAGACAATGTTAGTGTTTGTGAGGCAGTAAGAAGAGGCTGAGGGGGGAGGGAAGTTTGTGGTTATAAAAGACAGCACAGGATCTTTGTGGTGACAGAAGGGTTATGTATCTTGACTGTCAATGTCAATATCCTGGCTGTGATGGTGTAAGCTGTGAGAAGTCACAGATGAGAGAAATCAGAAGAGAAGAGGGACCACATAGCTCAGGATCAGGAACCTGAAACTTAAGCATTAAAATCAGAAAGAATGGATTCTGACAGAATCTAGGACACAGTAAGAGTTCTAGTTAAAGTTCAAATCCCTATTGTTCAGTAAGTGGACCCTCAAATTCTGGGAATGAAATGTTAATGAGAAAATATGTGCGTCTGAAATAAGTATTGGTGGCATACTATGTATTAAGTCTGTTTTGGGGGTGGGGGGGTTGTGTGTGTGTGCGCCATTTAAAGAGACCAGCACTAGCATTTCCAGGAACCCTCCTGGGAATAAGGAATCTCACGCTTTATCTTGTGATTCATGTACACATAGTCTAAGAAGCCCTGGTCTAATTAGTTCTACTCTGGGGAAAGATCTGGAGGGTTTGTGAACTAGATAAAAATGATGTCAAGAAGAGGAAGACTATGAGTACAGCACTGAGAGTTTGCCTGTTTGAGAGAGCTGCTTTCTGTTGCTTCTGTTCAAGTCAATTTAAGTAATAAATATCATGTAGTCACATGTTCCACTCTTCTATTTAGTATCACTTTAGATATTTGGTTCTCCCAGCAGGCAAACTACGACAAGCTACCAGCCTCTATCCAGCTCTCAGCACCCACTATCATTAGAGAATAATCCATATTGGAATATATCCTGAATTTTGTAAACATTAAAGAATAGGAAAGATGTCATGAATATTCCAACAATAAAAAAAAAACACTGGTTAAGATTTAAGAGGGAGGAGGCCCTCACTGATCACCTAGATGGTCAGATATATTCCTCCCCACCCCACCGTGTCACCAAGGCTCCCTCCCTCTGATGTTCATACTCACTCACTCCTGTCCAAAGGGTGACCCCCTTCCTTGACTTCTTTTCTGCATGAGATCAAAGAGACCAGGCAGGGGGCTAAAACTTTAAAAATTTAACATAACATTTATAGAAATTCTAGTGGAAATGATTTTCCTTCTGGGAAAAAGAGACAGAAAGCACAGATTCTTCCAGTGAGTCATAGGAAAGGATCATAAGCAGGATACCCCTACTTTCAAACTTTGGTGCCCACAACCATGTATTTGACCTACTGGGAGCACCTTATATGTAGAATAATGGTTTCTGACTTTCAGTATAGACTGCGTCCTGGAGGACGAAATACCCAGAAGGACGGTGACGACCAGAGGCCGTATGTCTAAGGCAGTTTCATCACTCGGTCAGGCCAGCAGCTGCTGGTGGCACAGTACGTGATGGCAGCAGTGTACCCTATGATCTGCTGCACCTCTTCTTCCTTAAATCGGGCACCTTGCATTTGATTCATGCAGTGTGCCAGGTTCGTGGACAACCCGCTCTGCGTACCCTTAGACAGAGGCACTGGCAGTGAGGTTCTACATGCAGGAATATTGAACCCATACCCAGGATATTTGCTTCAAGAAGAAGCATTGCTCCTTCCACTAACACACAAGGCTTATGTAATCAAAAGCCACCACAAAGAATGATGTCACATTATGGGGACTCTGTACCTGACAAGTTCAACTTTTTTCAGTAGCAGCAGCTAGAACGGCCCTGACAGACAAGAGCTATGCCATCCCTGTTGGCTGCATTTTAGATGTCTACAATATAATACCCTGCTCAAGGAACTAACGTCATAAAGGGTGTAGTTTCAAGTAACTTTATCATGTGTAGATCCATGTAATTACCACTGCAATCAAGACATAGAATTATCTTATTACCACAGTGCTGCCCCTTTATAGACACACTTCTTCCTTCTACCACCATTCCTGACTCTTGCTCACTAACGTTCTCCATCTCTAGACCTTTGTCATTTTGTGACTATTACATAAATAGAACCATACAATACGCAACACTCTGATTCTATGTAGATAATAAGAAGACGTAACCAAAAGGGATGCTAGGTGAAGGTTACAGGGAAACTTTCTGTGCCTCTAAATTATTTCAAAACAAAAAATAAATACATTCAAGTTTTGGTAACAACATAGGCTCACTGACTGAAGCCTTGTTTTCCAGTCTAATTTTAACTAAATAAAGATCTTGGAGGCATATTTGAAAATAGAGATTGAATAGACTTTTTAGAAACTATAGTAAAGGAATAAATGGAAAGGAGTTCAAGACTTTTTTCTAAATTGATTTCCAAAAACCAGTAGGTGTGATTAGCGAAAAGAGAATGGGTCTATAGATTGAAAAACATTTTAAATGTTCCACACTTGGTCCTAAGGAACAAAAGTAAGTAGGTCCTAATGCAAATGATAGGCTCTCTGTGAATCTTTCTATATTAAATGAAAGATACTGTATTTTATAAATATAGATTTCACATAAGTATAGCATATAACATAAGTAACAGAAAACCCAGACTCTTTTAAAAGTTAATAGTGACTTTGAACAAAATTATGTTCAGTCATTTTGAGAAATCTTTTAATTGTATAAATTTAATTATTTGTGATCTCCTTTGGTAGATTTTTTTTTTTAAGCTGGGAAGTTAAAGAACTGGGAAACCAGGCTGTACTGTTTGTTTGTTTGAAAAAACAAACACAAGAATGCTCTGCTATGTATTAAATCACTTTTGCTACATTTGCTTTTCATTTGAATTTTCATATTATTTCTCCCCAGAGTGTAGTGGTTCTGATGTCTGAGTATCTTACATGTTTTGCGCAAACAATGGCAAAAGGCTCTCCTGAGGCAGACAGGGAGCTCCCTACCGCCCCTGGGTGGGAGACGGAACTGTCATATCGTCTGCCTCCCACAGTTCTCTATCACTGAGATTTTAATGAATTAATAGAGAAAACACATAATAGTTGTCAGATTGGGAATTATTCATTACTTTCATATATTATCAGAAGCAGAGGTAAGTAAAATAACTGACACAGAGCTAGCAATCTCAGTGAGCAGAGTTATTTTTCACTCTTTCTGTTTTAAAGTTCTGTAAGCTATCAACAAGACAATACATTTGTCATCACCTGATTTCTCGGTGCAATAATTAAGTGATATCTTCTAAAAGGTTTTTCCTGAATGAGACAGTTATAGAAATGAAAAACCTCCATTTCCAAAATCTTATTTTTCATCTTGTCATCTAAAGTGTATTTTTAACTTTCTGACTTGAAAAATGTATAGCAGAAAAAAGCAGACAAAAAACTGATTTCAAAATGCTACCCCCATCATAAAGACCTAGACTGAAGACTGAATTTCACTGGAAAACCTACTGTTCAAAAGCAAGTAATTCAAATGCTGTTTAAATTGTTACAAAGATTAAAGAGGAGAAGAAAACGTTCAGGGCTTTTTTTTTTTTTGAATGAAGATATTAATGTTACACCCAGTCAAGTTTGTCAATCCATTTTACAAGGATGTTGGATATATAATGGCATAAAAGATACGTAATAAAAAATTGACTGGTCCTGCTTAATCATGAATAAAATAGTGTCAGAAGAATCTACAAGCACACTGAAAACAATACATCATGATCAAGTAGGATTTGTTCTAGAAATTCAAGGATGATTCAATACAGTAGATCCATTAATATAACTCATACTGCAGACATAAAGCTTTCCAAAAATCCACCCTTTGTTAATAAAATACCAGTAAAATAAAAAATTATGGTGACTTCCTCACCTTGATAAAATTTATATACCCCAGTTGCAAAGCCAACATCTGCCATCCTAGGAAGTAACAGAGCAGTATCACTAAAAGAAGGAAAAGGCCCACTAGCGCCCCTGTCTACACTGGTACTGAGAATGAATTGGTTATTATGCAAAATAAGAGAAAATAATTTGAGGAAAAAGAATTGAAAAGAAAAATGCTAAATTTCCTGATTTTATGAGAGTGTGTATGGAAAGGTCAAGAGGAAGTTAAAGTAAAAACCAGTACAAACATTTCAAAAAGGTATCAGATTATTAAAAAGTAGGAAACTTAAAACTCTTCTTATACTCAAACAATAATCACAGAGAGGATCTCATTTAAAAAAAAAAAAACAGTAAAAGATAATACCAAAGATTAAAGTGCAAAACCTATAGAGGGAAAATACTTCAGAGAGAGACAAATTTCTTTCCATCTTTTCAAGACTACATTTATTTTACTATAATGATCAAACACTGTAAAGAACATCCATCCATACTAGGGATAATATAAGCTTAGCATGGTCCCAATAAAATCACCTATAAACTTGCACTGGATGTAAAAACGGTTCATTAGGAATATCATATGGAAAAACTAAACATGGGTAGACAAGATTGACCCTAGTAGGTATTAAAATAAAGGAAAAGAAACCGCTTTCATAAAAGCAGTGTGCTGCTTGTACGTGAACCATCAGAAAGACCACTGGCAACTTACAAGTACCTACACCAGTGTAGCATTTGATAAATTAAGTCACAGGAGAAAAAGTTTTTCATAGCCGTTAAAAAAACATTAAAGGTGAACCTGCATGTCACACCTTTCACTAGGACACACTCCAAATGGATCAGATATATAAATACTTTAAAGCAAATCATACAGGTACTAAAACATTTATTAGTTATCTTATATCAGAATTGGGAAGCCTAAGTACTATATCTCACAATTCAGAAGTGGTAAAAGACAAGATGAATAATCTTGACTGTTAAAAAAAAATCTTGGATATGGAAAAAACATACAGACAGACACATACACCCCAAACTAAAACCAGGAGATAATGTGCAGCTTTTTATCATAAATGACGTTTAATCCCTGTGTTGCTCTCTTCTTCTTCCTCCCTTTCTTTCCTCTCTATTATCTGTGTGTCTACGTATCTACTTATGTCTGTTTCTTTAAGAAAGTGAATTCTTATAGAAGAAATGAACAAATAACATGAAAATACAATTGGCACAAGAAAAAATAGGGAAGATGCCCTTAAAGTTTGGGAAAATACACTCATAATTTAAAATTTTCAAATTAAAACCCACCCCTAAATTTTTCTCACTTAAAGTTGACAACAAACTCTATTGGCCTTGCAACTTTGCTGGGGAAAAAGCCATTGTCACAGTTTACCGGCATACTGGCGAAATGACACAAAATTTAGTGGGGGAAACTGACACCACCACAAAATGCTAGACAGGCTTTTCACTTTAACCCAGCAAAGTAACTTCTAGGGATCCAACCGAAATACAGTCTTCTACCAACAAGGGGAAGAGGATATGTGGATGTTACCCACTGCAGCACTGGTTACAGTAAAAATGTAAAACAATTCAAATGCTCAAATTAAGAGACAGTTTGAATTTTTAAAAAACTGTTCATAGTGGAATACCATGGAACTATAAAAAAGCAATGTAGGAAGGAGATTTATATGGACTTATAATGTACATCGTTAAATTTGAAAAACAAGGTGTATGTAAGGGTAGATGGTATGTTTCTTTTTGTGTGAGAAGGAAATATATAGATAAATGTACATACCCAAACACATATATACAAGCATCTTCAGATTATGTAATACATCTTTGAGTATTTATGAAAGTGCTGAAAGGTACACTAAATATAAATTCAATCTACCTGTATAGGAAAGAGTAAACGGAGTAGAAGGTGTGTAGAGTTGAAAGCAAAATTTTTCTGAGTATATTCTTACTTGGTCCTAAAAGTGCAAAACCATGTAAGTATTTAATACATTCAAAAAACTTAATGAGAGAGCTGAATCTAAAATTGAATACAACTGGAACAACTGATCCTAACTCTACATCGAATTGTTAACACAACTACATAGATCGAAGAACAGAGGTCCCTTACGCTATTAAAAGCACTTATTTTAAGGACAGAAAAGACTGCAGAGAAATCTCATCATTCAGGTCTTTTATTAGTGATAGTATTACTGTATTGTGAATTGAAACTTACTACATAAATATTTTAACCTTAAGTGTATGGTCTTGTCCACTGAAAATAACAAGAAGCAATGATATTCAGAAACAATGGACTTTATACCAAAGTGTAACGGATTTGAAATATGATTCACTACTAAAGGGAAAAATAACTCCTTACAGAAATGCCTATTCTGTGTATGGTGCAGAAATTGTAGGATGTGAGTACAAAAATAGTTATGTGTAAATGACACAAAAGATAACTTGAAAGGGTTTCTACTGTTCAACTTTGGGACAATTTAAGAATTAGAAGGATTTTGTAGTTTGTCGTAACAGCTATCTATTAGTTAGCTCCATCTGTGTGTGTGTCATATAACAAAAAAGAGTAGGAAGAAGACTCATTTGTCACTACTGACCTATTACACTGGCTATTACTTGTAAAATCTGTAATTAAATGAAAAATTCAGCATTTACTATACCTTTATAGGAGTAACTGTAATTCATCTCCAGTGAATGAAAGTATTTACAGAATAATAAGGTGAATAAATATGAAATAAATCTTTGAATTAGAAAATCATCATTTTTCCATCCTCAGTAAAATTGTTCAAGGATTTTTGACAACTGCTAAAACAGTTAGGTAAGCAATTCTTGGGGAAAAAAAGACTGTAAATGTATGTTGTCATAGTATTACCCCACAGATGAAAAACTGTATCTTTTAAACAGAGAATTTGGTTACCATAATATTAACCAAGAAATCAAATGTGGGAACACAAGTGTGGATCTACTTGATAATATGGAGTAATGTACCAGAAATATTCATCAATGATGGAATTTTGAAAATAAGTGAAAGTTTATACTGAATCTAATTAAGCCTCCGGACATAAATTCTATTTAGAAAAAAAAAAACCTTACATGACGCACATGAAAGCAACAAGACAAATCTAGATTATAGGACATTCTTAAAGATACCTGGCTTGGTGTAAATTAAAACTCAAAGAGTTTGGGAGGTGCTCTATATTAACAGACAAAAAAAGACATAATTTAAGGAATGATTCTTGATAAAATTGATTTATAGAATATGTGTTTATTTTCATGACATATGCTCTGCAATACTTGGGTGTGACCTATCATGATGTGTTTAGATTATTCTGAAACTATGTCTACATATATACACACATACAAATAGATATATAAATATGCCTGCATTCATATGTAAATTCATGTGCGTGGGTATATGTGTGTAGTTAGGGAGAAAATGAGAAGGAACAAACACAACGAAGTATTTTTGATCTAGGGATGGGTTGTGGTGTTCATTTCATTATTCCTGCATGTTGCCTATCTGACTGAACATTTGTTCAGGAAAATATAAAACAATAAAGTGTATTCTGTTCCATTTTTTGGAAACACCTGAATAGACTGTGTTGCTGAAACACATAGGTAATTCAATATAACTCAATTTGGCTTATTAACTTCATGCACGGAATCTCAATAGGTAGAAAGTGCTATTCAATTGGAAAAGCTAAATAACTGCTTACCAAGTAGATTGTGGTGCTTGAATAAATGAAAAGTGCTTCAGGAATATTTGTATTGGAAACAATCTCCATTTGATATAGTTCCTTTGAGATAGTTATTTACTATGAATTCAATTTGAGGATACTAAACTAGGAAAGCCTGAGGTACGGAGACTAAATTGCCTCAAAAATAATAACCACTTTCCCTGTAAGACCATCTGGTAAATTAAGTCTTGAGAAATAGCACTGCTAGATGTATTTCAGGGCAGGGAGTTAATGGTGGTCATATTTTGACTTTACATTTAATATCTCCCTTATTACTCAGATAGTACAGTTATAACATTCTCAAGTTCCCAGACCATGGTCATTATTTGATTAGAAATAAAAAAAATGGGGAGAGGATAGGAATTAGAAAAAAATAAATATATGCCCAGGGCAATGGTGATATTCTGACAGGAAGAAAGAAAATGTTAAAAAAGTAATTAAATGGACATCACTCTAAGGTAATATAGAGGTCAGTAATCCCATATATGCAAGAGTCCCCCAAGAACATACCTTTACTTAAAAAGTAATCAGCAGATACATAATGAATGCTGAAAACACACACTCTGAAGCAGAAACATGAAGTACAGAACACCATGGGGAAAAGAAACCAGTATATTCTAGGAATCACTGTAAAACTAGTATTTGTCACAAGATGCAACTGTGAAATTATAATTAAACAGAATAAATCTAGGAGAGTAAAAGAACATAGAAGTGAGCAAATGAATTCATTTTTCTAATACTTTACATATCTTATGGGTGTGAATACTAAGGGCATGGCATCAGATGACTTTCTATTTATTTTGAACTTCTTTCCTTGATTGCTTACATTACCAGGAACAACGTCCAGCTGCCTTTGTGGTTGCAAAGAGTGGTAATAACATCAGGAAGTTACACACACCTGAATATGCACTTATTCCATCCCTTGACAAAGTCACTTAACTATTTCCTATTTTTAAAAACATTCCAAAAAGGTGATTGTGACACACACTTCTAATACTTATATTCCCATCCTGAAAGTTCACTTTCATTTCCAAATTTCCAATTGAATTCCTCATAGTGCTGCTTATCTACTAGGCTTACCATTTTAAACCTAGTATTTTCTGGCTTCTCCTAATACTGTCTCCCTCATTCTCCCCTATTCAGAAAGAAATTAACAATACCCAAACTTGAAAAACTAAGATTGCCAGGTAACCTTTTGGTAGATATGTCCAGCAAATCATGAGAGAACAAATAAAAATAGCTAATGCATTTGGAAACATCTTTCTTTAGAAGACGGGAAAAAAAAATCAGTATTCTTGTATTTTTGCTAATAAAAATGAAAATGTTTTATAGAAATTACTCTATTTTGGCAATGATACAGTGAAACAGGCCTTTCTTTAGGGAAGTAGAAAAGGAAATGATACAACATTTCTGAAGGTGATATGTAAAATGAGAATAATGTTCACATTCACTGACCTGATAATTCTAGTTTTAGGAGAATTGCCTAGAAAAATAATTTTTTTTTCTTTTTTACAGATGGAAGTTGAATCCAGGGTTATTTCTGGAAGGAAAATACAGAAATTGACAAAGTCCAGAAATAGGATGTGCCATAATTTATCTAATTTCTTAACACAGACAATTTGTCAGTGAACAGATAAGCATCAGAAGTATCTCTGATGACAGAGCAATGAAAATATCTAAGAAAAGTAATTCCAATGCATAAAAAAAAATTAGTGGGCATGTTAAAAATATAAATGGAACTATATTTGAATAATGGATACCAGATTAATGTTAGATTTTCTTATTTATATTTTATATATTTAAATTTTTTCTACATAAATAAAGATGTGATGAACTCATGTGGTTTAAACAGACATATACAGAACTTTCCATACAACAGCAGCAGTATGTATGCACATTCTTCACAAGTGCACAGCAACATCCTCCAGGATGGATCATATGATAGGTTACAAAAAAAAAAAACCCAGAAAAGATACTTGGTAGTATTTCCATCTTAGATTTGCTAACCAAAGTAGGATGAAACTAGAAATCACTAACAGGAAGAAAGTTGGAAAATTCACAGATATGTGGAAATTAAAACCATGGGGCAAAGAAGGTATCAAAATGAGTATTGAAAAATATATATGTCTAGAAACAAGAAAAAGAAAAACACAAAATACTAAAACCTGTGAATGCTGCAAAAGCAGTTCTAAGAGGGAATTTCATGCAGATTAAGAAAAAAAGAACTCAACCTAGCTGTATCCCTCAAAGAGCTAGAAAAAAGACAACATAATTCAAAGTTAGCAGAAGGAAGAACACAGGTCAGAGCAGAAGTAAACAAAATAAAGGCCAGAAAGATTCGTGAAACGAAGATTTGTATTTTTCAGTAAGATAAAATTGAATATACTTTAGCTAGACTAACAGAAAAAAAAGACCCAAATCAGAAATCAAAGAGGAAGGATTACAACTGATATCATACAAATACAAAGGATCATAAGTAACTACTATGAAAAGTATATACCAACGAATTTGATAACCTAGAGAAATGAGTAAGTTCCTAGGAAAATACAACCTAACAAAACTGTTCATGAAGTAATGAAAACCTTTGAACAGCTCAATAACAAGTGAAAGAATTAAAGCAGTAATTAAAAAAAAAACTTCCAATAAAGCAAAGTTTGGCAACAGTTTCACTGATGAATTCTACCACTTTGAGAAGGACTGCTATTAATTAGCAATCCTTCTCAAACTTTTCCTAATAACTGAAGAGGAAAGAATACTCCCAAATTCATTTTATGAGGCCAGTGTTACCCCTGATATCAGAGCCTGAAAAGGACACCTCAATAAAACTTTAGGCAGATATCCCTGATGAATATTAGCAAACTTCATTTAATAGCACACTACAAGGATAATCTGCCATGATCAAATGGGTATTATTGCTGGGATCTATGTATGGTTCAACAAATGCAAATCATTTAATGTGCTGTACCACATTAACGGAATAAAAGATAAAAATCATATAATCATCTCAATAGATGTAGATAAAGCATTTGACAAAATACAGCATCCTTTCATGATGAAAATGCAAAAACAAATTTGGTACAAAAGGAACATACATCAACACAGTAAAGGCCATATATGACAAATCCATAGCAAACGTTATGCTTAATGACAAAGAGTTGAAAACTTTTTCTAATATCAGGAATTAGACAAGGGTGCTCACTCTCACCACTTCTATTCAATGTAGTGCTGGAAGTCACAGAGCAATCAGGCAAGAAAAAAAATTAAGGCATTTAGTCAGAAAAGAAGATACAAAACTGTCTCTCTTTGAAGATGACATGATAAAGCCATGAGCTGTTTTTTCCAGCAGAAACTGGACAGGCCAGAAAGGAGTGGCACAATATATTAACAGTGATGAAAGGGGAAAAGCTACAACCAAAAAGACTCTACACAGCAAAGGTCTTATTCAGATTTGAAGGAGAGATCAGAAACTTAACAGACAAGCTGAAGCTAGAAGATTTCAGCACCACCAAGCCAGCCATACAACAAATGTTAAACAAGATTTTCTAGGAATAAAAGAAAAGGCCACTAATAGAAACAAGAAAATTATGAAATGGAAAACCTTACTAGTAAAGGCAAACATATAGTGAAGGTAGAAAATCATCCACATACAAAGCCAGCATGGAGGTTAAAAGACAAAAGTAGTAAAATAATCTATAGCCGTAACAAGCAGTTAAGATACACAAAACAATCAGATGTAAAATGACTTAAAAAAAGGTAATCAAGGGAGGAGGGTACAAATGCAGGGTTGCTAAAATGCATTTGAAATTAAGAGACCAACAACTTAATACAGTCACCTATATATATAGATTGCTATATAAAAATCTCATGGTAACCACAAACAAAAAATCTATACTAGATACACACACACACAGGGATCCAAACATAACATTAAAGACAGTCAAATAACAAGAGAGAAGAACAAAAGAAGAAAGGGAAAAAAAGACCTACAAAAACAAAACAGTTAACAAAATGCCAGTAAGAATAATCATATTGATAATTCCCACAAATGTGAATGGATCAAGTGCTCCAATCAGAAGACATAAGAGTGGCTGAATGCATACAAAGACAAGACCCATATATATGCTGTTGACAAGAGATTGACTTCAAATCTTGAGACACACACAGACTCAAAGTGACAAGATGGAAGAGGTATTCATGCACACAGAAATCCAAAGAAAGCTGGAGTAACCATACTTATATCAGACAAAATAGACTAAAGTACTGTTACTAGAGACAAGGACACCATATAATGATCAAGGGATCAGTCCAAGAAGACATAACTGTTGGAAATAAGTATGTACCCATCACAGAAGCACCTAAATATATAAGGTAAATATTAATAGACATGAAATGAGAAACTGAGCAGTAACACAAGAATAGCGGGGGACTCTTGACACCCCACTTCAATCAATGGACACATCATCCAGACAAAAAATCAATAAGGAAACACTGGCCTTAATAACAGAATAGATGGGGCCTAATATAACTGATACATATACAGCATTCCATGTGAAAACAGCAGAATACTTACTCTTTTCAAGTGCACTGGAACATTCTCCAGGATGGATCACATGCTAGGCCACAAAACAAGCCTTGGTAAATTTAAGAAAATTGAAATCATATCAAGCATCTTTTCTGACAGTAATGCTATGAGACTAGAAATCAACCATAAGAAATGCAAAAAACACAAACACATGAAGCTAAACAATATGCTACTGAACAACGAATGGATCACTGAAGAAATCAAATAGGAAATTAAAAAATACCTAGACACAAATAAAAATGAAAACATGACAATCCAAAACTTATGGATCACAGCAAAAGCCATTCTCAGGAAGTTCATAGTGTTACAAGCTTACCACAGGAATGAAGACAAATCTCACATAAACATAACCTTGCATCTAAAGGAGCTAGAGAAAGAACAAATGAAACCCCAAATCAGTGGAAAAGAAATTATAAAGATCAAAGCAGAAATAAATAAAATAGTGACAAAAACAACAGAAAATATCAGTAAAACTAAAATCTGGTTCTTTGAAACGAAAAACAAAATTGATAAACCTTTAGCCAGATGTAGCAAAGAAAAAAAAAAATAAAAGCGAGTCCAAATCAATTACATCAGAAATGAAAAAGTTATAATTGACATCACAGAAATACAAAAGACTATAAAAGACTACTGTGAACAAGTGTATGCCAATGAAGTGGAAAACCTAGAAGAAATGGACAATTTCTTAGAAAGGTACACTTTGCCAAGACTGAACCAGGAAGAAACAGAAAATATGAACAAATTACCAGTACTTGAATTAATAACTTAACACCTCCCAACAAACAAAAGTCCAAGGCTAGATGGCTTCACAAGTGAATTCTACCTAACATTTTGAGAAGAGTTAACACCCTTCTCAAACTATTACAAAAAATTTCAAAGGAATGAAGACTTCTGAACTCATTCTATGAGGTCAGCATCAACGTGATACCAAAACCAGACAAAGATATCACAAGAAAATTGCAGAACAGTATCACTGATGAATATAGATACAAAAATCCTCAATAAAATATTAGCAAACCAAATCCAACAATACATCAAAAGGATCAAACACCATGATCAAATGGGATTTAGCCCAGTGATGAAAGAATATTTCAATATCTGCAAAACAATGTGATACACCACATTAAAAAGTTGAAGAATAAAAACCACACAATCATCTCAATAAATGAAAAAAAAAAAAAAGGCTTTTAACAAAATTCAACATCCATTTGTGATAAAAACTCTCCAGAAAGTGGGCATAGAGGGAACATACCTCAACCTAATAATGGCCATACATGACAAACCCATGGATAAAATCATACTCAACTGTGAAAAGCTGAAAGCATGTCCTCTAAGATCAGGAAGAAGACAAGGATGTCCAGTCTCACCATTTTTATTCAACATAGCTTTGGAAGTCCTAGCCATAGTACTCAGCCCAAAAAAAGAACAGGAATCCAAACTGGAAAGGAAGAAGTAAAACTATCACTGTTTGTAGATGACATGATACTATACATAAAAAATCCTAAGGAAACCAAAAAACTACTAGAGCTCATCAATGAATTCGGTAAAGCTGCAGGATACAAAATTAATACCCAGAAATGTTTCACTTCTATACACTATCAATGAACTATCAGAAAGAGAAGTTAAGGAAACAATCCCATTTACCAGCCCATCAAAAGGAATAAAATACCTAGGAATAAGCCTACCTACAGCAGGAAAAGATCAGGCACTCAAGAAACTATAGGACACTGATGAAAGAAGCTGAAGATGACACAAACAGATGCAAAGGTATACCATATTTTTGTATCGCAAGCATTAATGCTGTTAAAATGACAATACTACACAAGGCAATCTAAAGATTCAGCAGCAATCCCCATCAAAATATCAATGGCATTTTTCACAGAACAAGAACAAATAATTTTAAAATTTGTATAAATATACAGAAGTTTCTGAGTAAACAATCTTGAGAAAGAAGAATGGAGCCAGAGGAGTCATGGGCCCTCACTTCAGACTATCCTACAAAACTACAGTAATGAAACAGTATAGGATTGGCACAAAACCAGACACACAGATAACTAAAACAGAATAGGGAGCCAAGAAATAATTGAACACCTTCTAATGTGGGACAGAGGAGGGAAGAATGTACAACAGAGAAAAGACAAGTCTCTTCAATAAGTGGTGCTAGAAAACTGGATAGCTACATGGAAGAGAATGCACTAATTTCATTCTTTAACACCACCACCACAAGATAAACTCAAAACGGATTAAATACTTAAATGAAAGCCCAGATACCATAAAATTCCTAGAGGAAATCATAGGCATACATAAATTGAACTCTCTGACATAAATTGAAGCTTTTTTTTTGGATCTGTCTCCTAAAGCAAACAAAATAAAAGCAAAAACAAACAAATGGGACCTAATTAAAATTAAAAGCTTTAGCACCACAAAGAAAACCACTGACAAAACAAAAAGACAACCAACTACTTGGGAGAGACTATTTGCCAATGATATGACCGATAAGGGGTTAATATCCAACTTACATAAACAGCTCATACATGATTCTAAAAAATGGGCAGAAGAACTGAATATAGAGATTTTTCCAAAGAGGAAATGAGCTGGCAAACAGGCACATGAAAAGATGCTCAGTATCGGTCATCATCAGGGAAATGCAAATTCAAAAGCACAATTAGGTATCATCTCACACCAGTCAGAATGACTATTATCGAAGAGAACACAACAAATGTTGGTGAGGATGTGGAGCAAAGGGAACCCGCATGCACCGTTGGTGGACATGTAAACTGGTGCAGCCACTGTGGAAAACAGTATGGAGGTTTCTCAGAAAACTAAAAATAGAACTACCATATGACCTAGCAATTTCACTTCTGGGTATGTATCCCAGAAAAACACAAAAAAACCCAAAAAAACACTAATTCAAAAAGGTATAAGCACCCTAATGTTCATAGTAGCATTATTTAGAATTCCCAAGCAATCTAAGTGTTCATCAACCAATGAATGGATAAAGCAGATGTGGGAAATATATGCAATGTAATACTACTGAGCCATAAAAATAATTAATTTTTGCCATTTACAACAACACAGATGGACCTGAAGGATATTATGCTAAGCGAAAGTAAGTCACACAGAGAAAGGACAACACTGCAAGATATCACATACATGACATGTGGAATCTAAAAAAATGAAATGAAAGACTGTAACAAAACTGAAACAGGCTCACAGATAAAGAGAACAAACTAGTAGTTGACCCATGGGAAGAGAGAAGGGGGAGGGGCAAGATAGAGTCAGGGGACTAAGAGGTACAAACTATAAGGTATAAAATAAGCTACAAGGATACATGTACAACACAGGGAATATAGCCAGTATTTTATATAATAAGTATAAATGGATTATAGTTTTTAAAAATTGTGAATCACTCTATTCTACACCTTTAACTTATATAACATTGTACATCAATTACACTTCAATCAAAAAAAATTCCTAAAGAAGCCATCAAAACCTATTGGAACTAATTTAAGAATCCAGTAATACTGCAGAATAAAAAATCTACATGCAGAAATCAGTTGTGCTTCAACATACTAACAATGGGATATCTGATGAAGAAATAAAATAATACCATTCACAATAGCATCAAAAACAATAAAATATTAAGAATAAATTTAAGGAGGTGAAAGATCTGTACTTGAAAAAACTGTAAGACTTTGATGAAAGAAATTGATGACAGAAGCAAAAGGATACATACTGCATGTTCATAGATCAAAACAATTAGTGCTGTTAAAATTTCTATAGCCATCTACAGATTCAGTGCAATCCCTACCAAAATTTCATGGCATTTTCCACAGAAATACAAAAAAAAAAATCCTGTAATTGGTATGGAACATAAAAGGACCCCAAATAGGCAAAGCAATTCTGTCAAAGAACCAAGCTGGAGGCACCACATTTCCTGATTTTAAATATCTGAAAGCTATTACAATCAAAGCAGTATGGTACTAGCCTAAAAATAGACACACAGACCAATGGAACAGAACTGAGAGCCTAGAAATAATCCCTTGCATAAACAGTCAACTAATACATGAAAATGAGCAGAGATACTTAAAGGGGGAAAGGAGAGTCTCATCAATAAATCGTGTTGAGAAAACTGGATCACCACACGTGGAGTATTTCAGTTGGAATCCTAACTTACACCACTCACAAATACTAACTCAAAGTGGATTAAAAACTTAAATATAAAGCCTGAAACTGTAAAACTCCTAGAAGAAAACATAAGAAGGATGCTCCTTGACATAGGTCTTGGCAAGGATGTTTTGAATGTCACACCAAAATAACAAGCAACAAAAGCAAAAATAGGTAAATGGGACAACATAGAACTAAAAGGCTTCAGCACAGCAAAGGAAATAATCAACAAAATAAAAAGACAATTTATATAATGGAAGAAAATATTTGTAAATCTATCTGATAATAAGAACAAAGCAATCTGGTTAAAAAATGGGCAGAGGACCTGAACAGACTTTTTCCCAAAGAAGACGTATGTGGCCAACAAGTACACAGACTCTGCTCAGTATTATTAATCAGAGAAATGCAAATCAAAACCACAAGGAAACATCACCTCGTATCTGTTAGAATGGCTGTTTTCAAAAAGACAAGACATAATAATTGTTAGTGATGATGTGGAGAAAAGGGAACCCTTGTACACTGGTTTTGGGAATGTAAATTTGTAAAGCCACTATGGAAAACAGTATGGGTGTTCCTCAGAATATTAAAAATACAATTATTATATGATCTAACAATTCCATTTCTGGGAATATATATGAAAAAATTTAAATTATGATCTTGAAGAACCTATGTGCATGCCATGTTAAATGCAGCATTATTCACAATAGCCATCTAAGTGTCCATCAACTGATAAATGAATAAAGAAGATGTGGTATATATATAATGGAATATTATTCAGTCATGAGCAAGAAGGAAATCCTCTTATTTCCAATACATGGATGGACATTGAAAGCATTATGCTAAGTGAGGTAATCTGAGAAAGACAAATACTGTATTATATCATTTACATGTGGGGTCTAAAAAAAACAAACTCCTAGAAACAGAATAGAATGGTGGTTTTTCAAAGGCTGGCAGTTGCAAGAAATAGGGAGATGTTTGTCAAAGATTTCAAACTTCCAATTACAAGATGAGTAAGTTCTAGAGAATCTAATGACAGCATGATGATTATAGTAAATAATACTGTATTACATATTTGAAAGTCATTAAGAGAGTAGATCTTAAATGTTTTCACCACAAAAAGATGGTAATTACATGACATGATGGAAATGTTAGCTAATACTATGCTGATAAGCATTTTGCAATATGTAAGTGTATCAAATGAATGCATTGTACATCTTAAACTTACACAGTGTTGTTTGTCAGTTATACCTCAATGAAGCTGGAAACAAAAATAAGGCAACCAACCAACCATCAAAGAAAAAAACGGAACACCAAAAATAACTATATTGCTGTGGTAATCTTCAGTGAGAAACTTGGTTAAGTCACTTAATTTCCATCTGTGTTTTCATCTAGGATTTTAAGAATACTAGATCTTGGTTGACCATAGTGCACTATTGAGTTGGAATGTAACTCTGTTTCAAATGAGAATTGACATTGCTCCTTTTATTTTTCTTTGATGTCAGTGCATCATTGACGGCATAAACAGGACTAGTGGGTTGCATCAGTTACGAAAGGACAACACTTTAAAAAAAAATCTGAACTGACTTGAACACACACACACACACACACACACACACACACACACGTTTCCTTTTATAGTACAGACCCAAAAACCTATGAAGTTCTGGACAATGGACATTTGAATTACAGACGTAGGCTAAACAAGATATGATCTATATAAACTTCATTGAGAAACATTTAATGACCCCTTAATCTCAAGAAATCAAATTAACAACAGTAGTTTTTGAAAGGGAAGGGTTTAAGTGTTAATTTGTCATTACTGGCAAAGCTAGGAAATCTTTTTTTTTTTTTTTTTTTTTTGATAAAGGTTCTAACTGACATTCTGCTACTTTACAAATCTTTGCTTGAAAGTTACTGAGTCTTGCAATTCTTTTATGACTGTAGTTTCAAAGGCAGTTCATCAAAGCAACATGATTCTATGCAAAGAATTGACTACTCACAAGAAAGTAGAAATTGGATTATGAAGAAAAACCAATGTACTTCTACTGATGAAAGCTTATACAAATAAATGAAGTTCTATTTGCAAAATATGAGCAACTCTGCCCAAATTTCTTTCTTGAATTTGTTTTCCTAAACAAAACTTTTTGTCCATAGTAAAAAAAAGTTGATAATGCTATTTATTGAATTAAAAGGTTCCCCTGTTCTCTGCTACACAAATGAAAAACCCATACAATAATAAAAAATGTTTGTAAAAGGTTTTTCTCTTCATGTCCAGCATTCATAATGATTATTCATTAACATATATTAAGCAATTACTATTGCCTACGTTACATATTAAATGAAATACATAGTTAGCATATAATTCTAAGACTTCTGTAAGGATCCACCAGTCTCAGCTCTTCCTGAACTTACCACTGTCCACATTTATTAATCTTTTTTCATGTCTAAAATGCATAATAGCTAATTTAATAGATTTTCCCATATCCAATAGATTCATTATCTTACAATTTCTTTCAAAATCCTTTGCAATTTGTCCTCTTCCTTTTGCACATCACGAAACTCACTTTTTAGTGACCTTTTCTAATTTTTTTCCATTTTGGATTTGTCAACATCTCTTGACACAGACAGTTAGTCCCTTCCTCTAAACCTATTTTTATCTTTAGCTCCATGAGGTTCCTGATTCTCTTGTCTTTTCATGTTGCTCATATTCTCTTTGGAACCAAATCCTCTTCTTTTCCAGACCACTGATCTTGGTAGTACTCCAGGGTTTTGTCCTAAAACATCTGCTAATCTCTTGCTGCACCAGCAATCTGGGAGAAATTATCCAATTGAAACTTGAAAACTTCCAAATCTTCATCTTCAAACTTAACTGCTGATTCTCAAATGCCATTCTTAACTCTCCACTATCTTCAGGGCATATGTACTTGTGCATTTTTATGATCTCTGAAACTCACTGGGAACTAAACTTACTATCTTACGTCAGGTGCAGCCACCTCTATCCAAGTTCCTAAGCACCAGTTGTATCTTCCATCCCAGTTTCTTATTCCAATCTGTTACTTCTTAATTACCTGACATGTTTCCTTTTTCTTTATAACTCCGTATTTAATAACTTCCTAATTCTACTAATGCTATATAATAGAATATGTCTTTTTCCCATTCTTATCTACATTAACCACCCAAATCTTTTTTGACTGTATTTTTTTCCTCTTTACTTTAGTAGTTCTAAATAAAGCTGTGAATTAGAATCATTTGGGGAAGATTTGATTTTTTTAAAAAGTTCTATTGCATTGTAACTTGCATAAAATGAATATCCACTGGAGTATACAGCTCAGTAAATATTTACAGAAGTGTTGACCCATGAAATCATTATGCTGTTGAAAACATACATTTCCAACATTACTGTACGCTCCCTTATGCCACTTAGCTGGTAAGCATTAAAAAAGTCAAAGCTTTAGTCTTGCACTGGAGATTTTGATTTAGTTGGTTTGAGGTGGGTCCTGAACATTGATACTGTTTTCCACAGAAAGATATTTAATAACTTTAAAATACAGAAAAAGAAGAAATCTGCTAGATATATCTTGTTAGAGTTGAGAATTGGAGCACATGTGAATGAACTTTAGAGAGAATAAAGCCCTCAGGACATTTTGAGAGAGGGAAGGATGGAAATAAAATATAATTTTAGGCAGGGACAGTGTCATTTTATGCCAGGTTATGTAAAAATCTACTGTTATTTATTTATTTTTGGTAAATCTTTCAATATGTCAGATTGAAATAGAAAAGACACACCTATGTGCACAATGAGATCTCTTTAGATTATTAAAACTAGTACAATGCCTATGACATAGCTTATCTGATGAATCTACTATCTTCAGGAGGCAATCATCCAGCAGAATAACTTACATTAACAGGTACCTGATAAATACTTTTAATAAGTTAATAACAAGGTCAGCTTAAATTTAAAGTGATTATTGATTTAGTTAATAATAAATCTATCATCTTACCATTTCTCATTTGTCTTTTTAATATATATTAACACCTTTTCTTGGCTTCATTTTGATGAACTACTATTTTTCCATTTTACTAGAAGTTACTCTACTAACTTAGTAATACATTCTGCTATTTTTTAGTGGTTCCTCTATAGAATAAAAACATGCATGTAATATGAATGAAAATTCTTATATTTTCTAGATAAAGAAGCTGAAACACTCACTACATTTATACTTTCCTCCCACCTTTTTGAAACTTTTATTATTATATGTATACCATGTGTTTTAATTTCCAATACATTTTAAACCCCACAAGGTTGATTGTTACCATTCTGTATGTAATTGTATTCATCTATATTTAGCCATTGTTGCTCTGTTTCTTCCTGAATTTCTATACTTCTATCTAGGATCACTTTTCTTTTGCTTAATGAAAGCCTTTCATTAAGTATTATCTTTAGTGTAGTCATGCTGATGATAAATTAATTTTTTTTCATTGTATGAACTTTTGATCTTTATTTTTGAAGGATATTTTCACTGCATATAAAGTTCAATGTTGGCAGAAATTATCAACTCTATTACCTTTTAGCCTCCAGTTTAGTTGGAAATTTAACTGCCTGTTTTATTACTCTGTTTTAAAATGTCTCCTTTTCTTAGTTGATTTTAAAGTTTCTCTTTGTGCTTGGTTTTCAGCAGTGTTCTACGATGTCCCTAGCTATAGTGTTCTCTCTGTGTGTGGGTTGATGTCTGGATTTTAGGATGAAAAAACCATCCACAATGATCAAGAGAGTGGTCTTTGGTTTTAGCTAAACAGTCAGGATTGAGACTAGAGATAACTCTGAAGGCAAAAAAAAAAAAAAAAAAAAAAAAGGTTTTCTATTCCCACAATACTGTTTCAGTTTAATGCAACATCACAGTATTTTTACAGTACAGGTTTTTTAAATGACAAAAGTGTCGGGCTTATAAATTGGAAGTCATCCCTCAATAATAGTGGATAGCGGTTTAAAGCCCATTAGGGAGCTGTTAAGTGCTGAGACACAAGACGTTCAATTTATTTTTAGTTGGCACTCAAATTTAAATTTAGTTATTTTGCATTCCTTTCAAAAGAACACCGTTAGAAATTAGTCTCTCGGGAACAGCACCATGATAACTTAGTTCATCAGTGCTTTCACACGGATTCACTGATCCAAGACAGATAAGCAGTGAGGGACTACTGCCACTTCTCCCAAGGTTCTTCTTCCAGTTTTCATGACTGCATACTGGGGCTTGAAGGCCAAAGAATACCAAAGATTCACAAGTGTTGGGACGCCAACTGAAAATAAACTGAATATAAACTTTAATGAAAAAGAATATGAAAACGAATATATGTGTGGATATACATGACTAGGACATGGTGCTGTACACTAGAAAATGACACACTGTAACTGTACTTCAATTAAAATAAGTAAGTAAATAAATTGAATAAATCTAGTCTTAAATGTGGGACTAGTAGAAATGACAAATGTCAGAAAAAGCTGATGCATCTTGAGGTCTACTGATGAGAAAGCAAAGATAAAAACATGATTATTGAAGGTATAAGCACATCTAATACCCAAATATTTAAGAGAATCTTTAAGAAAATCAATTCATAGAAAAATAAAATAAGCCAAAATTACTGGAAAAGTTTATCCAATAAAAACTGTGGTTTGAATCAAATGGAGAACACTATTATAAACATTTACCATCTATTTAATTTTTTTTTGTAAATAATGAAAAAAATGTAACAGTTACTACTGGCCTTATGTTAATATTAATAAAGTGGCTGAAGGTAAAGAGTAAAGTAGGGGTCAGTTCTTCCTTTTAACATTCTCTCACATTCAGTAAAAGATGATGAATTAAAGAACTAAGGTAAAGCTTTCTGTATAGTATGAAATGTGGTATTTTTTTTGGTGGTACAAAATAGCAGTGCTTGAATTGCTTTTGCTTTAAGTTATTCTAGGTTAATAGGGAAGTGAACATTGTAACTATACATAAATGGGAGCGTTATTTAGAAATTTGTAACCCACACTGAGAGAAGTCATTCAAAGCAACCTGATCAAAACAGGAAATTTCTAACGACTCATAATCCAGAATAGGAAACAAAAATCTGAATCTAGATAAACGTTCAGTTATTGTGTTATCACAGCTTTATTATCAGCCTGTTATGGTTTGCTCCTTTTTTCCCCCCGAAAGTGTCATTTTAACTCTTTTAATGTTCCATATAACTTCTATTTAGTTGACTGATTATATAAAATTAGGTATATCAATATAATGGACAGCTGTTAATGTTTTTGCAAGATACTTAGTGACATGAGGTAATATTCAGGACATATTTTTAAATGAAAAATGCTGTTTACCAAACAAAAAATTCAGGATGGCAACATCCAAGATCTATAGTCCATATTTTATGTGATTGCACTGAGTACTTGCTTTACATCCACTGATCTATTAAATGTATACTCTACCAACATTTTTTTGTATCAAATTATATGTCATTCCTTAAACTGCTTTTTACTTTAAACATTACACTACAAACATTTCTTCATGTCACATGCTTTTAAATGTCTGCATAACCATAAGCTATTCCATCATATGAGTATATCATAATTTATTTAATAAACATTTGATAGCCTTTATTTTTTAATTGAAATATAGTCAGTTTACAATGTGTAATTTCTGGTATACAGCACAGTGATTCAGTTATACATATATATATATATATATATATATATTATATATATATTCCTTCTCATACTCTTTTTCATTATAGGCTGTTACAAGGTATTGTATAGTTCCCTGTGCTCTACAGTAGGGCCTTGTTGTTGATTTTACATATAGTAGTTAGTATCTGCAAATCCTGAACTCTCAATTTATTCCTCCACCCTCTGGGGTAACCATAAGTCTGTTTTCTATGTCTGTGAGTCTATTTCTGTTTTGTAAGTAAGTTCATTTGTGTCATTTTTTTAAAAAGCCCACATATAGGTGATATCATATGGTATGAGACTTTCTCCTTCTGGCTTACTTAACTTAGAATGACAATCTCCAGGTCTATCTACGTTGTTGCAAATGGCATTTTTAATGACTGAGTAGTATTCCTCTGTGTGTGCATGCATGTGTGTGTATGTGTATATACATACACACACCACAATTTCTTTATTCAATCATCTGTTGACTGACACTGAGGTTACTTTCTTAACTTGGCTATTGTAAATAGCGTTATGAACACTGGGGTGTATGTATCTTTTCGAATTAGTTTCCTCAGGATATATGCCCAGGAGTGGGATTGCTGGATTATAGGGTAAGTCTATTTTTAGATTTTTAAGGAATCTTCATACTGTTTTCCATAGTGGCTGCACCAAATTACATCCCAATCAACAATGTAGGAGGGTTCCCTTTTCTTTGTACCCTGTCCAGCATTTATTGTTTGTTCTATCAACATTTTTATAGGTAGTATTTCTGAGGTAATATTTTAGGTAACTTTTAATGTCTTGTGATTTTCTTTTCAAAGTGTTTTTTTTCCAAGATTAAATTGTCTTTAAAATTAGGAGAACTGGTTGGGAATGTGTGACAAATATAACTGATAAACATTTTATTAGAAATTCTGGTTTAAAATATTTTTGGAGGGAAGTTGAAAACAAATGAATAACACGAATTACTTAACTTCCATCTTTCACTTTTATTCATATTTAGGTAGCTGACAAAATGTAAGATATAAACTGATAAACTGGACTATTTGTTACTGATAAAATAAGTTGAGAGTTGAAAAAAGAGCCCCTGATTTAGTGACCACTCATCATTGAAATCTCTGTCATGACAGTAGCCCCGCATTTTTTTTTTTGTCAGCCTTTCCGTCACTGATTTAGTGAAAGCTCTAGTTCAGCTATTATGAATTTCTTTTTTCACAGCCTTGCAGGAACTCTTACCATCAAGTAAAGTGAAATGCCCTATATTAAGCACACAAATTAACATAAAAGAAATGTAAGGCCACTTTCTACATATATCTGAAAGTAACTCAGATATTATGGACATCTTTTAAAATAATTTAGGTACTGGTGGTGATAGGAAGTCTCAATAAGAATAAGAAATGTACTGAGCCAGGCATTGTGTTCAGGGCCTGGGACAGAAGGATGACTGGAGTGGTTTAGGTTTCCTGAAGCTCATTCATCTGTTTGTGGAAGCCCCAGCCTGGTAGAAATAGATATGTGGCTGTTGTCCTCCCCCAAATCACTGAAGCATTAACTGTCCTTGCTTTTGTTTCAGGTCTGCCCGTGGGGTCTCACTCTGAATACATCTGGGCTCCGGATGCCTCTGCTTGTCTGCCTGCAACCCCAGCACCAAAGATGATCATAGCTCTCAGCAGAAAGCAGACTTCCAGCATGCTATTCTCTGCAGAGCTGCGAGTGGGACAGTGTTCCTGGTGTGCAATGCTACTCATGAATGAAGCTCTCTCTCAACATTCAATTGTGAAAGTAAAGGATCCCAAAGCTCTTTACTGGGGGCACAGTGGTTTCGCAGTGTCAGGTTTCTTTAAGCTGCTCATGACAGTTAGCCACCTGGTGTGTGGAGATAGAGCCCACACAACTATACCTTTGTCAGGTACACTTAACTGCCTGACTTCATGGAAATGAGGCATAATGGAATTCCTGCCTGATCTTTTATTACTGTTGCTTTTGTGTAAGTATTTCAACTGGGGTAGGCAATATACCAACAGTATATTTTCCATTTGAATACTGAGTGATGAATTTATATCCCTTTTTACTCAGCGAGAGACATTTCCTGGCCTAATTTGTTCAGCAGGGATATTTCCCACGTGCTTTCCCTTGCTGAAGAGGACGATCCCACTGTTGGGGGAAATGGATGTTAATTAATCATATTCTATTGAGCTTTTTATTGTGTAGCTCAATTTTATTTGAAAAGCATAATTGGGGTTGAGGTAGGGGAAGAGTGAACATTAAACACAAAGCTTAATATTTATGACAATATTGAATACTTAGGCAAACTATCTGAAGGCTTTTGTCTGGGACCATTTTTATGGCTGATTAAAGCTGGCAGAACAACATTCAGATGAAATGCAGTGGGAGGTCATTAGGCAGTGGAGCGGCACGCGCAGCCGGCCGGCACCCAGCACTGGTGCAGAAGGCAGGCGTGCTAATAACCGGAGTCCCTACTCACGCCTGGCAGTGCCGTTTTATTTTTATATATTGATATTCACTGAACAGAAGTATATATTTGGTTTTAATAATGTAAATATCCTATTAGAACCTTAATTTCACTTTTAACTGGTAGACAGAAGAATCCAGGATAAAAGGGAATTCATTCTTTCTACTAATTCCCAAATTATGAAAATCAAAATAATTTAACATAAATGGTTATGAATAGCAGTTCCCATAAAATCAATTCCGCTGAAGTTCCCATATTATTATGAACATAATTATAATCATTAGTAAATGCATATATTTTATTTTTTTCTTGAAAACTAAATGAGCCTACACTGTTTTCCATGGCATCTTTAGTTTCTGTGTGTATTGACGTCTTCTCACATCAATTCAAATATTTAAAGCATACTATATCATATAAAGTCATATTATAGCAATTGTTCTTATAATGTGTGGTGCCTAGTACTTGAATCACACACTGCTATTTAGTAGGTGCTCAATATATGTTTGTTTGAAACTGGGGTAAGTATGTTAATGCTACAGAGTTATGTATGTTCTATCTGTATGCAAGAAAATAGGATTATCTAATGATGAGACAGGCTGCCCCCAGGGAACAGAGTGTCTATTGGGACATTTTTAGTCAGTTGCAACTCAGTGCCTCCATCAAATATCACATGCACTGATAATACAGCTGACTTCCAAAGTGTCCTCCATTACCAAGAAGTTCTAAGCGTACCTCCACACATGGCGGTTAAACACCTTATTTATAAAGTTATCTAAATTTATCATACTAATTTACTTTGTTTTTCTTGGTATTCTTAAAGGTCCATCAGAGTATATTTTCTCTCCTGCAATCTTCCTTCTTTTTCCTTTTGTTCAGCAGTGTCTGTAAATATCTGCTTCTTAATAAAAAGACACAGGATATTTAGACATATACTTACCATAACAGTCCAAGGTTTTATTTGGTATGGCCAAGTCACAATTTTCAAACTCTTAAAATGGCTGACTTTTTAAATTACAATTTCAGGCTTAGATATACAGAATGCAAATTAGTGTCTAAAATATGAATAACTGGCAAGTGGTCTCATTCAAATTTCCAGGTTGGTTTTATACCCTTAGAATCTGCTTTCATGTTCTGGTCTCAGTGCTGGGCTTAAAGTGTAAGACTCCTCATATCTGCTCCACAGTGCCCTTGCCAATGTGTCCTGGGACTACCTCCTCACCTGCTGCCTTGATGATCTCTAGAGTAGATCTTTCACATACATACATACACACACACATACATACATACACACACACACCATAGTAGTTAGTTAAAAACTACGTCTCACGTTACAATTTTAAAAAACTGTCTCTTTACGTCAACTAGTAAATGAAGAATTCATAGAATTAGGAAAGCTACCATTTTATCACCCCGAATACACTGACTCAGGCAAAGATTTTCAAAAGACATTGGGGAAAACAGAATATTTGCACAGTGCCAAGATTTAACACAACAGATTACTTATGTTTTGCCAAGGGAAATTTTTGTGTTTACAAGGGAGAGAGCTGGCAGTGACTACCTTAATCATTACAGCATCACTTATAGAGAGACACCTGAAATTATTTTCCATAGTGATGCAATAAGAAGTACATAAAATTATTCTCATCATGAAGTATTTAAACTAAAACCAGCAAAATTTTAAAATAAATATCCATGTTTAAAAAGATACAAGGGATAGAGGAATAAAGGACCATGAGGAAACAGTCAAGCCCAGAGTGTGAGATATTACAGAGACAAAAAAGCTTTGCATGTTTCAGAAAGTCATATCAGAATTAGCTCCTAACAGAAGCCCTTTCCTCAGATAAAATAATGAACACTGGATAACATGCCAAATTAACAACATCAAGTTTCTAGAGACTGAACAAAAACATGCAGATTTTGGAAGGGAGTTAAAACTTGGAAAAGACCAGCTTGTGTTCAGTTATCCATTTGTGTCTACTTAAAATGAAGGTAAATCAAGATTCATGATGGTGTGGGTGGCAGAAGCTATGACAGAAATTCCACTAAGCTTCTGGCATGAAGAATTGGAGAAAAGAGTTTATGGTGGCCACAATCACCACCAAGTGATGGGTTTGGGAATGCTTGAAATGAACAAGGCCAAAGAGGGGAGCCCCAAGGTCTGTGTTTAATGGCTACTAACATTTCTTCCTGCCTTCTGAACCATGTTTGTGTGGGGTATACTCAAATTAGTGTACTCAGAGGCAAATGAATTTGACTGAGATTTGGGATGTTGCCTAGAAGAGAGCTGGAAGTTAGAGTTTAACCCATTTAGAATATAAGAGGATCTGTACAGTATAAAATTCATAATAACCAGAAAAAAATCTAGATTACTGACACAAGAATAACTAGGGATTTATGACTGTGTGTGCTTTAAAATGTTAATACAGATTGTAATGCCCAGAGCAACAACTGAAAAAAAAAAATGAAAAGGTGTATAACTAAACATCTACAAGATAACTCAAACTGGGATTCAAAATGATTTAAATAATCCAAAAGAAGGAAAGAAAGAGGAACAAAGAAATTATAATAACAACAGAGGGGAAAGCCAGAAAATAACATAGTAGATCTAAATCTAATGCTTTTAAAGATTGGAACCTATAAAAAAGGTCTGCAACTAAAGATATAAAGAAGGAACCAAAACGAGGTGCATAGGAGGGGCAGAGTTGTGATATATCATGTCCCATACCCTGAGGGTGGGCAATCCACAAACAGAATAATTACAACTGCAGAGGCTCTCCCAAATGAATGAGAGGTCTGAGCCCCATGTCAGGCATCCCAGCCCAGGGGTCCTCTCCAGGATGATGAGCCCCCACAGCACTGGCTTTGAAAGCCACTGGGACTTTGTATGAGAGTCCCAGAGGGCTGGAGAAATAGAGACTTCACTTTTAAAGGGTGTACACAAAATATCACATGCTTCAGAACTCAGGCCAAAAGAAGTTGTTTGATAGGAGCCTGGGTCAGACCTACCTGCTAATCTAGAGAGACTCCCAGAAAGCAAGAGGGCAACTACAGCTTGCCCTGGGGCCATAAACACTGGTGGCAACCATTTTGGGGAGCTCCGTCTACCACGTGGACACTGGCACTGGTAAACACCATTTTGGAATCTTCCGTCTAGCTTATTAGCCCCAGGACTTGGCCCTACCATGATCCACAGTCCTGACCACCAGCACTGGGATGCCTCAGGCCAAGCAACTAAATGGGCATGGACAAAGCCCCACCCATCAATAGACCCTCCTGAGCCCACAGCTGCCTCTGGACACAACTCAGCCCATCAGAGTGCCCAGGACCTGGCTCTATGCACCAGTGCACACACACTAGACTCGAGACCCCCAGGGCCCTCCAGCCAGAGACCCTTCAACTTAGCTCCATCTACGAGTGGGGAGGCACCATCCACAGAATACCTGGGGCCCTGGACTGCCCACTAGCAAGCCTGCTCTAAATTAGCAAGCAAGCTCTACCCCTGGGGGGCAGGCACCAGCCACAAGAAAGAACAGTCTTGTAATCTGTGGACTTGGCCTACTCACTAGCAGGCAAGATCCTGCTTTGGAACCTACTGGGATGAGACTCTGTCCACTAACAGGCCAATACAAGCTTCAAGATACCCTGGGCCCTGTAGCCAACGGTGCCAGGAATTGGCCCTACCAACCAGTGATCTGACACCTGCTGTGAGACCCCAGGATCTGGCTGACACTAGTCCCCAGACTTGACTTCATCCACCAATCAGCAGGCAACAACCCCCAGGTCTCTTGGACTCTGACTCTGCCTACCA
This sequence comes from Camelus ferus, assembly GCF_009834535.1. Lineage (NCBI taxonomy): Eukaryota > Metazoa > Chordata > Mammalia > Artiodactyla > Camelidae > Camelus > Camelus ferus. The sequence goes on from NC_045702.1 coordinate 67,111,178, forward strand.
GTAAATCAGCACGAGCCCTAAGCCCCCTGCCCCCCGGGTTCTGCAGCCAGCCACCTCATTACCTGGTCTTGGCAACCAGTGCTCACAGCCCCCACACAAGACAGAACCTAAAAAACAAATGGAGCTAGGGTCCAAACGAGCCTACCAGACTGCCCATGCAGTCAACCTGCCACAATAGAAAGACCCACACAGCCCTCATAGGGAGAGCCTCCAGAGCATATAGCTCTGGTGACAAGAGGGGAGTGCACTGGTGGGATGCGCAGGATGTATCCTAAAAAAGGTCACTTCTTTAAGACTGGAAAACATCATCAACCTACTTGATACACAAAAACAGTAAGTTAGGCAAAATTAGTCAACAAAGGAATAAGGTTCCAAATGAAGGAACAAGATAAAACCCCAGAGGAAGAACTAAAGGAAGTAGAGATGGACAATATACCTGAAAAAGAGTTCAGGGTACTGACTGTAAAGATGATCAAAGAACTCAGGAGAAGAACTAATGCACAAAATAAGAAGTTTTTAACAAAGAGAAAATATAAAGAACAACCAAACACAGATGAAAATACAGTAACTGAAATGAAAAATACACTAGAAGGAATCAACAACAGACTAAATGATACAGAGGAATGGATCAGTAAGCTGTAACCCAGAGCAACAGAAATCACTGATGCTGAACAGAAAAAAAGAAAGAAAGAAAGAAAGAAAGAAAGAAAGAAAAAGACAAAAGAATGAAAAGAAACAAGGACTTTTAAGAGACCTCTGGGACAACAGGAAGCACATTAATATTTGCATTATAGAAGTCTCAGAAGGAAAAGAGAGAGAGAAAGGGGCTGAGAATATAACTGAAGACATTTCCTAACCTGGAAAAAAGGAAAACGACATCCACGTCCAGGAAGCACAAAGTCCCACACAGGACTAACCCAAAGAGGAACACACCAAGACATATTGTAATTAAAATGGCAAAAATTAAAGACGAAAGAATGTTAAAAGCAGCAGGGATAAACAATCTGCTATGTACAAAGGAATTCAAAAAGCTATTAGATAACTTTTCAGCAGAAGTTCTCTCTGCAGACCAGAAGGGAGTAGTGGCATGATATTTAAAGTGATGAAAGGGGAAAACCTGCAGCTAAGAATAATCAATCCAGCAAGGCTTTTGTTCGGATTTGATGGAGATCAAAAGGGTCCCAGACAGGCAACTAGAAGAAATAGACAAGTTCCTACATTCCTTGAAATGTACAATCTTCCAAGACTGAATCAGGAAGAAATATAGACCATGAACAGATCAATTACCAATAATAAAATGGAATCAGTATTAAAAAAAACTCCCAACCAAAAAAAAAAAAAAAAAATCCAGGACCAGATGGTTCCACAGGTGAATTCTACCAAACAATTAGAAAAGAGTTAACACCTTTGCTTCTCAAACCATTCTAAGAAATTACAGAGGAGGAAGGAACACTTCCAAAATCATTCTTTGAGGCCAGCATCACCCTGATACAAAAACCAAAGACACCACAAGAAATCATTACATGCAAATATCACTGATAAATATAGATGCAAATTTTCTCAACAAAGTATCAACAAACTAAATCCAGCAATACGTGGGTCATATACCATGATCAAATGGGATCTATCCCTGGGATACAAGGATTTTTCAATATCCACAAATCAATCAATGTGATACACCACATTAAAAAATTGAAGTATAAAAACCATACGATCATCTCGATAGATGCAAAAAAAAAAGCTTTTGACAAAATTCAACATTCATTTATGATAAAAACGCTCCAAAAAGTGGGCAAAGAGGGAACATACCTCAAGATAACAAAAGCCATATATGACAATCCCGTTGCTAACAACATATTCAACACTGAAAAGCTGAAAGCATTTCCTCTAAGATCATGAACAAGACAAGGATGCCCACTCTCATCACTTTATTAAACACAGTCTTGGAAGTCCTACTTACAGCACTCAGACCAGGAAAAGAAATAACAGGAATCCGAATTGGAAAGGAAGAAGTAAAACTGGCACTGTTTGGAGATGACATGATACTATACACAGAAAATCCTAAAGATGCTACCAGTAGAACAAAGGCAAGATAGAAAATTAATAAAGCCACCCCTTGTTATTAAAAAGATCAAAGAATTGGATAAAACTCTAGGTAGAGCTAACACAAAAAAAAGTACAAATTACTAAGATGAAAAAGTAAAGAAGGTTATCACTACAGATGCCCTAACTATTAAAAGAATAATATGATGCTATGAACAATTTTATGTCCAAATAGAAACACAGTGATGAAAGGGACAACTTAACTGAAATCTACAAAGTAACAAAATTGACACAAATAAATGAAAAATGTAAAAAGCTTTATGTCTATTTAAAATTATGAAATTTTACTCAAAAATTTTCCCAGAAAAAAGTACCATCAACAGATATTTTTTACTAATTAATTCTACAAAACATTCAAAGAAGAAATAACATCAATTACTCACAAACTCTTTCAAATGAAGCCAGATTTACCCTGATATCAAACCTACAAAGATGTTACAAAAAAGTAGAATGATGGGTCAAGATTGCTTATGAATGTAGGACCTCAAATACTAAACAAACATACTAGCAAACTGAATCTGACAACATATAAAAAGCATATAACAAACAAGAATTTCTTTTATAATAGCATAAAGAGTAAGATTTGGGGAGTTAATTTAATAAAAATGCAAAATCTTTACAATAAAGCTAGTTATCATTTCTGAGGGATATTAAAGAAGACTAGATAATGTTGAGAACACCATGTTCATGGATTGGAGAATTACTATTTTACCTAACAATTCTCAGCAAATTGATCTATAGACTCAACAGAATTCCAAAAAAGATCCTAACATGCTTCTAAAATATATAAAGAAGCTATTTATGTTATTTTTCAGAAACCTATAAAAAACGAAGCAGTTATTAAAAAGAGGAATGTTAGAGGGCCTACAAAATTTGATTTTGAGATTTACAATAAACTCAGTTTTTGTAGCTTCTTACAAACTTAAACATACACCAACCATAAACCCCAGCAATTCCACTGTAAGACATTTACTTAGAAGAAATAAAAGCATACATGCACAAAAATATTTATTTGTGAATGTATATAAGAAGCTTTATTCATAGTAGCCCCAAACTAGACATAACCTAAATCTTCATCAACAGGAAAATGAACTAAAAACATTATGGTACATTCAGTCAATGAAATACTACCTAGCAATTAAAAAGTCAACAAGCTACCAATACATATACCACCATGGGTAAGTCTCAAAATTATTCTTTTTAAGAGCAAATATAAAATATATTTACTGTACAATTTCATTTATATAAAATTCTAGAAGATGCAACCTAATCTATAGTGATAGAAGGCAGACCAATGGTTGTTTGGATCTGGGAGCAGAGGAAGGGACAGACTGCTAAATGGTGAAGAAATACTTTTGAGGCCAATGGAAATACTCTGTATCATGAATGTGGCTTTGTTTCCATGTACTTACTTATCCATCCAAACACACTAGTTCATGCACTTAAAACAGATGCAGTTTAGTGTACTTTGATTTAAAAAACTAAAGTAAATACAATTAGCCTAATTTAAAAAATACTGAGGCACATTTTATTTTGGTCTAAGCAATGTTTTGTTTACAGAATCTAAATTAATGTGAAACTCTGCCTTTTTTTTTTTCCATACTGAGCACAAGAGTTAGACGTTTAACTAGTTGTTGACTATATGAGGTGGCTGAATGCCTATAATTACTTTGTTTTCTGAACCAGTGAGTCTGAAGTCAGTTCTTCCTCTGTGTGTGTGTGTGTGTGCGCGCGCGCGTGTGGTCTACCTTTTAAATCACTTACAGTATTAAAATGTTTTAATATTATTAGGAGAAATATCTGATTAGGTATACGTTTTCTTTGAACAACAGCACTGTTCCTGTAGAGACAGCTCACTATGGAATGCCATGAATAATACCACGTTCTCTGCACAGCATATACCATAAGTGTCAGCAGTACTATTCCTCAATATATGCACAGTCACACATGTGGGGTAGTTTGTGTTATAAAAGAGTATTCTCCCAAAGGGTCATGAAATCCTGTACTTACAAACTAGCAAAGAGTAAAGGAGTCATTTGCCCATAAATGGTCAAAGGAGACCATTCTTGTGACTCTCACAGAGGCCATTTAGAACAGAACATCTATTCCAAATAGGTAAAGTGTAAGAAAGCTCTTCCTAAGGAGATATACAAATAATAATTTTATTAAAATTAAGATTATTGGAATGTTGCTCTATTAATCTTCATTTTCACTCTACCCATTTAAGAGTCTAGGCTGAGAGAACTGGTTTGAAGAGTCTAAGTGAATTAGGTCTAGACTAGAGCAGAGCTGAGCTGTATATAGGCAGGTGCAAAAGATTTTGCTTTTTCATTTTAAGAAAAATTACTTTTATGAAACCGTTATAGACTACCTTGGCTACAGTCTGAGAATAAAAAGCTTGGGTTTCAAAGGCCAATCTGAATTCTGCTCAATTTAATCTTGCCTTCAGAATTCTAAAGAAGTTTCTTCCCGTGTCTTAAAAACATCTGCCATCATGGGACGGCATTTTAACATATTACAGCAATACTCTTTCAGTTTCTTTCTTTCCCAAAGGAAAGTTGTAAAAAAGCTAGCTTCTTTGCGAAAACCCTGGTTCTAAATATATATCTTATCTTTCAGAAAATACACAGTTTATAAATTTTCCAAATGGAAAGAAAAAAAAAAAAAGAAAAAGAACAGCAGTAAGTTGCATGAGAAGATAATGAATATTATGAATATTTAAATTTTTTGAAGATACTTGGTTGTTACCTTGGTTAGGTGATTTTTGTTCCTACTTGGACACTGCAGGGTATTTTTTTCATTACTCATTTATTTAGCATAATTCAAGAATGTCAGATGAAGATTATGTGGCTATTTTAAAAGGCAGTTCCATTCTTTTTTCTAGGATGATGTACAAACAGCAGAATTATCAGAAAAGGGCATGCTCCAGATGACACTGAATATTTGCAAAGAGAATGGAACATGCAATGCTGCAGTTTACTCTGAGTTTTTCAAAAGGGTACCTGACGGGCATTTATTATCTTGATGACCTGAATTCACAAGACATAAGTAAGCTCAAATTGATGATCTCTCAAATTTGGTAGGAGGTAAACAGTCCAATCACTCATTCATTCATTCATATACTCTCTAATTCGGGCATATTGTATTTTATTCTGTATCTGTATCTTCTGTGACCACTCTGTGTCAAATGAGTGAGGTACTGAAGCTATGAAGATGCCTGTGACCAGACTCTGCCTCAAGTAGCTGGTATCATTGAGAGGAAGACAGATGTGACTGTACCAGGAGGCCTGGCTGCCATCAAGGATCGGCAGGCCTTCCCTTCAATCTTTAACTGGCTTTCCTAGAGATTATCATACTAAGTGAAGTAAGTCAGACAGAGAAAGACACGTACCCCTTGATATCACTTGTATGTGGAATCTTAAAAAATGATACAAATGAACTTATTTACAAAACAGAAGTATACTCAGACATAGAAAAGAAACTTATGGTTACCAAAGGGGAAAGATGGGGAGGAATAAATGAAAAATTTTGAGATTAACAGATACACACTATTATATATAAAACAGATAAACAAGATCCTACTGTATAGCACAGGGGACTATATTCAGTATTTTGTAGTAGCCAGTAAAAGAAAAGAATCTGAAAAACAATATATATACACACACACACGTACATATATACATACATATACACACATACATACAAATGGACCACCATGCCGTACACGTGAAACATTGTAAATCAGCTACACTTTGAAAGAAATGTTGGCTTCAGCCTGAAGAGTCAGTCTAGAGGGTTCTTATCTCATGACTTTCTAAATATTATTTCAAGCAATCACATGACTTTTTAAAATTTTAATAAAACACAAATCTGTAGCTTTTGATGTACAAGGTACCTGATCTTTGTTACTAATCATGCATGTTTGTATAAGTGAGATTTTTTTAAACTAGCTGACTCCATTCACTATATTCCCTTTCCTCTTAACAACTTACTTATCAGGTGATCCATCTAACTGCCAAATGTATATATATGTTTGTTTTTCTTATATTTAAATATTTTAAGTCCTTTTTGTGGGTCTTTGTGTTCAATCTCAGCCATAAACAAGGAAATTTGCACTTCAGAGTGTTTACTTCCCAGGGCATCTTCTAAACTCCTGAGATACATTTATTTTAACCTTGTATAATGCCTTTGGTCCTAAACATAATCTTGGGATAGTTAGTAGTATTACGTGTAAAACACAAGGACTGTTAATTAGTGATGTTTTAGTTGCATGTGGAAATAAACCCACCCCTAATGGCTTAGCTAGGAGGGTATTTACTGACTCACATACCCAGAAAATCCAGGGGATGGGACCAGTTTCAAATGCAGTTTGATTCAGGGTCTAAATGATATTATTTTCCTTTTCTATGTACTCACTTGAGGGTGGGAAGTGGAATTTGGTGAGTATTTTATATAAATCAAGGCCTACTTCTGGTGCTGAGTGAACTTCTCTTCTCCAAGACTGCAAGGACTCAGAGTGGAAGACAAGTAGTTCTCTTTCGTCAGCAGACGTGTGACTGCTGGATGCTAGCAGGCAAAATGACATCATTCTATACCAGTTTGGCGGCTTTCTCTACTTATTTTTTTAGTAAGTTATCGGAATAACAGGTCAAATTAATAGAACAATAAATTCAATCCTAAATATGGATATGTGTAACTACTAGAACATTCTTCTGTTGTTGTTTCCAGAAACATTCAGTCCTTGTGTGTATCAATTTAGGAGTGGAAATCTTAATTTCTAACATGCATCCTCTTTCACACCGGCCAAGCCCCTAGGTCACTTCATGGGATGGACTGGTCCTCAAGAGAGCAAAATATTCGTTTAGGAAAGGACACCAAATATAATCTTGCCACTGGGTTAAATTCTAGAAGCAAACAATTAGAATCTTTCTGTAGTATTCTTTAGAGGGAGCTACAGTAGAGCATCTCAGGTAATGTGTGAAAATCCCTTGCAGGTCAGTTATCCTCCAGCGTAAGTTTGAGTCAGTTCATGTCCTTTGCATCAGAAGACACTGCAAAAGGAAAAATGTAGTCTTTCCCTTCCGTCTTGTGTCCATACAAAAGTTCAAAAACATGTATTTAGGGTAGGGCTCGTGTTAGTTAGCTCATGTTTCTATGAAAGATAGACCCTAGGACTCTTTTGCAATCGGTACTTGAATTGCATTCTAAGGTCCTTTGAGAACAGCACTCTCTGAATCTGCCAAGCTCCAGAGAATCTCTCAAGGACTGAAAGTCAATAGGGAGTTTGCCAATCCTAGAGACAGACCTACATCAGACAGTATGTTATCATTAAATTCCTAAATCTAAAAAGTATTTTTACCACCATCAAATTATTTGGGGTCCTTCATTTACTTGACAAGTATTTACTAAGTGCCTAGAGGAACTGGTTCTTGATGTATACAGGTCTCTGTTTTCATGGTGTTTACATGCTATGGGAAGACAGACCATAATGAACAGGTAATTTCAGAGAGATAAATGTTATGCAGAACGTAAAACAGGGTGAGGTTGCAGAGAATAACCAAGTGGGAAATACTAATTTAGAATAAATGTTCATGAAGTACACTTCCCAGCAGGTGACATCTGAATCAAGACTTGAATAATGCAAAGGACCCAAACATGTAAAATCTGGGAATTAAGTATCTCAGGATAGATTTCACATAAACAAATATCGTGCCCAGAGATTTAGCAATATAAAGATATAGTCTAGATTTCTACTCAAGTATCAACAGTGTTTATATGAAAACTTGTTTTAGGGGAAAAAAATCTTCAAAATCTAATATCTTGCCTCCTTTAAAATACAGTATTATACTAAAATGACTTAAATATACACCAGTGTGGGATAGCTGATGCTGTCTATGGTCCAAGGTAGAGGACTGGCTTCTTGGCTATACTTGTAATACAAACTTATTGCTCCAGACTCTGGTCTACGTCTCTGAAAACACTGTGTCTCAATCAGTGTCTCCCTCTTACTAAGAAGTAACTTCTCTCTCAAATGCCTGCATCAATTTGACAACTTTTGCTATTTCAGACATTCTGGAAAAGGTTTAGCCGTCTTAATAACTTCCGGAGATCATGAGATAAACATTTTAAATTGGTTTAAAAACAGTACATTCTCCTTTAACTTACTCCGTCAGTTTTATTTTTTACTAAGTCTGACTCTACCTATAATGGAAGAGATGATGTGGCTGATAAGTTTAAGACAGGACAAGGATGCCTGCAGTTCCAATGACAAAGTCCAGATAATGCTCATCAATCCACTCAAAATGGATTTTTGGAACATTAAGAGAGATGCTGGCATTTGCCTCTGTGTTATGTCTGGGCAATAAGCGATTTGAATACCTTTCCCTAATATGTGAAAACCTTCAGTAACCCCAAATACCAAACTGGCAGAAGTCAGAGAAGTAGCATACTTCAAATAGCAACGAGATACAGTCACACACACATAATGGAAAATTAATTCCTTTTTTTAAAAACAACACTTTCTCTTGAAAAACTGCAGTTATATAAAGAATCAAGAGGTTTTATATTAAGCCATAAAGCTAATAATAAAGGTAAATTAAGAGCAGTAACTACCTCTGATACGACTTTAATTTTTTTCATTTCAGTTTTCGAAAATATCCCAAGTAGCCCCATTTTACGGAAGAAACAGATTCAAAGGTTGCACAAGGTCACTGTGGTAGGCTGAATAATCTTTGGTTCTTCCCAGGAATGTCCAGGTTCTAATTCACGTAAGAAACCAAACAACCCCGTGGAACCTCCTCGGGAGTCAGTCCTGCACACACCTTGTTTGACCCAGTGAAACTGATTTTGAACCTCAGTTCTAGAGGAGACTGTGTGTTATTCTAAGCCACCAAGTTTGTGGTACTTTGTTAGATCGGCCACATAAAATTAATATCATCATGAAGTGAAACATTCAAAATCCTAGATTAAAATGAATCTATACCCCTATTTTCTTTCTAATATACCACCTTGTTATGTTGTTTTCTAGAAGACACTGTATAGTGACAAATATATAGCAACTGATTGGATACCTTCCTCATTTGAATTTACATTTCACAAGACTGTCTTAATTTGTAGATCTGGCAAATACATCCATTTTAAAATACTGGCTCCCCTGCCTAAAATTGGATTATTTATCAAGTGTTTTGAAAGATAGAACCCAAGCCTTGGCAAATTACTGACACTAGTTTTCTCCTCAGATACAGCATCTTTGGGAGGAACTTACAGAATACTTTGTCAGATAGACATCACTTCTAACCTGTTCAATTTCTCTTGAGTAACTTGTGAGACCCCACATTTTCTACAAAAAATTTAAAGTTTAGTGGCATAATCATTCTACCATCACTACACTGCCGTATTTTTGGAATAGATGAGTTGTGAAGAATGGAATCTTTTGTTTACTACTCTGGAAAATACTAGAAACAGAGGGAGTTCAAAGGCAAAGCTGAAGGAATAAAGGGCACAGCACTGATAAATTGAATCAGGCAACTTATCCAGTTACTGATTGCTGCATTGGAGCTGAGTCAAAAATTAGAAGATCTCTTTTAAAGGCAATGCTCTTGTTTCTGGGAAAGGGAATGACAAAACAACACAGAACCTCAGCCATAGGGAAAGATCTACTTATTGGTCAGATTCCAGAAAAGGAAGAGTAAAATAGTACTCAAAGCTGAAGCACAGTGATAAGACTGCATATCTGAATGGGGTGTACAGATAGGGATGGGAGCATGGAATAAAGGGGACAGAAATGAGCAACAGGAATGAGGAATTTGAAAACCAGAGTTCATTAAGGGCAAAAGTGCACCTTATCACTTAAAAATAAATATCGCAATGCCTGTGATGTGCCAAGGGCTTGTCAAAGTAAAATTTTAAGCTGAACAGTCAGAAATGAAACAGCATCGTGTATGAATGAGCAGCAATGATAAGGCTGAGCACAAAAATGTGAGGTGGTTAAGTCCTTCTGTTTCAGGTCAAGTTCGGTCCCAGAAACTGAGGTCAAGCGGAGCCTGAATTTATACTCCAGAGCATTCTAATGTGAAAAGCAAGTTGCACTTCCAAAGATTAGGAACTTGGCTGGTTCAGAAGCACTGTGCTGTTTCACTGCACCAATAAATGGCACATGAATTAAAAATTTATTGAATGTATGTATAGTTTCGTTTTATAAGCCAAACTATAAGCTCCCTGTAGAAAACTTAAGGTACTAATACTTTCAAAACCTGTAAAGCAAGGACATGATGTGTTTCATCAGCTGTCAGAAAGCCTGCAAGTAGAAATGTACTAAACAAAGAGAAGTAGCATAAGGTAAGGATGAAGGGATGGGAAGATGTTTGGACAATATTCCAAGTACAAATGGATGCCACTGGAGAAGTTTAGGTAGCAGAGGTACATTACATGACCACATTATTAAAGACCAGTGTGATTATTCTTTGGAAAATAAACTGAAGAGGGCAAGAGGGAAAAGAGAAACCTCTTAGGAGGTCATTGCAGTATCCTAATGGAAAATGATGGTGTCTAAGATGATGGGAATGGAATTAAAGAGAAAAAATTATGATGTGTTTTTAAGGTGAGGCACCAGAATATACCAGCTAGGTTCGGGGCCAAGGAAATACAATAGGAATTCTTCTAGAGGTTTCTGTTAAAAATATCTTTGCTTTTAAACAAAGATGCATGTTGGGGAAAATGGTCCTTTTTTGCCTCTGGACAATGGTATGTTAGGGAATGAAAAAGGGAGCTAGCCGAAAGTTTGAAAATGGAAGAGTAGAAAAATAGAAAGGATTCAGGCAAAGCACCAGCATTTGGCCAGAGCCGAAGTGCCCTGCTAATGAGCCCTGCAATTTGGCACTGAGGACCTGGATCATCACAAACCAAGAAAAAATACACTTGTTAAAAAATACACTGGTGCCTAAGTGAGAAACAGCAAACACACTTTTGGTTTTATTTTTAAAGTAAAAAAATCCTTTTCATATAGCAAAAATGCAATAGATTTCTGCACAAATAATGTCATTACTGAGTAGTGCCAAGTATCCATTTCAATTTTTCCCTTGATGTTTGAATTTATGGTTCTAGAGGTTCTCATGATCTAGTGCAGTATTCACATATGCACAGGACAGCTGGGATCTATCTGGCTATATATTACAATAATATATATTACATATACAACATATATAATACATAATAAGTTATAATATATACTTAACAATCTATACTGTAGGCCCACTTGTAACATGAATAGAACATCATATTGATTCACTACATTGATCACAAGATATTTAATGATAGCTAGAACTCTAAACAGTTTTAATTGTTGAAAATTTATTTGGTAAAATCAAGTTAATTTTATAAAAAAGTGAAGCATAGAATTTTAATAAACTGTATTCATTTGTTATGTTTTGTTCTCAAGTTTCCCAAGCATGGTACTCTGCTAGTAGCATTCTAGATACATACAAAAAAAGTTAATTTATTACACCAAATAGCTGCCTTAAGGCATTAGGGCTTAATTCTCTCTTGTGACCCTAGCTAGGAAAGGATACAGATTTTCACTTAATAAACAGAATAGTGTATTAACCCTGTAAGAGCTTGTTAGGAAAAAAAATCATAAGTGAACTTCAATAATCACTAAAATATATAGTTGAGATGCCTGGTATTTGCAAAGGATACACTATACTAAGTACATCATATTGTTACTATTTATACATTATTTAATATATGTGTGTTATATGTATATAGCACCAGAACTATAAATTTAGACTGGTATTTTAATTTCTACAGAAATGTCTTCTCTCCTTTACAGTGCACATTTAGCCCGAAGTATTTAGCTCTTCAGATATCCACGCATTTGCGATACGTCTCTGCAACTTCTCGCATCAAGAAAATTCTGTTTTCCTAAAACAGTGTGGAGATTCCTCAAAAGACTAGGAATAGACTTACCGTATGATCCAGGAATCCCACTCCTGGGCTTGTGTCCAGAAGGAACCCTACTTCAGGATGACACCTGCACCTCAATGTTCATAGCAGCACTATTTACAATAGCCAAAACATGGAAACAGCCTAAATGTCCATCAACAGGTGACTGGATAAAGAAGATGTGGTATATTTATACAATGGAATACTACTCAGCCATAAAAACCGACAACATAATGCCATTTGCAGCAACATGGATGCTGTAGAATGTCATTGTAAGTGAAGTAATCCAGAAAGAGAAAGAAAAATACCATATAAGATCACTCATATGTGGAATCTAAAAAGCAAAAGCAAAAACAAACAAACAAACAAAAAGCGTAAACACAGGACAGAAACAGACTCAGACAGAGAATACAGACTTGTGGTTGCCGGGGGGGGGGGGGGGGGGGGGGGGGGGGGGGGGGAGGGGGGGAAGGGATAGACTGGGATTTCAAAATTGTAGAATAGATAAACAAGATTATACTGTATAGCACAGGGAAATATACACAAAATATTATGGTAGCTCACAGAGAAAAAAATGTGACAATGAGTGTGTATATGTCCATGCATGACTGAAAAATTGTGCTGAACACTGGAATTTGACACAACACTGTAAAATGATTATAAATCAATAAAAAAATGTTAAAAAAAAAAAAAAAAGAAAATTCTGTTTTCCTAACCCTTAAAAAACAAGGCTGACCTTGTGATTTGTTTTAGTTAATAGAATAAAGAAGAAGGGATAAATATTATGCACAATTAAAGCTCATTCTTGTATGTTTGTCCTGTAACTTGAGTCCATTTGTAAGAAATAAGTGGTAAGTATTCTAAAAAGAAAGAACCAGAATTCAGAGATTTTTATCTTCAGATGATAAGCACTTTTTTCCTGGGTGGTAATTTTTGCTATTTCTTTATCACTTCCTACTATTTCATATCATGCTTTGCTCCAAGCAAAACACATTCAGAGTTAAAATATCTTTAACTGCTTTGTTTTAAACGTATTTCATTGTAACTTCTGTTCCATCTAAATTTTTCACTAGAGCTTTTCACGAAATTGTCAAGTCAGCAGGTGAACTACATGTACTAAAAGTGATAAAATTGAGAAACTGAAACGGATGATTTGTTATCATGATATTTTGAGATGTTCTGGCTAAAGTCAACTACCAAGTAAGAAGATTATTTTCTATTTTCTTCTCAGTAATGGCATTATAATTGTGTGTGTGTGTGTATTTTCAGGTTACAACCTGACAATTTTTGAGTTTAAAAATAAAAGCTTATTCTTTGTCCTATAGAAAAGCCTGCTGTTTTATCAAAACATTGCCTGAGAAAGTGAGGGTTATGTCTATTTGAAAACATAATTCAAAGTTTATTTTCATTAACACACATTTTCATTTTTAGAGCATGATCTTACCTGTTCAACACATGAATATTGCCTTCTAATACTTAGTTTTCCCTCCATTTAAACATTAAAAATTAGTATTTTTAAGATTATGGCAAATATCTATTCATTTAGAAACAGGAAATGCTTATTCCACAAGTAAATGTCTAATCTAATTTTATAGTCATTTCGGATGCCTCTTTGGGTGCAAATGGACTATTATATTGTATGTTCAAAGAATTCAAAGCTCACAATTTAGAGGAATCTCAGTCTGCCCTTCAGAAATATACCACAGCAAGACTAATAGGGAATATTCCAATAATGGTAATGGGTAATAAGGCTTTTGCTTTAAAAAGTTTATGAATGGCTGAGAACCAGAAATTCAAGGAAACCAAAAGATTCACTGCATTGCCTACACATGGTCAGCTCCTAGACTTATAACTGCTCCAAAATTAAGTTAAAAACATTCAAGATGACTTTGGAAAAGAATATTATTTAATAAAATTTCTGTAAATCTGAACTTAAGGTGGGGAGGATTTGTTCAGTAGGACAAGGAGTCAGGAAGAGGGATTTTCCTGGCATGAATACAACCATCCACTCCCACTTATGGAACTGAGATGATCTAGGTAATCAATAAAGAACTTAGACATAGAAGAGGGAGAGCTGCCTTTTGCCATGGTTTATCAACCAAGTACCTCAATAAACTTTTTAGGCTTCTTATAGAAAAGGCTGTGGAAATTTTTCAGAGTAAACATGGAAATATCCCAAATCCAAGTACCCTGCATATTTGCTTTAACAGGTTTAATTCTTAGTCAGGAGGTCTCCATTTTATCCAATTCTCAACAACTCATTAACAGATAAATCGTGTGGCTTTTCTTGAAAGACTGATTTATCATCCTGTATTCAAAATCCACCTAAAATATCCTGTATACTGACAAATACAAAACTATAATATATTTTGCAACTAACTGGATTAAACAGTTCAGCATTACTTATGTAAGAATTACAGACATATAAAATATACATCATCTGTATGTTTATATGTATACATATATACATAAATACACATGTGTGTGTATGTAGAGTTGACCATTGAACAACATAAGGGTTAGGGGTGCTGACACTCACACAGCTGAAAATCCACCCATAGCTTTATAGCTGGGCCTCTGTATCCCTGGTTCTGTAATCTAGAATTCAACCAACTATGGATGATGTAGTACTGTAATACATATTTATTGAAAAAAATTCACATATAAGTGGACCTGTGCAGTTCAAACCTGTATTGTTCAAGTGTCAGCTGTATATATTAATACATACAGTATATAACAATGTTATGCAGATACACATATACTTCTTAAATATTATGCTGGATTGCTGTTGATATAATTCTCAGTTTTATAATGTAGTTTCATCCAGATGAAGCCCTACATTATGCTATGGTTCTTTATATTTCCAGTGACTTATAAAATGTAACCTTATCCTACTTAATATAGAACAGTAGTTCTCAACTGCCTTTCCCCCTCATCTCATTATAGGGTACACTCCCAACAGTAACATTCCTTGGTAACAGGAGTGATTCATTTAGGGGTTGAAACTGACTGTTCTTCAGAAGGAAATATCACAGATCCTAGGGATAATAATTCACCTTTACTGAATTTTTCTCTCATTCTATCTTACAACTACTGATGTAGATTTTTAAAACTTAAAAAATAGAACTGATTAGAAGAATTAAAATGTAATGCTAAAAATATCCACTTAATATAAAGGAAGGAAAAAGAAGGATAATAGAGAAACAAAAAATCAATGCACATAGAAAGCAAAAAAACAAGCATATATAAATGTAAACATACTAATAGTCATAACAGATGTAAACGGATTAAAAATGCAATCAAAATGTACAGATCTTCAAATTGCATTTCAAAAAACCCAATATCCTATTGTATACTGTCTATAGGAGACACAATTTATATTCAAAGACACAAACAGAACAAAAGTAAAAGATGGAAAAAATGTATCAGTTAAACAGCAATCAAAACTAAGCTGGAGTGAGTACACACTAATAACAGGGAAAAAACACTTTAAGACAAAATACTACTAGAGATGAAGAGGGGGTCAATCCACCATGTATATCTGACAGTTAAAAATAAATATGTGCATAGCATCATAGTCCCCAAATGCATAAAAGATGATTGAATTAAAGGAAAAACAGACAAACGAATATAATATATAGGACTTTAATATCCTACTTTTAATAGTGGACATAGATAGCAATAAGCCAGACGATAAGGAAAAAGGAAACTTGAACAACACTATAAACCAACTAGACCTGAAAGACATCTATAGACCACGCCATCCAATAGGAGAAGATGTATTCTTCTCAAATAAACATCGGATGTTCTCAAGGACACACCATCAACTGTGGCATTAAACCAGCCTTGACGAATTTAAAATGAAATTATACAAAGTATGTATTCTAATCAGAATGGAATTAAATTAGAAATCAATAACAGAAGGAAATTTGGGATATTCACAAATACGTGCACATTAAACAACACATTCCTAAATAAACAATGGGACAAGGGAAAACTAGACAGCTCTTAGAGATTAATGAAAAATAAAACTCAGCATTCCAAAATTTATAGGATACAGCTAAAGCAGTGCCCAGAGAAAATTTGTAGCTATAAATATTCATCTTAAAAAGAAGATTTCAGATGAATAACAAATATTTCAGATTAGCTTTAAGAAAATAGAAAAGAGCAAACTCAAGTCAAGCAAAAGAAAGAAAACATTAACATCACTGTTCATCAGGGAACTGCAAATTCAAACCATACTGAGTTACTACTTCACACACACTAGGATGGCTATAATTAAAATGATAGAAATTAACAAATGTTAATGAATACGTGGAGAAATTGGAACAGTTATGCACTCCTCTTAGGAATATTAAATGGTACATCTGCTGTGGAAAACATTTCGCAAGTTCCTCAAAATGCTAAACATAGAATTGCCATATAACCCAGCATTCCACTCCTAGGTATGTTTTCAAGATAAAGAAAAACATATGTTCACACAAAAACATGTATGCAAGTGTAATATTCTTTATATAAGAACATATCATCTGCAAATATAGTCAAATCTATTTCTTCCTTTTTGTTTCAGATACCTTTTCTTTCTTTCTTTTTGTCTGACTGCTCTGGCTAGGACTTCCAGTACTATGCTGAATAGATAGGAATGATGAGAGTAAGCACCCATGTCTTCTTCCTCATCTAAAAGGTAAAGTTTTCAACCTTTTACCACTGAGTATGCTAGCTGTGAGCTTCAACAAATGGTGTTGGGGAAATCGAATAACCACATGAAGAAGAATGAAATTAAACCCTTATCTAACAATACTCATGAAAACTAACTGGAAATGGATTAAAGACTTAAACGTAAGACCTGAAATCAAAAAACTCCCTGAAGAAAACACAGGGGAAAGCTCCTTGACATTGGTTTTGGCCATAATTTTTTGGATGTGACACCAAAAGCATAAGCAATGAAAGCAAAACTTCATGTGGAACTTCATTAAACTTAAAAGCTTCTTCTGCAAGGCAAAATAAACAACCCACAAAACAAAAAGGCAACCTACAGAAAGGGAGAAAATATTCACAAATCCTATCTCAAGAGGGGTTAATATCCAATATATATAAAAACTCATAACTTAACAGCAAAATACTCTCAAACCATCTGATTTTAAAATGGGCAGAGGAACTAAATAGACATTTTTCCAAAGAATGCATACAAATAGCTAACAGGTAAATAAAAAGACACTCAATTATCACGGAAATAAAATCAAAGTCACAATGAAATATCAGCTCACATCTCTTAGAATGGCTACCATCAAAAAGACAAAGGATGGTATGTGTCGGCGAGGGTGTGGAGGAAAGGGAACCCTTGCACATTATTGATGACAGCGTCAAGTAGTACAGCCACTTCGGAAACTAGCGTGGAGGTTCCTCAAAAAATTAAACATAGAACTACTGTATGACCTGGCAGTCACACGTCTGGGCACATATCCAGAGGAAACGAAAAGAGGATTTCAAAGAGATGTCTGTATGTCAATGTTTACTGCAGTGTTATTCACAGTAATCAATACATACACAGAAGCAACCAAATGTGTGTCCGTCAACAGATCCATGGATAAAGAACATACAATATATATTAATATTATATATATTTATGTCATATATACTTATATTTTATATACACATAATGAGAAAGAAGGAAACCCTGCCACTTGCAACAACACGGATGGACCCTGAGGGCATTATGCTAAGTTAATACGTTACTAAACAATAATAATAAGTAAAACAATTCAGACAGAAAAAGACAAACACTGTATGTCTTTATCTCTCTGTGGAATCTAAAACAGCTGAACTCAGAGGCACAGAGTAGAAAGGACGTTGCCAGCTGCTGGGGGGTGGGAGAAGTAATGAGATTACTTGAAGTAGTAAGACAGATTCTGGGAACCTAATGCACAGTGTAATGGAGGTGAGAGATAATAATCCTGGTATGATACACTTGAAAGTTGCTTACAGAGTAGATCTTAGATGTTCTCATCATAAAAAAGACATGGCAATTATGTAAGGTGATAGACATGTTAGCTAACTCTATGGTGGTAATCATTCTCCAACATGTAAGTGTATCAAATCAACACAGTATACGCTTTAAACATATGCAGTGTTATATGCCAATATCTCAATAAATCTTTGGGAAAAAGTTCTGTTTTATATGACTCCCCCATCACCAGAAAAGGAATCCAATATCAACGGATGCCATTTTGTTATAGTAAGCGCTGGCTCCATCTCTCCTCATTCTAAGTGCTCTGGTCTCCCTAAACCGCGACCTGAAACACTTCATGCTACGGCCCCAGCTTGAATCCAGGCCTCAGACTTGAAACTGCAACATTCTTTGTCCCATACCATAAGCTCCAACAGCACAGTCTTTTTCAGTTTTGTCCTCTCCTGCTTCCTTCATATTGCTAGGTCCATCTGTAATTGTCAAATCCCATATGTCAACTCATGAACTTTTATTCATTTATAAACTGTTCATGATATAGCATTTTCTCTTTCACACAGAACTCACTTTTATCCTCATTTATGTGGCCTCTAGGCCATGTGTTTGCATCTGAGAGAGATACAGGGTTGCATCTCTGCTTCCCTAAACTGTTAGTGCCTTGAAGGATGGAAGCCTGTAATATTGACATGTTTCTCCAGAAAGACTAGAATAGCATCTGATTTTTGATGATTTAATACAGATCAATGATTGGAAAGTGATTACTACAGAGGTTCATATACGGCAGAGATTTAGAACCTCTATAAATTGTTGTCACTCATGGAATTCAAGTTTTTATTCTGCACCAAAAAGGTATCTTTGGGCAGGGAGTTTTAGCAAGGTTCCTTCTATTTTATGAAGAAGGTATTTTTCTTTTTCTCATTCTTTACTCTTCTAGTAAATTGTTTTACATTTCTTATTCTGGTAGTTGGTTTTGTTTTGTTTAAAAACTTCAAACAGTACAAAATTGATTTATCCTTGTTTTTCTTATAATTTATGTTTTTGTACACTTCACAATTATCTAATACCTAAATAACATCTTTACATAACATACATTTTCATAGATTAAATGTGAAAAATCCCTTTAATCTTTGTAAGCTCTATACCTCTTATCCCACTCTTCTTCCTAGATTTACCCCCATTGTTGGTAGGTATATTTTCAGATGAATGCCAATTCACAGAACTATCTGCCCAGTCTTGTAATTAAAGATCATTTCATTTTGCATTGTATTTTATTGGACTACTGTCTGACTTAGAAAGTTTAGTGAGACTGGGATTCTGACAATAATTTCCAAAACAAATATCATAACTAAAGCATAATGTCAATATTCCCTGATACTGGTAAGAGTGATCAAAAGAATGAATTTTAAAATGCAATCATGTATATTTTAGATTAGATTACTCAAGTGTCTGAATAACTTCAGAGTACCTAAAAATGTCCTCCTTTTATCTATTGTGTTTTCATTTATTTAAATGTCCTTAGCTTTTCTAAGAAACACTTTGCATGTCAATATGCACCTAAGGATGTATAGAAATTGACCCAAATCTGAAAGCTTTGTTTTTAAAAATAATCTTTACTATATGGTATTACTTACATGTGGAATCTTAACAGTATAACAAACTAGGAAATACAAAAAAAAAAAAAAAAAAGCAGACTCACAGATAAAGAGAATAAACTAGTGATTACCAGTGCCAGGGGGGTGGGGAGGGGCAATATAGAGGTGGGGGAGCGGGAGGCACAAACCACTGGGTTTAAGGTTCAAGGATGTATTGTACAAGGAACAGAGGAATAGAGCCAATATTCTATAACAACTGTAAATGGAGAGTAACCTTTAAAATTTTTATAATTTTTTTAAATTTAAAAAATAACATTTTTATACCCTAAGCTCCACACAAAAACTATAAAAGAATTTGACAAGGTAGCAGGATACAAAATTAACATACAGAAATCACTTGCATTTCATTACACTAACAATGAAATAGCAGTAAAATCAGTAAAGAAACAATCCCTTTTAAAATCACACTCAAAACAATAAAATACTTAGGAATAAATCTGACTAAGATGGTGAAAGATTTATACATGGACAACTACAGAACGTTCACTAAGGAAATTAAAGATGACTTAAAGAAATGGAAGGATATCCCATGCTGTTAGACTGGAAGAATCAATATTGTTAAAATGGTGTTACTGCCCAAAGCAATCTACAGATTTAATTCAATCCCTATCAAATACCAAGACCATTTTTTAACAGAACTAGAACAAATAAACTTAAAATTTATATGGAATCACAAAAGACCCAGAATTGTCAAAGTAATATTGAAGAAAAAGAATGAAGCTTGAGGAATAACCATCCCAGACTTCAGATAATACTACACAGCTACGGTAATCAAAATAACATGGTAATGGCATGAGAACAGACATACGGATCAATGGAACAGAACAGAGAGCCCAGAAATAAACTTACAGACCTACAGTCAATTAATCAACAAAAGAAGCAAGAACATACAACGGAGAGTCTCTTCAGCAAGTGGTGTGGGGAAAACTGGATAGCAGCATGTAAATCAATGAAGTTAGAATACTCCCTCACTCCATACATAAAAATAAACTCAAAATGGCTTGAAGACTTAAAATATAAGACAAGACACAATAAATCTCCTAGAGAAAACATAGGCAAAACATTCTCTGACATAAATCTTAGCAATGTTCTCCTAGGGCAGTCTACCCAGGCAACAGAAATAAGAGCAAAAATAAACAAATGGGACCTAATTAAACTTAAAAGCTTTTTTACAGCAAAAGAAACCATAAGCATAAGAATGGAAGAAAATATTTGCAAATGATGCGACTGACAAAGGCTTAATTTCCAGAATATATAAACAGCTCATACAATTTAATAACAACAACAACAAAAAACCCAATCCAAAAATGGGCAGAAGATCTAAACAAGCAATTTTCCAATGAAGACATACAAATGGCCAATAGGTACGTGAAAATAATGCTCAATAACACTAATTATCAGAAAAATGCAAATCAAAACTACAATGAGGTATCACTTCACACCAGTCAGAATGGCCATCATTAAAAAGTCCACAAATGATAAATGCTGGAGAGGCTGTGGAGAAAGGGAACCCTCCTATACTGCTGGTGGGAATGCAGTTTGGTGCAGCCATCACGGAAAACAGTATGGAGATTCCTCAAAAGACTAAAAATAGACTAACTCTATGATCCAGCGATCCCACTCCTGGGCATATATCTGGAGGGAACTCTAATTTGAAAAAGGTACATGCACTCCAATTTTCATAGGAACACTATATATACAATACCAAGATATGGTAGCATTGAGAGATGCCTGGATAAAGAAGTAGTGGTATACTTATACAATGGAATACTACTCAGCCATAAAACAGAATAAAATAATGCCATTTGCTGCAACATGGATGGACCTAGAGATCCTCATTTTAAGTGAAGTAAGCCAGAAAGAGAAAGAAAAATACCATATGATATCACTCATATGTGGAATCTAAAAATATGAAAAAAGAAGACACTAATGAACTCATCTACAAAACAGAAACAGACTAGCAGACATGGTAAACAATGGAAAGGGGGTGGGAAGGGATAAATTTGGGAGTTTGAGATTTGCAAATGTTAGCCACCAAATATATAAATAGATTAAAGAAAAAAATTCTTCTGTATAGCACAGGGAACTATCTTCAGTATAATAATCTTTAATGAAAAAGAATATGAAAACAAATATATGTATGTATATGCATGTCTGGGACATTGTGCTGTACACCAGAAACTGACACATTGTAACTGACTATACTTCAATAAAATAAATAAGTAAATAAAATAAAAAATAAGCTCTTTATCTTAAAACAGTTTTTAAGAATTACTGAAAAGAGAGTGTAGAGTGTTCCCATACAGCTCATATCACTAGTATGTTACACTGGTCACAATTATTAGCTAAAGTTTATACTTTTTTTCAGAATTCCTCAGTTTTGCCCTAATATATTTTTTCTGCTTTTGGATCCCAATCAAGATATTACATTGTATTTTATCTTAGTCTCCTATGGTTGCTATAATAAATTGCCACAAAGCTGTGGGTGTAAACAACAGAAATGTATTTTCTCCTAGTTCTGGAGGCCAAGAAGTCCAAAAAGTCCAAAATCAGCTTCACTGGGCCAAAATTCAGGTGCTGGCAAGGCAGCACTTCTGAGGAGGCTCTGCAGAGGGGATCTGTTTCCTTGCCTCCTCTTCCAGCTTCTGGGGGTTGCCTCTTCCCTTGGCTTTTGACTGCATCACTCCAATCTTGGCCTCTTCCTTTTCTGTCAGATCTCTCTCTACCTCTGTCTTAAAAGAATACTCGTGGTTGTATTTACGATTGATGCAGGTGGTCCAGGATAATCTGCCCTTGTCAAGGTCATTAATTAAACATCTGCAAAGTGGTTTTCTGCCATATAAAGTAAGGTAATATTCACAGGACGTGGGTATCTTTTATGTGGGATCCATAATTGAGCCTATCACACATTTAGTGGTCATATCTCTTTAGGTTCCTCTTATTTGTGAGAGGTTTTTTTGTGTTTTTTAAGTTCCTTGTCTTTGATTACCTTTACAGTTTTGAGAATGACTGGCTAGGTATATTTGTAGAATATCCCTTAAATGGAATTTTCCCGTACTTTTCCTTTCTATCTTTTTTTTTTAAACTGAAGTATTAACAATGTTGTATTAGTTTCAGGTGTATAGCAAAGTGATTCCAATATATACATATATATGTATACATTCTTTTTCAGATTCCTTTCCATTATAGGTTATTACAAGATTTTGAATATAGTTCCTGGTGCTATACAGTAGGTCCTTGCTGTTTATCTATTTGAGATATTGTAGTGTGTATCTGTTAATCCCAAACTCCTAATTTATCCCCTCCTCTGCCTTTCCCATTTGGTAACCATAAATTTATTTTCTGTGTCTGTGAATCTATTTCTGTTTTGTAAATAAGTTCATTTGTAACTTTTTTTTTAGATTTCACATACTTTTTTCTCATGACTGAACTGGAGTCGCATTTTGGGGACGGAAACCACAGGGTCAACAAAAGGAGAGTTAGACCAACAATTCACAGGAGACCATACCAAAGATGTATACCATCAACAGGATTTATCACTATCAACTGACTTCATCAGGCTCCATCTCCTCTCAAGTTGCTCTTCCTTCCCTTCTAGTTCATAGGTACTCTTTAGGAGAAAGTCACTATGTGCAGCCTGTATTTAAGAGTAAGGAATTAGGCTTCATCTCATCAAGAGGCATCTACAGAAATTATTCGGAATTTTTCTATACAAGAGGGTTGTCTGTTCCCTAACATTTATTTATTTACTCAGTGATTCATGTCACTCTGGATGCATGGATATTCATTTTATACTCTGGGTTATAAGTCAATATTATTTATTCATATTGTTGACCAAATTACTCCAGTTTTGTTCACTGGGAGGTCTTTTAGTTAACTTCTGTGTCCCTCTGCTATACTCCCGTAATTTTTTTTTTAACATTTCTTTATTTCCTGGTACTACAAGAGACTTCAGACCTACCATGTATATATCTTGCCCTATTGCCAGAATGAGCTGTTTCTCCAAGGGGCCTTGATTCTTTTTATTAGAGAATGGTCTAAGAAATGAAGACATGGGTGCAAACTGTGCTCATGGCTACTGAAATGTCATTGATTCCAGGCCCTCTCAGCTGAAGGAGCAAGGAGATAAATGTGTTAGACTAATCTGTGAATAAAGACATGCATATACACACCACACACACACACACACATATTTCTATATGTAACCATTTGTTTCTATATTAAATTTAACATGAATTAATACTGATGTTCCCAATGCTAATCCACTACCATATAGATCATTTAGCTAGCCTGCTCCTCTACAACTCTCTCCAGTTAATAACAGTAAGAAATCTGTCCTCGGTAACTTAGTATCCATTTACTTAACTGGTATGTGGTCATTATGTTTCTGAGGTCTATTAACTTAGAATGGGCTCTTCTCTCCAAGTCCTCTTTTTTCCTTTACACCCTTGCCACATTGCAAAACCAAGTACGTTGTCCAGTGTTAGAACTGCATTGTTGATTTGTCTGTTATCTTCCTTTTGATGCTATTTAAATTGATGGAGGAACTACTTTTTCTTAAAAATCTGAAGTATTATTTAGAATTGTGCATAGATTCAGGTTCACCTTTGGGAAGGATTCTTCTAAGAGACAAATTTTCTGGGTATCTAGCTGTCTCACTTTTAACAGTGGTAAGATTGATCATAGATTCTGGTGGCAATAGAGTAATTCTTCCTTTGTAAAGTTCCCCATCAATCTTTCATCTAATTGTTTACTCCTCTGCTGAAATGATTATTTA
Source organism: Camelus ferus (assembly GCF_009834535.1). Taxonomy (NCBI): domain Eukaryota; kingdom Metazoa; phylum Chordata; class Mammalia; order Artiodactyla; family Camelidae; genus Camelus; species Camelus ferus. The sequence continues at coordinate 67,135,614 of NC_045702.1, forward strand.
ATTACAATTTGCTAAGTGGCACTGTTCTAATTTTGGTATTTCTTCATTTATTAGTTAAATTTTTCTCTAATACAACCACTTTCATCATTAGCTAGGACTACTGAATTACGCTAAAATACCACTAATATAATAGACGAGATTAGCAAAGAAGAGATTAAATTTTCTGGTAACTGCCGATTTCAGGGTAAAAAAGTGATGCTCTAGATACCCAGGTGGTGACCAATAAAGGTTTCTGCTTGTGCTATTTACTGTTGTTGTTGTTTGACCATATCCTCTAAGTATCCTCATTAACTCATTATTTTAAAAGATACACTCTTGTATATTAATGAATAGAATCTGATTTTACATTTGTTGTACAAACTTTCCCAACTTACGGGAGTGCCTTCATTTTGGTCCCACAGTCCTTTTGATACAGCACTAGCAGACATTTACCGTGTCTTTGCTGTGATACAATATCTTCGCCTATTTGTACATTTCATATACGAGTCCTGGCAACAGCCAATAACGTAAGATGCACTACTTGCTGAAGCGTTTCAGATTCACAGTTTGGGGGACAGAGGTGCCTATTCCTACCAGGTTGTTACTATTTCTAGGTCTTTTTAGTGAACCAAACTAGGATGGATGGTTGGATAGACAGGTAACTGCAGAGCAGTTTTTAAGACACAGAAAGACTTATAAACAGGTCACAGTCTTTTCAGCTTAGTGCATTAATATAACTAGAAAGTAACTTTAAACTATAAAAAAGTATATTTTGCAGTCTTCAAAGGAAAAAAACAGGGGGAAGAAAAACACCAATAAAGAGGACATCTTTGAGGTGATCCTGTGTTCACTGTCCACAAGAAAGGACATCTCATCTAATGGATTTCAAACTTGCTGATGTCAAAGACAAAGCTAAATCCTGAGCAGAGACAGTTACAGGCAATTTTATGCAACAGCCTCTGAGGATTCCAGAACCTGCAGCAAAATGGTACCATAACGACTGCCATTAACATTTGGTTTACAGAAGTCCTTCTGTTCTGAGTCCATGTCTTTTTTAGGACAATGTCCTTCTGATTCCTATGTATTCAGATTATAGGATAGACTTTGCTTCTGGTACTTATTTTATTTTCTGTGAATATAATTTTTCATTTTAAATAAAAATATTGCCTTTTAATATATTTTTATATATTAAATACATACTTAATATATAAAATTGTATACTTTATACTTACATACTTTTATATATTTAACACTGGCTTCTCTATATCTTGACTAAGAGAAAAATATGTTGATTATATCAATATGAGCATATTCACAGTCCCTTTGATTTAATTATTTTTTCTCTTTAAAATTAATGATTTGGCACTTGGGTGTCTAACTTAGTCTGAAGTGTATTTTAGTTAGCATTAGTCATTGTCTCAGCCATGGTCAGTCCTGAGCCTTTATAATCGCACATCTTCCAAGAAATGACTAGGTAATAGCGAGCACTAATAACAGCAAGACTTTAAAGAAAGAGAGGTCTAGTTAATAGCAATACTTAAAAGAAAAAAATAGAAAGTCATTTTTCCCACAGACCAGACCTTGCTAAACCTTCCAAGGAAGGGTCAATACAGGCAGAGCAGATTGAAGCTTAGTAAGAAAGGACCAGCTTAAAATGAAACATTTCTTTAAAATCTCTTATTTTACAACAGAAATCCATGCTTAGTATGAATTCTACTTAGTAATATGCTTATTTGATATGCGTTTTTCCATAATAGTAATGGCTTATATTTATTGTGTGCTTAGTATGTGCAAGACATAGTGTGAGTGCTTCAAACATATGCTCTCATTCAGTTCTCTCCATTCAGGGAACTGATGCTCAGAGACGTTTTGTAATGGACATCTCCCAAAGATAGGGTCAAGATTTGAACCCAGGATTATCTAACTACCTAAGCTCTTGAACATCACCCTTCAGAACAATGCGCCAAATTTATACTATAGTTTTTAAAGCCCTCTAGATCAGTGTCATAAAAAAAGTATACAAATACTTCATTTTTCAAGGACTGCCTTAAATCTTTATCAATTTCTCTGCTTCATTCAGAGAGATTTGGAACACTTGATCCAATGTGGTCCCAGAGAATTGATTTTTCTAACATAGAAGGCAGGGGATCAAAATGCAGGGGGTTAAGGTTCACTTTAAGAAACTATATCCTTTAGGTTTTTCCTCCATTTATTTCTGTATCAACTCAGCGCCCTGTCCTGGCTTTTCTTTGTAAGAAAAAAGCCAAGCTGCTCCATCCAGAGACAAGCCTTACCTCACCAATAGGTGGCTGAGGTGCTAAGGAAGGAAGAGAATCAATGACAATGAGGCACAGCACTGTGCCTCACTTGCTCCTCTAGCAGGGCCAGTCTCAAGGGGATGGTTGCAATTTATTTTAAAACTTTGCCTATCTTGGCAAGCACAAATGCCTTCTGTTTATGCTGTAAACATGTTTTTTTTTTTAAAAAAGGTATTTTTCATAAAGTTATGGCGACTCTCTGTGTTGGGAAGGTAACATTGTTATTTAGAGGAGAGCTGGGAAGTTGAGGATGCATAACACATCGCAGTCAGTGAATTTTTCATCACTTTTCGCAAGTAGTGCTGATAATTTTTTAGAATGGATTAGAAAAAGGTATCTTTGGTACCTGTAAGTATATGCATATATACACCAAAAGCATCTAAACTGACCATAAGAGACCACCTAGATTGTGCATATTTTACATGGATACTTTTAACAATAATATACTTATGTTAAAATGACTTACCTTTCAGTAGACATGTAGAAAATCAGCCAGAAAATGACTTACCTTTCAGTAGACATGCAGGGAAATCAGCCAGGGAGTTATGCATATTTTAGCAGTATTTAAGCAATCAAAAAAAGTCAATCTCTCTTTAGAAAATTTAAAAATAAATCTAGTTTAAAACTTCTAACTGTAATTCTGTTGGCCACTGAGCTGCAGCAGCAGCTTTTGTAAAATATGTTCCTCTGAGAGCCCAATTTATCAACTGATAATACTGCATTTGGAATTCAAGTATATGGAGAAGTTCATATTCTTGGCATTTTTAGCACTAGAAAGCTGGCTATGAAGATGTGAATACAAAAATAGAAGTTTGGTCTTCACCAGAGTAGCTTTGTGAATCCTGCCCTGGAATGCAATATAGATGACACTATCGAAAGAATTACCTGTAAGAAATCTCTGAAGCCACATACCTTGGCTGAAGACTGGCTCCATCCTTGCTGGCCGTTTCATATGCAACAAGTTATTTGACCTCTCTGTGTCCAAATTTCTTTACCTGTAAAATAAAGATGATAAAATTATTTACCTCACAGGGTTTTTTTTAACAGGATTATACAAGTTACTGCATGAAAAGAGTTTTGAGTAATCCCTGGCACACACACAATGCCATTCTCACCATGTATTGTCTGGTTTATTAGTTCATCATTTTACTTATGAGTGTCCCTTCAGGACATGTACATTAACATATCTGAAAATATTAATTTATCATATAGGCAAATAGTCTCTTGAGTAAGGTTGCCATATTTAACACATAAAAATAGGGAACATGAACTTAAATTTGAATTTCAGATAAATAATGATTTATTTATTTACTTATTTACTTATTTTTAGTGTAACTATAGACCAAGTATTTCATGCATACGAAGTGATATTCTAACAGCTTTTCAATCCCTCAGTAAACATTTATTCTGTTTCCTGAGGTTCCAGTAAAGATCCCAGATTATTTCTCATTGACCTGGTTTGGGAGACGATCTTGTTAAGTGCGCCAGATACTATGACAAGAGACATGAAGTGCTGTTTTGTCCATGATGAAGTCATGGTGTGCTCAGTCTCACCTGGAAGTCATAGAATGAGGTAAAAGGTTACCCCTCAAACAGGTCAAAAAGAAAACATTCATGAACCTTTGCTAAAGCTACTTAAAACAGAAAGTCTTCCCTCTGAAAGTTGAAAAGCTGTTACAGTGTAACCCGGAAGCTACCTGAGAGACTATGCAATAAACAATAAACAAAAACAATACAGAAGAAAGCAAAGAGACAGGAGAGAGAAAGATAAGATTAGGTTCTCAAAGATGTTTGGAGTCCCTAGAGCCAACTGACCAGATTTGATATACCGCTGGCCTTTTCATTTACAGGAACCATTATATTTTCTATTTAGCTAACATCAGTTTACATTTGGTTCTTTACACTTATGGCTGAAAGATTTCTGACTAATAAAGCAACTAAAGGTCATCTATAAGGCTTGGGAACCAGGTAATAGTTTAAGCCAGAAGCCTGAATCTTACAGTTAGTCTTAACATGGGTCCTAGTACATGATTAGTGTTCAATAAATAATGGCCATTGCTAATAGCATAATTATTACTTGGTATATGTTAAAGGAATGAAATGTAACTGATTTGTTACATGAGAAAAAGTTGCAAACATACAGATGTTTTGTCAAAGGGCATTTAAACCAACTCATGTTATTTCAGTGTCTTATAATCAACACACTTATTTTCTCAAAGAATCACCAAAAATATTCTACAACAGCACACAGCCCTTAGAAACATTTTGACAAATTGACTCAGACAAGTGGAGATTTTAATTCCCTAGAAATACAGATACTTTAAAGAAATAAACAGATAAAAATTTCTAAGGCAATTTGAGTTTGGGTTTTGTTAAATGTTCAATGTTAGCAAACTTGTTCAAGGCATCAGATGACCTAGAACACAGATTTTTTTTTCCTGTCATTTGGTGCCACGACAGTACTGAAGCAGAACTTTCTGTAATCCTCTCATACATCTCTAATTTTTTTTTATAATGCAAGGAATGGATTTTTGGTGGATGATATCATTCTGGTTGATATTACAATTGTTATGACCTTATTCAGTAAAAAAGTAATGGAATCTTGCATAGATCTTCATTTTTATAAATTCTGTAATTCTGAAGCCAGATGACCATAGGTCTAAACTCAGTTCTGCTACTTAAAACATTTGAATACGTTAGGCAGGTTACTTTACATTTCTAGAGTAAAGTAACTTCACTTTTCAATTTTCTTTTTTGAAAACTGGACCTTGTAATAGTACCTGCTTCACACAGTTGATGTGAGTAATAAATAAGTTAACATGTGTGGAGTATATGTCAAGTACTTAGAAGTCTGGGTGTATTGGAAGAAGCATGTTAGGTGTAAACTATTATGATTATGATTAGTGTCCACTGACCAAAATCTGCGGTATTCTGAACTTAGCACATTTTATTATTTATTACCATGACCTGTAACTGGGTAAACCAGGTTCAGAGCAAATGAAGTGACCTGCCAAGATCACATAGCTCTGTCTGAGTACCAAACTTGACACAGCCTCAGGGTTTATTATTTGTAAATGATGTGAAGAAACAGGAAACTTTATGGAGATGCTAAACTATTTTTTCAGCATTCTCAGAATCCACGGTCAGTGTTCCCAGGAATGTAGTACAATATGAAGTATTCGGTTTTAAATTCATGATATTCACTTGCATAAATCATATTTCTTGTATTGAAAGTTTAATTTGTTAAACGATGCATTTTTAATTGTTCTCCATTTCTTGCTGCTCCCAAGTTAGGGAGATTTTCTTAAAAAAAAAAAAAACAAACAAACCTGTGTTTATCTAAGCTTGAATTTGAGAAGTAAGCTATTTTGCCTATTCCTTCTTTTTATTTTTGGTTTCTTTTCTGTTTTTGTTTCGTTTTGTGGTGGTAGTTGTTGAGTTGGAGTTTTATCTTCTACTACTAATAGTGCATACTGACCTAGATAAAAATTTTCTCTGTAGGTAGGCAGACTGGCTGGCAGAAATTAGAGGCCCAACTACATTAAGAGCTACTTAAATAAAAATATGATTTACTATACTTTTCAGATAAGGGTTTTTCTTTGGTCTCTGGGGAGGTAGCAATTACCACATCATCTCCAAAATTCAGCAGCTTACATATGGAATTTATAAGCATAAGGAAATACAAGCACAAACTTTATGCCTATCTTTAGACCCTTTATGACCAGGTTGCAAACTCTAAGGTGGCGTTCATGCAGTAGAAAGTAAAGATATAACACAGACATTGCATAAAGAACTGCAAAGCTGATTTTTTACCCTATTGCTTTACTTGATCAAAAATAGAGACAGATATTTTTAGCCCTATTAAAAAAGTAGACGTTAATGTACACGATCTGATTATTTTCTACAATACTAGGAATTAATAATATACCGTTAAGCTTATTACTAACTGTTCAATAAATAACTATTTGCAATTAGTTCTTTCTGTTTTCTTTCTAGTTGATAAGCACAGTAGACAATTCCTACTGACTGATTTTTAAAAGTTTTTAAAAAATCACTGAAAATGTATGAAATAAGGTTAAGGACATACTTCCAAGTAAGAAAAAATATTTACATATTATAAATAATAAAATAATTTAACATTGCTTATATGGGTTTAAAATTTTGTTTGTTTGTTTTTGCAGGATATGCATTGACACCCAAGTACAATTTTATTCTTGTACCATTAGTAATTTTTACTTGCCATGGACGCAATGAAAAGTGTGGTCTATAAAACAGTAAGTTTGCAAATGTAATATTTTATTTTTTTCAAAGAAGATCTGAAAACAAGTGATGAAAGGAAGATGTACTGTTTTAAGCACCTCTGGTTACACACACTGGGGAATTAAAAAATTTAGTCTACCAATTCCTATGTCATAAACAGTGCTTTCTGTTTACTTGGCTTACGAGGCTCAATGACATAACATAAAATCAATGTGGATTTTCTAGGGAGGATCCTAATCTGATTCCAAAATGCATTTACAGAGAATATACTAAGCAATATCAGGGATCATCTAAGTGCCAACAGTGTGACCAAGTTTTATTGCGCAACATTGCCCCCAAAGTCCTTAACTTCTTAACTAGCTTAGACTCCAATAACTATTATTAGATAAACTCTCTGGAAATACCCCTAACTACCCTGCCCACTCCTTCCCACTCTCTTAGCTAACTGAGCAAAGTCTCAGCCCAGATAAATTACCACTACTGAGTATGAGTAAAAGAAACCACAACTCAGACAAATCACCCTACCTAAAATTCATGATCACTAGTTTCAAGTGGAAACCTAATACTCTCTTTCAATCCTACAAGATAGTCTTTCTCAACTCTCTGACTTGCCTAAAGAAAAGGTAGATAGACAGACAGACAGGTAAGTAGATAGACAGGGATATATTTGCCTGTGATCCGATCTGAAGCCAAAGCCAGCACTTGTGCATCAGGTTCCATCTCCTCTCTCTCCTTAAAGACATAGTTCCAGCAATTGTGCTCTCCCTCCTCAATCCAAGTTTAATCTTCTGAACAATCTACTGGACCATTTCCTTGAGAATATAAAACAGTATAATTTCTCCTATCCATAAAAGAAAAAAAACTCTTGATCCTTACCTAGTTAACACTCAATTTCCCTGCTCAGCAAAATTTCTAAAATATCTTCTATATACTTAATTGTTTCCAATTTCCCCCTTCAAAGTTGCTCTTAAACTGGTTCAAGCATGGCTTTCCTTCCTGTACCATTAGAAATCTTTGCCATGGAGGCAGTGAAGGAGCCACCCCTTCAAAAGAGCACTTGAACATGTGGTATGCTGCTAATAGAACACACTCAGTTGTCCAATCTCATTTTGTTTTACATTTTCAGACCTTCTGTTTTGAAACTACTTCAGATTCAGGTAGAAGTTGCAAAAATAGTAGAGTTCTCTTGTACTCTTCGACCAGATTCCCCAATAATACTATCTATCTAGACAATACAATCATCAAAACCAGGAATTCCCATTGGAACAAAACTATTAACCTCAGATCCTATTTGGGTTTCATTAGTTTTTGTATGCACTCATTTTTTTTTAGTGCATAATGTTCTAAGATTTTATCACATACACAGATTCATATAACCACCAAAGGAACAGAATTGTTCCATTTCTCCAAAGAAACTACATTGTGCTACCTTTCTCTCCTATGAGTCATTCATAGACTTGCCTACTTGACTTCTCTACTCAGCATCTCTTGGGGGTTCAACAGATGACTCGAATAAATACATACAAAATGTTAAAAAGCCTGGTTTTTCTTCTCAAACGTACTCTACCTTTTCCTTCCAAAGTATAAGCAAAAACAATATTATCTGTCAAGTTGCTAAGGTCAAATTCACCCCATCAGATAATCCTGTTGGCTTTACCTTCAAAATATATCCATTGCCTGACCTGTCCTTGCTATTTCTAATACCAATGCTTAGGTCCAAATCATCATCATTTTGGTTAAATTATTTATCTAATCTAATTAATTACCCAATTATCTTGTTCTCTTTGATCTACCCACAACTAGGAACTAGTGTGAATTCCTTAATACTAAGTCAAATAACATCAGCCCTTAGTTCAAATTCCCAATGCCTTTCTAGACAACTTTTGAGTAAAATCAAAAGTCCTCCAATTGCCTTCATGACTTTGCATGATCTGTTCCCCTATGACTTCCGTACCTTCACTTCTACTATATTCCCCTTACTCATTCCTATCCAGGTACACGGGGGTTCCTGATCCTCTTAAAAAAAAAAAAAAAAATCAAACAGACTCCTACATTTGGGCTATATAGTGTTTGATGTTCATTCCAAGCTGGCATACTTTTGACCCAGATCATCATTTACTCTCTTTTCTTTACAATTTACTTTTTAGATGTGCTTACACTAAAATTCATTCTTTGTGGTAAAACAACTTTCTGTGGATTTCCTTATTTTCGTTATGTCTCTGATTAAACTTCACCTAATTACTGAGTCAGGTCTTCCTGACCAACCGATATGAAACAAATCCATCCATAACAAACACACACCACTTAACCCTTTTATCAGTATTACTGTTCTTGTGGCACTTAAAGTCATCTGACATGGTCTATTTTTATAATTGAGTCTTTTTTAAAGCTCTTTCTTTGGGATATAAACTCCACACAAGCAGACTAGTTTTTGTTTTGCTCCTCTTATCTTTTTCCCCTTTTCCAAAACTTAGGTTTTCATATTGTAAATTTCCAGAAACTCGATAAATAATGTATGTATCTGAATCTCAAAGATATTTTTTAGCCTTTACCTTTATACTTTATAAATTAATTGTGGATCCTAGGTACATTGTAAAGATAAATTGATGTCATAGACATTACAGCAATTTTCTTTTCCAGCTTTATTGAGAATTTAGATATATCACTATGTAAGTTTAAGGTATACAGCATGATGGTCTGCTTGACATGTATCATGAAAGATTACAACAGAGTCAGCTGATACCCATCTTCTCAGAGACTGTCAACAAAAAGAAAAGAAAAAAGGGAAAAAACTCTTCTTGTGATGGTAACTCAGAATTTGCTCTTCTAACAACTTTCTTATATATCATACAGCAGGGCTGTTTTAGTCATTATGTTGTACTTTATACCCTTAGTACTTATTTATGTTATACCTGGAAGTTTGTAGCTTTTGACTATCTTCCTCCAATCCCCCCTACCCCTAGCCTCTGGTACCCACAAGTCCAACCTCTTTGTCGATGACTTTTTTTCCCTCCAGATTCCACATATAAGTGAATCATACAGTATTTGTCTTTCTCTGATTTCATCCATGTTGTTACAAATGATAGGATATCCTCATTTTTCTTATAACTGAATAATATCCATTATATGCATGTACGTATGTGTGTGTGTGTGCATCACACCCTCTTTATCCATTCATCCATCAGTGGATACTTAGGCTGTTTTCATATCTTGGCTAGTGTATATAATGCTGCCACGAACATGGGTGTGCATGTATCTTTTTGAGTTAGTGTTTTCATTTCCTTTGGATATATTCCCAGAAGGAGAATTGCTGGATCATATGGTAGTTCTATTTTTAATTGTCTGAGGACCCTTAATACCATTTTCCATAGTGGCTGCACCAATTTATATTCCTACCAACTGTGGACAAGGGTTCCCTTTTCTCCACATCCATGCCAGCATTTGTTATCTTTTGTCTTCTTGAAGATGGCCATTCTAACAAGCATGAGGTGGTATCTCATTACGGTTTTAATTTGCGTTTCCCTAACGACAAGTGATGTTGACCATCTTTCCATGTACCCATTGGCCTATCTTGCTCTATCTTCTTTGGAGACATGTCTATTTAAGTCATTTATCCATTTTTAAATTGGCTTATATTTCTTGCTATTTATTACATGAGTTCTTTATATATTTTGAATAATAAACCCTTATGAGACATATGGTTTGGAAATATTTTTCCCCATTCCATAGGTTGTCTTTTCACTTTGTGGATGGTTTGTCTGCTGTGTACTTTTTTTCCTTTTAATTGAAGTAGCTGTCACAAAATATTCAATTAGTCTCAGGTGTATAACATAGTGATTTGACTTTTATACACATTATGAATTGATCACCATGGTAAGTCCAGTAGCCATCTGTCACCATATAAAGTTATTGCAACATTACTGACTACATTTCCAATGCTCTATATTACATCCCATAACTTATTTTACAGCTGGATCTTTGTACATCTTAATCCCAATCACAACCACATATACAAATTTATAGTCAATAGGATCTGAATAGAAAGATATGAGTGCATTTTTCTAATAGAGCACATTGATAAAATTCACTGTCCTTCATTTGTTGTTCTGTACAGTAGTCTCTGATTTCTGCTAAGCATTTGCCAACCAGAGCATTCGGTCTCTGCCACATCAATTACTTCATATGGAGACTGATATGTTAGTATCACTTTCACGTTTAATGACAAGGGAAAGTAGTTTCCTTTTCCCTCTTAAACAAATCCTTGGTTTTCATAATCATTGCCTTTGATCATCACTATCTTTGCCAGGAGCTATTTGATTTTAATATTCAATTTTGAAAAAAAAAAAGCCAACTGGGAGAATCTTACTTTGCTTTGACACTAAAAATCAGTTGAGATTTTAATTTATTTTCTTTTTCTTCAGGCAAAAGAAATGTTTTCAAAGATATCACATTCTTACGAACACTGCATATGTGTTAAGCCGAGAAAGAAAACATCTTCATTGTGGTGGCAGTTTTTCTTTCAGAGTTCTGAGGAAGTAGAGGCCTCGGCCACTATCCAAAGCAGTGACATGTAAAGCAAAAACTTCTGTTTATCAAAGAGGGATAGAAGGCATGCTGTCAGTTCTTAAAGTCTTGATATGGTCTTCGATTGGGCTGAGAATATGATTTCATGGCTATTAAGTAGCCTGAAAACAGACTTTCTTACAATGATGGATTGTTGCTTCCTTTTGCACAATGTTTCAGCATGGAATGAATACATCATATTTGCCCTGAAAATCCATGTTATTCCTGCATAACTGATACTACATTTTATGTTCCCATTTAGATGCTGACCAAGTGTCATGCCCTATTCATTTGATTCTTTGAACTTTTTCAACCTCTTGCTCTATTTTTCCTTTATAAATCTATTTCTCTAGAGGCTTGAGTTTTAGCATAGCCTTATTTGGTGAAGATATATGACTGTTAAAATGAAATCTGTGTCACTAAAATATTGTGAAACTGAGCCATATACCTGTAAGTCACCCTCTACAGGCGTACAGCAAATAGAAGCAGACACAGGTCAAGTTTCCTAGGATTGAAGACACTGCTAAAGCTCAAGCAGAAGACACGAGACTTTTTTTTTTTTTTTAAAGTATTTATAGCATTGGAAAACAGTTAATACTAAAACTGAAGCCTTTCATGAGTTAAAACACTAAATGCACAAAGTATCGTCTTATGAAACTAACATGTATCAAAGATTACCTGTGTTTTATAATTCCGTTATTTGGTTGGTTGTTTTTTTCTCCCAGTCTTAGCTTATTCATATATGCAAAGTCCCTTCTGCCATATAAGGTAACACAGTCACATATTCCGGGGATTGAGACTTAGAAAACTTTGGAGGCCACTGTTCAGCCTACTACAATCTAACCCTCTAACCCTCAAAGATTCACATCTATTTCTTATGCAAAATACATTAACCCAGTCCCAACATCTCTAAAAGTCTCAACGCATTACAGCATCAATACAATTTCAAAATCTCATCTAAATAGAATGACAGGTGTTTTGCACAATAATGAAGCTAATTTAACTCCTTCTAAGTGAGCCATTATTCTTCTATTTTTCATTCTTATAACACATTTTACAATATGCACGTGTGATCTTATATGGTAATTCTGCACTCAAAAGACATTTTCCTCTTTAGATACTTTGCCTGAGAACAAATACTGTCATTAAGTATGTGGTTGATAGCTGCCCAGATTCTGTCCATCTCAAACTTAATGCAAGGTATTTTGTTAATCATTATTTTTTCTCCCTAGGAATGAAGGAAAAATGTGGGCTTTCCCATGTTTCCTGCAATAATTTTATCTGTGCAATACTTAGTATTACTAATTTTTGTAACTGCAAACATGTATGATTTTTCATTAAGAAATTCAAACTTCTTTATTAACGCAGGTTGAGAATCAGTAAACTTTCTAGAATTTCGGAAGGATAGCAGACATTCGGAAAAGTGAAAAAAATCACCAACAGAACAATCAAGTTTTACAAAGAGAACACTTCCATGTATAAGCCTCCAGATCTAGAAATAAAACATCACCAATATTCTAAGCAGTGCCCCTATGTCTTCTGAAAAGTAACCATGATTGTAACTTCTAGTTATGCCTGGTTTTTAAATATATTCACTCTCTTTCATTTCCTCAACAATGTTTGTAAAATTTACTCACTCTATTGCATATAGCAACATTCCTTTATTATACTCACTATAGCACAGAATTCCTTTGTATAAACATACCAAAACAGAATTACCAATTCTATTATTAATGAACATTTGGCTTATTTCCAGTTTTTTTGTATTAATGCAGCAATAAACATCTTATACATGGATATTAGTGAATAAATGTGCACAATAAGTTCGGCCAAGGACAGAGAAAGAATTGCCAAAAGTTCTGCTGGTTTCTTTACTTCTGCCCAAGCCTTTTATACAGAATCTCAGATACTTTCATAAAGCATGGAGAATATATCCACATTATCTTTTTTTTCTTTTTTTAATAACTACCCAGAGATCCTTCAACATTTGTTAAAAACACTTCTCACAACAATTTTAAATGAAACATTCTCACATGGTAAATTTTATGTGGAATGTGGTATCTTTCTAGTTTTTTCTACTCATTTCATTTTCCTGTGTGCCCATTAATGTCAATAGCAAACCTTTTAATAATAATTTTTTTGGTATGTTTCAATATCCATATGTTAGAATACAATCAGCTACTTATTTCTACCTATCACACACATATTTCTTCGTCAGGAATTCTTGAGTATTCCGATTTTTGTTTTTCCAAGTAAACTGCATAATCAGCTTGTCTAGCTTTGAAAAAGTATTTGGACTGGGATTGTATTAAATTATATGAATTAATATATACCATCTTAATGAAGTCAAGACTTTCTAAGAACATGATATAATTTTCCTTTTTTTTTCAAATCCATTTCTAAATCTCTCAGGACTGTATAGTTTTCCTCATTTAAAACTTGGATGTTTCTTGTTAGATTCATGCCTATATATTTTTTTCTTTTAGCTAACATGAATGCATGTTCTCATTCATTATGTATTTTACCTGATGTTTATTTGTTTATAGGAAAGCTATAAATGGTCTGAGTGTTAATTTTATGATTTGTTATTTTTCTAAGTTCTCTTAATGTTTCAATTACTTTTTCCATTGATATTTTTCAATTTGCCAGATATATAGACTTATTTGAGCTGAGTCTTTATCATGTTAGAGAAATATCCAACAATTCCTTTGACATTTAGGGTTTTAACATGCATGGATAGTTTGTTTTTTTTCCCAAATGTCATTTGTTCTTAATGGAAATGTTTATATGACCCATCTGATTGATTCTAACTATATGAAGGATTTAATAATTGATTTCCTTATATCAAACTACTGTTGCTCTTCTAACTAACTTGGTCATGATAGGATACTGTTAATATACTACAGATTTTTTTCATGACGACTTATAACTCAGTTTGGTTTGTGGTTTGTTTTTGGTGCAATTTTTGTCAGGTTATGGTATCTATGTTGCATTAATGTCAAATAAATGTATTTCAAAAATCTCTTCTTTGATGCTCTACAATAATTTATGTAGTTTGGGCTGATCTGTTTCTTAAAAAATTGGTTTAGTTCCCCTGTGAAATCTCCTGATTTCTTCTGTGTGATTCTCTTTAACTATTTTTCCCTTAGTTTTCCTATGGCATTGGTTTGTTTCAACTTTCTGTCTCTATTGGGATGGATTTTGCTGAGAAGTGTTTTAGGAAAAAAAAAAGTATTATATATGTATTATTTAGAAAAAAAGTTTAAAAGTATTACCTATTTCATCTAGGTTTTCAAATTTAGCTGCATAAAATTCTGCAAAATAACTTACTCTGGTCCGATCTCCTTCATGGAATTTTGTAGAATGAAATGAGCTAGATTTGTCCTGTCAGCTGCTAAGAGAGGCAGAACAGCTTGCATGGCCAGAAATAATGGTTCTCCTCACCTTTCAACTTCTGAGCAACTTCAATTAAATGCCATGGTCTAATCTAAGTCCTACATTAGTGAATGAGGGAGAAAAATATCTTTTTTCCTTAGGATAAAATGGGAGTATCAGTAATGATCTTATGTGGAGAACAGCTATGCCCATTGTTTGGCTTTCTGAGGTCCACTGGCAGCAAAGACAATACCGCAGTAGAGAGAGGCGTTCCATGTGCCAGATCTATTATCAATAAATTGATATTTGCTTGAAGATGCATCACAAAAAAACCAGGAGACATAGGACAAAATCAGACTAAATCCTATTTGTGTTCTTTCCTTGAGTAAAGACTAGATGACAGTAAATTATACTGCGGTAGCCTGAATGATTTCAATGCTACATCAAAGTTTGAAAAGGTCAATCTGTAATATTCCACATCATCAACAGAGAAAATACATTGATGTAACGCTTGTCGGAACACAGAGGATCTTACATTAAAAATAGAATATTATAATAACAAACCAGAATTAAAGGGATTTTCAGGGTTAGTAGCATATTTAGTTTGTTCAGAAATCTGTGATTAGGTGACTTGGGTGTATGACGTGGCAAAAATATTACATGGATGTCAAATAGTTAAGAAGGAAAAAAATACATGTAATTCTCCTAGTTGGCTATTTACTTAGGCAGCAATGGAATAAAACCTTTTAACATTATAGGGATAGAAACAACCTTAGACATCACTTGGATTAGCAGTGCTTAAACCTTTTTAAAAATTTTAAATCATATGAAAGTTCAAATATAAAATAACTAAAATTAGCGAAGATGCGCTATTAAAAACCAGGGGTCTCACCTGCTCTTCTCTTTCTCCTCTGATGCCCCCTAAATAACATCATTAAAGGTGTTTCCAGGAAAGCTCAAAGAATCTCTGGGTTTGAAAACAAATGATAAGGTGCATGGCATCATTTTAGACATAGGAACGAATTCTGAGGCTACTTGGTGGAGGAGCAGGCGTGGAAATGACACATTTCCTCCTGGCTCTGTTCTCAGCCACCCCATGGGCTCCAAAGCTCCCTATTCCCTGCTGTTCCCACAGCTTGGACAAAGTTGTTCAATATAAGTATCTCAACTCTATCAAGGTAAAGGAACTCACAAGAAAATCAAAAGGAAAAATGAAAAACTAAGTTTGGAAAAATGAGAGTAAACAAAGAAGGGATCTGTGTATCCTTTCAAATTAGTGTTTTTCTCTTTTTGGTTATACACCTAGGAGTGGAATTGCTGAGTCACATGGTAGTTGTATTTTTAGTTTGTTGAGAAGCCTCCATACTGTTTTCCACAGGAGTTGTACCAATTTACAGTCCCACCAACAGTGCATGAGAGTCCTCTTTTCTCCACATCCTTATCAATATTTGTTATTTGTGTGTGTGTTTTTTAATGGTATTGCTATATTAGCTTTATTATTCAAGGCCCCAAACTCCAAGTACAAGCCTAACATTACAGTAAGTGGTTGAAATTTCTCTTTTCATATTTTATATTCAATAATCAGCACAGCATATATTCAGAGAGTACTGCAATAAATGATAACTGTCCATATTACATTTATGGCTTTTTAAAATAAATGTTGATGTTATTTCTAGTTTTGATTGGTTACATAAGCCTAGTCATTTTTTAAATTAATTAGTTTTTTTTTGAGAAATGGGTTTTATTTTTTTAAGAGACTTGCATTTCGAATTTTATTTTATTTTATTTTTTAATTTTTGTCTTTTATTTAAGTGTAGTTCATTTCCAATGTTAATTTCAGGTGTATAGCAAAGCTATTCAGTTATTTATATATATATATATTTTTTTTTTTTTCTTCAGATTCTCTTTCATTATATGTTGTTATAAGAAGTTGAATATATTTCCCTGTGCTATACAGTAGGGGCTTTCTCTTTATCTATTTTCTATATAGTAACGTGTATCCGTTAATTCCACTCCTAATTTATCCTCCCACACCCTTTCCCTTTGGTAGCCATAGTCTGTTTTCTATGTCTGCAAGTCTGTTTCTGTTTTATAAATAAGATTTGTATCATTCTTTTTAAGATTCCATATATAAGTGATATCATATGGTATTTGTCTTTCTCTGTCTGACTTACTTCATTATTTGTGTTCTTTTTGATGATGGCCTTTCTGACAAGTGTGAGGTGATACCTCATGCTGGTTTTGGTTTGCATTTGCCTAATGATAAGCCATGTTGAGCATCATTTCATATGCCTGCTGGCCATCTGCATTTCCTCTTTGCACTCCAGTGTTCACGGTAGCATTATTTACAACTGCCAAGATAATGGAAGCATCCTAAATGTCCATCAATGAGAAATGGAAACAGATGTGGTATATATACACAATGGAATACTACTCAGTCATAAAAGAGAATGAAGTTTTGCCATTTGCAGCAACATGGGTGGACTTGGAGGGCACTGTGCTTAACTGAGCAAGTCAGACAGTGAAATACAAATACTGTATGATATCACTTACATGTGGAATCTAAAAATTACAACTAGTGATTATAACAAAAAAGAAGCAGATGTACAGATATAGAGAACTAGTCTTATCAGTGGGGTGAGGGGCAACATAGGGATGGGGAGTGGGAGGCAAAAACTACTGGGTGTAATAGGCTCAAGGATGTATTGTAGGACACGGGGAATACAGCCAATATTTTGTAATAACTGTAAATGCAAAGTAGCCTTTAAAAATGTATAAAAATAAAAATAATTCACATTAAAAAAGCAAAGAAGGGGAAAACTTAAACAATTCTTCCTGTGTACAATGTAAGTGAGTTTGGTTCATAATGTGAAAGCTGTTTGGGTATTACCAGCATCTCTGGTTATCTAGTTATGGTAGTTATGGTTTTGCTGTTGCTGTTTTTAGCACATAAAATATATGAAACACTTACTGATATAGCCCACATATAATTTTTCTTTCTTTGAATTTGCCAGATGAGGAGATAAGTTACATCTTCCAACTATTACATGCTAATCTGTGTCCTTCCTATATTAAAAATAGTATTTTCGCTGAAATAGTGTTTATTTCTTCATCTTGCCATTGAGAGTAATTCATGATTTAAAAACTGTTTAATGCAAAAAATAAGAAAATTTTCTCAAAGTGCCTATTTCCTCCAGTTTCCTCTAGTCTCTATTTTCTGCAGGTCAAAACTGCTAAAAGCCTATTTTTCTGTGTAAGTATTAACATAAGTAAAGGTCTAGGAACACTCCTTTCCTACACACCTAGGCACGCCCAGTCAAAAACTTTAGGCCCTTCAAAACCAGAAAAAATGAAGTACTTCGAAAGAACGCTATTAGCAAGGCAAATGTATGGCACAATGAACAGAGCAAACTTACTAAATGAAACTTGTGATCATTTCTTTGACTCCAGATTAGTAGTCAGAGAAAGCTACAGATTTATTCTGCTTATCAGAATTTAGATCAAAAACAATATATTTTAACATATCCTAATAGTTTCTCAAGTGTTGCAAGGGCTAATGAACAAATACTTCAATTTATAATGTACCACAGGTAGGCTATAAAAACTAAGTTTTATGCTGTATTTATGAGCATGCATCTCTTATATAAGGTGATGCTCACCTCATAGAATGTGTTGAGTACCAAGCATGAAAGGAAGCAGGAAAATATAAATTTCAGTGAGGGCAAATATCACTCAATCAAAAGTGACCCACGGTGGACACTGATATTGTCAATGAGCACAGAGGACGTTAGACAAATCAGTGTAACCTCAGAACACTCGCTCACAGACACTATACCCAACCTTCTATGAAGCTTGAGGTTTTCCAGGTTTGCTAATGGGGGTAACCCAGCTCTGTGTAAACATCAATAACTTTTTTAATTCTTTCAGGTGTTTTTATTTTTCTGGCCTTGGTAAGTACTCAGCTGAGTATTTGAGACAAACTTGTACTGACCTCAGGAATTGTCTCTCTGAGAACTCTTTTCTCCCTGGGACCTTGTGCTGTGAAGTCTCACTGCTTTGATCACGAAGGGATCTGCAGGAGCCACACCCAGCTCTGTCCTCCTGATGCCCCAGGCTGAAAACTACATGAATGCAGTAAGCTTGGGTATTCCTAGGGCACGTCTATCTTTTTTTTTCCCCAATTCTTAAGTGACCCTTTTCCTTTATTTTGTGATGTCCAAAGTCTTGAAAACTCCTTTTTCCCCATAATTTTGCTAATTTTTTCAAAGTTTCATTTGGGAGTAAAATTTAGTTCTCATTCTTCCATTTTGGACAGAAGCAGAAGTTCCTTATCTACTATTTTTGTTTGTTTCTGATTGATACATTTTTTTTTTTTTACCAGAGCCATCATTTATTTCACTGACGTCAGATTTTAAGTACTATTGTCTCTTAGTACTGAAAAATGTTTTCATTTCGCTTTCCTGCTTGATATGTTCCTGACCTACATATAGACAACAAGATTGATCACTATTTTTTTTACTCTTAGAAAATCAAAGCTGTATTTACACTGACTCTTGACCTTTTATTTATTGCTCTACTGCACCTAAGTTTCATTCCTTTTGGTTTTCATTTTTATATTTCTTGGTGTTTTATCTGCTTATGTCTTGTGATTCTTCAATTATGCATTTAGGTCTTTATTTTGGTTCTTCAAATTGATAAAGTTCTAGTCCATCTCTTTTGCTATAATCTTTCCCATTCTCTGTCTATTCTTCTATCTGAAAACTACCATTACAAATGTGTTGGAATTCTCTTTGTCTCTTTCTTTCTCCTTCCTGCTTCCTGTGTGCATATTTTCCTGTGCCTCATGAATGCATACCCTTATGTCTAATGGTTCTCTAATTTGCTTCAGTTGTTTTTAATCTCACGCTATTAATTATTATTTTTAAAATCACTGTAGTTTTTACTTGTAGACATCCATTTTGTTCTTTATTTAGAGTTTTCAAGTTTTTTCTGTTACAAAACTCTGATTCCTTCTCATGTTTGGTCAAGGATCAGGGTTTCAAGTTTTCACAGGAGAGCTTTCTATTTTTCTCACCTACAGCAAAAAGAAAAAAATTCATTCTGGAGCTTTCCTCCTTCCTCTCTGAAGGCTATGCATCATGTCAAGTTACCTGGCTTTAAGAGTGACCTTCCACGTACCTTCCAGCTTGACTGCACTCAAGGCCAGATCACCTTTCCCCATATTCCAGATGAAAACTGAGCCCTCAGTTTTGTTAGGATCACTGTCAGGCACTTGGCAAGGGTCACCAGCATCAGCCTCAGCTCTCTACTTTGAGATTCTTTCTTTTTTAAAATTTGAGACAGAGCCATATTTTTGCCATTTTAAAAGCTGGATATATAATATATTTTTGCCATATTTTATCAATAGTTTTTATGGACTTTTTGCCTGGAGAGTGATCTATAATAGATCGATATGCTAAGCTTGACAGAAAATTTTATATGACTTTTCACATATCTTGTTTAAGTGATATCACTTATATGTGGAATCCAAATGAAAATAAGACAAATTAACTTATTTACAAAACAGAAGTAGACTCACAGACGTAGAAAACGAAACTGTGGTTACTGGGGGAGGAGGGAAGGGAGTGGAGGAATAAATTGGGAGTTTGGGACTTGCAGATACTAACTACGATATATAAAATAGATAAACAGCAAGGTCCTACTGTATAGCACAGGGAACTATATTCAAACCTTATAATAGCATATAATAAAAAAGAATCTGAAGAGGAATTATATATACATACATATATATATATATATATATATATATATATATATATATATATATATATCTGAATCACTATGCTGTACACTAGAAATTAGCACAACATTCGAAACCAAATATACGTCAATATAAATAAATAATAAATGAATAAATAAATAAATAAAAGCATACCTTATTTAACATATTCCTCACAGTGATCCAATGAATGTAAGTTGACAAGAGAAACAAAAACTGAGGCTTAGACATTTTCACTGATTTAACCAGAACTATGTAATTAGTAAATATTTTAAGTAGGATTCAAATCCAAGTCAATGACCTCCCTTGGCTTTGCACTTACGTGTTAATCTGTTTAATAATAGCTTTAAGAAACAGAGTATTTGGACATCTTACAATTTTTTTTAAAAGGGATTATATTATAATTAATATAAAGGGGTCAGTTATATGACCTACACTTGACAGTTGAATCTGAGTATATCCTGCATTCTCAGCAATTTAAATATCTTATGAAATCTGATGAAATTACTGGGTTTGGAGAGAAAGAGGAAAGAAGAATAATGCTATAATATTAGATACTGGCAGGCAGACCAAGCTTATATCTTTTTCTTTACTTAAAAATTACAGTATTTTAAACTGCAGGGATGGTTAATGGAGAACTTCCTCTCACTAAAATTCTTTAAGTTTAATTTGTGATGTGCAAAATCAGACTATTTAAAGTTTCCCATGCTTAGCCCTTGATATTGATTGTGCTTTACCTATTAATCATGGCTTATATAATCTTTCTTTGAGATTTATTCTCCTCTTAATTCAGTTTGCTATCTCAGCACCACCTCTGTCACTTGCATTTTACAAATTAATCCTTGTAACTCTCATGGGTTTATTCCTTCAACAACAAAATGGTCAGTTACTCAATGAAAGAAGTTAGAAAGACACGTCAATGGTTATTTTTTATCACATCCTTATATGAAAAAACAAATTTCAAATTAACTTCACTCAATATTTATATTGTCTCTATAGTTTTTCTCTTTTAGTCTACAGAGTTTCCCCCAAATCACATAAGTTTCAGAAACACCACCTGAAGTTATATAGACCTAAACATTCGTGGCTTTGATTTACTCACTGATTACTGTTTATCTGAACTGAAGTTCTAAGTTAGATGGAATCCTATTCTTACTTTCTCATCTGTTCCCAATTAATTCATTTCATAAACAAAACACCTTAATAAAGGCAGAAATTTCTATCCTTAAAAGCTTATTCTAAGTGTTTTCCAATGCTTTCACAATTGCTCAAGTTGCACAGTCTACTGCCTGCACGATTATCAGGAAGGATGATTTTATCATTGATAGACAGATGTTGAAGGACACAGGTGATGGAACTTTTCATTTGTGACAAAAGTTATGGAAACTTACAGCTACTGCGATATAAAATAGGAATTTTTCCAGAGATCAACTTCTGGGTCCCCAAGATGTCTCACCTCAGGTATGTAAGGTGTAAGTGGTATCTGAGGGATAAGTGATTCCATTTACGCAGGGTGAAGATTTGACCAAATTTCTACTCCAGTGCTGTCACTATTCCTCAATAACTTCTGCCTGACTCTCTGTCTTAACTGCTCTAGAGATTGAATTACGTCTACCAGGTGCTGTGCACACAACAATCCAAAACAATTATTTTATATTCTCTTTGAGACTGAATGAAGTGAAAGTTAGTTACCTAAAAGCACTGCTCAGCAGGTCCTGGCTTTAGACCTTTCTTAAGTTCATTCCAGTACTGTCATACAGAAGGTCAAAACTTCAATCAGTTCTAGTTGCTGGCCTGAACACCATGCTAATTGTCAACATAACATGAACTACTTTTCAAATCCAACAATATATTAAAAGGATCATACGCCATGACCAAGTGGAATTTATTTCAAGGACGCAAATGGTTCAACATCCGCAAATAAATCCATGTGTTACATCACATTAACGAAATGGAAGATACAAATTATATGGTCATCCCAATAGTTGAAAAAAGCATTTGACAAAATTCAACACCGATTTATGATAAAAACTCTCAACAAAGTGGGTACAGACAGAACATACCTTGAATAATAAAGGCCAACTATGACAAACTTCTGGCTAATATACTCAATGGTGAAAAGCTGAGAGGATTTTCTCTAAGATCAGAAAAAAGACAAGGATGCCTTTCATTGCTACTTTTATTCAACATATTATTGGAAGTTCTAGCCACTTCCAATCAGGCAAAAAAAGAAATACAAGGCATCCAAATTGGAAAGGAAGACTGTCACAATTTGTGGATGACATGATTTTTGTATCTATCTATCTATCTCCTAAAGATTCTGCCAGAAAACTGTTAGAACTAATAAAACGGATTCAGTAAAGCTGTAGGATACAAAATCAATATGCAGAAATTGGTGGCATTTCTATACACTAATAAACTATCACAGAAACTAAAAACAATCCCATTTCCAGCAGCATCAAAAAGAATAAAATGCCTAGGAGTAAAATTAATCAACAAGGTCAAATAAAGATATTCCATGCCTGGGGACTGAAGGAATAAATACTGTTAAAATGGTCATACTACCCAAAGCAATCTACAGAGTCCAAAAAAAATCCCTATTAAATGTCCCATGACATATTTCACAGAACTAGAACAAATAATTCTAAATTTTGAATGAAACCACAAAAGATCCTGAGTAGCCAAGCAGTCTTGAGAAAGAACAACAAAGCTAGAGGTGTCACCCTCCCTGATTCCCAACTATACTACAAGGCTACAGTAATCCAGAGTATGATACTGGGACAAAAACAGATACGCAGATCAATGAAACAGAAAAGAGCACCCAAAAATAAAGCCATGCACTTATGGTCAATTAGTCTAATGACAAAGAAGACAAGAATATACAATGGAGAAAAGACAGTCTCTTCAATAAGTGATGATGGGAAAACTGGGCCACTATACATAAAAGAATGAAATTACAACACTCTCTAACACCATATACAAAAATATATATAAACTACATTTTCAGGGATTTATCTAAATTTTGATTAGTCTAACCAATCACTGTGACATCATAATTCTTGCCAGTATCTATTTACAAACAAGAATCAATAGGTCAAGAATATGAATTAAATCTGAATTCTTAATGATATTATTGAGTTACTAAATTAATTAATGCTGGATCTCCCTATTTTAATATGTTATTTTAGAATATGAAGTCACTCTTAACTCACAAACTTTGCACTGGATCATCTGTTACTTGCACCCAAGTATAACTTATTGATATATTTCCCCAATATTTCCCATTACTTATCCTATTCTTGAATGTACATTTGGTGGTATTCTTGGTCTTACTCTTTCCTAATTATAAATTTCTAGAACTAAACACATGTCATCTGTGGTTAGGTAATATTTATATTGTTAAACCTCTTGGTATTTACTAAACCAGTGCCCTCCAGGAAGTTTGTATTAATATACCCAACATCATTCTATAATCACCAACACTGAGATGATGCTTATTATTACTACTACTTTTTAATCTTGGTCATGGGTAAGTCTCCAGGGCCCCTAAAAAAGCTTTTGCCTCTAAATTTCAACAAAGGCATGCAGTAGATTTTTTTTTCTGAATACATTGGGGCTAAAAACATGATTGACAAAATTATTTTTTAAGTTAAAATCAAACAGATGCCCTAAAAAGTTAACTAAATATTGCAGAATGCAGACATAAAAAAGAAAGTGACAACAAAAATGAATGGGCTTGATTGAGAATCTGATAGTGTATATAAAAAGACTCACACACAAGTAGTGGAATATATCAAAGAATGTAAAAGCGGAGAGAGGAATAAACAGGCATTCATACATAAACAACACTCAAAATGAGTAATTGCAATTACTTTAGAACTATGTTAAAAATGATTCAACATACACGTCTGTAAGCTGTCGAACTGTTAACCATTTAGGTAGTAGAATAAAGACATTTCAAACAGAAAAAGATTCAGAAGAGTTACCTCTTTTGTTCCCTTAGGATATTGCTTGAAGTTTTGCTCCAACAAATTCAAAATATAAGAAATAATGATGCATGGCATCTAAGAGACATAGGTTTTAGGAGACAGTGGATCCAACCTAAGAAACAAAAGAAGAGACATTCCAGTTGGTAAGTCAAGAATGAGCATGGTAAGCATATCATTTTGAGACATGATGGTTATATTGAAAGAGAAAAATAAAAAGAATGTGATCTAAAAGAGTTACAAGTTGACTTCATAGATAGCATCTAAGTACTGGGAAGGGTGAAGTGAGGGGTGGCTCTTTATTCATAAGTTTCCCACCACAAAATTTTTGTTTACTAAATGTGTACATACTTTCATGTGAATAAAATGAAGTAAATATCAGGAATAAGACCCATTTGGTTACAAGTGATATTTTTTAATACAATGTGTTCATAATAATAAATAGAATACTGCACATCATTAAAAATTTCTGCATCCTAAATCACAAGCAAATGTATCTGTACACCTATACACAATAACTAGAAGTCTTACTCATCAATAAATGTAATAGGAACTCACAAGGTTTGTGGAATGAGTGAATAAATCCTCTCATTCACTGAGGACACTGAGCATTTTTACCTTAATGAATTCCAGTATTCTTGAACTATTCTTGGTTGGAGAACAAATTGTTAAGTCAAAAATTCTTGAGAACACATCATGATTTAAGGAAAGTAATAACCAGTGTCATCTTTACTACGGCCCCAGGAAACTAAGCTTTTGAGTTTCAGAAGGAGTTTGTTTAATAAGGCTCAGACCACCACTCTTTCTACTTCTTCCCAACCTCTCTTCCACCCTTGTTGACGTGTCTTTTAATTAGCCTTTTGAACAGCAGACATATAAATCAAAACTTCTCTCACCATGATGAGACAAAGATGATGGATGCATCCATACAGTAATTTAAACTATGGCAGAAGCCCTGCCTGCTTCCAAGTATCTGCTCCAACCAGCCCTATCCAAGTTTATATTTTAAGAGAAGAGTATTATTAAAGTGAACATCCATTTTCAGAAGGCACAGAGAGATACCTGAGTCACTTCACATTGTCTCAAATGCAAACATTTGTTTCTTAGTTTAGAATAGGCAGAGAGCAGTCTAATCTGATCTGGAATATATATATATATACACACACACACACACACACATATATATATATACACACACATATATATACATATACATATATACATATATATACACATATACATATATACATAGAGAGAGAGAGAGAGAGAAGGAGGGGGAGGGAGGGGGAGAGAGGGAGAGAGGGAGAGAGAGGCAGAGAGAGGGAGAGAGAGGGAGAGAGAGGGAGAAATTTGTGATTTTCCTGCTGCCCAAAAAGGAGGTTGAGGTGGGCAGTCAACTAAGTCCGGTGGTGGTGGGCAGGAGAGAGCTGAAATCTTCACATACGTCTATCTTGAAAAAATAATTTGGTAAGAAAAGAGGGGAGAATTTGAAAATACATGTGTGTGTGTATATATATACACACACACATATATGTATGTATAAGTATAACTGAACCACTTTGCTGTACACCTGAAAGTAACACTGTAAATTAGCTATACTTCAATAAATATAAAATTTGAAAAAAGAGAGGAGAGGAACATAAATACAAATTATGCTTAATTCCAAATTTCCCTGGGCTTTAGCATTTGCCCAGGGATGTGAAGTGGAAAATGAAAGAAGAAAATATGGAAGGAACAGCAATAACTGGAATTTCCTTGAAAGATTTGGAGAAAAGTCGCCCAAGGGTTGATTTTTGGAAAGGCTACACTGGTCTGAGTCAAGAAACTCAGATTCTTGATTTACTGGTACAGTGTTTCAATGAAAGGGACATAAACAAAAGTAAATAAAACCTTAAAATACAAGCTCTTCCCACCTGTGACTATACGCTCAAACATTCACCTTGCTTTGATGCAACAAGCTCTGTAGGGGCTGAGACTACAAGGGCATTAGGTGATGAAGTGAGGGTACCTAGGCAGCTCCTTATCATTTAACCAGAAAATTAAATGGAAAAGTTAAAAACAAAGCTGTTAGTGGGAGAAAAGCACTCAATGTCATTTTTGCCTATTAAAATAATATGCTCCTCAACAAAATAAACATTTTCTACCAAAACAAACAAACTAGTACTTAATCAGCAGAATAAGCTGCATGAGCATTTTGCAAACGGTACACATGGTGTCTTCAGTATTTACATGCTTCTGTACCTGTGTGAAACATTCTTTCATTTTTGCCAAAGGAATTGTTTTTCCCTTTCTATTTAGTCATGGTGGAATATCATTCCAAAGAGTCAGAAATAAGAAAAATTTACTTTTTCTCCATATAATCATCCTGTTTAATGACACTGCATTGTGTGTTTTTACAAAGAAACCTCACAGATCAGTCTGTGTTCCAAGCCATCTGATAAACTGAGTGTCTTCAAGTTTTTTCTTATAGACTAATTTAGCAATCTTTCACCAGATATGTACATAGTACCAATAAAAATACTTTTTTTTTTTTTTTGCTTTCTTGAGTTTGGCAGTACTGCATACTCACACTTTCAATGGGATATTTCCCCATTTGTAATGAATTAACATCGTACGTCATGATGAGTGAGAGAGAAAATTGGCTGGAGTAAAATAAGTCAATAAACATTTACTGTTAGAACCACGTTAAAAATATGACATGAGAGATTCTATTGCATAAAAGCCATAAAGGAGATGTGTACAGGCTGAAGTTTGCTATTATTTCTTTTTTATACTTTCTCATATACTGAAGAAGAATGGGAGTCATATGAAATTATTTGGAATTACTGGCAAATACCTTCAGAGAAGGGGAATGCAACACTTCTTTACATGGTTTGCAGTGTGTATCTGGGGAATTTGTTTTCTAAAAATAGTTCATTTTTGAGAGATGCAAAAAGTGATCTACAGTTTTTTGACCAGTCTAAACATTATTAAAATTCCAAACAATTAAATTAGTAGCTTTTAGGAAGAAACTGCACTACAAAATTTTCTAAGACTCGAAGAAACAGCAACCATCCTTATACATAGCAGTCATCAACAGAAAACCATAAAATCTTTGAAATACAAAGTAACCCAGACATCATTAAACTGTTTTCTCCTCTTTATACCATGCTGTGTTACTCACTCAAGCAGGGACATCTGATACTCTATTAAGGGCAAAAACCACAGAGATGCACGTATTCTAGACTCATGCAACACCACCTACTTAGTAGCTCTGCCCAAGTATTCAAAAGGCATCTCAGACTTAACATTCCCAAAAAGACTTGTCATCTCCCCCAAAGCCCGCTTCTCTTGAAATCTTCTCCATCTTGATTACAGCCACACCACTCTTATGATGTTTAGGCTAAAAATCCTGTTGTCATCCTTGATTCTTTTTGTTCTTTTATAACCAATGTTCAATTTGACAGCAAACCCTTTCAGCTCTACTTTCAAAATATACTTAGAATTCAACTAATAATTTACTACAGCCACCAGAGTGACATGTTCCAAGCCAACATCATTCCTAGTCTGGATAATTGCAGTGGCCTCCTAATTTGTTCCCAGCTTGTCTTGACCCAAATGTTTATTCCCTATGGAGCTTCTGGTGGACATCAATATACAGATATATGGACATGTAGCTTTTAAAATGCCAATCATATGACCACATTTCTGTGCTTCAAAACCCATTTATGGCTTCCCATACCACTCAGCGAGAATAAAACTCATGACAGCATCCTACAATGTACCACAAGGTTTATACTTTTCTTCTCCAACCCAATTACCTCTCTGACCTCACGCCCTATTATCATTCCCCGTGTTAATTCTGGTTTAGTGCCACTGGATCTTTGCTCTTCAAACACACTGGGCAGAGTACGTCTAAGGGCTTTTGTATGTACAGGTGTTATACAGTTTTTGGATGTCATGTCTAGAAAGCTCTTCTGTCAGTAACACCCACACTCTCCTCCTAGGCTTCGTTCCCCAGAAGCATCCTCTAATAACCATCTTAATTAAAACTGAAGCCTCATCACTCTCTTCAGTAACTCCATTCCCTGTTTCTTACTTTGTTCTCAACTATAACACACTGATATCTAACATCATACCTTTTTACTTAATCACTTTTATTTGGTGTCTTTTTCCCCCCGGTAAAATATAAAATTCGTAAGAGCTGCACGGTTTGCATTTTACTTCTCTGTTTTATCTTCAGAGCACAGTAAGTGGAATAAATATTCAGTGAACGAATAAATAAATGAATGAGTTTCATGAGTCCTGTTTTGCCAAAATCATTGATGAATAAAGTAGCCAATTAGCTATAATTGTCCAAGCAGATCACACCATAACACAGGAGTCAGGATATAGCTTTTCTAATCTTTAGAGAATCTTACACCTCTATGTTTTATGATTTGGGGGGACAGGGCACAGATTAAGCAAGAGGAAGAAATGATAGAAGTGTTTACTTTCTCTTTTCTTCCCTTGCAGGTGGTGAGAGCACAGGAAGTACAGGTGATGCTGCAGAAAAACAGTCCTGCCTCGCAGCAGAGTGCAGTGGACCACAGGAAGCCGGCGCACTAAAGCCCTGGCTGTGTCTTCCTCAAGGCCGAGTGACAACCATCCCAGGGGACCCGCGAGGGGAAGACCTAGGGCTGCCCTTGAAAAAACGTGATCGCCAACTGATAACCACGTTTATGAATCTCATACAGTGAATGCTTAAGTTTGATGACAGGATGGTTTGGCCCTGCGGGTAGCGCTTGTGAGGAGAATACCTCCTACCTCTGAGGAGCATTGTTGAAATTCTATTCCTGTCACAGTCAGTACCCACATACATTTCACTGAACACTCTGAAACACTCTGAGGACTTACCATGTTATCAGTCTCAATGCAGTTTTTAATCTGCTGTGCACAGATAAAGATTTGAAACAGCAGGAGTCCTTAAGGCTACGGGCACAGAGGAATAAAAGCAGCGAAGAGCTTGTGTGAGTGAATGTGTGTGTGCTAAAGGGCAGGAAACCAGAAAGAAGAAGCAGGAAAATCATTTGCCTTCTCAGTCATTTTCATTCAAAAATATATGGTTTGTGAAAATTGATTTGCTTATCTATGTAGAAGCTTTACATTTGCAGAGTCTCAAATTCCTCTGACTTTTAAAAATAGCACTATGACAGTATGACTTTATCGTAAGACTGAAGAAAAAAGACACCTGATTTCCTATCATGAAAGCTAAGTGAGTGGATAAAAGTGTGTAATTGAGTAAATGAATTTGACAAAAATGGGACTTCACAGAAGGAACAATCAGTGTTTTTCACTTTCACACACTGCCAAGTAACACGTCACCTTTAGGAAGGGAAGTGAGCTGGTGCACAAATGGCCAGTCCCATATCATGTAGCAAATCTTATTCCTGCCTTGATACCATAACATTAATTCCTCAATACTTGATAAAAACATCAGTAAACAGACAACTATCCAGTATCAATGGAAAGAAGCTGATTCGTAGTCATGAATTAGGAAAATGCACAATAATTGTTGTGACTTGCCTCTTGCTTTTTCATAAAAACAAAACAAAACAAAAGCCACATGTCTGAATAGAGATGTTGAATTTAGGACCTCTGTGATTAGCAGATAACAGAGCAGGGCATTCAGATGGTGAAATACTTGGTACAAGGTAAAAACAAACATACAGAACAAAACCTAGGCCAGGAGACTATACTCCCAAACGAATTCGAGGGAATAAAGCACCGAGGGGTTGTATGTATATGATAATTTAGAGGACAGCAGAAAATAGCACAACCAAAAACATGATTAAAAACGAATACGCCCAGCAGGTGATAAAGTGGTTGTAAAGATCAATGTGTTCCATGTGAGGCACTAATACTTCCTCTAATTGAACTTAAGCTACAGGGATGCTACAGTTTTTGTTTTTTTTTTTTAATTTAAATATAGGTGATTTACACATGTTAGTTTCATGTGTATAGCAAAGTGATTCAGTTACATGTGTATATATTTTTTTCATATTATTCTCCATTATAGGTACTGACAAAATTGACTGCAATTTAATGCAACAGCAACAACAACAACAACAAAAAGCGGGAATACAATGAATTTCTCTTGAGGAACTGTCTTATATTCTGCTCTATAAGGGTTTGTGTGTGACGTGACAGTATTTTACTGTATTAGAGGATAGTATGCAAGGCAAACTCATGGTCAGTCCCTGAAGTGGGAAAAATCTTTAGTTTCTGAGCACAATCTATAATTTGCATTTGATTCTGTTAATTCTAGGATGAGGTAATTATAGCATGCTGTATACAATTAAAGCTGAGAAATAATTTCTTTCTACATACTAACAATGCACAAATAGAAAAAGATATCAATTAAAGCCACACTGAGAAAGTCAGTGACAACTTAGCATAAGAAAAAAGTTATTTTACATTGGAGGTAGAGGGTGACTGCAGTTTGAAGATGATGTCAGATTTTGGACATGATAGGGAAGAAATGAAGAATAAAAAAAAGTTTATATATAATAGCTTAAAATGGAATAGAAAGCTGAGTTTCTTATCTCGGCTCCATTAATCTACAGGAACATATCATGCAAACTCATCACACAATACTTTGTATTCATCTGTAAAACTGGGGGGTAGGGTGGGGAATGACATTCTTACTCAGTGCCCAGGGAAACCAAACCATGGGACTCAAAAAAGAATCTCCTGGAGCATTTCTAAATAGAAAGTGTTATACAAATAATAAATTTAAAAGATATTAGGAAGACTTGAATGATGGGCAAGGCAGAGATGAACCACCCCATCTGGACTAGAAGCAAAGTGATGAAAAATAAGTCTTTTCTACAAAATCTTAGAAATTAACTTCTAGGTTACAAGGGTTTTAGTTTAGAACTTTTTGAAACCAAAATTTCATCTTAGTGCCTCAGAGTCTAGAAAATCATTACAATAATGCATCTGCCAGATAATCTTTTGTGTTCATCCTGCACTTCATGACCTGGATGGTACAGTGCATCACCATTTTACCACTGTTTAAGTTCTTACTGGTTGGTTGTTGAGGTCACCATGTGCCTCTATTTACATACACATTTTGAGTTTATTTGTGTTTGTCAAATAAGAATGTATTTTCATGGCTTAATCAACGAACAATACTTAAAACTGTTTAGAGAGTGCTGGCATATGTTTTGGGTCTGAAAAAATAAAATGTATACCTTAAAAAAATTTGATAGTTGCCTCCATTTAATTCATTATCCCTTCATTTACAAAAGCAAATTAATGAACGTGGCAGCACTAATCACAAAATTCGTCATTATTCCTAAACAAAGCTTTAATACGACATTTTCCATGACTTATTTGAGATAGCTTATCACAAGATTTATGAGCAGTTCTGCCACACAAAAACTAAGACCTTTACAGTCTGGGTTCTGTCACCCTCCAATATTCTCACTAATACAACTTCTATTTATTATTTGTACTCCTTTCCAAGCCACTATCAATTTCTTCCTGTACTTTTGCTTCCTTCATCTTTTTACGATATGAAAAGCCCACCTCCCTAACACTTAATTCAATATTTGTACCCCTACTTCATTAAGCTGTTCATCTCTCTACTCTCATCTTTCACAGATACTACTGGGCTTTTCCAATGAGCATCAAGGTAATAATACATTATTAAAATATGTTTTCTTGTATTGCCAAATATTTCTGTAAACAATGATTCAACTTCTTTACTTTAATTGCAATTTTATTTTCTCTTTCAGCTCTGCTCCCTGGAGTGTGTTCTTTTTTCTAACTTTCCCAGTCATTAAAATACTCGGTAGATTCCCATGCTAACTGTATACCATATTTCCACCACCCTCAACGAGCACTTTTTGAAGTCACTAAGCCAATAGGCACATGAAAAAATGCTCAATATCACTAATTATCAGAGAGATGCAAACCAAAACTACAATGAGGTATCACCTCACACCAGTCAGAATGGCCGTCATTCAAAACTCCACAAATGATAAATGCTGGAGAGGCTATGGAGAAAGGGGAACCCTCCTGCACTGCTGGTGGGAACGCAGTTTGGTGCAGTCACTGTGGAAAACAGTATGGAGATTCCTCAAAAGACTTACCGTATGACCCAGGAATCCCACTCCTGGGCTGGCTTATATCCAGAAGGAACCCTACTTCAGGATGACACCTGCACCCCAATGTTCATAGCAGCACTATTTACAATAGCCAAGACCTGGAGACAGCCCAAATGTCCAGAACAGATGACTGGATAAAGAAGAGGTGGTATATTTATACAATGGAATACTACTCAGCCATAAAAACCAACAACATAACGCCATTTGCAGCAACATGGATGCTCCTGGAGAATGTCATTCTAAGTAAGTAGGCCAGAAAGAGAAAGAAAAATACCATATGAGATCACTCATATGTGGACTCCAAAAAGAAAAACAAAAAAAAAACCTAAATACAAAACAGAAACAGACTCCCAGACATAGAATACAAACTTGTGGTTGCCAAGGGGGTGGACGGTGGGAAGGGATAGACGGGATTTCAAAATTGTAGAAAGGTTAAACAAGATCGTACTGTATAGCACAGGGAAATATACACAAGATCTTATGGTAGCTCACAGAGAAAAAAATGTGACAATGAATATATACATGTTCATGTATAACTGAAAAATTGTGCTCTACACTGGAATTTGACACAACATTGTAAAATGATTATAAATCAATAAAAAATGTTAAAAGGAAAAAAAAGAAATCACTAAACCTTAAGTCCAGCTTCTTCGCCTATGGTGTCAATGACAGACACTCAGAATTCAGCTCCTCTCCTTGATGGCTTCATCAGCAAGCTGACAGCTTCCACTGGCATCTTGCTCAAGTTTTACAACTTCAGTATCAGCAGCAATGACCCTTCTGCTACCTGAGATCAGACTTCCTCAATTACTTCTACCTATTTTGAGGCCATTTTTACACCACTTAATTCACCTTCTCCTAGAGAAGGGCTATGCTTTTCATCATGTTTGGAAATGATCCTTCTCAATGAGCTCACATATGGCACCCAACAAAATCACATACTTAGTTAATCTGTCCTTTACCTTTATTGTGATTTCCTATCCTATCTCTCTTTCCAGTCCTCAAGTAACTAGCTTGTCCATTACACTAATTGACTGACTGCTTGTTTAATTGATTCAGTTAATTATTATTAACTGATTGTTGCTGATACTGTACTAGATTAACATTTGAGGAATTGAAGACAGAAATAAAGATTGATAAACATGGTACCTTTCCTTAGGGAATTTAATTCAGTTAAGTTCTAGGAAATACAGTTTCATTAATTAGCTGGATATCCACTATGCACCAGAACAAAAATGTAGCAATGCCAGTGGAGCTCAACAGTGAGCCTAAGGTCTCTGTCCAGAATCCCAGCAAAAAATGCGTGTGGAGGATATAAAAGGATCCAGAAGTTTCGTGTGGAAATGTAGAGGTTACTAAGACAGGCTGAAAAAGATCAAAAGAAGAATTTAATAACTCGGGACAAAGAGTCTGCACCATAACATCTAGAAGTAGAGGTCAGAGTACTGCCCCACAAAGACCAGCCAGGAAGTCACATCGCAGTGGCCACCAGCACAGGATCTGGACTACACCAGCTACAGCACAGCAAAGAGGGGAGGTGAAACCAACAGGAGATTCAAGGCCTTATTCCTTGTTCCTATGAGACCACTGCACAACTTAGTATGTCTTGAGGTCATCTTGAAAATCAGAAAACAGGATGAGGGCATTTGAAAGGCAGGATATTAACCTAAAAGTGACCAAACTGTTAATACAGATTTTCATATTTGTAGATACTGTGATACCATATATTGGCATGTTAAACTGCATTTTACTTCTCCATTGAAAACCACCAGCAAGGTGTAAAGGTGTGAACACATTTGAATCTTTTATAGAAAAAAAACCACTAAATTTCTTACGCATGAATGAGGAGTGTTATGAACAAATTTATAATTCTGCTATTGCTATGAATTTTCTCTTCAATGTATATCTCTGTACTATGTTATCAGTAAAACTAGTATAAAATAAACATTTTTCTAAGACATACCAAAATTTGTATTATCAGTTGTATACTGTCTTTCTAGTCACCGGACACTTTCTTACTGGTTGACATCTCTTCAGAGTAGCAGCTCATTTGGAATTAGCTATAAAGTCATTATCTAAATGCCGTTAAGAAATGTAGTTACACTCCTCTGTGGCCACACCTCGGATTTCTCATAATGTCATCTCTTTCAGCATAACTGTCTACTGTTGACATTTCTGCAGCCATGCATTTTTTTAGCTTTAAGGGAGAATTAGTGATATCCCATCTGTGAACTAACACTCAGAAAAAACAAAAAGATCTGTTAAGAAAACTGGGGTTTGCAATAATGATAAAGTTCATCAGAAGCATCAGCAACAGCAACAGCAACCACAGCACTGCCCTGCCATCAATAACAGACTCAATCTGTGCCAGGAACAGTGTAAAATGTTTAACATGTTAACTTCACAGCATATACAGGAGATAGAAATGATTAATACTGTTTCCCACACACAGAAACCAGAAATGGAGACTAGGTACTTGATCAAGATATCATAGGTTAAAAATAGACATCAAAGCTAACTCATGCTGACTTCAGTCTATGATTTTGAGAATTCTGTTTTAAAACTGGCTCCTGGAATATCAGCAGATGCCTGAGTTTGATGAACACAATCGAGGATGATGTTATAAAGTTTGTGAGGCAGATGCAAGTGAAGTATCATTGTTTTTGTTGGATTACTGCTCGAAAATTTTTTGAACAAGCAACAGCCTTCATTTTTCAGGGAAAATTTTGAATATTCCAGAAGGAAATGCTATGGCTCTGTACCTTGAGGACTATTAGTGGCTTCTAGCTTGAAGTTGGAACGACATAAAATGTTTTATAATGAGTTTTTAAAAAAGCAAAACATCACAACAGCTGGCATTTATATCCTAAAGACCGAGGCAGGGAAACATTTTAAATATAGCAAAACATCATTTGGATTTTGAAAACAACATAGGAAGATGTGACAAAGAGATTCATTCTATGTGTTTTAATTATTGACATTACAATTATTCATGAAATACGCCACTGTTGTTTGACACTGTAGTTAGGAGTGTCAACAAATTTGTTATGAAGTGCCAAAATGCAAATTGATTATGTTAATGATCACCGTATGAGAAAAGGTGGTTTGAAAAATTATCAAAATAATCTTACAAATGTTTTAAAAAAGGAGAAGGCCAGGCCCCCTTTAAATTTCTATTTAAAAACAATGCTTATATTACTAATTTTGGTTCACTGAGTATCTCTGCTGTGGTAGAGGTTTATTTCTCAAACATCTTCATCACCCTCATTCATCTTCCAAATTTAATTATGCCACTATTTTTAGTTAAAACAAGTCACAACGTTTACCTTGATGTGACAACATAAACTGTTTCCTCTGCCAATGCAGGAAGAGTTCTGTAACTACTGTTCGTTTCCTGTAAAGCCTCTTCCTGTGATTTCTTTCCCAATTCCCTCTTAACTTGAAATGCCTGTCTTAAATTGTTCTAAAAACTCAAAAAAGATATGGAATCTATTGAGTACTCCTTATTTACCAAACTCCTACCTCTCTCCGGGAAATTGCAATCCTCCTTCAATCCTGACTGATGGGCATCTTTAGTTCTTTTAAAGCAACTGGAACCCTGGTGTCATTTTATTTGCGATCTTCTCTTTCACAGTTTAATTTTTTATGTAATTAAGGATGTAAACAACTTCCTAAGATAAAATGTGTAGAAAGAAGTTTTCTGATTCCTCTCACATTTGAAAATATTATTTGGGCTCAAAGTTAATTGGAGATACCGAGTATTTAACACCTGGTTTAAAACAGGCTCTCAGAATTTAACACACTGTTGTCACCTGAAATCCAGTGCTGCCGATGACAATGCCTATGTGAATTCAATTCCCATTCCTTTGCAAGTAACTATTTTCTTCAAACCTCCTCACTCGCCTTCCTCTTGTCAGAGAAAAAACTTCTAAATTTCTTTCAGTGTTCTGGAATTTTACAGTTGTTTATCAGTTTCAGGATTTATATCTCCATTTGTTTTCCTGGGCTTAGGGATGCTACTTCTGCATGAAGACACGTTTCTTCATTTTGCTCTTTCTAGAACCCCTATTTGACGTACGGCGGACACTTTACACTGATTTTCCATGTCCTCTATCATCATTCCCCTTCTAGTTTCCACCTGATACTCATTTTTACTTTCCTGACATAGTCCATTTGCCCTTTCTATTGTTTCTCAGCAACCATTCATTTTCACTTTCCAGTACTTCTCTGGCTCTGTATCTCATTTTTTTCTTTTGAAAAGCATTATACTTTATTTGTATATAACAGCTTCTCAAATTCCTCTGAAGATACTCATTGGAGGAAGATTTTATTTGTGTACATATCTTGTTCTCTCTGTCATGTTCTGGACTTTCCTCAAATGTATGGCATATTCAACAATGAGATGATGAAAGAATGACCCAGGAGCACAGTGATGGGGATTCAATGCTTC
Source organism: Camelus ferus (assembly GCF_009834535.1). Taxonomy (NCBI): domain Eukaryota; kingdom Metazoa; phylum Chordata; class Mammalia; order Artiodactyla; family Camelidae; genus Camelus; species Camelus ferus. The sequence continues at coordinate 67,172,456 of NC_045702.1, forward strand.
AGTGTGTTATTGAAAGAGGGAGCAGGGGTTGCCTAAATGCCTAAGTATGAAGAATTTTTTTTGCCCTGGGGCCATGCACTTTCTCTTTTCCTGGGTAGCAGACATCAGTTTTCTATGTGAAAGCTCTCCATCAGTGTTGGAGGGGAGAGGTCTACTGTTCTAAATACTGTTTCATTTATACTGATTTTTTCCTTGACATTTCTGAATATGGACCTTCTCCAAAGTTATCCATGGGAGCATGTCTTACTTTTGGTTTCATCTTTCTCTTTAAGAACGTAGGCTACATCTTCCTCTGCCCTCCATCTTTGGCTCACTGATTGGCTAACTTAAAATCTTGTTGAAATGGTTGCCTCCCAGGGGCACCCCACTTATTCTTTCTTTTGTTGTGACATTATATCCTTTTACTTCTTTATTTTCATCTTAATTGTGTATTCAGAAAATGAAAAGAAACTTATGTGATCAATTTATCTTCTTGAATCAAAATTTTCAACCCTATCATTTGGAAAAGTAATACACAACTTGATACAGAAAAACATGTGTAGCTTATGGCTTTTCAGATCCAGTATTACAATGGTCTAAATTATTTTTTAATTTATCTAAAAATACTTCTAAGTTCTTAGAGAAATGTCAAACAGCACAACTATTATCTGAATATGCCTGGCACTGAAATGCAGTGGGTTATTTCCCAAATTAAGCTACCGTCATGTGAACTCATGAGTTCATATGTGTGTTTATTTGCAAACTCGGCATGTCGAGTGCTTTAGATTTTTTAGAGAATTTAGAGAATTTTTAGAATAAAATATTTTAGAACTTGGAGACTTAATGGTGATTTAGCTCTGTCTCTTCATACAAGAGGTAAAGGAATAGTGGATATCAGAGAAGACGGCTACTCCAATTCACAAGACATCAGTAACAGTCTCCAAAGCTATGTCTTCTCATTTCTAATTATACTGCCTTCTATTCTGTAAAAGTTTGTATTAATATGAAAATTACCCAGTTTAATCACAGTTTAATTCATTCATAAAGTCTAAATCCCCTCTGGTCAGAATTCTAGTGGATGACAAATAAACCAATTTTAATATTTCCTCTTTAGATATGAACTAATTTTTTTAAAGCAGAAATGCATTAAATGCCCACATTGATTAATATTATACATCCACTACAAATTAGACTCAGTGCTTGTGATATGCAAAAAGTAAGTGTTATAAAGTATTTTGAGGCCACTGTGATAGATGCATATCCTGGGTACTAAGGGGAACAACAGACCTGTTTTTCTGTATTTTTAATACTAGAGTTATCCTTAATTGATTAACTCAAAAATACCAATTTTTAAAGATCAGTATGAAGATTTTTCGAGAACTTTTTACATCTTTAATTACTTCCTAATTTAATAATATACTTAATTTAGGAAATAATATGGTTACACCTAGGAATGCTACAAAAATCAAAACTATTATATTTTCATGTGTTGTACCTATAGACTTTTCATTTATTACTTGTTTTTTTGATGCACTCTATTTAATAGACTTTTTCAGAGCAGTTTTAGGTTTGTATCAATATGGAGCAGAAGATACAGAGATTTTCCATATGCCCTCTGCCCCAACACATGCATAATCTTCTCTATCATCAACACCCCCACTAGACTGGTACATTTGTTACAACTGATGAAGCTACACTGACACATCCTTACCATCCAACTCCACAGTTCACCTTTAGGTTAACTTCTGGTGTGTTACATTCTATGACTGAAATTTTTATATAAATAAAAACTTCTAATAGAAAAGTTGCAAAAATAATGTAAGCTATGTCCATATACTTTTCTCCAGATTCCTCACCTGTTTACATTTTGCCCATCATATTTAGCATCCTTCTCTCTCTCGAACGACTGGAGAGTAGTGTAAAAACATCATACTTCATTACCTCCTAAATTCCAGACATCCTCTAACATAGTTATCTAACAATTGTACAATTATTAAAAATTACAAAATTTCTCAGTATTGTAATAGTATTATCTAATGCATGGTTTTCCCTCTGTATATATACACACACATATACATAATGTACATATACTCAACTGATTAACTCAAAATAGCAATTTTTAAACATCAGTAGAGTAATATAAAGATGGAGAGCAATATAATATACATAGCAATATGGTAGTATTTACTTATATATAGTTTTACATATACACATACACACACACCACACATACACAGAGGTTTTCAAATGGAGTTCTATAGAAATCTAGGGTGTTACGTAATGTCACTGTAAGTTTTCTGATAGTGGTAGAGGAAAAAAAAATCTTAAATATTGTTTTCAACTTGGAGCACTGTGTATTGTTCAAGTTTACAGTAACGGACACTGATCAAGCAGCTCTGTTAGCGAGTTCACTGATGCTCTTCCAGGCTCACATGGGAATGCCCTGTTCAAGCAGTTGAGTTCATTCTCAGTGTCTGATATACGATGAGAAACTCAGACAACTGGTAAATTGTGTATTGTCTAGGGTCAACCTTTTCCTCCCTACTTATCTTCCTCAGTTTTCCCTTAATCCATGCAGACTGACTTATGGGAAGGCACAACTTCTACAAGGTAATATAAAGTAGGAAGAAACTTTTCTTCTACATACATATAGGCATTTCACATGCCACAACTCACTTGCTTTTCTCCAGACTGTCATATTTTGCTGTTTTTTTAAAATCACTGCAAAACATGGATGTGTAGATCAAAGATGAATCAAATCATAAACTGTGTATTTTTTTCTCATTTCATTATGTCTTTTTATTTTATATCTTATGACTATATGTGTTTACACTGCTGTGCCAATCCAAAATGGTAACTTTTAAGTATGAGTTCTGATACAGAAGAGTTTAAGCCTAAACCTAGGTTCTGTTCTGGTAAGATTAGGATGAAAAATTATAAACTTCTAAAGCATGTTTATACACTGTTCCAACAACAACAACAAAAAAAAGCACAAAACAAGTTTGCTCCTGTAATAAAAGCTATTTGCAATTTTTTTCCTTTATTATAAGGACAGGTAGTCCCAACTGTTCTATTCCTTTTTTATGGTCTGCAACAAATAATTTATAAATAAAGCAAAAGATCCATCAACAATTGAAAGAAAACCTAACTAAAAATGGCATTTGAGAAGGAAAAGTACTGATTATGCTGAAGTGCCACTGGAATCTCAAAACACATAAAAATGGAGGTCTTAAAAGTGACATTTAATAAAAATTATCACGAGGCAAGTTACACAGTGAAACAATTAATACCTCAGAAAGGGAAAGTGATACCACTGAAGAGAATCTAATAAGGCCAGCATGTAAAATCATAGTAAAACTCTAGAACAAGTTGCAGTATACAAAATTTCAAAGATTACATTCTCAAACAGCAGGAAGAATCAATACGATGCTGGAAAGGTTTTGTATAATAACTGAAAAACAGCAGTTTCTTATTCAGATAATTAGGGAACAGATTTTAACAGTAAGTATCACGTTATAGCATTTTCAAGGTTTGTAAATAATGGAAAATTAAACTTTCGTTCTGTTGCAAAGTACTACTGAGACAAAGGTATAGATGTACTTAGTATTTCTTCTTTACATTTAGAAACAGAAGGCCTGTCAGAGGGGCCGTATCTGTGTCTGTATTTACCGCACCCCATCAATTGTTAGTTTCAGATGTTTCAACTGTTAAAAAAATAAAAAATAAAAAAAGGAAGAAAAACCCTGACATTACGATACAGACCTGATGTCTTCACAGAGAGATGCTAGTGTCAACAATTCTTTATTTCTTCTTGTGCTGAAGACTTTTAAGGTCTACTCTCTTAGCAACTTCCAAATATGCAAGATAGAACTATTCGAGTTGCCATGCTGTACATTACATCTCCATGACTCACTTAGTTTACAACTGGAAGTTTGTACCTTTTGACCCTCTTCACCCATTTTTTGCCTCAGTCTCTTGCAACCACCAATCTGCTCCCTGTATCTAGGAGCTCCTCTCCCCCTTTTTCAGATTCCACATGTAAGTGAGAACACATGGAATTTGTCCTTCTGTCTGACTTATTTCATTTAGTGTAATGCCCTTAAAGCCCCTTCATGCTGTCCTAAATGGCAAAATGCTCCCCCTCCTTTTTAACAGATGAATAATATTCCATTGTACATATATACACCACATTTTCTTTATGCATTCATTCACAGATGAACATTTAGGTCGTTTCCATATCTTGGCTACTATACAAAGCTGCAGTGAGCATGGGAGTGCACATACCTTTATATTTTCTCTGGATAAATACCCAGAAGTGGAATCGCTGAATCAACAATTCTTGATAATAATGAAATGAATATAAACTTTGGATAATGCTACAAAATGGTTAACTTTATTGTCAAAGATAAGTTCACCTGAACGTATTTTAAATTATATGAAAATGTGGACCAAAAGAACATAAATCTTCTGCTAAGCAAAGAAGTCTGATGGTTTAGCAGAGCAAGACTAGGGCAGGAATGCTTTAGCCAAAAGATGAGTTGTAGGAATCCTTTCAAGAATTTCTTTTCTTCAGAAATGTTTAAGATTTTGCTTCAATTTTGAAGATGAAGAATGCTTAAGAGCATTTTCAACACATTAACCAGTTGAGTAAGTCTCTGCAAGGTCTTGGAGAAAAGGTCTTTGACATCAGGTGGCAAGATCCTTGGATTTAAAAGGGAAACTAAATCTTTGGGAACATCAGGTTGCAAAAAAGTAAGAAGAAAAAAACTCACAAAATCCTGAAAAATTTCCACCGGTGGTTAGGGTTTCTAATAAGGGAAGAAATCAACAAGTCTCAAGTCTTATTGAAAGCCTGGAAGAGCTACAGAACAAAATTATGAGTATTTATCTTTCCTTCCTAGACTGAAGGAGAGTGACTTCTTCTGAACCTTCTGCTTAGCCAGAGAATCAAACTTTGAGAGAAGACAAAGTCAGAGAGTTGTACTTGTACTGTGTTTAAACTCAAGTTGAGTCTTACTGTTCTGTCCTAGGCAAGCAATAAATCTCTTTCATAATTTGTGACAGAACACCCTACTAAGTGAAGTAAGCCAAAAAAGAGAAAGAAAAATACTGTATTACCTATATGTGGAATCTAAAAAAATGACACAAATGAACTTATGTACAGAACAGTGACAGACTAACAGACACAGGAAACAAACTTGTGGTTACCAAAGGAGAAAGGAGGGGTGTGGAGGGTTAAATTGGGAGTTTGAGATTTGCAGATACTAACTACTATATATCAAATAAACAAGGTCCCACGGTGTAGCACAGGAAACTATATTCAGTACCTTGTAATAGCATATAATGAAAAAGAATATGAAAAGGAATATATATAGAGAGAGAGGGAGGGAGAGAGAGAGAACTGAATCACTATGCTGTGCATCAGAAATTAACACAACACTGTAAACCAATTATACTTTAATTAAAAAAAAAGAACATTCTGCCATTCATAAAAAAGCAGTGAACATCTTGCTACTGTTCCCAGCCTCCTGTATATGTGAGCTAGCTCCTTTGGTTAGCAAGCATCATTTACTTTCAATTGAAAATAAATCCCTTTGTGTTTATCTCAATTTTGAGAATTGTTCTGTGCAGCAAAACCTAAGCACAGATTCATATTAAAGAAGTTCTATTCCTTATTTTTAGTATCAAAAATAATACTTTTCACACATATACAGGCCTATGAAAAGAGTTCAAGGAATCAATGTCTTTATGTGCTATTTTTGTAATTACTATGCCTACTTATTAGTTCCTATCATTCAATAAAAGAATGTTTTGCCAAAGTCCTATATACATCTGTTTTAAGCTAATTTGTATTCATGTTACTTCGGATTATGGTTAAGTAAATTTGCTACTGCCGATAACATTAATGAAAATCAACTTACACTTTATTTAAACATACGTAGCCTACCTTAAAAAAACTAAATCCCATTTCACTTTATGCTATAATTTAACAAAAACCCACTAAGTTTGCCATATGAGTTTTTAAAATGTGTACTAAGAAACAAAATTAAGGTCAAAAGGGGTAAACTATACCTAAGTGCCTTTTTTTTTTTTTTAAACTAGGAAAGGTTGGCTTTAGTTTAAAACTGCCCTTAAAAAAATCATGAATTATATAGATACTTCATTAGGAACTGGCATGGTAGAAATTTTTAAGAATAGGAGACTTACTTGGATACAATATAATTTTTCAATGAAAAAACTAAAATTTCCTTTACCTGCCTCACCGACTTACATTAAAGTGGCTATACTTTATGGAGATGAGGAAACACATAAAAGGAGCAGACTAAAGAATTCGCAAAAACAAGCCTATCTACAGGAAAATATTTCTCAGCTTAATATTTGAAAATTATTATAACTGAAAGTTATTATCATTAAATTATACCTACAACTAGTTGACCTCATTCAGTTACTACGAACTATGGTTTTTTGTGTGTGGGGGGGAAACTTAAAAATTATTTCAAAGATTTCCCCAGGGCAAAAATATTGAGAAATATTGTTCTCTCTTACAGATTAGACAGACAGAAGGCAGGAAAGAAGGGACGAAAACTGAGCAAAATAGTTATTTTCTGTCTTGAGGTCCCATCACTCTTAAAATAGTCTAGTGTGTACCTTGTGGAAAAGATGCTCTGGTACATTACCACATACAACCCTTCCACTTGAGGAAATCAGCATTCATGCCATGCTCTCTTCCAATCCAGACTCTACTGTAATTTTGCCAATAATCACATCAATGTGTCCTTTTCACTTTCAGTCCAGACACTTGTCCAGAAAGTAGTTATGCATCTAATTTTCATGTCTCATAAATCTTTAATCTGGAATAGTTACTTAATTTGTTCTTGTCTCTTATGCCCGCAATAGTCTTGAAAGTTTGAAGGCTTTTTGTGCTTAAGATGACTCCTTGCTAGGTGTGCAGGATGTTTCCTCACAACCAGACTCAGGTTTCTTTATGGTAAAGTCATCGTTGTGTTGAGATTTCAATATTACACCAGCATACTGTTCCTTCGCGAAACCTCAGCCACCATTACGATTTTCCAAATTACAATGTCTGTCGTTACCTCCCGATTTTTAGTTATTTTCCTAAAGAAGAGGTATTTTGTTTATTTAGATCCATATGGACTCACGGGTTTCTTTTTTATTAAATGGATTGTAATCTGATACTGTCATTTATTTTGATGCTTAAATTGTCCAAAATTTGCTCAATGAGCGAAGCATCAAGTGGGCTCTCGGATACTTCTGGCATGTCTTTATCATTCTTTGTGCGTGTCCTTAATTTCTGACATAAGCTATTTATGGACAGGAAGTCTTGTTATGCTTTGATGCCAATGCTGTTCAGAAACCAAGAACATTGCTACTTGGACATCAATGAGTCTGTGCCCATCTGTGAATACAGTTCACACACACACACAACACACAAAGTTAACTCATTATTTAAAGTAGTTATGTTCTATAAAGTCACTTCAGATTTCAAATTAGGGAATACTGACTCACTGCCCCTAAGAATATACTCACTGCTGTGAGTCTCTGGTCACATTTTCACCAACTGAGCAATACATAACCTTGTTGTTTTACATGTGTTTCTGCTTAAAAACAGCATGTTTAATATGTATTACTGATTCACTAACACTGAACCCATGACCAAAGCAGTGTAATTCGTACCTGAAGAAAACATATCTAACACTCATATTTTCTCCATAAGGCACATCATAGCCTTCTTGCCCTTGGAAACATGAGACACACTTAGCACTATGCTTGGAAACAGCAAAAGCACCAAGAAAAAGCACAGAAATGTAAAAACATGGCACTAAACAGACTGGAAATAGGAGAGGTGTTTACACTGTGAGAGTTGAAACAGAAGGCAGAACATTGCCTTCTCGACCTCAGCTGGGAACATACAAGTCAGGCAACTGCAACTGTTCACTGTTTTGTCCATGTCCACGAATGGCCATGGGGGAGCCGTATTTATTTGGGGGTTAGAGCTAAATTTTACCAAGCACATGAATTCTCAAATACTGAATTCATGAATAGTTAGGAATAGATTGTATATTTTTTAAAAAAAGAGTTCATCCTCATACTTCCAATTCTGATTGAAAACCTCAAGTTTCTGGCCTTCCCTCTTCCCATGTTTGTAAATCATTTCTCAGTAGGTAAGACCACTGTAAATCCACTTATTCCTAATGTATTGACTCTCTGCCGAATCGGCAAACTCATTTATTCAAAGTAACCCAACTTCCAATCACCCTGACCACGTCTGCTATGGGACCTTTCACCACAGCACCCTCCAGGCTTCCAGGATAGGCTGTGACTGCCTCCTCCAGCTCTTCCTCCCCATCACTGCCTTACTGTCGCCGGAGTCCCCCCCAGTGTCCAGCCTCCTTGGGTGTCTACCTAGACTTTCAAGAACCATTCTCTCCCTCTTACCAACTTGTCTCCTGTAACAGAGATGTTTCAGGTTGAGTCAATAACTAGTAATAAAATTATTGGGTAGCAGAGTAGGTATTTACTAATTTTTTTTTTTGTTTTAAACCAGTTACTTTTGAATTAGCATTATATCATTTTCTTCTCCAGACTATCAACAACATTTGAGATGGTCATTCTTCTTCATTTGAGCCATTGCTGTGAGTGAGGTCATATTTCATTGTGATTTTAATTTTTCTTTATCTGCTAACTAATGACAAATGTTTTTTATGAAGTTTCTGTTCAAGTCTTTCACACATTCATTTTAATTTTTTAAGTATAATTTACCTACAGTGAAATGTTCAGCTCTTAAAATTACTTGACAGTTGGACTTTGAAAATCCATATGCTCATATAGCCCACACCACCATCAAGGCATGGATCATTTCCATGACTCCAGAATATTTCCTTATGTCTTTTCTCCAACAGCCACCCCCCACTGCCAAACACCCAGAAGGAAACACTGATGTTACTTTATTACTACAGTTTAGTTTTAGTCATTATAGAGAATTTCTTATACATATATTTTTGTGTGCACAAAACTTCAACTGGGTATAATTGTTTTTGAGACATCCATGTTGTTGCTTGCATCGGTAGCTCTTTTTTTTTTTATGACTAAATGGTATTTAATTTTAGGACTACACTGCAGTTTGTTTACCCATTTTCCAATTGATGAACATCTGTGTTATTTCCACTTTTGGGCAATTATGAATAAACATGCTATATAAACATTTTATTATAGGACTTTTAATGTACTTACTTTTTCATTTCTCTGGTATACATAATTAGGAGTGGAATTACAAGGTCAGAGTAGATGTCTGCTTAACTTTTAAAGTAACTGGCTAAAGGTTTCCAGACTTTTTCTACCTTTTGCCTACTTTAATTAGACTGTCTGCTATTTTATTATTCAGTTGTAGGAGTTTTGTTTTGTTTTTTTAATCAGTAGTCTTGCCAAAACAACTGCTCCTTGTTGTGTAAATAAAAGAATTCAGCAAACAAGAAATCCGCTAGACAAGGAAATAAAAGCAACACAGTGATGAGAAAAGCACTGTCATCCCAGAACTTGAAATGCAGTCAAAAAAACTTTAAGTGAAGGCATTAAAAAAAAAAAAAAGAAAGAAAGAAAGAAAGAAAAGATACAAGGAACAACTAAACCATGCTCTTCCAGAAAACAGTGTTGAAAACTTAAGATCTTACTTTGGCAAAATTTGTATATTGCCATGTACCGATAAAATACCAAAATGTAAAGACTGTACTCATCACTGTTTTCACCCCCATATGCATGTACTGTGAAAGGAGGTCATAACTTTCACTACTACTTAACTCAGAACTCCTGATTTCTGTTATAGGGGAGGAAGACTTTCCCTTCAGCCTCCTAGGTTCCATAGCTAAGTCTATGAAATCTGAAACAGGCAGATTAACAAAAGAAAAAGTATACAAATTCATTCATTTTTAATGTTACATGCACAGGATTATCATAGAAAAAAAAAGTTAATAGCCCAAAGGTGGAGACACTTGAGAGTTTATATGCTGTCATAATAAGGGAAGGAGTAAACGTTGTAGGTACCAGAGGGGAGAGTAAATGATTTTTAAGAAAGATGAGTAAGCCCTTAAAAGGGAGACAGGATAGTCTGTGATCAAGTTTGTCTAGGTGAAGTGTTGACTTCTGCTTTTCTTTCTGTATTAAGAGTCAGTCTTTCCCAGCTGATGAAACTCCTATGGAAAGGATTTACGATAATTCAGTTCTTTCTGGAGGAGCTCTCTTTCGGGAGATGAGAGTTCAGAGAGGGCCTTCAGCTCACAATAATCAACATACCAAAATGGCATATATTGGGGTGGCGTGTCCTGAACTCCTTCACTATCAGCATCAAGTCGTTAATTCAGATTAAAGTTCCTAATGAAAACGTGGGGGGGAAATCAACTGAAAGGCAATGGAAAATAAGCAAAAGCAGACTAATACTGAAAAAAAGTCTGATTGAAAGACAAAAACTACACTTCTGAAAACAAATTTGTGAATCTTCAGTGAGTCTCCAACCCATGTGCTCCTTGGGGGGAAGAAAGCTACACACTTACTGGCTTGATATGTGAGAGCACAGAGTCCAAGGTTGAGTGAAAATCTAGACAGTTGGAAGAAAACATGGGAAGGAGGGAAGCAAGGGAGGGGGGTGCTGAAATCAGCATACAAAATCTATCCAAATCCTTTGCTGCCCACTAAACTGTACAACCACAGGGAAGGCCAAAGGGGATCTGACAAAGAAAAAGTAACTCTGGAAACTAAAAAATCTCAGCAGCAATTTCAGCTGCTGTTGTCTGCAAGCAAATCCAGTCCGGAGTTTGAGTCTATTCAAATTAACTGTCTGCTAGAAGGAAGCCATTCTTCAGAGACATAGTAGAGTTTCTAAATATATTGTTCAAACTTTCAAATTAAAAATAACCAATAAGAATACATTAAAACAGGAAAGCTTGACCCACACTCTTGAAAAAAAAAAAATCAACAGAAATAGAACTTGAGGTGATCAAGAAAATACACCTAGTAGAAAAGGAATTGAAATAAACTATTACAAATATATTAAAATATGTAAGAAAGTATACACATAATCTCAAGAAAAGTAATAATTTTTAAAGAACCAAATGAAAATTCTAAAATAAAAAAATTTAATATATTTTTAAAAATTCAGTAGATGGACTTAAAAACAGACTAGAAAAAAAAGTGTTGATGATATCAAACAGATTTGTTACAGAAAATATCCATTCTAAAGATCACAATTTTTATAAAATGATTGCCAACAATAAACAAGTAAAATTTGAAATTAGAAACAATACCATTTACATTACCACCCCCAAAAAATGAAATACTTTGTATAAATCCAACAAAATACATACAAGATCTATAGGACAAGTAAAAACTTTGGTGAATGAAATCAAATAACTAAATAAATCAAGAGATACTTATATGTAAAAAAGCTCAGTACTATCAAAATGTCCGTTCTTCCCAACTTGATCTAGAGTCAGTGCTGCCTCCAGTCTAAATCCTAGCAAATTGTTTTATAGATAATGACAAACTAAAGTTTATATGCAGAAGCAAAAGATCCAGGATAACCAATACAAAGTTGGAGGACTGAAACTGACTTTAAGATTTACTATATAAAGTTACAGTAATCAAAACTGTGTGAAAGAATAGACAAAAAGATCAGTGGAACAGAATACAGTGCCCAGAAATAGATTCACATAAATATAGTCAACTGACCTTTGACAAAGGAACAAAGGCAATACAATGGAGCAAAGATAGTCTTTTCAACAAATGGTGCTGAACTGATCACCCTCATAAAAAAAAAAAAGAACCTAGACACATATCTTACAGCTTTTGGAAAAATCAACTCAAAGTGGATCAGAGACCTATATATTTGATGCTAAGCTATAAAACTCCTAGAATATAACACAGAAGAAAATATAGGTAATCTTGGATTTGGTGATGATTTTTTTTTACATGAAATACATAATCCATAAAAATGATAAGCTGAACATTAAATTTAAAAATATCTGCTACGTGAAAGACACTGTCCTGTAAATGAAAAGACAAGACAAAGACTGGGTGAAAGTATTTGCAAAATACATATAAAGGATGACTATCTGAAGAATTACTAAAACTTAATAAGAAAATAAACAATCCTTAAAATACAGGTAAAAGACCTGAATAGATGCCTCATGAAAAGCTATAGAGATTGCAAGTAAGCATGTGAAAAAATGCTCAACATCAGATTTATACCACTATACACCTTTCAGAATGGCTAAAATCCAAAACACTGACAATGTCAAGTGCTAGTGAGGACATGGAACAACAGGAATTCAAATTCATTGTGAATATTGCAAGTCTTCCAGTCTGAAAGGCAGCTTGACAGTTTCTTACAAAATTAAACACAGTCCAACACTTGCAATCATGGTATTTACCTAAATAAGTTGAAAGCTTATGTTTACACAAAAACTTGCAAGTGAATGTTTGTAGCTTCTTTATTCATAATTACCAAAACTTGGAAGCAACCAAGATGTCCTTCATTAGGTGAATGCATAAACATTAGGTGAATGCATACATCCAAGTAATGGAACACTGTTAAGTGTTAAAAGGAAATGAGCTATGAAGACATGGAGAAACATTAAATGCGTATTGCTAAGTGAAAGAAGCCAATCTGAAAAGGATACACATGATAGGATTCCAATTACACGACATTCTGGAAAAGACAAAATAATGCAAACATAATGAAAACAAAAACAAAACCTAATGGGAAAGACAGTAAAAACATCAGTGGTTGCCAGGGGCTCGCGGGGAGAGATGGAGGAATAAATAGACCGAAAACAGGGCACTTTTAGTGCAACTCTTCTGTCTGATATTGTACCAGGGGATATATGTAGCTACACAGTCAAAGCTTACAGAATGTACAACACAAAAAGCGAACTCTAGAATAAGTTAGAGACGTTAGTTAATAATACTGTAACAATAATGGCTCATCAGTTGTAACAAATGTATCACACTAATGCAAGACACTAATAATAGAGGAAACTGCATGTGTGGAGAGGTGAGGGAGTGTACAGGAACTCTGTACTTCCACTTCATTTTTTTTTTGTAAAGTTAAAACTGCTCTAAAAATATAGTCCATTAGTAGAAATCACAAAACAAATAAAATTCAACAATTTAAATAATTGTAAGTAAGTTAACAAAACATGTAGTTAAAAGACAATTTCAGGCTAGATGGAAAATCTAAGCTCAAGTATATGCTTTTACTTAAGCTATATGTTAGATGTAAAGACACAAAAACATTGAAATGAAAGGAAAATTATATACTGAGTCATAATGAAGATGGAGTGACTGAAGTAATTATCTAAGTATAAGAGAGCAAATAGGTATCAAGACAAGGAATATTACCAGAGGGCAAAAGTGACATTTCATAATGATTACAGGCTCAGTCTATCAGGAAAACATAATACTTATAAATATGCATTCCTTCAATAATGGAAATCAGGAGACAGCAAAATACATGAACAACACAGCAAAACTACCGGGCAAATCCAAAATTGTAATCATTCACACCACTCTTAGTAATTGATAGACCAACAATAGTTGACGGATCACATCAACAGAGAGATAGAAGATCTGAATATCACTTTCTCCCAAGTGATATTTATAAATAAGTATTAAAATAACCATAGAATATAAATTCTTTTCAAGTGCACCAGTTCACCAATTTACCAATATAGACACATTACTGCGGGAAATGAAAATCGGTACAACTCTTTTGAAAATCTATTTTGCAATCTCTACTGAAACTGCATACACACATTACCTATGCTCCAGGAATTCTACTCCTGGGTTTATAACTAAAAGAAAATGTACACAAAAGTTCATCCAAAAATATGTACTAGAATGTTCATGGCAGTAGCACTATTTGAAATAGTCAAAATCCTAGAAACTAATCAATACCTATCAAGAGTGGAATGGATAACTATTGATGTTACAGTCACACAAACTATACAGCAATGTGAAGAAATACCTAAACCATGCAACTGTGTGGCCAAATTCCATAAATTTAATGTTGAATGAAAAATGACAAAGATAAAAAGAAATTATGTGTTATTCCATTCATATACAGAGCAAAGATAAACAAGTGTTTTAGAAGTCAGAATTGTGGTTCTCCTGTCACAGGGTAATGACTGGAAGGGAGCGTGACAGGTAATTTTAAAGTGTGGACAATATTCCATTTCTTGATTTCAGTGTTATTTACACAGGTATAAACAGTTTGTAAGAATTCATCCTAAAATCTCTGCTTCCCCCTTTCAACTTCTCCATTGCTGTCAAAGGAAACCATTTATAATTCAGATCTAATCATGCCATTGCCCTGCTTAAACATGTTTACTAATGATATTTTTTCTGTCTGAACGACCTCACCCATACCTGACCAATTGTTACTCCTTCCTATTTCAATGTCAACACTTCCACAAGTCAACAAGTGACCGTCCCGTCCGAGTCTAGAGATGACCCTGTACTCATTTCTGCTGTATCACATTGAATGTAAAAATCCCGAGTCCCAGATAGAAAGATTTTTTTTTTTGAGGGGGAAAGAGGTAATTAGGTCTATTTATTTATTTAAGGGAGGTACTGGGGATTGAACCTAGGACCTCGTGCATGCTAGGCATGCACTCTACCACTGAGCTAGACCCTCCTCTCCTAGAAAGAAAACTATTAATCAGTATAGTAGCACACATATTTTAAAAATACAAAAATATGTTCTACTAACACTTCTCACTTACTGAAGATCTGTGTTTGAATCTGATACTGATAGTTCAAGTATACAGAAATAATGTATTATTTTCTCTATTCTTTGACCAGAGAGGATGATTCAATATTCTTCAGTCTTACTTACTCTGGCTGGTCACCTACTTTCTTTAAACTCAATTTCGGTGTAGTGTTTATCTGTTATAACTGGACTGTTTCTGTGTTCTTGGTGGTTCACTGGGAATAATTTGTGCTGGTAAAGTGATTTCTGATGGATTTATTTTAAATCTTAGCTATGTGCTCACTGATGTTTCTTTGAGTTCCCTTACATGACACTCACAGTTTGTACCAACAAAGAGTCTGCAGCAGGTCTATCTCAGATTCCTAAGAGAAAGGGGAGCATCAATATATCTTAATAGGAGAAAAGTGTTTCATTGTTAAGTCCAAATTTAGGAGACAGTAACAATACACCTGCAATGTGAAGGGCTGTTTCCTACTAATGTATTGAACCCTGTTTATGACCTATTTGTTTCCACCTTTACCTATTAAATAAGTCAACAAACACCTACTGGTTGGCTACTCTGATAGAGGCAATGTTAATTTCTGGGAATACGATTATGAATGAAAACATGGTCTTTCCTCCATGGAGATAACAACTTAATTTAATAAGCAAAAGAAAGAAAGATAATGTGATAATTTTAAAAAGGCCAAATAAATGATGCCATGAGGCCATTTAATAAGGATTTTTCCCTGGTTAAATCAATGTTGACTGGAAGGTAGCCAACTCTCCCTCGCCAATCTGTGCTCATCATTTTATTCAAATTCTTGACTCTAGCAATGATCTCTCTAAGAAATCTTACTGGATTAATTCTGTTTCACTTTGAATATCCCCTTAACTTGCATATGCTTAGCCCCTTGTACAATACTAGAATGTACCTGCTTACATAAAACAGTTCTTCATGGTGGTTCAGCATATACATTTTATGTTATCTATTAGATCACCAACTTTCTGGAATACTGTGTTCATTTTACCTCTGATAATACCTGTGACCTCCCATCCACACAGACTTTTCTAAGTGGTTATGAACAGTGTTCAATGAATATGCATGGAGTTAAGTAGGTTAAAGCTGAGTAATGGAGGAATCCTTTCCCTGTGCAATGTCCTCAATTCCAGAAATACAGCAGTAAATTATCAGAGAGCATAATTCTTGGAATCATCACATGGGGACAATCACCTATTTCATGTATTTAGTTCAAAATTCACTCTTGTGAGTTCCTGGCTGCAACAGACTTTTAGAACTAGGCAGAATCTTCTGAACCAGCATAAGGAATTTTAACCATCTCAGTTATTCAGATGTTATGCTTATAATGAGCCCAATCTGCAGGTGTTAAATTAGCCAACAGGGAGCCTATTTGCTGGACCATAAATGTCACAGAAGCATACTGCAACAGATAAAAGAAAAGTGAAAAGAATTTATGTAGGTGATATAAAGCTTAAACCTCATTCCATGGATGAGAACTAGCTCAGTCTACAGAAGAACTCGAAAAAGAGTGCTTTATTTTCTGCAAGCTTTCTAAAGGGGGTGGGGGGATAAATGAAGCAAGGTTGTTTCCTTTTTATATTGCTCCACATAATTCTCACTATAAAAAGTGTGATGCATTCACTTAACTTTTTTTTAAAGCCATAAATTAGCACCCACAGGCTAATATCTACATCTCTTGTATAATCATCTACTGAGTGAATGTAAGTCTAAACGTGGGATTCCTGTTCAGTGGCTTATCCTCACTTGATGCCACAGTTCCCCAGCGTTATACGATTTAACTGCAGACTTCTGCTTGCTGGTCCTTCTAGTAATTTGTTGTAAAGGTTACTCCCATTAGGAATTCCCATCTTTAGATGCAGAACTTGATATATTTTGGAATTTCAGAATGTAAGCTCAGGGATGTTTTAAAATAACTAATCAAGGAAACAGAAGAAAAAAGAAAAGAACTTACCTTGGAATAAATATACCTTTATTGTCATCATAGTTTTGATACGTTGCGGAATGGTTTTTACAATGTTTGAGCTTTAAGAGCAGGAAAAGTAAAGTCTGAGAAGATAATTAATGATATGAAGTGCTTACTATGAGATGGAAAATGGCAAACTTGCTTTCAGAACATTACAGAGTAGAAAAAAGTACATTACGTGATTAGAGTTATTTTTCAAGTTTGAAAATTTTTTAATGATTCTTACGCAACTGTGAAAGATATATGTATATGAAATTGGACTCTGGCGTACAGCCATCACAGCAACACGTTTGTTGTACAAATGTACCATTACTCCATCAAGTAACAGATTATTTAAACAAATAATCATATGCCCTCAAAGAATGAAACATTACATTCATGGGAATATCGATCTGAGTATTTGTGACTAGTTAAACAGATTATTGAAAATACAGTGACTTGTGAAGAGTGAAGTAAGACAACTGGAAAAAGGAACAAAACCTGAGAGAAAAATTGAAGCTCTTTACTTACCCTTCAATCAGTGAGAACACACAAAGTATCAAAGGCCTTCCCTGTTTGTCAAATTATTTTCAATATATTATACCAAAGATATAACATCAGCATCAGCGTATCAAAGAATCTGAGAAATATTTTTAGCATCCCTGAATGTGTTACAAAGTGCTAATTTAAAATAAAATAGTTAGGTTTCATATTGTTTGTTTGACCTTCCATCACCTTTCCACTGGTGCTGGATAAAGTACTGCTTTAAATTGGGTGAGAGAACAGGATTGGGAGAGTGGAGACAGTAACATAGTAAAGATTCTTTAAATCTAAATCTGTAGCCTGCCAAGAATGCTGACCAAACTTTCTTTAGTACAGAACAGCTTGTGACACTCAAATGCATAAAGAAAACATAAATAATAAAAGCCAAGCCAGCTTTTAAAAATCCAAACAAAAATAGTTTTCAATGAAGTGCAAGATTTTTATGATCTTACAAACTCTCTGCCAGAATTTGTTTGCTTTGTGCTGCCAAGATTCACGAGAACTGAATGCAAATTAGTATGTTTTGCTTGCTTTGGATGCACCTAAATCAAACGAGTGACTGTTCAACTTCACCTTCTAGTGAAGATCTTTTCTCCTGTCATTAAATTTTAATTCAGTCAAGTTTCCCAGTTTTAAAAGTCACTTTTTAAATTTTTGAATGAAGCTGGCAATTTGGCATTAGTTCTCAAAAAAGTTGAAAGGCCCCGAGGCTCATATGACAAATTCAAAGCATATAAAACTGAAATAAACCATGTGTCATCATCAAAAAACTGACTGTGTCACCTACAATTAATTTTCATTTCCAAGTAAATTATCTGTATTGATTAAGAATATATTAAATTTTTACTTAAATTTTGGGACTTCTACTAACACGTGGAATACACCTATGGAATTAGCTTCAAACTGTGTTCTTTCACATCATGGATGGTAAAGTTGAGCTTCTGACTACTGTCCATGCCCTCCAAAATGAAAACAGTAGTATTTTTTATCCATTTTACTATATAATGGGCTTCCATTTAAGTGTTCTTTCCTTCAAGGAAAGACTTTCAATCTAAAACAGATTGAAAATAAATGGAATTAGATACTATCACATAGTTATTCAGCTGTCAAATTTCACATAATTAGTTTGGATTCAATATATTGGTATTATAAGTTAAAACATTATGACTTAATTACTTTTGTATCCTGGAACATGACTGAATTCATTGATGAGCTCCAGTAGTTTCCCGGTGGCATCTTTAGGATTTTCTGTGCAGATACAGGACCATCTCATCTGCAAACAGTGACAGTTTTACTTCTTCCTTTCCAACCGAATTGCTTTTATTTCTTTCTCTTGTCCTATCGCTGTGGCCAGGGCTTTCAACATCATATTGAATAAAAGTGGCAAGAGTGGGCATCCTTGTCTTGCTCCTGATCTTAGAGGCAATGTTTTCAGCTTTTCACCATTGCGTATGAAGTTAGTTGTGGTTTTGTTATACATGGCCTTTATTACATTAAGGTATGTTCCTTCTTTGCTTATTTTCTGGAGAGTTTTTAATCAAAAAAATGAATTTTGACTTTTGTCAAAAGCTTTTTCTGCATTTATTGGGATGATCGTATGTTTTTTATTCATCAATTTGTTTATGTGGTATATCACATTGATTGATTTGTGGATATTGAAAAACCCTTGAATCCCTCGGATAAATCCCTTGACCCTGATGTATGATCCTTTTAAGGTATTGTTGGATTTAGTTTGCTAATATTTTGCTTAGAATTTTTGTGTCTGTGTTCATCAGTGATACTGGCTTATAATTTTCCTTTTCTGTGATACCTTTGGTTTTGGTATTATGGTGATGCTGGCCTTACAGAATGAGTTTGGAAGTGTTTCTTCCTCTGAAAATTTTTGGAATAGTTTAAGAAAGATAGGTGTTAACTCTTCTCTAAATGTTTGGTAGACTTCACCTGTGAAGTTATCCCATTCTGGACTTTCGTTCATTGGGAAATTTTAAATTACTGGTTCAATTTCATGATAGGTAATTGGTCTGTTCAAAGTTAACATACAGGTATCTGTTGCATTTCTATACAGTAACTATGAAATATCAGAAAGAGAAATTAAGGAAACAGTCCTATTTACCATCCCATCAAAATGAATAAAATACATGGGAATACACCAACTTAAGGAAGTTAAAGATCTGTACTCAGAAAACTGTAAGACTCTGATGAAAGAAATCAAAGACAAAACAGATGGAAAAATACATTCTGTTTTTGGATTGGGAGAGTATTGTTAAAATGACCATACTACACAAGGCAATCTACAGATTCAATGCAATCCCTATCAAAATACCAACGACATTTTTCAAAGAACTAGAATAAATAATTTTAAAATTTG
This sequence comes from Camelus ferus, assembly GCF_009834535.1. Taxonomy (NCBI): domain Eukaryota; kingdom Metazoa; phylum Chordata; class Mammalia; order Artiodactyla; family Camelidae; genus Camelus; species Camelus ferus. Next base: position 67,192,089 of record NC_045702.1, read on the forward strand.
TATATAAACACAGAAGACCTCAAATAGCCAAAACATCTTGATAAAGAACAAAGCTTGAGGAATCATGCTCTCTGACTTCAGACTATACTAAAAGCGACAGTAGTCAAAACAGAATGGTAATGGCATAAGAACAGACACACAGATCAATGGAACAGAATAGAAAGTCCAGAAATGAAACCACATACTTATGGTCAATTAATATATGACAAAGGCGGTAAGAATATACACTAGAGAAAAGACAGTTTCTTCAATAAATGGTGCTGGGAAAACTGGACAGTTACATAGAAAGAATGAAATTAGAACATTCTCCAACATCATACACAAAAATACTCAAAATGGATTAAAGTCATCAATGTAAGACTGGAAACCATAAAACTCCTGAAGGAAAATATAGGCAAAACACTGACATAAATCATAGCGATATTTTTTGGATCTGCTCCTAAAGCAAAAAAAGCAAAAACAAATGGAACCTAAGTAAACTTAAAAGATTTTACACAGCAAAGGAAATCATCAACAAAATGAAGAGACAACCTATTGAATGAGAAAATATGTGCCAATGATATGACTGATAAGGGGTTAATAGCCAACATACATAAAAAGCTCATACAACTCAACATCAAAAAAACAAACAACGCAATTAATAAATGGCAGGAGATCCAAACAGACATTTTTTCAAAGAGGAAATGCAGGTGGCCAACAGGCACATGAAAAGATGTTCAACATCACTAATCATCAGGGAAATGCAAATCAAAACCACACCAGTAAGAATGGCTATCATCAAAAAGAACACAAATAACAAATGTTGGCAAGGATGTGGAGGAAAGAGAATCCTTATACACTGCTGGTGGGAATGTAAATTGGTGCAGCCACTGTGGAATACAGTAAGGTTTCTCAAAAAATTAAAAATAGAACTACCGTATGACCCAGAAATTCCACTCCTGGATATATATCCAAGAAATACCAACCAAAAAACAAAAACACCAATTAGAAAAGATAAATGAACCCCAATGTTCACAGAAGCATTATTTACAATCTCTGAGATTCGCACAAACCTGAATGCCCAGCAACAGATGAATGAATAAGGCAGGTGGAATACTACTCAGCCATAAAAATGAAAATTTGCCATTTGCAGCAACATGGATGGACTTGCAGGGTATTATGCTAAGTGAAATATGTCAGAGAGAAAGACAAATACTGTATGATATCACTTATATGGGGAATCTAAAAACTACAACAAACTATTTTGTTTGAATAAAACAAAAAGAAACAGCCTCACAGATACAGAGAACAAACTAGTGGTTACCAGTGGGGAGAGAGTTGGAGTGAGGGGAAATACAGGGGTAGGGGATTAAGAGGTTCAAACTATTAGGTATCAAATAAGCTACAAGGACATATTGTACAACATGGGAAATATAGCCAATATTTTGTAAGTATAAATGAAGTATAATTTTAAAAAAATTTGAATCACTATATTGTACATTTGTAACTTAAATAATATTGTATATCAACTATAACTTAATACAATTTAAAAAAGTATGACTTAAAATTGTGCCAATTAGTCATCAGATTCATTGGTTCATTGGTGTCCAGAAACAGGGACAGATAAGACCTAATTTTTCTGTTTCCAAAACTGCACTTAGTAAAGATTACACAGTGCTTCTTGGTTAACAAACTTTAACACAATCTTCAGGACTCTCTTGGGAAACAAGGGAACGTGAATATCTATGAAGTGACAAGTGGTATAAGCCAGCCAAAACTATAAATATCAGGGAGGAGGCTGTAGCTTAGTGGTAGATTGCACAAGGTCCTGGGTTCAATCCCCACTACCTCCATTAAAAATAAATAATAAATCTAATTACCTCCCCCTGCAAAAATGTAAAAAAGTAAAAAAAAAAAATTTTTTTAAACTGTAACTACTGTGTTTGATCCTGATTATCAGTTTTACAGTTCTCTAAGTATGTAATTTATTAACAGACAATGCTAATAAGCCAGGTTTTAGAGTTTTCTGAAAAGAGCTAAAGATGAACTAAGGTTAAGTTAGAACTTGGAAACCCAAATTTAAATACACTAAAGTAATACACCACTTATATTTCAAAAAAATTACACAGAAATACCATCAAATTACCCTAATAGAACATAAAGCCTCTCCCCTCTTCTGTCCTCTCTCTCCTCTCACTGTTCTCTTTTAACATGTCATATGTTGGGTATGATAATGTATAAAGAGAACACAGAATTTTATGGCTTAATGATATAACACAAAGTAAAGATGTGGTTAACCAAGGTGCTTATGTCAAGAAATAGAATTTGTCTAGTATATCATAGTCCTCTCAAACTCTTTCAATCATGATCTTCCTATTTAATGTTACCCCTAGCTTCATAGCTACAATAATTATTTCTTTGCATTTATTTGTAGCTTTAAAATCCCTAAATACCATTGTTTAATTTTACATTTTATTCTGTATCACTGAAGTCAGATGTGTATTTTTGGGGTCTGGCATCTTTCATTTAAACATGGTTTTGAGATTCACTTATGTTGTTCCATGTAACTGCAGTTTCTTGATTTATTTTTTTATTGAAGTATAGGTGAAATATTGTTATGTTAGTTTCAGGTGTACCACAGTTTGAGTTTTAATGATATGCTGTATTCCATTCTATAAATGACACAATTTTTCCATCCCACTGTTAAGGGGAATTTGGGTTGTTTCTAATTGTTGATAAATGAACACAATGTAGTTGCCAATAGTTTCAAATTATCTCTTGCACACAGATCAGTTTGTAGAAGTTTTTAACATTATCTTCAGTGCTTATTTTTAATGTCCTATTTAATAAATCTTTTCCTACTACAAGACCATAAAGATATGCTCCTTTAATTTCTGAAATGTAGCAATTTTGCATCTTATGTATTGCTCTACAATGCACTGTAATTTAATTCTGTGTATGATGTAAGGTAGACATCGTTTCATTTTCTTCCATAAGGTTATTCAATAGATCTAGCACAACTTACTAAAAGGGAGCATTCTCTCCCAGTGCTTTGTAATGCCAACTTTTCCTAAATAAGGTCCTGGGCTTGTTTCTGAATTCTCTTGAGTTCCACCAGTCTGCTTCTCTTTTTCTGGATCAAAAACTAAAGTTACTAATAACTAGATGTTCTTCAAAATTTTAATATCTAGTAATGCAAATCCCTCACTATCTCCTATTTCCCAAATGTCTATTAACCTTTGAATTTTCATATAAACTTAATTTGTCAATTTCTACTTGAAATATACAAAAAAGTTTGGAACACTGTGATTATATTAAATACACAGAATAACTTAGGGAGTATTTTTATCTTTATAGTGTTGAATGATTCTTAAGTATCAAATATATGCTGGCCTCATCAAAACTTCATTTTCTGTAATAGTCTATATAAGACTGGTGTTACTCATTATTTATTTGGTGTAACTGCCTTAGTACAGTTTCCACTGAGACAGGATTTGGAATTTTGGATTACATGTCTTTGACAGTTGTAGCAATATGAGATTTCTAATTTTCTTGGTTCAGTTTTGAGAAGACGTACTTCTTAGAAATTTTTAAATGGCATACTTTTTTAAAACAATTATTAGCACCACGTTATTCATAATATTTTCTTATAATTTTCAAGTATATGCTGAGGATAGGTACTAATCACATCTTTTAAAATCTTGATTTTTCCTCTAAATACATTGTGATAATCTATCTACTTTGTATTTATTTTCCTCATCAAGTTAATCAGTAATTTTGAAAAGGTGACTTTTTAACTGACTTGTCAATTGTTCATATTTTTGTTTTTAATATTATTAATTGCCATTCTTATCTTTTTCTTTAATTTTTTTATTTTACTTCTTGGGTTTAGTTGCTGTTTTTGTTTTTCTAAGAGATGAGTATTTAATTTATTTCCAATGTTTCCTTTTTTCTAATATATGAATTTAAAATTATAAATTGCATTCTAAGTCTACCTGCATTTCAGTTTTGAGATTGCCTTTCAGTTCAAAATTTAAAAAATAAAAACATTAATAAACCAAAAAATGCAGTCAAGTGTATTATCTATACAAATAGTTAAATGGCCAAATCTTTGGCAAACTAAAAAAAAAAAAAAAAAAAAAAAACTCTAGGAAACTCAATAATATAAATTGAGAAGTAATTCTTTAAATTTACATATTTCCTATGTAGCCTTTATACTAGTAAATTTGAAAGTATAGACATAAAATAGACAAGTTTAGATAAAGACATAAATTGCCATAACTGATAAAAGTTTTACCAAGTTGACTATTTTAATACTGTATATAAAGATGAAATAAAAAGATAAGCAAATTTAAAAAAGCATTTGCTACAATTCTTTTGAGGAGAAATTGTAGAGATATGCAAAATAATTGTCTAGAAAACTCAGTAAGACAAAGGATAAAATGTTATTTACTTTTAAGAGTGGCTAAGCCTTACCATAAGAGAAACCCTATGAATACATAGGGTATTTTTAAATATCTAGATTAAATTTGTATTAACATTTTGCTTTTTCAGTGTATTCCAGAACATCAACTTCACATGCTTGAAACTGAAATCAGCTCAGTTATCAAACAGTACTTATTTGACAGTTTTTATGAGAAATCTCCCTGGGAAGTCCCCACATAAGGAGAAGCATATTGATTTCCTGGGTTTAATAGGCATCAGCAGAAGTGACAGTGATTTATTTATGAAAGTCCTGGAGGGATGCAGCCTAGCCCTAGACAGGATTCAATGCTGTCAACCAAAGTAGACAGATTATCACAATGCATTTAGGAAATGATCATGCAGGCTAAAGGCAAACACGCCCTGAAGGTGAGGGGCAGTGGTGTGAGCCTGACTGAGGACTGATTATTGACTGTGAATAATTCAGCTTGAATGTCTACCAACATCAAAAAAAACATTGACACTGTTTAAGTGACTATTAAGAGTTCATTTCTCCTTAACAACAGTAATCACAATAAAATTAGCTTTGAATTTTAACAACATAATTATTTGGAAGGAAAAAAAAGCTGGTTCTTCCTTTAATGCATTTTTTTAAGAAAAGAAAAATAATAACCTAAGGAAAAGACTATATATATCCATATATCTGTGAAGGAATATTAATTCTTTCTCTATTGCATATTATAATCAAGTTTTTTATGTCATGCAGTTTTAATGATTGAGTCACTAAGAAGGAAGTCTGGTATTTCCTACTGAGTTGAAGTAATTGGGTATTCTGGGAATACAGTCATAGAAAGAAGTTCCAATTTTTCTGGAAAATTATAACGCAGATTCCCAACAATTAGGCCCATGCTACTTGACTCTCTCCTACAACTCAAAAGTCACATTCTTCGATTGTCACGTTTCCAGTATTCACAGACACTGCACTCTGTCACACCCAGTATAACACAGAGAACACGTGTCTTCTCTATGTAGAAATTAGCAGCAAATGCCCTTTAAGTAAAGTGAAATTCTCCTCAGGTAATCTGAATATTTTAAAATGTATTCACACACTCTATCAAACATTTGTTCTCTCGAACGTAGAAACACTAAACCACTGTGAACTAACATAGGTTTTCCAGATTTTACTAAAGTAGGTTCGGATTTTAAAACTCAGTCCTGTGGTTAACAGGAAACACAGGTAGAAATGATATGTTAAAAATACTGCCTCCTCAATTAATGATATTTAACAGATAATAGGAGAGAAGAGCAAAGAACTCTCAAGGCATGAATAGCTTCAAGTCATAAATAAATTAGACCAATGACCTTAAGATTTTTGTTATTTTTGTTCATGCTTCTTTTCTTCAGCTGCAAAGCTATTACTTAATTCAATGAAATCTTTGACGGGGAGTCGCATGTAACAGACAAAAAGCACTGCTGCTCTGGATAAAGCAGAACTGAGGAACTTGGATCTGGTTCACGCAGCCAAGGCCACATAGGATACTCAGGATGGAGTCCTTTCCTCAATAAGATAGATTCCCATGGATATGTCACAAAAGGCTCTTTCTGAGTCACAACAAGTTTTCCACTAATCTTTATTTCTTACACAAAAAATGACAATTCCTTTGGTTATGACTACACACTTGTTAGAAGACAAATGTCCTTAATGGAGTAATTAATTCAGTCTGTTCTTCATGATCAACATCGTAGGATACATGATTTTTTATATTCCTTCCTGAAGGCAAGAAAACAAGTCTAAAAACAGGTATTATCAAGAAGTTTTAGAGGAGGAGTTTAAGATATTGAAATGAAACTTCAGCTACTTCACATTTTTGTTAAAATGCAGATCATCAGTTATATTTTCATACAATCTGAATTAAATTTTGTAAGAATAATATATGTGGAGTATTGGATTTGGAAGGTCCATGGAATTAGAGGGGAGGATTTAGGAATTAAGATATTCTGGCTAAGCGAGAAGCGAGTCAGGATTGCACATTATAATGGTAGCATGAAAATCCTGGCATCTGTAATGGTGGAGAGGGAGCAATTCTGAAGCTGGTGGGAGATGATCCTCCGTGGGTCTTTTGTGATTCTACACAGCTTGTAAAGAGCCGCTGACAGCTTTTGTTCTGAACTATCTTTTCAAGCAATTTTGTATAGCAAACGGCCTTGGAAGAGAAAGGTAGTGTCTCCTTCCAGGGCAGAAGGCAGATTAAGTTTCCTTGCCAGGTCATTAAAGATAACGTTTCCTCCTGGGGACCAGGTAAGGCAGCTTTGCCAGTAGCCCTCTTACAAAACTGGTAGTATCCTAAGCCATCCTAACCACATCCTGTGGCTTGCTGAGCCATGAGTAATAAAGTCCTTTGTCTCTGGCCCAGAAGTCTCCTATCTTCTGCCAGCATCAATAAAATTGTGGCAGGCGAAATCGTTAGCTTGAAAATAGGATAAAATCGCAAATCTTTCTACAGTCTTCACAGCGGTATGTCGTATAAAAAAGGTCACGCACTGAAAGGAGCATACCAGAAAGTAATACGGTGGGGCTCGGCCTGGCCAAGAATTGACATGGAAGTTCTACTACAGCAGATTTGAACAGAAGAAAAAAATTAGCTCACACAAGTCAACAGGAAAAGCTGAGAGACTCAAAAGAGAAGCACATTTCCCCCAACACATTCCTCGTGTCTTGGAAGTGATTACTGATTTTTAGACCACCAGGTCTAACGTGAGTATGCTCCTTATCCCTGTTCCTATAGGTCATTACAGTGAAGCCCAAATTCCCCATCATTTCCTCATTCCTCTGCACTAGTTCCCATGTAGCTCCTGTCTTGTCTGCTCCGGCACCCCCGAACACGTTACTTATCCTCCTTCTCTGCTTTATGTATTTCCCACTCAGGACCGTATGACGTATGACGCGTAAACTGTATTACTTCTTTATTTGTTTGAATTCTTCCACCAGAATATAAGTTCCAAAGTGGTAGAGATTACTGTCTGCTCTATTCACTTATTAGTCTTCACTTCTGAAATAAGAGTCTAGCATTGCATATGTAATAAACATAATCAAAATGTATTAATTTATAGATGAATAAATGAATGAGAATGGAGTGCTGTGGTTAAGTTAAAGACTTCAGTTTATTTCATGCCTTCCAACCCCTTTCTGCCTTCCTTGGAGAATCCATTTATTCTTTTTTTCATGTTTCACTCTAAAAAATGGTTTTTCTTCCAGTTCCAATGAGATATAATTGACATACAGCACTGGATGGGTTTAGGATGTACAGCACAATGATTTGAATTACATATATCTTGAAATGATTATCACTAAGTTTAGTAAATATCTCTTGTAGATACAAAAATTAAAGAAGCAGAAAAACACTTTTCCTTGTGATGAGAATTCTTAGGATTTAGTCTCTTAACAACTTCTTAATGTAAGCCATGTTAATTATATTCATCATGTTGTGCATTACATCTGTACTTATTTATCTCATAACCAGAAGTTTGTACCTCTTAATCGCTCTTACCTATTTCTTTCCTTCCCCTCACCTCCTCGTCTCTGGCAACCACATTTGTTCTCTGTATCTAAGCTGTTTTGTTACTTTAGTTGATTCGTTTTGATTTTTAGATTCCACATATAAGTAAAATCATACAGTATTTTTCTTTCTCTGTCTGACTTGCAGACCTACTTTTTCTTAATCGGTATCTTTAATCTAAATTCCTGAACAGTCAACTAATAGGAAATGTTTCCAGATCTAAATAGTGACAAGCACTTCCCACTTACTTTTTAACTGGTCTCTGTCACCAATGTTAAAACCTACAAAAATGCATGCAACTATATGGGAAAACTTAAGTGTATACTCTCTTAGGACTTACAAATTTAAAGCTAGTGATCAGATCATCTTTACTGGGTGACAGCAACACATAGGAAAAAGTGATGTACTTGTTATTTGTCTGAAATACAAGACATCAACAAGGGTTAATAGTTAATGCTTTACCTTCCAAGTAGAAGTCTAAGCAGATGCTTAAAGAATTACAACTTTATTCCTAGAGAAAACTCAGTTACAATTTATGCCTCTTCATTATTCATATTAAAATGATCTAAAACAGCTGTTATATACTTTTTAAGCATCCCTCCTCTTTAGTTATGGACTGTCCTGTGACAAATAAAGTCCTCAACCCTCCAAATTAGTAGGACTTGTCTTCCCATGAAATATTATAAATAAATGTTGATGCAACTGGGATTTCTAAAACTGACATTTTATTTCTACTATACTCTGTCTCAGAGCTAATAGAACTGTGTCTAGAATTCTATACATTCTAAGCTTAAATTAATGCACTTTTTACGAATTATAGAACCCAGATGCAATCAGAACCAAGTCAAATTTTGATTATTTTTCCCCTTGAAAATAAAACTATCATTTTCTCCAACTGGTAATTATTTATAATTTCCCTGCACTAGTTGTGTTTAGTAATTGCCATATATATATGGCAATTATACACACACACACACACACACACACATATACACACACACTTATGTTAATATTTCTACAGATTATATGTAAATACATAACATAAACATAAATTAAAAAGTATCCAAACAACCTGGCTGGAATTACTCTAGAAGTAGACTGGGTAAAATTAGATGAGCCAGAATTCCAGATTTCATTTTTTTTAAATTATGAATAGGAACAGTTTTGCGGCCTCTTTTTAGGCATAAACAATATGCTTGAGTTGTTATAAAACTCTAAAATATGATTCTAAAATCTGTTATCCTGAGACTATCTTAATTTCATTTTTTTCAAAAAAAATATTCAAAATATGATATGTAACTCATTTTTGACTGTCAGACTGCTCACCACGGTGGGATTTTTAAATCTTACTGATAGCTATTTGTTTTATTGCACTCAAATGTTAAACATTTCCAACTAGATTTACAAATAGACACAATCATAAGGTACTACTTATGATTGTTAGTCATTAACTAACAACACACAGAAAAGAGAATTACCTCAATTCCAGAGGCTCAGAGAGAAATTATTAGAATATTATTATAATTTACCTCCGTTTTGTAGGAAACACTTAAAGCAAAAAAAAAAAAAAAAAAAAAAAAAAAAAAAACCCGCTGGTGATGACCTCCAATTCAGCCACCTTAAGCAGAAACTCTGGTTAAAGGCCAGACATGAACACCTGCATTCACTAGTACATCTATCTTAGCCCAGGTGATCAAAAAATAAAGGGAGAAAAAAGGAAAGTTTATATTCCATCCAGACGGTAAAGCCCTGTTTGTACTATTTTTATATTTTTGTAGCCAACAATTAATGATGGAAATAATAGAGTGAGTGCAGATGGTGGTTTGGTTTCTGCATCAGGAGCTGAACATCAAGTATGTAGTTTTGCAGATAGGAGGTTAAAATTAGCAGTTGAAATTGGTGAGGGAGGAAGTATTTTGCTCAATGAGTTGACCTTAAGTTCTTTAAATATCATGGCCCGGGTTTAGAATTATCCAAAAGGAATGTTAGCATCATACCTCATCAACTCCCCTCTCACATGTCTCCCACCCGCCCTCCCTCCCATGCCCATGCTCACATTAAGGTGAAAAAGGAACCACAAAATCATGTTAAGATTATTTAAAATGCAGTGAGTTATTTTCATGCTGGAACAGGAATGTGTTAAGGGAAAACCTTATCAGAGAATTTTAGGGTTTTAGAATTTCTATGTTAAGTCAGGGACATTTCTGTGATTATATTAATGTTTTTATAGCTGTGGCTCTTTCAGACATTTGAAGAAAAATATAGACTTCCTCAGAGAAAAAATTACAGGTGCATGTACATACTCCCACATCAAACACAATCTTACCCATATCCATGCACACACACCCACAAATACACTTTCTCTTTCACACACACATATTTGTATATATTCAGACTTGCACACATTTACAAAAAGTCTTGTATGTATATACATTTTTATAGACATTTTCAGAGAGAACCATGGACATTCCTGAATTCCGTCTGTGGAATCAGAATAAGAATCTGATCCAACCATGAGTCAGCAAAATATGGCCCATGGACAAAATCCAGCCCACTGGATGTTTTCGTAAATAAAGTTTTATTGGAACATAGTGTTACTCAGTTAGTTATATATTATTTATGGCTGCTTTCATGTTATAATGGCAGAGTTGAGTAGTTATAGAAGACTGTATGACCTAAAATATTTGCAATTTAACCATTTAAAGAAAAAGTAGTTAAACCTAGAACAAAAGTCTTTTTTGCATCTGAGGAAACAGATTTAGAAAGTTCAAAAAAATTTTAAGTTACGCTAAACAATCTCAAAACATGGTAAACTCAATTAATAAGGCCATTTTCTACTACAAGATCCTATAATGATAGATAAAATACAAGAAAATTATAAAATATGTCTTTGCCTCTGCACATGGCAGGGAATCGCAAGTGAGACTCCCACACAGATTGTCATGAAGCCTCCCCTAAGTGACAGGAGACAAGAAATTCTCCACCCACTGACCACAGAGCCATAGGGATGTTCATCTCTACTCAGGGCCAAGGTTCTCTAGGAGGGAAATGTAGAAAAAAAACAAGTATCATTTATGAAAGAAATCAAACTTCAAATCTATGCTACCAAAATTCAGAACATATACTCCAAGATATTAATGTGATCAAATCAGCCTGCTATGCAGAGGTGTTTCCAAAATTCAATCCTCTTAGGATTTCTAAGATTAAGTAATCACCACTGAAGATTAGCTCACAATCAAAAAAAAAAAAAAAAAAAAACAAACCCAGAACAGCAGCAACAACAACAAAATTACAAAGAGAGAATCAGAAGACACACCCATAAAGGAAGAACAGCACCCAGGAAATTAAGAAATAAAAAACTTCAAAGACTGTAAAATAAGTAAACTTATAAAGCCATAAAACAAAACCATAAAATTTACAAGTTAAACACCAGGGAAACTGGCAAGTAAACTGGTGATAAAACCATCAGAATTTCTGAAAATGAAAATTCAGCAGAAAACTTAAAAAAGATAAAACTGAAGAAAATCTTCAGTAGATAACTAACAGCTCTGAATAAATTAACCTGAACACAGCCCACAGAGATTTTCCCCCAGATTCACTGATATATAATTGACATACAATGTTGTGTAAGTTTAAGGTGTATCAGTGTGGATTTGATACACATATACTGCAATGTGATTATCACTGTGGCATTAGCTAATACCTCTACTAGGTCTATTACCATTTCTAAAAGAAAACAGAAAAAGAGATTAAGAGCATCAAAAATAGAATGAAAAGGTATAATATAAATGTAACAAATTAAATAAGACATTTGAGAGAGGCAATATTAAAAGAGATAGTAACTGATTAGATTCCAGAATTTTTGAAAAATATTAATCTTCACATTAAGGAAGCATAACACGTTATTCTCTCTAGAAATAGACATACAATTATATTTTTCTGTATCTACATATATATAAGTACACACATGTATTTCTTCACATGTACATATTAATAGTAAAGCAGAAAATCAAAGAGTTTCTTAAAAAAGAAAAGTCATTATAAAAATGTATACCAATGGCAGGATTCATATTTACAATAGAGGGCAGACACTGAAAAATATTTTTTATTTGTAGAGTAATAATAACTAACAATTAGAAATTCATATGCCGCTAAAATATCAGTCAAGACAAGGATAAAAAGAACATTTCCAGTCAAAAGAATGAATGAGAAAGTTTACTACTGGTAGATTGTGATAGAAAATATTATACATGGTTTATATTAAGACAAAAACTAAACCTGGAAAGGAAGAAAAGGACTTAAGAATAATGACAGAACAAATGATATTTTTAAAGAGTAAAAATTACTCTGCTAATTCTAAATAAGCAATTACTTTGAAATAATGGAAAACAAAACAAATGTAATTAAATACATTACTTGGTAAAGGGCAGAAATATGTATTTTGGGTAATTTTAAGAAAGTCTATGAAAGGGAATAAGTAGAAAATATAATTTCCAAAGAGGAACAGATAAAATAGGAATAAAGATAATTGTCAAAGAGGAGTCTGAGTGCATACACTGTCATTTACCCTTCCTTAAAGCCATTTAAAATGAGGGTAAACAAATGTAGTTTTCATAGTCAAGAAATCTGGGGATGTATGAGTAGGCTGGGGTTGGGGGATACAGGATGGGTAACATGGTTAAATCCATTTATGAAAGAATAGAGACGGTTGATAGTTCTTTACCAATAAAGCAGAAGAGGAAGTGGCAAAAGAAAATATTCAGGAGATCCAGTCAGATAATGGGCCCATTTGGTCAGCACAGGACCAGAAAGACTCCTGGATCCAGGTCTAGAGGAGAAAAAGACACAGCAGAAAATGGTGGGGGGTGGAGGTAGTGAATGGAACGAACGTTCACATATAGAACAGGAATAGCTGGGTCCGTTCTATTCACACTCCTTGCCCTGTATCTGGCCATTTTAGATCACAGAGAGGACAGAGAATAAGTGGTACAGACTTTGCCCAGGTCAGTGGAGAACTACAGGACTTATGAGAAATTCACCAAAATTCTTGAAAGAACTGGGGATCCTAGGGTAGGATGCCATTTTTCGAGTTTAAAATACCCTCTTATCCAAGCTTTGAGAGACCCCCAAGCTAAATTCAGAATTTTGTTCTATTCATCCTAATAGCTACCTAGAAACTTCTCTGTCCATATGTTTAAATATGAATTTCTATTCTCACTACTACACATATGATGAAAATCAGCAGCAGAGTAAGAAACACCAAGAGGAAAACACAGAAATAAAAAGAATGCAAACGGCTTAGAATTGTAGACTTAAGAGAAAATTTGAGTATCTTAAACTGTATCTACAAAACAACTCAAGAATGTATTGGTTACATAAAGCTACAACATAATGTTACGTAAAATGAACAAAAAAGAGAGGTGAGAAGAGAACTTTAAAATTAAGCATTGTTAACCAAAGAAAAAAATTTAAAGATTAGAAAATAAATGAATGAAATCTCCTTATTTAGAGCTATAAAAAGACACATTGATTTTGAGAGCAAAGAGGCATAATGTAGCATTCCAACAATGTCAATAAATAAAGGATATGAATTTGAGGAGAGAATAGGGAAAAAATGGAGAGGAAATAACCACTGTAGGAAGAGAAGTGATTTCTAAAAGCTGAGGGAAAAAAAAAAATCACAAATCTCACAATAGAAAGGTCCAGCTAAGTGCCCTTGAGAATAAGTGGAAATATAAATAAACCAATGTTCACCTTGGTATTGCAGAGCAATAATTATCTAGAGACAAAGTATAGGTCAATTATATCAGATTTTTAATAACAGTGGAACCTACAAATAAAATTATGCAATATCTTCAACACTTTACATAACTATGATTTGGAACCTAAAATTCTCTATCTACCAGAGCCATGAGACTCAGAAATTTTACCTCCCACATGTTTTCTCTCCTCCTCTATCTCCCACACTCTTTATCTTCCTCCCACTCTCCCTCCCTCTCTTCATTTCTTTTTGAGGATGTTGTTTGAACATACATATAAGGAAAAAAATATAGTTAAAAGTAAAAATGTAAGGCAGACTATACCAGCAATAATAAAATTCATCTAGGATTCTAGCAAAATGGAAATGGCAACTTGTTATGTGGGTAAAGCAGATCGTGGAAAACAATCTATATTGGAACTTGAGTGACCTCTAAAATAAAAATCTTAAGGAATAGGAATTGATCAGATACAAAGGAATATATGGAATAAAGAGTCTATGCTAAAGAAAGCCCACATTTCTTACTTCACTCAATGAGGACAATATAAAGGTGATTAGAAATTCTGGAAAAAGAAAAATAAGACAAACCCGACTCAAATATGAACTAACCATAACAAACCACACTTTTGAGTCTTTGATGGAGTTTAAGAAAATAGAATCCATTTCAACAACATGCAAATTGCATTCTTGGGTAGCTCAGAGCTATGACACTGGACCCACAGGGAAAGAAGTTTGCTGTCAGTACACTACTGGCTAGCAAGAGCATGAAGGTTACATGATTTTTGCAACAGTTATTTATTGGGTTTCACCTTGGTTTAAGATTTCAATATCCAATGACAAATTTTATCAACCTAGACATCATAAATGCAAAGGTGGTTTACCAGAGAACAAACCTGACTTCATATTGGATCTTTTCCTTTGTTTCTAAGTTTTGTGCTCTGTTGCCTGTGCTTAGTCATGCTGGTTCTACACCTTTTGTAAAAGAATGTTACCTACGGCCTGAAATATACAGGATGGCCTATTCTCAAGACTCTGACCTTTAAAGATACAACACTTTTCCATTCAGTTCGAGATAAAAAGTTGTAGAACAGAGAATAACATTTGTCCTTTTGGAGGTTTACAGGAACACTGTGACCTGACCTACATGGACAGCTGCAAGAACAAAGGATTCCCTCACCAAGAAGTTTGCAACAACTAACCACATCCTCTCCCATTTTAGTATAAAAGAAGCCTGAATTCTAACTTGGGTAACATGGTTCTTTGGGATACTAGCCCATCATCTTCTTGGTTTGCTGACTTTCTGAATAAAGTCGTTATTCCTTGCCCCAGTTGGTCTCTCAGTGTACTGACCTGTCATGAGGTGAGCAGTAAAAGCTTGGATTCAGTAACAGTGGGGAAAAAAAGGAACTGTCATGTGGAGGGAGAAATTATCTTATCCACTGAGACTCATGTAAAGAGGTATTCTGTAAACAAGATACAAGAGATATAGAGTATTTACTCTATTAAATATACTAAAAGCAACCAATGAAATTAAAATTAAATTAGTAAGGGGATAGTGAATTTGATCTAGTCTTGACTATCCTAACAGGAAATCAGGAGATAATTTCTAATGATGATTATTTCATGTTATTTCATGATACAGAGGTAACGTTGAGAAGATTTGTAGAAAGTGGAACTAGGATGGGATGAGCTGTGGCATTCAGCTACTATTCCTTCATTACTATTTTCTGTACCACGCATATACACAATACTATATATTAAATAACTAAGGCACTATATACATCTGTCTTTTAAAAATTTTAATTAAGCCTAAGTTATTAGATACATTTAAAATATACACAAAACATTTTTATTAACCAACCATAATGAGCTAGCTTTCCTATGTTAATTTAAAAAGAACCCAAACATACTTTTCAAAAGTGAACTTCATCAGTTTACTCATATGTTCTGCCTATAATCAAATTTAACAATTAATTTCCGTATTTGTGTAATAGGTGGTATTCATTTCTTTATTATATTTTACTGGTCTCAATTTGTCAGTGAGTACTTAACAAAACCTAGCTCACACTGCACTATTAAATTTAATAATTTCTTAAAATGATCAGCAGACACTTCTACAAGGACTAAATTATTTCATCTAAATAAATTAATTACAGAGCAATGGATACCAATTCAACTAGGAAGGTCTTCACTGGCTTTATTTCACCCACTATTTAAAATAAATTAACCAAGGGTAATTTTCTTGAATGCATATGCCAACCAATAAGCACATAAAAATGTATTAGAATATTTATTTTTTCCACATCAAAAATTGTGAACATGTTTAGTATTTTTCATAAATATTCATATACTCTCTAATGAGCCCCAATGTTTTTAGAATGGAAATTGATAAAGAACTGACAGTTTGAGAATGAAAACTATGTGGATAATAATAATAAGAGCCAGTTTCATGGGCAGGCAATGTGCCCAGCCCTGAGAATGGCCCCAAATTTGGTCAATGATCTGCTGTTGCTGTCTTATAATTGTTAGTAATTTTTTTTTTAAACATGGGGATCTACATTTTTATTTTCCAACAGGCCTCGCAAATCACGTAGATGGTCCTGTATATAAATACAGACTTCAAGGAACAGGGGTGCTTAGAGAGAGAAAACAAGTATACCTTTCTGGAAGAAAATTTGAATTATTATTTTTTATTCTCCTGTAGTCTCAGCTTTTTCTCTAAGTTTTTTTTCCTATCATTCTAATTTCTTGGCTCCCCAGAGATTGAAAGCAAAATTGATATACTGATTTTTATTTTATTTGAGATTTTGTGCATTGAAAATATATAATTTAGAAAAAGAAACATGAAGGGTTGAATCTCTCTAGTTTTTCTTTTTGTATTTTGTGGTGTTTTTTGTTTTATTTTAATAACAAGTCATTATTCAACACTTTCTTCATCTCAGATATGGGTGTGAGGTCTAAAAGAATATACTCGCAAAGAGTTTCCTTTGAGGTTAAAATGGAAACATTTTTGTTTCTTGTTTTACCTCTGTAAGGAGACTTTTGCAAAGAAACTAAAAATTTAAACATAGATGTGTCATGTAATACCCCTGGCTTTAGAAATAATGAATCAAAAATTAATTAGCTATATTATTCCTTTGCTCTTAAGAAAGAAGAATCTTAGCTTGTCTCAAATATAATTATTTTTCTAAATGAATTTAGTCCTAAGTGTCCTAGGATCAAAGGCCAGGCTCTGTACATGCAGTAGTTTTCTACCTCCTCCAATGAGTAGGAGAGAGAAAATTATCCATCTGAGGCCCCAGTCTTTCAAGAATGCTGGCAAAAAGTAATGAATAGTTAGTTGATCATGATATCCACTGAAAAATTACCAATCCCAAATCTCACATTTAAAATAAATTTAATTATTAGAATTTGAGGACTTTAAGGTTCTCTCACCCAAGTTTCTCCAAAGATCACAACTCTGATTAGCTAACTATTCCAACACTTATAAGGAGCCTACATACACAGATGGTAGTCCATCCACATATGGGCTATCTTATTTTACCTAAGGTTAAGAATTTTCTCCCTTGTTTTCGAACGAACTTTGATTCTCTATTCTATAACTAGCTCACAGATTCGTACTTGTAAGCTAAAAATACATAGGCTATTTCTAAAGATTTGTACCTGAAGATGAGAAAATTGTCCCCTAGATCTCCAGCAAGTGGCTTAAAAACAGAAGTTAATTTTCCAGTTACCTGAACAGCCATTTCTGCAAAATAACTGATTAAATTACCAAAATCACTTGAGGTAGGAAACCTATGCTTGGGAAATGTGAGACATCAACGAACAGCAGGTGTAGGGGACCGAAAGCATTATTTCTCATTCGCATGTTCTCCAAGACCCTATCCACTCTTTGAATCATACACAGCTTTTAGTCATTGGTAGCCAAAGTCAAGAATGTTCATTTTACAAATGATCGTAACAGTGTATGAAATATTTAATATAAATCATGTACTAGTGACAAACTAACAAGATACAATATTAAGAAAAGTCAGATTTTAAGAGAAAATAACTTAGCTATATGTATGAAAATATATAGATGAAGATATACCTAAGCACATGTAAGATCATCAGATTAACTAGATGATCTTAGAGTCCAATTCACTTGTAATTTTATGTGAAACTACTTGATACTACATTGGAACAACAAAGTTGCATAACAAAGCTGCTCAGTGAAGATAAGTTTTTGATGTAGTGTCATTATAGATTTGTCTTTATCTTAAAACAGGAGAGTTAATATTAAAATATTATGCTGCACAATTATGATGACCTAGGATTTCGTATTTTCACATCTATGTATTACTATGTATTTCAGTATTATGGAAGAATAAATATAATAAACATTTACAATGGGAAGGTATATTTTAGTAACAAATTTATAACATCACAGATTTCTGACAACTACACTGAAGTGTATCAAGATTTCTGCAGAAATCTATTTTCTCTTTCCTTTCTATTTAGAAAGAGATATATTAATCCAATGCCAATTTGGTGCCTATAAATGAGGAGCAGGCTAGGATCATAAAACAGAGCCCAGGGAGTGTTAATAAGGGGATGCAGCTGGAAGGAGAACGTGTCAAGTCTGCATATTTAAATGATATTTTAAAATGTGCCATCCTGCGTCTCTTTACCTTGGGGTTCATATGAACAGAAAGGCAATCATCAAGGAGGTGCAAGACTGATACATGGAGAACTACAAAACATTGATTAATGAAATTCAAGATGACTTAAAAGAAATGGAAAGATATCCCGTACTCAGATTGGAAGAATCAACATGGTTAAAATGGCCATATTGCCCAAGGCAATCTACAGATTTAATGCAATCCCTATCAAATTACCAATGACATTTTTCACAGAAGTACAACAATCACGAAAGCCCTAGAACTGCGAAAGCAATACTGAAGAAAAATAATGAAGCTGGAGGAATAACCCTCCCAGACTTCAGGTAATACCACAGAGCTTGAGTAATCAAAACAGAGTAGTGTTAAAAAAAAAAAAGTGTTATTGGCATAAAAACAGATACATGGATCAATGGAATAGAATAGAGAGCCCAGAAATAAATCCAGAGGCCTATGGTCAATTAATCTTCAACAAGGGAGGCAAGAATATACAATGGAGAAAAGACAGTCTCTTCAGCAAGTGGGGCTGGGAAAACTGGACAGCAGCATGTAAATCAACGAAGTTAGAACATTCCCTCACGCCATACACAAAAATAAACTCTAAATGGCTTAAAGACTTAAATATAAAACAAGATATGATAACTCTGCTAGAAGAAAACATGGGCAAAACATTTTCTGGCAAAAGTCTTAGCAATGTTCTCCTAGGGCAGTCTATGCAGGCAATAGAAATAAAAGCAAAAATAAACAAATGGGACCTAATTAAACTTAAAAGCTTCTGCACAGCAAAGGAAACCATAAGCAAAACAAAACAACAACTTACTGAATGGGAGAGAATACTTGCAAATGATGCGATTGACAAAGGCTTAATTTGTAGAATATATAAACAGCTCATACAACTTAGTAACAAAAACAACCAACCCAATATTAAAATGGACAGAGGATCTAAACAAGCAATCCTCCAATGAAGATATACAGATGGCCAATGGGCACATGAAAAAATGCTCAATATCACTAATTATCAGAGAAATGCAAATCAAAACTAGAATGAGGTATCACCTCACACCAGTCAGAATGGCCATCATTCAAAAATCCATGAACGAAAAATGCTGGAGAAGCTGTGGAGAAAAGGGAACCCTCCTACACTGCTGGTGGGAATGTAGTTTGGTACAGCCTTTATGAAAAACAGTATGGAGATTCCTCAAAAAACTAAAAATACACTTACTACGTGATCCAGTGATCCTATTTTGGGGAATATATCTGGAGGGAACTCTAATTCGAAAAGATACATGCACCCAATGTTCACAGCAGCACTATATACAACAGCCAAGACATGGAAGCAACCTAAACATCTATTGACAAATGACTGGATAAAGAAGCTGTGGTATGTTTATACAACGGAATACTACTCAGCTATAAAAAAGAATAAAATAATGCCATTTGCAGCAACATGGATGGACCTAGAGATTGTCATTCTAAGTAAGTCAGAAAGAGAAAGAAAAATACCATATCACTCATATGTATAATCAAAAAAAAAAAAAAAAGAGAAAAAAAAGGACCCTGTGAACTCATCTATAAAACAGAAAGACTTACAGACATAGTAAACAATCTTACGGTTACTGGGGAAAGGGCAGGGGACGGGATAAATCTGGAACTTGAGATTTGCAAATGTTAGCCACTATATATAAGAAAAATTTAAAAAGAAGTTCCTTATGTATAGCACAGGGAACTATGTTCAATATCTTTTAATGAACTTCAATGAAAAAGAATATGAAAATGAATATATGTATGTAAATGCATGACTGGGACATTGTGCTGTACACCAGAAATTGACACATTGTCTCCGATACTTAAAATTTTTAAAAAATTAAAAAAATAAAAATATGGGTCTACTAAAAAAAAACACACAAAGGCAATCATAAAGTTTGAAATTAGGATAGGAAATGGGGGATGACATAATCTAAGAACAAAGGGAAAACAGACTTAACCTGGTTAGTTGTCTGCATGCTCTTTCTGGTAATGTGCAATGCAAATGCTGAATATATCAGTTTAACAATGTAATTTTATGCTAAGTAATTTTGGGGTCCTAAGGTCCTGTTACATGCCTGTAACACATTATACTCTTCTCATAGCTATGATCAGTTTTTTTTTTTTCATGTTTAATTTTTGTCACTAGTATTTTGAGTTCTATCAAGGTAGTGATCCAATCTGTCTTACTGGCATTTGTCCGTTGTTTGATAAATGTTAGGTAACAAGAAATATTTTATGAGTTAAATTATAAACACAATCAGTTTAGTTTACTTCCATTTGGTTGAACAGTTATTTATCAAATACCGATTATATACTGGGATAACAAGGATTAATAAAGCTGTGCACATCCATAAAAACTAATCAGACTGAAGATACATGTATCTCATGGCCCATCTATGCTCTCAGTCTGTAGAAGATGCTATGGGAGCCCAGAAAATCAGCCATAACTCAGCCAGCAAGATCCAACAAGACTCTGTCTAAACTGAGTCCTGAAATCAAAAAAGGATTTATTGCTATCAGGATGATAGCATTCCAGGTCAAAGGAATAGAACAAGCAATTTCAAAAGCAAAAAAGGAGCATGATGTGTTTATGAGAAGAAAAAATTAAGTCATCGACTGCTGTTTATTATTAAGCAATGGTTGAATCATTTTTTGCAAAATCTCTTTCCAGTTGGAAGCATTTTAAGATTCCACTGTCTGATTTTACATGGAACTTAGTTTTTACCAAGAAAAAGTATCATGATATAAAAGGAAGTTATAAAGTTTATGGATATTTGGGCTCAGAATAATGAAGAATAAAAACAATGGCTCCAAGCATAACAAACGCAGGTCTCAAGAAGATCAACATTATAGTTAATATACAAAGTGCATGTTTTCACATTTTTTCAAACTATCATAAGGTATAAGCTGTTTTCCTACACAGCCCACATATATCCTTTTAAAAATAATACTTCTTATGTACATTCTTATTATATGGACTTTTTTCCCCAGTATATATCGCTGCATACACATGTTGGGCACCCTACAACTCAGAGAAGTTACTTAGAACTTTACAATGGGGAATTTGTAGAGTTGCTATTACTCTAGCCTATTAATAAACTTCAGAAATAAAAAAGGAACACATGTTATTCTCTAGAATCTATTTAATGTTTTGCTGTGAGTGTCCTGAATTCCTTAATTTTTAAACAAGCATCCTGCATTTTCATTCTGCACTGGGTCAAATGATGATACACAGATTATGTAGCCAATCCTGCTTCCTGTTTTTCTTTTGCTTAATAAAGACAATTATTATTTGTTGTTTGGTTTCTTGTTCTGTTTTTAGGAGGATTCTACTGCTTTCACAATAAAAAGTTACCTAGCTATCTATATCAATATCTACAAACGTATATTTATATGTTTATTTCTATAAAATAAATGTATGGTATAATAAGAAAACTTTCAGTCGTCATGATAATTATTGGGTATCAGTAGATTCTCTGATATTAAAAGTAAAAGCATGACCCACAAGAAAGGTGTTAGAGTTTATCATGAATATTTATGGGTCTAAAAATAGAAGAAATTTCTTTTCTCATTTCTTAGACTTCAATCAGCAAAACTTGCTCTCATTTAAAATAGCTGCAGGTTTTAATGCAAAATACATTTCTAGAGAAATTTTCATTTAGCTACAATGGTGTAACTTGTATTAGTTTAATTCTCCTGGTAGGGCCTAAAAAAATAAAGTTTTTAAAAGGCTGTTTAAATGTATCAGAGAAAAACAAAGACAGCTAAGACTGAAGGAGCACCACTCTCAGGGAAATACAATTAAATGATCCCAAAATTCTGCACACAATTTCTTTTTGAGATATTTACCAACTCCTAAACAATATGTGATTGAGATGCTGAGAATCTTAGAACAGATACCAAAGGCTGTAACACTAGGAAGAGTTTCTAGAATATTTACAGTGCTGGCAGACAAAAAATTGACATCACAGCCTGACAAGAATGAGGGCTATGGTTAAAATTCAGGCTTTCAGGTGAGACCGTGAAAGAAGTAAACCCTAGGAGTAAAAGGAGAAAAAACAGACAAACCTAAGCCAGAATAAGATGATCTGCCTACATTCCATCTGCCTATAGGAAGAAAATTCAATCTAGTGGGGAAAAATAAAGTATCATCTAGAGCGTTTGCCTTCATTCATGCACACTGCATTCAATAAAATGTATCATAAATAAGCGGAAATAAGACCAAATGACAAAAATGTGGAGGAACTTAGGTAAAGTAATAAACCCACAAGTGATCAAGATACTGCAGTTTACAAAAAATGGACTTAAGTTACAGCTAACAATTTTAATAAAATAGATAAAAAGATGGAGAATTAAACCAGAGAACTGAAACTCACAGATAAAAGAAAGGAAACAATTTCTAGAAATTAAAAATATAGTAATTACAAGTACAAGTAGGTATCCAAGAGATAACAGAAGAGAGGATGAGAAAATCTGACTGAAAATAGCCAGGTAGAAATAAAAAATATCAAGATAAATGTTGCAGAGAAGTACGAAAAAAACATATAAGATGTGGTAGAAATAGTCAAAATGTGTATACTTACAGTTCCAGAAAAAGGTAACAAAGTGAAAGAATTAAGAAATACAAGCTGAAAAATTTTCCCAAATTCATGAAACTTAACAATTTCAAGAATCAATAGGAATACAAGGCAGTATAAATACAAAGAAAAAGCACAACTCAGAACATGACATTAAGACTTTGACAAAGTGAGAGATATATTTAAAGGAGTAGAGAAAATTGGGCAATTTTTTTCCAAAGGAGTTTAAAAACTGACTTTCAATATTACATTAATTTATTCAAGATTTTCTTATCTGATAGTTGTTTTAAGCTGTGTTTATACAACAGTGGATTTAAAAAATGACCAAAAAGTACACACACATCATGTCAGATGGGTATAAATTCTAAGGAGTAAACCAATTCATCATAGAGGATAGGGAGTGACAGAAAGTTTGCTATTTAAACAGTTTTGAAAAAGATTTTACAAGCCAAGTGAACACTGGGGGAAAGAGTTTTCCAGGCTAAGGAACAGCCTGTATGAAGAATGAGTTGGGAGAATGTTTGGTGTGTGATCAAAAAAGATTAATAAAGTCAAGGTGCTCGGGGCCAAGTAACCAGGTGGAAAAAAGCAAATGAGAGGACCAATACATGAAGATACTATTATACTATATCAAAAGTGTGGCTTTTACTTAGAATAAGATGCAAAACCATTGGCCATTTTTGAGTGAGCAGTTACATAATGTGACTTAATTTTCTGATAAAATCATTCAGGTTGCTGTGCTGATGACAGGCTAAGAAGCCTAAGAGCAGAAGCTGCGGGATTTGTTTGAACACGGATCTTCTACTGTTTTCCTATTTCCGGAGTAACTGCTATGAAGCTTGCTGTCAATTAAGTGTCATTTTTTTTTTTTGAGGTAACTGTCTCTTTTTAATGACTTCTTTAAAAATCAGAATGGCTAATACAAGACAGAAGAAAATAGTAAGGTTTGAAGAGAACAGAACAACTGGAACTCACACATTGCTGGTAGCAAAGTAAATGGGAATAATCACTTCAGAAAAGTGCATGGTGTATCTATCAAAGTTGTCCTAATTTATACCCAACACAGATGTATACACATGTATCAAAAGATATGTACACAATTATTTATAGCAGCACAATTCTATATTGACCCAAACTAGCCTTGATTATCTTTATTTGAGAATGGATTTAGAAACCCATGTCAAGGACATTGGTTTGCTCATTTCTCCTAAGGGGTCATTACTCCCAGGTTCTCTCAGAAAACAGACCTAGGAAACAATGAGTTTTTACTGACACTACCCTTTCTAAACCAACACTTTAGGGTTTATTCTAGTTTTCCCCCTTTTTCCATATGTAACCACATTCTCCAAAAATGAGAACCTTGATTTTCATTACAATAATTCATTTATTAATTTACTCAACCTTAAAGTATGCATAGCTTCAGAATTTTTGAATCATAATCCTCTAAAAAATTAAGAATCTAGGTCACAATTAAGTGTGTATAGTTCTTTTTTTCTTTGATCTTTAGTAGAATAGAAGACAGTAGTTACTTAGGTCAGTTATTTTCTTCTCTTACCCCCATTAGTGTGATTAACATTTTTGTCAGTTGGGCTTATAAGCATTCAAAAGATTCCTTTTCACCTTTAATGCCTGTGTGCTGAAATTACACATGGTCTGATAATACCTCTACTTTCTTATTGTTTCTACCTGCCTAGTATACCTGTGGCTGTCCCTTAAAAATATGCCTTCATAAGTTACTGTTTATATCTGCCTCTTGAATATAACATAACTGAATTTTGCTTTGTGAGCAAACTAAACATCACTTTTCTATTAATAGATGAACTAAATCCATTCACATTTGTTATACCAAGTATGTTTGGTCTCAGTTCTCTCATTACATTTTACAATTACATGTTTTATGTTATAATTTTATGCTTCTTTCTATGATGTGATCTTATTTTAACCAAAAATTATTTTGGAAAAATATTGTTGTTCCAGTTACCACCCCTCCACTTAAACCTGTCCAATGCTCTTAGTTCCTAGCTTTTATACTTAAAAATTTAACATGACTTTGTAATGGTATCTTTTACCCCCATCTATTGTCCATACAAGTATCAATAAGGACACCTTAAAGTAATATAATGTTACATGTCAATAAAAAAAATGCTCAAATTTTCTCTTTATAACTTTTTCCCTCCCATTTAAAAAATATACTTTGTCACCACATACAGAATTTGTACACTAATAGTCCAATATCATCTCCACTTCTAGCTTTAAATTTAAATTACATATATTAAAATGCTCAGTATCAATCCTTTTGCTGAATTTTCCCCCTGGCATCTCATGTTTTAATGAAGCTCATTCTAGTTTCCTTAAGGAGATCTTATTAATAGAGAATTCCCTAAATTCATATATGTTTAAAACTTTTTCTGTAACTATTATATTTAAGGAATGCTTAACTTGATATAAAATCCTCGGTTCATACTTTCTTTTGATTTTTTTTGCATATCCCGCTCTATTGTGGCCTTGCTCTGAGTGTTGCTTTTAAGTAACTGAAAGTCTAATTCTTTTGTCTTGTAATTTATTTGATCTTTTTGTCTATAGAACTTGAATTCCGTTAAATCTCTATCTTCAAAGTTTAACAGTTTTACTAGGATACGTCCAAGAGCTAATCATTCTGAGTTAATTTTCTCCTGTTTGTCCTTTAAATTTGTAGATTCAGGTATCCATTTATTTTTAAAAAGATACCTGGGATTATAGCTTAAAATATTTTTATGTTCCATTACTTCTCCCCAAGGGGTATTCTCATTGTTTTCTTTTTTCTTCCTCAGATGCTGTGTTTCAAAGACAGCCACTTCACATCGTGAGAACTTTGTCTTCTTTATAAATCACACTGTTGATCCAGGATGCTTTATGTTAAAAAGCATTTTCACAATTATAATTGTCTTATTCTTAATATCAGTAGGTTTAGAATAACTTTAGGTCTGCTGCTAGCTTTCTTCTGTTCTCTTTCCAGCACATCTCTCTCTCTTCCTCCCTCCCATGCCCTCTTACCTTCCTCTTCTCTCTCCCTCCCCCTTCCCTCTCCTTCTTTCTTTCTACTTGCTCTTTTCCCCACAAAGCCTGGCAGTAGGGTACAGTGTACACTGGGATGTAGTCACTTCTGTACTTATTTTTCCCACTTTTAAGTTAATTTTAAACTTAGGGCATTCTCTATTTGCAACTCATGCTGAAGGCATGGTTTTGGTGTAAATTTATTTTTTCTTTTCTTGTTTTATTTTGTTTTAGGGGCAATTATTGGGAGATGCAGACCAAGGTAGCAGCTATTGTCTTATCTGTCTGGAAAGCTCTTAAATACATTCTGTGATACAAAAGCAAATCTATGTACAGTTTCATTTTCTCTCTTTTGTACAAAAATGAAACCACACTATGGACATTGTATTTTTTTTTTAAAATATATAGTTATCTTAAAAATCTGTCCACAACAGTTTAGACATTTTATCGCATGTATAAAGTAATGTACTTGTTGCTAAAATTTTTCACATGCTGCTAAATTAAAGTTATGAAAAGTAGGATTAGGAACAGTGTACTCAATATCAATACAACTTAGAGCCAGAATGCTAACGATTCCTAAGGAAAAATACTAGTACGATTAAGACACGGCAGATCATCAAAAAAATGGAACACTGTAACAAATATATGCTCTTCCTAATATAAAGATAGCTCAATAGAAGGGGATGTAAGGAAGAGATGAAGCTGTTAGGTTGTGCGTAGACTAAAGAAGACCACCTAATAGCACTGAGTCAAAGCCTTCGGCAACAAGGAAGACCGTGGAGGGGATGTGCATCACACATGTGAACTAATTCCGTGGCTTGGTGCTCTTGCTGACACTGTACAAGGCCGTCAACTGCTGGCACAAAATATTCAAAGGCTGGGAAAATTCCCACATAAATCAACATTCAATCCATCTTCTGGTGCTCTCATTCCTCTGTTTACTAATCACATATGACCTTATTTATAGTCCATAAAAAGACTGTATTTTTCCTCTCTCTCACACATATACACATTTAAATCTTAATTAGAATTAAAAATCATCCTGTCAGCTATTCTCATCTTCACTTGCAGAAGTGCCAGATGTCATCAATTGTGAAGGCTCTTGTATGTACTTCATTGAAATTAGCTGTTTCTTTAATTTCCTTATTTCTGACCCTGGATTCAGTTCTCTGAATGAGGTGTTTCCATCATCTTAAAATGTGGGGTTAGCACCATCTCCCCATTTTCTTTGGTTCTTGTAGGTTCATACTTTTTGTTTGAAGTCTACCGGGGATATTTTAATTGATCCAAACCCCCACTGATTATTTAAACCCCTTCAAATAGCCAATATATAATTATCCTTATAATTAACAAAAGTATCAATAAGAAGAAAAAAGTATCTTCCCTTTAAGGCTACTAGATTATATACTCTGCTAAAAAGAAACAATTTATAACTACCAAAACAGAATTTACAATATAGCATGTTCCTAAACAATACGAGATTCCAAGTAGGACAACCTAGATTTGGATTTATGGCTTTAGTCTTTCCTAGCGGTACGACTTTCAACAGGTTGAGGCTTAACGTTTCTGATCTTCAGTTTTTACACGTACATCACAGAGTTGTTGGGTAAGTTAAGTGAGTAGAGACACGACAGGACCTCTATGCTCCATTTCTAAGTCTGCGCTATAGAGATAATATATTCAATACCTTAGTTAGCCGTGTCTCTTGTCTAACTGCATAGGGAACATATTGGGTGGCTAGACAGTTAACTAGAAAATAACCCTGATGAGATCGGATGGATTTGATCCTAGCATGGGTCATCACTAAAGAACCTGCTCCTTTTTGGGTTATTGCTGTATAGAATTTGAACCTTAGGGGAAAGCGGAGCCACGTACGAGCATGCTCACCGTCCTGCAGAGAGTCAAACACAGCTGTCTTGGATGGTGATAAATGCATTCTATTACATAGTCAAAAAGCTGTGTGAATAGAACTTACAAATGTGACATCACAACTTTACAAGAGAGTTTTGCAAACATTATCTACATGCTTCTGAATATGCTATACAACCTAGAATTCCTTTGTTACTGTTAGCCAACCACTAACTTAAATCATGTTTAGGAAATTAAGGACAGCTGTAAAAGGTGAAGGATTCCTTGAGTCAGCAACAGTCTGTCACTTCATAGGACTGTTTTTCTCTTGAGACTAACATAGAGATTATTGATTTTGTTTAGTCAGCCTCATGGTCCAAGCTTCTTATCAGCACCCTTTCATGATTCTTTAACACAGGAATAAGGATTACAGAGTACTGCCTAATTTATTTTCTAAAAAGATATTCCAATGAGATGCTGATGTTAGTTTTTTGGGGGAAAGCCTGAAATTGCTTACAATTTTATCATCAGCAGTAATGGACAAACTTTGAAAACGTTAAGTATTAGGTTTTAAACTGCTTTCACATCATTATCCATCTATCCCAAAGGGCTTCAATTTTTGAGTGTTGATTTTTCAAAGTAAACTCATATATTAATTTTTCTACAAAAAAACTTTGTAGGCCGTAAGTGACAAGACCCCTACTTCATAGTGTGAAGCATAAACCTACAACCCTGGGGGGGAGGGTACAGCTCAGTGGTAGAGTGTGTGCTTGAGGTCCTGGGTTCAATCCCCAGCACCTCCTTTTAAATAAATGAGAAAACCGAATTACCTCCCCGCTAACACAATACAAACAACAAAAAAACTTTAAAGAAGGCACACTCAAAGCCTTAAAAAAGTTTAAAAAGACCGTTACAATCCTGATTTTATTTATATTCACAAACTTCTTTTTATAATGGCTAGATAATCTAGCTATTTGTGTGTGTTCATTAGACCTCAATATACATGTTCAATGATGTAATTGTACTAATGTTAAGAAACATTTCTAAAATTAAAGGAGTTTTCACCTGGTATTTTAGAATGATAAAAAATATGTATCTTTAAAAAAACAAGTATCTTTTAATACAGTTTAGTTAGATTATATTATTTCCCAGTATAATACACAAATATTACACTAGAATTCCTGTAAATACATATCTTTCTAAATATATACATGTTTGACACACATGCAAGTCTGTATACATCATACATTTCATATCTTCCAAGTAGAATACTATGCATTTGAGACACGGAATGCAAATATAGGTAAGCCATCTGTATTCATTTTTCATCTATTCAACATATTTTTTTTTTTAGCACCTCCTATATACCAGGAATTTTTTTAGGTCCTGTGGCTGCAGCACACAATAAATGAAGAAATTTCTAACAGAGTCTCCATTTTAGGGGTTGTGGGAGAGAGACAATAGGTCTCACACACACACTATAATTAAGAAAACTGGAAAAGAAAGGTGGATATAAAAGACAGGTGACTAATACAACAAAAAATAGACAGTTCCTCTAAAAGTATAACTGAAAATTAATATTAGAACTCAAGTATAAGTGTTCATGCGTGAACAAACAGAGTAATCTGTGGATAAGTCCTGTCTTTTAAAAATGGTTTTCCTTATTGATGATTAATAGTTTTACGGTACCTTAAAGTTCACATAGGATTCTGATGTAAAAAAAATACTCAAGGCGTCTTAATTGATAAATATATACAACTGTAGATCTCCTGCTGATTTTCACTGTGTGTATGCATGTGCACACTTGTGTGAGTGATATGAAAAACAAAGAACATCCTCTGATATATTTATCTTTTTTTCTCAAAATAAAGCCTGGGGATAAATTTCGTCTCTTAACAGACACATGTCTGTACACCCCCTTTTTTTTTTTTTTTAACAATATCTGTTCAGTTTGCCAAGGTCACCATCACCTTAGCATATCTATCAGTTACTAGTGTTCTTCACAGAATGTATGTATTTACATTCTTGCAAGCATCTGCTAAATAAAACAAGTTAAAAATGAGTTAATCCATATTAATTTTTATTAATTACTAATATGTTACTATGTTGGGGGAGCCTGTATGACAAAACAATTCTATATTAACAAGAGTTTTGGAAAACATTTTTTATTTAACTATAATATCGAAAAATATGCTTAATTCTGAGATTTCAGATACGTGACATGTCAATCAACAAGTATTTTGTATAAATGAGCTTTGAAATTTTTTACCTCCTGGTAAGGTATGATACACGATTATCATGTTCAACAGCAATATCTTTGTGTGTTGTTTTACAAACATGCATCTCACACGCACACACACAAGAAATAATGGACATAATAATGTACAAATGAATGTTTTAGGTTTTCCTAATCTACAATTTACCTACTTGCCTTTTGAAGGATAAAGACACTGACTCAGAGAAGCAACTGGCTTTGTAAGTCAGGCCAAGTACTACTGTGCTTTAGTCAGTCTTTTTTTTTCAATACTTTCTGAAAGTACTGCTACATGCTGATAATAAGTTCATATAAATATACTTATTCTAATATAAGTATATTTGTCAATGTCAAGATCATTTGGCCACAGAAGCATGGGTCTATAAGAATATTTCTATCAAAAATACAGTGCTGCAAATAAAGGTAGAAACTACATAAGAGAATTGCTTATGGATAATACCTTGTGAAAAACAATGAAGGTCATTTCTCTGGTACAGACATTATTTAGATAAAATATTCTCTGCCCTGCTGTACCTTAAAAAAATTTTTTTTATTGAAGTACAGTCAATTAAAATGAATCAATTTCTGGTGTACAGCATAATGTCCCAGTCATGCACATACATACATATGTTCGTTTACCTATTTTTCACTGTACCTTTTTAATCAAAATTTTGAACGGCACATATGGTCAAAAATAGCCCTAAAAAGTCGTGCTTTGCTGACCAATGGAAGATACAGGCTACTATGTATTATTGCTAGATTCAAATTTGAAGTATTAACCTCTTTCTCCATGACGTCCCTGAGAACCCAGAGGACTTTTTTTTCGACATCTTTATATTTTATTGATACAGATGAAGGTTCTTTCCCAACTCAGATATAAATAGCCTTGAAACTGGTGCTGCTATTCTCATGCAAGTATTTTACACTTTTACTCTAGTTTGTTTATTCATAAAAAATTTATGTATTGTTCTGTATGTTCTAAGAATCTGTATTAATGAAACGATACTTTTCCAACTTGGTATTTTCATTTAATATTCTATTGTAGAGACGCAAATATCCTGATAGATGCAGATGTTGATTATATTTTATTGCATGAATTAATCAGAATTTATTAGCCACATATGATTAAACAACTCTGCTTCTAGAGAAACTACATATAAAAACATTCCAGTACTGGATGCAATTCATCTTAACACAGTCTCCCTGAAGGTGACGTAAGTAGAAAAAAAAAGAGCTGAAGTAATTACCACTTCATTTTACTGCCTCCTCTGATTTACACTTAAATAGGAAATATTTTTAGTACCATCGCTATGGATATTCTTATTTAAGGATAGTTAAGATGTGAATCCTGTGACCATAAATTGCAGATAGGTAAATCAAGAATTTAATATCTCTTCTGGCCTCAGAGTGCAATGCCGTTTCCTTGTACACCTGTCAGAAATGCACACTGCACTGGATCATAAAACTATAATTCACATCAGATCCAATCAGTCACGGTGTTATCATCGGCTGTTTTAAGTATTATGTGGATCTGGAGCTCAAGAATCATTCTTAGCATAAAGAATGTTTAGCATAACACATTTTATGACCACTGCACAGATCATTTTACTGGGAGAGCGTTAAAATAGGGCTGTTCCTAATACAGTGGCACAAGCCATTTTGCATGGAGGATCCTTTCTTTGACGGAATAGCCATTCTAAAATGAATTAAATCTTAATATATTCTCAAATACGGCATTTGCCATATTCTTAACACAGTTTTGAGATATGCAAGGTAAATATTGTTATCCATCTAAATATTGTTATCAAAAGTAAATTTCTCTTATAATGTCCAATGTACCAAAAAGAAAGTAAAACATTTTTAATGGCAATTACTTAATGTATAGCTCATAGCTGGTGTAACACCCACACATTTATGTTTTCCTGCAGAAAAATATTTAGGTTTGACCTTAATAAAATATCAGAGGCTTTTTTAAAGCCTATACAAGATCAGAAAAAGATGGATAAACACAGACCTACTATATAGTACAGGAAACTATATTTAATATCTTACAATAACCTATAATGGAAAAGAACTTGAAGAAAAATACATGTATCTGTAAAACTGAATCATTTTGCTATACACCTGAAACTAACAAAACACTGTAAATCAACTGTACTTCAATTTAAAAAAATGTTTTTAAAGATGGAAAAACTCATTCAATGGTCTCTGTTTACCCTTCAGTCTTCGGCCCTGCCTGTTCCAGTTAGGTTTTTTCTCTGAAACTCAGTCTAGGCTTTAAGAATCATGCCTCGTAAGAAAGGATTGAGGAATGTGTTGAAACCATGTTCAACATGCATTTTAGTATATATACAATACCTCTATTCAAATATGCACACACATTTTTATAATAGAAGTCTGGCAAGATATCAAACATTATCACTGATTATTACTGCAGTATGACTATAGTTGTTTATTCCTGTCTTTACTGTATATGTAATAGTCTTTTAAACAATGAATATTTAATTCACAAATGTAGAGCATCTACTATATAAACGTTACTGTTTTAGGTTCTTAACAGTGAATAGAACAGTGTCTTTATCATGGAGCTTATAATTTTAGAATAATTTTTACTTAAAAATTATATAGTTTTAATCTGGTATAACAGTTTTGTACAACTTTGTCCTTGAGAGCCATGATTATTTCTGCATGATAAGAGATTAATTCTTACTTTCTTCTTCTGTATTTTCAAAACTTTTCTAAAAGTATGACTTTACTATAAAAAATTAAAAATCTTAAAGTCTTAGATGTAATTATTTCAAGTGACCAATTTCTTAAATTATAATTTACATTATTTTTGTCTAATTTTATCACTGACAAAACTCTCTAAATGTTTTGAATTTTGCTTTATTTAATCTATTTCCTTTTAATCTTACTCTTTTCTCCTCTCTTTGACTTTCTACTTGACTTTCATGAAGAATTAATTTGCATACTATTATGAACTTAAATTCGTATTTAAAGTTATCTTTGATTTACTGTAGCAAATTACTTTTGCAATGTATGACGTGGCTCCCAGCTTTCAGAGTGATGTACCTTTCCATTGGTCATGCAGCTGTAGACCCATGTTCTTTGTCTTATGTGCTTGCTGATTTTTTAAATGATTTTTTTATGCGTATAGTATACCCTAAAGGTAACTAGATTAATACACATTCCACAAGGTGTAAGGACTGTCCGTTCAATGACTTCCAACATGCTGATTCAATCTCACTTTTACTCCTAAAGCAGTAATGTCACAGAGGATGTGGAGTAACTTAAGTCTCATATATGGTTTCTCAGAATGTAAAATTTGCAACCAATAAAACGACAATGTTTGAAATATACACAAAATGTTATGATAACTCAGAGAAAAAAATGTGACAATGAGTGTGTATATGTCCATGAATAACTGAAAAATTGTGCTGAACACTGGAATTTGACACATTGTAAAATGATTATAAATCAATAAAAAATGTTAAAAAAAAAAAAGACAATGTTTGCAAAAAGCCTAATATAATAGTATTATGCAAGGTCTATTCATAATAGCAAGAACTGGGAACAGTCTAGGTGTCCATCAACAAGACAATGGAAAAACCCTGTGATAATCATACAATTAAAGAACATTCATCAAAAAATTGCCAACTTGTGATACATGCAAATACATGGATAAATATAAGAACATTAAGTTGAGGGAAAAAATCCAGTTACAGAAAATATATACCCTGTAATTTCCTTTAAGTTCTAGGAAAGGCTAAATAAATAAATACTAAGCCCTGTTGATAGTGATAAGATTAGATTGCTTCTTGGGGTTGGAAAGAACTAGCTGAGAAAGGGCAAGAGGAAGCTTTCTTGAGTCATGGCAATGTTCTGTTTTAAAATTTATGTAGGTTACTCTGAATAAATCCATAGTGAAAACTGATTCAACTGTACACATAAAGTCTGTGCAATTCACTATACATATATTACACCTTATAAAGTTAAGATTTTTTAATAGCTAAAAAAACCAAGAAATAGGAACCAGGCTGGTTCTTTTAAAAAAGAAATTAAGACTGAGTAACAACAAAAAAACAAAGAAAAAAATAATTTAAGGTTCTTAATCTCATTTTTTCCTGCACATATATATAATATGTAATAAAAAAAATCAAACTCTTGGCAATATTTTATTTTCCAAAATTAAATGTGCCAGCTGATCTCTGATTTGAGCGTGCCTCCAACTTGAAACTGGTGCATATGTGGTAGTTTCTAATTCATCTGTAACTATGCCTCAGAACTTTCAAAATAGCTTAAGTTAGGTGATTTCCAATTCTTGGCCTCAAAGATGACTAAAATAGTTCTTAACCCATTTATTAAATAATATATAGCGTACTCTTCTTGGTAAAATCATTTAAGAAATCAAATGATAGAGCTAAAACTTTAATACTTGAAGAGAGAAAATAAGGGAACAATTCAATTTGCAATGAAAGTAAGTTAGGAGGTACTACAGACTTACAGATTATGGCATTATATGGGACAATCAGATGGTTACTGGTAGCAAGTACATATAAATCCTTTCTTATGTAGAGGTAGCAGCACCATCCTTTATCCACATAAAGAAAATGTTACATAACTCCATTTCACCATTACTACAATAAACAATTAATTATTTGTCCTCATGACTCCTGTCTCTTGCTAGTCCCTTCTCCTCTCCCATGGAAAACTCTTTACAGGGTCCTACTGGCCTACCAATCAGAGCTAATAAGCACAGTTCCTAGCTCAATATAGTTTTGAATTTAGTTAAAATAACATGTAAGGGAAAACAATGGTACAATATTTTGTATAAGGACTTAAATAGCACAGGGCAGCTCTGAAGACTTACGTACAAGTTCCGGCTAAGGATAATCATTTCATGACACAAATAGGTAATACATTGCTTCTCAAATTCTTACTAACTCTGAATTTTGTTATTCTTAACCAGAAGTATCAGTATTCAAGCAGACTACACATTTCCAAAATGTGACATTAATTAGGCTCAAGACATTTCTTCACTGACAGTTTTGAAATTTTTGGTTACCATGAAATTAAATTACAAGCAGTGCAAAAATTATTTCCTTTTCATAGAATTAATTTTATACTTCCCTTTAAAAGAGATTTATTAATAGTAGCTGTTCATATATTCAACTTTTACTAAATAGCAGTCTACAATTTTGAGGTCAAGAAGTATGTTTTCATTTTTGTCTAATAGATAGAGACATACTATATATAATATATAATGACTTAATCTCTGAAAGAGTCAGTATAGAACACAAAGGCTATTCATTTTCATTTCTTAATCGGAAGAAAAGTACACAAGCACAGAGACAAGTAGAATTTAAGATTAGCCATGTATAGATTAGCATCGTTTTAACAAAAGCAAATAAAAATTGATCTGGGCAAGAGAAATGAAAATTAAGTCCTTCTGTCAATTAAATAAAAAATGTAATCACTATGATTTGTTCTTTAAGTCATGTGGATGTAGTAACAGAAAAAAACATTAAGTTTCTGTCCTCAAGGAGATTTTAATCCATATAAGGACACCAGATGATACGTAAATCTTGGAGAAGAAAACAAATGAAAATAAAACCAGGTGTTAGAATTCTGAGGAGCACAGCAGATGGAAATGCTAGGACTTTGTCTTAAATGTCACTTAGGACACAAATTGGGAAGCCAGATGCAGCCGATGGTATTTTTAAGAATCAAGATGATATATGTGTTTTTTATGACTGCAGATAGCCTAGTTCCTGAATGATTTATTGCCTTCTCAAAACAAAGAACATGTTAATAATGCCTGCATCTCTCTGAAGAGTTTAGTTGTTTTTCTTTTTATTTCTTACATTGCCATTTAAATGACTAATATAAGGATGAACTAGGGAAAATTCACATAATAGATGCCTAATAAATTTTCCAACAGGTTAGTGTGATGAAATGTACCAGCAGTAATCTCCAAAGACCTAAATTCTTTCTTCATCTTTCCCAGGTACTAGAAAATTACCTCTACAAACCTCAGTTTTCTAGACTGTAAAATTTAGAGAACACCATACATTTGGTATAACTCATTATAATAAGGACCAGATGCCACAAGTATTAAAGCAGTTTTTGAGCAAGAGCTACACAATACACTTAAAACATTGGGAAGTTAGATTACTTGTAGAGAAGAGTTCTAATGCTTCTCTTTCTACCATCCTAGACTACACAACTGCTTTTCTGCAGCAAAATCTACCATAAATTCTCAGTGTCTCACAAAAACAACACTTTTTTTTAACTCATTATGTGACATCTACCAGATGGTTGTATCTCAGACAGTTGGCTCAATTTTTCTGGGCTCTGTTGGGTTTGACTCGTTTACAGAAAATTTGAAGTGGGGTGTCCAAATGAAAGTATTCACTAAGAACTACATTAATCCATTCAGGTATCTTAGCAATGCATTTTATCAGTATGCCTCCTTTAAAGTTTCCTTTGTCCCAAAAAGATATCTTAAGTTGCCAAAACGTTATACATTCCATTTTTCAATCTTCCCTATTATGATTTTATAAAGAAATAGTCACAACCCTCCATGCTGAAAATTCTAGAGTATCTATTTTGTTTCTTGCAATGATGTTGACTGCAGTTACTCTTTTTTAAATTAAACTTCTCATAGTCATTAATGATATGAAATTAACAAATGACTTGCAGTCATTCTGTCTCCAAACTTCTCCCCAAGTATGCTCACTAGGCTTGTTCTATATCCACTTTCCTGGCTGATTATTTTATGAAAAACATGAATCACCACTTTTTCAGTCTCCTATAAGATTTATAAGCCTCTAGTCAGGCTACCAAAGAAAAAAAAGTTACAAGAGGAAACAAATTACACAGCCATTAAAAGGTTAACAAAGGAATATCATAAACAACTTTTGCCCACAAATATGATAATTTAGATGAAATAAAACATTCCATGAAAGGCATAATCTAAAGAAACTCACACAAGGAGATAATTATTTTAATATCTAAAGATCTTTAAATCAATAATAACCTTCCAAAACAGAACCAATCCCAGAGGATTTCGCTGAATTTTATCAAACATTTGAAGAAAAATGATACCAATTCTCTATGAATTGTTCCAAAAAATAGTA
Source organism: Camelus ferus (assembly GCF_009834535.1). Taxonomy (NCBI): domain Eukaryota; kingdom Metazoa; phylum Chordata; class Mammalia; order Artiodactyla; family Camelidae; genus Camelus; species Camelus ferus. The sequence goes on from NC_045702.1 coordinate 67,229,341, forward strand.
GCAAACACTTTCTAACTCATTCTATGAGGCCATCATTACCCAAGTACTCAAACTAGACATGGAACCAAAAGGAAAACTACAAACTAAAATCCTTCATAAAAACAGACGCAAAAAAATTAAACTATTAATAAATAAAACCATGCATAAAAATAATTATATACCATAAGCAAGTGGGATTTATTCCAGGTGTGCAAGGCTGTTTCAACATTCAAAAATCAATCCATCTCATCAACAGGCCAAACAAGAAAAATCATTTCTCTAGATGCAGAAAAGTTACTTGAAGAACAAAAGATAAAAACAATAAACAATAAAACAAAAGAAAAATCTCTTATCAAAGTAGAAACAGAGGGGAACTTCAACTTGATTTAAAAAAAAAATCTGCAATAAGCCCTGTAGCCAATGTCATACTTAATGGTGAGAAACTAGATGCTTTACCCCCAAGGTCAAGAACAAAGTAATTTCACTACTCCTATTAAACGCTGACCTGGAAGCCGCCCAAGTGCAATAAGGAGAAAAAATACATAAAAGGTACAAATAATAAAGAGGAAAAAATAATACCTACGGCAAATAAAAACATAAAAAGCCGCTCAACATCATATGTCATCAGAGAATTTTGCAAATTAAAACGAGATACCACCTCACATTTAGAATGACCAAAACCCCAAACAGTGACAACAAATGCTGATGAGAACATGGAGCCAACAACAGGCATCTCATTCACTGCAGACAAAAATGCAAAAAAGGTACAGCCACTTCAACTTGGCTGATAGTTTGGCAGTTTATTTCAAATCTAAACATAGTCTTACCAACTGCACTTTTTAAGTATTTACCCAAATGTGTTGAAAACGTATATACACACAAAACCCTGCACCTTATACAGTTTCTCATAATTGTAAACAACTGGAGGCGACCAAGATGTCCCTCAATAGGAAAATGGATCAACAAATTGTGGTATAACCAGAATTTGTGGTATATTATTCAGCAATGAAAATAAAAGAACTAGCAAGCCATTAAAAAAAAAAAAATGGAGGAAACCCAAGTGCTTATTACTAAATGAAAGAAGCCTGTCTGAAAAGATTACACATTGTTTGATTTCAAGTAAATGACATTCTGAAAAAGACAATCTCTGAATATAGAAAAAAAAAAAAAATCAGTAGTTGCTGGGGATGGGGGAAGGGTAGAGCATTAGAGACGAATACGTAGAGCCCACCCAGGAAGTTTTACAGCAGTGAAACTATTCTGCATAGGACCGCAATGGTTTATGCATAATATTAGGGAATTGTCTGAACTTACAGAACTATGCAACACAGAGTGAGCCTTAGTGTAAACGATGTACTTTAGGAAATAATAACATACCGATAATGATTCATCAGTTTTAACAAGTGTATCAAATGAATGCAAGATGTTAATGGGGAAACAAACGGGGGAAAGTATGTCTGGAGCGAGAGGGTATATAAGAACCCTCTGTAGTTTCTACTTAATTTTTCTGTAAATCCCAAACTGTCCTAAAATAGTCTTAATTTTTTTTTTCCAAGTTTCACTTCTACAAGTAAGTTTGGAAGTCCTCACTGTGTCCTAATGACAAATAATAATAATAATAAAAACACAACTAACAGACTGAAAAATAAGTAACTTTCTGGTTCTGCAAGAGAGGAGAGGAGGACACAGGCCCAACTGCTGCCCGCCAAGACCCGGGAGAGGAGACTCACGGCTTACCAGGGCAGCGAGGTCCAGAAACCACCACCGAGGACCAGGATGGGAAACCCAGAACTGCAACTGAAAAATTGGCGGAGGCTCTGTGCAGACAACTCTGAAAGTTAAAACCAGTAGAGAGGGAGCATCACAGGAAGCTCTCCACAAAGCTTCCCTCCGGCAGCTCAGCCGGCGTCCCCCAGCAAAATGGAGGAAAACGCCCGCGTTTCCGGCGGTGGGCGGGGCCGAGGCGTCACTTTTAAAGTGGCAAATGCTGTTAATTATTGACGCGGTTGCTCAGTACATTGGAGCTCACTACACTATTCCTTCGACTTAAGTGAATATTTGAAAATTTCCTTGATAATCAAAACTATGGTAGAACATTTTTTTAAAAAGAAAAAGGACGGAAAAAACAACAACAACAACAACAACAAAAAAAGCACACTGCGGTAAGGTCTGCCCTCAGGAGAAACTAGTTAACCAGAGCCTAACTTGTTGGGATATTAGAATCAGCTGGCCTGGGGGAAGGGCAATATCCAACTCCAGCCAGCTTTTACTTTTCATGTTGGAGAAGGGAAATACACAACTACAGTCCACCAGAGCCATCCTATCATACCTAAGAGGGGAGAGAAAAATCGAGAAATACTTGCGAAGTTCTCATTCTCGAGGCACACTCTAACTGAAAAACTCAGTAACTAACTCAAGGGCTCTGAGACGTAATCATAGGACCGTAGACTGCTTCTCCCCCACACCTCACCACCACATTACTGAAGTCCCGTTCACAGCTGTTCCTTTTACCAGCACATCATGTTGAGCTATTAAAAAAAAAAAAAAATTGCAAGGCATGTCAAAAGCCAAAAATAAAACCCACAAACTGAATAGACAGCAAGCATCTGAACCCGACATGGCAGGAATGTTGGAATTATCAGACCAGGGATTTTAAAAAGCTATGATTAATATGCCGAGGGCTCTGATGGATAAAAATTAGATAGCATGTAAGAACAGATGCTCAATGTAAGCAGAGAGATGGAAATCCCAAGAAAAAAACAAAAAACCAAAAGAAATGCTGGAGTTAAAACACACTGTAACAAATAAATTGCCTTTGAAGGGCTTCTTAGTAGACTGGGACTGGATACAGCTGAGGACAGGATCTTTGTGCTTGAGGATATACCAATAGAAGCCTCCAAAAAGCTGGGGGAAAAAATCTTAAAATACAAATAATACAATCATCGGTGATATCATCAGTGTAGCTCAGGACTGCCTACTGATGAATTCTCTAACTTTCAAAAATTTGATGACACATTATCTTCCACGTATACATTAAAAATGAAAGCTTTGTTGATTTACACTTAAATGTTGCTTCTGACACAAATCAGGAAGCCAGATGCAGCTGCTATTTACGATACACATTCGTTGATTTTTAAGATGTCTTATTTGTTGTATTGAAACTGAATACTGAGATGTAAGAGATTAAAATTTTAAAGAATCTTGTCTTAAAGATTGCTGAGGATTGCATTAAAAAAGAAAACAGAAACCATTGGTAAACAGTATTTATTGTAAAATATATTTGAAAATGGTGGAACTCTAGACAGTCATAAAAAGAATATACACGTTTTTCTGTGGGTAGATAGAGCATGCTAATATCCTAGTTATGTTCAGAAGGATAGAAGAATAACTGAAAAAAACGTTTGGAGTTTGGAAGAGGTTTTTTGTAGTGAAGTAAAAGTTGAAATATAACTATGAAAGATGTTCTCAGAGGAAGATATAAATATAAGTATATTAAAATCATCTACTTGAAGAGACCATGAGAATGGATTAAGAGAGAAAAAAAAACGTGCCATATAGTGAAATTATAAAAGATTTACTTAAGGCAAAAATATTTTCAAAATTCTAAAATCAAAGGGGTGTAAAAGTGTATCACTAAGTGAAAGGTGGGTGGTGGGGAATTTATTAATACAATGCAAAATAGACTAGAATGAAGGCACAAATCCTGAAATTTGATACTGCTTCATTTAATTACAAAGAGGAGTTTGAGTGAATTATACAGTATGTGAATCTCAATAAAGCTGTTAACAACAACAACAAAAAAAGCTCCTTTTGACATGGCCACTGAAACCAGCAAAAAGGAATAATTCCCAACAGCCAGCCATAGGCAGCAATGGAAAAGCTTTTATTCGTGTGTCACACCAATTCCTTCTTCTATTCCTCTTAAACATCACTAGATTTAGATGTATCCACTTTAGGATAAGTAGAGGCTTTATGGTGTCTTTGAATTGATAGAGCCACCTGAGCCAGGGGACCTTCTACCATCCTTGAGCTGGTGACTACGTATCAACGGTATTTGAGAGCAGCACTGTCAGTATCCTCATTCCGATTTTATCCTACACTTTATCCACCGCCTGGACAACTGACCAACTAAGTCATTCTTCTTGTCGTTGTTCTGTTTCTCATTACACACTTACTCTTCCGTTCGCCAACTTTTTCCTTATGAAAGACTCAAAACTTTATCTCACTATTAAAGCAAATACATGGCAGGTGTGGTCAGAGGTGGGTCATTATCTGTATGGTCTACCACAGGCAAAAGGAGCTGCCTGTATCACAAGGCATACCGTTGTGTGGAACAGAAGCTTAGCATTTTGATTGGCTCGCGATTGTCACCATAAAACCAAGCTCAGTTTGCTTGTACTCACAATGTTTCAAGGGCTTTGGAGAAGAGCATATTGTTTAAAGAAGGTAAGAAAGTCAAGTAGCGCTCTTTTTCAGCATAAACTTGCTCTATTCACACCTTCACTCTTTCCAAATGAATTAGTTTTGTTTGTGTCTACCATGAAGCTGTTAGTCTCCTGATTATTAAATTAAAGAGTCTAACGTAGCAAAGATTCGCCAGGGAGTAGCTCCTGTTTTCAAGCAAAGTGCACCACTCCTTTGAACTCTATTCCTAAGTTTCCGTGGTCACCTCTCTAATACATTGTGTAATTGGGAGTATGACTGGTGACTCATGGCCATACATAAATAGAATCATAACTGAACTTTTGTTTTTAGCAATTTTTTTTCTCATTTTAGTATAATTCGGCAGCTAATAACCCTTCTCACCTGTTTCCTCTCAAGCTGCCTTTCCCTATGAATCTGTTTTGCCAATTCCACAGGAGTCAACACTTCTTCATAAATAACAAACAACTTAGCAAACAGCTTTGTCACAGAGGTTTTGCTGCTTCGTACTGAGAGCGGCTTTGTAATAGCTTTCACACAATACCTCACTTATTAGCTTTAAGAAAGGATAAAGATCAGGGAACCCAGCAAGCACAATGGCAGTAGAAGAGTTGTCTCTTGACGCCTATTCTGGCTTCTGAATGTTCCAGGAACTCCTCATTAATTAAGATTATGATTGAAAATGGATACTGAATTTAATAACACAGAGGTGAATGGTTACTTTGACAAGAAGTTATAGTGTTATGTTGGGGTAAAAACCTGATTAGAGAGGGTCAAAGGGAGATAGAAGAGGTGTTATTGTTATAATCAGCAACTAGGGATGACAGTCTCAATGAGATTTACCGTAAAGAGGAACAGAGCACAATGGGCAGAAACTTGAGGTCAAGTCAAATGGTTTTGAAATAGACAAGTTTGCTGATGGTAATGAGCCAGCAGAGAAGGAAAAACAAAATATGCAGGAAGAAGAGAGAAGCACCGCTAGGATGATGTACTTGTTTAGGCAAGAAGAAATGGGTTGTTGAACATTGCTGGAATATTTGGAATACTTCCACATTGTTGTGTATCATTAAGCAATTTATTGTTATCTTAGGCTGCTTCAGAATATATAATATATGCCATCAACTCTTTGTTTCATTGACTATATTTTGGTTCCTTTTGAATATTTGGTTTTATAACTTCTCACTGAAATGCTTTAGAGTGAATTTAACTCTGAGAAACAGGGAAGCCTACTAATTGCTTCCCCATTCCGTGGTCCCACAAAGAAATGTTTTCCAAGATTTAAGTTACTCAGAGAAAACTACCAAAATCAAAACTCAGGGAAAGTATCTACACATAGCTGATATTTTCCAGACCTTTTTTCAGGAAAAGAAAACAACAACTGTAGCTCACACAACAGTGGCAATCTAATCAATAATTTCTAGCTGAACTCTTGGCAGAATACGCACTAGAATTCCAGGTGTGTTTAATATGCACGAGATGAAAGCAATCAGATGGAGAAGGGGAAGGGTTTACAAGTTGGAGGAATGCTGTCCCATGTTCTGGTTTATCTGTCATCCCCAGTGTACTGATTCTGGTGATAGGGTTTTATTTCTTCCATCGATTCTTGCCCTGGTTATTGATGCCATTAATACATTTTTTGGAGCCTAGCATCTAGAGACATGTAGCCCACAGCACCATTACTAGGACAGGGCCAGCCAGAAAGAACATGGAAGCCAGACTTTGATTTTTCCCTTCCTCACACACCTCTAGTCTTATTCTTGCCCCTAATCAGAATAAAGTCCAAAGCTATTTAAACACAGTCATATTTTTTATGCTGAACCCTCAAATTTAGCCTTTTTGTTTTGGTGCCTTATAATGTTTGAATAAATAAATGAGAATTATACTGATATTAGATCAGAGCACAAGAAATCTGGTCACCAGTAGCAGCATATAGTTAAAGAAAGCTTTTCACTCTAGCATTTTCTTTTACTTTCCCATCCTCTAGCATAAATTTGACTGCAGATGGCTGCAGCAGAGTGCATCTGATCCAATTGAAAGTATGGCTTTCAAGCAACTTTAACTTACTCAGCATTGTTATATGGTCACTTTACCTGTGATTTAAGAATACTTACCAACATGTTATTTTTCTTGCATATCATTAGCAAAAATTCCTAATCTAATTGTAAGATACAATCAGCATCTTTTCAAGATTAAAATCTTCCTTCTCTAAATAAAAATGAGACTACAGTTTGAAAGGTATCAGTCAAAATGAAATTCTGCCAAAACTGAATGTCCTGTAATTTATATTGTCAGCATGGTTTTGTCGTTTCTTTTCTATTTGGTTCATTTTACAGATGATTCCACGGGCCCAGGCGAGCTAATTAACCTCAGGTCACATAAGATTAGGTAGCTTGCTGTCACATTAGTGTTTCTACCCAGCTACTGGGAAAAGGCAGAATGACAAAAAATTGCCATGGAACGTGAGGTCTTCCAAATAACCCTGCTGTCATTTTTCAAATTGCTGCCAAATGCCTTCTTCAGAGCAGCAGCAAATGCCACTGAAGACCGAGATATTTGTTAGGGGGTCGGATAACCACCTTTCAAGTAGCAACAGGAAAACATTACATGTTCTCTGATGTTGAAGAGAAAGAAAGGCCACTGATTATATCTATTTTTTGGAGACAATTTCTATCTTCTCTGAACTGGAGACTCCTGTAAGATCAGTGTGGCATTGGCTTTGACTAAATTAGGATATTCGTGTGACAGAATTTAGCAGTGCGTGACATCATTAGCTTATTATCACTGAAGTGGCAGCCGTCACTTCCTTGCTACAGTAAGAGCGAAAAGGCTGTAGCATCACCTTTTATTGCTAATGACAGTCACTTTACTCTGCCAATGTTTAAACACTTCATGGAAATCAAAACCTGAGACTAGGACTTGGATGTATGGTTGCCCTATTTGTGTGTCTATGAAGAATTTTATAGAAATATTCAAATCTATATCTTTGGACAAATCATTGTTGTGTGGTGGATGCCCAGGACACATTTATTACAAAGATCAGTTAGAAGTTTAAATCAATTCTGTTAGCACAATCCTTCTAATTTATATAAAAGGATGAAAGATATTGGTGCAAGGGTTTCAGGGTAGTACAGAGAGGCAGAGGACCCAGTGGTGGTCCACAGAGAAGTAAATTCTTTTGTCTGACATCTTCAAATGCTTCTGCTACCAAACAATGATGGAATCTTATATTCCATTATTAGTGCAAATTATAAATATATAAATATATAAATCTCTTATAAATTATAATCTCATAAATTAAAAAAATCTGCAGACTAAGATGAAAATTATTCTTTTTAAGCTATAGTTTAATGAGGAGAAAGAGAAGAGAGTGCAATAAAGCTATGCCTCACTATCAATTCTTAGCACCTCATCCCATTAACACAGCTTTTTCTTCAGAGCAACAATCACTTCCTGATATTTGACACAATAATTTCTCTACTTGTCCTCTCTTTTTCACAGAATGTAGGAGCCAAGTGGGCAGAAATTTTGCTTTGCTCACTGTTGTATCTTCAGTAAACCTAGCATGTAATAGACTTTCAATAAATATCAACTGAGTCAATGATTAAATGAATGGATGAATAAGCAAATTTGGGTGCTCACAAATAGTGGAGAAACACATTGACTTAATGAAGGCTAGGATTCATGAAGAGAAGAATGGACAAAGGTCATTTTGCTTCACACATTAGGCTTCTCTCAGTTTGGTAGAGAACACTGATATGTCTGTATACATAAGATGTTTGTGTGTGTGTGTGTATATATGTACATATATATATATACACACACACATATATATTATATATTATATGTGTGTGTGTGTGTGTGTGTGTATATATATATATATATATAAAAAATATATATATATATAAAAATCTTAAAAAGATTTATATTGTAGCAGGATAAATATACTTCCAAGGAAAGAAAAAGGAAAATATGTAAACACAAGTGATTTAAGAAGAGAAGGAAATGCTACTTCTTTTGAATCCATTTTCTAATCAATCCATTTGCTTTTAGAGATACTACATTCTATTAACCTCCTTAACTTCCTGTGGATGTTCATAGCAGCACTTTTTACAAGAGCCAGGACATGGAAGCACTCTAAATGTTCACTGACAGATGATTAGATAAGTTGTATATATATACACACACTTACACAAAAACATACAATGGAATACTACTCAGCCATAAAAAAGAATAAAATAATGCCATTTACAGCAACATAGATAAACCTGAAGATGGTCATCCTAAGCCAGAAAGAGAAAGAAAAATACCATATGATATTATTTTTATTTGGAATCTAAAAAAAGAAATGACACAAATGAACTTATTTACAAAACTGAAACAGACTCACAGATATAGAAAACAAACCAGGGGAGAAAGGGGTGGAGGTGGAGGGATAAATTGGGAGCTTGGGATTTGCAGATACTAACTACTATATATAAAATAGATAAACAACAAGGTCCTACTGTATAGCACTGAGAACTATATTTAATACTCTAATAACCTACAATGAAAAAGAATATGAAAAGGAATATATGTAACTCAATCGCTATGCTGTACATCAGAAATTAATACAACATTGTAAATCAACTGTACATCAATAAATTTTTTCAAATGTGTATGCAAAAAAAAAAAAGAAGACTCTTCTTACCTTCTGATAAGTGTGGTCCCCTAGCTTCTGGAGGTTAGAAATTCCTACCTCTCTGCTGCTTTGGGGTCCCATCTTCTCTACTGCTATAACGTCAAGCTCTGTGATCACCTGTCCTACCATCGTTGCTGGCCTACAGCAGAAAGCCACCACTGGACAAAATGGTGCCAGTTTCCCTTTCACCAGTGTGTTCCTGACGGTTTTGGTGAGTGAATGTATCCTTTGGGCATTCTTGTAGAATATAATTCTCTGGTGGGTGGTCTGGTCTCAGATAATATATTCCTTCTTGCAAGACCACTTTTCTGAATGATCACTGTGGACAATTATTTTCTCCAGGCCTCTAAGAGTCACCCTAGCAGTGAACTTGTCCCATACCCTGGGTCTTTGCTACGGTGTTAAACTCCATATTTGAGGAATTCCCTCCAAGTCTATGAATTCTTGGTTAACCTGTCTCATGCTCTGGGCTTCCAATCCCTGTCACCCTTAAAGCAAGCACCATCCAAATTTAGTCCCAGGAATGCTAGTCATATTCCTGGTGATACATACTAGCTAATTCTTGTTCCTTTGGGGTGCATATGACCAGCTGCCAAGGTTCTTGATTAGTTTCAAACCCTGCTCATTCTTGTGTTTGCAATCCCTGTTTTCCAGTTTCTATACTCTTTACTCTTGATCTGATCTGACTTTAGTAGCATTGCAAAATAATGCAGAAAGGTCGAAGAAATCATGCTCTGTTTTCAATAACTAGGTGATAAATAAGATTGATTGAAGCACTTTCAGGATTTGAAGGAGAAACACAATGCATGCATTAACACAGGGATATTGCTTAAAGCGGATATAGTTACTATTTGTTTTATCTTACAAAGGAGGCTTCATCAAATGAAAATATAGAAAGCTGTTGTTGTTTTTTGAAATGTTCACTTCAATTATTCTTTTATCTAAGAAGAAAATCCTTTCCCTTTTAGATATAAAGCACAATGAAATATCTTTAGGAAGAAACAAAACGTTTAGAAGCTATGAACTAGAAAAGCTTAATAAATAGGAATTTTCTGTTGAGAGTATTTCAGTAAAGTACTGTTAAAAATTGACCTCTAAGTTTCCTCTTTAGTACTGCTTTGAATTTGAGTTGCAAACACCCATTATAATTAATTGGAGTACTGTCAGAAATCTACATAGATTTTGGAGAATTAAAAGAGAACTCTATACCTTCTGAAACATACATGGTTTGATTTCTCATCTGCACATAATATATTGTAAAATACACTTAAGCAGCTAATTTTCTACTGCAAAATACTAAGTCACTTCTGATCACCCTTTTGTATTTTGCTAAGAAGCAACTTTAAACATGTACTCTAGTAATGACAAGGTTGTGCTTTCTGGTTTCTGATAGCAGTGCTCATTAGCATCACTCATAACCTTATATAACAAACACAAAAACCATCCATTACTCAAAAGACAAAATGAAGATTGGAAAAATGAAAAACAACAGGAGATTTACAGAATACATACATACATAGAAAGAATTCTTGTCAGCCATCCCTGAGTGATGGTACCAATTACCCAAAGTAAATTATATACATTCACCCTTTATTTTTTAGAGTAATCTTGTCCAAATTGTGTCATTCTTCTATGAAAATCTTGTTCTTTACTTCTGTGTGTGCTACTTTTTAATGTCAGTACTTACTATGTTTATATAAATAAATTTAAAATGTTTTATATTAAATGTTTGTTGGACTCTAGAGGTAATATGATGGTGGTTTCATTTATTCCTCCTTGCATATCTACCAGTTTTTGCCTTACATAGTTTGACACTGTGTTGTTAGGTGTAAACACATGAAGAACTGCTTTGTCTTCATGGAGAACTGACCCCTTTAACATTGTGTAACGCCTTCTTCACCACTGATAACTTTTCTTACTTTGAAGTTGGCTGTTTGATATTAATATAGCTACACTTGCTTTCTTTTGATTAGTATTAACAGATATACTTTCTCCATCCATTTACTTTTAATCCATATGGATCTTTTTACTTAAAATGCATTTCTTTTGGACAGTATGATTTGGGGTCACATTTTTAATTCACTTTCACGATCTCTGTCAGTAAATTGGCACATTAGACCAGTGACAAAGTGATTACTGACATAGTTGGATTAACATCTACAATATTTGTTACTTTTTTTCAAATAGTTGCCTTTCTTTGTTTCTCCTCTTGTCTTCCATTTTTTTCCCTTTTTTTGTGCATTTAAATTGAAAACTTCATGGTTCCATTTTCTCTTTCTTAGCATATCAGTTGTACTGTTTTCTTTTTTAACTTTTTTTAGTGGTTGCCCGTGAGTTTGTAATTATACATTTACAACTAATCCAAGCCCACTTTCAAATAAACCAGATCATTTCACAGGTAGTGTGAGTGCTTTAGAATAACAGAATAATCCTAATTTCTTCCTCCCATCCTTGTTACCAATGCTTTCATTCATTACATTTATATAACATATATATATTAGGATAGGGAGATTGTCAATATAAACATACACTAGATATATACATAGGCATACATAATTGTGTACATTGTTGCTATTATTTTTTGAACAATCTATTATCTGTTAGATTAATTAAGAATAAGAATAATAGAAGTTTTTACTTTACCTTTATTTATTCCTACTTTCATGTTCTTTTCTTTATGTAGATCTGTATTTCTGACTTGTATTATTTTCCTTCTTTCCAAAGAACTTATTTTGATGTTTCTTGCAAGGCAAGTCTGATAACAAATTTCCTCAACTTTTGTTTGTCGGAGAAAGTCTTTATTTCTCCTTCATCTTTGAAGGACAATTTTTTCAGGGTACAGAATACTAGGTTAGTGGTTTTTTTCCTCTCAGCACCTTAAATATTCTACGCTACTCTCTTCTTATTGCATGATTTCTGAGGAGAAGGCAGCTGTAATTCTTATCTTTGTTCCCATATAGGTAAGTTTCCCACCTCCCTGACCCATGGCTTCTTTCAGGATTCTTTCCTTTTGATTTTTTGTAGTTTGAAAATAGTATTCACATGTGTCATTTTTCTGATTAATCCTGCTTGGTTTCTCTGAGCTTCCTAGATCTGTGGTTTGGTACGTCATATTAATTTGGGGAAATTCTCAGTCATTATTGTTTCAAATATTTCTTCTGTTTTTTCTTCTTTTTTTTCTTTTTCTCCTCCCTCTGGTAGTCTCATTAGACATATGTTATACCTCTGTAGTTGTCCTGTGTTTTGAGATATTCTCTTCTGTTTTTTCCAGCCTGTTCTCTATGCTTTTCAGTTTTTCAGAAACCCTCTAGCTCAGAGTCTTTCTGCAGTTGTGTCTACTCTACTAATAACCACAAGTGCTTTTCATCTTTAGTGTTTCTTTTTCGTTCTTAGAATTTCCTTCTCTTTGCTTACACTGCTCATCTGTTCTTGTAAGCTTTCTCTTTTATTCATTAGAGTCCTTAGCATATAAATCACAGTTGTTTTCAATCCTTGGTCTGATAATTCCAACATCCTTGTCATATCTGGTTCTAATGCTTGCCCTGTCTTCAAATTTTATTTTTTATTAATTTATTATTATTATTATTATTATTATTATTATTACTATTACTATTATTACTATTATTATTATTTTGCCTTTTGGAATGCCTTGTAACTGATTCTTGACAGCTGGACAGGATGCACCAGGTAAAAGGAACTACTGTAAACCGGCTTTTATTAACATGGTAGTGAGGTGTGGATGGAGGGTAAATGTTCAGATTGTACTATGATTAGGTCTCAATATTTAGTAAACCCATGCCTCTGAACTGTTAATTTCACAAGTGTCTCTCAGTTATTTTCTTTCCCCTTAGGTGGGACAGGATGTTGAGAGTTGGCTAGAGTTGGGTAATCCCTTCCCCCAGGTCAGTTAGGCTCTCCTGAGGGCAGGTCTTGTTAAGAAGAACAAAGTGTTTTGATTCATTGCAAAATGGTTCCTTTTCTCCTCCCCCTGCCAGAAGCATGGGGGATTTTCATTTTTTTCCCTCTAATATATACTGTGTCAAGTCCTGGTCAAGTCCCTGGAGGTTAAGTTTCACAATATTTTGGGGGCCTTTCTGTGACTGGGTCCCTGTGGAATTTTTAACTCTCAGAATTGCCTGCACTAAGCCTCCAGAAACTCATCAACTCCAGTTCGGCTCTTCCTACCCCAGCGATGATTCCCACTGCAGTTTCCACTTGTGACTCCCTATATTTACCTGTTTCTCCAATCTTGGGGCAGTGGTTTTCCCTGTGCCCTCACCTCTCTTAGGGGTCTAAGAAGATATTAATTTTTTAGATTGTTTAGCTTTTTACTTATTCTTAGGATGGACTGGTGACTTCCAGGCTCCTTTCGAACAGAACCAGAAACTAATGAGAGTGTTTCCCTACAGCTTTGTACCTGCTGAGCAATAGTGGCCTCAGCTCCAACCCTCTCTTCAACCCCAGAACCTTGAACACCATGGCTCAACAAGCTTACAGCTTGCAGGTCATAAAGATGTGTGGATCACTATTGTATAATTTCAATTTATCCTATCTTAGAGCAAGGAGATTACCAAATGGTCTGCTGTTGTCAGTGGAGTAAGTATTTGCCTTTGAATGTGCTCTTATGTCCCCTGCACTTTTAAAGCCATATAATTCAGTACCATGAGGGCACAGATCAGTCACCTAGTATCTGGCAGACATGTGCACTGGTTTTAATCATTAAGTCAGTGAAACCATATTCAATATCTTGTAGTAGCCTATGGTGAAGAAGAATATGAGAACGAATGTACGTATGTTCCTATGTGACTGAAGTATTGTGCTGTACACCAGAAACTGACACATTGTAAGCTGACTGTACTTCAATAAAAATATATTTTGAAAAAATTCAGGCCCTGTGGCATTTCCAACTTCCAGAAGTAGACATATTAGAGGTTCCAGTGTGGCGTTTGTACCCTTGCCCACTGTCTGCAAAGTCTGTGCCCACTGAAAGAGTAGCAGTGTTTCCTTCGGTTGTTTCTGTTCTGTGTCTCTGGGCACTGTTCCCAACAGTGTGGACTCCAAGTTTGCTTTTGGACCACCTAGAGATTCTTTAAGCTAGGCAATATACTTTTAATATGCTATTTGCAACTAAAATCCCTGATGGATACTCCAGAATTTTAGTCCATATGTGTGTTTATTTCTCTTAAATAGCCTTATGAGAAAACAAGCAAGAAAGGAGCAAATGGAGAACATAATATTTTAAAAACAAATTTATCTATTTTCATGAGTGGAGATAATTTGTACTCTCATCACAAAAATACTGTTGTTTTTAACCTGTGCACAAAAGTTCACAATTACTCTATACAGTCATCATTCTGCAACTGCAGTCTCTCATAACTGTCAGAGAATGTATATGTTCAGATCACAAATTTTAAGTAATCATTGTTTTTCAGCATGTGTTTTATTATTTTTAAAACATTTTGTATTGAAGTATAATTGGTTTACAATGTGTCAATTTCTGGTGTACAGCATAGTGATTCAGTTTTATATATATAATATATATAAAACTATATAGATATAATATATATGAAATATACATATATTCTTTTTCATAATAGGCTATTACAAGGTATAGTTTCCTGTCTATATAGTGGGACCTTGCTGTTTATCTGTTTTTTTATATAGTAGTAAGTATGAGTAAACCCCAAACTCCCAATTCCAGCATGTGTTTTAGGTTTTAACATACTTGCAGTCATGAAATACAGTAAATGCATAAAAAGTTCTTAGAAATTCTCCATCATGTTCATATTCATGTTCTTTGACTCCTTGTAGTTGGTATCTTATTTTTGACAACTTTAGCTTGAAAAATCCCAGTTATCTAACAAGAATGATTAAAAAAAAAACTAGTAATTTAAATGATATTGCCTTCAACTGCCCTATACTTATGACATTAAGATTAATAGCAAAAATTATACGAAAATAAAAAATAAAGACAATTGAAAGAGTTTCAGAATTACCTACAAAGGAATATATTTGATATCTCTAATGCCCCTTTATTTTCTGAGATTGTTACCAATCTACAGAGTTGCTTCTTTGGGACTTCCCACGTACTTGTGATACTTGTGTGTTCTGCTGAGTTGTGCTGTGAGTAGCAGTGTCTACACAGTTCATCTTTCATACATTAAACATCTGTTACACACTCTCCTCCCCCCGAGTAAGACTAAACTCATATAGTTATAGGTAATCCATTTTACAATATCCATTCACTTTCTTTTCCATGATTCCTGGCCTAAGTTCACTCCACATTCAGAACAGCTCTCTTCATCTTTCACTTTTGAAAAATAGCTTCCGGAAGAAAGTGACTTGAGGCAATAAAAGGCTTATGAAACTAAACATGAGTTAAACTCGAACTGGACCTCTGATTTCCTGGATTCAGATTCTTTTTCACAGCCTAAGGAAATTCAATTAACCCAACCTCCAGAATCTAATTATATTCATTGTTTCAAACTAACACTCACTCCTATCCTTTCATTCATTAGACATATGCTAAGTTCCTATAATTGAATGTCTTCACAAATCCAAAGAAACATGCTGTTGGAAATGCTTTGTATTCTACATAAATTTCAAGTTTATACAACTCCGTGGTTTTCCAATATGGCTTTGTTGGCTCTTTGTCTCTCCTTTAGTTTATTACCATCTATGGGGGAAGATACTACTGTAGATCACATTTCAAACTGTCATACTTTCCAACTTCCCTATTAATGCTTATTAGCCCTGTATTTGTAAATAACTGAATTAGCTAATAGCTCTAACCAAAATGCAGATGTCCAGATGGTAGATTCAGCATACTAGAGTGGGAAAGGGACGTAGAAGCCAAGTCAGTCATCTCTCATAAGAAAAAAGAAAACAACACAGAATGATCTAAAATTTTATACAAGACCTGACCAAGAGTACAGTAATAATTACTGACAGCACAGTAGACTAGGGCACAGACTTCCAGGCATTTGTCCCCATATTCTCACTATATAAACTTCTCATACTATGCTCACTAAATGCCACTTCTACTACACTTGCTAATACTACTACAACATTATAATTTTAAATTATTTTTTAAATATAAAGGAAATATTTTATTGTATTTTTGGTTTCTTCTAAATGTGCCAGGTCACCATTCTTTATTGCTTTTTAAGGTTACTTTTTGCAATAGTAAGGTACTTCATGAAGGGAAGACAAGCAATTAAATTTAGAAGCCAGATGTCAGGAAAATATTTAATCTCACATGAAAGGAATTCTGATCAAGAGGCTTAAGAAATGCTGAATGATCAATACATCATTAAAAAGGATCAAAAAGACAGGTAATTTTTTTGATAGCTTAACTTAGATTTCCTTAAAAAATCTGCAAAAGTACTAAACAATTTCATAACTCCTATATGAATAATAGCTATTATTTTTGACATTTATTTCAAATATTATATTTTTACTTTCTAAGACGCTTTGTCCCTTTTCCTGTTACAGCACTGTTCTCTGGGGATGCGGCCATTTCCTTTCCTAATTACCAACATGGTGGATATTTCCAAAGAGAATGAGAAGAAATGAGTGTTATTATTTGACAAGACCTTGTATTTCAGTGGAAAATGCATGATTATTAGAAGTCACTTAGCTGAATTTTGGTCCCAGTTCTACAAAGATTTTGACACTAGTCCTGAAAAGCTTTTGTGTATCAAAATGATAATCTATGAATTTTGAAAACTATAGTAGCTTTCCCTAATTCACAGGGTTGTCTTAAGGGTAAACTGAAGTGATAAAACAGCCACAACCACAATAGCTATTTATTAATGTCTTTCCATCTGTGGCAGAGTTAAATGCTGTACTTTCAAGGAGAGGCAGAACATGCATCCCCCACCACCCAAAGGTAAGTAAACAAGCCAGGACCTAATGAAATGGAAACCCATGTACTGATATGCGAAAGAAAATATGAATAGCTGGATAATTTCTGAAAATGTACCTTATATCAATGAACAGCAGTTTCTCTACTGTAAAAACAAGAATATGTATTGAGATTATAGTTTGTCTTACACCCCTGCCAGATTTAAGATATTATAAATCAATGCTAAGTGCTACGTGAAAGTGATGAGAGGTCTTGAAAAACCTCATTTCACCTTTTGCAACCTCATTTTTGTGTATTCCAAGCTAAAGCAAGAAAATTAAAAAACAAAATACAGTTCTAAAGGAATGAATTTCTTTGACTGCGTTAAGATTATATATATACATATGATTTTAAACAATATTTATAAAAGAACAGTTCCAAGTATAAGCAACTTTCATTTTTTGTTAATTTCAGAATAAACTAAGTTTGCATTAGTTGAAAATTAAGAAGTGTTAAAAGGTAATTTTTCAGAGCAAATAGAATGTAAGTGCTAAAACTGGAAAATGACTTTGCATGGCTTGGAGATAGAATGGAATACAGAAAAGAGAATGTGCTTTTAAATGGAGTACATAAAATCTAAAAATTTTGCAGCCTCCTTTTAAGTGTTTGCCACAAATAGAGACACTGTCTGTTGAAAATATTCATTTTAACATTACTGACCTTTAGATATGTAAGGACATTTCAAGTGACATTCAGAGCAGTAAATGAGAGATTGGTATTCAACAGTTTAATATATATTCAAATGAATATGATAATAAGAAATTTATGAAAGGGAATATATAATAGCTCAAGAAATGTTGATAGATTCATAGGATAACTTCAGTTTTGTGATTATAAAGGGACCAATAGAGTCTTTAGGTGAGATGTGATTATAATCTTTTGCTTTAAGGAAATTTTCTGTGATGCCCAAGAATCTTGCTTAGGCTAACCTCAGAGTTAGAGGATTCTGACTTACCCTGAATTGCTAATTGTTAACTAATTTTCTAGGGAACAAGGAGAGTTCTCTGTAATTTTCTAATAAGTATGGATATATTACCTACATAGGACCAGGCATCCTTCATCTACTCTCCCAGGACATAAAACTGATTTTGTTGTTATTTTTTATCTGCTTTTGTGTGTGTGTATGTATGTGTATGTGTATGTGTATGTGTATGTGTATGTGTATGTGTATGTGTATGTGTATGTTTGTGTGCCCCAGTGCTGCATATTATAATTAAAACTACTAGGATACAGTGTATTAAAACAAATATGTTCTTTTCTTTCTTTTTTTTTTTAATCTTGTCCCATCTCTTTTCTACCACCTTTTAACAGAAAACATATATTACAGGCCACTAAATACAAAACAGATTTGCTAAACCTTCAAACTACAATGCTATATTTTACAAAATTTGCAAGTAAAATGTAAAGCCTGGAAAGTTAAATTGCTTGGCTATTGTTAAATAACTTGATCTAATTGACATTTATGGGATACTGTATCCGACAACAGAAGGATACACATTCTTCTCAAAAACAAATGAAACACTGGCTAAGATATGCACACTCTGGGTCAAAACACAAAGTTCAACATACGTAAAATTATAGATATCAAATAAAATAGAGGTAAATAATGCAAATGAAGCAGGATAATCCTTATATAGTTAGAATTCAAGCAAGACACTTTTAAATAACACATAGGTCTAAATAACTCTCAAGAAAAATTAAGGATGAATGAGAATAGAGTGGACTGGGAGACTCACTATAATTAAGATGTCAATTCTTCCAAGTTTAATATATGGATTCTATGCAATCCCAATCTAAATCCCAG
Organism: Camelus ferus; assembly: GCF_009834535.1. Classification (NCBI taxonomy): domain Eukaryota; kingdom Metazoa; phylum Chordata; class Mammalia; order Artiodactyla; family Camelidae; genus Camelus; species Camelus ferus. The sequence goes on from NC_045702.1 coordinate 67,248,130, forward strand.
CAACAAATTTTTAAAATACTTTATATGGAAGCTAAAAAAAAAAAAACTGAATAGCTAACATGATACTGAAAAAGAACAAAGTTGTGAGACTCACATTATCTGATTTCAAGAGAGTGAAAGAACAGGCATGTGGATCAACAAAACTGGAACTACAAACTCAAGATTTACTATAAAGCTACAGTAAACAAGAAGTGTAGTATTGTGAAAGAACAGACAAATAGATAAATGGAACAGAAATAGACCCCCACAAATTTAGAAAACTGATATTTGACATCGAAGGAAAGGTAATTCCACAGAGAAAGAGTAGTCTTTTCAACAAATAGTGTTAGAACAAATGGATGTCCATAACAGACACTATTAAAAGAACAAGCCACAATTTGAAGAAAATATTTGCAAAACACATACTTAATAAAGAATTGTATCCAGAATATACAAAGACATCTTAAAGTGCAACAATAAGGGGAAAAAAAGCCCATTGAAATAAAAATGGACAAAATATCTGCACAAATGACTCACTAAAGAAGATATATAGATGGCAACTAAGATTACAATAGATGCTCCATCTTATTTATTATTAGGTAAGAGGACAATTAGAAAATTAGAAACCACTACACACCTATTAGAATGTCTACTAGCTGGCCAGGAAATGTATGCATCATTATGATTAGGGATTTGAGGAAAAGACTATGAAGGAAACATTATTACCTTTAGTGAGAATTTGTTTTGTGTGAAATGGACATTAATGTTGGCCAAAAAATTTTATGTACTTCTGTAGATTTCTCAGCTTTAGAATACCAGTCCTAGGTATTCGATAAGGGCTTGAAATATCCTCTTATTTCTCCCATATACAAGGAATGACTGAGAGAAATTAAGGCTTTGTTGCCCTGAAAACAACTATAGCAATTGCAAAATGTAACACAATCTATCTCATACTTGGCTGATTCAGTAGTCTATGTGTGTATGCTACATAGGTTTTCTAGAATTCACTAAAAAATTACACATCATCAAAAGAAGAGGAAGAAGGAAAAAACTTTTTCAAGAGACAAAGTAGTCAACAGAACAAGACACTAATAAAAATAGACTGTTTAACATGTATAACTGAAAAATTGTGCTCTACACTGGAATTTGACACAACATTGTAAAATGATTATAAATCAATAAAAAATGTTTTAAAAAATAGACCATTTAAAATGTAATTGGAAGTGCAGAAGGAAAAGAATAAAGGAGAGTAGAGAAATATAATTAGAAATTTCCTGAAAAATTTCCCAAGAAATATGAAATTAATTCATATATGTATCACAGTGTATTTTTTGAGCAGTATTAAATTATATGAATATACCACATTTTTTAATCTCTTCACTTATTAATAGCTAGTCAGATTATTCCTTGTTTATGGGTATTAAAAATAAAGTTGGTAAAATATTTGTGTATACATCTTTATATGCACAGATGCATAAGCCTTTATTTCTCTTGGATAAATGCCTAGGAGTGGAATGGCAGAGAGCTCTTTATTATTCTGTATAAAAGTCTTTTATCAGGTACATGTTTTACAAAAATATTCTCCCAATATGTAGTATGTGTTTTACTCTCTTAAGAGTATCTTTCTAAGAGCAGTTTTTATTTTACACCAAGTCCAATTTATCAAATTATCTTCTATAGAATATGATTTTGTTTTTATATTTAACAATTTGTGCCTAACCCAGTGTCTCAATTATTTTCTCTTAAGATTTCTTCTAGAAGTTTCATAATTTTAAGACTTCCATGTTTATGTATACTCCAATTTGAATTTTTATACTACATGAAGCATTTATCAAAGTTTTTTTCACACAGAGATATCACAGTCTCCGTAACATCTGTTGAAAAGATTATTCATTCTCTCCTAAGTATACTTTGCACATATTTGCCTAAAATTAGTTGTCAATATACATGTACGTCTAAGTCTGGGTTTTCTGTTTTGTTCTATTGATAAGTTTCTACCTTGACTCCAACTCCAGACTTTCTTGATAATTATAGCTTTATAATAAGTCTTGAAAGTAGGTTGTATTTATCACTGCTTTTCAGATTGTTGGTTAATCCAAGTCCTTTGCATTTCTATTTGAATTTTATAATCATTTTGTTAATTTCTGCAGGAAAAAACAACTGTTTGGACTTTGATTGGGATTGCAGTATGTCTGCAATTCAGTCTGGAGAAAATTCACACCTTAATTATATTGATATTCAACTGATAAACAAAGTGTATCTCTCCTTTTATTGAGATACTTAATGACTTTCAACACTGTTTTGTAATTTTTAGTGTATAAATCTGACATATCTTTCGTCAGGTTTATTCTTAATTATTTCACATTTTTTATATTATTATAAATAGCTTTAATTAGCTAAATTTCTGATTGCTCACTGATAGTATATAAAAACGCAGTAAATATTTGTCAATTATTTGTATCCTAATAGTTTACTAAACCCATTAATAATTCTAACATGTTATTTTAGTTTTCATTAAATTTTCTGCATGGACATTCATGTCATCACCTTATGTCAAGCAGGAATTTTATTTCTTCCTTACTAATCTGGATGCTTTTTTTCCTTGCCTTATTGCACTGGTTATAATCTCTACTACAATATTGAAAGTTAAGTAGTAAGAGTGAATATCCTGGTCTTGTTCTTGATCATAGTCTTTCAACATTAAGTATAATGTCAGCTGTAGGTTTTACATAGAGGCTCTTCAGGTTGAAAAAGTTTCCTTCAATTCCTAGTTTGATGAAAGTTTTTCTCAGGAATATTGAATTTTCTCAAATGTCTTCTCTATTGAAATAATCGTAAGGTTTACCTCTTTAAATTGGTAATATGGACAATTACAGTGATTCTTTTTGAATGTTAACTAATGCTACATTGAATAATTTTCCCTTAACAGCAGTAACAACAAAAAATAATGTAGCTTCCTCATTAAATAATATGATTTCCCCCTACTTAACTTTGAGACTTAGACAGGATTTGACTGTTCGAGAAGACTTACAGGACCCAAAATATCAATGCTCACTAGTCTATGATTTATTTCAGAAAAAAGAGGCAATACAGCAACAGCATTGAATAAGAATATGCATCCTGATCAATGGTTGTCACAGAGACAAGCTTAAATTTTTCTTGCTCTATAATAGCCATAATAGACTATTATAATTTCACTCTCTGATCAGAAATCACTAAGGTGGGCTCATAACACAGTAGAACCTAGAAACCAGAAGTGGAGTCTTAGCTAGAGTTTCTTATACCTTGCTAGTAATGTAGGCATATTTCTTGTTATGTAAAGAGTGCAATGGCAGAGCAGGAATCTCAAAAGTACACATTATCAACCTCACCGATCTTAATAAACACCACTAGCAAGCTGAAACTAATCATCCCCAAACTCATCATGGTTTCCACTGTATTAACCTGTGCATTTCTCACTTAGGCAGGGGTCAGTGCCCTACAGATACTTCAGCAAAGTTGCTCAGGTCAATTCCAGGCCTACAGAATTAACTCCTCCCAAACTTCTCCACTCCCCAGAAAAGTCCACCAATATTTCTCTGTTCTAACACAGTTTTCCTCATTAGTCATCAAAATTAATCTGATTTATAATTATGTATTTATTCAATGAACATATAGTTTAAAATTCTCCAAAAGCACAACTTGAGATAAGAACTTGGGTGTGGATATATTTGGGGGGAGGACTGAGCCCAGAAGAGAGATGTTACAAAACAAAGTGAATGACTTATGGAATAAAGAAAATCCTATATCAGGTTGCACTATATATTTCACATTAATGAACTAAAGAAGCTCAATTCTGCCAGCAGCAGCCCTTGGACATTTTTCAAAATGGCTCCCAGAAATGTCTTCCTAATAGATGAAGTGCTGGAGCATTTATTTGTCGGCTGCTTTCTTTCACTGGGTAAAGGTTGCCTCCAGGGGCTTCAACCCCCCAAACTTTCTCATCAGCACATGCCCAGATGCCAATATAGTTATAGCAGTATTGGAGAAGGCACTGGGGAAGCATGTGATAAGATGCTCAGTGTATGAATTGGGACCAGTGTTCAGCATCAGGTCTAAGTCTGAGCTCACTAGAACTGTCTATCACAACTGATATTAGTGAAGGCTAATACCAGAGGTGAGCTAAATAGATGCACTGTAGAATACAAGAGATGTATGTTTATTTGGTTTTTTTTTTTAGATTGTTAAATGCACTTTATTTATTTAATTTTTTTATTGAAGTATAGTCAGTTTATAATGTTGGGTCAATTTCTGTTTACTTGTTTATTGTCTTTCTTACCTGCTAGAAAGTAAGCCACACAATCTACGATTATGACCCTTGACTATTTCATTCATAATGCTGTACTGATCTCCTAGCCTAGAGCCTAGTGCATAATAAACACTCCATAGATATTTCTCAGAAGGAAGGAGTAAAGAGGAAGGAAGGAAGGAAAGAAGGAAGGAAGGGCAGCACAAGTCAAATTTCCACACAAAGGTATACATGAGTGACATCGGGTTGCAGGGGTGGCACGAGCAAGTATAAAAACTACAGAATTAGAGACCATGGTACAGTCAAAAAATATATATATATAGAATCATCTTTAATAAGCTTCCCAACTTTAAAAATCATCTACTTTACAGCTTTGAGTCAAGGCTACTCTGGAGACTAAATTATTATCATTTCAGGATCAATTAGCAATATCTTTCAAAATGAAACTATCATTCCTGTTCACTCCGCTGGCACTTTTTAGAGCTGAGATCACTTGGACAAAGATCAAAAGAGTTTGCTCTTTCCTTTTATTTTTAGGAAGCTTACAGAAATCCTTTCTGACAACTGTCAGATTTTCTACTGCTTTGTCAAGCAAAGTGACAGATAGTCTTAACAGCCCCTGGGAATGAATCTTTCAAGTCAGAAATCAACTCCTGTAGCAACTGAGAGTATGCAAGATAAACAGATGTCTCTATATCCCCAAAGAAGTGCTGTTATATATTTATTTATTTTGGTGTTTTATACACAGTTCATGCTTTGATAGATTAGTCATGGAAGTCTTCCCTGAAGAAGACTGGAATGATTTGAAATGATATGAATGCAAAGAAGATGTTATGTCTGCATTAGATCTGTTTTTCTTTGGTTAGAGAATAAATAGAGGTGTGGTTTTTTTGTTGTTGTTGGTTTTGGTTGGTTTTCTTTTTTTTTTTTTTTTTTTTGCTTTTAATATTCTCACTGTAGATTTTTTAGTTCACGTTTAGAAAAAAATCCTTTCACTTTAGAAATGACTGCAACTAACACCTGACAGAAGAGCAGGGAAAGTATTCCTTTTAGATTGCTCTGTTCTGTTTAGATTGCTCAGATATTGTTATTTTCCGAGTATTTTGTGAATAATAAGGTAAATAACAACAATCACATTGATAAAGGTTTGGTGGGTTATTAAATAAATTAGTCACAAACAACAGTCAAGATAAGAATTAGACTTTAACGAAGTAATGTTAATATGAATTTTCCAATTAGTACTAATTTAAAGGAGAAAATGCATATTATATTACATATATACCAGCATAAGACTCCAAAATGAGAAACTGCGTTAAATATTACATTAAAGTACCAATTTAAAAATTCTAAAATTAAGGTGATTAATATTATTTATATTTATTTATATGTTGCAAAATCTAAGTAATTCAGTGAAATTAAATATTAGAATACCCTTAAGTAAATGAATGGATGAATGAATGACTGAAGAATGAGTGAACATACACCCAAGTAAATACTATTTTGTTACTTTCAAATATCTAAAATAACCCCACCAAAAAAGAGAGAAATGATTGCCCCCAAAATCCTATCCTAATAAATGGGTGAAATTTATTGTTTAGAACCTTTTATTTTTAAATAATTTTAAACTAACAGAACAGCCGAGAAAACAGTATACATTTTGCCTAATTTTAACATTTTATATACCCTGGCACAATTACCAAAACTAAAAAATTAGTTATTAACGTAACTACAGAATTTATTCATATTTCACCGTATTTTCAATAATATCCATTTTCTAGTCTGGGATACAATTCAGTACCACACTGAATTTAATTGTCATCAATCTTTTCATCTTCCAAACTATAACAGATTCTCAGTCCTGTCTTCCTTGATCTTAACAATTTTGAAGAATACTGTTTAGAATTTTGTGGACTCCAGCAATTTGTGAGGTCTTGGGGTTTTTTTCACAATACAGTTGAACTGATGAGTTTGGGGAAGAGGACACTAGAGAGGTGACGTGTCCTTCTCCCTGCATCACATCAAGGGGAACACGGTATTGATCTAGATGCACTGCAGAAGGAAAAAATCGTACCTCTACATCGTCAAGCACATTTCTCCAATATAATGTTAATCTGTTTCCATCTGTAATCAAAAAATATATTGAGGAATATCCTTTGAGACTGTGAAAATATTGTTTCTCTTTAAACTTTTTCCCTCTGGTATTGGCAGGATCTGTGGATCTTGCCTGTAGCAACTATCACTGTGGTCATTAGTAATGCTGTTTTTCTATTTTATTCTTTCTCTATTTATTAATTGAGGATTTTTGCAAAGAGCTGTCGTCCTTTTCCTCCCATTTAATACATTTATTCAATTATTTACTCATATCAGTGTGGATTCATGCATATTTATATTATTATTTGAGTTATAATCCAATGTTGTTATTTACTTTATTGCTCAAATTGTTTTAATTTTGGCCATTGGGAATGCTTTCAGCTCGACTTCTATATTTTTTGACATTGCACCTTCCTTTTTTTTGAGCACTTTATTAATTGGGTATAAAAACTCACAATCTGACATATGCCCCTTCTGAAACAGACAACCAGTATTCTGTATTCTGAGGGCGGACAGAAGAAGGAAGCGAATCCCTCCTGGACTCCACATGCTACACTGCACTTGAAGCAGTGAGTATCGACCTTGAGGGGAAAGAATAATTAAGATTATGATCAGAGTAACTGATTACAGCTTAACGTGTTCTGATTCTTTGAGTTCTTGTGATGAAATCCAATGCTAGTGTCTTAATCTCAGTTAACATGCCTACAGAAAGCCTAACTACTAGGAAACTAAGAACTAAGCCAATGCATAAGCATTCAGTCATTGTAGTATACGCTAATTATTAGTTAGAAAAAGCCTCTTTGATGTCGGTCTTGCTCAGGAATTTTACTTGGATTGGTCCCTAAAATCACACAGGGATGTTCATTACTACAACCTCTCTCCCTTCAGCGTGATAAGGTTTGGATCCAGCGCTGTATGATAATACGTCCCTTTTACATCCTGCCTCTGTAAGAAGAAAATTATCCATAAGCACCACTCCCTTCCCCAGTGCGTTTCACAGAACATTTTTTCTGCTGTGTACCCCAATGATGTGGGTGTGCAAATAAGGATGTCGAGTCAGTTAAGAACCAAATTGCTCTGCATAACAGAAAGACAGTGTTGAAGAGAAAAGCAGAAAGGAACCAACAAATGTGTCTTTCATCAAGATGGCCTAGCCTTTGTGATGTGTGATAGGATTCCGTTCAAGCCCCAACTAAAATATTAAGTAAAGCTACTAAGAAATGAATGTTTTATGTGAGTATTTTTTAACTGAGAGAACAAAAAGGGGCAACTAAAATTCATGTGAGCCTCAGTATGGAATCGAACAAAGGTGACCTTTTAAAGAAGTCACCACCCGAGAAACGCAGGAGGCCAGGAAGACAAAAGTGCTGAAGCACAAAAAACTTCAGAGGAGACTTGGATTTTCAGAGGCCATGAGATTGGGTGGGGGGCTCAGGAAAATTTTATCTGGATCTTACATGCGTTAAGTCCACCAGATGTCATCTCAGTTCTATCTGCTTTCAGAATTCCCTTTTCTCCTGCTAGTGACAGGTGACAGTCCTGTGGTACCCTCCAACACCGCCATACTCCATCCACACAGTATTCTATTCTATCACATATATTGGTTTAAATACAAATATGTAATGTTTGGGTATATGTAAATTTACTAATTAAAATACCCACCAGTACTGGAATCAAGTAGAAGTATGAATGAAGGATGAAATTTGAAGACCTTGTATTTAAGAGATTAAGTGATAGAAATAGGTGGATGAGAAACACTCATAACTAAATATGTAGAAGATTAGGTTTCAAGGACTATTTACTTGACAGAGATTAGAGCAAAACTATATCTGGGCTTGAGATGATTAAAGTCATGATTAGAGGGAAAATACAGGAACTGATACAATTCTTAATATTAATAAAGTCTGATCCTAGCAGCTACATTGATTAGATATAAATTTTCTTCTTTTTCTTTATTGATGAATATTTTGTGGCCTAACATACATTTACTGTGCAATTCTCTTATGTACTGAAGAACAAATAAAATATGCAATTCACAAGTCAAACTGAGAACCATTTTTTTTTTGTCATTGGCCAGAATATAATTATCTCACCATCCTAAATCAGCCTCTTTGTTTTCTTCTCTTTCAGATCTATGCTCACCAGAAGTCCTTTAAAACTTAAAAATAGAATGATTGAATATGAAAGAATATTAAATATTATGTAGCTCAGCAAGGCCCTTTTATGGTTAAGGAAACTAAGTCACCGGGAGATTAACATGATGTTCTAGTTAGGGGGACAAATGATGAACCACAGTCCAGGCTGGCCTTTCCCCACTTATATTTGGCCACTGTTGGTACCCAAATCAACCTCAGTAAAAATATCTAAATACTCTCAAATTGTATATCCCATTAGAGAGTCAAAAACAGTAATGATGTTAGCTGCTATAAGAATGGAATTAAGAAATGACTGAATTTCATTTATAACCTGTTTGCCATCGGAGTAAACCTGACAATTTGTGAGGATTTCATTTCTGATTTTCTATTCATGGGAAATTTTGGGGTATGTGTACAGTTTAAACACAAATAGCCGAGTTACTGTATCCACGATGAAGGAAAAGATGACTTTATTATTATTATTTTTTTACCTATACTTCTCACCAGATTGCTAGAAACACTGCTCTCAGTTAGTAAATGTTTTCTATTTCTGAGTTTGGAGCAAGGCAATGGCCAGTCTCCTCCCATCTCCTCTCCCCAACAAAACATAGAAAGAACAAATACATGTGAAGTAATACAAAGAAAAAGAAATCTCTGATAGCCTGCTCATGGGTTTTTATTTTTTTGTATCTTTCTTTCTATTATCATTTGCTATGTAGGCATAGGTAGACCAGTAAACTGGGGAGGTGATGGGCTTCACTCTCTGAAGATAAGAGTCATATAAATGATCGATTTAGCAAGGCAGAAGATGTGAAGCATGATCAGAAAGATCTGCACATTGGCCCTTGTGATTACAATGTAATTACAGTGGTGTTTTGTTGGGAATACCTAATCTATCAGCTTGCCAAGTTGCTGCACCGGAAAGCATGTCATTAGTTTCTAATTCTTCCAGATAGTTCACGGATACCCTGGAATCTGAAGCAACATGCCTTGGCAAGCTGAGGAACTGCTTATACATGAGTGATGAAACATTTTTCTTTGGGGTAAAGTCCTAGTTTACAAAAATAACACATTGAAATTATGACCTTCAGCCCTAAAATATGTCTTCTTTCCTGAAAAATGAAAATATGCAAATACTAAGATTATATGGTAACCCTAAGTCCTTTATTATGTGCTGTAAATGAAAATGAATATAATAATCTGGTAAAATTACTAACAGTAAATTCAGCAACAGCAACAATAGTAATAAAAATTAATTATAAAGTAATTCCACTTTAACTAAACTTTAATATAAAATCAAGAGAAAAGGGATCTTATTTGGTTGCATCTTGCAAAAAACAACTGTGTGTTTAATATATGCTTGACAAATAATTACTATATGAAAGAAATCTATTGTATATTCCAATCATCAAGATTTGGTTTGAGAAAATATTTTCTTCTAAAAGAAACTACCATTACTTGGAGAGTAGCTCATTGCATGCTGGGATGCAAGGCAAAGCAATGTACATCTAGCAGACGTGCTTATTGCCAAAAAACTTAAAAAAATCTCCAAGATAGTTTTGAAAGGACAAAGGATCAGCCAATAGGACCTCCCCCTGTTCAAACTGTTATAATTTAATATCAAATACTGAAAATAATTATACTTTATTCCAATAAGTTGAGAGTATAAAAAGTTGTGAGAACAGATTGATAATCAAATAATGAAAATAAACATAAGTACCAAACATAGTTTTGATATAAAGTTTGGCCATATTAAGACAGAATTTTGCTATAATTGTATGTTTAAATGGACATACGCATATATGCAATAATACATAGATATGTTGTTCCTTTTATTAATTATATATAGTTTATATAGTATAAAGGCATTCTCTCCTAGCTGGGTAAAGATGGATGGGGAGCTGTGAATAAACAAACCTGTTGGGTGGGAAGGAGGACATAGGAAATACACCTGTATTCACGAATGTGGAATATAGCAAACTAATAAATTAGCCAAGTGTACCTAGATGCAGATTACATATACAAAATCAGCCTGTCAGTTTCTGGGAGATAAAACCTCTTGAGGAACTCTCTGATATGAAAAGTAATAATATATAAATAGTAAATTGGGGCCAAACACCCTATATATGACTTGATAAACTGTAGATTAGATTGTAGTAAAGGCCATGGGCTTGAAAAGTTTTAGTGCCATTTCGAAAGATAGACGGTTCCTTATTTAAAAATACTCCAATAAACCACAAATTCAAATTAATATGAGAGACTCCACCAACCCTTTTTTCCACCATAGAAATAAGTTGACAGTCACTCTGGCCTTGCCAACTCAGAATGTGTAAGTCAATGTTCCCATTTCTTGAGCCTGGATGTATAATCATAAGTATTTCTATATGTCAGTAAGATTTAAATGACTATGGAGGTAAATAATAAAACAGAGTGCAGTAATAGTAGCATGTATAATAACTTAAATCACACTTTCGTATTTTGTTTGCTTTTTATCTGGTGTTTTTAATACTTAGGAGAGTTTTTAATATATAATAACTATGATTTTTGAGAGATTTACTTATGCTTTAAATCAATGTTTAAGAATATTTTGTTGATGAAAAGTATTGATTTTCACTTATTAGTTGCAAAATTTATAATTAAACAATAAAGACAATGTTTTATAAATCTGACAACAGTAAGCATTAGCCAAATTATAAATTGAAAATTTTTCTGCACTCACAAAAGTCCTTTGGGCATTGAAGAACTGTGTTGACCTGCACATGCATGAAAAGAATTTATCTGAAGCTGGGTTAAAATGACACAGAAAGTCATAGAATGACCAATCCCTGGAACTCATACAAAGCTGAGAAAGGTCTCATTCTTACCAGATAAATTTAAAGGACCTTAGAAGTATTTCTCCTAGGTTGTTGGGTAGACCCTGGCAGCTCTTAACATTCCCTAAGAAAGCATTAAAAAATAAATTCAGAAGCCTCCAATTGATTTCAAGTAAATTAACTGAAATTCCAAACAAAGATCAACATGGTTTTAAAGACTAAAACAAAATTCAGCACTTCATAAGCCAAAATTCACATCTGGCATTCAGTAAAAATTTGCCCATCAGAACAAGAATCAGGTAAATACAACCAACCCATTCCAGAAGAAAAAATCAATCCATAAAAAGAGATTCAAAATTGGCTAAACTGTTTAGCAGACAAGGACATTAAAAAAGCTACTATAAACACCCTCCATTTGTTCAAGATGAGAGAGAAAAACATGATTATGATGGGAGAGAACTGGAAATTACGTGAAACACTTAGAATTTATATCAATAAAAGAAGAATATCTGCAATAAAAATGAATCATATGAGATGAAACTGAGATTAGACATGCAGGAAAAAAGACAACTGAACCTGGAACTATCTGAAATGAGGGGAAAATAAAAACAGTGACTTAAAAAATAATAGGGCATCAGTAAAATTAAGGGCACTATGTTATAATTGGAGTGACAGAGGGGATACACAAAAATTATGCAGAATAATATATAAACACTTTACAATTTTGGTAAGTATAAATCCATTCATCCAAGAAGTTCAACAAACTCCCAACAGAAAATTGGAACAGACACTTTACCAAGAAAGATATATGGATGGGAAATGAACAAATGAAATACACATTCAACATAAATATTTCTCAGGAAAAGACAAATTAAAATTCCAGAGATACTACTACACATCCACTAAAATGACTAATGCTAAATTCTCAAAGTTTCAAAATGCCAAGTCTTGACAAGAAGGTGTACCAGTTGGAAAACCCATACATGTTTGGTGGTAGTGCAAAATGACTTAGCTACTTTATAAAATAGTTTGTTAATGTCATATACACTTAAACATTCACTTGCCTGTGACCCCCAATCTCACTGCTAGGTATTTTCCCTAGAGAAATAAAATCATATGTCTTTACAATAGTTGGTACTATAATGCTTATAGAAACTGTATTCATAATAGGTAGAAATCTGAAATAATACACATGCCTGTCAACTGTGAAAGAATAGATACATGTGACACAGTAATACAACAGACTACTATCCAGGAACAGAAGGATCAAAATACTTACCCTCCCAACAACATGGGTGACTCTTAAGTGACTTTTGCTAAGTGAAATAAGCAGACACAAACCAATACATTCTATGTGATTTCATTAGTATAGACTTCAATAAGACACAAAACCATACAGACAGAAACAGATCATTGTTTGCCAAGGGTAGGGCATAGGGTTCAGCAATTGACTCTAATGAGGCACAGGGAAATATGGGGATAATGAAAATGCTCCATATCATGGTTGGGATAGTGGTTACATAACTCAGTAACTATGTCATCTCATCAAATTGCATACTTAAAACCAGTTATATTATTACATGTAAATTTACCTCAATAAACCTGATTTTAAAAATTTAAAATATTAAGTATACCTCTTATGACAAATGATCAAACAGTTCTAAGCGGCAGGGCAGTAGCAGTTGCTAGGTTGTCTTGCCACATGCCTGCAGATCTTTCTGAAAGAAGACAATGAGTCCAAATGGATTTAGAAGGTCTGTTACTTTCAACAATAGCAATATTTTGTCCAGATTCTCTAATCTGCAATTCCCACAGGGTGACATAATGAAGAACAGATATTTCATGCGTATACTCTGGGATGCACTGTAGAAGAGGAACCCTAATATTACAAGTCTGTGATCTTGTATAGAGGCTGATCATGAACTTGTCCAGCCGTCCTTCTGAAGAGAAATGTTGCCTTCATTATCTTGGAATGTAAATCTCTCTGAGGATGGCAGGAAGGTGTCTCCGTCTTTATGATCCTGGAATGCCCTCAACAGGAGCATGTCTATATACTACTCTGAAATGTAAATAATCTGAATATATTGGATATTAATGTCTAGCTATTAAACATGAGAGATTCAAGAATTGCCTCCCAGCTATTTCCCTTTTGCCATTTATGTTTCATTTTCTATCATTCTGTAACAGCATTATTGAGATTCCATTTTCACTTTTTGTTGATCTTTGGTTGACTAACATTTGTGAAATAAACATTTCAATTTGTCATAGTTCTAGAGAGCTGGTGTATAGGCGCTTTTTTTTTTAATAAGGTCTCTCACTGAATGAGATGATTGACAGACATACCGCCTGCCTCTGCGAAACTTCCTACTACTTCAAAGTCTTAGATTAAAAGGAGCTTTATTCACAGGTATTATTACCATTATTAGTAGCTTTAGTTTTTTTCCCTATTTATTTAAATTATTTATTTTTAAAAAGGCCTTTTTTTTTGCTGCTGGTTTGAGAGTGAAGAACAAGAAATGCAGGTTATCAGACTAGATTTAATTTTAGTGTTTGTTCTCCCTTCTTGCTCCCACCTCCATGATTGCTACCTGCTTCTGCAGATGGACTAAGAAATCTGAGATGGAATGACCAAAATGATACACAAACCTTGTGTCATCCATAGTTTTGATAACCATGCCCTCTGCTTCTTCTGAAAATGTTTGAGGAAAAACAGTTAACATGACCGTGATCAATTAAGAAAGCATTAACCAGACTATCTGGAAAGAGCAGAGCATCACGATATATTTATGGTCCAGATTATGTTTTCCAATTTTGGTCTGTAGGGTTTTTTTGCCTAAATAATTGCTGAAATACAGATTCACTGGTACAATAATGGTCTATCAATCTTTTGTCTCTACTTAAAACTGATAATTTCTAGAGTTCACTAATTCCTCCATTTTAAACAAACGACTTTTTGATATTTTCATTTTCTCTGTGATTCTTCAAAATTTTATAATTATCTTTATTATATATATAAAACAAGGACAAAGGTATGGGTAAATTGTTATTTATTTAGCTACAGCTACAGGTATTGGGCTTTCAATCAGAACCCAAGTTGTCTGAGTTTCGGTCTTAAAAATTTTACACTAGGTAGGCCAATATTATTTATTTGGACTATTTTATTCCAACAGTTGCTACAGTGAAATTCATGAGAGTTTTGATTTTGTAATGTTGTATTTGTTTTCAGTCTCAGTGACATTAATGAAGTTCACTGATTATCAATAATGTGAGAGGAATTAATTAAGCAATTTCTATTAATGTGACAGAGACTACCTCATTAAGAAAATGATGTGACAGAGCCAACATGGCCAAATATGAAGTAAAGAAAAGCAGAGGAAGGACATGTTGTTGAACCCAACCTTTAAGACTGACTGTAAGCTAAACAAGGCATGACTGCACCATAGTCAAGAAGAAATAGGTGTCACCTTAAAAAAGAATGTATTAAAGCAATGCTACCAAGTTAAACTATGGTGTATCTCTTTTGATATTTCAAGTAATTTTGGATTATTATAAAATCTCTGGAATATCACAGCTTCTTATCATTCTACAGTCTGTTAAGTTCCCAGCTATGTGTAATGTTTAAGAGGTTTGTGAGGATGGGTAAGAGGGCTGTCAATGGCTGTCAGCCATGGATGTTGATGAGTTTCTTGCTAACTGGCCATGCTGGTAACATCACCTCACAAAGTGCAGTAATAAAGAGCTACATTACAATATTGGACAGTATCTGATAATTTTTATGTATTTGCTATTACACATTGTCTGTTTGATACAATTATCTAGGCCTGCCCCTTACTCATAGGAATTGAATATTACATTTAGTCAACTTGCACAATATGTAAAACAATATGCTTTTCCAGTCTGCTCTACCTTGCAATAAGCATGTGTATCCATTTATTTGACAGATGTAGTTCAAAATACACTTAAAGTGCTTCTTGAATCTAGGATATGATTATGATGGTAACAAAAATGTAATTAATTCTACACACATATTATACATAAAAATTCATTAATGCACAATATATAATGAATCATACCAATTATTAAATTTTAGAAGTACAGCCAACATTGCAAAGTAGAAGCATGCACATTATGAGAGGCATTAGACAAACTGATATTGATAGAGAACTGGTGACTTGCTTTTCTCCTCTGATGGTTACTTTGAGATATATTCTCAGATATATTCTCATCAAAAAGAACAGCAAGAATTGTATGCTATATAAGCTATGTCATAGTATGGTCACTAACTTACTATTAAGCTACAGTTATATGCCTAATTAGTAAGAAGGAGATAATTTTAATTCTATATAAAAGAGAATTAAACAAATTTAAATCTTAATATTTTTGGTTTTAAATTGACTGTGAAAAAAACAACAGGTCTAACAGAAGAAATAAACAAAAAAGGAAACTCAACTATTGAGCTGATAGAAACACCAATAAGTTGTAAACTTATAAATATATTTTTAATGAAAAGAAATTTTGCTGTTGATCAGTGTTTTTATAGGAGGTACTCTGACTTAATGTTTATTTCACTGCAGATTTAACATGCAAACACACGTAACTACACACATGCACACACACACACATTACTCTAATTCTATACTCTATAATTTTTTGAATTGTTTATTAATGGAAAATTACAAAAATTTCAGCATAAACATTTAAGAATGATATACAACAAAAACAAACAAGAATTTCCTTGCATATGATGGTGTGTCTTATACAAACAACACTTCCCTCTAACAATAAGTAGCAAATCTGAATAAAACAAAACAAAAATTCTGTTTGAAAGCATTAGAGAGCCACAAAGGTTAGCAGTCTTTAAAGAACCAAGATTCTAGAAAGAGAGAATATACTTACAGAAGTAAGCCTCTTATTCAACAATATTTTGATTTGTAAACAGCATAGAATGAGTGACTGAGAAATTCACTACAGTGTCAGATAGACAAAGATTCAGAAGTCTCTAAGCGCAGATGATACGAATTTGTTATATTTAAAAACCTAGGAGTCCATAAAAAATACTATTAAAGCTAATAAACAGATTCAGCTAAGTGTAAGGCACAGTACCAAGACACAAATATCAGTTCTATTTCTGTACACTAGCAATGGATAATCCAAAAAAGGAAATTAATAAAACAACTTTATTCACAATAATATCTGAAAAAATAAAATACCAAGGAGTAAATTTATCCAGCCCAGTGAAAGATTCATACACTAAAAACTACAAAATATTGCCAAAAGAAATTGAAGACCTAAGAAAATAAGACAACTTTGTTAATGGACTGGAAGACTTAAGATTGTTAAGATGCCATTAGTACCCAAAGATGTCTACAAATTCAATGGGATAAATCTCTATTAAAATTTCAATAGTCTTTTTTTTTCCAGAGATGGAAAAGCTAGTCCTCAGGTTCATATGGAATTTCAGGGAACTCCTCAAACAAAACTATCTTGAAAAAAGAAGAAAAAAGTGGGAGAACACACATTTCTAGATTTAAAAGTTTACTACAAAGCTACAGTGATCTGAAGAATGTGTTACTGGCATAGAATAGACATACAGACCAATGGAACAGAATTGAGAGTCCAGAAATAACCCACTCAACTACAGCCAAATAAATAATGGTGCTAAAACATTTCAATGAGGAAAGAATAGTCTCTTCAACAAATAACACAATGGCACAACTGGATATCCACATATAAAAGCATGAAGTTGGACTCCTATCTCACACCATATACCAAAGTTAAATCAAAACAGATCATAGATCTACACGTAACAGATAAAACTACAGACTTCTTAGAAGAAAACATAGGGGTAAATCTTCATGACCCTGGGTTTGGCAGATTCTTAGACATGACACCGATCGCTCAAACTGAATGGTTTTGTTAGGGGATGATGAAAATATCCTTGAGGGTGGTATTAAGGATGAATACATAATATTGTCAATGTATTAAATGCCACTGAATTGTACAATTAAAATGGTTAATTTTAATGCTAAATGAATTTTACCTTAATACAGAAAGAGTAGTCAATTCAATCTGAATCATGGGGATAAGGAAGGAAATGCTTCATTTAGTAAAGATATGTCTTAAACTGAGCCCTGAAAAATGAGATATGTATGAGGGAAAGGAGATGGCAAAGGGAGAGGACGTACAGGTGGGAAAGGGTAATGTAAAAGACTCTTGGTCACCATGAGAAAATTCACAGAGGTGGTAATCAACAAATGATGTTAGAAGATGGTAAATGAGTCTTGGGGGAAAATGAACAATTGTGAAAGTGCCAACAGGATATCAGTGTCTTCTTCACCATGCAGAGGAGTCTGGATTTAACCTTTAATGTTTGAAAGTTACTGAATCATTGGCATAAGGGAAAAACATGGTCAAGTTTGCCTTTCAGTAAGGTTACTATGGAAACAGGGTGGCTGCTATACTAAAAGCAAGCAAAATTGGAGGTCATGAGATTAAGTACATTGGCTCATGTGAGAGACACAATGATGAAGACCTGAACTGTATCAGAAACCTTGTAGATTTTGTTGATATTCAATCATGGGGGGCATCTGAGAAATGTGATATTTTAGGAGGATTTAGCTGGGAGGGGTATGAATTTGATACTGGAGGCAAAGAGAGACTTCTGAGATTGGTATATGAATTAGTGTGATGGAAATAAATAGAAAAGGAAACATCTGAGATATTTTAAATGAAGAAATAACAATATTTTGGTAAAAGTACATATGAGAGATGAGGTGAATAAATGTCAATGACTCCTTCAAAATTGCTAGTTCATAAAACAGGGGAAATGATGATGAATTAATATGGAGCAGAAGTGGAATTTGATTGTTTAAGCTAAAGGACATACTTTTCCCCATTACTTCTACTCCAATTTTAAAATAAAACATGATGTAAAAAAAAAAAAAAAGGAGTGTTTAGATCTTAACTGGATGACCTTAGGCAAGTTACTATCATCTGGGCTTCTTTCTATTTCTTAGCTACAAAATAGTTTCAAAACTGAAATTCCTGTCTTTCAGAAATGTTGGAAGGATAAGAGATCATGTTAGTATGATGTGTATTCCAAATATGGTAATAAGTGCTAGCCATAACTAGTGTGATTATGATTATGATTATAATTGACCATGCTGAAAGGACCAGACTTTAGGATTTAGAAACAGAGATAATGCCACAAAATTTTTGTAGCAGGAAGGACTCTCACACATTTGTCCTTGATTCATTGAATTATTTGCATTCTGGGGTACTTTATCAGTTACCTTATCTTTTAGCATCTTTGGAAAATTTTCAAGTCCTATTAATACTCGTAATGAATTTTTGCCAAGAACAGTTACAGAATTTATACTAAGATGATCAAGTTGTCATTTGTTCTAATTTTATCAGCCTCTCTCTAAATCTCTTGAGTAGGACAAGGCGATGAAATCTGAGGTGATATTCAAGTACCCTTGTTCACATTTTGACTGTTAGTAATTATCTAAACGCAATGTCCTCATTCATACTTAGAGCTTCATTGGAGTAAAAATAGAATTTTCCATGCTCATTGTGACTTAATATAGAAGAAGACTACATATAACGTGGCAAATCATATTTTTAATTGATAGTATTAATGTTTTCTTGCCTACATTTAATTTTAATCCATTAAAGTTAAAAGTAATAAAAATCAGTGATCATTATAGCAATTTAATATAAAGGCCAAAATGTACATGTTTTATATAGCCTTACCTTCCAAGGATGCTTAACAAGAACTTAATTATCATAATAAAATTTATTTCTTTCTCTCAGAGAAAAAGATAAGAACTAGAAACGTAAGTGGTATACTTAATGTTCAATTGCAGAGTACTCCATTAGAATCAAATATTTGGCTCTGGCATATGGAGCTCCCTGGATATTGCCAGCTGACCTTTAAGAAAATGCAAAAACTACTCAAAGATTTTATACTAAAATTCAAAACAGAACATTAGTAATGTGCTATTGCTTTCAAATCTCACTGGTCTTATATACTAGATAGGAAATATGCTATAGAATAAAAGGTTTCATCTTAATCTTTCCTGTTTTGTATAAAAGATAAAACACAATCTTTTAAGCTTAAGGCTGTATGTTTGAAGATAGCATTTAGTATTCTGAGCGATAAGAATGGAATTGCAAACATACACTCTGCCAGCGCATTTCTCTGGTAATAGAGATAAAAGTTTGCCCTGAGTGTTGTACCCTTCAGAAGGAAGCAGATTCCAATACTGGGAGCAATTTTATTCCCTCCAATCAAGTCAGAAAAATGTAAAATGTGTGGTGAATCCATTACTAGAAAATTAATTTAAATCAAGGCTCATAATCAAATAAAACATTTGACTTTTTTTACATCTTACAGTTAAATTTTTTATTTATAATCCATAACCAGAGGCAAAAACATGATATAAATAAATTTCAGACCAATTCTGTTTACTGGCATGTTTTATTATTTTTCTCCCAAGGTTGAAAGATGACACTGCTGTCAATTTAAAACCAGATTAAATAGATTTACAGTGGTCACCTCATTAATTCCACATATAATTTGTCTTTGTATAAATCAAAAAGTGTTGGGAATAATTATTTTATTTGTACCTAACTGCTGCAAGATTGCAATATTTATACACTTTTAATTTTATTGAAATTATTAATAATCAACACTACCTTTAAGTATGCATTTTAATTTTTCTATAAGAATGCAAATATATATATGTACATAGGTATATGTATCAGACCCTGGACAATATTTAGAAATATGAAAGGGATTAGAGATGATCCTGTAGAAATGTAACCTGCATTGTAAGTTTTTTAAATATCTATGATTTATATGTTGAGAGCTCTAGTGAAACAAAGGCGGCCTTTTCAAGGTCAGATGGGTAATTTTAACACAGAGTTGAAAATGATAAATAATCAAATGGAAATGCTAGAAATCAAAAAATACAGCAACAGAGAAAGGAAAGATGTCAATGGATTCAAAACAACCTGATACTTGTAACTGAAATCCCAGAAGAGAGACAAGGGCGAAATAAATATTTGAAAAATAACAGTAGGTAGTTTTCACAAATTAGTAACAAAAAACTCAGAATCAAGAAACTCAGATAACTCCAAACTGGACTGAAAAAAACAAAACTAAGCAAATAAGCTGAGTGTACCTGGGCATACCACATAAAAGCTGCTTATGATGCGAGTGAAAGAGAAAATCTTTGAGACAGTCATGGAAACAAATCACGGAAACAAAACGCATCGCATACAGGCGAATACAGAGAATTACAGCAGACTTTTTTACTCACAGAAGGTAACTGAAGGAACCTTTGCCAGCAGACTTGGACTATAGAAAACATTAGTGAAAACTCTTTAATCAGTTAGCAATTGGAATACAGGAACAAATCTGGATCTACGCCAAGAAATCAAGACTGCTGGAAGTGAAATAAGTGGAGGCAGCTACAAATTTTCATTTTTTCCTTAATTTTCCATTTTCTTAATTTTCCATGTGTACTTATAGCACACATATAAGTAAAATGCGTAACAGACATAGCACAAAAGTTGTAAGGGAATAACTGAGAGTATATTGTAAATTGCTTAAATTATAATGAACTGGTGGTATATTATTTGAAGGTAGATTCTGATTGATAAAGAAGTAAATATTAAGGAAACCAATAAAAACGATTAAAAATAATAAGTAAAAAGATTATTGGGCTTACAATAAAATGTTAAAAATAGCTCATGAAAAAGATGGCAGAAAAGGAGGAGGAAAAATCCAATAATGAACTGATGGAACAAATAGAAAACATCTAGCAAGATGGTAGATTTTAATCCATTCACATTTACAGTTACGATAAATGCAAGTGACTAAGAAACACTGTGAAAACAGAAATCATCAGGCAAAAATCATGAGATAAAATCAGACCTAACTACATTTGTCTTCTTGGACACACACACACACACATATACACTCAGAGACACACATTCCACAACACACATGTCAAATATAAAGACATTAAAAGTAAAAGAATGAAAAAGTATATATTAAGCAAACGGTAATCAAGAGAAAGGTGGGAATAGTTAGATGAACATCAGATTAAATGGACTTCAGCACAGAAATATTCCCTAGGCTAAAGACGAACAGTAGATAATGATAAAGATATCAACTGTCCAAAAATCCATAACAATCCATAACAAATGTGTATAATTTAACAAGAGCTTCAGAAAACTATAATGATATAGAAATCTTGAAAATCACTGTCAGCCAACTTCACCTAATTGATATTTATAGAGCCCAACAAGAACATAGTACATATTCCTTCAAGTTCACACAGAACATCCACTAAAATTGACCATATTCTGTTCCACAGGACAAACTACTCATTTAAAAGAATTGGATGTTGAGAACTACGAAACACTGATAAAGGAAATTAAAGATGATGTAAAGAAATGGAAAGATACCCCATGCTCTTGGATTGGAAGACTTAATACTGTTAAAGCAGCCCTACTACCCAAGGCAATCTACAAATTTAATGTAATCCCTACCAAACTACCCAGGACATTTTTCACAGAATTGCAATAATCCTAAATTTATACGGAATCACAAAAGACCCAGAATTGCCTAAGCAATACTGAATAAAAAGGACAAAGCTGGAGGAATAACCCTCCTAGACTTCAGACAATACTACAGAGCCACAGTAATCAAAACAGCATGACACTGGCACAAAAACAGACATATGGCCCAATAGAGAACATAGTAGCCCAGAAATAAACCAACACACCTACAGTCCATTAATCTTTGACAAAGGAGGCAAGAATATACAAAGGAGAAAAGACTGTCTCTTCAGCAAGTACTATTGGAAAAGCTGGACAGCTACATGTAAATCAGTGAAGTTAGTAACACTCTCTCAACACCATATATACAAATAAACTCAAAATAGCTTAAAGACTTAAACATAAGACAGGACGCTGTAAATCTCCTAGAAGAGAACACAGGCAAAACGTTCTCTGACATAAATTGTAGCAAGGTTTTCCTAGGGCAGTCTACCAAGGCAATAGAAATAAAAGCAAAAATAAACAAATAAGACCTAATTAAACTTGTAAGCTTTTGCACAGCAAAGGAAACTATAAACAAAATGAAAAGACAACCTATGGACTGAGAGAAAAATATTTGCAACTGATGCAACTGACAAAGGCTTAAATTCCAGAATATACAAACAGCTCATACAACTCAATAACAAACAAACAACGCAATCAAAAAATGAGCAGAGATCTGAATAGGCATTTCTCCAAAGAAGACATACAGATGGCAAAGAGGCACATGAAAAGATGCTCAATACCATTAATTATCAGAGAAATGCAAATCAAAACTGCAATGAGGTATCACCTCATACCAGTCAGAATAGCCATCATTAAAAAGTCTGCAAACAATAAATTCTGGAAAGGGTGTGGAGAAAAGGGAAGCTTCCTATACTGTTGATGGGAATGTAACTTGGTGCAGCCATTATGAAAAACAGTACGGAGATTCCATAAAAAACTAAAAATAGACTTTCCATATGATCCAGCAATCCCACTCCTGGGCATATATTCAAAGGAAATGCTAATTCAAAAAGATACATGCACCCTAATGTTCACAGCAGCACTATTTACAATAGCCAAGACATGGAAGCAACCTAAATGTTTATTGATAGATGACTGGGTAAATAAATAAATAAATATATATATATATATATATATATATATGCCATAAAAAGAATGAAATAATGCCATTTGCAGCAATATGGATGGAGCTAGAGATGATCATATTCAGTGAAGTCTGAGATCATATTAAGTCAGAGAGAGACAAATATCATATGACATCACTTTAATGTGGAATAAAAAAAATGACACAAATGAACTTATTTACACAACAGAAATAGACTCATAGACTTAGAAAACAAACGTATGGTTACCAGGAGGGAAAGGAGGGGAGAGGTAAATTAGGAGTTTGGGATTTGCAGATACTAACTACTCTCTATATAATGGAAAAACAACAAGGTCTTACTGTATAGCACAGGGAATTATATTCAATATCTTATAATAACCTATAATGATAAATAATATGAAAAAGGAGATATACATATATATGTGTAACTGAATCACTATGTTGTACACCAGAAACTAACACAATGTTGTAAATCAACTATACCTCAATTTAAACAAATTAAAAAATAAAAGAATCGGAATTAGTCAATATATGTTCTAGGGATAATAATGAAATTAAATGCAAACTTAAAAAGAGATTAGCTAACAGTTACCTACAACATTTGGAAATTAAACAAAATACAAAAATAATGACTAAATCAAGGAGGAAAACAAAGAAAACTAAAAAATATATTTTAGCTTAATAAGAAATAAAAAACTGTATTAAAATTTGGGGGAATGCATCTAAATCAGTGTTTAGAGGAATATTTCTATCATTAAATACTCATGAGAGAAGAATAAAGATCTCAAATCAATGATCTACCACATAAGAAGTTTTTTAAAAAGAAAAATAAAGTAAATCTAAAGCAAGTGTAAGGAAGAAAAAATAAAACTGATAACTAAAAAAACAATAAAGAAAATAAATGAAACAAAGCCAGTGGATTTGAAAACGTCAACATTGATAAACCTGACTCTGAAAAAGATAGAAAGCACAAATTACATCAGGGGAGAAAGAGAGAACAACACAGAGCCCAAGGGAAAGGGTATGGTACAATTCCACAGCAGTAAGCAGATGGAATGGCCAAATTACTTGATAAAGCAAACTGGCACAGTTTACTCAAGAAGAAATGAAGAGGGTAAACTGCCCTAGATCTTGCAAAGAAACTGAATTTGTAGTTAAAGCCTTTCCAACAAGGAAAACTCCAGCCTGTATAACTGCTACCAACTATTTAAGGAAAAAAAGGATAGAAACAATTCTACACAAACTCTTAGGAATATAAAAGATAATGGAATAATCCTTAATTCATCATATGAGGTTGGCATTATCCTAATACCAAAAGTAGACAAAAACTTGACAGAAGAAAATTCTACAGACCAAAATTTTTAAATAATATGTTAGCTAATTGCATCCAGCAGTATATAAATTGAATAATACCACAGCATGACTAAGTGGGTTCAACGCAACTGTTAAGTACAGTCCTTGCCTATGATTCATCAACTTCTGTTGCACTGAATTATCTTCCTCAACTACCACTGAAAGCTTTATAAATATTTCCCCATGACCGGCTGACAAAGGAGAAAAAGAAATTAGAAATAGTTCAATATATTGATGCAAGCCAAAAATTTACTACTGTCATGCAAAATTCCCATTCAAGGAGGGCTCTAATAGTAAATGACCGACACTGACCAGAGAAAAATTCACAGGCGAAACAGCTTTGAACAGCACTCTTGCACGTCTACTTTCTGTGGAGAGAATAGTAACCTGAAGTAAGGATGGATAGGGTGCCATGGCTACTTGATCAAGGGCCTAGAAGAATGGAATTAGGAAAATTAGAGATCAAGAGGTCTGGGAAAGAAATGTATAAATGGACTCATGTGAGTGTGCACTGTGTATGAAACTCTTTGTCTCATGTCAGCAACCATGAGAGAGTGTAGAGAAGGCACTAAGAATCTGGGTGGATGGGATGACTTGAACAACGGATGTCAAAGAAATTCTGCCTTCAATCACCCTAATGGAATAAAGAACAGAGTAGCCTTGGTGCCAATAATCGGGGCCAAGCTTGGGGCCAAAAGTATGTGCTTCCTCTTTTCAAAACTGATTTAACTTCTGCCTTTATTGAGTATCTGATCCTCCATCAATGGAGACCAGATCTGAGCCTTTGCTATAATACAATCACTGTTGGAGACCACACAGCCACTTGATGTCGAGGTGAATGCACTGGACCTCTTCCACCCTGGGGAGGAAAACTGTTCATCTTTACTGGAACTGACACCAGCTACAGACACTAATTACAGCCTTCTCTGCTCACAGTGCTTCATGTAGCATCACTATTCACAGATTTTCAGAACACCTCATTTGTAAGCATGGAATTTGGCATCTAACATTTTGGTATCTAACATTCTGTGTAGAGGATGCATGATATTCAGAAGCATTGGTCCTATCATCTCTTCCATTGCCTTTAAACAGTCAGCTTCATGAAATATTGGAATGGGTTATTAAGGGATCAAGCAAGATGCCATCTTGGGACTGGCATGTAACTTGTGGGCTCTGTCCTTCAAGATGAAACAATGGTCAGTGTAAATTTCTGAGTTACAAACAGCTAGAAATGTGGGTCTAGAAATTGAAGGGTAGAAATAGGGTTGGCCCCTTCTACCATCATTCCAGTGACTCAGTTAGAGGTTCTGTGTCTCCTGTCCCCACAACTATAGGGTATTTTGGCTTAGAGATCCTGTTTCTTAGATTGTGGCACATTAATCAGAGTACAAATAAAGGTTTCTGATGAACTTGAAACTCATGTGATTAACATACGAACATTCATGTAACTGCCACTTATTCCTTATGGACCTCTCATGCCAATATACCATCAAAGGAAATCCATACTGTTTGAGATAATCAAATAATTACAAAATTTAGATTTGATGCTACATAGGGGAAGTAGAATTAGTTGGAACTTGGAAGATTCATCAAGTCATCTCTTACTGATACGACATTTGGTGATTACAGTAAATTTTCAACTGCAACCTGTTAAAGGACAGGGAAACCAAGGGCTTACAACTCCTTAGAAATGAAAGTTTGGGTCACCTCACCAGATAAAGTGAAGTGTTAGCTGAGAGTGAGGGAAACATAGAAGGGTAGAGGAGGCAGATAATAAATATCAATTATATTTCCAGCATCAGTTGTAAAGGAAAAGATCATAGCTTGTTCCTCACAGTCTCATAGATAAAAAGTTTCTTAAGAGATCAAGACCAACCATCATCTTGAGAGTCAGTGACAGAGTGGATTTAACGTGGAATATGAGAAGTTCTGAGCATGGCAATCAAAGCACAGGATCAGCAGCCTTTTGTGCCTCACATTGAGTCCTCTATCTATGATTTCTGCTACAACTGTAGTGAGTAATCAGCACGGGTCACACGCCTAACTTAAGTCTATGCAGCTGGTGTCTCCCAATTTCTGTCCCAAGGACTTAGCTCTATTTGTGAGAACCCTCTCAGTCCTTCCACAAAAGCAAAATTAAAAAATAAAATAAAATATTGCTAAATGTTTAGCCCCAAAGCCAATATCTTACGTTGTAAAGAAACAACAGAGTTAGTTCTAACAAATCAAGGTCAAGACACACATACATACTACAGAGAGTCAGAAAAGTTGGAAAAAAAAAAGTAGAAAGATATGCATTGTTTTTAGATAGGAAGAAAACATTTTTAAAAATGTCAATTCTAAATAAGTTAGTATATAAATTGAGTATGAGATGAATAAATAATATCCCAATAGTCTTCAGTTAAGAAATACATTAAATATACATTGCTTAAAACAGTGCACTATTACAGTGATCCTATGATTTACTGGTGAAGATGCATATATTTGTGTGGTATCTACCCAAAGCAGAATCATAATCTCTGCTATTTTTAATTTTCCCTATCCTGCCAAATCACACAGGCCTTTGTTATTACTCATTTATTGAGCTACTGACAAAACTCTGAGAGAATAATACGGAATTCTTACCATTTTTCATATTTATTATTTAAAGTATTTATAAATCTGTTTGATATATAGTGACAATGACTAGGTAGTGTCAGTAACAATCCTGTCCAATGAAATTAACCGGTTTAAATTATACTGAAACATACTTTCTGATCTCCAGACTCCCAGGGACAGAAAGTTTTTATTGATTATAATTTTAAGTAACATTTTGTTCCAGTTTTTAATTTTTCTTGAGAGTCTCTATTTGTTGCAACTTATCTGCTACTCTTTTACTTCTCCTATCTTTCCTCTGACCATTGCTTCTTTATTTTTTATTCATTCTCTTGGTTACTTTCCTGCGTTGTTACCAGTTTTATTCTCCCTTGGCTACTGTCTATGTTAGTCTTATTTTCTAAGATAGTTTGTCTTTCTCTTCAGTTTTTCCTAAATTTGATCAATCTTGTTACCTTTACTCTTCCTTTTAAAAATCTACTTCTATTATTAGTATTTGAGGTTCTTAAAGTGTTTCCACATCCCCAAATACTTTTTGAGATATTTGATTCAATTTGCAGTATCATGTGATCTCTTTCTTTTTCTTTTTGATTATTTACCTCGATGGAGGTGATTTAATTGCAAATATATTTTAACTTGCAAAGTCTGTTTTTTCTTATAGCAATTTATATAACTAAACATTACTTTCATGTATTCATTTGAAATTCTGATGTCACATACATCCTACTACAGTTGTTGTTTATTGTCACTATCTCAAAAAATTAAATACTAAAGACCTTTGTTGCTAATTTATGTTATTGCTCATTTATACAAATCATATTCCCTGTGTTTATACAGTGCTACAATTATCTATTCGAACAATGACTTCTTGTTGAATCAGGTATTATCAGTGGATGTTAATTAATAATGTTCTTCTACAACTTTAAGATACAATTGATATCGTCCAGTGTGTTTTGATACAACTGCCATAAATAATGATCACGAATTTTTAAAATAGAATTTTATTTCAATAGAGAGTAAAATTGTACATAATTCTTTGGTTTTTTAAAACACCAATAAGTAAAATGTTTTTCTATGTTGGCAAAGAAAACTAAGCTCTAATTTTACTCCAAAATTAATACTGCTTAAAAATAAGTACTGTGAAATATATATTTTAATATATATTTAAATTCTCAAAAAAATATGAAATGTTCTAAAAAGAGATAAAATTCTAGTAGTGCTTTAATTAAATATAACTATCATCTGCTCTTTCTCATAAATTTTTGGAAAACATTTAGCATAAAAATGTGTTCAAAGTTCAGTTTCTATTTTTGTTTTTTAAATTCTTTCTACATTCTTACATATTATGCATGGAAAGAAGCATATTTTTAGCAGTTCGTTTACCTTTAAAGAGCTGAGCCAAGTTTTTACATTTAAAATTCACCCTTAACTTGGGTAAGGAAAATATATTTTTATCATGAAAATAGTATATCTTTGCTGGCAGAAAGCAGTATATATCTATAGCTATCTATAATCTGATTACACAGTGTAGATAAGATTCTATATATTTCCTTGAATCTTTCACTTTAACTTAGTGAAAGTGAGAAAAAAAGGTTACATTCAAAATAATTTATCCTAGCCTTTCTCAAGAAGATGTCGTAGTAAATAAATTCAAGATAATTTCTTTTTTTTTTTTTAACTTATCAGGCATGCAATTACAAGAAGACACCTATTTGCAGTGCAACACTTTTTACATGCAAGATTTAGTAGCATTTTGCTATTCAGTGACATTCTTCAAGTCTTTATTGATGTCTGTTTTTTACCAAACAAGGAAGGGGAGACTAGTAGTTAGTGGGTGGATAGCCTAAGCTTCTGTAACTATTGCCTGGGAATTAAATCCTTTTTACCAAAAACTATTTTCAGTAAAATTACATTAGGCCCCATTCAATCTTTGATGTCCAGGCCTTTTACTTTGAAGCAATTTGCTGAACTTCTTGACAGATTTGTATATTACTAAATAATTATACCTTGCTAGTTAAGGAAAAAATATCTATTAGAAAAATAAAAACAACGCTTCTATGGTGAATTTGATGAATAGTAAATGGCTTTGCTATTACTTATAAAATTTGTTTCTCTTACATATGGAGGCACTTCGTCCCATTTGACATAATTAAATTTAAGGACATCACAGCCTCAATAATGCAAATGACAATGAAAAATATACCAAAATGACATCCTAAATTAAAAATATTTCTTAATTAAATGTTTTAATTATTTTAGTTACATTTATGAATTTTCATAGGTCACTTAAATATTTCTTCATCTCTTCCTCCCTACTTTTTCCTACAAGAAATTTACCCATATCCCTGCATGTTTCATATATATAGATATGCACTTAGGTACAACTCTGTATATATGTTTATTTTTAAAGAATTTCAAAAAAAACAGTTGATTTGAACATATGTGCCTATTTCCCAGTATCTTGTATCTCATTGTTAGGAATAGACCCTGTAAAGCAAAGTGTACCATGTATCTGAAATCTGAATGTATTTTTTATTGGTTTTATAAATAATCATGTATTTCTTATGTACATATACTCTTTCAGAGGAAGGTATTAAAAATAGAAAAGACCTAGTATACAATTGGTATATTGCTTTTAAGACAAAAATAAAGACTTCATCTTAGTCAACTGAGCATATAGGTCTGGAACTGGCAGATCACTTTACCACTTTTATAATTCCTTGACTTGGTGCAAGTCACTCCCTGATTTCAGCCTAGAAATATCTCCCACAAATGGAAATTTTTTGAATATTTCAAATTTTTCTTTATTACAGCTATTATTTTAATATTTCAAAGTAATCATTTATTTTTAAAATGTATTATTTATAAACTAATTCATACACTTAAAATTCCCACTGTTTCCAGCTGTGTGCCAAGTATACCCTGACAATCCCTTGAAAGAGGGAAAACCGAAAAAGCTGGAGAAGATACATAATGTAAAATGTTAAGTTTATCAGTGAACTGAGATATAAGAAATATTTTTAAACCGAAAATTAAGCAAAAATATGAATAATACATTGTTACCTAAAGTGTCCTTCAATTGATGGCATCTGAAGTAGCTGGTAAATGCATTATTAATGGCCATGCACTGGTGGAGCTTGGGTACAAAGCTCAGATTTACAAAAAGATGGGGAGTCACACTGGAGATGCCCAGGATAAATATAGATGTCTTTCTTGTTGCAGAAATACCCTCCCATAAAACAAACAATGAGTAATGTTTAAAAAGCTGGCAAAAATATTTAAGCAATAAACTGATTAGTTGAAGCATCATGTACCTTCATGACAGCAAAGACTTGAAAAGAAGGGAATTACAAGGAAGTGATCCCAGCATCTGGCACAGCTTCTTCCCTTCAGGTATTTTCCAATTCCAAAAAAGTTTATGGTGGTTTAAGAAACAAATCTCATGAGGAAATGCAGAACAAATACTGAACTTCAGTTACCCAGGGAAGATAGTCCCTAGAAAAATTCCTAGGTTGGAATACCTGAGAGTTCTCACCATAAGAGTAAAGATTGACTGAAAATAGACAAAAGATTCAAGCTGAACTTCAAATCACCTCAACATTTGGTTCCACTTGGAGGAGAAAATATACTTCTATATCACCTACAAGCCAAAATGAAGAGTGAATTCTCTCTAAATTCTTTAAAATATGAAAACTTTACATTATATCTAAAAGGCCCAACATTCAACAAAAATTGCCGGTTTTATCAACAAATAAAAAGAAATTAGGAATATCAGCAAATAAAATACAGGAAAATATATCACATTTATGGTAGTTTAATTTTAGGAATCTAAGGAACTTACAGGAGATTTAATAATAGAAATCCAAATGGAAAAGGAATCAATTTAGAATAAAATGAAAATTTTGTGATTATTAAATGGATGAAGTGAAAAAAGAGATTATTTGTCTTATCAAATATAGAGTCATTATTTAGCTGGAGAAATTAATACAGGGCATCATGTGACAAGTGATAGATAATTTGATAATAGAAAACAATTACTAAGCACTGAACTACATTAAAATAAAGAATATTATTCATCAAAAACACCATAAAGAAAATAAGTAGACAAAACACAAACTGGAAAAATATATTTACAATATTTAAAACTGACAAAGGCTAAGAACCTAAATTATATAAACAATATTAGCATAGCAACAAAAGACAAGAAAATTGTGGACAGATTCTTTACAGAGGATGAAACTAGAATCATCAATATGTGCATTTTTTAAAATGTTGCATTTCATTAGCAATCAGGGAATTATATACTTAAAACAGATGAGATAATTTCTATACCCACCAGACTGGTAAAATTTACAAATTATTAGAGACAACATGAAGAAATGGCAAAGATAAAGAGCAATGTGATCACTCACATTCCATTGGTGGGAATGCAAATTGGTTTAACTATTTTGGAAAACAGTTTCCATTATCTCGTAAAGTTGAAGTTGTGCACATCCTCTGATCCAGAAATCCAACTGCTAGGTATACAATCTGGTTAAACTCTTGCCCAAAAACAATGGGAAGATAAAAAATATCTGTACTACAACTATGTTAGACATAAGTGAGATATGAACATATAGATAATGGACAATTGTCTATTAACAACGCAATCACTAAGTTGAAGTGTATTTGCACAATGAGAGTGCTATGGAACTGTGACTATGGAGGGAAAGTGAGAAAGTTAAGGAAGGTCTTGTCATTGATTTGAATATTCACTATGTAATAGAGGTTGAGGGAAGTTGGACATGAATGTGAAGGGAGTGGTAAAAATTTAGACAGAATTACTCAGCATTTCTGAGGCTGCAGCTGAGGCTGGCGATCATAAATCAGTAACGGTCTCAATCAAGAGTGTTAACCACTCATTTCTAACAACACTTGCCGAGAACCATGGGCTCATTGATAAATTCACTCACTTTTTTAAAATATTTATTAATAGCTATAATGTCAGGTAATATTGAATTCCTGCTTTATACAAAAAGCAGCGGTGTGGTGGGCCACTTGGATATATCAAGTTGGCTTGAAGGCAAATTGTTCAGCGAAGGTAATTAAATAAATATACATAATTCTATGTTAAAATGTATGAATGTGATGAAAGTGGTGAAAAAAAAATGCCAGAGAAATTCAGAGACGTTAGAAGCAATAAACTAAAACTTTTTCTAAAAGTAAATGTAAAAGCTTTAATTACTTTATATTTTTATCATATTTTTGGTCTTTCAGATGACTCTGATCAGCTGCTTTTTCTTATATTTCAGCTCTCTCCTGCCTGTTTTTTTCCCATTTTGAATTTATTCTTATTTTTTAACAGAAAATAAATTGGCTTTTATTCACAGTCTTCTTTTAGATTTCAAACACAGATTAAGGCAAGTTTTTAACTAATATTCAAAAACAAATTCATCATAGGGAAAGATAAAGAAACATACACTAGAATACAAAAAGTAAAGCTTTTGTACATGCCAGTAAATATTTTAATAAAATTACCCTGGACGAGTAATTTTACCTCACTTAACTCATCATGAAGATTTTAATGTGAGGTAGCTAATTTTTTATTAATATTAAAATAACAAAAAAATTGAAGGCACATGAGACCAATTTATTGTATCTCTCTCTCACACACACATATAAACACACACACACACATACAGGATGCTAAACATCAAAATTATGTTCACAATATAAATGATAGGATTAAATGAAAACATTCAGAATAATATGTGGCAAAAAACAGCAAGTGGCAAGATCATTTTTTTTTTAAAAAAAGGAAAGAAGGGAATGAAAGCAAAGGGCAAAATATTAG
The DNA here is from genome assembly GCF_009834535.1 of Camelus ferus. NCBI lineage: Eukaryota > Metazoa > Chordata > Mammalia > Artiodactyla > Camelidae > Camelus > Camelus ferus. The sequence continues at coordinate 67,280,939 of NC_045702.1, forward strand.
TTAAAGACCCAGACTCTATTGTATAAGGAAAACAATATTTTCATCCTATAAGGACTGTGTGAGAATTATTCAAGTAGGAACCTCAGTCATATGTTTTGCCTTTACTTTGGTTGATAGCACCTATTATCTATGGAGCACATTTAGAAGTGTAGAAGAAAAACATTACTCTAAATTTTAAAAAATTGGGCACTGAACAAATGCTATGTGAAACAGAAAATGACCAAATTGTTAAAAATTACCTAAAAATTATCTATAGAGACCCCGGAACACTAGTATTAACAGATTCCATTTTCCTCCAGCCCCTTTGTTTCTTTGTTTAGTGTGAAACTTAGTAACAAAAAAAGGGGGCCAGCTGTATAAAACCCTGCATGCATAAGTAATAAACCACATTGAAAATCAGAGTAGAAATGGCACCTTAGGAAACGTAGAGTGAAGCAATGAGAATGTATTGAAAGAATGGGTCCTCAGGAAGGAAATCTGTATTATAGATCAAAGGTAAGTGAAGATATGGTAACTTTTAATACTTGGGTTGATTAGTGGAAGAGAGACTAAAAGTAGTGACCTTGCATTCCTAACCACAGGTCTGAAGCCTGCATAGAGGAATCTGTAAGCATCAAAAAGACAAGTTGGAGACAATAAGTAACGTTTTTCCTTTTCTACCTTGAGTATATCATTTAAACTTGTCTTTGTTTCCACCAACTGACATATTCAATCAATACTGAAAGAATCAATCAATACTAAATACAACCAAGATAGAAAAAAATCAATCAATACTGAAGAGTTCCTTTCTGAAATTATAGAAAATATTGGTAGATCAGAGATTTCATATTACTAAGGAAATCACCTCCCAGCAGAATCTTAGTGAAACGAGTGAGGATGATTCTACTCAACCATTCCCAAGGGCTATTTATTTAGTCATCAGTTGCTGCACTTCCATAGTATCTTAATGTTGATCTTGGATCTCTATAAATAGAATTATGTTGTATGAATAGGGAGGGCACAGAAAACATGTGCTGCCCCTAGGGAATAAGACAATTATCCAACAGAGAATGAAAAACATTATCTGGTTTCTACTTTCAAACTCATTCTTCTAGAGACAAACATCTACTCCTGAAAATAAGACTACTGCTTACAATTTATTGGGTGCATATTGCTTGAGGCATAGCAGCAAACATGCTCTATATACTCAGGATCCCGGTTCACTAAATAGTATTACATTTTTTATATTCTGAAGAATTCCTGTCTCGTGGTGATGTCAAATGTCTTAATAGCAACTGAAATCCAACAGTATGTAAAATGATGTTACTTATAAAGTCAGGAAAATTGTCTTGAAATTCTTTAATATAAAAACTTCCGTATAAATATAAAATATTATTTTATCTTGAGAGTTTTCTCTTTGTATTCAAAGATAAAATATTTTATAGCGAATGTTTTCATCTAATACATAAAAAGGGAATTCAGGACTTCAGGCATGAGAGTCTACCAGAAGTTCAGTAAATATTTCTATAAAATTCAAATAGGCCGTCATTGACTATGCCTCTGTGTGTATTATTTCCCCTGATTTACAATATAATTTCCTTTTCTCTTTTATTCTCTCACTGACAAAAAGTGGTAAAGGAAGTGTGATGAAAGATGTTGAAGTCACACATGACATTTTACAATCACTCAATTTGATAGCTTTGAATTTTAGGACTATTAGTTATATGCAAGTGTGTTTCAACAAAGGCTTTCAAAGTCTGTGCTTAATTAATTTAAGCACAGGAAAGACTCTATAATTAAGTATTTAATAAACATAGACATCTATTCTTTGGGTCTTTGAAGAAATACTTGCTAACTTATTCCCTCTTGTTTTATAAGTAGTCTTTTTAATTATTAGTAAGGTAACTGGGGCATTTAGTCTTAGCTCACTCACCAGTTTTTCTTGACATTGGATAAATCATTTGATAATCTTACCCTTTTGTTTTCCAGTTTGTTCATAAGTAAAATGAGAATCTTATACAAATCAGTGGTTTTCATGCTTTGTCTGATAGCGTGGCGGGTTTATGTGGAGGTAACTCGAGGACTGCCATGAGTTGGAGAGCTCTGGCCCACAGTGGGTCTCCTCTGGACTGTGACTACACTCACTCCCCTTGACATCCACTCTCACGGCTTTGAATATTGTAAATTTGTACATAACTATCACATTATAGCTCCAGTTCACACCTTTGTATGATTCATATATCTAGATTTGTACTCCACATTCACATAGCTAGCTGACTATTCAGCCTCTCCACTCTGATGCCGAGTAAGATCTCTCAAATTCAACATGTTCAAAACTGAACTCTTGATCTTCCCTCCTCATACCTACTCCATCTTAACATCCCTTAATAATATTAGTATCTTATTATTCTTAGTTGCTCAAGTGAATAATTTTGGAGTTATCTTGACCCCTCTACTTTTCTTACACCCCACACATAATCCATCATGAAATCCTTTTGTATCTACTTTTGAAATATATCCATAGTTTGGACTATCTTAGCACTTCCACTGTATAGTAGCCTGGTGTGAACCCTCAATGTGAGTAACTTGGATTACTTTGATAACATCTTACTAAGTTTCTTTCTACAGTCTATTTCAATATAGCAGCCAGTCTGATCATTTATCTAAGTTAGATAATGTCACCTCAATGCCTGAACCCTTCTAATGACTCCTCTTTTCCTTCACTGTGAAAGCTAATTCCTATACTGTGCAAACAAGCCCTATGTAACTTTCTATCTTGTTATGTCTCTGTTCTTAATTCTCACTATTCATCTCCTGAATCACTCTGTTCTAGATACATTGACCTCTTTCAGGTTCTAGAGGCCTCTTCTGCTAAGTATATTGGCTGCCTTTCAGAAGCCATCTATCCATTTAGTTAACTCACTTCTCTCTTTTATAACTGTGCTCAAAACCACACTTCTCAATGAAGCAGCACCTTATTTACAGCTACAAACTCTCATGTATCACAAGTTACCACACTTTTGTTTCTATGCCCCCTATTTTACATGGCATTTCCACCTTCTAGCATACTTAGAAATTTTCTAAGTTATTGCCTACTGTTTTATCTTTCTGTCAGTTTCCTACAGTATAAACTCCGTAAGGACAAGACTTACATTTTTCTAACAGCTCTATCATGAGTGCATTGACAAATGTGTGGCTCATAAAGGTATGCTGAATAAACAAGTCAATGAAGGAATGGACAGTATATTCTTTTTTAAGGCCAAATATTTTTCTCTTTCACAACCAAGTGTTATTAATAAAATCTGCAGTGTATATTGTGTCATTGACAAGATTTCTGATCAGGTCTTAATGCCTTCTTTAGGGGCAAGAGGCTTCATCCCACAGTGAAAAATACGATTTGAAAGGTAAATAATTAAACATTTACTTTCATTTATGGCCAAATAACTCCGATCAAACCAAACTTCTAATAGATAACAAATCTACATGCTGAAAAATAAAAACAAAAGATAACATCAACAACAACAAAATAGATAGCCAGGGTCCAGGGAGAGTGAACACAGCAAATGGATACTGGAAAGGAGTCAACACCCGGAGGCAGTGAATGGCATTATGAGTTTCCTGCTTCTATATATTTATCCTGAGGGCAGACCCCAGCTTGGCCATGTGACATAGTTAAATCCTAAACTCTTGTACTTTAAAAAACAGGGTCTACCACACAAGTTGGATAGTAAGGTGAAATTTTCCAGAAAGGAACTCTGCCCAAATGTCTAATTAATCCCTGAACCAAGGATGAATAGGGCAGACTCCAAGCAGCCTGGCTAAGGTAAAAGTCACTGATCAAATTTGGCTTACCACATGTTGAAAACAGAGTTTTAACAGTTTGATTTTAGCCAGATTAGCTGCATGCTAAATAAAAAAGAAAAAATTTTAGGGAAACATTACATAATCCAGACTTTATATAGCATAACATTTAAAAATGTCTGGGACTACATTCCAAAAAGACTTAACATACAGAAAAAGAATAAAACATGACCTTTTCTAAGAGAAAAAAAAATCAAAAGAAATTAGTCCAAGATGACAAAAATATCAGAATTACTAGACAATAACTATTACTACAATCCTCAAAGATATCAAGAAAAATATGCTCAAATAAACAAAAAGAGAATTTCAGCAGGAAAACATAAACTCTTCAAAAAGAACCAAATAGTGATTCCAAAAATGAAAACACAGTTTGAAACAAAAATTCACTAAATGGACTTAACAGTAGAATGGAAATGACAGAGGAAAACATTGGTGAACTTGAAGATAAATGAAGAAAAACCATTTAATCTGAAGAATAGTGACTTCTAAAAAATGGAAACAATGATGACAGGCTCTGGGACATTAGAGATGATATCAAACATTCTAACACATACGTAACAAGAGTGCCAGAACTGAGAGGAGGGAGATGAAATATTTAGCAACTTAACTTGTCAAAAGATTCCAAAATTTAGTGATAGACATAAAACTATAAATTCAAAAATTCAGTGAATACCATAGAAGGTTAACAAAAAGGAACTAAACCTAAGCACACCATAGTCAACCACCGGAAATCAAAATGAATTGAAAATATTGAAAACAAATGAAAAATAACACACTGCATTGTAGCGAATGATCATTCAAATGACCCAAATGACCACTGACATCACATTAGACAAAATGGAAGCTAGAAGATAGTAGAACAATATTTGAAAAATCTTGGATAATAAAAAAAACTGTCAACCCACAATTCATCACTTTTTACCAGTCATCTTTACTACCCAACTTTTTTTTAACTGAACTTAATTTTCTATCTACACTCACTCCTAGATGATCTCATTTAGCCTCATGGCTTTTAATATCATCTATCTACCCGTGATGTACAAATGCATGTTACAGCCAATATATGAACTACAGCCCTGTATATTCAACTCCACATCCCTAAAAGTTTTCATAAATCAATATGGCCAAAACTGAATCAATTTTCAGCTTTAAATTGCTCTACCAACTATCTTCTCCATATCAGGTGATGGCTTAACTCCTGTTTTTCTCTCTCTCCGTTTTCACGCACATTTCACCAAGTAATTATGCTGGCTTTACCCTAAAACTATTTCTGGATTCTGACTATTTACATTCTCCCACTGCTATTGCACTGGTCCAACCATGAGTATATCTCTTATCTATGATACTGCTTCCACCCTTGATTCTTGTCATTTTACCTCTCTAACCCATTTTCACCATAATAGCCAGATGTCTTTCATTTCATTCTTCTTTTTTAAGCTTCACATAAACTCCACTCATACAGAGTGAAAGTTAAAGTCCTTGCAATGGCCTTCAAGGTATTAACACAACCACAGCTCCTTTTCTGTCTGTTTCCTTCCTTCTCTCCAACTAGGTACAGGTCTTGTGCTTTTCTTTAAACATAGCAGAAATATTCCCAACTCAAGCCCTTTGTATTGGTTGTATCTTATGTTTGGAAATTTCTTCACTCAGCTACATGCGAACTCTCTTATTAGAGTTAATGAAATTTGCTCAAATGCTATTTTGAGCAAACCCCAGAACAGTGAATGTTCACCGTGTACTTGACATTGGACTATATGTTTTGTGTACCTCTCCTAATCAACAGCCACATGAGAAGGAATTTTATTATTGTAATTTAAAAATGAGGAAGCTGAGATATTTAAAGATTAAAAAAAACCTTACCAAATACACAGAAATTTGAAAATCAAAGATTAAAATCCAGTCCTTTTTGGTTCCTAACTAAGCCAATGTTCTTAAATATTGTGCTATTCACTTGCTGTGCACTATATATATTGTGTTACTCCCAAATTGCTCCACTACCAGGTCTCTTAACCTTTCTACTCCCTCCAGTAATAATTCTTAGTGAGCATTTCACCTGTCAAGGTTCAAAAATCTATCACTGCCAGACAAAAACCTAATTTTTTACCCTATTATTTTCTGAGAATTTTAGTCTTTGAAGAAATGGAGATAACAACAAGATATCACTACACACCTATTAGAATAGCCAAAATCTGGAACACTGATGACACCAAATGACGTCAAGGATGTGGAGTAACAGGAACTCTCATTCATTGCTAGTGGGGACGCAAGATGGTACAGCACTTTGGAAGATAGCTGACTGATTTCTTACAAAACTAAATGCACTTTTATCATATGATGCAATAATCATCCTCCTTGGTATATACCCAAGGAACTGAAAACTCATGTTTACACAAAAACCTGCATGTGGTGGGGCGAGGGTATAGCTCAATAGTAGAGAGCATGCTTACCATGCATGAGGTCATGGATTCAATACTGAGTACCTCCGTTAAACAAACAAACAAACCTAATTACATACCCGACCCAAAAATACCCAAATCAACTAAACCAAAAAAAAATTTTTTAATTAAAAAACAAAAAAACAACAAACAACACCTGCACATGGACCACCAAAACTTGGAAGCAATCAAGAGGTGCTTCAGTGGGTAAGTGGATAAACTGCAGTACCTTCAGACAACGGAATATTATTTATCACAAAAAGAAATAAGCTATTAAGCCATGAAAAGACATAGAGGAATCTTAAATGCATATTACTAGATGAAAGAAACTAATACGAAAAGGCTAAATACCAAATAATTTAAACTATCTGAAATCCTAGAAATGGAAAAACTGTAGAGACCATAGAAAAGGTCAGTGGTTGTGAGGGAAAGGGGGTAGGCAAGGTGAGTCGGCAGAGCACAAAGGATTTTTGGAGCAGTGAAAATCACCTGTATATTACAATAATGGATATATGTGATTTTGTATCTATACAAACCCAATAGAATGTACAACACCAAGAGTAAACCCTAAGGTAAACTATGTACTTTGGGTGATTACGATGTGTCAGTGTAAATTCATCCTCGGTGAAAACATAAAATAAAATAAAGTAACATTTGACTGAGTGATGTTGATAATTAGGAAAGCTATGCATGTGTGGGGATGGGGGGATACGGGAAACCTCTGTACTTTTTTGCTGTTGTAGACCTAAATCTTCTGTAAAAAAGAGTCTTAAAAAAAGAAATGGAGGATGAGGGTTTCTGATGGGTAGGGTAACCAACTCTGATGCATAAAATAGCACTTAGTCATTCAGTACACACTACAAGGTAGAGGAAATGAGACAAGCTTTCTGCTTTGTATAAAGCTCAATTTTCAGGGAGATAAAGGCTCTTCATTTCTTTAATACAATTGATTGGCACTGAAATTAGGAAAATTCTTCTAGTACTAGTATATTATTTCCTTTAAGTTCCAGTTTATAATGCTATTTAAGTTTTCATATTGTTCTTTCTCAGAGTATTTTAGGGAGCAGGTGAGATGGTAATAATGTGAGGTTTTTCCAGACATCATGATAATCACCAGTAGTAACTTCTACATGCAACTCCTTTTTGGAACTATGGGGAATCTTAAATAAGCCTAATTATCAGTAGGTAGAAATAATTATAAAAGTCAAATGGCCCCCATCCATTGTATTATCTCAAGAAAAGGAATACTAATCAGAAGATACGTTCACAGAAACACAAGGTTAAAATTAACCACTGTCTTTTCATTGTGATGACAGTTATATATACATGAATGGTTGAATTTCATTAGTTTTTCTTTTAAAAAAATCTGTATTTGAATCACGTTCAAAATACAATCTTTCCTTAACACTTCGTGTACAAAAGGAAAAATGTAAGAGTTTCTATTTGAGTTCCAAAGGTGAGGAGGGATCATTTTTAACTGTCCTGAAATAGCATCCAAAGTAAGTATAAGAAATACATATCTTCTTACAATTGCATTTTGACAGCACATCTCAGGGAAATCATATTTTATGATGTGAATATAGTATCGAGCATTTGTATTTTGAATTATATTTTGGGATTTATAATCACAACTTCCTCTTTTATGCCTCTAGGATTATTCTTTTTCCAGAGAAAAGAAAAAGAGAATGAGAGTTTAACTGAATAAATAAAACAGGAACCTTTCTATTTGAAAGAATTCAGTGTTTTTCTTCTGTTGATGAGTCAGTACATTCGATAAATCTTACCATATTCAGTAAATATAGTAATGCTAAAAACTGTAGTAGATTTCATGTTAAATCTCATTTTAGACAAATTTACTCACAATTTTTATGTTGGCAGTGTTTTAAAACCATAAGCTCTAGCACATAGACGTCCACACTATCGGGAGGGAAATAAAGCCTAAAAAAGCAATTCAGTGCTTAGCACAGAGGGGAAAACTGCTGGCACTGTAATTGTACTTTGCTGATATATCTCTTCGGAGGCATATTTTTGCTACTCCAAAAGAATCAGTTCCACTTGGTGAGCATTCTACCTTGTAGGTAAAAGCAGTGCCAGCATTCACATGAATGACAGTCTTCCGGGTATTCTATTCTAAATACCAAAACTGGGCTCGAAGCCCAAAATATGTCACCTGCCTGTTAGTGATGCTTGTAATTTATGCGCAGAATACTAAGTTTTCCATGATTTTTTTTCTTAGAAATATAACAAAAATATATAGAGTAGGATGATATGTAACAATTTTAAATGAGCCCTCAAGTGTAAATGAGAGTTTCTGTTCTGGAAATTGAGAATAAATACAGGTGAAAAGGAAGCAAATAAAAAATCATCCAAATGGCACAGAAAAACCAGGGGAAAATAAAGCAAAAGGATCAAGAAAAGCAGGCCAATTTGAAGGAATGCTGCAGATCTAGATGATGAGTTTGATTTGAGATTCGGAAAGTTTCTGGCTTTGGGATAAGCCTTGAAATTGTGACCTAGTTTCTGCTTGTTCAATAGACACTGGGACTGGAGTGAGCTTGCGTGATTTAAGGTAGAAGCCAAGTAAACTAGTAAAAGGTACAGATTTTGTCAGCCTACAAAAAGAGATTCATATTTTAAGCCAGTGGCAGGCTAAGTTTTACACAGTGCTACCAGCCCATCCCCCTTCCCTAGCCCTACCCCCTCCAAAAAACAAAACATAACAAAACAAAACTCTCTCTAATGTGATGCCATGTATCTCTAATACCACAGTCAAATTAGTTTGGGGAAAACAAGCCTTTACTCCTTAAAAATCATTGCTTTACCCCATTAATGCAACATGGGAAAACAAATGACTGTGCCAATGAAGGCTTTCTCCTTCATTGTTAAAATTTTTTTTAACTGAAAAAGAAAAGTTTTTAAAAAAATTTTTTAAAGAGAAGTAACATTATGTAATATTCAGATACTTCAGTGTGTATCGTTTATACCCTAAGTTTTATTCTTGTCCAGAAAGAGCACTTTATGTATCGTGGATGCCTGTGCTGAGGCTGCCACTAAAGGCTGCCTCTCTCCTAAAGAGCAACTTCTGTGAGACAGGGGATAACGATGTTTCTTCACAGCTCCCAGGAGGAAGGGGCACGGCCCTGACTGAGGTGTGCTGGCAAAACAAGTTACAGAAAAGTCAAGAATACCGGAATTTCATCACAATATCATAGACCTATGACTGAAAGTCAAATGACAAAGACTTGTAAGTCAGAAATAAAAGCAAATGTTTCACTGAACTGAGGTCTTAAGTTTTTGGTTGATTTTTAAAGGTTAAGCATGCCATGGCATATCCTTATTTAGAAAAGACACTAGCCATACAGTAAGAATTTCCACTATATGAATTTGAGGGACATAGTATAGTGTAAAACAATAAAAGTCACATTTGCTCATTCTGTGACACTAGGGGGAAAAAAAAAGCTTAGAACTATCATCTTCATCCCCAAAATGTATATTTTTCTTACCTATTATAAGAATCTACAATCAGATTTTTTTTTTAGCATCTCAAGACATTTTTAGTGTTCTTAGAAATAAGAAACGATAGTTTTTAATATAGAATAATGAAGCTGAAAGAGGACATCAGACAAACAACACATAAAGTAAAGACCAGTTCAGTTAGCTATTAAGAAATCTGGCAGAGTTTTCAAGATGACAAGAATGAGAACACTCTAAGTTTTAAATCATTTGGGCTGAGAACAGAAGATCCAAGATGCTGCTGACAAGGGCCTTTCAAGAACAGGTCTATAATTACAACAATTTGACAACTGTGATTTGGTATTATTTAAAAGAAGGCAATTGAAATTACTTTGACCACCTACCAGTGCAATTAAACAGGCAGAAAAGAATATCAAAAACAAAACTCTGAGGCTAAAGTAAAAGAAAATTGTTACACATTTTCTTTTATAGTATTTATTCTCAATATATGGCTTTTTTAAAAAGAATTAATAGAAATTATAAATATTTGAAAAATCAGTTTATCTTATTAGTTTAACCTTATAATACTTTGTCATTTAACATAAAAACTATTTTAGGTGGCAGAATTTATCTTCTATCTTCATTTTTCTCTTTTATTAGATAAAGAAAAGAGTAATGTGAACACTGCAGAACTTGATAACGCCTGCAATCAAGAGCTTACACAGTTACCTTTATTCTTCACACTGAGCATCCAATGAAATTAAGTACACCGCCCAGGGATGTCAGCATGTGACTGCTGATTATAATTTCTGGAACTCATTACTCACCATAATAAACTATGTGAGAAGATTATTACCAACTAAATACCTTCATAATACCAATATTATTAGCAGTGTTTGACTTAAATATTGACAGTAATATTTAAAAAGAGAAAAAGAATACTAGCTGGAACGTAAAGTAAGTTTTTCATTATTGAACTCATGATTTAATAGTATTTTACCATAAATTGATTGTTCTAATCTCTTGTCAGTGGGCAATTATATTTATCATTGGGTGTCAGTTATGCAAAAACACATATATTGTATTACTCAGGTTTAGAGGTTTTGAGCATTACTTATTTTAGCTGAAATGAAATGTATATAATATAGCTGAAATATAATTATATATACATATTTAAGGGGAACTTCTTAGGCTAAATTGTGCTTAATATATATAATTTTATTATTTATAAGACTTTAGATCATTGTGTTATAAATCTTTGGGATACTTACAGAACTTACAGAACATTAACTAGAAACAAAACTTATAATAGATTTACCCATTTTAAAAGTGAAAATGCCAAAAATCTAATAAATATTTACCACATAAAAATTAATGATAGTAATACGAAGAACTATGAAGTTGGTTAAAAATTATATATATGTATATATGATTGATTTATCTTTTCTATGCATGTCCTTAACACAAAAGTTAATACTGAACTTTAATTGAAGTTGAGAAATGCTGGCTTCTGCAAAGGCATTTATTTTACTCATTACAATGGTAATGAATGAAAAATTTCATTTATGGAACAAAAAGCACCAGTGTGTCTAGATAAAGGAGGGGTTATTAAAATTATCTTTCCTTAGTTCTTGGTCTTATAGCCATTCAATCAGTGTAATTTTTAAAGTTATTAAACAGCTCCATTGTATAACAGTAACCAGCTTTTTAAAAATCTTTTTTTATTTTCTCAAATGCATTTTTGGAAGGAAAAAGATAGATACTAAGTTTTTGAAGAAATAGCTTATCTTTTCTACTCCCAAAATAGTTTGGAGAATTGGAATCAAATAAGTTTATAAAGTAATTTAACTATCTGAAATATTCAGTTCAAAGTATACACAAGGAATCTGAACTACTTTAAATACCAATTCAGAACTGTATAAAGAATTTGGATTTTATGCAGTAGCTACACAATTAAAAACTAATTATTAGTGTTAGAGATAATAAAACCATTATAAATATTACTTTCAATAATATTTTACAACATGTTCAATATTTCTTGAGGAAATTAAAATATTTACTACCACAAAAGCTCAAACCTTGGTTGGGCCTTAAATTATCTTGTCATAAAAGATGTTAAAGTGACACTGAAAGTTTGTCCATAAACTTTGATCAGAGTACCTCTGAAGTCAGTTCACGACACATTAATAAAATAAGTGAAAGAAGCTAATTAGAACTTCTCTTTCATTTAAATAAAAAGACTTTTAGAAGCAGTTTTACTGTCACAACACAAATAAATATTTAAAGAGTGTAAAGATTCAAATATGACTGAAGAGAATAACAACTTTATTCATAATTTCCCCAAACAAGTAGCATCTCACATGTCCCTCAACTGGTAAACAAAGCATGGCACATTATACAAGGAAGGGAATGCTACCTGAACAACCAAATGGGACCAACAAATGAGACAATGAGACATGCAACAACGTGGATGAATCCCAAGTGCATTTCTCTAAGTGAAAGGATAGCTAAAGATTCACGTCATGTGATTCCATTTCTGAGATACTCTAGGAAGGGCAAAGCTCAGGAGAAATACATGTCACGGATTACCATGGACTGGGGGTCCAGGAGTCATGGACAGAAAGGTAGCGTAGGGGACTTGGGGGTCAACATTCCCTTCTGCACAAAACTGTGCTCATGACTACGTGACTCTCTCCTTTGTCAAAAATGACAGAAAAAGATACCACAAAAATGAGATTTATTCTATATTAATTTTTTAAATATCAACTAGGATGTAGAGGGCGGGGAATGGAACATAAACTGTAATGAATGATTCAGACTGTTTTCCAGTGAATCAAAAATTAAATTGAAGAGTACGGGGAGAAATAGAAGCTAACCTATGTAACTTGGGAAAATAAAGTTTTGACTGGATATTGTAAAGCTAAAGACAAACAGAACTCCACAACAACTTTGTATTCCAGTTGGCAGATTTGTTTCCAACAGAGTTATGGCTTAGGAAATTCTGAGACTACTTAATTTGTAAAATAGTGTGGAAAATATAAACATAGTGTAGCCAAAGATAGATTTCTCACAGTAGGTAAAAGAAGTTACAAAGAAAGGAAAAAGGCAAAGACTAGAATGAACACTGGGGTGTTGGATTTGAGGTAGAGGGGTCAGTACAGACTCCTGAACATATTATTAAAATATACGTACAGATAAAGAAATAAACAGAGGTGCAAGTGAGTGTGTGCATGTATGTATGAGTTCGTACACACACATGTACTAGCTCATCCTCTAGCACTACCCACTAAGAAAGGTAAGAAGCAGTGACATTGCAGTAGCAATGAGCACATTAGTTCTCAGATTTCAGTGTCTAAAATCATGCTGCAAAAAAAAAAAAAAAAAAAATCAGAACTAGAGCAAGGGAAATATAAGATGAGCCTGAGACCTCTTGTGTTGTTAGAAAGTGAGAAAGTGCTTAAAAAAAAAGTTTGGCAGGGGGTTGGGGATATGATAAAGGTATACCAAAAGGACACAGGCATTATGCCTAGTGTTAAGTGTATCTCAATAAAACTGGGAAATGTTATTTGGGTCTTCTGCCCATTTCTTGGGTGGATTGTTTGTTTTTTTTATTTTTGAGTCGTATGAGCTGTTTGATATTCTGGAAATTAAGCCCTTGTCTGTTGCATTGTTTGCAAATATTTTCTCCTATTCTGTAGGTTGTCTTTTCGTTTTATTTATAGTTTCCTTTGCTGTGCAAAAGCTTTTAAGTTTAATTAGGTCCCATTTGTTTATTTTTGCTTTTATTTCTATTGCCTTGGTAGACTGCTCTAGGAGGACATTGCTAAGATTCATGTAATAGGCGGAAGACCTAAACAAACAATTCTCCAATGAAGACATACAAATGTCCAATAGGCACATGAAAAAATGTTCTGTGTCACTAATTATCAGAGAAAATGCAAATCAAAACTACAATAAGGCATCACCCTACATCAGTCAAAATGGTTATCATTAAAAAGTCCACAAACAATACACACACACACACACATACACAGGAATAATACTCAGCCATAAAAAATAATAAAATAATGCCATTTGCTGCAACATGGATGGACCTGGAGATCGTCATTCTAAGTGAAGTAAGCCAGAAGGAGAATGATAAATACCATAAGATATCACTTATATGTGAAATCTAAAAAATGAGATAAATAAACTTATTTGCAAAACAGAGACACACTCACAGACACAGAAAACAAACTTGTGGTTACCAGGGGAAAGATAGGGGACAGGGATAAATTGGGAGTTCAAGATTTGCAGATACTAACTACTATATATAATAGATAAACAACAGGGTCCTACTATATAGCACAGGGTACTAGATTCAGTATCTTGTAATAGCCTATAATGAAAAAATATAAAAATGAAGATATATATATATATACATATATGTACGTATAAATAAATCAATATGCTGTACACCAGAAATTAACACAACATTGTAAATCGACTATACTACAATTTAAAAAAAAAAAGATGACCTTATTAAAAAAAATGGGGGGATAAAAGAGCTCCCAATACCCAAAACTGGAACACCTGGAACCACAAAGTAAGTAACAATAGTATTGTATTATAATCCAAAAATAAAATAAATATCCATGAATCTATATACAATTCAAATCAATACTGAAGGCATAAATAACTGGGAGATAAGTTATAACTTCTCCTCACAGATGGATTCCAATGATTAAATGTAGAAGGAATGGGGGAAATAGAAAGCTGCCATTAGAATGCTACCTATGGATCCTAGATTAGTGAATGAAATTTTAAGCAGGAACAGGGTATTTGCATAATCTCCAAGTATCTCCCTAAAGACACTCAGTAATTACAAAGGGAAAAATTGTAACTTTACAATCAGAGAATGCTGGAAGAGGCCACCATATCCAAGTAGTCATGATTAATATTATCAGTAACCAATGTTGACATCGTTGTATCCCCAATTTGAAACATTGAGAAGGGCGTATCATCTTTCTAGTATCCTTCCCAACAATGCAGAACCTTAATTTAACGATGAAAACCCAAAATTCAAACACAAATTGAGATACATTCTACAAAATATCTCACCAGTTATCTTCAAAAAAATCAAGTAAAGACAGTTATAAAAATTAGAGCCAGCTAAGGGGAAATGACTACAAAATATGATGTGTCAAGCTGGTAACTGCCCCACCCCAAATTCTGTATTTTAATTAATATTATTTTACCGAAGTTAATTCTTTGGTTATGATAAATATTGTATTATTAAGTAAAATGCTAACATGAGGAGAAGCTGGATGAAGGGTATGTAGGAAATCTCTACATTTTTTTGCAACTTGTCTATAAATCTAAAATAAAACCTGAAAAATGTTGCCTATGCACATGAAGGTATGTGTTTTTGTCTAACATATTAACTACAACTTAACTTGAAGAAAACATTTTGGATTCTACTTTTCATTTGTGCCCTGTCATTTCTGAACAACATTTTTTAAAAGATTCAGTATAAATTGGAACAGAAAATGTTCCCTTTTCCACTGTAGTTACAATCCTTGTCAGGATAATGCATTACTGTGCTTCCACTTTCCTCGCTCATTGATAATGTTGTCATGAACAGAGAACATCTGAAGTCTAATGTGTCAAATTCCCCAAATGTTTCATATTTGAAATATTAAAGATTGAGGATTGTGCCTCTTTGACCTTCTCATTATTCAAGATGCTGTTTGGATGACATTTGCATTTCAGTTGATTACATTCTATAAAACCTGACATTTTTAAAGGAGTAGACAATGAAAAAGCAGCTTGAATATTAATTGTGGCTGTTGCCAAATTACATTATAAGATCTCTTGGTTTTCCAACAACTTCTCTAGACTTGGAACTTTAACAACATGGATATAATTATTAAAAACTTTTAGAAAAAGTTTTTTTACTGAGGACTTAGTCTTAATTTTTGGATCTCAGAAGTGTAATACTTCTGCCTGTATATGAATTTCAGGCAATTTACTTATTACAAGTTACTGAATTATTGGTTTAGCCTGGACACCATCTGCAGTATATGCCAGAACATTGGTGTACAAGTGGTTGCTTAGCCATACAGTTTATATTTAACCAGCTTTCCAAATATTTGTTAGAAAAGAACACATGTAAATACTGACCAATAATATTTATAACAAGTTCAGTTGAAATAAATCATATTAAGGGAAACATTGTTTGAAGTGTCTTGGGCTTATTTTGTTATCACACATATTCCACACTGGATCCTTAAATCAATTTAATTGAGAAGGAACTGAATATCTATTTTCAAAATGTAGACTCTATTTTTAGAACAGTTTGAGGTTTGCAGCAACATTGAGAGGAGAGGAAAGAAATTACTTACACATACCCCTTGCACCCACATCCACACCCTCCCTCATTACCAACATCCCCCACACCAGAGTGGTACATTTGTTATCAGGATTAACCTATATTGCACATTATAATCACCCAGAGTCCATTGTTTAAATTACAGTCCACTCTTGCTGTTGTACCTCCTATGGATTTGGAAAATATATAATACGTACCCATCATTATGGTATCATACAGAACACGTTCACTTTCCTGAAAATCCTCTGTGCTCTGCCTATCCTTGTCCCATCCAGCCTCTGGCAACCACTGATCTTTTCACTGTCTCTGTAGTTTCTCCTTCTGCAGAATAATTTATGTCTGGAATTGTACAGTATTTACCTTTTCAGATTGTCCTCTTTCACTTATTAATATGCATTTAAAGTTCTTCTATGTCTTTTCATGACTTAATAGTGTTTTCCTTTTTAGTGTATTCCACTGTCTGGAATAATATTCCATAGTTTATCCATTAACCTATTGAAGGGCATGTTGGTTGCTTCCAAGTTTCAGCAGTTGTAAAAAAAGCTGCTATGAATATTTGTGTACAAATTTTTGTGTGGACATGAGTTTTCAGCTTCTTTGTATAAATACCAAAGAGAGCAACAGCTAGATCTCATGGTAAGAGTATAGTTAACTTTATAACAGAGCATCAAGCTGTCTTCCAAAGTGGCTGTACCATCTTGCATTCCCACAGAAACGAATGAGAGTTCCTGTTTCTCCTCATCCTCGTCATCATTTGATATTCTCACTGTTCCACATTTTGGCCATTTTAATAAGTGTGTAGTGGTAGCTCATTGTTTTTAGGTCTTGGCTAATCATCACTATACTTGCCTTAATATCCATCTGGATAATCTGTTTGATTATCACTGTTAATAAATTATATTCATTTGCTTCTGCACTGTAACTTGAATTTTTAATGACAAGTCCTGATGGAACAGTACAGCATTGTGGTCCACATACTTGCCAACCAAGACCGCAGACACTTACTGCTTTCTGGAAGCACTTTGTACGTATACAGGGGTCAGGTTGTGTGGACCATAAATGTGTCTTATGCATTTTGTGTTAATATGCTCTCTTGGCAGGCTAAGTGATGTTTCATGAAAAAACATGCCAGTTGCATTTTTGGATCACAGTGTTTCACAAGAATTACCCTGCCTCACTGTTGTTATCATACCTCACTCTAGAACTATCCAACATTATTGTTAAACTCCTGTCTGTACAGCAAGTTATAGGGCAAAAATTTAATTTTCCTTCACCAGAAAGCATATTTGATTCTAATATCAATTACTATATGAAATCCTTTTGTTTTATGAAATTTTTGTTAATCCATTAGTCAGAATTGCTAATGTCACCAAGTTTGAACCAGGGTTTTGTTTTGTCTGGAGTTCAGCTAAGCTATTCCATGGTCTTGCTGCGTTGGCATCTTTTTTGTTTGGCCAAGTGGCCTATGGGACCTTAAATTGAGACTAGCCTACTCATGCAAGCCCATACCCTAGACAACAGCCCAGAGATTCACCAGTAAATGTACATTTCTGATGTGACTTTCCCAAAAGCCCTTGTGATAAACAGTTCCTCCCACCTCCCAGAGCTTCTCCTTATGCATCACTTAGAAAAGGCCTCCACAAGATCGCCAAAATCACTCTCTTTTTGGTTTGAGTTGACCAAGCCAGACTTAGGCCAGGAACCCCAAAGCACTTCACCTGTGGCCCTAATAAAGACAGGTGCTCCAGGTCCTGTCTCTCCCTTCCCAGCCTTGACTTCCCTGTGACAGAAACATTTGCTTGTTATTGATGATATCAATGCACATGCTTACAATAAAATTACATTTTAAGCTCGTATTATTTGAGGGCAAATTTACACCTTGTTTATAAGACCTTTCAAGATAGTATAATGAAAAGAGTAACAGCACAATTATCTAGTGAAGGAAAAAAACAGGCAATCATTCAAATCTATTTTAGGATAATACTCTATCTTATTTTGTATCTGACATAGGTTTATATATTATAGATGCAGATACATCTTTGATTGAGGTCACCTTTTTTTTTTTAATTTACATTCTTCAAAGAAAGCCGACTCATTATTTCAAGGATTAAAACTATAGAATGGGTGGGTTCGTTTTAATTGGCATTTTCATAGCATTCAAATATAAATCTTTAAGATCTATGAAAGGATTTTTAGACCTTATATTTTTATTATTCTCCTGAAATAATGATAAGAGTTTTTGGAAGTAACTAGAACTAACACACAAGTAATTAAACTCTAAATGCAGAGTAATATTTTAATAAAATGATTAATTTAAACAAAATGAAGCTAAATATAAGCAAATGTTTACTGACTGACCAAAATTATTTTTATAAAAGTATTCTCTTTTTTTTTAACCTATGGACATTAATTCTAACTTGTATTCTAACTCACTGTATTTGAATATAAGTAAACAATGAAAAAATTAAATTATTTTGGACAATTATCATGAAATGTAAAATATTTATGGCCCCAAAATCAGTAAGAAAAAAGAAAAAACCCAAATAAAAATGGATTAATCAATGATTTTTTAATGAAAACCACAACAAAATACAATTTTACTCTCATTCAAGTGACAAGAATTAGATTCTAATGATTAATATTTGTAATGGGCCACAGTTGTGGCTCAAGGCTGGGTTATAAATGGTAAGGGTGAAACTTTCTACCACTTTCCTGACAGTAGCTGCTCTGGGTTGAGGGCAGAACAAAGACACTGAAGGGAAGAACAGTGTTGGGGACATGAATTCTGGTCCTGCCAGATTCGAGAAACTTTATTATAACCTCATTAAAACCTCTGAAAACCAATTAAGACAACAGGACATCCTTGCTATAGAAGTAAGGATTTCCTAAAACACATTACACTAGACCTTAACAAAGCTTACAATATAGATTTAGTGGGTTATCTATGGGAGATAGACTCTGGAGAATGAATCCTGAGCAGCTTGCGGAACACCTTGAGCTTTACACACATTCACATTAAAAAGTGTAAATCTGTGATTACACAAATTCAAAGTTATTACCCAGTGGATGAATGGCCATTTGAATAAGAAGATGCTCAAAAGAAGAAAACAGAATCCAGGCTTTCTACAATGGCCAATGTTCAATAAAAATAAATATATGTACAAAGAAAGAAACTTTGATACATAGTCAATTAAATATAAGTAGTTAATAGAAAACGAACATGATATGGTCCCAAAGTTGAACTAAGTAGACAACAGATAGTCACATATTTTCATTTTTTCTTTACTCACTTAAAATTCATAGTCAATTATTATAATTCTCCCTTGAACTTTCCCTTAACTTCCTTGCCCTTCCTGGCTTTGTCAAGAAAACTATGCCATTGATTTTGCTTTGCTTTGTTTTAATGCAAATTGTCACTTACTCCTAACCTGTTTCAATGAAACTGAATGTGACTGTAGAAAAATACAGAACTGTGACTATGATGTCCATGAGACTATTAATGCTGCTGGCAATCTTACATTTCTCCAGTCGGTCACTTTCCTCCTCTTCTAGATGACTAATTCCTACCTTCTGTCTCCTCAGACATTGAACATCGTATTCTGTACTAATAAAAGTTGCTTTATTTTTTTAATCAATAAAATAGAAACAGTAATAAGAGACTGTCCACACTCTTTCATTCCACATCTACTTACAAACTGATGTATGCTTTCAAGCACTTGTACTCAGTTACCTTCAGTGACTAAGACTGCAGGGACATTGCACTTGGCAGCTCCAATGCCTCTACTTATGAACCAGATTCCATTCACTCTTCCTACTTATTTAAGGACACAATTCCAGAATTTCCCCCTCTAACTCCCGCACAATCAATTTATCTCTGTCCATTAGATTATCTCATCAATCTCTCTCTCTCTCTTTTTTTTTTTTTCCTGTCTTGACAAACCACTCTCATTATTTCACTTCTCCTTTGGCAACTGCTCCATTTCTCTGTTCCCCTTTACAACAAAACTCTGAAGTTAGTTACATATGCTACTGTATTCAAATTCTTTCTTCTTATTCTCTTGTAAACCTACTTTTATCAGGCCTTGACTTGCATCAAAACATAGACTCTGCTAACGTGTGCTCACCACAGACTTCTAAACGCTAAATCTAAAGATGAATTCTCATTCTTTATATTATTTGAATCAGTACCAGTATTTCAAAGTGTAT
The DNA here is from genome assembly GCF_009834535.1 of Camelus ferus. Lineage (NCBI taxonomy): Eukaryota > Metazoa > Chordata > Mammalia > Artiodactyla > Camelidae > Camelus > Camelus ferus. The sequence goes on from NC_045702.1 coordinate 67,301,243, forward strand.
CACTCCTTTGCATTGAAGCATTTCCTTCACTTCATTTCTAAGACAACATGCATGCTGACTGTTCTCCTTTCTGTCATCTTCCCTTTGATGGTGGAGGGTCCTAGGGCTCCATACTTCAACATCTTCTCCATCTACACTCCCTCCCTTGGCTATACCATCCATCCAGACCCTGGCTTATATGTTTATATGCTGAGACCTAGACTCATGTTGAACAATCTTCTTGAAAACTCTATTTGGAATTTTAGTGAGCATCTCCGATGCAATTCAAAGCTGGACACCAACCCTCCCTCCTACAATATGCCCCATCTGCAATCTTCCCTAATGCCAAATGTCAACTCCACTTACTTGTTACGAAAGTCAAAAAACTTTGGAGGTGTCCTTGTCAACTCTTTCTCTCATCTCCCTCATCCAATCCAGCAACAAATAAAATAATTTTGCTTTCAAAACGTAGCCAAAATTCATAAATTTCTCATCACCTCCACTGCTACAACTCAGGTGTAAACTCCTTAATATTTCAGCTGATTATTGCTATATCTGTTAGGTAGTTACCCTAGTTTCTAACTTTGATCTGTCTTCCATTTTTATCAACAGGGTAATAGCCAGGATGAGCCTATAAAATATAAATCAGACCATATCTAAGTACTGTTCAAAACCCTCTCTTTCTCCCATCTCACTCCAGAGAAAGCCCACTATCCTTACAATGATCTTCACAGCACCAGAGGGTTACCTGTCTGACCTAGTTATCTACTACCCTCATTCACATACTGCCCACTCCAGCAGTTCTGCCTTCCTTGTGGATCTCTGGACACTCCACACACACTTCCACTCGGGACTTCTGCCCCTCCTCTTTCCTCAGATGGGTGCATGATTTTCTCCTTCACGTCCCTTTAGTGTTTGCATAGATACTACCTCTTTAGTGAGTAATTTTAGAGAAGCACTGTTTAAAATTGTGCACCCTCGCCCTAGCACTCATTTTATTTCTTTACATGCTAATTATCACCTTCTGATGGACCACAGGTGTCCCTAGGTATGAGTTGGGTATTGGTTCCAGGACCCACTGGGAATACCAAACTCCACAGGTGCTCAAGTCTCATAGTTGCCCCACCATATCCTTGGGATCCAAGTTCGTGGATTCATCAAGTCACCAATTATAAAGTTAGTACAAAATCCATTTGGTTGAATCTGTGGCCGAGGAACCCGTGATTATGAAGGGCTGAGCATATACTATTTAGTTACTTTTTGGTCTGTCTTCACTGAAAATATATGTGTTACAAATAGACTGCTTTTCTTATTTGTTCTTTGCTGTATTTCACATTTTTCAGTTCTTGGCATATTGTAAGTGCTCAACATTCATCCTTATAATAAATAAATGTTCTGAAAGTTAAGTTTTGCTTTCATCTGCTGTTTTTTACATTTTTGCAGGGTTTGTTTTTGTTTTTCTTTTCCTGGGGTGTAAGAAATTTCATCTGAGGTTTGCTTATACTTCTAAAAAACTTTGCCATAACAATGCATAGTTATTAACTTTGCTGAATCTTATCCCTGGTGGGGCAGAGGAGGGCCCCACAGCAGCTGTCAGTGGGGGTCAGAGGACATTTTTTCTTCACAGGGGCATCTCAACTTGTGTTTCAGCAGTTCCCCCTTCAAAGTTAGTAGATCATTGAACAGTTCAAATTAACGTACTATAATTCACAGGTTATCTTTCTAAAATCAGTTGCCATTTCAACCCTTTTCTCTATCATTCCTCATTTTTAGGCCATTACTGGCCTAAAATAGGTGACATAAGAAACTTAGTTGACAGAAATTAAGAAAACATCCATTACATTATCCCTTTAACTCTGCACTGCATGTGCTTCTGAAATTTGAAATCCTATCTATATTTGGCTCTTTTTCTCCCTTATAGTTGAAAATGCCTACCTAAGAGTCTAATCACTATAGCAGTGGTTTTCAATAGGGACAGAAACAATTTTTCCCCTAAGGGAACATTCAGCACTATCTGGAGACATTTTTGGTTGTCACATCTGGTGTGTGCTACTGTCATTTAGTGGTTTGAGGTCAGGGATGCAGCTAGACATCTCTCAGTAAGTGAGATGGCCTTCCACAACAAAGAATTTCTAGCCTCACAGGTCAATAGTGCCAAAGATGAATAACTCTGTACAGAAAGCATCTAAAAAATGAAAACCTTCAAAAATAATTTTAGTGATCATCCATTTTTAAAATATGTCATTGAATAATTAAAGAAGAATTCACTGAGCTAAAAAGTATCTGTCTATAATGCTGCAGTGCTCTAAGTCAAATACTTTGGAAAAAATAGTACCAATTATAACAGAGAAGTTTCAATAAAATCATGTTCTTAGAAGGAATTCTATTTTGGTACAGAGTCATTCATATGAATTGTTAGGTAAGAATTATTTTAAAGCAATGAATTACAATTGCTCAAATATATGCATTTTATCATAAACTATCCTCAGTTGAACAATGGACCCTTTTAAAGCTTTTTAGACCTAGGCATTTAAATTAAAAATAAAAAAATACCATTAACCTGAAGCATGTCAGATCCTGAGCATGTAGGTAACTGGTCTATTGTTTTTTCATTCATGTACAGTTGTCAGAAATTTTCTTATTATGGACTTTTGAAAAGAGTTTGTCAGGACCTATAATTTACGTATAATATTGAATTCATCCCATTATTAAATATAAATTAAAAATATATTTATATAGTCCCCTTCCAATCATTTTTCTCTCACAGAAATTTAATTGTATTTCTTTTATAGTTTTTATGGAACACAGGTGAACACACAGAGCAGAATGAATCACAATTATCAGTACCAGTTTAGCCCTCTCCTCCGAGGATGAATGTATGGAAAATGATTTACTTATTCCATGTGCTCCTCTCCTATCCTGTTCCCTGTATCTCCACACATAAACGCAATTTCAAATTGACTCTGTTCTTTATTCACTGGCTTTAATTTTTATAGTTGAATCAGATTCTTTATTGTCTACAAAATACCTTGTTTAGCAGTATTTGTTTTGGATATTACAGGATAAAGTAACTTGCCACATGTAATCTTTGACATTACTTTTTTTTTTTAACTTTATCATTCCAATATTCATACGCTTTGTAATTTTTATAATAATATTTTATGAAACATTTATGTGCCAGACAATGCCTTTATATGCCCTCCATAAATTACTTTATAATGATAGAGATAATGAATAGTCCTCTTTCCATAATTTTAGATAAACATATGAGAAAACAGACGTTGTCTTACTTTGCGAACTATTAGACAGTCAATGGCTAAACTAGATTTTTAACCCAAATCTATCTGGACTCAGTATACTCTGTATAAACATAAGCATCTAATTTTTCTCCCAGCATTAAAAAGTAAGAGTCAGAGAATGAATTCACTTTGCTCATAGAAAATATGATCATTAAAAAATAATGTATCTCTCTCTTCTATTTCTATTCTATTTTAGCAATAACAAAAACATTAGGTGCTAATCAACATGCAGCTTTTTAAAAAAAACTTTTTAAAAATTGAAGTATAGTTAACTTACAATGCTTTGTTAGTTTCAGGTGTACGGCAAAGCGATTCAGTTATAACACCCCTCTAGGAGTTTAACTATATCCTGTAAGAAGCCCTAATAAAATACCATCAGATGAATATTTGAAGGACCCCTGTATTTCTGAAAATGTTCAATTATGAGTACTGTTTTATTTTCTCCCTGTTGTAGATTTAGAGTCCAAGTCCCTAATTATAAATTGTTCTTTTCTTGCCACTATATTGACTGAAGTTATCCTTGCTGTAGTTTAAGGGTCTCATTCATTATATAGCATGCACTATCTCCTCTGAATTTAAAACCCACTGAAAGACAGAGAAGCCAAAAATATGAAAGCTACAATGTCAGCATTATTCCTGATAAAAGTTAGATTAGGGATGTGATATTTTCCTGCAATCAAGTAAGCTTGTTAATGCTCCTCTCACAATATTGTAGCCTCTCCCCACAAGTTAGATCTTATGCTCTGTAACATATGTGAATATTCATAATTTATATACATCCAACTTAGTTTGTGAAACTCCTGTATATACTGAACATTAGCAAATATACCTTGCAAAAATCCCCCTCCACTCCCACTGATTTTAAATGATAAGCAGTAATTGTAGATGCCTCTGGATGATACGGCAATAAGAAATTTTGCTAAATAAATATAGTAAAAATAGCAATGTATGTTTTAAATTTTAGAAGTCAGTTTAAGAAATATCTTGTATCTGCAACTTGCAAGGTGATCTATTCTATGCTTTGACAATTTAGAATGATTGGAGTTAAGTTCTTGTACTAGACAAGTTTCCATTTAAGGGGTGACGATAGAGATGAATCTCTAAAAATAAAATATACAGAATGTGTTAAATAATAGGATGAAAAGGAATGTATGTGTCTAAACACATGACTGGGACATTGTGCTGTACACCAGAAATTGACACATTGTAACTAATGGTACATCAATATAAATAAATAAGTAAGTAAATAAATAAAATGATGAAGTTATAACTAAAGTGTAGCAGCTACACAGAGAAAGGAGAGGCTAATTCTGTTTGTGGGAATTCAGTGAAAAGGTAGGCAATGAATGGATTTTGGTGCAGCCAATACCTGGTCTACTGGCATAGAGATGGCCCCCTGGCAGCCCAGGAGAAGGGAGAAAATAAGCAGTTTCTGGGCTCAGTTAATGCTGTGTCTGTGTGGGAAACATTATCCATCAATGGGTATGAGTAGAAAGGATCTAACTTTCTAGTTGTGCTTCAGAATATTTCTTCTGTCTTTTGTCTCTACAGTTCTGCCAATTTACTTGTTCCTCAAAAATTCCATGCTGTTTTGCCTCTTCAAGATTTTTGCATAAATTTTCTCTCTGTTTTTAAATGATTCAAATTTTTTAAAAATAGCTTTAGTACCGTTCCCATCCTTGGAAATACCAGACCAGATGACAATAAAGTAAAACTGGGGGGAAGTACTATTACAACTAATATTTTATGTGTTTAGAAAAGTCATCTTGTATAACATTTCATTTAATCTTCACAACATTCCGTGAAGCAGGCATTTATTTTCTGCACATTTAGAAATATACAACTGTAGTATCTTTGTAGGGTGACAGATGGTAACTAGGCACATCATGGTGATCATTTTATAATGTATAGAAATATTGAATCACTCTGTTGTGCATAGTGTTGTATGTCAATTATACTTCAATTAAAAAATATGTAGACATCAGGAGGGAGTGCATTAAAAAGCTAAAGACAGTTATCTCTGGGGGGTGGGGATTATGGATAATTATTTTTTAATTTGTGCTTTTATGTATTTCTAGTTGTTCGCAATGAACATGTATTGATTGCAAAATTAGAAAGAAAACTATGAGTGTTATTAGAAAAGGGAAAAAAGAAATATACAACTGAGACTTAAAATTAAAGCAAATTACTTCATGAGGTAACTCATAAATTGTAGGGGTCATATTTAAACCTTAAATCTCACATAATTTTCCAGTAGAGAAAAACGAACTTCTATTAAAACAAAACTCCAACAGAGCAGTGGCTTTTGGCCAATGTATTTACTCCTTCTTAATCTCCTGCTGTTATTAACTCCCCAAAATTTAAATAGAAAGTCAAGTTATTTCAGATTCAATATTTTAACTCCTCCGCATGTACTGGGGAAAACATATGGATGCAAGCCAACTGAATTATAAATTTATTATTCTGAAAAAGAAAAATTATCTTAATCCTACCATTTCAGACTGGCATGCTGAAATGAATATTACACTCTCAAAATGCTGTAAATTCAACTTATATGAATATGAACACATATTTGCAATGTGTTATACTTGTCATCACTAAGTGGTATTTTCTTAATTTAAAGTCAGTCTGTCTTTTCTAACCACCAACACCCACCATTCATTGTGGATTTTGCACATGGAAGATGAATTAAGCCTTTTTTTGATAGTAAATAAATTTAAGAAGAATATAATACACTTTTTAACGATTGACTATGCTCTTACTGTTTAATGGACTTATGTAGGTGTTTCATATACTATACTTCAGATTCTTTTTCAGAAGCAAATTATTCGTAAATTAATACATAAGTAAATGATGGCATGAAAACCAAGTAGATCTACTGTTAACTGAAAGTTAATTTCTGTAAAAGAGCAAATCATCTGCTAAATTTTAATAGTGCTAAAGAACAAGTTATTCATTCCACAAGTACTGGCTGTAATTCTACGATGTGTCAAGTTCAAGGACTGTTTTTCATAGAACTTAGATGGGAATCAAGGCAGGAGAGAAATCCTGGTGCTCTCAGGTGAGCTCTCAAGGCAATCTCAAGCCCTTAAGGACAAAAATCACCAGAAGAAATGTTGTTGCTGTGGTGAGACTGGAAGGATCATTGTCTAACTTGGTGGGTAGTAAAGAGGGGGACTGGTGGTGATGCTGAGTTTTGTGTTGAAAGAGATTTGCTATAAATAATGTTTTATTATTGATTATTATTTTATTGAGATATAGTTGATGTACAATATTATATAAGTTACAAATGATGTGGAATTTCTACAGGTTATACTGCATTTATAGTTATTACAAAGTATTGGTTATAGTCCCTGTGTTGTACAATATATCCTTGTAGCTAATGTATTTTATGGTGCTACCCTTATGCACATATTTGTTTTGTTTTGTTTTTTAATTGAAGTATAGTCAGTTTACAATGTTGTGTCAATTTCTGGTGTACAGCATACTGTTCCAGTCATACATGTACATATACATATTCTTTTTCATATTCTTTTCCATTATAGGTTACTATAAGATACTGAACATAGTTCTCTGTGCTATACAGTATGAATTTGTTGTTAATCTATTTTATAGATAGTTGTTAGTATCTGTTAATTTTGAGCTTCCAATTTATCCCTTTCCACGTCCAATAACGTTTTGTTTGTAGACACACATATGGACTTCACCAACAGTTACATGAGATAAAGCAAAACATCAAATACTCAGTGCAGAAAAACTCTTATTTCTCATGACTGGAAAATCATCTGCCTGAATCAATGCCACATGCCAGAAGTTTTGCTAAGTGAGTTGTTTCTGACTAGACCTTGCCATGATCTGTTGTCAGAAATCCCTGACCTTATGACAATGGGTACCTTAGCTGTCTTTTAACAGGAGTTTTAGAAGGAAGAAACAAGTGGGAATATATTTTCCCAAAGACACATGGTATCCAGGTTGTATTAGAGCAAGTAGCAGAAATGTACTGAATGCTCCTGACAGGTGGAAATACGACACACACAAGGACTGCCATGGCTCTGTGTGGATAGAGATCTTGCTTTAAGTAGGAGAGACTCTAGCAAAAGAATTTAAAACCTCGCGTGTGATCACAAGACCATGCGAGAAAAAAACATGTTTTGAATAACAGAGAGTTTTACAGGCTGTGGATGGGTCTGGATTAAATGGTTTTGGTCAGACAGAGCTGAGGCATTTGGTAGATGTTTTCACAGGTGTAGAAAACAAGTATGTGATTAAGAATGTTCCATAAAGTTCTCATTAAAGTTTAAATATTAATAGCCAGAATCTGATGTTTAGAGATAGAGAATTTTAATATATTATGAGGGATTAATATGTACCTATTTAAAAATTATTTAAGAATATTTTGGCAAGAAAGTATAAATACAAGTAAGTACTATGTAATACAAAGTAAAATAAATCAGAATTAAAATAATATGTAAATATTATATATATAAAATAGACATATGTAAGCTGTAATGTTAAATGCTGAAATTGAGAATTATTACCTCTGGGTGTATGGAGTTACAAACATTAGGTTTTATATTCTTTTTAGACCATATTTTTAATTTACTTACTGTCCATTGGTATTGCTTATTCATAAAATGGCAATAAATTGACAATTCTATGTCATAGAACAGACACAATGAAATAAACAGAATTCTGTCTGAAGCTATTTTTCTCTCTGTATACAGTCCATGTCTTAGAAATAAAGTGCTTTGTATTTAGTATTTAAATGTTAAACAATTTCAGCCAGCTATCATAGATTTACCTTAAAAAGAGCTTGCATGGAGTGGTATACTGAGATTGAAATGTAGACTTTATGCTTTTCCTTTTTTTTTTTAATCAAAGAGACAATTTTTAAGAACAAAATAATTATTCTAAAGCTTGGTGTAATCAGTAGTTCTCCAGTCAATAATATGGCCTTCACCTCGGAACTTGTTAGAAAAACAAATTCCCCAGACCCAACCCAGATATTTAATCAAAAACGTGGGGTGTGGAGCCAGGCAATCTGTTTTTACAAGCAGTGCAAGAGATTCTAAACTATGTTAAAGTTTGAGAACCACAGTCTGCACCACAATATACAAATAGAGTTCCAACAGGTTCTGCCCGTCTAAATTCACAGGAGGACAGTGCAGTAGAGTTGATAACTTATGTCAGATGTGACCTTGAATGCTGTGGTCTAAACATTTTTTTCTTCTTTCTCCATAAACATTCCCAATTAAATAAGATATATTGGTATTTGGACTAAGTCGTTCTGGTCAGAAAGATTACATATTGTTAAAATTTATGTTTTATTTTGAAGAAACATACTCTTTTTCCTTGGTACCAGACAAGTGAGAGCATTCAAACAATAAATGTCGATATGCGGAACGTGTAAATCCGAGAGTCCAAATGAAACATCAGACCTACCAGTAGATATGAAAAGAACATCTCAGGATCAATAATACAAATACCATTTATAAAATGCAAAATCCTAGAGAGTTGATAAGGCCATCCTATACAGAAGTGTCAGTGATTTGAGAATTACAAACAGGAACAACGCCTAGGGTTCTGTTAAGGCCCTTCCAGTTAAGCTCCTCTGAAATCCTTTTGGGAAATTGGCAGCAGCAAGTAATGAATAAATAAATAAAATTTAAATACTAAGTTAAGCTAATCAGGTCAACAGAAAAGCCAGAAACTAAAGCAAACTCCAGCAAGTGGCAAAATGATGTTTATAAGAGGCAGCAAGAGGCTGGCGTCTGTCTTGTTTGGAAGACTACATGTCCCAGAATTCTAAAGTCCCTCCCTTGCTACATCACCACGACCTGGTGTTCATTGTTCAAAGGAGGCTGCAATTACAAAATATCTTACAACTAACATGTTTGGTGGGGCATCTCAATCTTTTTTGACTAAACTATGTTTCCAGGAGTTTCCCCAGTAATTCCTTCTAGCTATATTAAAACAGATCAATTTACAGTAAGATAATAGAAGTTTCTTGACACGCCGATTATGTTAGGTTAAGACTATCAACCCTTGGAGGATTTTTTTCCACTGGGCTTTCCATTATTAACCAGAAAACAATGTGAATTCATAAACTCCTGGCAAAAATTCCCATATACAACAACTGTCTCATAACTCTCAAATGTTAAGTTTCAGAAGTCATTCTGGTTGTGTTCTAGTCTACAGAAAACCAAGTCTGCTTTGTGGTTCAGTTTGTTGAGTATTCTGTTAATAAAGCCATACTTACAACTTCCATCTCCATTTTAGATAGTTTGCTTTTTTCAGACATTTCTTCCCCTTGGAAATCTGACTTGAGTATTATATACTATTTTTACCCCACAAGAGGGCAAGACAATGAGATAGATCAAAAAGTTACTACTGAACACAATCAAAGTTCATGTTCTGTTGATAGTGGGCCATTAATTATAGTGGGGCAGAGCCCTTGCTCCGTAAAACTTTCAGATACTATGGGCATCCTGCTGGTCGGTTCCACACGGCACTCCTTCCTCCCTCCTTCTGCCTTGTCTCCCAGCTACTCCCTCTGTGCTATGTATGCCCATCACGCTCTACTGTTCTCAGAAGTCATTCCCTCTGCAGCGATGGCACTGTTTATCTGTCTGAAAACCAATGGTGTAGACATTAAGGTTGACAACATCTGATATTCACTATAATTGTTTCTAACACCATCATGGGGGAGTAAAGAATAAATGATTGTAATAGACAAAAATGCCTCCTGATTGGAGAAAAGAAAACACAAAAGTTTCTATGCTCTTGTCATTGTCACTCTTCAGTCATTATCATTATAAAATTTTGGTTTATATTTCTGCATTTATTTGTCTGAATATAGAAGAAGCTACAGATACAGATCTTAGGAGAAGAGCTATGGGCTTTCACTGGAGAAGTTAAGAGCACGCAGATAGTAACGGATCCCAGTTTCCTTTTGGTTGGGAGAATTAAGTACATCTGTCTACACACTCTTTCTCTTATGTCTCCAGACTCAAACGATTAGTAAATCTTACTCACTCTAACTTATGTTAAAGTTATAAACAAAATAGAGATCAGACTTGAAAAGTCCCTAAACAGAAAAAACCAATTAGGCCATATACATGAAACAATTTAGCTTATTCTTCAAAAAAAAAAAAGGCAAAACTTCCGTGACTTTTTGCAAATACCTCTGAAAATCATAAACGAAACTTGAGCTGTTCCCCAAACTTGGCATGTGGTAACCACATTTAAACCATCCTCTATCACTGCGGAAGCTCGAATGCTATAACCAATCATTGCGAAGAATAAGCAGCCTCTGCCTTTTCACTCCGGAAGCTGTGCCACAGCACTACTTCAGAGCCTTACGCCACTGTTGGCTTTTCGAGAAATCCAAATTCATGAACTGCATTTACGTGCATAATATGCTCTTACTAATTACTATTTCAGTGATCCAGTGGTTTTAATTTTGCTATTTCTGAAGGTTGGACACTAATAAATGCATTCAGTAATCGATCACTTCCCATCATCTCTGCCAGAGCCATTCTGATATGAGGATGATTTTGACACTTTGATTTTGTCAGTATCCTCAATAACCCACTTGCCTTAACAATCTACTTTATTTATATAATATTTTTATAGAGGGGGAAAGATGGCACATGAAAGAAGGCAGATTTTAGCTAGTGAAACTTGGCTTATCATCCAAATCCAGGATTTAGGAATTCAACTAACCTAGACAATTTAATTGGCCTCCTTGAAGCTTGGTTTCCTGACATGTAAAACAGAAATTGTAATTCATATCTTGAGGTTTTGTAACACAAATCAGGAATTAGGTAGATGTCTTGACGTGGTACCTGAGATATATAGTTTTTCAGCATATTTTACATAGTACCTTTGTCAGCAAATTCACATTATCTGTTATGGGGACAAGAGATACAGGAATATCTGTATCAGAGGAGACATATGCATTTAAGACACATGTATGTAAGAGATAACATTCCTCATACTCATAATGTGGAGAGATAGAGCATCCTCTTAAAGAAGAACTAAATAAATACTTTGCATGTGGTAATTCAAACCATTTTAATTCAAAGTATTCTAAAATATCTATGTGTTCTATTACTTTCATGACAATTAGAAGGAATACTGGAAGTCCTATCAGACTCCTTTTTTCTTAAAAAAGGGACATCATGAGATCATTAAAAAAAAGTCCTACTCTTCAGTACATATTTCCAAAAGCAGTTCTTTCAGTATATGATTTATTTGTTCTCTTTGAAAAATAAACATGATTTATCTTTGATCAATGAACTATGCAAGCACTATATGGTCTTTCTCCTTTTTTTAATATTTAAGAGTAGCAAAAGTAATAACAGAATGCTGGAGACACTAACAAGTTTTGAGTAGCTGAGGACTCAAATCATGTGGGTGGTACCTAATGTTTTAAAATAAAGACAGAACAAACCTGAAGGTAGTGGAAATAAAGGGTTTTTACTGCCCTCAGTAGATAAATAACTATGGTTTCTTATTATATCAGATGTCACAATGTGATCTGTTTTAAGAAGACTTTTGTAATTTTTTCAAGTAGAAGATAATGAAAGAGAAGAACATTTCCCTAAATAGCACCCACTGTCAAAATTGACCAAAAAAGGGTAGGAATTACTTATTACTTAACATTGTAGACTGGGTGGGAATTTTCTGGCAGCAGAAGGATTACAGTCATAGACACTTATTCCTTCAGGATTAAAACTACTGAAATTATTAAGTACCATAAAATTCACTAGATTATTTCATTCTGATATGTTTTGTTTTTAACGTAACCCCACAAAATAATGATTGCATATTAGAGAATGCACAATACTCAATAATGTTAAATAATTAAATCCAATACATGTGAGGTGTCAAAATTTTTAATATTCGACCTCTTGAGTCCTGTTTCTCAGCTATATTCTGAAGTAGAAGCTTTAATTTTCATGTCAAAATGAATACTTATGTAATTAAATCAAGTTTCACTTAATTAAGTTTGTTTCCTAATAAAGGAGTTGTCAGCTTATTAAATGAAATATGTTGTTAAGATGGGAATTAGAGGATCCAAGTAATTAAAATAGGAAATATTGCTTAGAATCTGGAATTATCATGCTATGCCCTTAAGTAATATTGTGGTAACTAGGCTATTAATATGGAAGTAACAAAGTAGAAAAATAATATGATTGAATAACACTAGAATTAGTAAGTGTACAATTATATTTCACTGGAATTCAGTTTTTAAAATATATACCTATACAAATCTTATCATATATACTTTTATTCATACTAGAGCAAATACACTGTAAATGATACTTTATTTCACTCTTCTAAGATTTATGTTTCTTTTATGGCATTTAATACCAAGATGCACATAAACTGTGACTTTGAATATATATCATGTTTTTCCATATTTCTTATGAAGCCTGGTGTGTTTGCCTTTACCAATTCCTTGGCCTTTCTGGATACAGTACTCTGGTACGGTTCTCTTTCTCATTTGTACTTCCAGTGGACTGGTGCTTGAAACACTCCTTATCTCCAGGCAGGAGCCGGATGGCCCATCTGTTATGTTGCTCATGTTTGGCCCTGATGATGAGGTCAGATGCAGCTGCGCAATCTCGAAACCAAGTCAGATTCCATCCGAAGAATTTTGCTGCTTTCTCTCCCTGAGTTTGTTACTCTGTTAAAGATAACCCTGGACCTTCCTTTGGCTACTTATGCCAACATAAGTAGGATGGGATCATGCTTAAGAATGAAGTCACAGGAAAAGAAAGCAAGCCCTGGGATTGAGGAATTGATCTCTCTTTCATTTGAGCATCTCAAATAGAAGACATTGTTAAAGCCAAACTGCCCTCTGAAAATTCTAATTAAATAAACCAATAAATTATCTTATTTGTTTAAGTCAATGTGATTTGCTATTCTGTTCAAATACAAGAATCCTTACTAATGCACGCAGAATTCTTGTCTCATATGTGACACAATAGAGCACAAAAAATATCTAGAACAACATTCCATAAATGCTTAACTAGCTTGGTGTACCCTGTGGCTTCTACATGTTTTCTAAAATAAGATACATTAAAAATAAAGTAGATAAATCTCAAATACATAATTTCCATAATACATACACACACACACATACACATACACACACACACACACATATATATACACACACACAACCATATGTACAGACACACATATATATTTCAGCTTTATTTTATAGGGGTATATTTGTTGAGTGAAGCGTCAATAGAAACCTTAAACATTTTAAAGAACCTGATTTCCTCACATATTTAATAAAGTCTCTGGACCTTCTAATTTCTCACTTTCCTTTCATCCTTGAAATAAGACTGACAAATATAAGTGTTTCAAATGATGACTTATCTAGCTGTAAATGCTCTAAAGTATCTGGCTACTTCTTCTTGAGAACTTATGATTTTTGCAATTATCTCACCATGTACTCTATGAAAATGTTTTTGGATGTAAAAGTTATTACACCCTTGACTTTCCAGAAAATATTTCAAGAAAAGTATTATTAGTATTATTATTAGCAGAAACTAATATAAATGGAATTATATGGAATTAAGTTATAGGTAATTATGAAAAATAGATCTAAATCAATGCCTAAGGAAAGTTGTGAGGGTAAAGGAGCGAGACGAGAAGGATCATTTGGAGGTTAACCAGGCTGACCGAGAGTACTGACTTGATCAATGCCACAAGGCGATGGTAAAAATGTAAAGCATTGGGAAAAAGTGAAGGTTTACAGGAATATCAGGCTTTTTGATGTATCGGAGTCCTCAAGAAAACAGCAGGGTTTGGGATATGGTATGTGCATAGATGGGATAATTTTACTAATAAAAAAGATATTTTTCAAAGATAGAATAGAAACAGGAAGAATGCGTAAAAATACAGGAAAAATCGAGGTACAAAGCAAGTGAGACAAATTCAAGTTAATCTTTCACATGTTTCAATAATGCAGATGATGTAGACATTATAATGTAGGTAATAAAGAAATTGATGGATTACTGCTTTGAAAAAGTCATTACATGGAATGTGAGGGAATAATCATAGGGAACCACTGGAAGTTAAAAACATAATTAACAGCCTTTATTTATAGGGGAAACAGGTCGCTTGGTTTTTATGCCTTTATTGATACATGCTGTTCAGGTTGGATTTGGAACAAGAAAAGCCTTACCCAAGATTAGGGATTAATGAGTAAGATATAACACAAGGCATGGGGCAAAGGAATAAGATTAATAGTGATAATCAAAACCAGAAGTCAAAGCCGACCTGAGGCTCCTTAGAAATGAGTTTTGATCTGATGCTCTATATCTCCTTCTCAAGCATGATGCCTGGTATATACATGAGGTGCTAGATCACTTCAATTGAAGCCAAAAAAGAATGATGGATTGGGGATCTGGGAAGCCATATAGAAAAGGTCATAACCAGTGGCATGTGAATCTTATTCTGTCATCATATTTTTCTCAGAAGTCTCAATATTAAAAAAAATGCTTATGAAATACTTTATGCAGAACCCACACCCAATAGTTCAGAATATCTCATCTATTGCCTTTGTCATGTACCATTTGATTTATAAATTCATGCTATCTATTTTGCTCCAGTAGACATTTTAGTTAGTGACATTTTATCATAATGAGTTTAGCAGTCATGATGAGAATAACAGAATTTTCCAGAAAAGTATTATCATTAATAATGTATATGTAATCGTATATATATATATTATATATATAGGATTATAATATAAAAACAAACTCGAGAAGTTAGTGTATTAGTATACCTGTTAATATACTGCTAATGTAGTAAGTAGTAGGTAAAAATAGATTTCCACAGAACAGCAAAGGTTCAAGACTTGCAGTGAATTTTGTCTTTACAATGTTGTCTAAAGTTATATTCATGTTTGCTTTATCACAAAATTCATTATAATACCAAGGAATATATGCATTCTGTTAATTCAATAGATATTATGTAAGCATTATTACATATAGCCATGGTTTAATAAATGCAAGCCTATTTCAAACATTATATGGGACCCCAAATTAGACATTCATAGATCATTTAGAAGTCAACCTCCACATTTACAAATGAGAAAACAAAATAAAAAATGGTAATACTTTTATAACACACAGCTAAATCAAGATGGAAATAGACTATCATCTTGACTTCCAATCCTAAACTCTGTTAAACCACTTAGTGTTCGGATGGGCTAGGTTGGGTAACAAATACACTTAAGCATAATTTCTTGCGTACTTAACCAGGACATGCTAGTGTGCTTATTTAACCAGCGGCTTCCATACATTTTTCATTCACTTCCTAGAAGCCTTGGGCCAGAAATGGCATACATGTTTATGTACTTGTTAAAAGTTTCTTTAACTTAAAAAAAAATTTGCCTTTGCTTTCTGTGACCCTTACAATGCCCTGTTTTCTATAACTTAATATCCTGCTTTATTATTATGCCTATGTTTTGCCAATGAAAAGATGGAGTTGTATGAATCATTTTTTTAAATGCATATGTGAAATCTTAAAATGACATTTTCATTTTAATTTGTCATATGGGTATAATTGCAAATTTTGTGTAGAATGAAACATCCTCCTTGGATGCAGTAGTTTAAGGTTTATTTTTTAACCATTTAAAAATAACAGTCATGTAGGATCCTGTAGAATCAAGACTACCAAAAGAATCAGGAATCGGTCATCTATCATGTGGCTACTGTCATATGGCATGTGAGATGTACTTTTCTCAAAGGTACTGAAGATACTAAAGTCTTCAGCTCCTAGGCTATATGCTACAGATCTTTTATATTTACCAATATAACTCCAGAGCCTGGCACATGTTAAGGATATTTTAATTTTGATAAATTATTAAACACATAAACATATAAACAGACCATACCTCTAGCAATCTTACCTCCCAATGAGTATAAAAATGAATTTGCAAAAATGACAATAAACCATTCCTTCATTCTGCCCTTGCATATCCCACTCCCATATTGACTCATAACTGTAGCCCTGTGTCTTGACTGAACTAAGTAAATGTGATGAAGACAGAAAAGGAAAAGTGCTCCTGTGTTGAGGCATGCCTGATCTTTCTGCTCCTGGGAACTCCACAATCACCTACCATGTGAAAGAGCCAAGTTGCCTCCATGTGATGAGAAACATTACCCAAGTCATCCTCATCTCTCAGCTGACACTGGCTCTGCTTCATGGTTTGAGGCATCAAAGACCCAGCCATATGGATCAATGGAATAGAATAGAGAGCCCAGAAATAAACCCACAGACCTACAGTCAATTGATCTTTGACAAAGGAGGCAAGAATATACAATGGAGAAAAGACAGTCTCTTCAGCAAGAGGGGTTGGGAAAACCTGGACAGCAGCATGTAAATCAATGAAGTTAGAACACTCCTTCACTCCATACACAAAAATAAACTCTAAATGGCTTAAAGACTTAAATATAAAACAAGACACAATAAATCTCCTAGAAGAAAACATAGGCAAAATATTCTCTGGCATAAATCTTAGCAGTGTTCTCCTACGGCAGTCTATCCAGGCAATAGAAATAAAAGCAAAAATTAACAAATGGGACCTAATTCAACTTATAAGTTTTTGCACAGCAAAGGAAATCATAAGCAAAACAAAATGACAACCTACAGAATGGGAGAAAGTATTTGTAAATGATGCGACTGACAAAGGCTTAATTTCCAAAATATATAAACAGCTCATACAACTTAATAACAAAAAAAACAAACAACCCAATCCAAAAATGGGCAGAAGACCTAAATAAGCAATTCTCCAATGAAAACATACAAATGGCCAATAGGCACATGAAAAAATGCTCAATATCACTAATTATCAGAGAAATGCAAATCAAAACTACAATGAAGTATCACTTCACACCAGTCAGAATGGCCATCATTCAAAAGTCCATGAACGATAAATGCTGGAGAGGCTGTGGAGAAAAGGGAACCCTTCTACACTGTTGGTGGGAATGTAGTTTGGTGCAGTCATTATGGAAAACAGTACGGAGATTCCTCAAAAAACTAAAAATACACTTACAATATAATACAGCAATCAGAACTCCTGGGCATATACTTGGAGGGAACTCTAACTCGAAAAGATACACTGCATTCCAATGTTCATAGCAGCACTATATACAATAGCCAAAACTTGGAAGCAACTTAAATGTCCATCAACAGATGACTGGATAAAGAAGCTGTGGTATATTTATACAATGGAATACTACTCAGCCATAAAAAAGAATAAGTATCATGCCATTTGTAGCAATATGGATAGACCTAGAGATTGTCATTTTAAGTAAAGTAAGCCAGGAAGAGAAAGAAAAATACCATATGATATCACTCAAATGTGGAAACTAAAAAAAAAAACAAACAAAAAACAGAAAGAAAGAAAAGACACTATGAACTCATCTAGAAAACAGAAACAGGCATAGTAAACAATCTTATGGTTCCTGGAGGAAAAGGGATGGGAAAGGCTAAATTTGGGAGTTTGAGATTTCCAAATGTTAGCCACTATAAATAAAAACAGATTTTAAAAAAAGTTTCTGCTGTACAGCACAGGGAACTATGTTCAATATCTTGTAATAACTTCTAATGAAAAAGAATATGAAAATGAATATACGTATGCATATGCATGACTGGGACAGTGTGCTGTGCACCAGAAATTGACACATTATAACTGACGGTACTTCAATTAAAATAAGTAAATAAAATAATTAATTAAATTTTAAAAAAAGACAGCTGAGTTGTTGCTAACTAGTGATCAGCTTAGCTGCCTGAATTAGAAGTTCCCAGTGAATTCACAGAATTGGGGAAAAAAATTTTTTTTCTTGATTTAAGCCACAAGTATTGGAGTGATTTCATACTCAACAAAACTTAACGGTTACACTTGGGAAACTGGGACTTTTGGGGACATACATACTAGAAGACAAAGTGATTGAGAAGAGACAGTCACAGAAATCACAGCATTTTGACTGCTCTGAAGGACTATGGGGCTTTCTTTTTTTTTTTACATTGTGCTCATTGAGAAGACAGCAGACAGTTGCTATTCAACTGTGTGTTCTTTGTAGCAACAAAATATGAAGATAAAATAAACTAAATTAAAGAGAGAAGAAAAATAACCTGAAGTGGATTGGATCCACTCAACTTCCTCATACGTGTGAAATTACTTATTAGTCAAATATCTGAGGTTTCATTATAATTATTTATTATTATTTACCCTATATTTTAGGTTACTATGTTCACCCTAAATGAAGCTTATTTTAATGCATAAATGATGCTTTAAATCTTTATGTCAGTTCCTCTAAATGCAGCTCTACTCTCTTAAAAGCAAAAAACAAGTTAAACATGTATCTCTTGAAGCAAACAAATTTTCAGAGGACATTACTGTAGTGTTTTGACACTTTGGAGATTGAGTGAGTTATTCTTAGTGTTGGCCTAAATCATCTTCTTAATTTTCCTATCAATCAGTCTACAGAAGTTGGCTCACACTTGTCATGTCTACAATTCCTGTAAACTAAATGAAATAAGAACTGACTGGACAGACAAAGACATTTCAGCCTGAGAACAAGAACAAGATCAGAAGTGGCATTTTACAGAAATGATATATCAGAACATAAACTACAAGATAATTAAAGATAAATTCATATAAAGTAAAAGACATAAAATAAAAGATAGTGACAGTATACTTTTCAAAAGTCAGCAGGTTTAAAATCATAAAATACAAATTGCAATCGTTGGGGAAGTATTAAATTTCCTCTATTTTTGGTCACCTTCACAGTGAACAGCTCCCGGCTGCTTACACATGGAATAAGTGATAGACTGTGAAGTTCTGAACTTTTGCCTCTCACGCTAATGCTTGGAACCAGCTGTGAAATAGGCACTACCAATTAGTAATGTCAATCAGTATCCTAATTCTTAACTTTATTTTTCCTTAAAGTTGTAGAGACAGTGGCTAATATCTCAGGGATGTTAATATTAATTACACAATATCTACTCATCTTAAGTATAAAAAGGACTCTGGAGTGAGCTGAAGAGTACTAATTTTCTTCCCTCTTTTTCCTTTTTCCCCTCCTCCCCACTCCCCTCCTCCATCTTCTTAATAACCTTTTACTTCTCATTTTCTGACTCCTTCCCCCCCCCAAACTTATGAATATTTCAATGAAAGCTGGACCGTTTATTTTCAGAACTACCATGAGTCTCTCTGAACTAAGTGATCTATAGGATGGAAATATGATTTACAAATCTCTGTTTAAAGTCTCGTCAATTTGAAATGTGTTCAAAGTGCCATTTGACTCACTTTTCTAATCTGAGAAATAATGTATCTGTAACTGAACCTTAAGAGTTTGGAAGTGAAAAACAGTGCTGTCTCCTTATATGAGGAAATGAGAAAAGGAGACGCAACTGATCATCCTGAAACAAAGGGCAGGTTTTCAAGATACGTCTCCAGTTCTAGACAAGTTCTGAGATACAAAAGCAGACAACAATTTTACCTGAAAGTCTTGGAGGTAGGAAGAGCTCTGACACACCTGAGAACCCCATGACCAGACACCTGGGTCTTAACTCTTGCTGGTAGCAAATATCTAAGCAGTTTGATCAATACTGAGCCCCCCCAGGTCTCGGTGAGAAACTGTCCTAGATACCACAAGACTTTGGTTAGCAACAGAAGGGCTTCCAACATCAGTACAAACTGGTTCTGAACTAATGAGACCAACTTTGAGAATTAGGAAAAGGACAGAAAATAAGATTGGGAAATATAAACTACTGAGTGTGAAACAGGAACAAGGATGTATTGTACAACATGCGGATATAGCCAATATTTTGTAATAACTGTAAATGGAAAGTAACCTTTAAAAATTGTATAAAAATTTTAAAAGACAAAAAATAAATGACTTAAAGAACAACAACAAAAAAAGAGCTATGACAATTACAGCTCCATCTGTGAAGAGCTCAGGAAAAAGCTGAATAAATCAGAGACTGGCTCTATAAAGCAGATGGTAACTTTGAAAATTATAAAAGTTATATAAAATAGTATTTTAAATATTGAATATTTTAACAACGTTGTAATAAAGACCATTAAAGGTGATTTAGCTAAGTAGGTGAACATACCAGTTTATGCCAATAGATCAATTTTTTAGTTTAGAATTTAGACTTAAAAAATGAGTAAATGTGGGTGTTTATGTATGTAGGAACTTCCTAATGAAGTAAGATATATTCTAATAAATGTGTTTTTAATTTTAAAAAGATGGAAGAAACTAAGTAACAGAATGATATACAAGTCAATAAAATCTGTCAATGATATTTCGCAAGCATTCAGAGAGATTCACAATAAAGAGGGTAACAAATAGCTAGAATATGTTAGTGTTGATAAAAATATATTTGTTACTTAAAGAAGCTTATATAACTTTCTTCATTTTTTTTCCAGACGGTGCTTAAACAAGTAAAAACTGTTTCCTCAAGTTGTAAAACCAGAGCTTGATATTTAGAACCATCTATGATAATATGGATTAGACCTGTAAAAGAAACTGTTTCTATATGTGATACTTGATAAATAATTAAATAGAAAAAAATCATAATCCCTTGCCCACTGGAGATTTGTCTGAATTCACCTCCGCATAATTCAGACAAAGAAAGAAAAAAATTTGTATTCTTATTTCAGCTTCTCCCATATTTTGAGCTTGATCTAGGCAGTGAATCTTGTCTTCAGTAACATTCATTCATATCTCAGTTCCATTTCCTTGATTTCTTCCTAAATTGGTTGGTGAATAATTTCCAGGAGAACTATTTCAAAGTGCTCTTGAATTATTGTTTGCAATTTCCAAAAATGATTTGCCTATGTAGGTGGAATGAGTCTCAATATGGGTCATTTTGGCTACAATAATCTTAATATTGAGTTCCTCCTATGATTGGAATTTTTGAAGCTCTAATTAGTAAAGTTATTTTCTCCATGGTAGGAAACTTTTTTTTTTTTCTGTTTTCCCAAGTTTCCCTTTTTGAAGTAACCACTCAAATTTCATATAAGAAATTTGTAATTCTAGTAGGTCAATAATGTGAATCTCTCTGAAGCCAATTTTGGAAAGAAGCACTTACACTTTCAGGGAAAAAAAAAAACACTGCAAATCTGTGCCTGTGGAAATCTGGAAGGAAAAATTATGGTGGTCACCCAATGCATATAATTTAATTAAATCAAGAAGCAAATAAGATGGGTATCATTGTGTGTAGGAGAGGGGTAGTGTGTACATAAAATGATAAGACATTTTAGAAAACTACACTGATTCAGAAAGTGTATTTTTCACAAATCTTACCAGCGCTAACCTCTAGCTTGCTCTTGCAAGATTTATGATGCTGTTCTGACTTTTCAATATGGAAGAGGGACATTTACAGAGAGTTTTTTGAAATTATTAGAAACATCTTAAGGTTAATTTACATTAGCCATGAATAATTTTTAAATGTACTTTTTCAGATGTGATACATGAGAAAATATTTAAATGACACATGAGAAAATTTGCATAGAATTTCAGTTTAATGTAACATTGCTGCACATTGGAAAAATGCAGTTTGCACTTTAGATATAATAGAGCAAGGAACAGGAACAAATATTTTTCTAGGATTCTCCTTTCCCAAGTAACCTAATATTGACACTGTCATTAGATTCTTGGTTAAAGATCTAGCCATACATCACCATTTAAGAGCAGAGAGACAGAGCTGGATATTGGAAAGTGCAAAATTCTGCAAATCATTTTCTAAAAGAATTATCTATGTACTTTTTACTCTGTCTTACCAAAATTTTGTCATAGGTTAGACTATGTTTCAGGACATATGAGTTCTCTAGTTTTGTAACTAAACTAGTTATAATTGTTCCAAGAGACTGTTTTTTTAAAAAGTGATTTTTGAGTATCAGTGAAAAAATTTTAAGGCTATAGATAATGCGAACCCAAATAAAATATTCCTTTTTAAAAAAATTATTTTGTACTAATTTAAGACTGGCAGAGTTGTTGGAAAAGTTGAAAATACAGTGCAGAGCATTTCTGCATACTCTTCTCTCAGCTTCCACTTATGTTACATCCTACATAACCATGACAAAATTATAAAAACCAAGAGATTAACACTAGTACAATACTATTAACTAAATCACAGCCTTTGTTTGGATTTCACCATAGTTTCCACAGATGCCCTTTTGTGATACAATTCAGAATACCACATTGCATTAGGTTGTCATGCCTCCTTAGTCTTTTCTCATCTTTCAGTCTTTCCTTGACCTCTCATGACCTTGATAATTTTGTACATATCTGGTCAGATGTGTTGTGATCCATCACTTAGTCTGAGTTTGATGTTTTTTCATCATTCAATTGAGATTATGTGTTTTGTTTGTTTGTTTGGTTTGGTCTGGTTTGGTTTTTTTTTTTTTTAAAGAATACCATAGGAGCTACATTCCTTTCTCAGAGCATCCTATCAGAGACTACAGAATACTTATGTTTTATTACTGGTGCTGTTCATCCAAATCACTTCATTAAGATGGTGGTGTCAGATTTCTCTACTGTTATGCCATTATTTCCTTTTGTAATTAGCTAATACTTAGAGGAAATATTTGAAATAACTTGTTTCTCCTTAGTCTTCAGCCCACTAATTTTTGCATACGTTGGAGGACATTGCCTGCAGAAAATATTGCTGCATTTGCCTAGTGGTGATTTTTCTATTTCCCTCATTCCTTCTACATTTATTAAGTAGAATTTTATGTAAGGAAGAGTTGTGTTCCTTGTGCTCTCCTAGTTAATGTTTGATACTGCTAGTAAATCAATTTTGACTTTCTCTATATAAATTCCTCTCCTAGGAAAACAGCATTTTAGGAATCTGGCTAAACATGTCAGGGGAGAAAGCCCTCAGACTGCCGACTGTGGAACCCAAGGTGAATTTAGAGTCTCACTTAAGAAAAAAAAAAAACCTCAGCAAACAAACAAAAATCCTTTAACATCCATCCAAAGGACTTAGGCAGAGAAGCAGAAGCCAGGAAAGTTTCAAAAGTACAATAATCTTATAAAGAGTCTAGAAGAAGGCAGTTAGTTTTAGATGGAAAGTAGATGGGACTTCTGGAGTCTGCCCATCACAGGTATGTATGTATGTGTACATGTATGTCTGTGTTTATTGTGCATGCTTTTCCTCAGGCATGACAAGGAGAGAGCTTTTAAAGACAACAAACTAGCTCTTTGAGAAGATTTATCTTTCCTCTATGAGTGTTTTAAATTGTTCTGTACTTTTATCCTTCTGCTTCATTACCTATAATTGCTTGGGAAATTTGTATACCTGTCCCAAACATCTTTATATGTTTCTTCACAAAAATTTTATAGAGTGCTTATAGCCGTGTTTCTCAAATATCTTGCCCTTGATAGTGGAGAAATGATGGAGGGCAGTGTTGAGATGATTAAACAGACAGACAAACAGACAGAGACATATGTACATAGATAGACAGATAAATAGATATGTAGATAGATAAAAAGACATGAAGATAGATACACAAATATGTTGATAGATAGATAGACAGATAGATAGATACAGATATGAACTATCTGCAATTTGTCTTATCTATGCCAGAGCCTATCAGTCATCTAAAGATCTATGTAATAGACCCAGACCTATGAAATATCCTGAACACCGATTTCACCAGTGAAGAGTCATATTCCAGGGGAAAGCTCAAGAACCATTAACTGGACGAAAAGTCAGTTATTCAATCCCTAGTTTTAAAGTATTTACTTTACGTTTTGTTTTGTTTCAATTTATACACCTTTGTTCTTAAAAACACGGACCTGGCAGTATAGCTCTCGGTGCGTATCTGTGTGGCACAAAATGTACCTTTGATCCTCAAGAAGTTGATCTTGGTGGCAGTGAAGCTGAATCACATTTTTTTAAAGAACCTTTTTACTGTGGACTTCTGTAGTTCAATATTTATTGAGTGCTTACTCTTGAAGTACTGTTCTGTACTAGACACTTCACTGTTAGACTATTTGTACTTTAAAAGCTCTTGGGCAGAGTTCAAACTCATTTTAGGACATCCTCCTAAAATGCTAGCATTTTAGGAAGATGTCTTATGTATTGCATTAAATAATATACTTCCAACAAGTCTGAATATAATTCCCTGGAAATCAAACACCTTAGGCTTCTGGAAAAGGCACTGTATGGCCTGAAATCTTTTAAACATATTATGATTGAATTGACCCATGGACAAGTTTAGATGCTGTGCTCCCGCACCCAAGCCCTTCAAAGCTTTTGGAAAAGGAAGCACATTGTAAGTGCTACATCAGAATATATTTTGATCAAGCCTAGTGGTCAGCATCTAAAGATTTACATTATTACTTTTTTCTACCTCATCATTACAGAATAATACGGTGCGACAGAAAGAAAAATACCCTATTTAGTAAAATCTGGGTGCTACAAGATCCTTTCATCTCTCGTTTTCTGTGAAAGGCCCCTACACTGGATTTCTGCAATCCTGCAATTGTAAAATACTATCATATCTTGAGAGAACACCATATCATATGGCTACATATAGTTCTAGTCTCCTCGACCAGAGATTCTCATACTTTGCCTCATTTGTAGAGATGGTTTTTAAAAACAGTTGACTTGATGCCAACCTGTGAAGATTCAATATGGAGATGCAGGAAATATACTAAGTCATCTGGTTTCTATATTCACTTCTTTCATAACTCCTGTCATACTTCATATAATTCCTGAGGGACCAATCATAAAATATGTCTATGGCACTTGCTAATCATATCTTAACTATGATCTATGCATCAAATGTACACAGAAAATCTGAACTGATTTCCTAACAGTACCAAACACTCACAGACTACAGGGTTTCCATGCTATGACCTCTCCCCTCTCTGTCCCATCTGATTAATTTCTCATTGCTCCTTTGTGGTGTTTTAAGCTCCAGATTAAATCACCTTGTGATTTCTTTTAACACTTATCTCCTATTATTTGCCTCATTAGATTCTCATCCACTAGTATGTAAACTGTACATAGATGTCATCCACTATACTGTTAAGTTCACTGCCATATTATCAGCAACAGCATCTGGCATACAGCAGGTTTTCAACAAATATTTTCTGAAGAAGTGAATGAATAAATGAATGAATTCTTTAAAGGTTAGCTTTTTACAGGAGGCCTTTCCCCCAGTACCATCAAGCTAAATTACTCCCCTCTCCACAGTGTTCTCATGTTAATACACACATTTTCTGTAATTGTACACGCTACATTATTTGTTGATATGTATGTTTATTCCTGGAAGTTGAATGCCTTGTTATTAGGGATTCTGTTTTATTCATATTTGTTTTTCAAATTTTTCATGCCTAGTGAGACAGAAGGCACATATTGGGCATTCAATAAATATTTGTTGGATGAATGCATGAATAAATTCATTTTTAATCCTGTGATTATTAGTGTGTGTGTGTGTGTGTGTGTGTGTGTTGTGTGTGTGTGTGTGCATGTATGTGTGTGCATTCATCCAGGTTCAATTCTATCCAGGCTTCTTCCAGGTTTTGTCAAGGTTAGGTGTGTATCTGCTTTCTGGACTAAATTCTACTTTGGCTCCTTTGATAAAAAAGAAACAAAAACTTTTGATTACCAAAAGAGACAAACTGCTCAAGTTCCTACCTCTGCTGTTGCTGTTCATTGATTGACATGCTTTTTACTCCTTTTCAAACTGAATGCCATAAAACATTCATATTTTATCCCTATTTTTTTTCAGGCTCCTGCTTAAATGTGAAAATTGTCAGTGTTCTCAATGACTGCGGTGGACAAACTGTCAGTGACATCTTCCATTATGTGTCACCAAGTATCTACCCTTAATTTGGGCATTATCAAAGAATATCCATGACAAAGGTCTGCTGAGGCTTCTGTACCTTAAAATATGATAGGAAACAAATGGGGAAACTACACACCAAGTGGAATATAAAGGTCGAGGCAGAAATGGATCTGTTAACAGAAATTAAAATGACATAAGAGGTGGGGAGGGTGTAGTTCAGTGGGGGAGTACACGCTTAGCATGCATGAGGTCCTGGGTTCAATCCACAGTACTTGCATTAAAATAAACAAATACATCAATCAATAAATCTAATTACCTCCCCTGCCCCAAAGAAAAAGCAAAAACAAAAAAGGTAAGAATAAAATACACAAATTTAAAAATGTTTTAAAAATGGGTAAAAAAAAAAGACTGAAAAAAGTAAAATGACATACAATGGCACAGAAGATAAATCCATTCAAAAGCCTGTAAGGTTTATTTAGTTTACACAGCAACAAAGAGATGTCCAGAAGTTGACGGTCATAGTGTGAGACCAAATAGCAAATCATCCACCAGAACCACAGGGAACAGCAACAAGAAGTGATAAACACTAAGATCAGCGAAGAAAACGATCTAGCACTAAAGATGCTGTTCTCTGTGGCTGTTCAGATGCTTTGATTCCTCGCTCATACAAATGAGTCGTTAATAAACAAACAGGACCTACAGGCCTGCATGTAATTATAATATAAAACATTTAAACACCTAATATTTCCACAAAACTAGTAATAACTCAATAGTTGCAAAAGCTTTGGAATTTTATGTTTGCTTTGCTTGTAGCTTAGAATGATTCTGTTTCTCTTTTTACCTTTTTATCTGAGGAAGAGATACAAATCCTAAGTGTATGGCTCCACGAGAGGTCCACGCACTGCACACATCCATGTCCCCAGCCCAGATGGAGACACAGAACGTTCCTGGCCATCCCCTTGGCGTCCCCTCCTGATTGCCCCATCCTCCCAAGAAAAACCACCACCTGACTTCTAACCTCAGAAATTCAAACCTGGAGTTTCTAAAAACTGGAGTTGCTGATATTTATAAATCAGGAAATCTGCATTTCTGCCATCCTTTGAGGGACTCAGATCCCACAACCACCATGGGCCATGTGCTGCCTCCAGGAAGCTGCATGCAGGAGCACCTGCCCCTTGGGGAGGGCATGGCCTCTCCAGGCCCATCTGCCTCACTGGCTCCTTTTGTCACCTGCCTGACCCACTGGTGGAAGAGCTTGCAACATTAGCCTTTTTTCTCTCTCTTGATCCCAATTTCAGTGTCTTCATACTTTTGACCACCCTGAGCCTTTTATACAAGGTATTATTAGATAAGTAAATAAGTAAATAAAAAATGAGTAAAAAGGTTTTTTTCTCTTTTTTTTCAACTAAGTGAATTACAGCACTCTATTTATCAATAGTATTTCAAAACTAGAAAATGTTATAGCTATCTATAAATAAAGCTATGTACATTCCTCTACCGATGACAATAATCAGATTTTAAATTTGGTATGGAGGTGAAGAATTTTGGTTAAAACAGGATTCTTCAGTATTTGTGGATGGTGAGTGAAGTATAAAATATTTTGATTCTACTGTTTTGAACTCAGAATTTCTAATGGTTGTAAGATTTTATGGTGACTGATCTGGCAGACTTTTAAAATTCTTGAACACAAATACTTTAATCATACTGTTAAATTTAGAGAGAGAGTTTTTGAAGTTAATTCAAATTCATTTTTGATCAACTTCATAATATGAAGATGTTATTTACATTCTTTTACTTTGATATGAATTGACTTCTTCTTCATAAATTTTACAATGATGATGAGTTTCATTTAATTTTTTAATATGTAACAACTTGTACCACTAATATCATCTGTCATTTGTAATCTTATTTTCTGGCTATCATTTCTACTAAATGCATCTTTCTTGTTCAAATCTGAAGACAGTTCACAATGATTTAGTTCTCCTATTTATTTTCATCAGGAACAAATTTGATCAAGTGAAGAGTATTGCTAATGTCCAATTTTACCAAAGTTAATATATATAATTTTTAACATTACTAACACGTTACAAATTCTCAGAATTTGATGTAAAAATTTCCATGTGTAAATTTAAATGTAATTAACACTGTAATTTTTCTCTTGATTTTTATGATAGCAATATTCAATTTGAAAGAAAAAGTAAAATGAAAGTTATTCTTTTTTAAAAATTTTATCAAATGATAACTATGAGCCCCTTAGGTATTGCAGAATTGTTTTCATTTTCACCACTCGAATACTTCTCTATTTTATCTTTTTTTCCCAGTTTAGGGAGGTGCTTTTTTCTAGAATACGTATTGGGGGGGGCCCGTTTTGTATTTAACCTTGGAAGACTGTTGGTAAGTTCCCACATTGTAGATTAATCTCTTATGAATTCTATATATACACAATGATATGATGATATGTGTAGCATCAGTAGAACAAAGATATAGGATCTGAGCACTGAGATAGGTCACAGATTCTTAGGAATAAAATGATGGGGAGAAAATTGTGGGATCAACATGCCCTGCTTAGGTGTACACTGAAGTAAGTGAAGAAATGTTAAGTCCAAGGCCAAAATTTGCAAACACGCCTTTAAAGCCACCTCCTCAGACTCCTTTTCATTATGTGAAGGAAGATGATTGTCATGTTGTGTTCAATGAGGTGAAGAATCCATAAGAAGACACTTATCTAACTAGGATTATCTAACTCATAAAATCTTTTGAGACTCCCTCCTCAGCTATTAGACTCTGTGTAATACAAGGTTGAATCCCTATGTGTGGAAGGTATGAATAACAAAAAAGACAATGTCTGCATAATAGTCTGTTCTTCCCATGTTCTTATTGCCTGAAGGACAAGAAGGAAGACCTGGATGGGTCCTGAATTGCAATTTGTAACTGGCAGCTGAGTTACAGTGTTTCTGGGAAGGAATGCCAGGTAGGAGACAAGAGTTCTTTGGCAGAGGGAGCCACTCCTCTAATGAAGTGGGTTTATGAGATATATGAATATATTGGATCGTATCTTCCTTTACGTGTCAATTAAACAGAAAACAAAAAACAAAAAAGCCAAAAAACAAAATAGGTTTGAACAAGGAACCAACTAAAGGATTGTTCCAGCTCACTTTTTTTGTATGCTGTAGTATGAACATTCTATTTTTCCCACGGTATTTTATATATAAATGAAGGGTTGGAAATCTTTCCAAGCTGAGATCATAATTTTCTTAGCTTTGCTTTTTGTGTTTTTGCTGAGTTTAATGTATATGATTTAAAAAAAAACAAAAAACCCCAACGATGAGAGTGTTGGTAGAAAAATCTGAATGTTGGAAGCATTTGATAAATATCTGCTAAAATAATGAGTAATTTAGAATAAAAATAAACACAAAAATATAAAATAGCATTTAGTTGCTTAAAAAAAGTCTTCACAATCGTTTAAGTAGGTACTTACATGATTCAAAATACTTTTATTCAAAAGGCAAAGTTGCTTAGAGAGATTTAAACCTTCCCAGTAAAAACAATGGATTTGTCATGAAAAATGAAAAAATTTCTGACATTCTATTATTTATTCACACTCAGATGAAAATCACACTGAAGCAATTATGAACTTTAAACGTTTTTTTCCCCAATATGTCAAATGATAAAAGGCCTTGAAAGCAAAGAAATTGAATCAAAACTGAGTTTCATGTAGGATTTCACCTCTCCAATCTTCCCTCTTCTGTCTTCCTGCCCTATGAATACCTGGATCTGTCTTCACTTTGAGGTCTGGGATAATTATGGTCAGAAAAGGTTTGTACCTGGAAGGAATTCTATGAAATAATTTCTACCTAGAACAGAAAGTAGGCCTAGTTGTTTAGATCTTCTTTATAACCATTCAAAGTTCCTCTGTTTTGGTAAAGACTGTCAAGGCTATACAACCTAGAAGGCTATCTTTCGCTCTCTCTCCCCTTCCTTTTAATTACAAAAGAACCTAATATCTGTGCTCGTTTTTGTTACCCATTCCTTGAAGCCAGTCTATTTCTTCATGACTTTTCCTATGGATCTTTTCTAAGACATGGTAAATGTCCTTAAAACTCATAATTAGGCTGAGTTCACCTTTCATCAACACTATCAGGCAAATCAGAGAAGCAAGTAAGTGACCAAAGATAGGCAGTTGGAAATTTTTTAATTTTCCATATTCTTCTACAGATAATTGAGATGTGACTGCAAAATTAAAACAAAACAAAACAAAACAAAACAAAAAACAAACAAACTACCTTCTACTTTGATGTTTTAGTCCAGGCATAATGACAATTTAATGACTGTGCCCCAGACCCTGGCCATATTTCTTTGTGCTTAGAGTGGAACAGAGTGAAGATAATTCTCCTCCCAATTTCATCTCTTTTCATGTCCTCATAACTTTTTCATACAGTTGCCATATGAGTGTATTTCACCACACCCCTTTCCATGGAAGCATAGTCCTTGTTCCATTATCAAAAAATGATGGAGGAAAGCAAATAAATTACCATTACATTCTTTCAGTGCATTCCACCAGGAGACTGGGGGATTATCTACTCTTTTCACTGCTGACATTATTTGACGTACTTTCCTATCTGCTTTATTTTATCACTCCCTCACTTAATGGTATGTTTTCTCAACTTCCACTCAATATCATTACAAAACCGATGAGAATTATTATGAATGCTTTGTAAGTTCTAGGCATTCTTACAAGTACTCATTTAAATTATCTTTTTCCAGCTTGATTTATATAATTGACATATAGCATCATGTAAGTTTAACATGTATGATGTGTTGATTTGATACACGTATAGACTGCAAAATGAGTACCACCATCATGTTGGCTAACACTTGTATCACAACTAGAACGGTGGTTACCAGGAGCTGGGGGTGGGGGAAAACAGGAGATACTGGTCTGAGAATACAAAACTCCATTTAAAACACAAATAGGCTCTGGGGGAATCTAATGTACAGCATGGTAATTATAGTTAATAATACTGTATTATATACCTGAAAGTTGTAAAGAGAATAGATCTTAATTATGTAAGGTACTCATTCTACAGATAGGAAACTATAGCTCAGGGAGGTGGAAAACTTGCGTTGAGTTTAAAGCTACTAAGCCTAAGTTGGAACTCAAACTCAGGCTCTCTGGTGAGGAAGCATCACTGCCCAAGAAAGTGTCATACAGTCTGTCACTTGGTTTTGAAACTTCTCCTATTTCCTTTACCAGTATAGGACATCTTCTCTCTCTTTTAAAATTATTTCTTGTTTATTTCTCTCATTTTTACTGCCCAGATTGTGAACACCTCTCTGTGTTCATTTCTATTCCTCCTGCAAAAGCCTTCTAAATGCTTGACACTGAACTTCTGTGTCACTCCTTAATATTTAATTATGAGTTACAGTAAAATTCCAAACTTATTTGGGAATAAGTTCTATAGTCAGCCAATGCATTTTTCTCCTTCTCTGTTGCTACTTGCCTTGGTTGCTTTACTGATGATCAGCGTGAGAACAAAAATAAAATCTTCCATGCCATGAAGAAAATTGGATTTGAGTCAAAGTCTTAACATTTGGGAAGGCTTTGACATATTCTGCAAGGTTGAGGCATGGTGGGCCTCATGGGTTGCAGTACATGTGTAACAGGAATAAATACTGAATTTCATGGACAAAGCTCCCAAGGAGTTTGTAAGGTCATCAGATTAGAATCATATGAGGCTCCTAAATGCCGTCTTGAGAAATCTCTTCTTCGAATTTTTAATCATAGGTGAAGTTTCATAAATATAGGACAAAATAACTGTAGCTATTTCAAGTTTAGAACTATCCTTTAGAGAGGCCTTACTATGTATTTCCACATCTCTCATGACGTTATTTGCATTAGTCTTTGTATTTAATGGGTATCAATACCCTTAAATCTTGTTCATTTAATTCCAAATTTCATACACACAAATCA
The DNA here is from genome assembly GCF_009834535.1 of Camelus ferus. Taxonomy (NCBI): domain Eukaryota; kingdom Metazoa; phylum Chordata; class Mammalia; order Artiodactyla; family Camelidae; genus Camelus; species Camelus ferus. Next base: position 67,333,338 of record NC_045702.1, read on the forward strand.
CTCAAGGTTTTCTGCATTTTATTATACTTATAAAATGTGTTGACCAGTGTGTAAATCCTGCACTGCATCTTTTAGCTTATTTTACATTATTTATTAAATTACAGTCCATACCCTTCTCTATGACAACCTGTGTCAAGAATTTTCAAGTCTTAACTACTCATTTGTATTCTTTTCCACACTCTTCATGTATTAGCTAGCCTCTTAGAATCCCCACCAACTATGACCTATCAACTTATTTTTGAACAGATGTTTTTTGACGTATATTATCCCAAACCTCTAGCTACTCGGTATTTCAAACCAAGGAAAACTACTTATGTATAGATCGTTGAGGAAACAGAGGGAGAAGTCATGCCTTCATAAATTACACTGTGTCTCGCAGAAACCCCGCAAGAAAACATTGCTTTATCTCCATCACTCCTCTCTCTTGGATGTATCTAATTTCACAGCTTTTTTTGCCGATTCTATCTTACTCCCATAACACTTGACTCTATGAAAAATCTGGTCCATATAAAAGTTCAAATTCATCAACACACTATCCAGAACACTGTATACGTCATTAAAATCAATTGTATGTTTTTAAATCTACTGCATTTACACTCTAGGAGAAACTCCCAGCACTCACGCCACAAATCAAAATCTAAAACACAACTTTATAGCGATGTTAACCTTAGGAAGGACAACGTATCTCTAAAAATAAATAACAAACGTTCATTTTTTATTGATTGTTCAATCAAGAGCCTGTTCCCTGGCAAACTCAAAAGATGATTGAAATCAGTCTGTTTTGCTAAAGCATTTCATTCGATCTTAATTATTACTTCCTTGCAGCTTGTCAGCATTTCATCCTAGGTGAGTCACTCCAAGGCATTTTGCTCCAATCAGCCTCTACTTGTCAGACCCCTGATTGATACAATCCTTTACTCACTTTACTTTTGCTTAACTACACCAAAGTAGGTGTTGCTCTGAAAGTTCACACTACAAAACTCGTATTTGATTAAGAACTGTCAAAATCCATATATTTTCTATGGTACCAATCTTCTGGCCATAATTTACATTTTCAGTGGATTTAGATAATTGGACTACATTGCATAGTGTGGGCCTCGAATTAAACTTCCAAAATAAAAGGCAGGGTGTGCTACAATGTAGGATCAAATTAGGTGGCACTCAATATAAGTTGTTTAAAAATGTTTCATAAATTCAGTGAGAATCATAGTTTAAAAAAAAACAGCCTTGATTAATCAAATAATCATCATATGAGTCTTTCTGGAAACTATATGCAAGTAGCTGTTTTTATTTTAATATTTAAGTGGTATTTTCACCATACGAATTCGAACATACACAGACACAGGCACACAACCGCAGGCAGTGCTAGTTTGGCAGCAGAAGTTAGTCTGTGCCTTCCAACACACAGCCACCCACAGAGAACTCGTGGACTAGGCGCACTGCAGTTCCCTCTGGATATACGCCCAGGAGTGGGATTGGTAGGTCATGTGGAGATTTCGCAAGGTGTTTTCTAACAACCAAGAAATAGCTAGGAACACTTTCATTCATTCATTCATTTATACATTCATTGATTCAAAAACTAATATACATTTAAAGTCTCTAATTTCTCCTTCTAGATATATTCACTTCAATCCAGAAGAATGCACATTTTGCACTAAACTCTTTAATCCTCTACAGCAATTTTGTAGAAAAAATTTTAAAAAGAGGGGGCTAATGGTCTTTTCAGTCTTAACCTTCTGCACTGTAGGATTTCACACCAGTGACTCTTCCTTTCCCAAAGGTCTCTAAGCTTCTTGCTTTCTCTCCATCATAATTCTCCTGCTATTTCTATAGTTCCTTTTCAATCTTTTTAGCAGGCTTCTTATTTGTCTACCTGTTTGTGTGTTCACAAAAGGCTGCTCTCTGATAATCTTATTCTACACAGCCTCAGGATTATATAATGTGTTCTTGGGGTTTTAAAGACTATGTGTATTCTCAAGACAGGAAAATTCCTGTATCTAAAAATTTTCAGACTTTTGATTCACATATCTAGCGGCTCGCATCTCTTTCTGGGCTTTCCTGGGAAATCCTCAATTTGAATATGTCTAAAAATACCTATTTTTTCTCCTGTATCTGAGCACATGGCATTACCATCTGTTCAATCACACATGTCAGAAAAACTGAAAACTTTTCTTTTCCTCCTCACTCAAATCTTGACATAAATAGATGACTGAGTTTCATTGGTTCTATTTCCTTGATGTCTTGCGATTCCTTATGTAAAGGGAATTGTCCTTGTATTCCTTATGCATCTCCTCACATAAACTTAAAAGGCTGTGTACAGACTGAGTTCAGTCTCCTTCCCTTCACTTGATTACTGCTGGAGACTCTTCATTGCTTTTTCTTTCCCTGCTTTTAGCACTTAAAAAGGTTCTTAGGATTTTGTAATTGAACACAACTATGATCCAGTGTCTGTGCTACTAAATCTTTCAATAATTGCTGGTTCTTTTGTAGATAAAACAATATTTCGGTTCATACTTGATCTTCCAGGAACTTGTCACTTCCCAATCACTAGCTGAGTTCTATTTCTCCTCCCACGGAAACTTGATGGGCTCTCTTGATTGTGTTAGATAAAGAGAACAGAGCAGAAATGGTGCTGTAGGAGTACTGATCTTAAGTAGCAACCAGCCACCATATCATGAGTCCAGGTCACCTAGAGAGGCTACACGTAGGCCTTCCAGCAAAAAGCCTTAGCTGACAACAAATATCAATGGTGGTGCTTGAATGATCACATTTGAGTGAATTACCTTTCAGATAATAATCAGCCCTTAGGTCTTGAGTCACACCCTCCACTCCTGCAACTGAATGAATTATCTCAAAGGAACACTGTGAAGTCATCTCAGAGGTCAAGATACATAAATGTGACAACACCTCTAAAGCGTTCTCATCACTACGTCCCATACCTCATTCCTCCAAGGCACTACTTACTACTTAGACTTAAGGCACTGTATTTCAGTTTTGCTGTTTTTCAACTGTATGTAAGTTATTTCAGATAGTAAGTATATTTTTTGTTTCTAATTTCATTTGCTCAGTATTTTAAATGAAATCGATTAATTTTTGCCTATGATTTGGTTTGTTTTCATTATGGTATATTATGCCATTTTTGAGTAAATTGTGATTGATTTATGCATTCTGCTGTTTAAGGATATTTGTTTTCTCATGAATATTTTTTATTGTATACATCTATTGGTGCAAATATTCAGTATGTTTGTTGGATGTACCGAATAGATTTGCTTTCTCCTTTTTAATAGATAATGGCAAGTAACTTTACCTTTTTGGGAGTGTCGTGGGGGGACTCATGTATCATTTCAAAACAAGCTATGTTTTAAACCTTCAAATCCCATTATTCTAACAAGAGCAGGCTATAAAGGGAACACCCAATTTACTGAATTTTTTTTTTTTTAGATTTTTTGGGGGGGAAGTACTTAGGATTGTTTGTTTGAACGTTTACTTAATGGAGGTACCAGGGGACGGCTCCTGTTTGCTAACCACACACTCTACTGCTGAGCTATACCCTCCCCTGCAAATAGCCTTTCAAAGGGAATTTATCCTCACCACGGTATATGCGAGTGCTTCTGCTCCATAATCTCACCAACTCTTGGTATGGCCATACAAATACATAAGGATATTAGAATTACTTCCTTATTACTGATTCCTAACTTTATTGGACTGTTTCTGAAGAACATATTTTCTCTGATATCAGTCATTTGAACTCGTGCACTGCTGGTGGGATTGTAAATTGGTGCAGCCACTATGGAAATCAGCATGGAGGTTCTTCAAGAAAAACAGAACCAGCAATCTCACTTTTGGGTATATACTTACAGAGAAAAGAAACACTAGTTCAAAGAGATATATGTACACCAATGTTCATTGCAGCATTATTTATGATAGCCAAGATACAGAAGCAACCAAGGTATCTATCAATAGATGAATGGATAAAGAAGATGTGATATATATATTATACACATACATAACACAGTGGAGTATTTCTAAGCCATAAAAAATGAAATCTTGCCATTTATGACAATATGGGTGGATCCAGAGTGTAATATGCTTAGTGAAATAAGTCAGACAGCGAAAGACAAATACCACATGATCTCAGTTATATGTGGACTCTAAAAACTAAACCAAACCAAACAAACAAAACACAATGAAAACAGACTCATAGATACAGAGAACAAAATGGTGGTTGCCACAGGAGAGGAGGGTGGTTAGAGTGCAAAATAGGTGAAGGGGATTAAGAAATACAAACTTCCAGTTATAAAATGAGTAAGCCACGGTGAAGTAGCATACAGCATAAAGAACAGGCTCAATAATACTGTAATAGCTGTATGGAGATCGACGGTCACCACACTTATCACGATGATCATTTCATAATGTATGCAAATGTCAAGTAACTATGCAGAAACTAACATAATTTTGTGCCTTAACTGAAAAAAAATCATTAAACATTAGTAAGGATTATTAAATGGCCCAACAAATTACCAATTTTATAAGTATCCCATTATGTGCCTTACGAATGGACAGTCTGTGGTGGTTGGATGAATTGTTTTACATGCAAACACACACTAGTAATTATATACAAGTTATATGAATTTTATAATTTTACATTGTAAGTAATAAGAATATATAAAATGTTGCTCAAGGATTGTTAATTATCCATTTCTCTTGTTCAGTTTAGTAAATTGCCATCTCATATATTTTGATATTTTATAGGTACACACAAATTAAAAATTTTTATATCTTATTCATGAATAGAATTTTAAATCACTAGGAAGTATCCTTCTTTACATTTCTCAAAGCCTTTTTAAATTTTGTTTTAATTAAAAAAATTTAGTTCAGCAGGTACTGAGAACCAGTAGCAATCAGAGATCAATTTCATCTGATTCTGTAACTGAGATAATATGAAGCTGGGCTGTCCTCACTGCAAACACTACACTGCTATCTCCTAAGATGCATCCTTTTTGATGTGTGGGGGTCTAACAGGACAAACTCTCTGGTATATCTTCTTGTCCACCTGTATCCCTAGAACTGAAAAGGTTTGCTTACCTCCTCAGCCTCTCAACCACCTATTTTGTGTATGTGTGTGTGTGTGGGCAGAGGGGGGAGTAAAGAGTGGGCAACAGGGGTGAGAGAGATGGACATACGTCCCTAGTGGAAAAGTGGCTCCTAATGCTATTTTTTGTTTGCCCATATTTCCCACTTTTCTTAAAATGTAGGTTGGTAATTGCTTACTGCCATGTTAGATTTTCAATTGATTAAGGCATACGGGTATTATATTTTTTCTAGTTATTCTAAGTGAGGGACATTATCTAGTTTGTAATTATCAGAAATCAGACTTCATTTATTAATTTATACATTTAATATTATTTTAGAGTTTGCAATATATTTATACCTTTTTCTGTTCACTCTATTTTCCTGAATCTAAGACTTTGGACCAGGAAATACTTTCCATTTCCCTAAAATACAACTTCCAGAATTGTATTGAAACAGGGTCTCTTGGTAGCAGAATCTCAGTTTTTGTAAGTATAAAAATGCCCTTTTATCCATTCTAATTTTTGAAAGATACTTAGTAAATGATACATTTTTGATTTGCTATTTATTATCTTATTTTTTGTAGACATATATGTTCTCACATAGCTTCCACTTTTGTACTAGAAAAGAAAAGTGGTAGTCTTCTTTTAACTTTTTTATTATATCTTTCTTTTCTCTGTGTGTATTTTTAAGGTCTTCCTGTTAAAAGTGTTATACTGAAGTTACCCAATGTTTTATTAAGGTGTGGAATTTTTTTTTAAACTTTGCTTGAGATTTTTTTGGGATTCCTGATTCAGAGGACTAATATTTTTCTTAAGTACTAGAAATTTCTTACTCACTGTCTCTGCAAATATTGCCTTTACCCATCTTTTTTTTCTCTCTTTCTGTAACTCCATTTAAATCTATGTGAGACTTCACTTTAACCACAATTCCTCTAAATTTATTTTTTATATTTTCTATGGTTTTTGTCTTTCTATATTGTCTTCTACATAGATTTCTTCTCATTCACACATTCTTTATTTTACTTTTATGGTCAGCCTTTAAACTCATCCATTGAAGATTTTATTTTTTATTTTTACTTTTCAGTAGTATTATCAATTACATCTTATTTTTAGGTACAAAGGGGTTTTTGGTGTATTATAAATCTGTTTTGTCATTTTAGTATTCTCCTGCTTTTTAGTCATACAGCTACTTTTTTTTTGAAGTCCTTGAGCAAAGTAAATCTTTGTACGACCCCATGTAATATGAATTCAGTCCTAAATGCATGGACAGACTGGATTACGGTTATAAATTTTTGGGATTATTCCCCCCACCTCCCCTATTCAGGGCCAAGGTTTTAGACAGCAACCTGGGTGGACAGGCTTGCTTCCAGTTTATCCTTTCCCTGACTGCATACCTCTGTGAGTACCTGATTGTGAATCAGAGGCCAGGTAAGTTCTCCATTACATCATTTACCTCAGATATTTTTGAAACATTCTAATTCACATGTCCCATATTCTTATTCATCCTTTGAGATCTAGTTCAAATATAACCTACTCTACAAAGCATCTTTTGGCACATTAACAGCCAAGGTAAAATTGATCACTTCTACTTTTGTGCCCACGGTAAACCCAACGCATACTGGAAAACTGAACCTAGTATCTGTTTCTCTTAACATTCTACAATCTTCTTAAATCAAGATTATGGGAGTTCGAGATTTGCAGATACTAATGTATATAAAATGTATATATAATGTATGTAAAATAGATAAACAACAAGTTCATACTGTACAGCACAGGGAACCATATTCAATATCTTGTAGTAACCTGTGGTGAAGAAGAATATGAGAACGAATGTATGTATGTTCCTATGTGACTGAAGTATTGTGCTGTACACCAGAAACTGACACAACATTGTAAACTGACTATACTTCAATAAAAAAATATTTTTAAAAGACTATGTATAATTTGTTGGTTTATATTCATAACACCTAGAAGCACTTATAACTCATAAGATGCACTCAGTAAATGTTTCAGTAGCTGTACAGCTGTAATTTTTAAGACTAGATACAGAAATAACCTCCGTTTCTGATTCACAAAGATCCTTCCATTAGATTTCTCTGCCCTTTCTTCATTAATGTACCCAAATAATATTATCTTAATTTTAAAATGGCTTCTATAGTTTGAATAGAAACTTGGTCTACATTCTGTAGACTTTGAATAACTTATTCAATCAATAAATAATTTCTTAAGCACCTGTTACCTGCCATCCTCTATGCTGGGTGCTAGCATCATAGAAGTAACCATTACAAAGCAAGTCTCAAGGGTGTGAAGAGAAACCAAGATTATTATTTTCTCTTTCCTGTGCTCTATCCCATTTTCTCCTGACCCTTAGAAAAATCTAGGGCAAGCTCTATGGTTTATGTAGTTATGCTCAGATGATAAAAATTCCTCCTGTCACTTCAGGTCACAAGTATAATCTCATTTCAGGAATAGGCAAATCTACAAATTTTATCTGAATACAACGTTTTCCTCCTGCTCTACTTTTGTCGGCCGTGGGAAAAGCGGGTCATGACTGGCTTCTTATTTCCTCAGCTAGCCTTTTTATATCGGTCTTTCTGTGACATCGGCCCAGGGAAGAGGAGTGGGAAAGTAGGAAAAGTTTTATTAGATTAGTATTATTTGAACTAACATTGATTTCCTCTGGCTGTGGCAGATACAGAAAAGTGACATTTCTCTTTTAGTGTATTTTGAGGGCTTACTGCAGACATACTCAAATTGTTCATTATCATCCATCTAGTGCACTTTATAGTAGGTAAAGAGCTCTGCTGTACAGTCGGTCACTTGTCACTCTCCCTATAGCTTCTTATCATGGCAGTCGACTGACATTCAGAGGGTCTCTGTTGGGGACCCATAGTCTAGGAAATCTTCTAAGTCAACATTCTTGAAGACAGTTGCAGACAATTTCTCTCTTTTTCTCACATGGTCACAATTGATCTTTGGAAAACACACTTTTGAAACTATATCTATAGAAATGTCATTATTTGTCGAACATTCCTTGCTTGTTGCCACATGTAATTTCAGCCAAACTTTCACCCTCGGTATTTCCTGGGCATCTATCAGTTTATAGTAGCCTTCAAATGCCAGGGGGCATATATCAAACTCTCCAAATGGCTTCCTTGAAGCCTTCCTTGACAGGTTTAAAGTGAAGAAAAGTAACCTTTTCTCCTTTCCCTATTACAATATGGGTTGTTATTTATGTGTTGTATTTCTCTGTAAAGAAATAGCCCAAATTTCCAATCTCCTTTTGGACTCATCAATTTCATAGCCAGAAAAATGAGTGATAGTTACAAAACCCATTTTTGTCTATCTTCTAGGCAAATTCAATAATGGTTACCTTTAGAATATAAAAATATAAAAATACCTGTTATCTTAGGATCTCAGCTAAAACTGAGATACCTATCTGAGAAAAGCTACCTTTTTTTTTTTTTTGAAATGATGATTAGAAGCTTGCTCTGTTGAAGTTCAAATTCTAGGAGAAAATAATTGGTATGCAAATAATTAACAACAACATGGTATTTTCTAATATATATATATAGACTATATATATTACATATATGTATAAACTACATACAATCTGAGGGCCCAGAAGATTGGGAGAATAACTGTCTGAATATGTATGATAATTTTTAAAAGGCTGATAATATTTGAGGAGTGCTTGAAAGATGAGCAGAAGTTTAGCAGGAATAGAATAGCAAGAGTTCATCCAAGCAGAGAGATCTCTGTGTTCAAAAGCAAATAGTAGTAGGAAAGCAATATTTGGGGAAAAAAATAAAAGTTTCGGTATCTAATGAGTAGTGGAAGAGATATGGTGTCAGCAAGAATTTAGGACTAGAAATGATGCTGGTTAAGTATTCTGAACAAGATGTAAATGGTCTTAGTCCCAAGTTTTTGGGAAATGGGGGTTTATTGAGCATATCTGGTCAGGAGAGTAATATGATGAGATTTAGATGAAAGTGAAGAAGAGTATTTCTCAAGATGTACTGCATGGAAAAATGGTTCAGGGTGGAGAGGAATCTGGAGAAGCTCCTCAAAAAGAAGCTCTATAATTAAATACATTTGAGAGAGTCTGTATTCAGCTTATCAAGCATATGAGTCTATTGGACAGCTGGAGAATTTCTGAGGTAGGAGAATCTCTTAGCATTGAATCAACCCAGGAGCAATCAAATGTGTTTGAACTTACGATTTTAATAACAAACAATGTCCTACAGAGACACTGAATAGTGAAAAAATATATTCAAGATAGTCTGGTGTTGATGACATTAACGAGCATTTAGATGCTATGTAGAAAGTGATCTACAACGAGACTTGGGTGGCTAGTGAAGGAGAGAAGTTTCACTCTGAGAGCTTCTCATTTCAATTGTCTGTAAATGTTAAACCACTCATAGATCATAAGAAAGCATACTAAAGTTCTGCCTAAATTGTAATCTTTGATTATAAATATTAGTGTGGAATTAAACACCCATCAGACTTATCACTCCACCCTACACTCACAGCAGTCCTATCTCAATCTTAAGGAAATATCTCTGAGTAATTCCTGAATCAAGAAGTAGATGTCCTGTTATACATAATAAAACCCTCTTTAGGTCACAAGTGATACTCTCTGAATGTTCTTCACTACATTTTTTTTTTCTGATTGAAGTATAGTCAATTTACAATGTTGTGTTAATTTTTGGTGTACAGTGTAATGATTAATTTATATATATATTCCTTTTCATAATAAGTTATTACAAGATAGTGAATATAGTTCCTGTGCTATACAGTAGGGTCTTGTTGTTTAACTACTTTATATGCAGTATATAGTAGTTAGTATCTGCAAATCCCAAATTCCCAATTTTCCCCTCCCTACCTTCTTTCCTCTCTGGCAACCATAAGTTTGTTTTCTATGTCTATGAATCTGTCTCTGTTTTGTAGATAAGTTCATTTGTGTCCTTTTTTTTTTTTTAATGATTCCACATATAAATGATAACATATGGTATCTTTCTTTCTCTTTCTTACTTCCACTTAGTATGACTTCTTTACATTTTATCTTTTCTTTCTGATAGTGTCTACAACTTCAAAAAGGAGGACTTACAAAAGATATTTTTAAAGTAGCTATGTTTACAGCTTGAAAAAAAACTTCCTTTTTTTGTTGAAATGCTATATTGTGACTTCTATTTCCAGTAACAGTGCTGACTGTACATCCAGAGGAAGAAAATAACAACTACTGGCATAAAATGTCTAGAAATTCCATTTCTAAATGCACAGCTGACCTTGCACGATGTTTAATGAAATACCCAGAAGCAGAAAATGAAGAAGAAGCTGAAAACCACAGTTTTTGGTGAGCCCTGAAATCATGAATGCCCTGAGGGTATTTACTGACTTCAGTAGCTGAATTTTGGGGCTGAGTGTCTGCATAATGGACAGAAGTCAAGGCTTTGGGCATGGTAAGGCAGTCACTTAGGAAAAAGACTTCTGTCTAAAATAAGACCATTGAAGAGGTACAACTTTGGAGAAGTGTGAATTTCAAAAGTCCTCCCACAGACAATACCTGACAACAATAATTTATATCAGTCAGGATTCAAAGCAGAATTTAAAATACATAAAAAGAAAAAATTTCTTGACCGTTCATAATGCTATGCATGAACTCACTTAGATATTAGTTTGAGTTTTTGATTCTTGCGTAGTTACCAGATAAAGTCAATTAAAATTAGGTTAATGTTTTATAGCATCCTGGGGGTCCTGGCAGAGGGAAATCCTCTTAGAGAGAGACCTATCTCTGGCCTCACAGAATATGGAAAGATTTGAGACAAAAATTGACACCAGTGAAAGAAAAATGGAATGTTACATAACCTTAGTTGGAACTTGCAGCACATCAATCACAGTAATTGTCAGAATGAATGTCCTCAAATTAGTATGCATATATTTTATAAATCAATAAAATTTATCCAAATAAATATATATTTAAAATCATATACCTTCAAGTTAGAAAAGCAAACATCCTTGTATGATTGCTAGTCCAAAGAAAACATTATAAAAATTTTAAAATATAGAAAAAAATATGAAAATAAAAATATGACATCAAAACCTCTGGAAAGCAACTGAGATAGCAATATAGTGCCTTAAAGTCTGATCACTGAAGTCAGAAACAGAGAAATAATAGAGAGGTTCAAAACTGCTGAATTTTGCTCCTTAAAGAGTCAGTAAAATAGAGAAAAACTGAGAGATTTGATGAGATAGAATGAGAGAAAGGAGTCACTTATAAACCATATTAGAAATAATAAAAAAAAATTAACCAGTAGATTAAATAATTAAGAGTGTAGTAAAATATTTTGGGCAAATAAGTATAAAAACATGCACATTCATAACTCTGGTGTATATACAGTATCAAGTAGGCAATAAATTAATGGAAAAGTAGAACAGACCCATTACCATGAAACACATTTAATCAGTATGTTAAGAGATATACTTACACATCCCACTCCTCAAAAATATTTCAGATAAAGATGATTTAAAAATAAGTTTTTACAAAGTTAACAATTCATCACTCAAATATGTATGTAAGAGCTCTTGCAGGTATTAAAAAATCAGTTAATTGTATAAGGCTAGTATAAACTTGGTATAATATAGGATATACAGAAGAATAGAAAATGTCCAATGTCCCACTCCTGGGCTTATATCCAGAAGGAACCCTACTTCAGGATGACACCTGCACCCCAATGTTCATAGCAGCATTATTTACAATAGCCAAGGCATGGAAATAGCCTAAATGTCCATCAACAGGTGACTGGATAAAGAAGATGTGGTATATTTATAGAATGGAATACTACTCAGCCATAAAAACCGACAACATAACGCCATTTGCAGCAACATGGATGCTCCTGGAGAATGTCATTCTAAGTGAAGTCAGCCAGAAAGAGAAAGAAAAATACCACATGAGATCGCTCATATGTGGAATCTAAAACAAACAAACAAAGCATAAATACAGAACAGAAATAGACTCATAGACACAGAATACAGACTTGTGGTTGCCAAGGGGGTGGGGAGTGGGAAGAGATAGAGTGGGATTTCAAAACTGTAGAATAGATAAACAAGATTATACTGTATAGCACAGGGAAATATATACAAGATCTTATGGTAGCTCACAGAGCAAGGAATGTGACAATGAATATATATATGTTCATGTATAACTGAAAATTGTGCTCCACACTGGAATTTGACACAACATTGTAAAATGATTACAAATCAATAAAAAATGTAAAAAAAAAAAAAGTCCAATGTAACGTGTATGTGTACATAGATGCAAAATTCCTAAATAAAATATTCATAAAGAGCATATCTAAAAAGTGTATAAAAATACACGACAGAACATTTGATTTAAATGAAAGATGCAAGGATGATTTAATATTAGGAGATGTAATTTAGCACACTAATAAGTTAAAAGAGAAAATTCATATAATTATCTCAGCTGTTGTAGGAAGAAGATTTATGAAATACAACATCTATTCATGATAAAATCTCTCAGAAAGCCAGGAATAGGATAAAAAATTTTTCCCTCGGGTGGAAAAAAGGTATCTATCACAAATTCACAATTAGTATCATATTTAATGATAACGTATGTTAGAGACACTCTGTAAAATCAGGGGGAAAAAAATCAACATACTTGCTCACATCATTTGTATTTAGCCTTTACAGAACATTGTAGTTAAGATACTATGACTAGAAAGAATAACCAACAAGAAGAATGTAAAAATAAGAAGTAAAACTGACTCAAATAATTAAAAATTTCATACTATTGAAAATAATACAATTGCCTAGAATTAGAAGACTCATTCATATAAACTAAAGAAAATTATTGGATTTAAAAAAAAAATTTAAAGAATTAAAGAAAGATTACTGTATAAAAAGTTAATATATAAACACTAATTATATACTTATAAACAAGTAAGAAGTGGTTAGGAACATTTAAATAACAGTAAAATCCCCCGCATAATCCCCTTTCAACAGGCCAACTTTCCTCTACCAGAAAAATGTCTGTTACTGTAGGACCTCTTTTTAGTTGGTATTTCATCTTGCCTACTCAATCTTTCCTTGGCTCCTGATTCAATGTTACTCACATTCTTTGTTTGTATCATGGAAACAGAGTCATAGGCTTTAGTTAGTTAATAGACTTTAACTCATTTAATTAGATTTTAATTAGTTTTATCAAACCTTAATTAGTTGAGAATGTAGAACCTCTACCTAATGGGATGAGAAAATATGGACAATCTTCTTTTTTTTCTTCATAAAGTAAAGTAACTACAAAGATGGACAAACCTGTCAAAAACAATTATTTCAGCATTCTGAAAATTAACCAAAGACATACAAAATACAGAGAAGCATTTAGTCTTGAAAACTGTTAAAGTTTATATAGAAACTGGGTGATTCTACAGTGTTCTTTGATGAAGACTCCCATACCTCACCCCCAGTGGTTCAACAACACGGGGGGGGGGGGGGGGGTTGTGCGTGCACGCACGCGCGCACATGTGAGAAAAGGGGGAGAGAGAGATGTGAGACTGCTTGGCGGAAACTAAAGTAGTGAAGAAAAGACTTGAAAGTGGCTTGGCGCCTGAATGTACTCTACAGGACACACGAAGATCCATTTTCAGAATGTGAACCCTGTTGACTTCAGCGGTTTCAACAGTCTCTTGTCAACTTTTGACTGAACACCAGCTGTGCTGCCACAGGGACAACCCTAGGAAGCCTGCCTTAAAATAAGCATCAGAAAATAAACTGCAAACAGTCCATTTTGCACACAGACTCATCATAGTCAAGTTAATAACATTAAAAAAAAAAAAAAGCAAATTGGGAAGCAGCAAGAAAAAGAAAACAACTCATCATGTACTAGAGTAGAAAATATAATTAGTGATTGACTTTCCATCAGAAAAAAAAACGGAGGTCCAAATGTAGTGGAAAGATATTTTTAAAGAGTTAAACAACAACAACAACAACAAAAAGAAACCCTTATCTTTAAAATGTAAAGGTAAAATAACATCCTGTTCAGAAAAAGGAAATTGAGAGAATATCACTATCAAACTCCCTGTCTTATAAGAAACACTAAAGAATGTCCTTCAGGCTGAAAGAAAGTGACACCATGAAATAAAATGAATTTTTAAGTAGAAACGAAAAACATTAGATATAGAAAATATAGAGTGAGGATAAACATACATACATTTCTCACTTGTTTTTTTAACTTCTTATAAAACTTTATGGAGAAATAAATGTAATATTCTATAGTGGGGTTTATAATATATGTAGATGTAACATATATGACAATAAAGCACAAAGGGACGGGAAGGAAACACATCGAAACATTTTGACACTTTATCAGAATTAGGTCAGTATTATTCTTCATTAGAATATGATATGCTAAGACATACATTTAATTCCTCAAGCAACACAAAGAAAATGGAAAATGGCTTTTAAAAATCAGCAGAATAAATAAAACAGACAAAACAATTTTGATACAAAATAGGACATTAAAAGAGGAAGAAGTGAACAAAAAAAATGCATGAATAAAAAAGAAGGCAAAGAGAAAAGAGATGACCTAAAATCCAACCATAAGTAAAGACATTAAGAATGAATAGACCAAACACTTCATTCAAAAATTAAAAAAAAAGACATTGATAGACTTAATAAAAAGCTAGACTCAACTATATGGTGTCTAGAATAAACAATCCTTAGATACAGAAATGAAGCAAGTTGAAAATAAAAGAATGAAAAAGCAGATTGGGTAAAGTCTATCTATAAGAAAGATGGAATGGTTACATTAATGTCAGAGAAAACCTATAATACTTAGAAATTAAACAGATTCTTACATAACACATGGGTTAAAAAAAGGAAATCGCAAAATAAGTTAAAATATAGTTTAAACTATATGATAATGAAAATACAACATATTAAAATGTATTAGATGCAGGTACAACAGTGCTTAAAGAGAAATTTATAACTGTAATGTCCTGTATTGACAAAGAAGAACAATCTCAACTCAATAAACTAAGCTTCCACTGCAGGAAAATAGGGGGTGAAAAGATAAACTAATTCCAAAGTAAGCAGGAAAAATGGAAAAATAAAGATTAGAACAGAGTTCAATGAAACACAAAACAAAAAACAATAGAGAAAAATCTGTACACTAAAAGATGGTTTTTTGAATAAATCAAGAAAATTGTCAAATATTTAACATACTGACAAAGAAAATAAGAAAGGGGGAAACTTACTGAGTCCTACAGAAATCAAAAGGATTATAATGACATATTATGAACAACATTATGCCATCAAGTTAAATAAAAGACGAAATGGACAAATTTCTGAAAACATAAAATCTAAGACTGACTAAATAGGTATAAAAATTTTGAATTACCTAGGGAATAAGAAATTGAATTAGTTACTTAAAATTTTATCACAAGGAAAATCACCAAACCAGATATTTTTACTAGAGAATTCCACAAAATATTTTAAGAATTAACACTGGTAACTCAAAAACTCTTTCAGAAAGCAGAGAATAAGTAAATATTCCCCATCTCAATCTATGAGGACAGTTTTACCATGACATCAAAGACAGAGAAAAGTATTGCAAGAAAAATAACTACAGATTGATAGCCCTCAAGAAAATAGATCCAAAATTCTTAATAAAATATTAGCCAATAGAATCCAGCTACATAAACCACAACAACAACAAAAAAGAATTATGTGTCATGGCCAATTGTCACTTCTACCAGGAATGCAAGGTTGCATCAGCATCAGAAATAGAATAAATGACAAAACCACATGATACTTACAATAAACTCAGAAAAAGCATTTGGAAATATTCTCTATCTTTTCATGAATTAAAAAAGAGGAAAAAAATCACTTAACAAACTAGAAATAGAATGGAACTTTTTCAACCTGAAGATGGTCACTGTTGAAAGACCCCAAGCTTATATCATACTAAGTGGAGCCTGAATGTTCTCCCATTATCTTTGGGATCAAGGAAAGGATGTTGATTCTTGATGTTTCTATTCAACATCGTACTAGTGATTATAGCTAATGCAAGAGAGGAAGAATGAAAAAAAGAGAGATAGAGGTAGAAGACAGACAGATGAGAGAAAGAGATAAAAAGAAGGTTTTTTTAATGCAGAAAATCCTAAGGAATCCACAAAACTATTGCTAGAACTAATAAACTAGAGAGGTCACAGAATGCTATGCATATAGAAATTAAGTATATCTATATTAGCAACAATCAAAAATTAATACCAACAAAATAAGTTTATTCACATCGAAATTAATAAAATACCTAAGAAAAATTATAAAAGTGCATGTAATATTTGTAAACAGAAATCCACAAAACATTGCTGAGCAAATATCAAGAAGGTATTAATAATAAAGAGATCTTTCATGTCCACTGATTGGAAGACTCCATACTGTTAAGATGGTAATTATCGCAAAATCGATCTATAGATTCAATGTAATCACTATCAATATTCCAGCAACAGTTTTTATATACATTGGTTAACTAATCTTAAAAAATATATATAGAAATGCAAAGGATCTAGAATAGTCAAAACAATTTATAAAAGGAAGAGCAAATTGGAAGATTTAAACTACCAGATTTCAAAACTTATCACAAAGCTACAGTAATAAAAACACCATATGGATAGAACAAAATTCAGAGTCCAAAATAAATCCTTACGTTTATGGTCATTTGACTTATGACAAGGTGTTAAGAAAAATCCAATTGGGGAAAGGACAGTCTTTTCAATAAATTGTTCTGGGATGATTTTTATATCCAACTGCAGTAAAATGAACTAAACACTAACCTCACACTATACACAAAATTAACTCAAGATAGATCATTGACCTAAATGTAAGAGCTAAAATACTGAAACGGCCAGAAGGAGACAAAGGATAAAAATCATCATCGTGACCATGGGATGAGTAAGGATTCTTTAGATACAATATGAAAAACATAAACCTTAAAAGAAGGGGAGAAAAAGATAAACTGGACTTCATTCAAATCAAAACTTAAGTACTTCAAAAGACACCATTAGGTAAATGAAAACACAAGCTACAGACTGGGAGAATATCTTTGCAAATCATACATGGGGAACAGATTTTAGGTGATCCCCAGTAGTTTCTTCCTGGTGTCGATGCCTTTGTTTAATTCCTTCCCATTCAGTGTAGGAAGACTCTTTCTGTGCTTGCAACTTACAGTATATGGCAACAGTGATGAGATACCACTCCCACCATTAGTTATGTTATATAAGAGTCTGTCTTAGCAGATGAGATTCTCTATACTGGCTTGATGAACCAAGCACTCATGAGGAGGAAGCTCATGTATCAAGCAATTGAGCAGCCTCCAGTCAAGAGCAAGCAAAGAGCCAGGACCAACACTCATACATCAACAGGAAGATGAATTCTGCCAACAACCTACATGAACTTGGAAGCAGATCCTTCCCAAGTTGAGCCTCCTGAGGAAAATACTGTCCTGTCAAAATCCTGATTACAGCTTTATAAGACCCCTGAGCAGGGGACTCAGCTAAGCCATGCTCAGACTTCCAACCCAAAGAAATTGTGAGATAATAAACATGTGTCGCTGTTTTGGCCACTAAATTTGTGGTAATTTATCACAAATTTGTCATGTAGCAGTATAAATCAAATCACATATCTTCTAAAATATATAAAAATGGATACAGAATATATAACTTCTAAGTTCAACAGTAAGAAGTCAAATATTCTGATTAACAATGAGCAGAATGATTCAATAACCATTTCTCTAAAGGAGACATGCAAATGGCTAATAAGCACACGAAAAGTTCCTCAATATCATTATTCTTTTGGGAGATGCAAATTAAAAGCTCAGTGACATAACACTATCTACCCACTAGAAGGGACAGAACTGAAAGGATAAACAATGCCAAGTGTTGGCCAGAATGTAGAGAAACTAAAATCTTCTCATAATGTTAATGGGAATGTAAATTGTAAATTGGTACAACCAGCTTGGAAGGAAAAAATATGTCCTTTAATATTTTCCTTAATAGTTAAGCATAAATTCCTCATATGACCCAGCCATTTCACTCCTATAAATATTACCCAAGAGAAAAGAAAAGTGTATGTTTACATAAAGATTTGTGTGTGGATGCTCATAACCACATTATTTATACTAGCTAAATTCTGGAACTGACACAAACATCAACCGGTAAACACAATGTGGTGTATCTCTAGGATAACTTACTATTTAACCATACAAAGAACCAAATACTGATACTTCATGGACACACTTCAAAACAATCATACTAAGTGAAAGAAGCCAAGTACAAAAGTCTACATATTGTATGATTGGTACCTAAAATCAGTAAGCAAATCTATAGAGGTAGAAAGAGATCAGTGGTTGGCTGGGCTGGAGGTAGAAACAAGATTAGACTGTAAGCTTACTGGTGGGGAATTTTAAAGACTGAATTGTATACTAATGTGGTTGAATTTTTGATATGTAAGTTACATCCCAAAATAGCTGTTTGAGAAAAAGGAATGTGAGGTAAAGACATATTATAGTCCTGCCTGATTCAATGATTTTTTTTTACTGAAGTATAGTCAGTTGTAATGTGTCAATTTCTGGTGTACAGCGCAATGTCTCAGTCATGCATATGATTTGTAATGGTTCTTCCCAGTAGCTAAATCTGAGCTTCTATGTCCTGCACTGATTAGAACTGGAGCTAGAAACATCTGACCCAAACGAGTCCAAACAGAGTAGCAATTCATGAAATTTGAAGCTTGAAAGAAGAGACAAATGGACTGAGTGAAACTTGAACATAATCATACTCCTGCTATCCCACCTCTTTTTACTGTAGTGGTCCTCAGAGGATTTTAGCTCCTGCCTTCTCTAATGGCTCTTGTCTTGTCTGAGAGTAGGTATTCTCCCAACAGAATACACTTTTTCCTAAATCAAAGTAGTTTTCTATGACTTGCAACCAAATCAAACTTCCTTAATATAAAATTTAAAGTTGTAGTAAATAGTTGCTATACATTAGTGAAAGTGCATATAAATTGTAGGTTAGTTATTCAACGTATTTATGACAATATCTAGACCTTTAATTGCTCACCTTCATCATCTGTAAACAAGTCGGAAATTGACAAACTTAGAAGATTTGAAAGATAAAAATCTTAGCACTCTAAAAATGGGTATGATTCAATCGTCAAATACCAGGTTTTTGCCAGAGCAGTGTGGCAAGATAACTATAAACTCTAAAGCAAGGTGAATACAAGAAAATGTTTTCAAATGAATGGATGTTGTCATAGGTTTCTGACAATGGATCACCAAGGGAGATCATGGAAAGCATCTCACTAAAGAATCTGAGTCATGGAAAGGAATTTTAAAAACTACTTTTATGGAATGATTTAATTGCTTTTCTATTAAAAGGTTTAGATTAATAACAGCCCTGTCAGTCAATGGATTTTGTTTTTATTTCTGCATATTTCTAACAGTTTCCTGTCTTGCTTATAATGGTCCACTTAACACACTGCAACTATTCCAAAAGCTTCCAGAAATCTGTGGATTTGATATGCTTAGTCTTTACCATGTTTTTGATAAGAGGGCAAGAAGTACCTGATAAATATTGTTAATAGATGTTTCCCTCTCTTACCTAAAGTTCCTCAGAGTCTTAGGATAAATAGAGCTTAAAATGCAGTATTCAAGGTGAAATGTAAGGTCAAAAAAAATAGTCTCATTTATTTCCAGAACACAACAACTTGATGTAACTACTTTCATTCAAAAATGTTTTGAATAATCCTTTGCAAGATTAGTAAATTGAACCCTCTAAAAGATTGAGGAAGTGCTGACTCCTGCTGGGGCAGGGCTCCAAGCCTCTAGCACAGGCCTGGGGCTGCTGTTCCCTCCACGTGCTCGCCTAGGAAAACCCTGGACTCTAGGTGCCCGGGCAAGCGAGAAGCCCTGAGGATTAGGTTACAGGTGTTCACATTACAGATCTGAGAGTCAAGGTGAGAGCAATCCATCCTATGGAAGAGTCTGTTACTCTCCGACACACTCTGTCCACATTAGCTATCTTCTTCCTTCTCTTTCTCCCACTTACTTTCAAGCTCAGCCTATAGATCTGTGTGTTATCAAGAAGACATATTTCCTGGGTAAGAGTAGAAGCTTCTGTGAGTATCAGAGGATTATTTTAGTTTCTCTTATTGGAAATGCCACTAAAAATAAAATTGGCCTCCACTGTCCTGTTCCACGACACCTCCAGTATACCAGAACTTAATAGCCCACTGGCAGAAGTAACTTGGAGATCAGTATTTAAAACAGCAATCCTACTCTCATAGATGTTGAGTTTTCATTCTTTAAAGAAGTTTTAATCATTATTTTCTTAGTTTCTTAGCATAAATCTCTTCTTATAATACCCTCAAGTCTATAAAAATACATGCTTTCAGAAACAGCAAATGATATCGAGTTAAAACATTAACTGCAATCACCTTTATTTTTAATAAAATAAAGCTCAATTGAAGGCAGAATTAAGAAGACACCTTTGAGGAAATCTTTTAAATTAGTATAAAAATCTTAGATATTTGTAACTTAAATCAGTAAAAGCTACATATGGACAAGTAAAA
Organism: Camelus ferus; assembly: GCF_009834535.1. NCBI lineage: Eukaryota > Metazoa > Chordata > Mammalia > Artiodactyla > Camelidae > Camelus > Camelus ferus. The sequence goes on from NC_045702.1 coordinate 67,354,049, forward strand.
ATTTGGTCCATTATACGTTTCTCTGATAAATTTTCCATCTTGTTGTTATGATATTTCTTCTTATATTTTACATAATGTATTTCATTCAAAGTAACTCAGAGAAAGAGATGTGCTATAGTCGTGCAAGATGATGTACTCAAGGAACCAGAGTTTTTAATTCTTCCTAAAGCAAAACCATGTAACATAATCACAGAAGAAAAAGCATTCAAGTTTTCCAAAAACAAGAAAGACACTGTGTTTTTGTAACCTGGCAACTCTGTATCTATTACTTTCAGAATTAAAGTGTTTCCTGAATTGGTTTATCAGTTAAGTTGATGTTATCTTTTAATGATCCTGTGCTACTCAGTTTATCTCATGTTGTTCACAAATGTTCTTACCTCCTTCCTTTGGAAGGTCTCTCAGACAAGAAAAGCACGCCTATGCAGTGCAGTGTTCCTGGGAAAATGCACTTCCATTTACTTCCACCTACGCTTTACTCGTCTCAGAAGCATCTAGAAAACAAGAATTATGATTTCTAAAGGTGTTGAGTATTAAACAAATAAAGGTCTTCATGTGATGAAAAAAGAAAGGAAAAAGCATGTGGAGAATTTAAAAATTTGTAAGATATATGGAAACATTTCAAAATACATTTCTAATTTACCTGACGTTCATTCAGGGAGTTAATGCAGAATCATTTCACAGATGATATAGGCAATGAATTCATGTAATGATAGAACCTAAAGACAAGCACTCTTCTGAGGTCTAAATCCCCTTAAATACTGTTAGTGATTATCTGGGCTTGGAATGTTTCCAGAGATCAGGGAATTAATCGCAAAAAGTTCCTATTTCATTTTTAGAAAGTTCTGTAAGTGATAAAGTTCTTCTCTATATTAAGTTGAAATTTATACCCACTAGCTTTGAATCTCTAAATCTGTCCTATCCACGCGGAACAAATGCAATTCCTCTCTACCTAATCACATTTCACATATTTAAGGCTCCAGTTCTAGCCTGCTATGTCATTTAAAAAAATTTTTTTTACAGATGATCTTGAGAAGTGTCCCAGAAAATTTCGTGAGAAGGAAAGAGAGGGTGAGCGCAAGAGAGTGACAGAGAGAGTGGCAGAGAGAGAGAGACAGAGAGAGGGAGAGATTGGTATTGGAAAGTGGGGGCGAATGGAGGAAGTGATGTCCTTTTCCACATCCCTGAACTTTGTTTCCTCCAGAATGGTTCTACATTTAAATCTTTTGCATTTAGCTCTAAATTGGGCTCCCTCCCTTATGAAATTTCAATTTTATTACAAATATTTAAAGGTCAATAAACTATATGAAAACCCTAAACATTTCCAAATTATATGGAGATTTAGATTCTGTGATTTACTGGTAGTGGTTTTCCTCACAATATGAGAATGCAGTCACATCAAAACATTGACATCAATATGAATGTCTGACTTCATGTATCTTGGGATTGAAATACAATCTTAACATTTGCTGTTTGGTAGGGACTGTAACTTTCCCACAATTTTCTTCCAAATACTATTAGAACTACACCCTCAGAGGTGTCCCATTAGTTCACCAACAAACAGCTCTCTTCAATATGTACTTATACTTGTCTTCTGAGGTGATTCTGGCCTCCCTACGGACAACTTTTGCTTTTGCTCCTTGCAAAACCCGAGGCTCTTTTACCATTGACCATCAAGAACAATGCCGCCACCCTTCATTACTGTCAAAGCAACTGTTATGTTGCTGATGTCTAAGACAAATTTATCACTGTTCAAGATCAAGATATTGATGCCTCAGGTAAGAGCAAGGAAGCCCATGAACAAGACCTTCAGCACACACCCTCCCTGTCATCAGTAATGGCACTGCCATCCACTCATGTGGCCATATCACAATGAATACTTCTATCCCGGTACTGCTATTTCCACCATCACTACCATTAACAGCATGATTTTTAGGTCTTTTAAAGACGTAAATTATTTTCAAATCTTATTACTTTGACCCAAATAGCCCAGGCTTTCTTGTCATACAGGAATTTTAAACACTTTTCTAAATTCTAGGAATACCCATTTTAAGAATATTCTGTAAAGTGAAAGTCAGCCACCTATACCCATCTCCCTTGAAACCAGGCTCAAATAGGTGACACAGGCTTCACAGGTTGCACACGTCCCCCAGGAGGTCGGTTAGGAGGAGAGGGACCGGAATGAGACACTGCAACAGAAACCATTTTCACCAGCATGGTGGAGAAACAGGCAGTGCACAGGCGCAGCAAGGTGCAAGGTCTGAGTGGCAGTGCCATACCAGGGGCTGTCACTCTTGTGCTCAGGAGCAGCCGGAGCAGACTGTTCACTAGGGCAGACGAGTGGCATAATGTAGTCATTGTTCTTGGTCTGTGGATGGCTGGCCTGGCTCTCTAGCACTGGAGGAGGTTTGATGGACCCTCTTGGTATTTTAACTAATTTATGTCTTCTTAAAATAGCTACACTGGGATTCATGGTTTTTAATTATGTCCTGACAGATACAGTCAGAATACTAAATATTTGAGAAGAGACCTGAATAAAAGCTCTTGAATTAAAGGCAAAACCATATAAGAAACAAATTATTTATATTTTAAAAGCAAAAATCAAGCTAGGTTAGAATAGTGCCCTGAAAGTCTTTTTTAAAAACTATATATTTACAACACAATTTTATTAATAATGATAACCACAATCTTTTAGGGCAGACTTCTTTTTCCTAGGTTATAAATACTATGTAAATTTATATTTAGAAGAAAATATGTTTAAAGTATACTGCCACTTATTTCCTTATTTAATATTTTTAGATGAAAAAACAATGATGAAAATAATGCATGATCATTGGGAATACCTAATGAAATTAAGTTTTAGAAATGTTTTAAAAACTTTGTCCCCAATTAAGTGTCAGAAGGTATCATTTCCTAATACACAGAATAAAATACCAAAATATGGCCAATGCATTTCATAGGAAAAAGTTTAAATTTATCTATTTTAGCACAATTCATGATTCTCGTGGGAAAATAGCTATTGCAAGAGTAAAAAAATCTTACTTTGCATTTGCTGAAAATGTCTGTAACAAGAACTAACTTGTGCCATTTTTATCAGTCATCAGAAACAGAACCAAAACTGCTGACATAGCATATGTTTGCCAAGAGCTGGGTGACTTATCATAATGAATGTCAGCCTGGTATTTAATAGGATTTGGGTTGAAGGAGGGAAATGGTAAAAAGTCCAACTAAAATATATCTGATCAAAACACAGTTTTTACATTCCAGCACATTTTGTTCTTAGTTTAGTCTAAGTACATTTTAGAAACAGGGCAGAGTAAACTATAATCCATCTTTTTGATATTGTAGATGATGATAATGAAGACAACGATATAATCTGACTATAAATTTTATTCATAAAGAAGCATTCTGTATCATGAACAACTGAACTAACAAAGTGATTTTTATAAAGAAAATAAGAAACTATGGTTATGACATAACATTTACATCCACCTATATTTACTTACGTGTGTGTATTTGTGTGTGTGTGTGTGTGTGTGTGTGTGTAGATAAAGAACTCGTCCTTAACTGCAAATCTAAAATCCAGAGAGCTATGCATCAAGATTTTTCTTAAAATTCACATTTTAGGAGAGCCTGAGATGAACAATAACTAGGCAATTTGTAGTCTTTTGGTGGTGGTGGGGGAATCCATTAATTGTTATTTCCCACACGTTTCACTGCAGAAATACTGAGTTTGATTACAGGTTACTGCCACCGATCTCTCTGGCAGTGTTAGCTATTATATAGTATGTGCACTACATCCCCTGTTTAAAAATGAAAAAAAAAAAAAGAATTTTAAAGCACACCTTTCCTCAGAGAATTTAGATGAGGACTGTCCACCTGTATTGTTAAGCCTTACAACTGGAGGGTTATTTTCTTGCTAACTCAAGTGTTTATACTGCAAATATATGAAAATTCATCTCAAATACACTGAAACAATGAAGGAAAGTTATTGGTACACATAGCTGAAAAGAGTATGAGTAGGGCGGGCTTTACCAGAGTCTGATCACAGTGACATCAAAGCTCTAAATTACCCACTGGGATTTTCTGAGCTCTGCCCCTTTCCAGGGACTTTTCAGGGAGGCTCAAAGAACAACAGACATCCGCAGTGATAATGGGGGTCGCTCTATCTACAGAAAACAGCAGTGCTTTTTGCTCCCACACATCAAGCCAAGCTGCTGAGTTTCACTCTGGGATGAGTAGATTAAGCCATAAACTTAGATTGGAGATGGGCTGCACTAATTGGCTCAGGCTCTGTCTTTAGATGTCTATCTTTAGAAAGAAGATAGGGCCAGCTTCCTAAAATCATCAGATTCTGCAAGTTAAAACCATGGACTAGCGGAAAGAAGCTCTCTAGCCTAGAAACTGATTCTGGGGAATCAGTCAACATGATGACCATATGATCCACTTTGTAGAATGATGGAGATAGAGGTGCAAACAGCCTAAAATAGCAAGAAAGAGATTTTAAGCTAAGATACATGTGACACTAAAACCTACCCTCAACTTCTGTAAGCTGTACCTAGTCTTTGTTTTCTGACTCAGTGGTCTTCGATTTTCTTTAGTTGAATCTCTTTCAGGAGATGTTCTAGTACAAGTCAAACTTTAGTTTCCACTATATTTCTGAAATATATATGATGAAAGAGCTTTATTTTTGAAATGCTTTCAATACCTTAAAATATAAAACTACTTTTACATAAGAATCTATAATAATAATATATATAAGAATACATATAAAAATAATAAAAACTCCTAATAAAAGCAAATGAGAATAGTTTGTTTTTCATGCAAATGAATATTAAACTGTACAGAAATAGTTAAGTGTTTTCCTTTATGAAATCATTTTGTTGAGCAATTAAATATACTGAAATAATATTAAAAATGACTTAGATAAATTATTCTGATTATCCATTCAAGGATTATTTAGCAATATAAAAATTCATTAGTTTTATACACATAATAAATATATATTTATGGCACTATTGGATGCAACATACAATTACTGTACAGATACAATATCTTGAAACAGGGATAGAACCTGTCAGCGACTGGAACTGTTACATGGATGAAAAGAGAATAATTGCAAGAAACAGATTGGCTAATCATCATTTGCCAGAAACTTTTGAAATCTCAATCAATTAGTTGAAATACGTGAGTGCAACTGCTTTCAGTCAAGAGAATCAATATAATTCCATCCTTCACCCAAAAGGTTCGATGTATAAGGTCCACATCCTTAAAGCTGATAATTACATACTAAGTACAATTCAATCCAACTAACATTTATTGATGCTGACTATGTAAATCCAGTATTTAAGTCCTGGGTATGCAGGGATAATTAATATGAACTTACACTGAAATGGAAGAGATGTAAGGAAAGTACAAACTGACCCTAGACAAGCCTGATCACATGGGTTCAGAGTAATGGGAGTGAGAGGCAGGCAGAAGTATCTTGTTGTAATTACAAGTACTATGTCAATTCACTTTGACTACAGATGTGAATGTATAGCTTTCAATCACTATTTACAGCCTGGTAAGATTGTTTCTAAAAGTATTTATTACTTTAGTAATATCATTTGACACATTTTTAGGGCCTCCTTTTTTCCTGTGCCAAATAGTTTCTGCTTGTGGAGATTTTGTGTCCTTCATTTTGCTGGAAAAGACATATGTGCTAAAAAAGTCACTTTGGTTTTCGTATTAGCTGTTAAAACAGTCACTACACTTGATGGGGTATTTCAAGTATATTAAAAAATGTCTTTAGAGTGAATTGAAACCTCTGTGACCTCAAGTGTCAGGGTACGATCTGAAGACCTACTGAAGGCCTAGAGGCACCAACACCTCACTGATAACCTCTGCCTGGGGGCCAGGGGTGGTGTATACATAGGTGGTGGGGGAGCTTTACAAGCATTAGGCCTTTTTGAATCCAAGGAAGAGACCTAGGAAGATCTTTAATATTCATGTTAGAGATTTATTTATTGGTTCTATTTTTATGTGTCTTGGCTAATTATTGTTATTTTTGCCTGTGGTACCAACATCTGTTTGAAACTGAAATCCTCTAAATCTCTCATTTCAATTAATTTTATTTAAATTTTTCCTTTTCTCTTTTGCATTACTGTCATTTAAAGTCTGAAACTCAGAGTGGTATTCAGCTCCAAAATTCTAAGCCTGCACAAATGGAGGACCTTCACGCAACACTACTAAGCTCTCTCAACTGAGTTCTGAGGGAGAAGCAAACATTTGATAACAGAAATGAGGGGAAAAAGTTGAACATAAGATTATTATTGATGATGCAAAAAAGTGATCAATAGTTTTTAAAACCTAAGATGTAAATCTGTCATTGCTCACAGTCCTTCTAATGATCCCCTAAGTCACTCAGAGACAACACACGGTCTCTTCTGAGAAGGCACCATGCTGCCTAATGAAACAAGATGGTGTATTTAAAGAATGAAGTGTCTTGATTTTAACCAGGGTAGACAGCAGCTAACTGTGTGTAATGATGTTAATGGGATAGCCTGTGCCATTGTTCTTTATTTCTACTTTTTAATGAGTCTCTTTCAAAGCAGCCACTACCTAGATGAGTCATCCACTAGCAGCAGACCCTTAATACTAATTATTTCAAATACTATTTTAAAAAAATTCCTATACTTTGAGAGAAACAAAAACAAATTGAGAAAAAGAGTAACAGGGATCCATTTTCCCCCTTTAATCTATTACTTAAATGTATCAGCAAACCACTTCACTTGCTAGAATTCACTTGCTATAAATAGTCTAGTGCACGGAATGAAAAGAAACACCTCAGGCACAAAAGAGATTATCTGGAAGGAATTAGAATAAAACTAACATTGATTTTCTCATATAAAATACATGCAGTATTTTAGAATACAATGAATAAAGTATTTCAAAGATCAGAGAAAAATATATTTGAATCTTAAATTCTAAATCCATTTAGTCATGGGCAATAGCCAAAAATACATTCAGTATGCAAGGAGAAAGAACATTTCCCTCTGAAGCATTCTCTCTTAGCAACTTCCTCATGAACATACTCCCATCAAAGCAAGTAAAACATGAAAGTGGAAGATAGGGGATTTAGGAAATTCTGACTTCATTTAAACAGAGCAGCAAAGGGAGGTCCCAAGACAACAGATTTGTATCAGATCTAAAAATCAATCATGACAGGTTATAGAAGATGGTGAGCATGTGGAAGGAGATATCCAGAGGTTAAGAGGAATCCTGAGAATGGTGGAATGATGTATCACTTGAAAATAATCAATGATATATTTAGACAAATTTTACAAGTGAAAAAGAAAAATCCAATACAAATTTTGGGGAAAATAAAAATCTTGAACATAGGAGCAAATGCAATACTCTCCTAGTAGTCTTTTAAGCATAAGGAAAAAAATTCTGAAATGTGGTGACTTACAACTATTGTATTAAATCACACAATTTTATAGGTTAGGAATATGAACATTGTGTAGCTGGATTATTCAGCTATTCCATGTGACAGCAACTGAGGTCATTCATTCATACTCAGACGGTGGATGAGCTGGGGTAAAGGGTACAAGACCCAATCTCTCGTAAATCTATTACTTTAGAAGAAATAGATGAAAGTGCAGATCCCACTGTGACTGTCAAACAGGTGCTTACATGTACTCTCTTCTCAGCACTGAAGCCTTGGGAAATGCTTCCATGGTGCCTGAGGGGTCCCAGATGGTCTTCTAAGACACAGAAATGGAAGCTGCCATCTCTTAAATTCTGGGCCTAGCAACTGGCACTGCATGACTGCTACCATGTTGTATTAGTCAAAACAGTCACAGAGCCCAGATAGATTCAAGCAAAAGAGTCTGCAACCCCATTGTCAATGAAAAGAATGTGGAAAAGAAAATGTGTGGCCACCTTTCACCTATTTATCGTAGTACATCATTTGGTTCAGCTGCACCTGATTTTGGCATAGACATATTTGGTTAGACAATTTTTGTTAATTTTAGAATTTTAGAATCAGCACAGACATAAGACAAGATTTCATATTGTTTTAAAAGAGAATGGAAATCTTACTGAACTTAGAATTTAATAAATGGCAAGACAAGGAAAGCAAAACTATAGGAAAATAATTCTAATATCCTTGTTTCCTGGAATAAAGCTGCTATCATCTAAATGTTTGCACCCCCTCGCCCCCAAATTCATATGTTGAAACCTATCCTCCAAGGTGATGATATTAGAAGGTGGGCTGATTGGGACAGAATTAGGTCACAAGGCTGGAATCCTCATGAATGGGATTAGTATCCTTATGAAAGAGGCTTCAGAGAGCTCCCCTGCCTCTCCCACCATGTGAAGACACCAGGAGAAGCTGGCCATCCATGAACCACAAAGGGGGCTCTCAGCAGACACTAAGCCTACTGATGCCTTGATCTTGGACTTCCCAGCATCCAGAAGTCTGAGAAATAAAATACTGCTGTTTAGAAGCCAGCCAGTTTATGGCATTTTGTAACAGCAGACAAATGGGCTAAGAAGCATAAAACAATCTTGTTTACAGTTGATTTTATAGGAAATAAAAATATACTATAAATATTCAAACATATGAAACTAACGGAAAAGTGAGTAAAAAGTAAAGGCTTAACTGTGCAGGAAGGAGCTCCAGGGAAAGGGTAATAACGTAGGTGAGCTGGCTCCTCATCCAGCGCAGCCAAAGCAGAGAAATCAGAATGAGATGACTTAAGGAGTAGTGCTATAAACACATTTTTAAAGAGATTTAGGTGCAGCTACTTCAAAAAATAAAAAAAACAATCCTCAGAGTGAAGTGAGGGGGTAGTGAAGGAGTCCAGCAGAAAGTTGTTGCTTTTTAATATAACCCTTTCATTTCTACTAGTTTGTAGACATTTTTTTTTAAAGTTAAACATGTGAATGAATAAACCACTTTAAAAATAAAGGAGGCAGGGGAAGATGACCTACTGAGACTTTTGGTCTACCCCTATTTCCACCCCTCTAAGGCCCAAGAATGTGTTGTGACATCATATCAGGAGTACCAGAATCCAGGAACTCCTAGACGAAAGGCCTGGGAGTAAACAGTGGTCATGGTTCCAATGACCAGAGGAGGAACAGCTACCATGTGATTAAGTCCAGAGCAATATAAGAAAAGTTTCCCTTATCCCAAATATACTGAAGAAAATAAAAATAACCTTTAAGTGAAAGGAAACACATTGCTTATACCTGGGTTTTTATAAGAAAACAGACAAAGATGTGTTTAAGCATGTAGAGATAAATAAAATTAAAGAGTTCATGTCAACTCCTATTTGGCAAAGGAGTCAAGAACACTTAATGGGGAAAGGGTAGTCTATTCAACAAATGGTACTGGGAAAACTGGATATCAACATGCAAATGAATGAATTGGACCCCTGTCTTATACTATGCACAAAAATTAACTCAAAATTAAATAAGACCAATGTAAGAACTGAAACCATAAAACTCCTTGAAAAACACATGGGGAAAATCTTTTGTGACATTGGTCTTAACAATGATTTTTTGGGTATGACACCAAAAATACAAGAAACAAAATCAAAAATAAACAAGTTGGACTACATCAAACGAAAAAGCAAAAGAAACAAGCAATAATAATAAAAAAAAAAAAGAAAGGCAACCTACAAAAAGGGAGAAAATATTTGAAAACTGTATATCCTATCAGAGGTTAACACCCAAAATACAAAATAAACTCACACAACTCAATAGCAAAACAAAACAAAAAACCAAAATTCAATTAAAATATGGGCAAAAGATCTGAATACAAAAGATCTTTGAATCTTCTTCAAAGAAGACATACATATGGTCAACAGGTTCATGAAAAGTTATTCAATAGCATTAATCATCAGGGAAAGGTTTATCAAAACCACAAGTTACTATTACACCTGTTAGGATGGCTATTATCAAAAAGACAAGAGATTAACTGTTAGCAAGGATATAGAGAAGAGAGAACCCTTGTACACTATTGGTGGGAATGTAAATTGGTACAGCTTCTATGTAAAACAGTATAGAGGTTCCTCAAAATATTAAAAATACAGCTACCATATGATCCAGCAGCTCTGCTCATTGGTGTCTATCCAAAGGAAATGAAATCACTCATCTTGAAGAGATACCTGCACCCCTTGTTCATGACCACATTATTCAGAATAGCCAAGACATGGAAGCAACCTAAGTTCTATCTACGATGAATGAATAAAGATTCACATATATGCAAAGGAGTGTTATTCAGCCATGAGAAAGAAGTAAATCCTACTATTTGCAATGCCATGGATGAAACTTGATACCATTGTGCTAGTGATTAAGTCAGAGAAAGACAAATACTGTTTGATCTCTGGGTGCAGGGAATAGAAGGTGTTAGTCAAAGTGTATACACTTCCAGTTATAAGATAAATATGTTCAGGGGATCTAATGTACGTTATGGTGAGTACTGTCAACAATACTATATTATACACTTGAAAGTTGCTCAGAGAGTAGATCTTAAATATTCTCACCACACACACACAGATGTAATTAACTAAGGTTACAGATGTGTTAGCTAACCCTACTGTGGCAATCATTTTTCAATACATCACATTGTACGCCTTAAACTTACACAATGTTACATGTCAGTTATCACGTCAGTAAACCTGGGGTAAAAGATTGAAAGACTGATGGATTTGGGCAGATAGCAGTAGCAGTATAGTTTGGGGAAAAAAAGAGTTAATGGATACTAATTTTTAAGTGAACGTAAATACATATAATTACAGTGGCATTTTGACATTTATTACAAAATTCCATGCTGGATGCTGATAAAAGCCTTCAGCCAGGGAATCCTTAGGGAAATAGATAATTTGTTGTCCCATTTCTCTAGTTTTGTCATATCCCTTATTTTGATGCATTCAATTAACTGTCTTACCAAATGGTCCTGTCCTTGTGTGAAGACCATCATTGTAAATGCGGAGAATGCTCAGTCTCCAGGGTTGAAATTGATTCAAGTACCGATTTTAAGAACTGTTTTCATCAAGTCCATTTCATAGCTCTAGTTATTTCTGTTCCCATTTGTTATGCACAGATCTTTGCAAATTCAAAAACTCCAGGAGGTAGAACTCTCCTCCAGTTCTGCTAGCTACAGCTGCTCGTAAATACCAAGGAGTGTATGAATCTAAATGCCTGCTGTTGTAGGAGGGCTTATATAAGATTTCCTGGCTCTTGGTGGAAAGAGAACAGTTTTCCAATTTGAGAAAGAGAGAATTATTTTCCTTTTCTCCACTTAATTCTGCCACAATTTACTTAGAAGTCATTTGCACTATAATCTCTCTTGTGGTTGGGGTTATGAAAGTTATCATTTTACTTTCTCTTAATTTTTACAGTTTAAATGTTTCAAGCATATGTTCAATCTGCCACCCTAACATCAACTTCTAATGATCCTGAAATATCTAAAGATCATAGTCATTTGCTAATAAGAAAATGACTCTCCTAAAAGCTTTTTAAATAAATTATGCAGGAAGAAACCCAAAAGGCACACTGGATATATGCAATATTTCATTTAGTCTGTTGTCTATTTTATATCTTGTCTCCTTAATTTTATTTTAGGTTTACAAGGCCTGATTTATTGTTTTTCTAATGACTGTTATTCATTCTATTAGCCATTACTTCAGTACAAACAGATATGTTCAGAAAAAATTTACTCATTAGAAAATAAATGTTTTTGAACAGCTGATAGTAGCTACTATTTGAACTAATTCTAGATCCAGTCATGATCTTTGAGAAACTCACAGCTTGAGGGTAGGGGGAGATGCATACACCATAATGAATTTTCACGTAACAACATAATATATTATCACAGAAACACATTCAGACAGCTGCATGTACTGGAGGAGGAAATACCTAACTGCTGAGCAGGTGTGGAAAAGAGGGCACACTGTGTTTTTGGTTTTAAAAGTGTCTATAAAGCAAGCTATAACATTGATATACGTCATTTTCTGTTTTCACAAGAGCAAAAAAATAATTTAAAAAACTTAAAACCCAAGAAACCAAAAAATAACCAGAATGCAATACTGTAAGTCAAGTCATACTGTCTCAGTGAGTGCAGAAAATTGGAAAATCAACTGTGAAGCCAATGTCTATCAAGCTGGGAAAAATCTGCTAAAGCATTTGCCCTTCAGCTATTTTATACAGACAGTGATTTCATCAAATCCTAGAAGGAGAAAAGCATTATTTTTTCTCCTAAACATTCCTAAACTAAAAGGGATTGGCTGAACTTTAGGTCCTAACACTAATGGCAAGAGCTTTTGTCATCTTTCAGTTACATTTTCAATGAAGTTATCAGTGTTAGATGTGCAGAAAAGAATTAATGTATAAGGTCTGACTGCTGACCTTTGGAAGGACTGCTTACATGATCGGCCCTTGGCTGGCATTTGGGAACTAGGATTTGGGGAGGGCCCTCAACATTAATTGATAAGAGTGACTTGCTGTGCCTAAACTCTTTGAACAAACCATATAGTATATGCTGAATACCTTCTTTCCTTCTGGGAGTCTGGAATTTGAGTCCTTGCCAGCAGAGATGCCTATGTGACCAGCCTCCAATAAAAACTCTGGGCACTGCGCTCTAGAACTATATAGTGTGCTCACAACTTGTTACCAGGGTGAATAGGTATGTCTTCACATGTACTTCACTGGGAGAAAATCTTTGGAAACTAGTTCCTATTTTCCCCCCACACTTCACCCCATGAGGCTTATCCCATTGTCAGTTATACTTTGGATTATTTTGGGGGTGAGGGTAATTCGGCTTTTTTCTTTTTTAATTGAAGTACCATCAGTTACAATGGGTCAATTTCTGGTGTACAGAACAATGTCCCAGTCATGCATATACATACATATATTCGTTTTCATTTTCTAGTTTTTTTCTTAATGGAGGTACAAGTGATTGAACCCAGGACCTCATGCATACTAAGCACGTGCTCTACCACTGAGCTATACTCACCCCCATCCTTTGTGTTCTTTCACTTTAATAAATCAGCTGTGAACAAGACTATTTGGATCCCGTGAGCTCTTCTAGTGAACCATCAAACCTGGAGGTCCCCATCGGTGCTCCCAACAAATAAGGTATATATTAAATTAAAATAGTTGTATTTTTGATAATCTTTCTGAATTTTTGCCAATGTGAACTCTTAGTACAGATAACCTATATGCAGTAGAAAAAGCTCTTGCCTCTGAGAACGTAAAGAACTGGAAGTAAGTTACTAGTTTTCCAATCACAGCTAGTTCTCTAGCAAAGTCAAGCATTTAAATTAGACATATATATATATATATAAAATATTAATTTATATATTAATTATATATAGTGTATTTATTCATTAATGCACGTGTGTGCACCACCCCTGAGCTATTAACTCATAAACAGGAAGTACCATTCTGACTAAATCATAGTTAATAGAGTGTAAACTGCTCAAGCACAGAGATAATCACCTCTTCTAGTCCCAGGACTACCATTCACCTACTGAGGGACCTGAAAAAAGTTACTTAATTACCTCAAATGAAGTCACTTTCCATATTTATAGCTTTCCATATTTATAGTTAAAGCTTTAGATGTTGGAATAGATCATTTTTGGAATGTCTTTCCTTGAAATTCTAGCTGTTACACGAATAAAGGACGCTCTTAGCACTGACTGTTTTCTGTTTTACCCAAAGGATTGATTTGACTGATCCGGCTGACATGTGGCTGATCCTGTACTCCCTCAAAACTCCATGTGTGTCCTACCAAGCTTCCCATCCTTTCATCCATGAAGAATATCCCAGTGAGATGAAGGATGACTCTTCTTTTAATGATGTATCATCTGGGTTCAGCCAGGTAAAGAGACTAGCTAGAAGGTATTAGAGAGAAAAAGCAGTTTCATAAAAGAATCAGGGTTTACACATATGTGGGAAGAGCTGAAGGAGGAACTGTGGGAGTGATAGTAATGAGAAGATAGTAGAGAGAGCCATGAGGAACTTCAGCCTGAAATACAGGAGAAGATGGAGAAGGTTGCACAGCTGTGGAGTGGAAGCTTGTCAAGAGGTCTGGGAAGTACTGCCTCTGGCCACCATCATCTCCTGAGACGTGTGGCTTCTGCTTCACTTCCTCCCACTGGTAAACTCCAGTGATTGTTCATACAAGGAAGGGACTTAGACAATATTAGTTCCCAGCCTTGGAAGGAGTATTGGGGTGCCTCATTCACAAGACAGCCTAGCAAAGTTGGTATGCTGGTTGTTGGGAACCCCTAGAAGACTGTCCACACATCAAAGGCTTCTAGAAATACATGAATGCATATTATAAAAAATAAAATATCAGAACACTTATAATATTCATCACATTTCCAGTGATATTGATGGCATTTTCTGTTTAAAAAAAAGAGGGGGGAGGGTGATCTGCTGTTCTAAGACTTATTCAAAAGCTTTTTAAAACCACAGGATTTATATTTTATTTGACTGGAATAAATATTTTAAAAAGCATCATCCTAACCTCTATTGTGTAAGACAAAGATGGTGAAATATTTACCTTAAAAATAAATTGGAAATCTATAAAATTATTGCCATGGTTCAAACTGAACTGTCATTTTATTCATGATACATATAGTAGACAATTAACTGATATTATGATATTAAGCCTCTAATAAAGTGATCTGGCATTTATAAATTCTTGCCCACTGAAAAGTTTATTTGGCACACAAGTTTTTCTTCGGCCCTTCTCATATTTACCAGTTATAAGCTAATGGATGAATCATCTGAGTCTAATAGAATTGTGGTACTAAAGTTAGAGAAATCGTATTTTCAAGTTTTAATAGAAAAATTTAGTTTTCCATGTATGATTCTGTAGGTTCTGAAGCTACAAACGTCAATATATGCTTTACGACACATATCAACAGATATTTGGAAGGAAGGATTATTAGTCATATCTGTGTTCTAAACAGTCTTCCCAATTTTTCCTAACATTAAATTTCTCACAGTACAAAGATGTTATGAACTGAACAATATCAGGATGCCAAACAAAACTGTTTTAAATACAATGAGCAATTGATAATCTGGGTCAAGGGACCTATTTAAGAAAAGAAGCATAAAGGTCTGGATTTGCAGTATGGTGGGTAGGGCAAGAGAAGGAACACTTGAAACACTGATTGTTGTGCCCAGTCATGGTCAGAAACACGGTACACAGAAGTCTCTAGCCACGTGGTAACAATCACTGTTCTGGAGCACTAGCTAAGAGAAGGCAGTCAAACGTACACTACAGAAGGGTCAATTCTCATAAACCTTACACACATTTTGAAACTTTAACTCATCCTCTTCCTTTGTCCTTGGTTCTCTGGTTCAATACTTCTGAGCCACATACACACATTACTCCTTGCCTTCAAGGTTCTGATTCTTATTAATGTACTTCCTGGATCTTAACTAGCTTATCCATCAAATGATTCATCTATCAAAGGAAATTAGCACTTCCTGGTGTTCAATACAGCCCAAGTAGATGTTGCCAACATTCAGTCAATCCCATAGTTAGAGTTCCCTAATAAGATTCCTATTTTCATTCATTTTTGACAAGTTTGCCTAGTCAATCTGAAAGATAAGCATACAAAAACATAAAGCTTTACTAAATGCTATGTATGCAAAGGCAAATAAGGGAGTATTGCAGAGGGACATCCAACACAGACAAGTAAGAAAAGAACATATAAGGTAATATTTCCTAAAAAAACGAGATATTTACTCTGGATCTTTAAGAATTCGCAAGGCAATAAAGCATGTGCCAAGCAGAGAAAAATAAGATGCAAAGGACACAGCTACCAGACTGTGGAGCGTTCAGTCATCTACAGTTAAATCAGATTTACCCAAACAATGGCAGAAATAGTGGCAGGAAATAAACCTGATTACTTAAGAAAGGAACAAATCATAAAAGGCCTTGGCTTTTATTTGGGGAAATTTACATTTCTTTTCCTTTAAAATGATGGAAAGCTACAAGAATCTTATACAAAAATACAATTCTTAAGATATTTATGTTTAAAAATAATTAATCTAACCCTTTTACTGAGATACATTTAAAATTAGAAACTATAAGCCACAAAGAGAAAGAGAAATACCATATGATATCACTCATATATGGAATCTGATAAAAGAAAAAAGGAGACACTAATGAACTCACCTAGAAAACAAAAACAGACTTGCAGACATAGTAAACAATCTTATGGTTACTGGGGGGAAGGGAGTGGGAAGGGGTAAATTTGTGAGTTCTAGATTTGCAAATATTAACTACTACATATAAAAATAGGTAAAAAACAAATTTCTTCTGTATAGCACAGGGAACTATATTCAATATCTTATAGTAACCATAATGAAAAAGAATATGAAATCGAATATAAGTATGCATATGTATTACTGGGACATTATGCTGTACACCAGAAATTGACATACTGTTAACTGAGTATACTTCAATTAAAAAAAAGAAAACAATTTTGACCAAGAAATTGCAAAATATAGAAAACTTAAAAAATAAAATAAAATTAGAAAAAAAAATGTTAAAAGACTGTCAGATTAATCCGGGTGAAAAATAAGAGTATGAACGTGAACTAAAACAAGAAGAGGAGATACAATAAATATTTAGGGTATAAAAGACACAAGGTTTAATTGGGTTCAAAGTGAGAGAGAACTGAAAGCTGAATCTTAAATTAATCTTGGATTTCTTGCTTGGCTGACTGAACAGATCACAGTATTACCACACAGATCTAAGTTAGGAAAAGATTCGAAGAGACAATGAGGAGGTTTTGGTCTGATCAATCTGAGACGTCCAAGTGGAAATCAAATATTATATAAATAGGCCTATAACTCAAGAAAGTTTTTTTTTTTTCTGGAAAATGTTAATCTGGCAATCAGCAGCATACTGGTTAAGTTCTACACAGTCAGGCTTCAACGATATATTTCATAACTCCCAGATAGACAGTAACAATTTTTATACCTGTTTACAATCCAGTAAAAATTAGTCTTCCTCCTACATCAACTCACATCCAAGCGTATGTCCCCTGTCTACATATAGAGCCTTACAGTCTCACCCACGCATCAAAATTCACATCACACAGTATGATATATAAGACTTTTAAGAGTTATGTAAAACTAACGTGCCAATAGCACATTTTGCTCTTAAAATTTCCCTTTCTAGGAAAAATGGGATAAAGTGCTTAAGATCTCAAATTTACAGACTACTAAAATGTTCAAAGGCAAAGAAGTGGATTTCAATTGAAAAGGATGTAAAGTCATGGGATTTTAATGATAGATCTGAGGTCCACAAAGAGCAAGTCATTTAGTAGACTAATTGGATTAGTTCAACTCTAAGGTTTCTTCTTACCATCAAATTTCAAGGTTAAATTAGAAGATTATTTAAATGATCCATATTTAATGTAAGAATAATACTGATTTGAATTTTGAATAATATATGTGCATTTTTTTCTGCATTAGGTTTATAGACATAACATTCTACACATAGCCATGTACAGAAATTGACTCACTAAAACATATTGGAAAAAAACACTTCTAACTATTGTTGAATTAATCAATATAGACTTAATGGCAACACATTATGGATATGGGTATCTCTTATTATCTGTTACACTTTCAATAATGCCTGAGCAAGTAGTTTCATTTTAATACAGTAGATAAGTGTGTATAGGCATGAGAAGCTGAAGGAAACGCTTTTATAAGTTCAGTCATCAATTCTCTACACTTTGAATTCATGCACTATTTATTTCATAATAGGTATATGAATTCAAATTTATTTGGCCTTTAAGTGAAATCCTAAGTTAGATAGCCCTTGTAACAAAATTAACAGTCATATTTCCTTTTAGAATAGCATCTCTCTTCATGGAAGTAACAATTGGTTTCATTCAACAGTATTACAGTTGCTCGAATTTTGTTTTACTTAGATTACATTCACACTCATCACTTATTCACGTATATTGACAAAAACTCACAACATACACGCTTGCATACAACTCTTACATATGTGCGCGCACACACACACACACACACACACACACACACACACACACACACTCGTGGCTATGCGCACTCTTTCAGACACACAGGAATTGGGCATTTTCTTCCTCTTGCTTCTACACCCAACCTTACATATTCAAGGCTTATGGAAAAGTGGGTGGTCCATCCCCAATAGTGAACAACTGTTAAATAAAAACAGCTGCTGCCTCCCTATCCTTAGATATTTTCTTATGCTGACAAAACAGATTTGACAACTTAAGAAAAATTAAATGACCCCTTTAGTTATCTATAACTTTTCGATCAACATCAAATGTTTTACAGATACTTCTTGCTTCAATTCTAGGATCCAGTTTTACCCCTCTCAGTGCTACACAATCAGAGTAACTACAATGTAAGAGGTAATTTGAACCCCAAAATACATATCTGTAAAACAGTAAAACATTTCCTCAACAATCCTCAACATCCCTCTTATCAAACAGCCTTAATTTAGATGGGGATGCCCAGGAAGCCACAAATTAGTCATAGATTTATAACATTTCTTCCTTCTGAAGTTCTTTTTTACTTTTTCTTCCTCTTCCTGGAGTTCATTTTCTTTGTCAAGGTATAAGTACAGAAAAAGTAAGAAACATATTCTAAACAGAAAGTTGTATAAAAAATCCTGTTAGTTGTTTTTCAATAATAATCCTCAGAATAGTTTGGTTGTGTAGACTTTATTATTATTCACTAAAAGAAAGTGAGTCACCAAGAGTTTTTTTCTGTCCAACATCACACAGCTGTTAGGTGACATTGTTGATATATGAAACCCATCTCTTGTTCCTGAATGTAGAGGTCTTCCTAGTACCTCACAAAGGGATAAGAGAAAATGCATCAAGCAAATTTTTCAATTTAATGTAAAAAAAATTCATATAATTCACATAATTCCATAGCTGTTTAATGTAGAGACCTAGAACCATTCCCTGGTGGATTCAATATAGTCTGTCTTAACTGGCCTCCCTCACTCAGAAGAATCACTAGGCACCCCGAGAACCCTGGGAAGACAATACAAAGTTGGTTTTAATATGAAGGAATTTCAGTTTCAATTTAATGCCTGCATTTTGGGCAGTGCACTCGAGACTTGATTTCAGGCTTGTGTGAGAAACAAGACGTGTCTCCTTCACTGCAGGCATTTTTGCAGACATAGCATGTGTTCCCTGTTGGCCAACAAACATCCAGGCCTCTCACTGCACTCACTTTAGTAATTCCAAATGAGAACTTTCTATTGATTTTCATTCTCTCTAGGCCTCTCAAAGTGCATTTTTTATATACCACATAAGATAACCTCTATTTCCAATCAGAATATTTCATGCATGCCCTTTCAGTTTGTTAAAAAAATTATACAGCCATTTTTATTTAATGTTAAAACACAGACAGAAACTTTATAGAAATATTTTTAATAATAAATTTTAAAAGCTTCATGACCTTTAAAATGCATATTTATTTATAATAAAATCAGTCTAAATTTAGGCCAGCCCTACATAAATGGAATGATTCCCACTGGTGCCACAACTGGCCCCTTATCATTAGTGACCTTAAGTTTAGTTAGTTGTTGCATGACGATTTTAACCCATTTATACCACTGCTTCAGAGACTTGCTCCAAGTCTTAGCTCACAAATCCACTTATCAGATTGTACCATCATTCTAGATACTCTGTTTCAGAACCAGTTCCTGCTCTCTGCCTGTTTTTGTGAATTTGTATATCCAGACTAATACTTACTTCCTAAATGAATCTTAGCTCAGAGCACAAAACTCAGGCTCCCTCTGTCTCAGGACTACCTGCTCGTCAATATTCACATATGTCTTCCCCAGACTTAGTCCCTTGTCTACACTCAGTCTCACACCACTCTCACCCAGCATCAGAGAGAAATTATCTAGTAACTGTCCCAAATTTTAGTTCCTCACTCTACCATGGGACCTGTTTTCGAAATAACTTTAGACTCATTCTATGTAGTTATTCCCAATCTGGCCCTCTCTTTATTTAGTTTATGAATAGTAAAAACTGCAAATAAAAGAGATACCTGGATTGTCAGCCCTGTGTTCCATGGTCTCGGGTTCTGATGCTCTGATCAACTTTTTCAGTTTCCCCATTAGTCCTCTGACAGCAGCAGGTCCAGCAGTCATCAAGGTTACCAGGAGAAAAACAAAGCTTCTCCCAAACACCAACAGAGTTCTCAGTTTTTCTGAGGAAAGATTCATCTGTTAGCTTTTCAATGCAGATGTGCTCCTTTGTATGTAGATGCAATTTACTCAGCTCACAGTAAAGTCTAGCTTTATGGGTGCTCAGTGTGAAGGAGCTGAAATGTAAGTCCTTTTCTCATTTTGAAAATTAAAGGAAAATAAAAAAAAGAACAATGATGCAGACTCCAAGAAAAGCAAGGAAACTTTTAGCTCTTTTATCCAATATTTTAAATAGAAGAACTATATGAAACTCTACAATCTCACTGCTTTGAAGAAATTAATCAACTGTTGCATTCTCTAATCTCTATTAGCTGAATATAGTTGGCAATGTGATCTTGTCTTCTTAAGCTCGCTGAAGTGACTTTGCTTATTCTCTCAAGACTGAGAGCTGGGGACTGATTATGTCCTAGGGAAAACCACTGAAATTTCTGAAACATGACCATGGTAAACTGACTTTATGAAATTACTTTCAAGGAGCCAGTACAGTGCAATCATCTGAAGCACAGAATTTTCAAACAAAATTTTAATCCAAATAACTGGACTCATCCAAGAATCTTTGGCTTTTTTGAAGAAACTGACAAGCCTAAACTAAAATTACTATAAAAGAAAGAAAGGACCTAGAACAGGCAAAACAATCTTGAAACTTAATTTCAAGGCTTACCATAAGCTATAGAAATTGTATGGTATTTGTATGAGGATATACAAAAATAACAGAAGAGAATAGAGAGTTGTGTTTGTTAAATATATAAGTAGACAAAGTTTTATAGATAGCACAAAAATAGTAACATAAAAAAAAACCTTTGAATTTGACACAACACTGTAAAATGACTATAACTCAATAAAAAATGCTTAAGAAAAAAAACTTGGTTTAAAACACAATAATGAAGATATTCTCTATATTTGTTTTTAGGCATTTTATGAGGTAGAAAGCAAAGCTCCTCTCCGCCATGGGAATATCAAGTTGTTCCGGCATGGTTTGTTGGAAAAGCTACCTTTTCCCTACTGAATTACCTTAACACTTTTGTCAAAAATCACTTGACTATAGACAGATAGATAGATAGATAGATGAAGATATATGAAGAATGTTTAATTTTATAACATGAATGCTAGACAGTAGAAATTGTCCATTCAATCCATTCATTAAGAATTGGTGGCTTACTTACATTAAAGTCTTTACACGCAAAGTATGTGCATATCTTATTTAAGATAGAGATTGTTCAGTTTAAGACTGAGTTTGGGTATTTTTGATAATTTTCCAGTTCTACTCACCCAGTGAGTCTATTCCCTCTAGGAAAAGAATTGGTGTATCTGTGTTAGCTTAGTTTCACTAACTGAAATTTAGTCTCAAGAGAAAAATACTTTACGTAATAAACTCAAGATTTAGCTCATTCCATTGAGAATTGTACCTTGTAATTTCAGAGAAAGCGTATTAACCAGGCAGAGTATAGCTAATGCTTTACTTTTTTTCAAGAAAGAAGGTAATGTGCCGTGTGATGTATTCTTTATTATGGTAACTATTATTAGGCAGCTGGAACTAGCTTTATCTTTCTGAGGGGATAGAAGAACTACTCTTATTGAAAATGCTGTCTATTGTGTATTTACGAAATATAACTTTGGTGAGCATAAAATACAAGAGCGTATTCTAAAAATATACTATGCCAATGTTATTTATTTAAATTGGTTGACTTATAACTGGAACTCTCAGTCCTTCCTTGTTAGTCTTAGGAATCTCGACATAAGGAAATCGTCGTAAATAATCTAAGAGAATCTGAATTGTTTCAACATTTATTTATAAATAATTCAACTGCAAAAAGCTGTGTGTGTGTGTATATATATATATACACACACACATATATAAGCTCAGAAAACTGAGCTTAATTTTAGGATGGCTTCTTATATTTCATTTTTTAATATTTCATTCATATGAATTTCAATATAGGCTGAAACATATAGATGTAACATATATATATATGTAAAACTTAAAGAAATATATATTTTAAAAAGTCACAGAAAAAATGAGCTGGATTCAAGATCTTGTTGCCAAATGACATATGATTTACTACAAGTGTCATATTATTTTGACTGCCAGATTATGCACTGAACCACTGAAACAGCATTGCCCACTAGAAGAACAGTATAAAATATAGGTTCTCTAATTTTCACTAACTGAAAGCAGTTAACATACCTGTTGAATATCTAAATCTTTAGTGGGAGAAGAACATGTGCTCAAAAGATTTTCAAAAAAAAAATGTTATTTAAATTGTAGATTAAACCTTTGATTTTTTGAGTTAAATTGACATGATCAGAGAGAATTATTTGTAATTGAAGGTATCAATCTTCAAAATTCTAGAAGAGTAAAGAATCTAAGAGCATCAATTCCAAACCAATGACTTTGCAGTGTTTAGACAAAATATCATTAATTTGACTGTACATGTGCAGGTCTGTCGTTTCGAGGATTATTGAAATCATTAAGCCCAAGTTGATTTCATACCACTGCTCAGTAAACTATCTAGCCAGTGAGACCGTAAGTTATGCTTCTCAAACTTAGTATTACTGAAATAAAAATAAGGTAAATTATGCATACAAATTAATTATAAATAAAGGGTTTCTTTTTCTCTTGAAATGCATATTTTGTAATATTATTTAATATAGATTAGATTCAAACACCTGGCTTTCTCATGACACCCTTATTCAGATGTGTTGAAGCAAAATATATTGGAGCTTATCTATATCATCACTTTTCCTATAAATCCATTTGTATTACAAAATTTTGATTTGGTCACAGGTCTACCAATAGTGAAAGAAACTGTAAGTAGTGGGGCGCACGCGCGTGTGTGTGTAAGTGATTAGCTAATCTGCAAAGTGAAATTCACCTGATTGCCAACATACAGGACTAGTTAGGGAACATGTGCTTTGAGAGCTTAAAACACCTTCCTTCTGAATGTACAGAACCAAAGAAAAATTGTGAAATAATTCAGTGCCGTCTTGGGAGCATCATTCTTTGCAACTGTTTTCACTAGTCTTTTGTTTATTTGTTGGTTTCTTTTATATCAAGACCTCTGTGCTGAAGGAAGCAGTATGTTACTTTTTACTTTGACACAGGCTTCTTATATTTAGAGGTATTAACTCTTGAATCCCCTCAGAAAATATTTGTGGAACTCCTAGCATTAAGGTCCCCCCCCTTTTTTCTCCTTATTTTTATCTCAAGATCTCAAATGTTAGGTAGCTAATCTGGTTATTGAGTCTCTGCCTATCATAATACCAATTTCATTTTGTTATATGATAAAAACACTAATAATAGCGTAGTTTCTAATATTCCAATGGGTTTTACATATTCATCATTTTATTTTTTCCTCTCAATAAACCTGGCAGATAGTTTATATAATTCATATATCACTACGTAAGACAAATTAAAATTTTAGATCTCTCTTTCAACTCACACTTGTATCCATGTTGGGAAGAAGTCTTTTATGATCTAATGATGGAAGAGGAGATGGTTCAAGGGCAGTTCATGGATGATGTGGCCTGGAGTACAGGTGGGAACATAAAACATACTGCTGCTTCATTAACAGTCAGTCAGAGGTGGCTCTGGAAGGTAATGCTGAGGTGAAATCCTCCCACTGTGCTGAGCCTTATTTAGGTGTCACACCTACTCATTAACTTGTGCTAAATGGAAGTCACTTACAGTAAGTATGTATCTGAAATAAAAGGAGCAGTAAATGGCTGGCCAGCTGGAAAGGAGCCTTGAAGGAGAAGGATACGCAGGAGAAGGATAAGAGGATATGGAGAAGAGGTATGTGGATGGTCATATTGTGGGCAGGTGCAAAATGCCATGATCTTTGATTCACATGTGAACATACCAAAGAGTATCCAACATAGAAGAGACCCTAAAAAGCTACACAGATCCAACAACCCGTTTGGTTGCTATTAACCTGCCCCTTTCTTCAGCTCCAAGAAAAACAGGCTCATGAATAGAACAGTCACAGTCACTGGAGGTGGAGTCCATGCATGTGATTAACTGCTGAGCCTTCTAATCTCCAAAGTGAATTGAGCTGCTGCTATTGGCAAATGTCAAAACTTACAGCGACAGAAATCAATGCCAAGTCCCTAATCAAACATCATTCTTTGAAGAGGCTAATTAGCCATTTAGTGATTCATTGATTACATCAGACATCACACCCTGGAAATGCCGTATTCTTACTGACTTTAGTAAACATGCCTCATATTCCAGGCATGGATTAGCCCTTCTTACTTATAATGTCATGGTCAGAACCACTGTAAGATCTTATAAAATATTTGATTCAGCAAGATGTTATATCTCCTGTGGCCAAAGCTACTTTATGGTAAAAGAGAAATGCTAGGTGGCACATAGTTATGGGTACCGTAGTCATAGCATATTCAACATCTGTCATGAGCCACTGACTGGATGAACTAAGACAGGATTTCTAAACCCCTGCAGAATTGACATTTTGGGTCAAAGGATTCTTTTTTATGGGGGTTCTACAATGCCCTCCAGGATATTTATCAGCATTGCTGGACTGCTGGACTCTCCCCACTAGATTCCAGTGGCACCACAACGCGGCTGTGAAAAACAGAAATATTTCCAGACGTTGCCAATCATCCCTGTGGAGAAGAGGGTGGCAGACAAAGTCCCTCCAATGCAGAACCAGTGAGCTAATGGAGGGAAACTTTTGAAAGGACAGCCGAGTTTTGGAGATGATAATCCTGTGAGGATAGGATTCTTCCTATCTATCTACCTGTCTGTCTGTGTATCTACCTATTAGTTAACCAGTATTGTATTATGTCCTAAACAAGTAGAATATTAGAACATATGGGTCCAGGAACCTAGGATATAAAAGGAGTGGCCTCACTTACAGTCATCCCCAATGACTCACTTGCATAATTTGCAACTCTAAACGCCGGGTTTACTCTAGTTCCCAGAGTAACTACCAATAGAGGGTATAATAGAAAGCTGATTAAACTTAAGGCAAGACCTGTCCCTGATAACCTTGCGTTCCTTGTGGCCAACAGATCAGCAGAAAAGGAACAGAGTCATCAAAGTGAAAGAAATATTTAACCCTGTCATTATAAAGAGGTAGGATTGCTGTCACAAAGTAAGAACAGAGATTACATCACATCAGTTAGAATGATCATCATTAAAAAGTCCATAAATGATAAGTGTTTGAGAGGATGTGGAGAAAAGGGAATCCTCCTACATTGTTGGTGGGAATGTAAATGAGTGCAGCCATTATGGAGGGCACTATGGAGATTCCTCAAGAAACTAAAAACAGACTTATCATATAATCTAACAATACCACTCCTGGGCATATATCTGGAGGAAAATATAACTGGAAAAGACACATGTATCCCTGTGTTCACAGCAGCACTATTTACAATATCCAAGACATAGAAACAACCCAAATGTCCATGGACAGATGACTGGATAAAGAAGATGTGGTGTACACACACACACACACACACACACACACACACACACACACACACACACACACACACGAATACTATTCGGCCATAAAAAAGAGTAAAATAATGCCATTTGCAGTAACATGGATGGACCTGGAGATTTTCATTCTAAGTGAAACAAGGCAGAAAGAGAAAGAAAAATACCATATGATATTGCTTATGTGTAGAATCTAAAAAAAGGAGATAAATGGACTTATCTACAAAACAGAAACAGACTCACAGACATAGAGAACAAACTTAAGGTTACCAAGGGTTAAAGGGGGTAGGAAGGGATAAATTGGGAATTCGAAATTTGCACCTCTTGGGAAGTAATAGAAGTGTTAGCTATCTTGATTGTGGTGGTGGTTTCACCGGTGTATACATCTATCTGTCAAAATTTATCAAATTGTACCTCTGAAATATGTGTAGTTCACTGTGCAGGAATCATACCACAATAAAGGTGTTAAAAAAAAAAAAAAGAACAGAGAAGAAAGTGTTTTGTACCCATTGATCTATTTGCATATCTCTTGTAACCTGTAGCTCAATTTTGATAGTGAAAAAAGAAATGTAGTAGTAAGGCATGGTGACCAGGGGCTCTGACTCCTTAGAGATGAGAGTCTACGTCATGGCATAAAGAAAGGATCTGGATTAGCAGAGGTGCTAACTAGAGCAAGGAGAGTCAAATGTGAGTCAAAGACGAAGATGTTGAACTCCCACTGTGGTTGTCAGAATAGCTATCCTGGCAGACCTGAAATTCAGTCCACTCGTCTCCCTCTTATAAATTTCTCAGTCATAGAGGTTAATGAGACTCTTGAACTACCTTTTCCCAGATCTTATGAACTTACAGCGTGAAGCAAGTAGACATGAGCAGCACATGGGATGGACTGTGGTAGATGGTGTGGTACACCACCCAGATGTCCCCTTCAGGAATGAGGCATTCAAGCTCTGGGGGTTTGGGCTGCCAGAGACTCATAGGTGAGACCCTTATAGGGAATTGCATTTAGCCGAATGGAGCTGCTTCAGGTTTCAGTTTCTACAGGGTCAGACCACATCCAATATTTGGTCAAGATGGGAAGATAAAGACTTGTCTGTCCCCTTTGCCTCAATTTGGGACAAATATTAAGAACCATTCTAGCTCCTAAGCTTCTCGTGAAACTGATAGTGGCCTCTCTTCCAAATGCACTGGAATTCAGCATCGTCCACCAAATTTTACTTCCCTTTCTTCCCTGCTGAAGTTTTCCCCAAGAGCACTCTCTAATAAATTCTGTGTATAGAATCTCTTCTCAAAGTCTTTTTCATAGGAAATCCAACTTAAGATAGCAGCAGATATCAAGCCATGTCTCTCAAGTTGCCTTGACTAGATCATCTATGAAAATTTGCAAGGGATACAGTTTATAAAAAAAATCTGGAATTCACCTCCAGTATTCAAACTAAGTTCATGTATTAAAGCTGGAGTTAAAAGTTTCTCTACAGAAAATAGAAAAAACATTTTATCACTTCATAATTGAATATGACATAAATTATTATATAAATCATCCAAGTTTAAAGAAAGTGTTGATTAAAATAATTCTTCTCTGAAATCTAAAGGAAATGAGAAAATGTGAATTATTAATTTGCATTAAAATTTTATTTTTCGCATCATGCCTAGTGGGTACTGACTCAGTTTCTCCTTTCTGTTGAGTCCCTGGAAAAAGGGAGATTAACTTGAAACACATTCAAAGAAAAATGAGGATAAAGTCTGTGTCAATAATGGAGTCTCTTCTTTGGACATTCACCTATAATTTTTGTTACATTAAATATGTATTTATCCTTCTGGGGTATTTGAAAATATCTATAGTCACTAGCAATAAGTCACATTATCTTCAGAAAAAAAAATCATCACCTTTTCCTCAATGAGCAAAAACTCTATTTTTCAAACTTTAAGTTGAATTTTGAAATGTGTTTATCTTCTCCAAATCTCAATGGTTTAAAATATTTAATGCTCGGAAAATTAATTTTGAAACCTGTGGATCATCTCAAACTCAGTTGTCTTTCATGCATCCTAAACATGCATGGGTCACTGAGCTCTTTGATGTTAGTACAGAACAAGAATTCTCAGATATTATTAATGGGACTCAGAATTCCTTGAATAAGTTTAATTTCCCAGCAGATAATTGACCTAAGTGACTTTGGGAGGTCCCTGTAACCTACATAAATAAGGAAAAAGTATATTTCCACACATAAATAATATGTGGATATAGTTATTTACCACAAGAGAATTTCCCAAGGTAATCTCAATAATTGTTTATCAGGTCTAAATGATTACCCCAATATCAGCTAATTTGGGGGGGGGGATTTAGATACATTTATAGCAAAAAAAAAAAAAAAAAAAGAGGAAATTCAAATAGGATTGAAGACACATACACATTCGAAGAAGTAACTGAGCATAGCAGAATCAGCCCATTATGGGAAGTTGGCAAGGATATTTCATTTCATACATCATTTAGAAACTAATTTGCCACAATTATTCTATAAATATAGTAGCTCTTAAGATGTTAGCAGAATGAGAAGAAAAAAAATTGTTTTCAACAAATGTCTATGCCAAGATGTGCAGAGCTGATGAACTCTCCAGTCCTGTCAGGGATATATGCACATTTGACTGAGCTAATATGCCTGACTGTTTGTAAGCTCAAAAATGAGATAAAATAAACAACAAAAAAAGACTTCTTTAATTCAAAACAGTGAGTTAATTTTCATTTGGTTTGAAGGAGCCATAATATTTAACAGCTCATAAATTAGATGCTGGAATGTAACAGATCATTCCCTGTCAATATTTAATTCATAATTACGTTTCCTTTGGGGCCAATTTAGAGATGAGGCAAATGAGAAAACAGTGGGACTAAGTGTCCTAGAAAGATAAGTCAATATGGAATCCTGGTTACAAACATGAACTTGTAAATTACATAAAGAGCTATAACAAAGAAATAACTTATGAAGTTCATTAACTGCTTATCACAATATTGGGCAAAGTACCTATATGCCCATCTTTTCCAAATGTATCAATGTCATTTTAATTAATCTATATCATTAAGGAAGATACCAATAAAGAACTTTTCCAATCAACCAGGGCTTCCAAGACCCTAGTGAGATATAAAAAAATAAATATCCAAGTTTTTGTCCTAAAATGTTTACAACTTGAAGTAAGAAATAAATCATAAGCATTTACATATCAAAAATTTATAGAGAAAGAAATATAGGTATTATAAATAGAGAGATGGAGAGATAGATAGCTACATACATACATACATACATACATGGGATGGAGTATGTAGGTTTTCTCAGGCAATTTTCCAAGCAATAAAACTTTTAACTCATTGAATCCTCACCAAATCCTGTGTTACTACTAGCATTTAATAAATGAAGAAGTGGGGATTTTATAAAGTTAATACATTTGATGAAATTCCAACAGTTGAGAAGTGATGGATAAGGAAATCCAACATATGCCTGCCTGGCTTCAAAGTAAGTACTCAACCATGATGCTTGCTACTTTTCTCTCTATAAATAGGATATTACATTTAGCACCAAAATGCTAGAAACATTTAAGAGAAGCCTTAAATGGTTTCTTGAAGATCACTGCTGTGCACCCAGATTCTGAGTAGGTCAAGGGTGTAGGGTAGGGCTCTGCACCGTTCCATAAACACAGTAGGCAATTTTGTTACAGGTGGGCCATCATCCACAATATGAAAGCACTTACAGAACTCACCTCGTGGCTATAATTTAATGCAAAGGTAAAATATTCACCGTTAAGGGAAAACAGATAAACACCTTAGAGAATTATCTATTTTTGTTTGTAGCTCACGTAGCCACAACTAAGAGAATTTTAAATGAGCAATTTAAATGATATAACCCACAAAACCAACAGCTATCTTTCCATGAATTTTCTCACAGGCATCATTCACAATGTAGCTGTTAGGTTAGCTTTCACCTTCTCTTCATGATGCCAGCAGCTAACGTTTTTTAATTTTTAATTTTGAAATAGCTGTAGATTTACATATAGTTATAAGAAATAAGACAGAGAAATTCCCTATTTGCCATTCAAGATGTTTCCCCTAGTTGTAACACCTTGCCTAACTGTAATAAAAGGTCACAACCATAAATTTCATATCAATATTATCCACTAATCTTACACAGATCTCATTGGCATTCACTTGTCGGTTTGTATTGGTATTTAGTCTGTGAAATTTTGTCTCATGCATAGATTTGTTGTGACCACCATTACAGCCACAGAATAGTTTCATCACAAGGATCCCATGAAATCCTTCTAAGACCACAGCTGCAACCTTCCTGCACACTTCTGTAGTCCCTAGCAGCCACTAATCTAGTGTTCATCTCTGTGATTTTCTTGTTTCATATCACTAAAGAAATGGAATCAGAGAGCATGTAACGTTTTTTTGAGATGGCGTTTTTCCCTCAGTGTCATTGCCCTGAATTCAGGTTCATCCAAGCTGTTGCTTTCATCAGTGGCTGGCTGCTTCTGTTTTCTTGCTGAGTACTACACCATAGTATGAATGCACCACTTTTTGTTTAACAATTTGTCTGCTGAAGGATATTTGGGTTGTTGCCAGTTTGGGGTTCTAATCAAAAGCTAAGACTTTTTTTTTTAATTGTAGTATAGTCAGTTTCCATTGTTATATCTATTTCTGGTGTACAGCATAATGTTTCAGTCATACATATACATATATTTATTTTCAAATTCTTTATCATTATAGGTTACTACAAAATATTGAACACAGTTTCCTGTGCTATACAGAAGAAATGTGTTATTTATCTATTTTATATACAGTTGTTAGTATCTGCAAATCTCGAACTCCCAATTTATCCTCTCCCAGTCCCCTTCCCCCCTGGTAACCATAAGTTTGTTTTCTATGTCTGTGAGACTGTTTCTGTTTTGTAAATAAGTTCATTCGTGCCTTTTTCTTTTTTGATTTCGCATACGAGTGATATCATATGATATTTTTCTTTCTCTGACTTCACTTAGAATGACGAACTCCAGGTCTTATCCATGTTGCTGCAAATGGCATTATTTTATTCTTTTTTATGGCTGAGTAGTATCCCATTGTATAAATATTACCACCACTTCTTCATCCAGTCATCTGTCAACGGACATGTAGATTCACTCGATACTTTTTTATTTCATCAAGTTCCAATTATTGAAAAATTATTGAAAAAATCCTATTAACACTACTTGCAAAACATATCTCAAATCTCTCCATCTTCATGAGACACCTTGTCTAAGCCATCATTGTCTTTTTCCTGCCATGCAGCCACAAGTCCTTTAATTGGCAACTTTTGTCTCTTTTAATCCACAGCAATTGCAATCAGTCTTTTCACTAGCTTCAGAGTTTCTCCATGAGCTGGTCTCTGCCTGTCTCTCTCACTTCTCTGCCCAATGCACCCTCACTCCTAGTAAGTTTAGCCACATTGGTCTTTTCTTTCTGAAGCTCATTTATTCTCAGTCATTGCCAGTGCTGTTCCTCTGCCTGAAGCGTCTCTCAGCCTTTCTTTTGCATGGTGAACTCAAAAGTCTCCTCCTCAGACAGATCTTTCTTAAACCTTATATCTAATGTTGAATGCATCCATCTCACTTGTTTGCTATCATGGGAGCGTATTTCAATTTCTTTTTAGGATGTGTGACCACTGAAATAACGCAAAAAGTTTACTGTGAATCATTCACATAAGAATATTAGCTATTGCTAGCATAAAACTTCTCTCTCGGGAAGAAGGTAAATAGTTCAGTGGCAGAGCGTATGCTTAGTATGCATGAGGTCCTGGGTTCAATCTCTGGTTCCTCCATTTAAAAGGTAGTAATAAAATAAAAATAAGAAAATAAACCCATAAAACTTCCCTCTCTTAATAACACTGCTATATTTTCAGAACCTGAAATGGTATGCACCTGAAATACAGTAGGTACCTGCTAAATATTTGTTTAATACATACACGCATTAATCTGTTTATCTGTCACCTATCAAATGTCCTCTAAAATACAAATGGATGTTAATTTGACAATCTTTTCCCCTATGATCAAATTTATACATTGTGTGCCTTTAACACAGAATTGTTCATTTTTCCCTAAATACCTTACACTCTTCCCCATTTTCTTTCCTCTTCATAGTATATTTTATTCCCCCAGCCACACTCCTTGGTTTGAGAAAGTCTTACTTAAGAGTATTGGGGGCTGAATCAGGAGAAATATTCCCTGGTCTTACAACAGGGTTCTAAATGCTAATCAGAAAGAAGTGACTTTTGGCTAACAATCTGTATTTCAGGTGTTTTGCTGCTTGAGAGTCAGAAAGTACATCATTAGATTACAATATACTCGTGTTCATCAGGCTGAGATTTTTTTGGTCACCTTGGGAGGTATCTTTCAAATTACCTGTAAGAAGGTTCAAATGTCAGGATTTGACTAGGCAAGGGGTGAAGGCACTTGAAGAGAGTTTCCAAGCTATGACATTCTTAGTCACCCCTCAATGCTTGTAACCTTGTTTCTCACTTGGCATGCATTTCTGTGACCCTTCTTTTTCATTTCACCACCAACATGCAGGCCAGCTGCCCTACCATCATTTTAAATGGGGTACTGCTATCCGTGCAGTAGGGATTTTGAGACAGAAAAAAAATGTTCTTTGTTAATGTCAACTATCACTAGTAGAGAGAATGTGGTATTTATAAGAATGTATAAGGAGGCAAGAAAAATTGAGTATCAAAAAAAATCCTAAGTGTGTAAGTATATTTTTGATGGCAGCACACCTTATGTCAGCAGCCTGCTTTACTTAGAGGAAGCCTTTGACAGTCTTCATGCTTTGGCTGCCTAATAGTATTCTGTCAGGAGTAAATTGGGTTTCTGGTACCACATTTGCTCTAAAACAGCATAAAAACTAATGACCGTGTCAAGCTATGTACACTGCCGGCAGCTACAGTATGCCCAGATAATTGCTTAAATTTGGATTTCTGATATGCTTGCTCAGTGAAAGGCTGTGTTTGGAATGTTGGCAGACCAGACAATGAACTCATCGTGCATTTTTCTGGGTAGATACAAACTCAGAAACCGGCTTCTCTCCCTTCAGAACTCTGATTATTTCAGCAATAATAGTGTCCCTTCAATTTTCCAGCCTGGCATCCCATTACAGAGCACAAAGCCTTTGGAACTATGGAATGAAAAATGTTGGGGAAAGACCAACTTGAGGATGGCTTTTTGGGATTAAAGACTTCTTATATACTAGCTGGAGTCCTAGTTTTAAACAAAAGCAATGTCTTACGGGGAAAAAAATTAGAAGAGTTGGATGCCAGTAGATAATGTGTGGACCTATTTGACTTCATGAACGGTAAGGGTACCCTTTCTCTTCTTGCCGTTATTCCTCGGTTTATTCTTTAATACTCCCCTGGTAGTTTCTCTTATTTCTTCCCCTATTCTACCTCCTTTCTTATTCCATATAACTTCAGTTTCTTTAGTAACTTTTATCTGTGGCACCGGATATGCATTTACATTTATGGTACACAAAAATAAAGGCGAGATGAAAGACTTTCCCAGATAAATAAAAACATGAGGCAGTTTGTCTGCACTAGTCCTGCTCTATGAGCATCACCAAGGAGAATTCTTTAAGTTGAAATGAATAGATGTTAAACAGCAACAAGAAAGTACGTGAAAGTACCAACCTCACTGGTAAATATATAGACAAACACAGAATATTGTAATATTGTAATGATGGTGTGTAAATTACTTTTAACCCTGATATAAAAATTAAAAGACAGAAGTATTAAGAATAACTGTAAGCACAAAAAGTTTTAATGGGTATAGAGTATAGAAAGAAGTGAACTCTAACATCAATAACAAAGTGTTGGGGGTGGAAGTGAAAGTGTAGAGCTTTTGTATGTGATTGAAGTTAAATTGTTATCAGCTTAAAATAGACTGTTAGAACTATGAGAGATTTGATGCAAGCCTCAGGATAACCACAAAAGAAAAACCTGTAACAGATATACCAAAGATAAAAAGCATCAAAGGATACCACCACAAAAACTGTTAAACCACAAAGAAAGACAGCAAGAAAAGAGGAAAGGAACAAGAAAACTACAAAACAGAAAAGTTAACAAAATGGCAGTAAGTCCCTACTTATCGATAATTACTTTAAAAGTAAATGGGTTAAACTCACCAATTAAAAGATCGAGTAACTAAGTGGACTGAAAAAACAAACAAAACAAAACAAAACAAAACAAAAAACAAGACCCAAGATCCAAATATAAGCTGTCTAAAAGAAATCCACTTTAGATTTAAAGAGATACACAGGCTAAAAGTGAAGTTACGGTTTCTGTTTTAAAGAAATCTATTTGAAGAATTTGAAGACATCCTAAGTGTTTTGAGAGAATTCTCAATTCCAGAACTATCATTATGCCTCTCTATTTTTTCTTCGATGCTTAGTATCTTATAAAAATGATTTCTTCCCTAGGTTTGAACTATAGGACTACCCATATGACTCACAAACCTACACATGCAATGTCATGTCCCCCAAATTTCTCTTCATTTGGTTGACCTCAGATCACTCATCACTTATCAGTTCCTCCACCTCAAACACAGATAGGCATTTTGCCACTGGTCATTTTCCATTATGCCAACTCAAACAGTGTTTCATTCTTTTTTTTCCCTTAGTGCTAATATATAATCACCTCCCATATACATTTTGATGATTATTTCTTTTGATGGTTTACCTTGCTTTCTTTTTCAGAAGTTTCACTTTAAGGAGCAAAAACATTTTCTCAAATAAAATTTTATGAGAGGATAGAGAAAATAAAAACAAGAAGAGCTGAGTCACATCCACAGAAGTTCAGTTCCTTGAAGAAATCAATTTCCTTAGAAACTTAGCAACTTATATCTAGAGTCCTTAATAGCTAGATGCTTCTTCACAGTTTCTTATTTATTTCATCTTTAGACATCAGATAAATAACAAAAATTTCAAACATGTCATAAATTGAATTCTGAGGCTCACTGGGGCCCCAAAGACTTATCCTTAAAACTTGAAGTTTCAAAACTCACTCTAACAATACATCAAGATTTTGAGAATGATGCTCATTAAATGAAAATGATAGCAGTCATTGTGCTAAACATGGGCAGTTATAGATTTATAAAAGCCAGCTATGAGCTAGATCACCCTCTGTCTCTTACTGATTTTATTAATCCTGGCTGAATCACCAAATTTAAACCCCATGACTATTGAAAATTCTTTTATTTTTTTTTTTAATTTTTCACATTATTTTACTGACTTCCACATGCTTTTCTGCTTTCTTAAATATGTGAGTATTGCCTTTATTCTACCTATGTCTGTCTATGTCTATCTATCTACCATTTCCACAGACACTTCCAACATTTTGAAATCTTGGAACCTTTACTGAAGACAGACATGGTCTCTGTGTAGGGGATTGTGTATGCAGGTGCACACGCCAGGTTGAAGAGTGTTAAAGGCCATGAGCAACACATGTGGACTTCAGAGACTTCCAGATCTCTCTGGTTTCACCTCCCTCACCTTGCAATCATATTTTCTCTTGGTCCTTTAGTTTGACCCACATCTGGGCTCCCTCAAGTTCTAGACTAAGGCCCAAGTTGCTAGAGTATTTTTCTACAAATATTCTCTAATTTCTCAAAAGAATTTTGGTAAAGGTGAATGCTTCTAGACAAAATAATAATAATAATAATAATTTAAATATTGGTTTAAAAAAGAGAGAAATTTTATAGTCTTAAGAGATTTCTTGTTGCCCCAGATCAATCTCATAAGTACCTTTCCATCTGGTGACTAGAGCACACACATGTCTACCAGATAGTGTTTCTACCCAAACTGACATATTTAGCTGCTGATTTTGTAGAATGTGTACCTATCTCAGCATATGAGTCCAGCTCTTTTCTTCTTGATATATTCTTTCTCCAAAAAAAATAGATGTGTTCCAGCCCTGAGGACAAACTTGTTTCATCTTGATATTGTTCAGGTCTCTTCACTTACACAATTTAAGACCCTGCTTTGTAACAGCTGACTTACAGGAACAGTAATACTCCTTCATTCTATATTATTATCCATTTAAATACCACCAGGATGTTTATTTTCAATCTCTGGAGCAAATTCTAGTAATTCTATGCTGACTACACAAGAGGTTCTTCAGGCATTACATGAATGTCTGTAGCCTAAGAAAAGCCCTAGTAGTGGTTACTAATGGCTTTTTATATCTAATCACAGGCTTTTCACAACACATCTGCAATTACTAAAAATGAAGGATATGTTTCAGAAAACATTTTCTCAGGAGTATATTGTGAGCAAATACCTATTATTTATAGTCATAGGGAAAAATATCACTGTCATGTAAACAAGTGTCTGTTTTACATATATTGGTGTGTATAAGTATGCATGTGTTTACACTACACCTTACTTTTCCTGAAGTGAATCCATGTATACCAGGGAAAAATAAATGTTCTTACTTGTTTACCTTTAGCTCTGAGAAGAAAGATAACAAAGGTCTCTATTATGAATCATTTGTCCACTAAAACATTCCATCAGGAAAACAGTAGCAATCCAATTCTCATTTTCTAATCTTTCTCTGAAACTGTGCTTGGTACTTGAAGCTTTCTTTCAAATGGATGTGAAGGATGTAAAGGTTAAGAGGAGACAGAAAACCTAACTCTTTAAAGTTCACTTATCATTTATCCAACATAAGTTCTCAGGGAGGAGAGTTCACTGAATGCTTATCAGTTCTTCCTATTGCTTGATATCTTGACACCCAATTAAGTGGCGCTTCAAGAGTTTAGCTCAGCTTCAAAAAGAAGAAAAATAACACTCCTTTATTATTTTTTAATAGAGGATAGTGTCTCCAAGAGACTGCTCTATAAAGGTCTATTTTATAACATCATATTTATGCATTTTTAAACTCTCAAGTTTATTAGTTTTGTGGAAATTACACGTCTTAACTAATGCTATCTAGTAATACAGTAGCCTTAAGATAAAAGCAAAGTGTTTGGAATAGAGGCCACTCTAGGTAACCCAGCTGGTGTAAGTTCAATTACTAAGATCTCCCGTGCTGTGAGCCTCTACACCTAATTACTGTCTGTGAGAAATGAGTATTTCCTGGAGATTCACTGTCTTGAAATAATTCAAGCCCTCAAAGCTATCAAGAATGGGGGATCTCAGATGGAACAATGGATCAAGGGAACATGATTTCAGTTTTTAATATTCAACACAATTAATTTAGGAGCCACACAATTGTTGAGAAAAACTGCTGGGTGAAGTGTAATCAGTTTTAATGTTTATGTTTATGTTTATACATTTTATTTTCTTTGGATTTTCCTGGGCTTCCTGTGCCTGAGGGCCAGAATTTTTGTTTTCTTTCACATACTTCTCCAATAAAATCTGTTGGCCCCCATATAGACATATTCTTTTGAGAAGTTTTGCAGCCATACTTTCAAGGAAGATACCTGGGACGTGACAGACATCAATAAATAATTTATTAATGGGTATTTATTATTTCCAGTTTTTCGTCATTTTTTTTTTTTTAATGGAACCTTCCTTGTGCTAGGAAATGAGAGCCACTAGACCTGGATCTCTGGGACAGTTCTAAGAAGTCACTGCTTCCTGAGACCAAATATATCCATCCAGATTCTGTACATTACTGTGGCTTTTTTATTGTGGCCCTGTGATCCCTCCTGAATCCCAGAAAAGAAATTTAACCATAATTTTGGAGTGCATACTAAGTTATGTACTGGACCCAAATATAATTTGATCACCAAGGATGGCACACAACTCATAGCAATGTTTTTCTTTCCTTTTTTTTCCTCCAGCTGCCAAGAAACCACAAGGGTGGAAAAAAATTTTCTTCTTCCCTTCCAGGTTCTTTAGCTGGTCTAATCATCAAATTGATAGAAGACAGATGAATAGGAGAAAAACAAAGTTTAAGATTGTGTATACCTCCTGTATACATGCGAGAGACAAAAGAGTAACTGCCTGAAATGGCCAAAGCCACCATATTAAATACCATCTCCAGCTAAAGATAAAAGAAGATATTGTGGGGTTGGGGAGTTGGTATAGGAGATTACCAGGAAAAGTGCAGTAAACAAGAGTATAGTTGTTATGCAGATTTAAGTGGTTGCCTTCTCTATTTGTAAATGTTTCTAGAGATTTAGAAATTCTTCTCCTGATATAGCCAAAGAGAACCATTACAAATGGAAATTTGCCTTAAAAATGTAAATGTTTCTGACAAAAGGGTAGCCTCTACTCAGTTATCAGAGCTTCACCTGTGTCTGCTGTTTCTTAAAAATAACCAGCTTAAATAATCAATATGCCAAAGAGGCCTACTTTAGGGTGGTGTATTTCCTCCCCTTCAAAACACGTATGAAATTTGAGCTTTAATCATTACAAATGTATTGACAAACTATAGTACAAATTTTGAGTGGAAAGTTTCAAGTTGGAATGCTCTCTTTGTTAAGAAGGACACTAGGATGGAAAATTAAGTACCTTGACACAGCACAAGGATATTTGGTAGTTTTATTAAATTTATATTTAAGATAAACAGCATGATGCTGGATAAGGGCTCTATGACAGAATTTTAGCAAATAGGAAAAATTTCTTTATAAAGCAATTTTTTCTAGTTACGTATCCTTGAGATTCACAAAGATGACTGCTCGTTGCAAGTACAATCTTCAAAGTTTTTACTAATGTTTTTCCTAGTTTTGTTTTGTAAATGATTTACAGGCCTATTACTTCTTTTATAATTAAACATCTTAATTAAACCTATAAAGAGTCTGAATTTAACAGTGAGTGATAAACATTCTGATATTAAAAGAAGTTGTTAGTACTTAAAGTAAAAAATATTTGCAAAAATGTTAGACAAAGTTAATATTTAACTTTGACAATGATAAAAATGATGGTTAATATTTAAATTTTATAAAACAAATATTAAAATACACTAAAATCCCTAAAATTTTAATTATGTTTTATCTTTCTATATTTAATTATTTATCTGTCAATATTCCAAGTAAGTAAAGGTATAGTTATTAATACTAAAAAATTAAAATATAATTCTTAAAAAGTAAGATATTATAAACAGCTAGGGGAGGGACACACCAGAGAAAGAAAACCAGGCATGGCTTTCTGGACATAAGAGTAGCCATTTTTGGCTTAAGCCACTTTGTGATCTAAGCCTGGCCACAGTGCTCGCCCTTGAATAGGTCTCAGCAATCAATGACCTTAAGGGAAAAAAAGAATGCAGAAACATTGCCTGTTATCAGGCAAGAGAAGTAACAATAGCAAAGATAATGTATCAATTGTAAAGACTCCAAGTTCTGTTTTAAGGGTAAGATTAGCCTGAAGCGCTCAATCAACAGATCAACTAGAACCTAAGGGAAGATGATATTGACCTTTTCTGACCCTTGAGACTTGAATCAACTCAGATTTGGACTCTGTAGACCACCCAGGGCCCTTCATGAATATGCAGGTACTGTTAGCTTAAAACTTCCCCAGTTTTGCTGTTGGAGAAACACTGCTTTGGAAAAGATCCCTGGTGTTCTCCTTACCTGCTGCAAGTAATAATAAATCCTTCTTTTTCCTAATCTTTGGCTTGGTTGTCTTTTAGCTCGACACCTACTAAGAAGCAAACCCAGTTTTCAGGTAACAATACTTTATCAAGAAAGTCCATTTCAAATAATTTAAGGGCATATATATTCATTTCAGAACTCTGTGCCTCTGAAACCAAGTCCCCCTAAAACTGAGTTCCCCTGCCTAGTTTATGATTAACCTCTCTATTCAAAACTTTATTCCCTTTCTTGTCCCCTAATTGTTCCCCTCAGCATTGAGGGGTATCAAAGCAAAGGGGGTAAAGAAACTGAATAGGACCCGCAGGGCTCTCTGTGACCCTCCATGTCACACCTCCTCCCCCTTTCTTATTTATAGAAAAGGGCTTTAGTCTCCTAGACTTTCCCTGAGTTCCAAAGAGCAGGCTTCAGCAGTTACTAATTAGGGAAGGGAGGGAATGCCAGAATAAGGAAAAGCAGTCAAGAAACAATAGTTCAGCAATAAAACAGACCCAGTTCCTCCTCAACAGATATACATATAACAATATGATGCATATCTTTGAGTTGTTCTGCCGGAACTAAGATGCCCACCCAGGTAGAGGTTGGTGACTAAGATTTCAGGACCACTACCCTCTTACCTGACCACCAGCCAGTCAGAAGAAAGTCATGCCCCCTACAACCCACATTCCAAATGTTCCTCTAAAACTCCTCCCTGAAAGACACTAGAGTTCAGGTCTTCTGAGTATGAGCCACCCTTTCTCTTTGCTTGGCCCTGCAATAAAAGTTTCTCTGCTTCAGACTCTGACATTTCGATTTCTTTGGTCTCACTGTGCGTCAGGCACACAGACTTGGGTTCGACAATACCTCTCTTACCTGTGTCAGAAAATGGAATTTTACTTTTTGATTGTATCTTTAAAGAGCACATATGACTACAGTCTTGGAAATATTATACAACTGGGTGTGTAACTTTTCATTATTCTGTTTCCATCCCTGCTCTACCTTTGAGATACCACAATCTATAAGTCTGGCCGGTTGCTGTCTTGCTCCTCAACATTTACCACTGACTTGGTGATGAGTCTCAAAGAGGAATGGAATTTGCCATCCAAAATATGTCTCTTTGGTATAAGGATTATTTTAAGATGATTATTTAAAAAAAAAAAAAAAAAGAGAGAGAGAGAGAGAGAGAAAAAAAAAAAAAAAAAAAAGCCCTGAAAACTGAGTAGAAGTTATTCTGCAAGACACATTCACATTTGTAAGAGAAATCTCCATTTGTAAGGGGGTCTCCCTCTCTGCACCAGGACAAGAAAGATGACTAAATCTTTCGAAACTCCTATGAATGAAGAGAGCAAAGACCTAAATCTGCTTAACAACCTTACCATTGCTTACCATGCTTTCCCTAATAGCCTACAATACCTGCCTCTTCACTCCTCAACATCTTGCTTTAGGAGGAGAGGGTTTAGCTTTAGCTGGTGGTGGTTTGGGCCATTCTGGGGGTGTAATACAGTTTTTCCTGGATATCTCCCAGGTGTACAGGAGGTATATATGTTATTTAATTTATATGTGTGTGTGTGTGTGTGTGTGTGTGTGTGTCTGTGTGTGTGTTTCTCCTATTAAACAGCTTGTTATTAGGGGGGTGGGCCTCAGCCAAGATACTAGAAGGGTAGAGGAGAAATTATTTTTCCTCCTTGACAGTATCCTTCAACTTCTCTCAACACCTTCATTATTCAGAGAGAAAGAAGCTTCCTTTGTGGGGAATTTGTAACTTGACTGAGCTATTACCAAAAACACGTATTTGATTAAAATACAAACATGAGAAAAATAGAAAACACTGTGAAAAATAATTCCAGGCAATCAACCAAGTTTCATGTATTAAATTTCACTTATCATCTACAGAACTAAAATATCCATCCAACAATTCCTGTTGATCTAACAAAGCCTATCTCAATAGGAAACTGTGATGAAAGGAGAAAGGGAAGAATAGGATTTGCCTATCTTAAACAAAACCCTACATTTTATACGACAGCTCTGTTTCATTTTTACAGGTACACTGAAAAGAGCACAGGTTACTACATACGGGAAACGACATAATGAAAGATGCTGTGTGAAATTACACATTTTGCTCGCAGAGAATTGAAAATTCCTCTGGGAGGTGGTTTAGCTTGTATTAAAGTGCCCCCTTGAGGATAAAAACATGACTACATGACCAAAAGTACTAACTGAAATGCCAAATGCTTTCATTGAATCACCAAAAGAAAATACAGGTCATATGTGCATCAAAAGTAGCAAAGTTGTACCTCTCTTTTGTAAAGCAAGGGACAACTCGCATGCTTTCTTCCCTAGGTCCTATTTTAAAGGGGAAAAATCCTGCAAGAAGAGCTGTTGAATCTAATGGGTAGGAATTTTGTCCATATCTCATTGTTTAAGAAATTTAATACTGATTATTGTGGAAGAAATACTACTTTCAATAACATCATTTAACTTCTGACCAAAAAAAAAAAACTTCCTTTGATTATATTCTATTTCAGAGTCTCCGGCCTTTCCCGGGCATGAGTGAGAGAGACTGATGTCTTCCTACTTCATCCGCTCACATCAGTTACTGCTCAATCTCCAGATCTTCAATCCAGTGGTCACTATCGGTTGGGTAGCACTCTTGTGGCTGCCACACAAGTTTTGTGCATGCAGATTTTAGTGTGAACTTCGAATACAGGCTGCTAAGATATTCTATGAAGTTATCCTTCATAGTGATTTTGCTGCTTCCATAGCACCCTGCCTAAAGACAGATTTCTCTTCTTGGCTCTTCTCTTGATTTTAAAGAAATACCTTTATTCTTCCACAAGAGAAGTAAGTTCTACCTGTTTGCTTCTTAACTATACTCATTATGTACCTGAAAACTCCCTTCTCCTCAGAGTTTAAACTTTAAAAAATAAGTACAAAGACATTGATAAGCTCTTTCTTTTTTTTTTTTTTTTTTCAGTTCTGTTAACATTCCCCTCCTGTGACAATGAGTCTATCTTTTTTAAAAAAAAATTTTTGTTGTGGGGAGGTATTTATGCATTTATTTTGTGAACCCTGGACCTCGTGCGTGCTAGGCATGTGTTCTACCACTGAGCTATACCCTCCCCACCCCCTCCTGTGACAATGAGCATAAAACCTCCCATCAGCATGAAGAAGAAATAAAAGGGGAAACTGAAAGAAAGAAACAGATATTTTCTCAAAATAACACTCTGCTATTTCAAAGATTAGGATCCTTAGAGTACTACTAAATACGTAAACAGAAACAGTTAGGATTGTCTAGACAACTGGGTGACTCGCACATCAAAAACTAACTGTCTATAAAATTCAGATATTATATCTTAGTTTTTTCCCAATTTAAATAAACTTTATACTTTTGGAGGTTTGTCTTGTTAAAAAAAAAAAAAAAATGGAGACCAGGCTTGAAAATGCCTGAGCAGAAAAAACTAGTTTAGTCACACAAATAAAGCTTAATTTATATGCTGCAAGACACACTGGACCTGGGTCATTTCTTGTTCATGCCTCTGGAAATCATAAGCAAAACTTGAACTGTTTCCCAAGCTTGATATGAGTTAACGACTAACCAGTTCCTTGTCATTTAAGGAAATTCTAATATTATAACCAATAAGTGTAAAAAATAAACAATCACTGCTTTCTCACAATTTAAGCTGCTTTATAACAGTAGACCGCTGAGCCTCATTCCATGTCTTGGTTTGAGTGGTCCCAGTTTGCTAACTGTCTTTTTGGTATGCGTACAACAAACTTTTACTACTTACAATTTCAGTGATTTACTGGTTTTACTTCAGCTATTTCTGAACTTTTGACAGCTGGGATCAAATGCTAATGTGGTCATTCTATTTGATGAAACAGTAACCACCGAATTATCCTAAGACTTTAAGTGTGGTGTGCTCCCCTTCACAGTGTCAATCTAGGGATATGCTGAGTTTACACATCTGCAAATATAAATTTGCAAAGAATGGGAAACTAACTCTAAGGATGCAGGGTCTGTTAGAGGTGAAAACAATGGCTAGAAGTTGAAAATTGGGAGATTTAGCAGAAAAGACTTGTGAGTTATGTGGGAAAAGAATGAACAATAAATTAAGCAAGTGGAAAGGACTATTACATTATAAAATCTTAACACCAAAAGTGGAGAGAATACTGTTTGAAAAGTTAAATGCAGCTTAAAGAGATTTTTGCTCCAGGGCAGGATACAGACCTGCTGACAGCTTCTATATAGAAGAACTAGAAAAGCTATGAAAAACAATGGGATTATCTTTCAGTACTTGGATAGTATGAATAAATCAATAGTAGCTGACTAAGGGCTGAGTTCTGTATAAACAGGAGGAATCTGTACAACGCCTACATAACATGACTATTATGGTACTGAGAACAGAACCAGGACAGTAGAGGTCAGTCTTAAGATATAGAAAGTCCAACCTAGCCAGCACGGAGAGATTCTATTAACACATCTTCGAGACACCATCATGCAGCTTAGACAGAAATGGTCCATCTTGGGAATAAGGACCACATCTTAGAGTAAGGTTTACCTTAGTCTGACCATATTTCGATATTTCC
This sequence comes from Camelus ferus, assembly GCF_009834535.1. Lineage (NCBI taxonomy): Eukaryota > Metazoa > Chordata > Mammalia > Artiodactyla > Camelidae > Camelus > Camelus ferus. Next base: position 67,397,914 of record NC_045702.1, read on the forward strand.
TTCTAAGTCCATAAAGACTCCCAGAACATAATACTTGGGGTTCCTTTTATCTTCGAGTTCACCAAAGCCCTATTTTCTGACCTCATTGCCAGTCCACTGGCTACTGCCCAAGAAATAATAAAAAAAAAATACCATAGTAGTATTGTTATTCTCTTGTTTATTGATGCCACAAATAATACCCAACTTAATTCCCCTCATTCAGCAGATTTATCCTTTTAATCTTCAGTGGAGTTACAAAAATGAGTGCATTGTAATACAGCTGTTTTCCAAGCTGAGTGCCTGTCCTCTACTCTCGAACTATCATCCTTAAACCTAGATGCATATTTAACATTTTTTTATAATTGATTATAGGAAGGGGTTAAGGGACTCCTGTAGGAGATTTATTGTGGGGCTCAATGGCATAGCAATCACCTGTTTATGCATGTAATCAACACTTCCAGTGGTTCCCTGTCATATATTTTTGAATATGCCATTTCATACAGTAAGGAATCTCTTCTGCACATATCCTTCCTTATTGTAATGATGATCTGACATAAACCAGGAAATGATGGACATTTCAGCTCTCAAAATATTTTATAATTTTCTTAATGTAATCAGTTGCAACTAATGCCCAATAATAGAACAAAAATTGTCTATGAAAAGCTGAGTTATCTTGAAGCTATGTTACGTAGCTTTCTAGTTCAGAATCCCAATAGTTGTTACTGGCTGGCCACCTTAAGCTTTTCCTAAAGGTTCCAGTCAGCATGATTCTGGTGCAGAGATACCTCCAATATAATCTGAATGTGGCAAGTCAGAAGGACCTAGAAGGCTCCATTGTACTGACTCTTTGGAGCTCCAAGAGAGTCCTCTGTTCCTCGGAGCTACATGCAAATTCAGCTCTTATTCCCTGGTAAATTTATAAGTAGGGATTAACAAAATTACCAGATGTGGTCTGTGATTTCTCCAAATACCAAATGATTCAATTAATCTTTGATCTTCTTGCTTTGCTTTTTGAACTGACAATGACAATGACTTCTTTTTGGTTGTCTGAGGTCCCTCAGTCTCCCATAGTTTTTGTCTAAATTACATATAAGAATTTCTCCATTTTCCCTGGATCTGTACTTTATTTGGCTTATTCAGATATCCTGTATGGTCATATGACTACTGAATATTTGGACTTTAGTTTTGTCTTTAGATTGATATAACAACATTATATCATCAATATAATAAATAACAGTACTTTCAATTCAATCAAATCTAAATCTCTTCACCAAGTTGTGGTTAATAAACAGGATAATTTAAATATCCTTGTGGGAGAGCGCTACATGTGTATTGAAGTCCATCTGACACAAATACAAACTGACCCAAGTAGCCCAAGCTTTCTTTCATGATAGAAATTTAAAAAATAACCTAGGAATTAAAATTAGCCAAACTGGTGAAAGAAAGTGTTCTTTAGCATGTCTCAAAGTTTAATCTGTTAGCACCATATCAGGCATGGTCAACTGTACTGAAGGCAAGCAGGCACTGTTTTATTAAGACTTATCTCCTGCTACCTCCAGGATCCATTGATTTTTTTTTACAGATCAACTGCACTATGAAAAAGGAATTTGAGGGAACTGCATCTTACAGATTTTTAATTAAAACCAACATTTCCTGGTACCCCCAGATAGCTGATGTTGTTGTACACTGACAATTTGAGGGAGCTTACATAATGCTACATGTTTCCATCAAGCATGCACGATTAAAACCAAAGTGAATTTGCACATTTTTTTTCCTCAATGATTAAAGTGTGGAAAGAATCCCCCATTCAAACAACACATTCATTCCAGTAATACACTTAGGTAAGGTAGAGTAAGAACCAGACATGGCTTTCATTATAATTCCTACTTTGAGCCATACTTCTGCTTGTAAGCCTTCTACAGTTGTTTTACCAATCTTGCTAATTTAGATTTACCTTTACATTGCTTTTCAGCTTTATATTAACGAGTTCAGATAAGACCATATATCATGTGTCAGGAGTCAACAAACCCTCCAGGCATTTCACCTTTACCAGTGCAAACTACCTTGGGACCTCTGCTGGGGTAGAGCCAAGAGACCAGGGCTCTTCTACCACTCAGTTATAATCCTCTGCTTTACCCCCCACTACTTTAACTGTAACTAGCTCTGAAGGGATTATAGATTTATCTTTTCTATAATCAGGATGTTTAATCCTCTAAGGCTAGAATCAATTAAATGACTCCGTAGTGGTTCTGTTATAGTTTAAGGTGTTAATGGGACAGCCAGACCACTTAATCTCTTAGAGTAATTCATCAGAATTTCAGTCGCTACTCCCTCTCTCTCTCTCCCCATCACATGTTTAATCAGCCATCTGCATACTTCTATTCAGTTTAACTGTATTTTTACTCATTTTATACTTTTTTCTGAATAATTCAAATCCTTTTTCCCATTGTTTAGCCCTATTTAGGGGAGTTTGACACTGTTTTGTCCTCACCAAAGGAAAAAAAAAAAAAAAGGCAATTAATTTAAAGTTTCAGTTATGTAAGATGAATTGGTTCTAGAGCTCTGCTGCACAGCACTGGGCCTACAGTCAACATCACTGTTTTGTGCACTTAAAAATTTATTAAGAAGGTAGATCTCCTGTTAAGTGTTCTTACAACAAGTGCACACACACAGAGAAACTTCTGGAAGTGATGGATGCGTTTATTACATTGTGGTGATGGTTTCCCGGGTGTATGCATATGCCTAGATCTGTAACACTGTATACAGTAAATAGGGGCAGCTTTTTATATATCAATGATACCTCAATAAAACTGTTAAAAAAAAAAAAGAAAATGTCAGGAAATTATTTTCTCAATTCTTTTTTACATATTCTATGTTTTTCATACATTTTATGCTATTTAAAAAGTGAGGTCACAATGTTTTTTGCATTTTACTTAATATGTTTGGATTTTCAGCTAGATTATGGATTCAATAGATACAGAGATGTAACTATCATTTACAATATAGTTATTCAATGGGAAAATATGTGCCAAACAACAGATCTGTGAGCACTTTCAATACACAGACGTATATCGAAAAGATTACTTCAGCTCCTTAACTCATCGGACCTGTGGCATAATTGTAGGTTACCAGAGCACCTGAAAAGTGAATGCCATGGTGATGAAAGTGAGAACTGATAAATATGATGACAACTAGTACCTAAATAAATAAATAAATAAATAAAATAATACAAGGAGCTGTGTAAATTTGAGCACAGCATCAATCATCACTTCTAGGGGGAAAAAAAAAGACATGGACCAGAAGAAGCTTCAGAACTGTCAAACAACTGGTTCTAAGTTGGTTGTGGTCGCAAGGTTGCAGTAGCCTCAAAAGGATACTCTTTATTCAACATCTAAGGACAGAGTTGGGTAGTTTTTTTTAGGATACATATTATGTACTTCTACTTTTCTCTGGCTTAGCAGAAGAAATTTACTCTTATCTGTACTTCTGCAAAAGCTGAAGCTAAGTGAGGATCCTGAGAAGATTTGAACACACTCTTCCACTTGACAGTGCCTACACAGGAATATAGCTTCTTTGTTTCCCATGTGCAAAATCCATTTCCCTAAGGGGCACGGAAAGGAGTTACTGATGACGTTTCCATGTTCCAGTAACCTACTGAAGCCCTCTTCCTGTGACTTGTGTAATCATTTTATTGACTGTTAGTCTGATAGAAATCATTTTGATCACAACAAATATTTGCCAATTCCCTTTTGGCAATCAATATGCCCCTGCACTTTACAGATTGAATGATCAGCTGTAACTCAATGGACTGTACTTGGAAGGTTTCTCAGTTACCTTCATTTTTGTGAAGAGAGGCAAAAGCAGCTAAGACTTCCTTTTTGTGAGAATTCCCATTGTGTTTGATCTAACAATCCCTCTAGACCTGGCATCTACCAACTGCAAGTGGCATCAGTATGATTTTCCTACCATCAATATTTGGAGTGTTGTATGCCCTCACCCCAGGGACGGGGTGTAGGGTGTATTTTTCAAGACTGAACTATACTTGCTACTATCATCAGTGTAGCTTTATTTTGCCTTCCCTATCTACATTTTTATCTGTTGCTAGAATTCTTCTCCTAAAATATGGATTATTCTATATTAATTTCTTCTAAATCATATTTGTTTGAATTTTAGCTTCGGAATCTCTTTGAAATATTCTGCTTCCTCTGCAATTCCTACAGAAAGATTTATGAGTAGGCTTCAATTTTCCCTGGATAAGTTATTATACGATTAAATCTATGGTTATTTAAGGCACTAGTAACACCATCTTTGTTCTCATCTCACTGATTTTCAGCAACAAAGAACACACAAAAGAAAAGAATTCTTCCTTAAAACACGTTAGTATCTACAAACTAAAGAGAATTTAGACAGGCTAAAATCATGTGTCTTTTTAGGCTCACCTGGTATTCTAAGCCAGGTACAATAGTGCATAATGTGCATGGGTAGAAAACTACAAGCAAAACTATAGGCAGGCATCAGCAGATCTTGAGCAAATATTGTTAATATATCCACTTAGCCCTTGTACACGTAACTTCTGCTCTTTTCTAAATTTATAATTTGTAATAATAATGTATATGGAACCAAGAACATTAAGCAAGAGAATTTACTTCGCTACAAAGAGAAAGAGAAAAATCTTAAACAATTGTTCTCATATTTAATTTTCTTTCATACTGTGAAAGAAAGTAAAGAAATACTAACCATACCAGAAATCCCATAATTATTCACATACATCATCAAACATTGAGTTGATGTATCTAAAACACATTTTTATTGCAAATCAAACAACAACAACAACAACAACAAAAAAAGCCACTAGCCTTTTGCAGTCAAATGCTCTACCATTGAGCTGTACCTACCGCCACTGGCCTTTTGGAAGAAAGACTGGTTACCATTTCATTTGTAACTCACCTGGAATTCAACCAGGCCCCAAACACTCACCAAAATCTCTAAATACACTTGTAAAGTTGACCTCAGAACTAGTTCCAGTTTGTAGAACAAAGTGCAAGCTTAATGACGTAGGAGCTTAACTCCTAATTTTGTTTCCTTTAATGTTACAATAAAGAACAAACAGAACAAACAGGCAAGAAAAAGGCCATTCATCATCATATCATAACAACTGCATACAATTGCATGACAAATTATTTCACTAATATGTGCCCTTAAGGCATCTGTAGACTATAAATGAGAAATCTGAATTCAATTAAAAAAATCACTGTTGCAATATTTCTGTATACACTTCCATTGAAAATCAACCTACCCTATTCTTGCTAATCAAGTGGTAGCATGCTCTGGTTAAAAACTGATATAATGAATAGCTATTTCTTAAAGGTCATACAGTTTGCATATATTTTTGGTAACACGTTGTAGAAAAAAAGGATTGTTGTAATCTGCAAAGAAAGCAAAAAAATAGCACAAACATTGTAATTAGACTCCTGGTAGAAAGTCAACAATAATACATAGATAGAGCCCAGCATTTAAAATCAGAAGTCTGGGTCAAAGACCAATTCATTGACATGTCTTAAATATCAATTCTCTCATTTGTAAAACAGAGATAAACTATGATCAAATGTAATAACATAAACAAAAAATTGAGAAAGCTTCAGCACCAGATAATCCTGCCTTCAAATCTGGCTTCATTCTTCACAAAGTGGATGACCTTGGGCAAAAATTATTTACAATTGGCCCTCCATACCTACGGCTTCTGCATCCATGGATTTAACCAAGCATGGATTGAAAATATTCACAAAGAAATTCCAGAAATTTTCAAAAAGCAAAATTTGTATTAGCTGCATACTGGCAACTATCTACATAGCATTTACGTTGTATTAGGTATTATAAGTTATCTGGAGAGGATTTAAAGTGTACAGGAAGATGTGTGTAGGTAACCTGAAAATACTATGCCATTTCATATAAGGGACTTGAGCATTCCTGGATTTTGGTATCTGCAGGGGGTCCTGGAACCAATCCCTGCGGAAGCCAAAGGATGACTTTATTATAAATCAAGTATGTTAAATAAATACTCTAATGACATGTCCATATTATAGAGTGATTGTAAGAATTAAGTTAGTGTATGAAAAGCACAGTAAGTACTAAATAAAAGGTAACACCAGTATTCCTCATCTGAGAAGTATTTATTCTCTTTTTCTTCGTGATACAAAATGCTTAAAATAAAAACACCTTTGCTCTAGAATTGTAAGGACAAAACAAGACCATATGTGTAGAGCGATTTTAGAAAACAGAAAGCAATGCCCATATTTAGATTTTTTTCATGGTTTGTAGTTTCAAATTAGCTCTGTGACCAGCGAGCACACAGACAAAAGTGCTACGTTGATCTGTCCTTAATTTAACTAATTGAATGTTTTAAAATATTTGCATGTGAAAAGCCCTGTATTAGTAAATGCAGAATACACTTGCTTGAATGTGCTCCCTAATTTCTATGGTCCGAGAATGGAAAATATTGCAAACCATATCAGTAAAGAAAGAATGTTGAAACCATCAAGTCATCAGCAGCTGCCGCCACCCTCCCAGTGAAGATAAGCCTGCAGCCCAGCCTCTGCAGCCACTCACAGCGGGGCACCCTGAGGGGACTCAGAATAAGAAAAGACAAGATACTGGCCCTAGATATCTAGCTAGGTACCTGTCAAAGGAATGAATTCAGTGAGCCCAAATGTTCGCTTCCTCCCATACATAGAAAAGCACTAAATTCTTTAACTTGAGATGCCTGGTTTTCTTTAGATAACAAGCAATCTTGTATTGTTCCAACTACCTGGTCTTCGTTGTAAAGCTCCTGTATATCCTAGCTTCTCCCCTATGTCTTTGGAGCAGTCCCTCAGAGCAATCTGAGAGGCTGCCATCCTGGCTCGAGTCCTCCCACCAAATAAAATATAACTCTCAACTTTGAGGCTGCGCATTTATTTCAATCAACAGATCACAGATTAAACTTTCCATAAAATTGACCTCAAAACACTCCTTTTACACAGCTGTGACCTTGTACCCTTGCTCATTTCCAGAAATATCTTCAAGGTTAAGAAATTTAAGTCTAAAGAGTCTAAAAGCGTTGATTTAAAAAAAAACTTTTTTACCTACATTATCTGCTTTTCTTCACTACCGTAACAATTAAGAGAGTTGAGAGTAGCTTATAATCTGCAATAACCAAACAGGTAAATGTTAACTATTTTTGATGATCTCAATGATGTAAATTTTGCCGCTGTATGAGTGAGCTGATTGAATCTACTTGGTGAATCTGAAGGACTATTTCTCATAGCTACAAAGCGTAACAGTCTTTCTTATTTATCTTGCATGATACTATTACTGAAATTACTGAAAGTACAGTTTTAGAGTCATAAGAATGTCCATTACCTTTTTCTGTAGCCTTGGAGGTGCCAAAATAATTTTAAATTTCCGAGAAGAATCTTATCCAACATTATCAGAGAAAAGGCTTCTATACGAGATATTTTTCTAGCTGATTTAAGCTTAATTTTAAGAGCTTATCTTTATCTAAAAAAAACAGCATTTATAGATGTCTCAAGTATAATACATATTCCTTATCTACTTGAATTTAGTGGATGAATAAAAAGTCTTATCTTAATGAGGTAGGGTATCATTAAAAGAATCGATTGTTACTACGAACAGCAAAAGAGCAAAGGCCTCAAGGGCGAGTCACCTCTTTGAAATATGTTGAAAATATTCATCTTTTTGCCTTTCCACAGAATGACCATTTTTGTGTGTTTTGATTTTTATAATTATTCTTTTTCATTCATAGTCAAACTATCTATCTAGGTGGTGAGATTCTAAAGAGCAAGACTGTCTCATTAATCAGCATAGACGTCCCCCGCCCTGCTCAAGGACATGTCTTTGATCTGTCTGCCACCAGCAGCTACCGAAGTTCTTCCCAATCCATCTTTCTTATTTACTATTTATAAGTGTGTGGGAGCTGGGAAATGGTCTCATAAAGTTTGCCAGAACTTTGCTCAAAACTAGACTGAGCTCTGAGATAGCGTCTGAGATATTTTTCTTAGCACATTGACTTCCTGACCTCAATACCGCCTTCCACATTCCTAGAAGCCTTCTGGATAGTTGAAGTTGCCACAGTAATGAATGCGCTTGTATTCTGGCAGTTTGGGTCACACGGGTTAGTTACAAACATATCTGGTCTGGATGATGGTTTAGATGTTATAGACACTTTCTAAATTAAATAATCCTGTACTGGCTGCCTGAGTTTTATACTATTATATTTGAAAACAGGTTTAGATAAAGCAATAAATAATCCAGATAGGACTAGGAATCTTTTATGCCAACAACGACGTTCCATATCTCCATATTTAATAAATACGTTCCAAGTATTTATTAAATACTTCCACAACTACTTAGTTTTGCAATGTTTTGAAATAGAACACAATGCTCCTTCTGAATTTTTAATACATATAACCAAAGGACAGGCTACACACAGAGCTTTTTATATAGTCTTACTACACCAGATAAGAGCTAATACCTTCATATTCAAGAATCCTTAGGAATTGATTGCCCGTTTCCTTATTGGACATAAGCTGTAACACAGCACATGCAAAGCTGACAGGTGTCATTGTTTCCTCACTGTTCAGACTAAGATCACATAGAGCATTATTGATTATGATCTGGATTTAGACCAACATTGCCTCTTGCAGTTCTCAAGGCTGAAACAACTAGAGTATTTCCTGCTTAGACAAAGTTTTACCAAATAACAATTTCATATTATACTAGAATATATACGTATATATATAATGGGATACACTATGCATACGTATTATATCTATATACATATCACTGCATATATATATAGTGTGTCTATGTATTTATGTAGTAATATATGTATATAACCTACTTTATAAGAAGCAACGTATTCTGTCAGATGCTACCCTTAAGTGCATTCTTACCCACTTGACTCTATTTTTCAAACATTCTTCTCTCATGATTTTTCTAAGCATTCATAGCTTCAGCAACCCCTGATGACTAAATGGGCACACAAATACATTTAAAGTATATTAGCATTTGTTTTCATGCCTGCTGAGAGGTTTAGTTCACAAATTCTAAAGGAAAAAAGCAGAGAATTCTGTAGTTATACCAAAAGCCGTTGCCACTTGCTAAGTAAAAGAGACTAAAGGTATCTGGGAAAGTTTAGGTAATAGCATGTGTGTTGGCTATCCTGGCTTTTTCTGGAAGGACAGTTCACATCCCTTCCAGAATTTCACTCTAATTCTGGTCCATATGAACTAAGAGACTGTGGTTTGGGTTACTTCCTGAATTATACACTTAGTTGAGCTTTACATTTTTCTCTATAAAATCAAGGGGCTATGATCACAATGTAATGAGTGCCATGGAGAGAGAAGACTATTAGGAAAACAAACTGAGAGGGAGAAAGCATTAGGAAGGACTAGGTATGACTACTTTATCTTAAATCTGTGTTTATAACATGCACCCCAATGTTCATAGCAGCACTATTTACAATAGCCAAGATGTGGAAACAACCTAAATGTCTATCAGCAGATGACTGGATAAAGAAGCTGTGGTATATTTATACAATGGAATGCTAACCAGCCATAAAAAAGAATAAAATAACACCATTTGCAGCAATATGGATGGACCTGGAGATTATCATTCTAAGTGAAGTAAGCCAGAAAGAGAAAGAAAAATACCATATGATAGCATGTAGAATTAAAAAAAATAAGACAAATGAACTTATTTACAAAACAGAAACAGACTCACAGCCGTAGAAAACAAACTTATGATTACCGAGGGGAAAGAGAGTTGGAAGGGATAAACTGGGAGTTCAAGATTTGCAGATACTAACTAGTATGTATAAAATAGATAAACCATAATTTCATACTGTATAGCACACGGAACTATATTCAATATCTTGCAGTAACTTATGGCTAAAAAGAATATGAAAATGATATATGTATGTTCCTATATGACTGAAGTATTGTGCTGTACACCAGAAATTGACACATTTTAAATTGACTATATTTCAATTAAAAAATGTAAGTATCATCTTCTATTTCCTAGTTTTAGATGGATCTTTGGAGTCATGTCTTCTCTTGTATCTTTTCCCAATAATAACTTCTTTTAGGATCTTTTTGCTTGTCTTCTCTTTGCTTCTGTCTCCATCTACCACCGTGGTACCCTGGATACTTGTTAAAAGTTTTTTTCAGTGTGGTCTATCTATCACCAGCACTCCTCTCTGATATCTGTCTGTCTATCTATCAGTCTACCTACCTACCTACCTGTCACTTATCTAATTATAGATAAAGATATATACAGCAGTGTGTTTATTTCAAAAACCCTCATTAAGCCAAATAAGGGCTTTTCTAGCGTTCTTATTTCTAAAATATTAGTTATATTAATGAATACTGGGAACTCTCTTCACATTCTGCCCACCTATCTTAAGCAATGAATTCCAAAACTGTTAATAATACTTTATTGGAAAAGAAATTAAATTGTTATTTAATACAGTTCACTAAGTCTCACAATTTCCTTCTATATCAGCTATCCAAATTTAAAAATAGTAGAATTTATTTTTATCTACTACTTGCCTTTAATGATAATGCTTATAAAAATGAGGTAGGTATGATGTCATTTTTCTATGATCCATTTATAAACTTGGAATTTGTTTCATACAGTGAAATAATAAATATTTTATACACATTTAAATATTTCTTTCTTAGTAACAGAAATAAATATTTGGGTAACAATTAGTCTAAGGCCATTAAGTACAAACCACATGGTTGGATAATTGGGTAAATACAAAAAATAAAGTAATAACTGATAAAATGTGTTCTTACTAAATATTAAACAAACTGCAATACCTCTAAAGGTTTAGTTAGCAATTATGTATATATCTCTAATTTTAAATATTTAGCATTCAAAAGATTTAAACATTTTGCAGTCTTTATTTAATCATAAATTTGACTTTTATAAGGAATAAAAGTAGAACATCTATTTCAAGAATCCTAATTCAGCATTCAAATTGAACACTCCTAGTCATTTATTTAGATTAAGCTGTATATATTGCTAACCAATGTTACCTATCCTCTATCTCCCAAATCTAAGAGATCTCCTCTATCTCCCAAATCTAAGAGATCTGGTCGTTTTTTTGCTTAGAGAACTCATCTAAACATTTCCTAAGACTCATGCATCTTGCCCTAAAAGGCTATGAATAAATATCCCCCCTTTTCCCCTCCTTTTTATGACAGGGGAGTGTTCCCATGGCTGGGTTTAGAAATCTTGGTCTGTTTTCTCTTCATAGTTGTCTGTATGTGTATTTCCAGTATTTTTAACTTCTAATGTAAGAGACAAAAATAAGGTCAATTTCATTCTTTTCATTTTTTTTAAGGAAAAAAAGCTAAAAAAAATTTAGGTTATTATTTTTATTCTGAAGTTTAAGAATCATTATATTACATATCTAGATGTGTTTCTCTTTTGTCTGAAATTTGGGGACTGTTTTAATTCTGCAAATTCAAGTCTTCAATTCATAGAAACATCATTTTTAGTTTAATTATTTCTGATTCTTCATTTGCTTCTTATGGAAAATGTTTTATTCATATCTTATGCATTAGTCCTCTAGGACACTTGCTTTTCTCTCATGAGTGCAACACTTTTCATTTTATTGTGTTTACAAAATGTTTCTTTCATTTGATTCTCCAGGCAACAAACTCAGATTTCAAGAATGGCAATTCCATTATTCAATTCATCTATTAATTTCCTAAAAGGAAATATTTTAAAAATAAAATAGTTTATATTTTGCAATTGAAGCCTCTTTTAATATTTCATATTCCTCTCAATTTTCTTTACATTCCATTTGTCTGTTCAAAGGATTAATCTTTCTTTCTGCTGTTGGTTCCCATAAAGTACCCTCATATGACTCTGTAAATTCTTGGAGTACAAATCCAAATTCCAGAATATTTTATTGGGAATAAGTCTATGAGGGAGCAAAGGCTTAACAGCAAGTTTGTCACTTGTTTATCACAAATCTTGAGGAAGACTTTAGTTACCAGGCATGTCCAGCTACAAAGTAGATCTTTCTTTGCCTTGGAGGTAGCAAAAATTCATAATGAGTTGAGGTCAAGGAGACCAGCAAGTCTACCCTCATCCAAGAAAAATACACACACACACACACACACACACACACACACACACACACACACACACACACACAGAGGCTGATACAACCTTCTCAATGATCTCTATCATGGACAACCTTCCATTTAAGAAATCTGGTGTTCTGTAGTTGATATTTGGTTCCCTCCTACTCAGGAGCAGTGAATAAAAGTTATGCCTAAGCTCTTGCCAGTGGGAGAACTCTCAGTACGGAGTCAGCAGCTTCAGATACACATACCTCAGCCAGCATCACTAGTTCAATAAATTACTCTACTCAAGATACAAAGATGATACTTGGAATAGAGTTGGAGGCATCAAATAACTTTTCAGGATCCCATATCCCCCAAATCTGCCAAGGCCTTATAATTCACTAATACTCACATCGTTAGTGATTTTTCTCTGCTGAGTTACAGGTGTATAAATTATGTAACTGAAATTTCCAATTGGATGTCTAGTAGCCATCTCAAGCATAAATGTCCAAAACTGACTGTTGTTTTAAATATTTACTTTTACACATTAATTTTTTGACTATCCCTCACCCCTTGGAATGTAAGCTCTACGAAAAGAAGGAACTTGATTTGTCTTATTGACCCTGTATCCCCATGCCTAGTATAGTAGCTGTACAACAAATGCCAGTTAAATGTAGAGACTAACATATGGTCATAAAACATAATGTAAGTAAGGTGCTCTCAGTTAGTGATAAATATTTAATCAAACATAAAATACCAACTTCACTATCTAGTTTCAAAAGATGGAAAAGCAAGTAATTGCGTCCAGGACACAAAAGTAGCTCATTAAATATTTGTTGAATGAATAAATACTGGAATCAACCTGGCAAAATACACAGTATTTGGTAGTGGGCACACAAAATCATTTGCCATCAAGGAACAAGAACTTTGAAAGAATTCATACCTCTTGTATAATTATTTCAAAGCATAGTATGTATTCTGCAATAGATATACTAGGAAATAATGAGGGGCGTATTTATACACAGAATACAAAGAATTATGTATAAAAATATTTGCTGCATTGTTACTTAGCAAAAAATAGATGTAAGTGTAAATTTACAACAATAGGAGAATGATTAAGTAAGCTGTGATATCTAAATATATGGGTTGGGTTGCAACATTTAGTCATTGAAAATGTTTTCCCAATCCCACCTGACAATTTATCTCACAGAATTTCCATAGAAGGGGAATATAAGGATATATATCATGTACAGTAGAGAAAGAGAGGAAGGAAAGGAGGGAAGAAGAGAAAGAGAGAAGCAGAGAGGGAGGGGAGAAGGGAAAGAAAGAGAAGAAGGAAGGAGGAAGGGAAGGAAGGAACAGAGGAAAGAAACAAAGAGAGTAACAAAAAGACAAGGAAAGAAGACAAGAAAATGAAAGAAGAATAGCTGTCACTAGAGGAAAAGATCAATAATGTGGACCATAAGATATTTTATAGCTCTTTGAAATTATAAATTAGTAGAGATGTATGAGAAAAGCAAGATAGAGTATGTATCACATGATCCCGTTGCATAAAGCAAAACCAAACAAAAACAGTTAAAAAATGAATAAAAATCCTTAAAACTGTGTACATAATCAGTATGGGCATACAAAGCATGAGAGTGAAACATACGGATAAATACATAAAGGTGGTTGACATGGGTCACCTTGTAGGACCGAGGCAGGAGCTGTTTACACAGGTAGAGCAATGAACAGAGGATAAGCAGAGTGCCAACCAAAACAGAAAAAGAAAAAGATAGACTCCTCACATAAGAAAGGAAATGTGGAAAATAAATTATTTAAAATAACTTTTAGTCCTGAGGGAAAATGTTAGGAAAAATAGCAATATAAAACTCTGAATGTACTGAATGATCCCAGTTTTATTTAAGCCTATTTAAATGAACAGTATATATATGGAATTTTGTTTTAGAAAACTTTTTTTATATAACTTGTATAAAGTGTCATTGAAACAAGATTAAAAGAATGAACTATAATGATGTTTTGATAGTAATATCATGGTGATGTCTATTTTCTAATACATAACATTTTTGCTTATATAACTATGCATTTTATAATGCAAATTAGAAATCTAGCAGGTTTTAAAAATTAGGTAAAAATATAAAATAAGATAAATTTAAGGGTACTCAAGGTAAACAATACTATGTAATGAAAAAAGGACTTCGGTGTCAGGGAATCTGAAATTCAAATCTTAGTTAGCAGTGTGAATGTGGGCAAATTTTTATTTCCTTAAGCCCCACTAGCCATTCTATACGATGGATGTAGTAATAATAGGATTGCATAAATCATTACAAAGGTCAAAGAGATAACATATGTGAATGTGTGTGAAGTATAAAGATACAGCTAGATATGTAAACACAAGTGGATCCAGAGATCTAGAAATGCAGTTATACATAGTCATTTATTCACTGGACAAATATTTATTGAGTTTCAACCTTGTTCCATGTACAGTAGTGAACAAATGAGATGCCTGCATTCACGGAATGCTCACATTCCCATGAGTAAGAAAGACAATAAGAAAATATCAAATCACATAGTAATAAATGATATGAAAAATAAAGCAAAGATGATAGAGTATGGTGGGTATTATTATTTTTGTCAGAGTAGAGTCTGGTTCTTTGGAAGTGGCATACAAACACAGATCTGAATGAAGTCAGGGAGAAAGTCATGTGCACATTTGCTGAAAAGCTTCTCAAGAGGGAACAGCAAGAGCAAAGTTTTCCTGCTGTAATCTAGGAACAGCAGAACAGTGTAGATAGAATGAAGTGAGCAAGGGTAGCAATAGTAGAAGATTTTGATGGAAGCAAGGACATGCTAAGACTTGTAGGGAATCAAAAATACATTTGATTTTCTTCTTAGTGCACTGGAAAATGATCAGGGGCTTTTGAGCAGGGGAGTCTGACATGACTGATTTATGTTCTAAATAGATTTGTGCTTATGAAGATGTTATTTAGTACTGTCTTATAAATTAATCCATGGATTTCTCTTTTAAAAATAACAACTCAAATCTAAACACTTTCAACTCACACAAGAACTATTACAAGATCTTTGTAGATTTTTCCCTTCTTCAGGTTCTCCTTGTTCTACAATTTGACAGCCAAGACCTCCTCAGATGTTCTATTTCTAATTTCCTGTTTGACAAACTTCAGTGGCGTCCCATTTCTTGCTACTTTATGTTATAAAATGTTAGGCAATAACTTTAATTTTTCCTTTAAAATGCTTAATCTGGTTGTGCTTTGATTCCCCAATTAAAACATTTTTGTCTGAATTATTTAAACAGGAGTTAAGCTGGTTACTTCTTCTAGGAATTTTTCAGTAGCCTGCTTTTGATTAAGGAAAATATTCTGACTTTGAAAATAGTGCATCAAAATAGCTTTATGATTCAAACTAACACTCTAGCTATATCCATTCTTATCCTCAAAGCTTCTCTGTATGTATGGCGTCCTGAGAGAAGAGGAAAGAGAGGAAAAGAAATGCCTGTCAACAGGGGCCTCCTCTGGGACCATCCTTCCAGCATTGTAGCTGTAGGCTCTTCCAGGTGGTGAAGAACAAAGCCATACTGGTTGTAATATGTTTTATATATTAGTGCTGGATGTGCACAAACTACCTGAATCAAAAGTTGGCTATAGACAAAAAGAGCATGCAAAGTAGAAGACTTTCCTTTGCTAAGAAATTAGTCAAATACAGCCTTGAAATGTTTTTTGTATTTATTTCAATTGTTAATTTCTGTTTTGCCTTGAATGGTATGATTCTTAGAAGTCAATAATTTAGCCTAGAACAAATGACATACTTCATATAGATTTTATTTTTATATGTCTTATTTTAAATACTGGCATTATAAAAAGTTTTACTTTATGTATATATATTTTATATTTTATATACTGGCAGTATAAAATTTTTTCATGATTAAAAAAATTTTGTTACTACCATAATGTATGAATCTCTGTAAACTCCTTATTTTAGGGATAAGACTGAAAGCTCAGAAGTAGATATTAATTGAAATTTTGAAGATAGAATTGTGAACGAAAATACTGCAATGTGAGTGAAAATACTGCAACCATATCAGTAAACAAAGAATGCTTAAACCAAGTCATCAGCGGCTGCCACCACCCCCCAGGGAGGACAGGCCTGCAGTCCAGCCTCTGCAGCCACTCATAATGGTGCACTCTGAGCGGACTCAGAATAAGAAAGGACAGGATACTGGCCCTAGACAGCTAGGTGTTTGTCAAAGGAATGAATTCAATGAGCCCAAATATTTGCTTCCTCCCATACATAGAAAAGCAGTAAATTCTTTAACTTGAGATGCCTAGTTTTCTTTAGATAACAAGTAATCTTTTATTGTTCCAACTACCTGGTCTTTGTTGTAAAGCTCCTATATATCCTAGCTCCTCCCCTACCTCTTGCGAGCAGTCCCTCAGAGTGATCTGAGAGGCTGTCATCCCGAATGGAATCCTCCCACCAAATAAAACATAACTCTTAACTTTTAGACTACGCATTTATTTCAGTCGACAGAATCAATGCACAATGAATGGATACAATAATTTTCCAAAATATTATAGTATATAACATTCATATCTTACTATATGTAGTAATGGCACTTTGCATAACTCCAAGAAGCACCATTCATATTATACCCTATATGAACAAGCGCCCTTGGAGTGTTATGTGACAGATCTGATATTAAATATCATGGTCTGATATCAAATATGATATTAACTAAAAAATAAATAATTAAATATGATATTAAATATGCATTACCTGATATTAAAATACAAATAAAGTTTAAAAATTATTTTTGTGAAGAAGGTAATTGATAAAAAGAGCAATGATCTTATAATATTTTATGTAGGTATTTAGTAATATGAAGATATACAGAAACTGAAAATTCACATTACTTACATTTTATTTTCCCTTCAGTAAAGCATTTATGTGATATTTGTTTAAATAACTTAATAATTTGCTCTAATTTTGAATTAAGACTCATTCAGTAATTGAAAACCATATTAATACTTCCTCATGCATGTCTTCCTTTGAACACTGTGCCAAAAGAAATCTCTTACAAATTCTTCAAAAAAAAGTTTATATAGATTCTGCCTGTTTTGTGAGTTTGGAAATCTCCCCTAGGTAGAATAGTAGAAGCCCGAAGAAGCAATGATACACATAGCTTCATGATTATAAGGGATCCAAAAACCATAGACATGTGATCAGCTTTTTTTTTTTAATAGCTCCTACTATCCCTGATTCTGACTCTTATCATTTTAATTGCTGTTCCTAGATAGGAATTACTAAGAAATCTTGTATTTGCTCTACTATTATTGTGGTGACATTGAAACATTTCATATTTACATCTGCAGATGAAAAAAATGAGACAGCCTAAATAACTCATCTTTTTGTGAAGATACATGGAGTGGTCAGGACAAGTTATGGAATTCAGAATTTCAATTCATCTATTCTTTTTCCTGGAATGTACACTGCCACTTCTTTTCTCATTTCTACACATATTTAATACTATATACAATACAAAGATATTCCTCAAAGGATAATAAAAATTGGAAAAAATTGGCAATGCTATTTTTATTGCCAAACTTCACTTGTAAATTTATGAAAGTAACAGTAAGCACATGACTAAGTGGATTTGTTAAATTTCTTCCAGGAGTTTTTAAATTCTTAGTATTTGGAGGATTTACACACTTGCATATTTCCTTAGTATATCTAGTTTACCTAGTGGATATACATACTGATAAGTATTAGACAGAGAGGGTCAGTTATCCACAATAAGTAGTTGAGATACACAAACCAAAAAGATGTGAATTATGATGTCAAAACAGTAAACATGGTGGTGGGGAGTAAATATGAAGTTTTGTTAAAATGCATTTGAACTTAAGATACCAGCAACTTAAAATAATCATATATATACATACATACATACATATACACACACACATACCTATACATACTTATATATATATAAGAGAGAGAGAGAGATTGAGAGATTGTTATATATAAACCTCATGGTAACCACAAAGCAAAGGTCTGTAATAAATACACACACAAAAAAAGAGAAAATAATTCAACCATAACACTAAAGATAGTCATCAGATCACAATGAAAGAGAGCAAAAGAAGAACAAAAAACTATAAAACAAACCAAAAACAATTAAGAAAATAGCAATAATTATATACCTATCAATAATTATTTTAAATGTAAATGGACTAAATAAGCCAATCAAAAGACAGAGTGGCTCAATGGATACAAAAACAGGACCCATATACATGCTGCCTACAAGAGACTCACTTCAGATCTAAAGACACACACAGCCTAAAAGGAGGGGATAGAAAAAGGTATTCCATGAAAAGGAAAATCAAAGAAAGCCAGAGTAGCGATGCTTATATTAAGTCAAAATAGACTTTAAAATAAAGACTGTTATAAGACATAAGGATACTACATAATGATCAAGGGATCAAGCAAAGAAGATGCTTCTATTTAAGACATGTAGGTATAGGAATGTAGATTCAATACAAAAATTTGATAAAATAAATATAAATTTGATATTTTTCCTAGGTTATTTCCTCAATGTCTTTAATATTGGGTTGTCACTTAAATGTTGTTGAGATACGAGGCAAGGGAGAGATATAGTTACATAATGGAACTGTTCAGCCTACTCACCATTCTTGCAAATATTCAATCTCAGTAAGATTGCACTGGATCATAACTTCTCATCAGTCAATAAGAAATATAGTGTTGCATTTTTTCTATCAAAATGATCCTGTAGTATAAGATACAACATAATGACTATGGTTAATGTTGCTGTATGGTAAATATCAAAGTTGTTAACAGTGTAGTTCCTAAGACTTATGAGAAGAAAACAAATTTTTTGTTTGTTTGTTTCTCTATGAGATGACTGAAATTAACTAAACTTATTATGGTAGTCAGTTTTACGATATATGTAAATCAAACCATCATGTTATACGCCTTAAACTTATACAGTGCTGTATGTCAATTACATCTTAATAAAATTAAAAAATAAAACTATTTAAATTAAAAAAATGCATACCCCTCCAAAAGTCATCAAGCAAAATCTTACTTCATTTTAGCAAACATAAAATTTCTGGTATTCCGAGAGAAAATTGAGGGGTTTTCCAAAGTTTTACTTAGGTTGTCTTTAGTATTAATAAATAGAGATGTATTGCATTTATACCCCAAAATCGTAAGTGCAGAAGGAAAGATAATACTGTGCTTTAGCAACAATATGAGTAAACTTCAGTTTATAAGGTAAATGTACTAAATATCCTTAAATAGGCAGTGTTTTTCTTTGTTTTGATTAGTTCAAATTTAACTTGTAACTAAGATAATTATCATAGAGTTTATAAAGGACTGAGCAATAAGAGACATAGACTACTATATATAGAGAAAGAGAGACTCAGTATCACAGAAATATTCATTCTCTTCATATCATTCAATGCATAAAGAGGGAGATGGTCTTCCTTTTCTGTTAGACTTTTCATTAACAGTTAGTTCTGTTTTTTCATTATTGGCTATATGTCAGAATAAAGAAAGTAGTTACTCCACATGATGCTTTACAAGAGAGAGGGAGAAAGCAAGGAAGAACACTAAAATTCCCCATTCACACACACACACACACACACACACACTCACACACACACACACACACACACACACACACACACACACACACAGAGCACACTTTTCCTCATTTACTTTCAGCTTGTATATGAAACATTTAAGAGATGTTCAAAACACCTAAGGAAAAAGTAAGCCATGCTTTGCCTTCTTCCTGATCACATGTACACATTTCCATTCTGTTACAACATGCCACAGTGCATCCTACTTTCAACTACTGTTGCCTGGTTTAAAAGGACTTCATCTATGAAATAGGATACTGTGCATTTAGTTGGTGGAGAGCCAAGTGTTATGTTAGAAACAATAAAAGGAAAGTGAAGGAAACCCATTATTTGCCTGGAGGATAAGCCTGCTTCTCTGTCTCCTGTGAATTAATCCAGAGATACCTTTGGCTTCCTGGATAAAGGGTATCAGGTAAAATATTTGTAACATCAGATCACAATTTTCAATGCTTACTTTTAAAAAGTGAATTAAATGGACTTAATTTGTCCCCAACCAAGCAATTCTTAGGTTGAAATCAACCCAGATCATTTTCTAGTTGAAAACTGGTTGCATTCATTCATTTTTTTTTTTTTTCATTCAGCCATTATATTAAGTACCTGACACTGTTCTCTGTAGTGGAAGATTGCAGTGAATTAAAGTAAAAAAAGTGTGTATGTTTTCAAGGTTTACATTCTACAGAGTGGAGACAGACAACAAAAACAACAAAAGAGTAGCATAAATGGCATGTTAATTGGGGATGAACACGGGGAAGGAAGACAAAGCAGTGAGTGGTGAACGTCAAGACTGAGGTGAGGGTATTACAGAGAGAGGGCTGGAGAAAAATCCCTGTTTAAGGTGATTATCATCATGGAAGGAGAAGGAAGGAAGGAAGCTTGGGGTGCTGGGTCAAGAGCGGTTTATGATTAAACCTGTGTTTTGAGAGGATTATTCTGGCTGCTTCACTGAGCTAAGACCACAGAAGAGGGGACAAACAGGAAAGGGTTGAAGTAGGGAGACCACTTAGGAGGCTGTTGCACATGGCTGAGGTCAAGGTGGAGATGTGTACATGGTATGAGATCATCAGATTTGAGTTATGTTTCAAAGTTCCCAGTGAGTGTGGGTGAGACAGAAGGAGGGGGTGAAGTTTTGGGGATTATGCAACACACAGGTGTGAATTACCAGCAACGGAAATGGAAAAGACAGGGAGGGGCAGACTGCAAGGGAAAAAGTTAAGTTTTAAATGTGTGTATTGCGAAATGCCTATTAGATGTTCAAGTAGAAAAGCAGATTAGGCAACTTGATATGTGAGTCTGGATTTCAGGAAAGAGGCCCAGAACAGAGATGTAAATTTAGGCAGAAAGAGCTGATAGATGGTATTTAAAACACTTCAACAGTGTCCTTTTATGTACAAGTGAATATAAGTGGCAGATGATCAAAGGTCAAATTTTTAAAATTCAGAATGTTATAGTCAGCTCTAAGGATACCTGCTGATTTCACTCTTTATAGGATTATGCCCACAATTTGCCATTGTTATAAAATGTGATTAGCATAGAACTGTCATTTTTTGGTATGACTCCTTTAGTCATGGTGCCAAAATCTGAACCAGGTGGGCTTACACTAATTAGAAATAATACAACATTTTGGCAGGTTTTTGTGTGTGTGTGTGTGTGGTTGTTAATAGGTTCTAAGTATCAAAAGTTTGCAATAAAATAAGAACATGACTTTATCCCTTAACACAATACATTCATCTTAGCAGTAATTTTTATAAAGCTATTAACATATGTGTATGAATAGCTCATTGATTGCTGTATTTTCTCCTTGGTCAATATTGAATTTTTAATATTGATTATACTGGCTGAAAGGCTGACTAAAGATAAAAGAGCAAGATATTTTGAGACATGCAAAAGGTTGTAAGAGTAAGAACACTGGGTGCATAGGAAATGCTGAACAATGACTGACTGATTAATTTCTAATGAAATGTAAAATAATAATCAAATCAAACAACATTCAGGTCATATTATGACAAAAATGCAGGTGAATTAAAATGTATTTAATAAAGCTATAAAATGCACACTGATCAGAATTGTAACTAGATATACTGAATACACTGGTTGAATAATATACAAAAACATATAAGCTAATATGGGAGATTCCTAACACATTAGGTGGAATTGTGAATGTCCAATATAAAGTTTTGAATTGATCAACAAGTGTTCTAATACATAGGTAATGTAGATGTGAAGAGTGAAGGGAGTTTTAATAGAGGTAATGGTCTATTCAGGTGTGATACTTAATATGCCATATATTTCAGTGCATTTAAAAGTTAGATGATCAATTATTTGCCTCTTTTGTAGCTTAGAAATAAAATATCTCTTAATAAACATTCCTACTGAATATTAAACATAACGCACTATTTCCAGTAATATTAAACACTGTTTTGTATAATTTATTTATCTCTTCACAAAGCCATATTGACTCATACTGGCAAAATCATGCAAATTCCAAATAATATTTAAAAAATTGCAAAATCAGTAAACTGAAATGAAATTTCTATTTGTTGACACTAGATGGTGGTAGAACGCTTTAGAAAGAGTTGAACACAGCTTAAATCAAGGATCTCCAAGGATCAGTAAAAAAAGAAATGGAAACAAGATGCCAAGCAAGTAAATACCCATTAATTTTATATTCAATAACAGATTTTGGGAGGCAATTCTTGCTGCATTGGGTTATTAGCATCGGGCAAGAATAACTCCTTGGGTTTTAAATAAATTACAACACAGATCATAGATCTTGAACCTTAAACCCATTTTTTCTCTTCCCACCAGAGTCATTTACCAGAACATTTTATCAAAGTCTTACTATAAACACAAGATGAAGAAACCTCTGATAATGATAAATTTATAATGTGTTGTGACATCATATTCACAAAAGAAAGATTAATCAGGGAAAGCTACATATTCACAATATAGAAAAAAAATAGAAAAACCTTTATCCTGTGACTAGAGCATAACTTTCTGACACAGTACATCATATAAAATAAAAATGATCACTGAATTGGTCTTAAGTATCTGGCCACATGCAAACATATATGGGAAATAATAGCCGTCATTTTTTTAAGTGAGTGAGTCAAAGATTTCAGTCAACTTTTTGAATTGTAGGTATCTCTGAAAATCTCTTACAACTTCCTTATTATAAACCCATAGAGATTAAATGACTAGTCCAATATTGCCGGAATGAGACGTCTGGTCAAGTGTTCTTTCAAATATGCCATTGCTGACATATTTCCAATTCATTTGTCCTCATGTTATGAGTTATCTTTTGATAGCCAGCCATTTTATTTGTCCAGGGAAATTAACAGCATGGCCAACATCTGGATATGTGCACTGCAATTCATATTAGAACAATCTAAGTATGCATCCAACACACATGCTGTAACCGTCTCCAAGGTACTGCTGTTGTTCTCTGCTCCACATCTGCATAAGTCTGAGACATACCACTCACACTTTCCGAAGTGCATAGCAGTGTAGGGTACTTGACTTATTGCTCACAGGCGACTCTATCTTAAATAAAAGTATATATAGTCACAGTGAGTGGGACAATACTGTGGTCAGCAAAGGAAATCCAAGATTGAGGAGCTAAATTAATGCAACCAAAGCATAACTAGGAATGTATACTTGGTATATCAGATACATTCACTACAAAGTCAGGAAGAAATTTTTCAAAAGGGGCATGCTATATTTATTGTCACTGTTACTGAGACAGAATGGAAGGGGGCAGGGCACAGCCATTCAAGGACTGCTACAGCAATTAACATCAAAATGGTGGAAGATTCAACCCCCAGCAGGCCTTGAGGCTCAGGATGATGAGAGATTTAACTTCTAGCAGATCTTGAGCTTCATTATACGTCCATTGTAATATATTAACATGGTGAATAACACGCCCACAGGCAGTCCCAAGGCTAGCCACAAAAGGTCAAAGAGTGTGAAATGGCCAACTTCTGGGAATCCCAGCCCCTTCCTCAGGCTACTTAGACTGGGCCTTCCACTTATTAGCATATGAAGCCACCAAGCCCATAAAAACCAGCAACACAGCGCCTTTCCCGCCACCCCTCTCTCTCCGTCTTTGGAGATGGCCCATTTCTGTCTATGGAATGTGTACCTACTTATAATCTGAGCACCCAACTCCCACACCTCGTGGCCTTTCTCTTGCCTTTCAATGTATCTCTCTGAATACATCTACCTTCACTCAACTGTGGCTCGCTCTTGAATTCTTTCCTGTGCAAAGCCAAGGACCCATGCTTGGCGGGGCACATCCCAGGGGCTCAACCAAACCCTGGTACACAGCCCTTGTCATGCCCCACATCTGTTTTCCTGCATCATTACTACTATTGTACACTGATAGTGTCACATAGACTTTCCTGTAATTGTTGCTTCTATGTGTAGAATAGGCCATTTTCCAAAGTGCAATCCCTGAGTCATTGGAGCTAAAAAGTCTCCAATAACAAGAGTTGATGCCAAAGGTATGAAAACTTTGTATACAATAACCCAAGATGTCCCTAATATACAATATTTTGACTCACAATTTGTATTAGCAATTAAAGGATACCTTTAAGAAACTTGTTCAATTTTTTTTTTCAGCCTAGTATACAATTTATTTTAACCCTCAAACTTGTTTTCATAGAATACATTTCTGGAAATAGTGTTCTCAATTTTTATTTCAATATTCAATGCTACGTTCTCCTCAATCTAAATCATAGCATCTCCACATCCTCAGCACTAATTTGTGAATACTTAACTTCTTAAATATTTAACTTTTGAGTATGTTAGTTTTATTTTTGTCTCTATCAATATGTTCTTGGTGTCTCATTTTCTTTATCATTTCTTTGTTATCTTAAGACATAAATTACAAGTGCATACATGAAAACAAATTCTGAGTCATGACCATAGTCTATATCTCAAATGATTTTGATGTTATGTAATTAAACACAGCAGAGAAATCCTAACACAAGCACATTGTGAACGAAAAACACTGCAAACCATATCAGTAAACAAAGAATGTTAAAACCATCAAGTCATCAGCCGCTGGCCGCCCCCCTCCAATGAGGACAAGCCTGCAGCCCAGCCTCTGCAGCCACTCACAGTGGTGCACCCTGAGGGGACTCAGAATAAGAAAGGACAGGGTACTGGCCCTAGTTAGCTAGGTGCTTGTCAAAGGAATGAATTCAATGAGCCCAAATGTTTGCTTCCTCCCATACATAGAAGAGCACTAAATTCTTTAACTTGAAATGCCTGGTTTTCTTTAGATAACAAGTAATCTTTTATTGTTCCAACTACCTGGTCTTTGTTGTAAAGCTCCTATATATCCTAGCCCCTCCCCTACCTCTTAGGTGCAGTCCCTCAGAGAGATCTGAGAGGCTGTCATTCCGGATGGAGTCCTCCCGCCAAATAAAACATAACTCTCAACTTTTAGGCTGCACATTTATTTCAGTCGACAACATAAATAGGTGAAATTGCCTAAGTTCAGGAAATATCCAGCCCTCAAAAAGTCAGCCCTCTCACAAGCACAGCATAAAACAACCTCTTCTTTAGTAATAAATTTTCTAATACACTAATCTTCGTTCTGCCAATAAATCTCACTCAACACATAGTAATAAAATATCCATGCCACCACTTCATATGATTTAGACAACAAAACAGGAGGGTTACGAATTACAATCTGAAATCAATTCTCACAGGAAATTGATCACGGACATATTATTTATATCATACCTGCTTTCAGAAACTAGTTTAGGCAAACTGCAGTGAAGTTCACATATTCAAGGCAATTGTTAAAGCACCATGAAGATAAAGGAAAAAAGTTAATTACCTAAACATAACAAAGCTAAGTAATTGCTCATTTAATTAAGCACCTTTTTTGAAATAAATTTTTTTGAGAAACAAAAGAAATTTATTTATTTCTTAAGTGGAGTTGGGGTTTAAAAGGAATTTACAGTTCAGGCCTTCATTTGCTGGGTCTAGGTCATCTTAATGGGCAATACATTCAGCAATGTTCTTCTAGCAAGTCCGAACATACTCCTTGGCCTATAGAAAATTTCATTCAAAGTATTTACGAAACATTTCCAAAAGTATTTTGAATCACTGAGAATTAAATTCCGTCATCATCTCCGTAGGGTTTTATGTGAATGTTATTTTAAGACTTTCAACAGTCACAGGAATTTTTTTATTCTCAACCCAGTGTTCCTTTGGCATTTTAAGTCTCTTAAAAATCTTTTATGGATCTTACTTCTTTGTTCTCACTTAGCTCTAAGTGCCACTAGCCACACCCAAAGTACTTTTTTAGACATGGGTTTCAAGTCTGATTTATATTGTTGCCTTTTTGCCCCCTGGCTTTCCTTCAGCTAAATCTGGGCCCCTGGGGCATACCTGGAGCAAATGGATTGCTTTTGGGAGGGTAACATTCTTCCTCTCATGTTTACATCCAGATCAAGTCAAGCACTTCAACTGAGGAATCTCAAGGGAACTTTCTTGTTTTTAATCTATTATATTTGGGTGGAGAAAGTAAGTTGGCTGTTAAAACTCTGAAAAGCTTAAAATTTATAAACTTTCTCTAACCCTTTTTATTTATGTTCACAAACTGACCGAATATTTCCTGATCTCATCTTTCTTATAACACACTGTCAAAAGAAGCCTCCAGGAGCCAATGAGTAGGACACAGGCTAAATTAGTCTATATTCTGTGTTCCAAATTATTGCAGGTGACAGTTTCACTCAGGGTTTTGTGGCTGCATAACTTGGATCACCACGTTTCCAGTCACTGAGATGTTTCTTCACCACAGACCACCCACCATCCATCTGTAGCACCCACTTAAATTTTCCCTTTTCTGATTGGTAAATACATAATCTTCAAGTCCTATAGGTACAACATAATAAAAGTTATTTCTTAGTCAAATAATATTCCAATAGGGATATCCAAATAATATTCCTAGTAGGGTCAGAAGAAGCTATTTTCCTTGGAATTATCCATAAACATTACCTCTATCTCTGTAATATCTCTGCCAGTAAAGTTCTTCACTGGCTTTTTAGTGTCTGCACAGCAAAGTAGCTGAGAGAGAGAAAGGGGGAGAGGGAGGGAGAGAAAGAAAGAGGGAGGGAGGGGAAGATGAAGAATGAAGGGGGGCACTTGGGCCCTTAACTGCTCAACCTATGGGCATCACATGTCACTTTCATCTATATTTCATTGGTAAAAAATAACCATAGGTCCCTACTAGATGCAAAGTTCCTATAAAATATCATCTGACTACATGTTGTGGGAAGAGAAGAGAATCAAATATTGTGAATACCAGCCAGCTCTGTCTCACATTGCCAACATTTTTTTTTTTTTCACATCGCCAACATATTGAGGTAACCTCCATGTGTTACAGATTGAATTGTGTCCTCTCAAAAAAATACATAGAAGTCCCAACTCCTAGTACCACAGAATGTGACCTTATTTGGAAATAAGGTTGTTTGTAGAGGTAACTGGCTAAGGTAAGCTAAGGACATACTGGAGAAAGATGGACCCTTTACCCAGTGACTGGTGTCCTTACAACAAGAGGGAAATTTGGATACAGATACACACAGAGAGGAGAATGCCATGGGAAGAAAGAGACAAACTGGAAGACTTCCATGTAAAAAGAGAGGCAGAGATTGGAGAGATATGCCACAAGCCAAGGAACAACAAGGACTGTTGTCTGTCACGAGAAGCTAGCAGAGAGATACGGAACAGATTCTCCCCTCAGAGCCCCCAGAATAAATAAATCCTGCTGACACCTTGATTTCAAGTGTCTAACCCTTAGAGCTCTAACTTCTGTATTTAAGTCATCCCAGACTGTGATACTTTGTCACAGAATAAAAAAGACACATTTAAAATATTGAGATATGATTTGCCACTGATAGCACTGGCAAAAACCTAAAAGTTTATCAATATACTCTGATGATGAAGCTGGTGAAGATGAAAGATGACACAAACAAGCTAAGTTACTGGAAAGCAATTTGGTAATATTTCTAAAATGATAAATTGACCCTTTGACCAGAAAAAATAATCACTCTTAAGAATCTGTCCTCAAAAATAAATTGGCACAAATACAAAAATGCACAGCACCAGATTATGCATTGCTGCAACATTTAAATAGCAAAAACCCAAACCAAAACGAACAGCAAACAAATAAATCCCAAACGATTTTCAATGAGACATGCTGTCTGAATAAAGATTCACACAAGACAGAACTATGCAGAACAGAAAATCTCTCTATATACACTTACGTAAGAATAATCAGGATATGTAGCAAGTGTGAAACAAGATGTAAAACACTGCAAATGGTATTCTGTCCTTATCTAAAGATGATCATAGATTGTGGAATACAAATAAAGATTCATTTGCATAATATATGTTTTTCAACATGAAGGATACAGAAAATTAATAGAAATGTGTTCTAAGACTAAACAGCATGCTACTAAAAATCCAATGGATCTATGATGAAATCAAAGAGGAAATCAGAAAATATCTTGAGACAAATAAAATTGGAAACATAATTTTCCAAAAATATATGGGATGCAGCAAAAGCAGTTACAGAACAGATATTCATAGAGGTACAGGCTTTCCTCAAGAAATGAGAAAAATCTCAAATAAACAAGTGAAGCTACCACCTAAAAGCATTAGAAAAAGAAAAAGAAAAAAAAAAAAAAAAAAAAAAAAGCCCAAAGTCAGCAGAAGGAAGAAAATAACAAAGATCAGAGAGAGGGGGGAAAAAAAAGATCAATGAAACAAAGGGGTGATATTTGGAAAGATCAACAAAATTGATAAACCTTTAGCTAGGCTTACAAAAAAGAAAAGAGAGAGGATGCAAATAACAAAGTAAGAAATGAAAGAGGAGAAATAACAACTTATATCCCAGAGATACCAAAAATTATGAGAATACTATAGTTATTTGCCAAAAAAATAGGACTACCTAGAAGAAATGAACAAATTTCTAGAAATATACAGCCTGACAAGACTGAGTCAAAAGAAACAAACAATTTGAACAGACTGAATACTAGATGTGAAACTGAATTTGTAATTAAAAAACTCCCTGTAAACAAAATCCAGGGAGAAAAAAAAATGGCTTCACCTGGGAATTCTACCAAACATACAAAGAAAAAATAATACCTATGCTTCTCAAATTATTCCATAAAATTGAAGGGAAGAGAACACTCCCAAGTTCATTCTACAGGGCCACTATTACCCTGATACCCAAACCAGACAAAGATGATACAAAAAAAAGAAATTACACACCAATATCTTTGATGAATATAGGTGTCAAAATCTTCAACAAAATATTAGCAAACTGAATCCAACAGTACATTAGAAGGATCATACACCATAATCAAGTTGGATTTCACAAGGATGCTTCAACATTCGCAAATTAATCAATGTGATATGCCATGTTAACAAAAGGAAGAATAAAAATCACACGATCATCTCAATCGACACAGAAAAAGCTTTTGACAAAATTTGAAATCCTTTCATGATAAAAACTCTCACAAAAGTGGGTAAAGAGGGAACATATCTCAAGAAAATAAAGACCATTTATGACAAACCTATAGCCAACCTAATACTCAACAGTGAAAAACTGAAAGCCTTTATGCTAAATTCAGGAATAAGACAAGATGTCCACTCTTTCCACTTCTGTTTAACATATATTGGAAGTGCTAGCTGCAGCAATCAGACAAAAAGAAAAGAAAAGGAAAGAAAGAGTATCAAAATTAGAAGGGAAGACATAAACCTGTGACTATTTGCAGATGACTTGATACTTTATATAGAGAAACTTGAAGTCTCCACCCACCTCTAAAACTATTAGATTTAATAAATAAATTCATCAAGGTTGCAGCATAAAAGATTAATATATAGAAATCTGTTTTGTTTATATACACTAATAATGAAATATCAGAAAGAGAAAGCTAAAATAATCCCATTTAAAATTGCATCAAAAAGAATAAAATAACTAGAAATAAAATTAACCAAGGAGGTGAAAGGCCTATACTCTGAATACTATAAAACACTGATTAAGAAACTGAGGATGATACAAAGAAATGGAAAGATATCCTGTGCTCTTGGATTGGAAGAATTAGTGTTTTTTAAATGGCCATACTTCCCAAAGCAATCTACAGCTGTAATGCAATCCTTTTCAAAGTATCCATGACATTTTTCACAGAACTAGGAAAAATAATTTTAAAATTCAAACAGAACTACAAAAGACTCAAAATTGCCAAAGCAGTCTTGAGAAGAAAGAACAAAGCTAGAGATAAAACCCTCCCAGGCTTCAGACTTTACTATAAAGTTACAATAATCAAAACAGAATGATATTGGCACTAAACAGAGAGATCAATGGAACAGAATAGAAAGCCCAGAAATAAACCCACACACATATGGTCAATTAATCTATGACAAAGCAGGTAAGAATATACAATGAAGGAATAACAGTATCTTCAACAAGTGGTTTTGGGAAAGCCGGACAGCACATGTAAAACAAGGAGATTCGAACATTCCTTCACACAATATACAAAAATAAATTTGAAATGGCTTAAAGACCTAAATGTTTGAAGAGAAACCATAAAACTCCTGGAAGAGAACATAGGCAGAAAACTCTTTGACAAAAATCACTGCAATTTTTTCTTGGATCAGTCTTCTAAGGCAAAATAAATAAAAGCAAAAATAAACAAATGGGAACTAATTAAACTTAAAAGCTGTTGCACAGCTAGGAGAACCATCAACAAAATGAAAAGACAACCAATGGAATGGGAGAAAATATTTGCAAATGATGGGACCAACAAGTGGTTATACACACAGCTCATACAACTCAGTATCAAAAAAGAAACAACCCAATAAAAAAAATTGGCAGAAGAGCTGAATAAACATTTTTCAAAGAAGACATGCAGATGTCCAACAGGCACATGAAAAGATGCTCAACATCACTAGCTACTAGAGAAATGCAAATAAAAACTGCAATGAGATATCACCTCACCCCTGTCATAATGGCTATCAGCAAAAAGTTTACAAATAAATATTGGAGAGGATGTGGAGAAACAGTCTGTTGTACACTGTTGGTGGAAAGGTATGTTGTACAGCCATTATGAAAAACAGTATGGAGATTCCTCCAAAAAACTAAAAACAGAACTACCAAATGATCCAGCAATTCTTCTCCTGGGTAAATATCTGGAAAAAATGAAAACACTAATTTGAAAAGATCCATGCATCCCTATGTTCTTAGGAGCATTATTTACAATACCCATGAAATGGAAGCAACCCAAGTACCTGTCAAGAAATGATTGGCTTAAGAAGACGGGATGTGTATATGGAATATTAGCCATAAAAAGAATAAGATACTGCCTTTTGCAGCAACTTGGATGGACCTAGAGAATATTATGCTTAGCTAAATAACTCAGAAAGACAAATCCTGCATCAGTTATCCCTTATATGTGGAACTTCAAAATAATACAAATGAATGTATATATAAACAGAAACAGACTCCTAGATATAGAAGTAAACTTGTGGTCACCAAAGGAGAGAGGGAAGAGGTCAGAGAAAAATTAGGGGAATGGGACTAACAGCTACAAACTGTGTATAAAATAGATAAGCAACAAGGATATACTGTATAGCACAGGGAAGTAGCTGGTATCCTGTAATAACCTATAATGGAGCATAATTGGCAAAAACATTAAATCACTATGCTAACATAATACTGTAAATTAACTATCAAGTTCAACTTAAAAAAGGTTTCAGTTAAGCAAGATGCATAAGTTCTAGAGATCTGTTGTATGACATTGTGCCTACAGTTAACAATACACTATTGTGCACTTAAAATTTTGTTCAGATGGCATAACTCATGTTCTGTGTTCTTACAACAATAACAAAGGAGCATAAAGAAAATTAGACGTGACAGATTTGTTTATTACCTTGATTGTGATTATAGTTTCACAAGTGTATGCATAAGTTCAAGCTAACCAAATTGTATACATTAAATATGTTCAGTTTTTACTGTATCAGTTATATCGCAATAAAGCTGTTTTAAAAAATAAAAATGAAAATATCAGAGCAAAAATCAATAAATAAAAAATAATAGCACTAGAGAAAATTAATGATATCAAATCAGCTTCTTTGAGATCAATAAAATTGATAAAGTCTAACCATACTGATTATGCAAAAAAGAGAAGACACAAATAACCAAAATCAGGAATGAGAGCTGACATCACTACTGGTTCTTATACATATGAATGCTATAAGAGTGGTGTCTTTAAGTTTCCCCTATTTAAACGTACTATTTTCCTTATCAATACTCTATCTGTTTGAAGAAAGACACTAAGTTAAGGCAACTTTATAAAACTTAACCATTATTTGCATATATGCGCATTCATTATCAAATGTGTCACCTTTGTGTACCGGAGCTTCAAGCATAAATTGCTTACAGCTACTCAATGCAATGGTGAGCAGGTATTTATATGAAGTGGCTGGGAATTACAAAAAGAAGATAATTTTTTTAATGTTGGCAAGTATATTCCACTATATTTACATTCTCTCCTTGTAGCATTACTAATGCATCTTGATATTACAAATAGCTTCTTTTAAGTTTAATGAGCATGTCTCCAGAGAATGTGAAGCTTATCACAGTTAATGTACCATTTACCCTGCCCTTCATATGGTATCTTGATCTTAAAACTTTTATGTCTGAATGGATTTGATGAATTGAAATCTCCCAATTTAAAGATTTTAAAAGGCTTATTGGATAAGGACACCTTTGTTATAAAATAGGGCTTTAGAAACCTACTCTTTTGATGGCTCAATTACAAATGGATTTAATTTCATGGGCTAGATGCCAAACTCACAAAGTGATGGGGGAAATGACCAGCAAAATGTGCTTTAGCTTTTTAAAAACACAAACATTTACTCACACAGTTTGTGATATCCAGCTAAAACATATTTGCTTTCTTTCTTTCTTTCTTTTTTTTTTTTTGTTCATTCTAATTTATCCTGCTTTGAAGATTATCTTTCACCTTTACAAAATAATTGAATTTCTGTGTTTGATGTGGTGATCCCAAATGAGCAAAAAAATCTTTCAGGGGAAAATTCTGTGGATTTAAATTCTTTCCCAATTCCACCCCTCATTAGTTCTCCCTGGTAGAGACCAGCAAAAAAAGATGTCTTCCTACAAAATATCGGAATTAAAATGGAACCACAGTTAGATATAAACTGTTTGTTCTAGCTTTCTATCTCTAGGACAATTTCTGTATGTTTTATAGGCATGAAGATTCATCCCAGTAGGAATTTATTAAAGCACCTTATTATAGATGATGTGATTAAGAATTTCGAAGTTAAAATAACTTGCTGCTGGACTGTCCTTTAAGTCAAAAGATAATATAGCAGAGATGTTGTCTTAATAAGCAAGTTAAGGTCAACCACTGCTATTTCTTGTTCCCACATGCAACCCAGCAGTGCAGGGATGGCTGAGAAAGATGAGATCAGATACAGAAAATAAGAAACCACGTATTTCATGTACAATGGGAGATAAGGGCACTTTGTTAAATTTCAACCCCTCTATAAAGGTTATTTTTGGAATAAAGGAAAGCCATGTCATTGAGTACATTTGCCTCACCTATGGCCACTTTACAATTTTTCTTTTCTATTATTGGAATTTTCACTTCATCTAAGTTTTTATATTTATATAATCACATTTCTGCAAATAAGTTCATTTTTTTCCAAAAAAGCATACCTAACTGCACCATGTTTTATCTCATTGTATTGTTCAGAACTTCTAAAAACAGTGTTAAATGCTAATGTTGATTTTGGTATTTTGACTTTAATGAGATGCTTCCAATATTTCATTTTATAGTATGATGTTGTTTGCTATTCAGTGATTGGTATCTTTTACCGAGTTTAGTGTTTGTAGAATGTTTTAAAGCTTGCTAAACTTTTTGTTTGTTTGTTGTTCGGTTGGTTTTAGAAATGAATGTGTGTTTATTGTTCTTTTCAGAAACATTGATTTATATTTAAAAATATTGAGGCCATTGATATGATATATTTTAATAAGGTATTTAATAATAACTATGAATTCTTAGATGACAAATAATTCTTTTAGTGTATTAATTACTTTAGGTTTTTTTAGTAACATATTTGGAAATTTGCATCTATGTTTTGTTTTAAACTGAGCTATAGTTTTCTTTTTCCCACTGTGTATTTAAGACATCGGTACAAGGATTATTGCATTTTTACAAAATTAACTGGGAATTATTCCACCCTTTACAATAAGCTAGAAGAACTTAAATAATAAAATTATCTGTTATTGAAAGCTGGAAAGAAACCATGGTTGGTTTCTTCTCCTGTCTCCTGTTATGAGCTAACTCAAACCTCCACAGTCAAAGCAAGAGTAGAAAGATTAGGAACTGAGTTCACTCCAAGCCCAGGCCAACTCACTGAAGGCATGAGGGGAAAGAAACTTTGCCTTTTCTCGGTTCTTGCTATCTTCCATGCAGCAAGATCAATCACTTAGAAGAACAAGTAAAGAATGAATTACATCTACATGATTTACTAACTACTCCTGGCTGACCCAGAGTCAGTGAGAGAAGCAATAGGTCTGCAGCATCCCATACATTCACACAAGCACACAAGCTGCGATTTTACATGTTTATACAAAACCTTCCTCCTTTTCATTCTTCTTTTGACTCCAACTCTAGTTTATATCCAATACTGCTTTCTGGTTGGTCTGTGGTGTACCTATGGTGTACCCAAATTTGGTCCACAAGAGTGCCTACTTCTCCCACAAACTAGGATTGGATATCCATCTCTTGTTGTAACATGTGATTATAACATATGAATGATTTGGTGGCTCCAGGTTACCTCATCTGATAACTGCAAAGTCTTTATTTGATAATAGTCCTAAAGTTAGTTGGTTTTCCTTAAAGTATATATTGGTTATACCAAGTTTCTGTGATTAAATTACATGAAGAACTATATATTTACTTTCCATTACTTATAATAGTAAACCAGTTAGTGTTAAACTAATCTTATTTTCATCATTGTTTTAGTTTTATGTATTTTTTTAGTTTTCATTTTTAAATTGTTATATTTTTAATTTTGGTGGGGGGAGTGGTATCAGACTGGTTTTCCTCAGATTGCTGTCTAGTCTTTGCTGCTATACAATTTAAATTTGAACTCACATATGTTTCATAGTCAGTTTTAATTCTATAGTTTCATCTGTAAATTCATCTGACACTAGGAACATTTTTGTTATTTGGCATTGGGTCAATTGCATAGCCTAATTTCTCTTATTTTCTAACTTTGTTTTCTTGAAGGTAATTGAACAGTCTCCAGAATTGTCTCTTTTCTTTATTTTTGTTCTTTGTATCCTCACCATCAAGGTCCGGACTTGCTCCCTCTCATCTTCTCCTCTTCCTCCTATTCCTCTTCCCCAATCTCCTTCTTCTATGTTTGCTTATTTTGTGTATTTTGCTCTGTTTACTTTTGTTTCTTGCCTTTCCAAAGAAAAGCCTGACAACAGAAAATAAGCTGCTTCTTTTTGGTCAGTTGACAAAGAGAACATTGCATTAACTGAGCCTCTATTCTTCTCTGTTTGCTTCTTACGCTTAAAGGCTTCTTGTGGTAATTCTCTTCCCTTCCTCCTATTCCATTTACACACTTGGAGCCTTTCAGTTACTTGAAGTTTTTGGAAGACTAGACGCCAGGTGTTTGAATTAGTCATGTTTTATTGTCACATCATCCAGGAGACTAAGACGATATGTGGAATGATACAAAATGACATTTTAATATTTTAAACTAATATGAATATGTCTCATAGTTAAATATACTTTTTATTTTACTTTCATTGTTTCAGAATTGACATATGATTGCTTCTTAGTTTATATACAGAACTGACCTATGACTGCAGCCTATTTTATATATCTTTTCGGTTGCTGTATCTTTGGGTTTTTTTTTTTTTTTTGACTTGTTTTTCTTTAGTATATGGTTTTATAAGCAAGCAGAATTATTGATAAATGTTAAATGTATGTATATATGAACTACATCAGGAAATGGCTTAGCAAAGTGATTTTTACATTGCTGCTCTTTCTCATCAGCAATATTAAAAGACAAACCTAATTTATGGAAGTAGATTCGTTTATTTTGACATTTTGATGTAATAACGAAATATTTTTGAGCCAGAAAAAGTCAGTGTTTAATAAATGGGCTCAGTAAGATAGATGTTTTCCTGGGTGGTGTCTTATTTCCAATTATTTATTGCCAACAATTTAAAATACTTACATCCAGAATGATTCAGAATTTTACATCCTTCACTTACAAGAGTACTATAGCTAAGATTACAAAAGATAAAAGTTCTATTGTCCATTTAGGCATGTCATAGCTTTTAAAATGATTATATATTTGAAAAGCCATTTGGATCTCATTAAAAATGAAATGGAAGCTATGAAAATTGAAAAAAAATCCAACAGGCTAGTGTTCTCTTAAGTGCCTTCTAACTCCACCCAGTTTAGATAAAGTATATGTACAAGGTTTCATCTAAAATACTTGAAGCATAAAAGAGAATTTAAACACAGAATAAACAGAGGTTCAATATATCTCTCGTGATTTAATTTCTTCCTATCCCATGTCTTTGTTTGTATTTAACATTTACTAATAAAAATGTGCAATTCTTTAGGAAAAAAAAAAGAAATCCATAACCATGTGGGAGAACTGAAGAATGTTCAGTTCTTTTCTCTAGTTGTTGAGTATAAATGGATCTTCTAAATATCCCAAAGTACCTCATTAGTCACTAAATTATACTATCTCATTTACCAGGTGCATCATGGGTAAACTACTCAACATCCCATCCCTCAAGGAACACCAGACAAGAAGTGAGATTTAGTTTGGCATTACAAGAAACAGAAAACATATCTTAATTCCAATGATATGCAATTTATTACTTATCTAGTTGTTAATGTTTTAAAGTTTATAATGAACTGTGACACAGTATATATCACATTTTGTAGTGGAGTAACTAATATGGTTGCAGAGAGAAGTACTTTTTCCATTCTTTGTCTCTCTTTTGTTTATTCCAAAAGAATAATAGAATCCAAGAGTTGGAGGGGGGTCTTAGAAGTTATCTAACTCATCCTGCTGCCTCCTTTATAGTAATTCTAGCAGTCATAGCCTAAATTTCCTATGAAATAAAGCATACCACTTCCAGAGGCAGCTTATTTCTATATTAAATTCTACTGTTTTCATAAAAGTACTTCTATATTGATCTGAAATATGTTTAAAATGTTAAATTAATTTTTCCTAGATCATTTATTTGGAGTTAAGTAGAATAAGTCAAATCTCTCATTTTATTCATTGAAAATAAATTTTTATATTCATTAAATTCCCTAAATACGTATAACAAAAGTTCCTCCAAAAGTTCCTTATATGACATAGTGAACAAAACTTCCATCATGTGGGCCCCTCAACTGAACATACTATTGCAGAATAGCCATTTAAATGCAAGATACAATGTGCTGTTGTTTCCATAATGTTATACACCATTAATAAAATTTAAAAAAAAGAAGAAAAAAAAAAGAAATTGAATTTCTTATGACTGTAAATAATTATCATAATTCATCTGCTTTAGAATTAATTTTATTGTATGTATATTATGTATCAATAAAGTTTGAAAATACATATATAAATATGTACACAAATCTCTGTCTCTGTGGTTATAGCCCCTTCCTCATTTCTCCTTTTCATTATTATATTTGGTTTTTTCCTTTTATGTTCATAAGTTGGCTATAGGATAGTCTAAAACAAAACTGAACTTCTCATCATCTTCATTAAATGTACAGTGATGTACAGGGCAGGAGAAAAGAAAGATCAGAATAATAAAATAGTTAAGGTTGAAATACATAAATACCCCAAAATGTAGGAACAATATTTTCAAGTGTCTATGGAATAGTTACAAATATTAAATATGAATTAGCAGAGAAGAAAAGTGAAAATAAATTTTAAAGGATATGTAAACCAGTAAAAATAAAGTTTAATCTTCTTTTACTTCAGAGAAAGCCTAACTGCTTTCAAATAGATAAGAGTATTTTTAAATTCCCCTAACTGTGTGTAAAACAAGAACATAGACTAGAATTCCTGAAAATTTTAGAATTCTACATATCAAAGAACATGAGGTGAAGGTAAAGCTTTAATCAGGAGGAAATTTCCATGATTTATCATCTAGCCTTAAATAATTCATCATTAATCAAAAAATAAAATTAATAAAGTACTAGTAAAATAATGTAAAAATTAAAAACTAGAAAAGCCAACAGAGATAATAAAACAAAAAGCAGAAAACAATATATTATAAAACATAAATTAATAAGATTTATAAATAGGTATTATATTTGGTTTTATGAGAGGATAGTAAAAACAGAATTAACATTTTTTGAGTAGTTACTATGTGAAGAGTGCTATGCCAAATACTATACATATATCATGTACAATATAATCTCAATTAAACACTTATCTTTACAATTCAGAAAATATAATCTTGTCTTCTCAATGTAAATAGAGTCAAATTCAGTGATTTTAAAGATAGATAAATAATGTAAGCTTGCTAGAGTGTGAGCTTCTAGAGGCTTTTAAAAAATTTTTGTGTCAGTGCATGGCATAGAATAGGTATATAAATATAGGAATTCATACAGGAATATGAACATAGAATTGAGTGAACTAAGCTGACAATTCAGAAACATTTCCAGTCCCTTCCTCACTGTTGGAAAGATGTTGACCCTGTCTCAGTGTCCATCTGCCTCAGTTTTATCCTGGAATCTCATGGAGTATAATTTACGTCAGCTATTTCTCTGGTTCTCCCAACCGGCTGAGTGATCTAAAATGGAAGCACACTGTTGTCTCGGCCGGGCAGAATGTTCTTCCTTGTATTCTGTGCTGTCACTTTGCCTTGCAGCAACTGCAGGACCTCTTGTAGAGCTGTTGGGCTCCGTCTCTTTCAGCTTTTTACATCCTCTCCCTGGAGCAGAGGTAACACACTCAGTTTCCCCAAACCATGCTTGAGACCCAGGGATTCATGGGACTTTAGTAGGCCCTTCCCCTAGAGAAGTGGTGAAGGCCATAATCCTCTGGTGTTACTTCTTGGTGAAAAACAGCTAGACTAGATCAATCCAGAACTACCTTCTGCTTCAAAATTTAGAATTCTATGGCAATTAATAACATTTATTCCAATCCCATGGTATGTCCCAAAAGTCAAAAAAAAACAAAAAAAACAAAAAAACCACAACTAGTTTTCTTCCCCTTTTGCTCAATTCTGACCTAGTATTTATTTTATCTACCATATATACACCATGAAGATCTTGAGAGGAAATGATACCTGAAAGTACAAACTGTTCCCGACTTAATGATGGTTCAGTGTCTGACTTTTCAACTTTGTAATCATGAGAAAGCCGTACGCACTTAGTAGAAACTGTACTTGGACTTTTGAATTTTGATCTTTTCCTTGCTAGCAATATGCAGTGTGATATTCTCTTGTGATGCTTGGTAGTGGCAGGGGACAGTGGCCGGCAGTAGCAGCTCTCGGCCCCACGACCATGAGGGCAAACCACTTTTACACTTCTACTTCTAACAGCAAATTAGATTCCCTGCTAAGATATCTGGTTTCCCCGAGTTTTACAAAGTTCGCTATACTCTCACGATCTATTCCATTACAGTCGTTCTTCAGTCAGCACACAGCTCATTTCCTGAAATTAAAGCCCTCTTAAGATAAATGTGAACTTTCTCTCTCTCCTCTCAATCTCCCACTGCCCACCTTCCCCACCTCTTGTCCTCTCTAATGCTGGTTAGATCTTTTCAAAATATTCCAAGTATATTTTTAAAGGAGATCATTTGATATATATTTTTGGTTATTTCAATTAAGCCATTGTGTTTCAA
This sequence comes from Camelus ferus, assembly GCF_009834535.1. Classification (NCBI taxonomy): domain Eukaryota; kingdom Metazoa; phylum Chordata; class Mammalia; order Artiodactyla; family Camelidae; genus Camelus; species Camelus ferus. The sequence goes on from NC_045702.1 coordinate 67,437,650, forward strand.
TTTCTATAATTCTAGTTAGAAAACAGCTATTAAAACCAGCATAAATTTCTATAATAAGGAAGAAATGGACTTAGAGAAATGACAACTTCTTATGCCTTTTCCATTCCTATGGAGGAAAAGGTATTTAAGGTAATGACTTTTTACCAGAACTCTAGGTATAGAGGGATAACTAATAGAAGAATAATTGGTGGAGTGTATTGAGGCTGGTAGTTCTCAAACTTTAGTGTATATCAGAATCACCTAGAGGACTTGAAAAAACACAAATTGCTGAGTCCCACCCTCAGAATTTCTTTTTCAGTAGGTTTAGAATGGGGCTAAAGAATTTATGTTTTTAAAATGTTTTCATATCTTGGCAGTTGTAAATAATGCTGCTGTGAACATTGGGGTTCATGTGTCTTCAAATTAGTGCTTTTTTTTTGGATATATATCCAGGAGTGGAATTGCTGAGTCATATGGTAGCTCTATTTTTAGTTTTTTGAGAAAGCTCCATACTGTTTTCCAGGGTAGTTGCAGCAATTTACATTCCCATCAGCAGTGTGAGAGGGTTTTCTTTTCTCTACATCCTTGCCAACATTTGTTATTTGTGTTCTTTTTGACGATGGCCATTCTGACAGGTGTGAGGTATATCTCATCGTGGTTTTGATTTGCATTCCCTTGATTATTAGTGATGCTGAGCATCTTTCATGTGCTTGTTGGTCAATCTGCATGTCCTCTTTGGAAAAATGTCTATTCAATTACTTCCGCACATTTTTAAATTGGCTTTTTTTTTTTTTTTGATGCTGAGTTGTATGAGTTGTTTATATATGTTGAATATTAATTGCTTATTGGTCATATTTATATGCAAATATTTTTTCCCACTCAGTAGGTTGTCTTTTTGTTTTGTTAATGGTTTCTTTCCTTTGCTGTGCAACCTAAGTGTCCATCAACAGATGAATGGACAGGTCATTCTCACTTTCTTGCCTTCTGAGATGGCCGCACTCAGTCTATGGAGTGTGTATCTACCTTTACTTTAACGTTTACTGTAACTATCCCCCCGCCACCATGTGCATCTCTCTAAATAAATCTACTTTTACTAAAAAAAAAAAAAGAAAAGAAAAACCCCAAAAACAGCTGAATGGATAAAGAAGATGTAGTGTGTGTGTATGTGTGTCTGTGTGTATACACACACAATGGAATACTACTCAGCCATAAAAAGGAATGAAAGATTTGCCATTTGCAGCAACATGGATGGACTTGGAGGACATTATGCTAAGTGAAATAAGTCAGACAGAGAAAGATAAATACTGTATGATAGCACTTAATTATGAACCTAAAAAATACAAGAAAACAATGAATATGACAAAGAAGAAGTAGACTCACAGATATAGGGAACAAGTTAGTGGTTACTAGCTTGAAAGGGAAGGGGTAAGGGAAAATATAGGGGTAGGGGATTTAAAGGTAGAAACTATTAGGTATAAAATAAGCTACAAGGATAAACTGTATAACAGGATTATATCAAATATTGTATGATTATAAATGGAGTGCAACCTTTAAAAATTGTGATTCACTGTATTGTACACCTATAACTTAAATAACATTGCATATCAACTATACTTCAATAAAAAAATGCTTTCAGTTTATGCTGATGCTTTTTTTTCCAGGTACCATGTTTTAACAACCACTGATTTAGGTTCTAGCCAAAGAAATCTATCATCTAGTTCCTAGTATTTTATGTATATCTTTTGTAAACATTATTTAAGGAAATGTTGATTTATATAACAGGGGTTTGATGACTTACTTTACATGCAAGAGTGAATTTTGATCATTCAGGGACTGCATAGTTAGTGAATAATCCAGGCTTATTATTTTTTATCTTCTATTCTATCACCTTTTTATAATTTTTAATTTTATTCTTGTCTATTTCCAATAGAGTAGAGAATTTGTGCAGATCCTTGTGTAAGATTAACTACTAGACAATCTGAGAGCAAGTTTGGCTGCATTAGTTTATTGCAAAATATGTGTCTGCATAATAATGACCATTAATCAATGAACAACAAAAATTTTGTATATTCCTAGGATATTTTAAAGTCACAGCCTGAAAGAAATAAAATACTTCCCAAATTAGCTACCTGGAAAAGCCAATTCACATTAATGGAGTTAATAATATTTTCATAGAGTGTATTTACTTAGTATCTTGTAATAACTCATAATAGAGTATAATCTGCAAAAAAGAGCAGTATCACTCTACTGTATACCTGAAACCAACACAATATTGTACATGTACTTCAACAACAAAAAAAAGTGTAAATTTTTAATACTCTCATTTTGTATCATCTTTCAAGTAAAGATACTTTTTACTCAAGAAAAAAGTATTTTAAATGTTTAGTTGCATACTAAGCATTTTGACTTTTTGCCTTGAGTTCCTCTTGGCATGATATTTCTATGCTAATTTGGTTCATTACATTTTTGTGGGCTGAAGAAGATTGTGTAATTCTGTGTGGATTCCCCCAGTGCATAGGCATTTTGCACTGGAAGCACACCAGGTCCTTTGGCTTTTATGACCTGTGAATAATACATAGCTCAACTGGATTTCCAGTATACAAACATGAAAAAACAAAGAGTGGAAAATACTACTATCATTTCTGAGTGATGAAATATCTGGACACATGTGAGCTCTTAACTTATTTCTACCCATTTGCAGGACACATTATGTAGTTCATTTGTGTAAAACAGTATGTCAGAAGGACTTTGCTTATTTTACTTAAGTGGTTTAATTTTTTGACAGTCAGTGTGTGCTGAATGTTAACCGAACTCTTCAGTAGCTGGCTTATCTGGCAAACTATCAAATAGCTGTAGAAACTGGCAATTCAGAAGTCAGCCAGTAGAAGAAATCTTCAAGTGACCCCACTCTTTTCTATGGTCAGAAAATGCCAGCTGACTGTAGTTAAATTAAGAGTAAAATTATCTGGAAACATAGTTTTAAAGTAACATATAGACATCTAACCATTTACTAACATACATTATCTCTTGATAACATTTTCTCTTTCAAACTGAAGAGACATGAGGTAGAGAATATTGGAACTTTTTCTAGAAGGGATTCCTAAATGAACATTTATAAATCATTGATTTGTTTCACTTATTTCTATGTCTGAATAAAATAAAAGAGCAATGTTTGTAAACATTTCATTTCCATCCTCTCCATGAAGAGGTAAGCAAAGATTATTTGTCACTTCTGTTGTCTAAATAGTATGTAATCATTTTAACAGAATTTGCATATACTTAAAATTTTTAGGATTTGTGTTCAGTAATGCAAATCCCTCCAAAATTTGGTGATCATTTCTCGGTCACTTAGTGAATTGGACCATTATGAGGTCCCAGTCAGTCAACAGGAAAGATGTTAAGTATAAAGTAGAGGCATTGAAGTCAAAAGGTAGGAGGCAGGAAAAAAAAAAAGTCAGACTACAAAAGAGTTCTGTCCAGGAGAAAGTGTTCAGATGTACACCTATAAAACAAATCATGGCTTAATCTGATTCCATCTTTCATTCAGGAATGGCATGAAGGAAATCTTACTAATCTCAAGAAATACCCAACCGTAGGTCCACATTTTATGACATCCTGGCGTCCGTTAGTGTATTGGATACCCTAGTAATGCTCTCCACTTATTTATTCTCTTTAGACCAAATGTATAAATTGCCCTTTGTTTCCACACAATCATTCCATTGTTTGGAACTTTTGGTAGCACTAAAGTTCACTCTCTTATGGTAATTGATAACATCAGTCACACGAGCATTTTCTACCACATATACCTCAAGTATTGCTGTAGATCAAAACGTACAGTAAGTAAAAGGATCAATGGGACTAGTGTTTGGAAATGCAAAATTTACTGTCCCGTAACCACTCACTTTCCAATTTCCTCTCAAGGCAGACTTTGAAGGGTCATTTTGTGACCACCTTTTTTCTTTTTTATTCCTCTCAGAAGAACTTGTTTTTTTTTGTTGAAAGGACAGAATGGCTTTTGCAGATTTTTCTTGCACGGTAAGAAAATACGACATAAAATAGAAGCATTTTTCCCACAGCCACAATAACACAAAGTCGGAAAATAGCTGTTGAGTGACACACAAGACAGATACTGATAGAAAATTATTTTTCAATAGAAAGAATGATACGTGTAACAGGGTTTCTATGCAGTACTTGGGTGAGATTATACTAAAAGAGCTCTGAATTTCTACCCCTAACTTTTCTCAGCTTAGCCATGCGACCACTCTGGCACAGCAAACAGCCTTCACTCTCCATCCTGAGATATGATAGACAGATATTAATAACTGCACTGTTTGCTATTCAAGACCACATGAGTGGATGACACAGATACTTTTAGAACTTTCATGTTATTTTCAACAGTGTTTTTCACATCGTTGATTTTCCTAACCGTATCTCAATTAGATCTATTAATACAGCATTCATTCATTCAAAAATCATTCAGTAAACATTAACTGACTGCCCCCTGTGAAAAGTTTGAATGAACGTTTCTACTGGTAAAGTATTTCCAACAGAGAGGTGAAAAAAAAAAAAGAACTATCTTTTTATCTTCACTTTTCTAAGGTTCAGAGAGGAGAGGAAGGAGGAAACAGAATATGCAGTATACTCTGAAATTGTTCAAATGGGAAATTCAAGTAGTAGGAAACCTCCAGTGAATTCATTTTGAAAATGGAGTATAATAGAACAACTAGGGAAAGAACAAATGATCACACAGAGTAGAGGACCCATGTAGGAGTGGAATAGACACGAAGATTTCAAAAACCAGGTACTTCTAGTGGAACTTACTAATTCTTTTTTTTTAATTGAAGTATAGTTGATCTACAACGTTGTATTATTTTCTGGTGTACAGCACAGTGATTCAGTTATAACTTTTAAGAAGATATGTATGATACTGTCCTATTACCTCTTTTTGTTCCTAAAGGAGCTGTCTAATATTTACTAATTTTCCCCAATGTAAGTTATCCCAAGAGGAAACAGGTGCAGTGTTTAAGAACACAAGCTATGGTGCAAGATTATCAATGCTTAAATTTCGGCTCTACTACCTATGACATTACAACCTTAAAAAAGTTACTGAAGTTCTCTATGTTTTCATTTCTTTATCTGTAAACCTGGGATGATACTGGTACCTATCTTGTTGTGAGGATGAAGTAAATTCATATATGGTAAGTACTTAGATGAGTGCCTGGTACATCACAAGTACCACATAGGTGTTCAATACAATTATTTTCCTCACTGGAGTCTCTAAATGAGGAACACCACATATTAATTGACAGTAAGACAGATTATTTATAATCAGGACTGTTCCAGAACATTCACGGCACAAATAATAATCACAATAATGACTATATACAGAGAGGTTAGCCTTGCCTAGCACTATCCTAAATTTGCTACATGCTATCTCTAATTATCATCTGAACCCTGGGTTGTCCCTGGAATTATCCCTATTTTGCATATTAAAAGACTGAGGCAGCCTGACATTAATTCACCCGAGTTCTCGGAGCTAGAAAATGCTTGAGCTGTGGTTTGAATCCAGACACTCTGTCTCCAGAGCTTGCACTGTTAACTTGCAGTGCCTCTAAAAGTACCATATAGATATAAATATTTATATCCAAGGTAATTCAAAGCTACTTAAATTGTTAACAAGAACATCCAGCTTTTCCAATACTCTGGATAAACAGAATTTTACTACACATACTTTTAATGCATCATTAAATTTCCTAATAAACTTTCCATCTTGAGCTTCCTTCCTAATCCTGCACGGTCCGTTGTATTCATGGATTTGCCACAAGATGGCAAACTCCACTAAGAAGTGCGCATCCTCATCAGGTGCAAAGACCGGTCTTTAGGTGCTTTACAAAAGAGCCAGAAAAAAGAAAAAAAGGGAAAAAAAGCTGAGGCGCCTTCTGTGACTGCTTTTCACAAACGAAGATATTCAGCCTTCATTTAACAATGATCATTTTTGGCAGAAACACTCAATAATATTCAACTCATGTGTTCAAAGCTACGCCTTTTGTTTCTCTTTTTCAAAAGCATTGTATTCTGTCTTATAGATTCAGTATTTGGCTCTCAAGATCAAAACTCTTCGTCTGGCTTTCACATGAAATATTTTGATGATATAGAGATTATATAATCCCCTGGGAAAAGCATTCTTCCAATGCACCTATCCAAATGGGTGCTCTGGATGGAAATAAACATTTGCATTTCAGCTGTTCTGTGGCCTGTCAACATCACGATGTCCCATCAACACTGCCAGGGCATTAGCAGGAGACTAAACACTGGGGCAGAGCCTTGATAAGTTAGACGGACTAACTGAAACCGATGGAAACGGTCCTTTATGGGCAGATTCCAAGGGCTAATTCTGTGCAGAAAATAACTAAAAGTTTGACCTGCTTTACATTTCTAAGTACAATGATATTAATAATTGGAATGACAACGCCATGAGACACACTACAAAATACACCTTCATCTTATTAAAATACAGCCTCTTTTTCAGATTACAGTTGCAGTAGGATTCCAAGGCATCGCTTGCAGTTTAAAAAGTTGGGTATGGTTAAGAAAGACTCTCATGTTTAAGTAACAACGTGCTGTGAGTGATGGGGTCTGCTCAGAGAGCTGTCAGTTCTTTTTAAACCGTGGAGTACAATTCCCAGACAGCTAGAGAACGGTCCCTCCATGAGTGGTGGGGTCAACGAAAAGTCATCTGTGGCTCCAGCTTTCTCACCCCAGAATCTGAAAGGCTGAATCTATAGAACTCATGGCTCTGGCCAGCTCTGGAGTGGAAAATGGATTTGAGAGATTAAGCTTAAATCTCTTGTGGATGAAGGGAAGGGACTAAATTCAGGACTACTGTGCAGGCTGAGTGAAGATACAATGCTCTCACCAAACCCTGCAGGTCGTTACCTCAGGGATGAGGTCTCAATCCTGAGACCCTTCTTTGTCTTCCTCACTTAGGAGGGAAAAGGAAGTTTTAAGATGTGGAACTTTTTAATATACATTTATTTTTAAATGTTTCATCTGTTTACTTCTATATACAACAGGATGCATTTGGGCTTTTTTCATTAAGTCCTTTACCTGTGCTCCAAAAAAATCCTCATTTGTACTCAGTTCTGTTAAATATTAATGCATCAAAAGGTTTGCCAGAATTCATAGACTGGAATCAGTCTTTTATCTCTGGTGTATCTACATTCAAATGACTGCTTTAGGCCCTGTGGTGGCTGCTGAGAGGAGGTCTTGGAGGTCAACGGCTGTGATAATTGTTAAAATAGGAAGAAATGTTACTTCATAGATTCAGAGTTCTTATGCAACTTGTGAAGTAGTAAGTTCAATGGAGTTTTTGGAAGTTTCTAATAATAATGATCCTATTAAGAGTGTGCACAGATGAAGATTCAGGTCAACCCTGTCCACTAGCTCCTCCCATGATCCCTGTGGTACAGACTTCCCTAGTGGTCAAAGACACACGTCTGCTCCTTGTCATTTTAAGGCAGTCCATGATTAATGGAAAAAGCAAAAGAAAAGGGGAGTAGCTAAGGTATTTACATCAATAATGAATTGGGAGACATATTCATTGAATAAAACAAGAATCTGAATAAACCGCATGACTCAGACATTATATCCAGTATTTACTGCTTCTTTAACAGATTGGTTTTTATGAAATACTTTATAAAGGCATAGTGATTGATTCACCAAGTGCAATCACTTGCGTTTACCAGAATTTTCTAAACATATTTCCACAAACATTTTCTTTTTATGTAACTCAGTGAAAGATTAAGTGACTTTCCCAAGATTACTAGCAAAAGAATGCCACATTTGTATCTAAAGAAAATGAAGCTTTGATGCAGGGAAACTGTGATCAGAACACAGTTAAACATCTCCTGGGGAATGGCCTTTACCATCACCTGTCTGGCTACCACCTTCATATGTCCAACAGACAGCGACGTAGAACTCTGAAACTGATGGCCTCCCCTTCCCCTAGAGGAGGAATGGAATTTATTACAAAAATGACTGTAGCATTTGGTATAAAGTGTAATTCAGAAGGCTTTGGTGAATACGTCAAAATCAAGAAGAAGGTTTTATGGGGGAAGTAGGGAGTTCATATTAAGGCAAAACAAGCTGACCACCAATAATAATAATGACGATAATGTTAATAATAAAAAAATGGTAATAATAACAATAGTAGCACATAATTGCTAAAGAGTGTAAACTCACTTGACGTCCTAGGCAAAATGCCCAGGCAAGAAGAGAATTCAGCAGGTGGGACGCTAGGGTAGGGATTGGGGGAAGGGCAGGGTGAAGGGGGTGACAAGCATTCTTAATCAAGAGTCAATTGATCAAATAAATAGCTGCATGATGGGGAGAAGCCCAAAGTCCCCAATAACATTTAAGTCTAAGCCTTTTTTGGGAAAAAAAATAGCATTTTTTTTCCTCTCAAAATATTAGATGTTGGCATTGAAGTGTGAAAGGCCTAGAGGATGAGACTGAGGATTCTAAGAACAGAGTAGTATATATTGATTTGATAGATCTTTTTAAAACACTCAGAAGAGCTGCTGCTTTTCAAGCAGTTTTGAAGGAGACCATCCTTCTCACCACCATCATGTTTCTGTTGGTGGTATTGTTTTAAATTGGGGAACCTGAGAACAAAGTTATGCTTCCCGACAAATAAAGGCAACAAAGTAACCTCATGATTACAAACACTATGTAGACACAAAAATCTACATGGACTTATTTAGGTTTTTGTTATAATCTTCCCAAATGGAAGTTAACTGAGATGAGAAAATCATTGAGGTGGCGGGTCACTGTACAAAAAGCCACAGGCGGGGAGCTATAGTTCTCACACCAGCTCTGAACCTCTATTTTCTTCTCTTTCTTTTCTCTCTCTCGTGTACGTGTGTGTGTTGTGTGTGTGTGTGTGTGTGTGTGTGTGTGTGTGTGTGTGTGTTTACAGCTCCTCTCTCCTTTCTTCAGTGTAGATATGTCATGCATTTGGAATAGAGTTGGGTTCATTTGTCACAGTCTGTGGCTCATCTTGGGTTCCCAATACATATGGGTTGAGCCTTAATTTGCATACAGTAATATTCACTCTTTGTGGTGTCCAGTTCTATGGGTTTTAACAAATGCATAAAGTCACATATCCGCCAGCACATTATCATATAGAACAGTTCCATCAACCCCCAGTGTCTCCCCCTGGGCTCATCCTACTCTCAGTGCCTGGCGAACTCTGATTTCTTTTTGCTTTTACAGTTTTGTTTATCTGAATTGTCATACGAATGGTGTCATACAATTTGCAGTCTTTTGGATCAATTTACTTGGTTTAACGGCCTAGTAGGATGAGCATTATAACACACTTTCATTTTTTAAAGAAATTGTCTAACTGTTCTCCACAATTTTGCATTTCCACCAGGAGTGTATGTGTCTTCTAGTTGTTCCATATCCTCAGCAGCACTTGTCAGTTTGTCTTTCAAATTTTAGCCACACTGGGCAGGGTGGGGGTATAGCTCAGTGTAGAGCATGTGCTTAGCATGTGTGAGGTCCTGGGTTCAATCCCTAGTACCTCCATTAAAAAAAAATAAAATAAAATAAATTTTAGCCATCCTGACTGGTTTAAGATTTTCATTTGCATTTTGTTAACAACTATTTATTATATCTTACATGCTGATTTGCCCACTGTATCTCTGTGGTGTAGTGTCTACTTAGATATTTTGCCCATTTTGTATTGGGTTATTTTCTCATGGTGGAAAGTTTTAAGTTTTTTTAAAAATACATTTTGGATAAAAGTCATCAGACAGGTTATCTGCAAGTATTTTCTTTCATTCTGTTGCTTGCCTTTTCAGTCACTTGAGAGGGCATTTCACAAAACGATTTTAAAAATGATAAAGTCAAGCTTTAAATTAACTTTTTTTTTTAGAATAGTTTAAGGTTCACAGCAAAATTGAGGGAAAAGTACAGAGGTTTCCCATGTACCTTCTATTCTCACCGTGCATAGCTTCCCCTGTTATCACCATCCCCAACCAGAGTGATACATTTGTTGCACTGACACATTATAGCCAACCAAAGTCTAGGGTCTGGCTTACAGTTCACTGTTGGTGTTGATGGATTTAGACACACGGATAATGACACGTATCCATCCTTAAGGCATCATACAGAGTATTTTCACTGCTTTGAAAATTCTCTGTGCTCCACCTTTCATCCCTCCTCATCTCCCCAATGTCTAGCACATGCTGATCATTTAACTGTCTCCATAGTTTTGTTTTTCCAGAATGTCGTATAGTTGGAATCAGACAGTAGGCAGCCTTTTCCAGATTGGCTTCTTTCACTTAGTAATATGCCCTGAAGCTTCCTCCATGTCTTGTTCCGGCTTGATAGCTCATTTCTTTTTAGGACTGAATGATATTCCATTGTCTGGACACATCAGACTCTATTTATCCATTCACCAACTGAAGCACATTTTGAGTGCTTCCAAATCTTGGCAATTATGAATAAAGCTGCTATAAACATCAGTGTGAGGCTTTTGCATGGACATAAGTTTTCAACTCTTTGGGAATAAATGCCAACGAGAAATCTGTCAATTTTTTAAAAACTTTACTGTTCACGTCTTTGGTATCACATCTAAAACTCCTCTGTCAAACTCAAGCTTGTGCAAATTTTCTCCTATGTTTTATTCTACAAGTTATATAGTTTTATATCTTCCACTTAAGTCTATGATACATTATGAATTAATTTTTAGATAAAGTGTGAGATTTAAGTCACTTGTTTTTGCTTTTGGATGACAAATGCTTAATTATTCTAGCACTATGTAATGAATACAGTATGCTTTCTGCACTGAATTGCCTTTGCACTATGTCAACAATCAGTCAGCTTTATTTGCATTGACGTCTTTGGGATCTCTGTCGTGCTCCATAATCTATGTGTCTATCACACTCCACTACCACACTATTGATTTTTGGCGCTTTATAGTAAGTCTTCCAACTGGGTAGGGTGAGTCTTTCCATTTTGTTTTCCTTTTTCAGAATCACTTAGTCTATTCTGGATCCTTTCCCTTTCCATAGAAATTTAGAATCATTTTGTTGGTATTGACAAAAAAGCTTTTAAAGGTTTTGATTGGGATTGCACTGATTTCATAGAGCAAATTACATGTAAATGACAGGTTAATAATACTGAAGCTTAAAATCCCTCACCAGGTTATAACTTTTCATCTTTCAAGATTTTCTTTGATTTCCTTCATCATTGTTTTCTAGGTTCTAGCATGGAGTCCCCAGTATTTATTTAAAATATATATATCTAAGCATTTCTTTTTTTTTTATGCTATTATGTTTGGGTTTCTTTTTTTTTTTTTTAAATTTCAAATTCCAGTTGTTCAATGGTAGATGAAGACGTCCTTGATTTTTCTGCACTGACTTTTTATCCTATGATCTTGTCAAACACACTTATTCATTCTGATAGCTTTTGGTTAAATTGGAGGAGGGGGATTTTTACATAGACAATCATGCTAATAGAAAAATATTTTTTTTCTCTATTCAATAAGCCATTTATTTTTGTATCTTGCTCTATTCCACCAAGAAGGACTTCCAAAACAATGCTGACTAAGAGTGGGGAGAGTGGACATTTTTGCCTTTTTTACTGACCTCAGTAGTAAACAATTTAGTTTCTCAGAATGGAGCCTGCTTTGAGATGTAGAATTCTGTGGTTACTATTGTTTTGTAGATGTCCTATATCAGGTTAACAAAGTTTTATTTTATTCTTAGTTTGCTGAGAGTATTTATCATGAATTGGCATTGCATTTTATCAACATTTTTTTCTGCATATATGGGATATTCATATTTTTTCCACTTTAGTCTGTTAATATGGTGAATTATATTATGTGCTTTTCAAGTATTGAAATAACATTGCATTCTTGGGAAGTAACCCAGTTTTTCATCATGTTTAATACTTTTCATATATTTTTGAATTCAACTTATTTAGGATTTTAGTGTGTATGTTCATGATGCCAGGTCTGGAGCTTTCTTATAAAATTTTTGTCTGACTTTGGTATTAGAGTACGGCTGCCCTCAGAAAGTGTGTAAGTGTTCCCTCTTCTATTTTTCTGGAAGAAATTGTGTATATTCAGTATTATTTCTTCCCTAAATATGTTTTAGAGATCATCACTGAAAACATCCAAGTCTGGGGTTTTGTTTTCTTGTAAGATTTTTAACAAAAAAATTTAAAGTTTTAATAGATACAGGACTACTAAGGTTATCTATTTTTGTCTGTTTCATTAGTCTGTGTTTTTCAAGAAAATGATTCACTCATCTAATTTGCTGAATTTATAAGCATAGAATTGTAGGATTCTCTTATTTTCCTTCAAATGTCTGTGGGATCCCTCATGACGTCCCCTATTTCATTCCTAACACTAGTAAATTCTGTTTCCTCTCTTGTTTCATTGCCAGTCTGAGCACAGCTTCAACGATTTTACTCATCTTTTCTGACAACCACCCTTTGGGTTCATTGACTTTCTCCACTGTGTGTTTTCAACCACATTGCTTTTCACACTGATTTTATTATTTCCTTCCATCTGTCTGCTTTGACTCATATTGGCTGTTCTTTTCCTACTTAAGTTGGAAAATTAGATCCCTGATATGAGGTCATCCTTCTCTTTCAATATAATCATATTATACATTCTCTCCTAAGTAGTGCTTGAGCTATATCTTATACATTTTGATTTGTTGTATTTTTGTTTTAATTTAGCTCAAAATAATTTGAGTTCCCTCAAAAACTTCTTTGATGCTTTGTTTATGGAGAAATGTGTTGCTTGATTTCCAAATATTTGAGAAATTGTCTAGCTATCTTTAAACTATTGATTTCTAGTTAAAATAATTATGTATGAAGGACATATGGTTTCTTTCCTTTAACTTTATTAAGGTGTGTATTATGGCCCACATTGGGCTCCTTCTTGGTAAATGTTTTTGAAAAAATGTGTATCCTGATATTGTTCAGTTTTTCAGATGTGTTCTATAAATGTTAACTAGGTCAGTCTGGATGACAGTGTTATTTAGGCCACGTTTATCCTTACTGATTTTCTTCTTATTTGTTCTACCAATTATGAGGGTAATATTGACAAATCCACATATAACTGTGGACCTGTCTCTGTCTCTTTTTGGTTCTGTTATTTTTTTTTTTTTTTGCCCTGTGTGGGTGCAAACATTTAAAATTTTATATTCTTGGAGTATTAACCCCGTCATCATTATTCAAATCTACCTTTATGTTTAATAGTCCTTGTCCTGATATTGACATTTTTGATATTAATATATGTATTCCTGCTTTCTTTTGATAAGTTTTTGCATGATATATCTTATCTATCCTTTTACTTTTATTCTTCTCCTTTGCTACTTTTTTTAAAGTTAATATGTTTACTATAATACTACATTTAAAGTGATTATTTTATAGACAACCTATATATCTGGGTTTGCATTCTTTTTATATATCCAATTTGGCAATCTCTGTCCTTTAACGTGTATGTGATAACATTATTATTTAAGGAAGGTATTTCTATTTTAAATTTGTGCTCTGTTACTCTTTCATTTTTCCTGCATTCTCCTGTATTGCTATTCTTATGATTCTAGTTTATCTCATTTATTGATTCATTTATATTATTAAAAATGGTGCTTTCCCTTGGTTTTACAATATATATTTTAATTGCTCAGATTCAACTCCCAAATAATGTATCACTCCACATATAATTAAAGGGTTGGCAACTGTCTCTCTCCCCTATCCTATGTGATACTGTCATGTGAATGCATTTTGTATACGATGTTAACACACACACAATACATTACACAGTTCTCTTTTAGAACTTTTTATAAAAAGGAAATGAATATATTTGAAAATAAGTAATTTTATTCTATCTTCATTTATTCTATTTTAAATTCTCTGCATTTTGGGGTAGATTAAAGTTTATTATGTTTTGTCTGCCTGAAAACCTTTATTTAAAATTGATTTTTAGATTAGATCTGCTGGCAATGGAAATCTTCAGGTGTTTTGATTGTTTTAGAAAGTCTTTATCTTTTTTGAAGGATATTTTCACTGGGTATAGAATTCTGGGTTGATTTTTTTCCCCCTTTCAACACTTAAAAATGTTAATTTATTATGTTCTTGTTTGCCTGGGTTTTTATGGTAGTCGGTTGTAATTCTCATTTTCATTCCTATATAGGTAATGGGGTTTTTTTTTCCCCCTCTGGTCAATTTCAAGATTTTTAAATTTGACTTAATTTTCAGCAGTTCGTTGAATATAATTAGCTATGCATGTGTGTAAGTTTTATTTCATCCTATGCATGGTCCCTGAGATTCTTGGGTCTGTGGTTCGGTGTCTGTCATTAATTTTAGAAATTCTTGGGTATTATTTCTTTAAAAGTCTCATGTTCTCTTCATCTTCTCAAATTCCAGTTATGTATTTGCAAAACTGATCTTTTCTCAGTTTCTGGGTACTCTCTTGTGTTTCTGTTGCTTTTTTGCTTCTTTCCCTTTATATCTTTTTGTTTGTTTGTTTCATTTTGGGTGATTTTAGTGACTTTTTTAAAAGCTGTTTCAGGTCTACCAAAGAATATGCTGAAGGCTTTATTTTTTTTCATAATGTTTTTGTATTTTGTATGTTGCTTTATTTTTAATTTTCAGTATTTCCATTTGAATCTTTTCTTATATTGTCCATCACTCCGATAAAATTATCTGAACTTACGTGTCTAGTTTTTCTACTAGGCTCTTTAATATCAGTCATTAAATATTTCCTAGCTTATATATTTGCTTATATATTTGCATCTGGTCTGACAATCACTTTGTCTCTCTTTATTGTGTTTTTAATTGCCTTTCCATCTGCCTCATTTGTTGAAAACTGACACCTTATCAGGGAGTGTAAATACTGAGGTAAGTATGTTCTATTCATACAGAAACTTCTATCTGGCCTTCAGTGTATGGTTTCCTGTGATTCTAACAGAGAGCTGGCTGGATTTGAGGTTTGTTGGTATGATCACACACACAGGAGTCACGCAAAGGTTTAAAGCCCTCTAGTAATAGCTGGTTTTTATCAAGTAGACTGTCAGAGCATTTTTGCTAATGACCGTTTTCCTCCATTGGTTTTGCATCTTTCCTTTGCTTTGTCCCTGAGAAATGTTATCCCATGCAGGCCTCCCAACTATGTTCCCCTAATATTTGTGCAGTACATGTTATGTTGTGGGTGAGACAGAAAGATCTTCTCTCAGGTTCTGAATAAGCCACAGTCTTAGCATGGTGCTGTGTTCCTGGGTCTCAGTAGTGTGGCCTTTACAACTCTTGCTTTTTCTTCAAAACAAGAGTTAGGAATAGCATGTGTCCCTGGTCATCCTCAAAGCAAAAGCTTTCTCCCTGTTATCCCTCTCCTCCAAGCTGGAATGGTCTTCTACCTGTACTCTTACGTGTCACTTTTTGTTGTATTTTCCTCGCAGATTAAGGCTTTTATTCTGTAGGGGAGATGAGACTGTAACTGGATGAGGTTTTGGAAGTGACGTCTGTACACCACTCCGGGCCCCAGCATGGCTTAGCCAGCACCTCAATAAAAGCTGTCTCAGGATGCTCCCTGATATTCCCTCTGAGTGTGCTGTGGCATTTGTAGAGACAAAGCCTAAGTTTGTGAGCCCCCTTGCATCACCCCCAGAGGCTCCACATTATCCTTAGCTTCCACTCAATGTTTAGCAATTAACTAAAAAGTTGTAGCGGTATCTTTTTACAGGTTTACATAGAGTCTGGTGGGGTTTGGTTCAGGTAGGCACAAGTTCAGGTCCTATTTCTCCATGCATGCCAGTGCCTGACTCTTCCCAGATTTTTGGGTACTTGGTTGTTCTGTGACTTCAGTTCTCTGGTGACTTAAAAAAAATTAAGCCATTAACTTTCAGATTTTCTAGCTTTTTCTTTTTGAAAAGATTGGAATAATGGTATTTTTTTCACCTGAAACAGAGGACTTCTGCCTCTATGTTCATAATTTTGTTCATTTTCTTCAACTTTCCAGGCTATGACTTCAAGTCCCTTTCTTAAAATGAGGGACAGAAGATGACCTCTAAGGGAGCATTCAACACTAAAATTTTAGAATATAGGATATTCCCAACAATCTACTTTAGGTTGTCTGAGAAGCTCCTCATTCCTATTTACCTTTCATAGAAATGAAACAGAGTTCCAATCTCTTTAATTATTTGTTGTTAATAACCAGGCAATTTTTTTCCATTCTGCATGAGACAAGAACATGTAGTGTGGATATGCTCATTTCTGTGCAACGCACATACACATCTGCACACAAATCGATACATGCACAGTCATTGGAATCAGGAATTTAGATTGCTTGCCAAGATAGAACACATGCTAGGGCCATCTGTCATCTGTAAAATGTAATGTAAGAAAATGCATGCAGGCATATTTACTGAATAAAAAGTGTTCTGGCACTTAATCAGATGCATAATGTAAATAGCACATTTTTGGAAGATTAAATTAAGTTGCTCCTTATTAACTTATCTGGAATTTCCAAGAGGAATTTTACTTGAACTGATACTTTTCTAGTTACTTCTATCTGGTGCAGAAAGGACCAAACAGACTACAATAGTCCTGCAAGAATATTAAGGCTCTGTATCACTGTTCATTCTTTTAAGAAAACAGGAAATACATTTAGCAGGAAAATACTTAAACATATCAGTCACTCAGGTCATCCTTCAAATATATCCATTATGTCAAAAATTCTGTTTTATCCCCCATATCTGTAAACTGTTACACCGTTTACAGTCTAACTGATAAAGCAACATTTAAAGGAAGGTGAGAAATACATTACAAAGCTTCCGAAGTTAAAAATTCATACATTCCCACTATTCATTACTCTGTTATAAGTTGGACATTTTACTTTTGGAAAAAAATACAATGAAGGAAATTGAAGACTAGTTTTGCAAATAGTAAATATGAGTGCCATGAAAACTTGATTCTTCTCTTTCTTATAGGAAGTTTTATTATTTTTTTTCTCGAAGCATTTTTTGGGGGTCTTGATTAGTGTTTCTTTAAAAGCTAACTAATACTATTAGAGTAAGTGTAAGGAATATTAAAATTCTTTGAAGCTTGAAACTGATGCTTGTAGCTATATGGTTTAACTGGCTAAGTGAATTTTTTGTTTTCTTTACAATGTGTTTTAATGGATTGATGGAAAATACCAACTTTTATATCTCACAGTCCCCATCTAATGATTGAACTCATGCTATCATTTCTGGTTTACAACTAAATAATAAACACAATTTATGAATTATATAACCTTTCTCACTGTATCAGTTGTGAAGCAGTTTCACTAGGGTGTAGTGACAGAAATTAGCACTTATCTCTCCCACATATATCCTTATCTTTGTCATGAGTAATAGATTCCCTATTTCTGGGTTAGTGGCAAATTTTATAGAATAAAACTCCACTGTCCAGCCTCCTTTGCAATGAGGGTGCCAAGGAAATTAAGCGGGAGCCTTTGGATGAAGTTTTAGGGAAAGTCGTTTAAAGACTTGTGACTCAGTTGGGAGGCATCCTTTATTGCCCTTGTTCCATCCTAATTCCTGCTGCCTAACACATGGATGGATGGAGCTGGAGCAGCTGTCCTAAGACCATGATGAAAAGCAGAAGAGAAACAGAGAGTTGGCCGTAATATCCTCAGCTACAGAAACAATGCTAGCCTACTTCTGGATTTCTTGTATATGAGAAAAACAAACCTTTTATGTGGAGACCACTTAATCAGTTCTCTGATAACAGCAATCAGATGCATCTGTATCTAAATGCGTGATATCCAGATATGAATGAAAAAAAAAAAAAGCAATTTCTCTCTGCAGTATCTGACACTGGACTGTGAATTCTTATTACTCAAGTCAACTCTTAAAACATTTGTTTACATTATTTTTAGTTGTGTTTTTATTGCCTGAGTGTCATGTGCAAAGCCCTCATGCCTTTAGTTGCTTATATTTTCTCTTCCTGAATTTAGTCATGACAGCCTGTGCTTCATGTCTGAGACCAAGTAAGTCTTTCTTCTTAGATCCATTTCCTCTTGCTGGCTTTTTTTACATTGTATAGTGATTTGCTAGCTGGAAGTGGGTGGGAGAATTTAGCATGTATCAAATAGTAGGTAGGGTATGAGTATCTCAATCAAAAGCTGATGATGCTAATTTACACAAAGAGTTGGAGGAAAAGTTTATTTATTTTATCAACCAACCCTATTTTTAATGGGAATTTCAGGGGCAAAAATTATTTGTAAAATCAGAGAAAATTGTTGATAACGATATTTCCTTGATAAGTAGGAAAATACTTTATATATTTTTTATAATATATAATATATAAAATTATATTGTATATTTTTAATAAAATAAGTTTGTATATTCAACAACCACTGGTTTAACATATTATTAATATAATATTCCACAAAAAATTTTGTCTGGGGGCATATTCTGCCTTTATCAATAATTCTTCTCAAGAGTAAGTAAGGAAGATACCAGACATACTGAAAACACTTTTTTAAAGTAAGCTCAGATGACCACAAGAAATATTTATAGGCATACATACGTTTTCATAGATACACTAGGCTGCTTTCTATTAAAAAACAGAAATGCTTAACATTAAAACTCAAAATGTTCTGTGAGAATCTACTCTTGTTTGAGATGCTCTATTTTTTGTGTGGAATAAAAAACCTACGTAAGACAGATTTTCAGTTCTCTAAGAGCTGCCAAATGATGGAAGAAATATTATAATGGTGGTTTTGCCAACTTGAAACAAGAAACACAGAAACTTACAGACTTGGGTTGAATCCTAACTCTACCACTTTAGATATTTTGAGCACAATATTTAAATATTCATGAGATACAAAAATAAGTAACTTAACGTGGTGCCTAGAACTTACTAAAAATGTGTTTGGGTATTATCAGTCCTACATTTGGATTCTAGCTCCCTTCTTGATAACCTGTAGGCGCACGGACAAGCCTGCTTCTCACTGGTAAAATCGAATTAAGAAGAGTACCCATCAGTATTTTAAAGAGTTATTGTTAGTTTTAGATCAGTTAATCTATTTAAGGAATTTGTACTGGGGCTAGGATGTATTAAATATCCACTCAGTTATCTGTATCTAATTATCAACAATAATATTACAGAACTATAAATTACATGATACTTTTGAAAAGCACTTTCAAGTACACTATCTTTTTTAACCACAGGCTTCTATGAGATAGAAAAACTTTTTTCACCCACACATTGTTGGAAAAGGAAACTGGGGAAAAGATTAACTGCACTATCAAGCTAACTTCACAAGTGGCAGATGATCTAACTCTAAGGCTTCTTGATTCTCTCAACATTGCCTTTACGACATTGCCTTAATGTTCTGCCAAACTTGTATCTCTTCTCATCCATCTTCTGAATCTCATGAAATCCAAGGAGCCAAAATACCATGCCATGTTGTTTGAGAGGTTTTACGTGGCAAACTTGCCCCAAAGTTCATCATCTGTTATAGTTCCCTGTTCTCACCCCCACTCCCAACATAGTTTCCATGTGGATGCTATGATTTCTGGTACTCTCTGAAATTCTAGCTCATTCATTTTGGGGAAGCATTTGAAAAACAACACCTTTTCTCCTTACAATGATACTGGCATCAGATTTTAACTGAATTCTACTTTATGAAAGTTGGGTAACTGGAAAAATAGCGGTACTACAAATGAGCTGTTTACATATTTTATTATGTAAACAAAAGACCTTTTAATTGCATATATATGAATATGTACAGTAGACTTAAGATAGACATCACTTTAAATGTTTGCATAGTCATCCACTGTATATGCTATGCATCGGTATGTCTCCTAATCATATTAGGTAGAAAGCTATATAGAAATAAAATGGTTTAACATTTGTGCTCAAAAATTAAAGATGAACCTGAGAAAGTAGACTGGTCAAGTGAAAAATGATTAACATGGCTTCTATATAACTGCTTTTTCTTCTCAGTTTTTTAAATTAAATTTTGTTGATATTTATGTTCAATCTCCAAAACTTTTTAAAATCTATATTGAGATGTTTATTGCCCCAACTGTTACAAAATAGCCCAGTAAAAAGTACAAGGAAACGGTCCTGTTGATAGATCTGAGTGAAATCAGCGTTAATGTTCTAACTGAATGCAATGCAAGTTTTAAAGCAGATTTGGTGCTTAAAAATGCTACTTGAAAGGCTGTCTAGTTATATATTCTCAATATTAATTGAGCTTCCATATGTCAGGGAACGAAGAACTACACAGCAAGTAAAGAATAAATAAATCAAGGAGCTTTCCTTCATCATAAAAAAAGACATTAATTTCTTGACCACCTACCAAATCAGAATACTCTAGGCTGGAAGAATCTTCACTGATACTTTACTCCATACTATCATTCAGGATATTGAATCCCAGAAAAAATAAGCGATTCATACAAAATCATAAAATTGAATCAATTTTTCTTAAAACCCAAAGTTTTGCTGATCATTGTGATTTACAAGTGTCTAGACTCACGGGACTTAGGACCCTGCTTTCTTAAGTCAGTTATTTTCCCTTAGAGTTACACAAAAGAAAGAATGTGGACAAATAATACATTTTCATCTTTCAGTATAATAGGTTCATTCAACTTTTTACATAAAGTTAATCAGGAAGTTAATCCAACCAATGGTCACCATCACCACTGCCAATAACTTATAGCAAAACTTTATGCAGACCTTGATGCACACTTTTATAAAACTACTGTTTTCTTAGGAACATCTCCTTCATTTTCTACTGTCTAACCTACTTTTAATTAACTTTAAATCTTGTATTACTTAACAATATCTTTAAAAGAAAATAAAATCAAAGCAAAAGTACAAGTTTTCAAATGAAAGGAAAAACTTCTGTAACATAGCAAGATAGTCTTAGACTCAACTAATTATGGGCTTCGTCAGGCAAGTCCTTTAAAGAACACTGACTATAACCACGCCTATGGGCTCAGTTTTCAAAAGGAAAATGTCACACTGAGTACTTCTGAAAGAAACTTTAGGAAAATAGGTTCATCTACCTAACCTAAAAAACAGACCTGGGGAAACAAAATTAGAGGGTGTGAAAAACATTTTTAAACCTTATTCCTTACACCAAAATGCCAAATTGTGGCATCAAGATTGGAAAAAGTACACCAGCTATATTTAATGCCCTTCATATTAAAAGACAAAAAAAAAAAAAAAAAAAATTTGGCACAGAAATAAGGCCCAGATACTTGTAACTTGACAAACTCTGCAATTTGACCCCCATTTTCCTCTCCCTATTTTAGAATTTCTTTCAAAAATTTACCTAGAGCCTGAGGAATATTATTCAATCAATCCTCATAGAGCAACAATGACCTTATTACTCAACCTTTTTCCTACATAGAGGCCATACCTACTCTAGCATCACTCAGATTTAACAGTCTATATTTTCTATGCTTTTTTCAGTTATGGAGACCAAGATCAAGAACACTGATGTCCCTGAGCCATCTCCCCCCCTTTTTTTTCCTGTATGTATCGTCCCATACAACAACTCTTTGCATCGTGTGATATTCTAACTAGAATTTTTTACTTGAATCATCATTTTCTGCTTGCAAATTATTAGGATTTATTTTCATAAGTCTGCAACTGCTAGGTCACAAACTTTAGACTTTGTGTGGCAAAGGAAGGGGGGCACTAGAGAGATGGAGGAGCACAAAATCTTCCAATTATTAATTTAAAGATCATTGCGGTTGAAATGTGGAGGCTGGCTTATAACATAATGAGACTGGAAGGCCCTTTGACTACTCCAAGAGAGAGCTGATGTGCACTTGAGCTAAGACAAGTGGCAAAGGAAATGGAGTGATGGAAAGTGGTCTATAGGTATGATTCCTCAACTTTATTTGGGATCAGATTCAGAGTTTCTGATGTTAGGATAAGGCCAGAGGATATGCATTTCTAACAAGTTCTAAGGTGACATTAACACTGCTGGTCTAGGGCCACTCTTTAAAAATACCACGACTCAAGTCTTTCTACTCAAAGTGGCCTTTGGACCAGCAGCACTGGCGCCACCCCCGTGATCAGAAACTGAGATCACTAACAACTGGGTTATTAGAAACCTAGCCCTACTGCATCCAAATCTGCCTTTACAAGATAATCAGGTGGTTCCTATGAAGGTTAAGGCTTGAGATCTGATACACTGGTCTAAAATACAGGACAGGTAAGATCAATATAATTTGGGAAAAATGAAAGGGAGTGTCTAACACGACTGAAGTTACTGCCCAGAGAATTAGGTAGAGAGTGCCGATGGTTCTTATTAAGCTTCTTCTACTGATGGACAGAAAGGTAACCTTCTAGTAATTAATACAATTTTCACAAACGCTGAAGTCAGCTCTAATATGTATGCAATGCCAAGCTTATATAAGCCAACATGTAAGGGTAGCCCAAGAAGTGTACACAAGTCATGAGGCCCTTCTGAAAATTCTGAGTGAGAACTGTGCTTTCTCTACAAAGAAAGAAATTTCTGATCTACAAATAGGAAAAAAAATGTTCAGTTCCTGGCTCTGACTCTGGATTTATCTCCAAATATGCTGTTTCCACCGATTCTGGTCTAGAGGATCGAGTTCCAGGCCAGATGTCTCAATGAGTGCCTTCCTTCCTGTAGGTAAGCCAATTTCTTGTTGTTTGTGTTAACAAAAAATGGAAAGTAACTGCATTCATGTTTATAATGAGAGAACAGTTTATTCAATTAAATGAATAGGCTAAAACACAATACAAAATCAGGGCTGCTTTTCTGGTCTATAAATGTGTTGCTCTTAAGGAATTTCTCTTAGAAAAGATGAAATTTCTGCCAACTTATCTGTCTCAGAGGACAAGGCTCAGTAAATGATGTCAGGAACAAAGAACTACAGTCAGGAAAGTTTTTAAAAGATGAGTGACCAAATATATGTTCTTCTCACTGGCAGGCACTGAGCACAGACCACCGTCCCACACAAATCCACGTGGCCTGCTAAGTTCTAAGTGGCTGTGAGACCTCTGGGAATTTCCTTCATCTCTCTAAATCTAAGGCCCTTCAAAATAATCTTAACACATTATGTGGAAATTAAATGAGCTAATATATAAGAAGCCTTAAGCACAATACCTGGAAGTTAATATTTTCCCAGTAACTTTTGGCATTTCCTGTCTTACCCATTGGCCACATCAGTGGATAAATATGTCATCATTTCTTGGCTATAGCAGAATATCTAGACTGGATCAGAAGCAACAGGCCAAAACTGTAAAAGCATCAAGCAGTTTTCAACTATGGGGCTGCATACTGATAGGCCAGGAGCTCTTCTTTACAAATGTGTTACATCATTGTGCTCAAAAGCTGTAAATCATCACTGGTTTGTTGCAGGTGTATGGACATCCCTCTACAGTGGTGACAAAAAAGTGAAATGAGCAAGGCCATGCAATTAGTCCTATTCATACAAGAGACAAATTCACAGGACATCAAGCTGTCACAAAAGATATGTCAAGTGTTTTTTCTTTTTCAAAATATCAAAACTGTGTTCTATTAATATTCAAGAAAGTAGTTAGTATTCTAAGTGAAGTAAGCCAGAAAGAGAAAGAAAAATAACATATAATATCACTCATATGTGGACTCTTAAAAAAAAATGACACTATAAACTCACCTACAAAACAGAAACAGTCTCACAGACATAGTAAACAATTTTATGGTTACCAGTGGGGGTGGGGGGAGGGGGTGGGAAGGGATCAATTGGGGAGTTTGAGATTTACAGATGTTAGTTACTATATATAAAATTTAAAAAGATTTTAATTTTAAATAGATTTTTTAAAAAGTTTCTTCTGTATACTACAGGGAACTATGTTCTATACCTTGTAATAACTTTTAATGAAAAAGAATATGAAAAGGAATATATGTATGTATATGCGTGACTAGGACATTGTGCTGTTCACCAGAAATTGACACATTGTAACTGACTGTACTTCAATTAAAAAAAAGAAAAAAGTACAGTTAGGAAAAAAAGGGGTTTTATTCAAACCATGACACAGTACAGAGTTGACCTAACAAATATTTTGATGTGCGGTGTATTTACACAAACTATCAAGTAGTTACATTCTAATTATGTGTTAACTTTTGCAGGCTTTTTAGTTGTGTTCTGAATCTTCTATTTCTTTAATGGAAAAACCAAGAGTTTTAAAATTTTTAAAAGAGAAAAGGGGAGAGAGAGAGAGATTGAGAACTTTGTAGAAGTGTCTTTTTGCTGAAGAAGAAACAACAGAAGTGAGAGGAACTGAGAGCAGAATTGCTGAGGGGCCAGTTGCAGGCCGACTGGCTCATGGTGCAGAGACAGATCTCAGCTTTCCTTGTCCACACCCAGAATGCTGGCTTTCCCTCGACTAACTTTAATACAAAATTTAATTTTGGCAGGTTTCCTGAATATTAAGGAGCCTCCTGCCTCAGTAAGGTTACAGAGGACACAGAAAATCTGAGAGGCATGGTTATGCCAAGGTAAATATCCACATAGAAGCCACACTCTCCTTGACCCACCCCGGGAGCCCAGTGCAGTAGCTAGGAAATGTACCATTAAACGATATGGTGGCAAAGAAGTACAGTGTTTTTCCTTGTGCTACTACATTTCTGGAAATAATTTACATTGAAACATTCCCTAAAGTGTGGTTCTCTTACTGTGTCAGAGGAAAATAAAGGACTACATCAGGATATAAATGCCTATCACAGCCAATAGGTCCAACATTACCTTAGGTTTCTGGTTGCCTATAAGGGACTTAGGTTTTCTCCCTCCCAGTGGAAACAAATTGCCCTTCTAGTCTGTTAAGCCAGACTCTGCAATTCTCTCTCTTGACCATCAAAGTAAAACTACTAGGAAAAAAAAAACAAAACACAAAAGTGCATAGACTGAAGGTGTGAAAAACTCTCTTGCCTGTCTGGGTCTGATCGAAGCTCATTCATGTGTGTGTGAACTTTTATGCTGCCTCCATGACAAAGGTGAGAGAGTGACTTACACTTGTCATATGCTTGGGTATTAGTAACCTCAGAGTATCCAGAACTTAATAAATTGCAGCATGTTAAAAATACAGTATGGATTTAACAAAGGCTGAAACTTAAGAGAGTTAGCTTGCAAGAGTTAAGAGAGACTGCAGATTGGGTTCCAGTCAAGATGGCGGAGTGGTAGGACCACGAGCTTGCCTCTCCTCTCGACTATGAAACCACAACTGAATGCTAAACAACCATTGAAAAAAGACTGGAACCTAGCAAAAAGTATCTTCTGCAGCTGGAAACATAAAGAGGGAACCACAACAGGACAGTAGGAGGGGTGTGCTCATGATATAATCAGGCCCCATACCCCCCAGGTGGGCGACCCACAAGCTGAAGATTTGTTAAGTCGAAACAGCCCTCCCACAGGAGTGAGCGCTCTAAGTCCCACGTCAGGCTCCCCAGCTCGGGTCCTGGCTTTGGGAAGAGAAGGAGACCCCAGGACATCTGGTTTTGAAGGCCACTGGGGGTTCGCGTTAGGAGCCTTACGGGACTGGGGGAAACGGAGACTCTTTTCACTTGAGAAACATACAGAGAAACTCACGTGCATCAGCTCCAAGGGCAGAGGCAGCGAATTCACAGGAACCTGGGCCAGACCTGCCTGCTGGATTTGGAGGTCTCTGGGGGACGTGGGGGATGGCTGTGGCTCACTCAGGGGACATATAAGCTGCTGGCAGACATCCCAGGAGTGTTAATCTACATGAGCTTTCCTGGAGGCTGACATCTTGATTGGATCATTAGCACCAAGACCCAGCCCCACCTAACAGCCTGTAAGGAAGCCTCAGGCCAAACAACATAAGGAGTGGGAACACAGCCCCACTCATTATCAGACTTCCTGAGTCACAAAGGCCTCTAGACACAGCCCTACCCACCAGAGGTCCAGGACCAAGCTTCACCCAGCAGTGGGTAGACACTGGCTCCTCCTGCCAGGAAACCTGCATAAGCCTCTAGTCCAGCCTCATCCACCAGGGGTAGATACTAGAATTAAGAAAACAATAATTCCAAAGCCTGTGGAAAGAATCTACAAACACATAGAAAGACAGACACTATGAGGTGGCAAAGGAGTATCTCCCAGGCCAAGGCCCAAGATAAAATCCCAGAGGAAGAAATAAGTGATGAGGAGATAGATAATTTATCTGAGAAAGAGTTTAAAGTAATGATGGCCAAGATGTTCAGAGAACTCAAGAGGAGTATAGATACACAGAGTGAAGTTTTTAGCCAAGAGTTGGAAAATATAAAGAATACCTAAACAGTTAAAGAATAAAATCACTGAAATGAACAATACACTAGAAGGAACCAAGAATAGACTACAGGAAGCAGAAGAACGGATCAGTGAGCTAGAAGACAGATTAGTGGGAATCAATACTTCTGAACAGAAAAAAGGAAAAAAAAAAAAAGGAATGAAGATAGTTTAAGAGAACTCTGGGGCAACATGAAGCGCTCTAATATTTGCATTATATGGGTTCCAGAAAGGAAAAGAGGGTGAAAAGAACTGAGAAAATTTTTGGAGAGATAATAACCAAAAACTTCCCCAACTTGGGAAAGGAAAGAGTCACCCAAGTCCTGGAAGCGCAGAGAGTACCACACAGACTCAACCCAGAGAGGAACACACCAAGGCACATAGTCATCAAATTGACAACAATTAAGAATAAGGAAAAAATATTAAAATTAGCAAGAGAAAAGCAATGAATAACATAGAAGGGAACTCCCATAAGGTTATAAGCTAATTTTTCAGCAGGAACTCTACAGGCCAGAAGGAAATGGCACGATACATTTAAAGTGATGCAAGGGGGAAGCTTACAACCAAGAACATTCTATCCAGCAAGGCTCTCGTTCAGACTTGAAGGAAAAATCAAAAGCTTCACAGATAAACAAAAGCTTAAAGATTTCAGCACCACGAAACCAGCCTTGCAACAAATGTTAAAGGACCTTCTCTAGTCATCAAACCATAAGTAAAGAGAACAAAAAGAAGAAAAAGAAAAAAAAGAGAGAGACCTACGAAAGATTGCATTGGCTGTTCGGGGTCTTTTGTGGTTCCTTATAAATTTTGGAATTGTTTGATTCTAGTTCTGTGAGGAATGTCGCGAGTATTTTGATGGGGGTTGTGTTGGATCTGTGGATTGCTTTGGGTAGTGTGGCCGTTTTGACAGTGTTGATTCCTCCAATCCAAGAGCACAAGAAATCTTTCCATTTCTTTGTGTCATTTCAGTTTTCAGAGTATAGGTAACCTCCTTGGTTAAATTTATTTCTAGGTATTTTGTTGTTTTTGATGTAATGGAAATGTCTCTGCCAGTTATAAAATTCTGGTTTTGAAGTGAAAAAAAAAAAAAAGTGAATGAAGGGCTGCAAATGACAAAATATCCTTCTTTATTATGGGTGAGTTGTATTCCATTACATATACTGCATCTCCATTATCTATTCAACTATTGATGTGTACTTAGTATGCTTCCATATCTTGGCAATTATAAATAATGTTGCTGTTAATAGCAGGGTGTATGAACCTTTTTGAGTTAATTCTTATTTTGTGGTTGGCTTTATTCCTTTGATAACTATGTAAGTTTAAAAAGCTAAAGCTCTAAACATTCTTAGAAACAATGAACAGCATATATATGTAAATTAAAAAATATATGTGCAGTTAAAAAATGATCTTTCAAGCCATGAAAGACATAGAAGAAATTTAAAAGACATATTACTAAATGAAAGAAGCCAGTTTGAAAAGGCTACAAACTGTACAATTCCAACCAAATGACATTCTGGAAAAGGCACAGCTACAGAAACAATAAAAACATCGTGGTTTCCAGGAGTTTGGGGAGAGGGAAGGAGGAAGGAATGAATAGATGGAGCACAAGGGATTTTTAGGGCAATGAAATTATTCTGTATGATACTATAGTGGTGGCTACATGTCATTATGCATTTTTCGAAACCCATAGAATGTACAACATCAAGAATGAACCCTAATGTAAACTATGGACTTTGGTTGATAATAATGTGCCCATGTTGGTTCATCGATTGTACCAAATATGCCACACTGATGAGGGATGCTGAGGGTAGGGGAGTATATATGTGTGGATGGGGAGAGCTATGAGGGAACTCTGTATTTTCTGCTCAATTCTATTGTAAGCCTGAAACTGCTCTAAAAGAATAAAGTCTGTTAAAAAAAAGAGAAAGAAACAAAGACTGCAGATTCCCATTTCTCTTTTGGCGAGAAGAAGTACTCTGGAAAGTTGGATAATAAAAGCAAAAGGTTTTAGGAGCTTGTCCTTATAAACCCTAAATAGAAAAAAGTCAAAACATTTCAAACCATTTACGTTGTTAAGAGTTTTTTTCTTCTTTTTTAAATTCTAATTTTTGGGCATCCCTGATTTTTTCCACACTGTAATTAGAAAGGCGGCAAATGGATAATTACAGATAAAACATCTGTAGAGTCCACTCGTGAACCACAAAATATATATACATACTTTTAAAATGAGTCTTTACTTTTTCAAAATCTTTCATTTTCCTTGTCCCCCTATGGTAAGGAAAAAGCCAAGTCAATTCTCTTTCCGCTCTTCTACAGTGAATTTCCACCAGCCAACCACAAGTGGAAAAGGATTTCGTATGTTTGTAGCACTTTATAACCACACAGTTTTCTGCCCTTCAAAGAGTAAGAGCAGGATGGACATTTATTGGTTTAGTGATGGTGATTCCTGGGGAATCAGTGCAAACTGCACACCAGAATGTACTATGTCCTCTTACAGATAGTGAAGATTTCTCATTAGATAAATGGAAAATTGCTCAGGTACATTTTATTTCATTGCTTAGGTAAATAATTGCTCTCTGATTTTAAAATATCCTTTAAACACCTTTCTGCAAATATTTGGTTTCTATGGACGCTCCCTATAGTGTTGGCAAAGAGTTTTGTTGCCAGAGATGAATGAATAAGAAATTCTCCGAGTATATGGCCAATTGGAATGGTGCATTTTGTCCTAACCCTTCTCAGTGCCAGGACACATTTATTTGCACAACAACACAACATGGCACCATGCCTCACAACAAATTGGCTGACAGCAAATTTAATACTCTCTTATAATTTGGAAAAAATACTGCAATACCAGATTTTCTCTTCAATATATTTGTGTGGAAAAGAGGTTTATAAAACCATCACAGGATATGAAGGAGTCTGTTGAAGTGACTTGAAAGCAGAAGATGGATCCTTGGCAATCAGGAAACTGTAAAGTGTCTCTGCTTGGACGGAACAGAGGGTAAAAATTGAGGAACAGGAGGGAAAAAAAAAAAAACTACAGAACAGACTTTCAAGGAAAATTCACGTTTTGCATTAAGCACCTCTACTGTCAGTTACAGAATCTGTTTAATAGTCAATTACAGACGAAAAAAGAGTATGTAAACAAGAATATGAAGTTTAGAGAATAACTAAAAAATGACAACAAATTGTGGATTGTGGGTATAAGACAAGGAATTAAGAAAACTTAAGATGAGTTTTTTGGCTGAGTAAGTGAACTGAGGTGGCCAAGATGTGAAGAAAGGATATGGATATAATAATTCCCTACTGAATTTCATGGTCCCAAGAAAGCAAATAATGTAATTATAGCAGAGAAGCAGGAAATATAAATTAGAGGATAAATGTAAAGGAAGTTTTCTATGGAACTTATCTTCTAAGACGAGAACAACACTGAGATCGTTAATACCAATCCGTATATAAAACACAAACTGCTAGCCATATTCACCATAGGACTTGCTTTTATAAATGTAGGAAATTTCTAGTTGGGAGAATGTTAAAAAAAAAAAACAAACTTGATTCACAATAAATTATTTAATTGTTATAAAAATAGAGTGTATTAGTTGGTAAAAAATGATTAATATTTATTGAGCAATTATCATGTGCTAGAGATTTATTTAAGCTTCAAAGAAATTACATATGGCAGGCACCAATATAGCCAAAATTTACAACAAAATCTGAATTGGTTAGCCAAGTCAGAGCTGATCACCTAATCTTATAACCACCAGGTAATACAGTTCCTGCCTTAACTACTGCTATACTGTGGAGGAATGAGTCACCATTTTCTTAAGAAAACCTCACCTTTTCTTAGGTCTTAAAAAATTTAAATATGAGGCATATGAAACTAGACCAAAATGAAAATTAATACAAGAACTTCACTTACAACACCTTGTAAGAGAATTGTTTTCTTTTCTTGGCATTATTAATGTATTGACAAAAATTTAATCATACTGATTTTTATACTACATTTATAATATAATGTTTAGTCTGGTCTTTTAGTGTCAGATTTGTGAATTTTCTCCTAGAACTGTCTCTATGGCAGGCTATTCTTTCTCAAATAGAAGTAAAATGACAACAGAATTTTATACACTTTTTGTTAATTATTTCTATGCAGGTAAAGTGATGATTTTTTTATTTTTTAACTGAAGTATAGTTGATGTACAATATTATGTAAGTTACAGGTGTACAATATAGTGATTTACAATGTTTAATGTTTATACTTTATAGTTACTATAAAATACTGGCTATATTCCCCGTGTTG
The DNA here is from genome assembly GCF_009834535.1 of Camelus ferus. Classification (NCBI taxonomy): domain Eukaryota; kingdom Metazoa; phylum Chordata; class Mammalia; order Artiodactyla; family Camelidae; genus Camelus; species Camelus ferus. The sequence continues at coordinate 67,468,247 of NC_045702.1, forward strand.
TACAATATGTCCCTTGTAGTTTATTTTATACCTGATAGTTTTACCTCTTAATCCTCTACTCCTGTGTTGTCCCTTCCCCCCTCCCCACTGATTACCACTAGTTCGTTCTCTGTATCGGTGACTCCGCTTCTGTTTTGTTTTATTTACTGGTTTGTTGTATTTTTTAGATTCCACATGTAAGTGGTATCATACTAAAGTCACTGTTTAAGTGAGAGATAACACAAACTCGACTTCTAAGGAAAAGAAGAAAGTGAAGGAAGAAAAAAAATGAATGGATTTCAGAGTGAGTTGGAAAGAAAAGTCAGAAGTCCCCCAGGGTCAACTGGTTGTAGAAATATGAACAGTGAGAAGCCCATGGCGCCTTGGTCTTTCTTACTTAGATGTCAACTGTAAGAAAAGATGGCATTGGTAGACTTAGGAGCACATGACTCATCCATAATTTTGATTTTCATTTATAAATAGCCTAACTAATAATCTCAGGCTTCCATTTTCATTTATGTTTTCAATTATCCGGAGTAATGTTCTCCCTTTTTTTCCCCCAAGCATTGACATATGTTATCATTTCTGTGTGTCACAAACCTTTAATCTCTTCTCTCTTGGATGGATCTGAATCACAGCTCAGGCCCAACTAGGCACTGATGCCACTTCCTCAGCAATATCTTTCCTGAAACTTCCAAACTAGGGTTAGTGCCCCACCCATAACCCAAATTAAGGTTATGCCTAATGGTCTGCTAGTTTTGATGACTATATAATTTATCTTCCAAACTTGGACATAATTAAGGGTGAAAGGAGATGCTATTATGATTATGTCAGCAAAACAGATATAAACTGTGATTACTCTACCTCTAGAAAACTCTTCTCAATTGTAACATTGTTAATTTGCCTTCTAATTTTCTGTTCCTTACGTAAAACCTTGCAGGAGGATGGATACAGTGACCATCTTTTACTTTGAACTTCTGATGTTTATCCCAATGATGGATGCATACTCCACAAAGGATATAACACAAATTTTGTTAAATTTAAAAAGATGATATAGATATTTTTAATATAATTACTTTTATAAAATTCCATTTTCTTTACATTTGTGGTTTACAGACATGATTTTTTTTCCTTTTAAATAAACTTAAAATTCATCCCTATGGGTACACTTAATTATAATTGTTTGGTGGTAGTTCAAAATTTCTACATAGAAATTATATATGTGAAAAAAGTTGTATGAGCTGTTTATATGTTCTGGAAATTAAATCTTTGTCAGTCGCATTATTTGCAAACATTTCTCCCATTCCATAGGTTGTCGTTTTGTTTTGCTTATGGTTTCCTTTGCTGTGCAAAAGCATGTAAGTTTGATTAGGTCCCATTTGTTTATTTTTGCTTTTATTTCTGTTGCCTGAGTAGACTGCCCTAGGAGAACACTGCTAAGATTTATGTCAATGTTTTGCCTATGTTTTTTGGATGTGATTTTAAAAGGGATTGTTTCTTTATTCTCTTTTTCTGATACTTCATTGTTAGTGTAAAGAAATGCAACTGATTCTGTATGTTAATCTAAACTTGTGTCATTGTTTTAACTAAAGCATTTAATCCATCTTTATGTACTGTAGTTTTTTTTTTTTTTAATATACTTAGGTTGAAATCTTTCATTCTGTTTTGCTTTGTTTTGCTTATGTCTACCGAACAGTTTAAGTTGTTTTGGGTGTTAGCATTGGTCTCAAAATGTAATCTGCTATCAGTGGCACTGCTGTTGGGATTGAGCAAACTGAGCAAGTGAAATTGTATTTTTAGAGAAAGTAATATTTACTAGTCATGCCAAAATCTAAGTTTTGAACTTGGCAGAGGGTGGCTGAAGTACAGTGGAGAATAAGATCACTGGAGAATTAGGAGTGAAAGGACAAAGGAAATAAACATGCAGAACACAGACTAGTTGTCTGCCATCTATTTCTGAGAAGTCATCAATCTGGCCTCTATGAAGGCTGCTTGCATGATGCATTCTACTTTTCCCGCCAGCCCAAAACATTCTACTTTTACTCTCACTTGAGATAGGTTTCCAATGGCAATAAAAGACACAACTAACAATTAAGCTCCCTTCTTTAGTTACAATGATAGAATCTGTTTCTCAAAGACACTACATTATTATTGCAAATAGGATTTGATTGAATGCCCCAAGTTTAATCTGACACATTGATAACAGAATTCCTAACAAGACATAAATGTCTACTGAATAAAATTAATACACATTATTAATACGTCCCTGTGTGCAGTATAGTTATTACTGATGTAAATATAAAAAAACTTTGTTTTCTCTAGTCTTTGGTTTTGTTGTTTTCTTCCCCTTTCTCTATTATTTGCTTCAAATTTTTAAAGTTAGTTCTCTGAAAAAATTATTTTTTATGTATTTACTTAACTATCGTCTCTCCCACAAGTATCATTTTTTTTGTCATCAACAATTACACAATCTGTTCTTTTCTAGAAGCAAAAAAAATATAAATTTTTTTTACTAAGCTTTATTTTAAATGTATCACATGGTATTAGTATACGTAAACATTTAACATTGACTTATATTTTATAAATTAGGATTCTTTCCCTCTTCTTATTTTAATAAGTTTCTTTACTCTTACTTATTCTTATTTTAATAGTTTCTTCATTAAAAAATTACAAATAGATGTATATAAATAAATAAGGTAACTATAATTTTTAACTAAGTCATTGCTTCTCTGTGAAATAATCATATCTATTCTATTTCAGAACAGTTTAGTGGTCAAGACAATAATTTCTTTCCTAAAATTATGTAGAATTGAGAGCTTTTCTTCAACTACAAACAGTACACAAATGCAACAACAAGATTTAACTTGTGTACGATTAAGAATTCTAGGATTTGATATCAAACTTCTCTCTGCAGAAACTAGACACATGAACTATGACAAAATCTCTTAAACTTCCTTTCCTCATTTTTAAAATAAAGAGCATTATTTCTTCTAATGCCTCTCTAAATGGGTAATGTACTAAACAAAGAAGGCCAGTGTATGTGTCAGCACTGTGTAGAATAAACACTATTATGGACATGAACAGTACTCATATATTGTTAGCCATTCACAATTAGCCGCCTAAGATACAATGTGAGAATTTATCCTTCTTTCCCCCAAAGTAATCCTGTCCAATTTTCACAGTGCTATATAATAATTAATCTATAATCCACTCATTGTAATTTTTCCATTTCTAGATAATCATTTTACTTATAATGGAGACTTTGTGATATCTATGTTTTCCCTTTGTCTACTTTAATGCAAGCCCCACATTATTCTAATTTTTATTATAATGTTTTATAGCAAGAGCCACATTATTCTTTAAAAAATTATTTTAGGTATTCTTTCAATGTCCAAAGATGTCCAAAATACACATATATGGCTTTGTTTTCCAAATAATTTCTTATTTAGTAGTAGTTTTAGCATTTTATTCTTATTAAAGTAATACATGTATAGTTAGGACTCTTAATAATTTATTTTCTTACCTGAATAAAATGACTTGTTTTATTATTATGGGTATACATTGTTTTATTTATTTTATTAAAAACAAGTCATTATTGTTGTAAGTATAAATCAATCAGCCATTGATTTATCTACATTTCAATTATATCTAGCTACATTTTCATACCATTACATTCAAAATAAGAATTCTTATAAAAACAAGTTCATACTGTATAGCATAGGGAACTAAATTCAATATCTTGTAGTAACACATGGTGAAAAAGAATATGAAAACAAATAAATGTATGTTCATGTATGACTGAAGCATTATTCTGTACACCAGAAATTGATACGTTGTAAACTGACTATACTTCAATAAAAATATATATACAAAAAATAAAAGTAAATAAAAATGAAAAAAAAGTAAGAATTCTTAAATTGTTTATCCTCTTATCTTCTTTTTTTATGCAACACACAATGGACCAGAAACAGTGATGATATTATCTTCTCATTTTTTCATTAGGTCATTTATGCCTGCATCATGTCTTAGTATTCTGGTAAAAATATTTCATAACCATAATAAATAAAAGATAAAATAAAAATGTTTCTAACTACTCCTGATTGTAGTAAAAATGTTTATTAATTTACCTTATTTATTAAAAAATAAAAATAAGTTTCTGAGGGAGAAGAAAATTACTTCCACTATTATGATAGCAGTAACTGATTCAGACAATAATCACCAATGGGGGATTGGCGATAAAATAAGTGGGTTCATGTTTGAGTTGAAAATACATGACTAGCATCCAAGTAGCTTACCACAAACTTTGGATGCAATGGGAAAAACAGTAACTTCATAGTGTAATAACATAGTGGATTACATTTTAATGATGTAATTAAAAATTTTCATTAATGGTGCAAATTGATATTATGTGTGTACAGGTGCTATATACTGAAAATGGCACAGAATCACTATTATTGTATTATTAGAAATACACAAAATGAACCTGACCACGAAGAACTGAAAGACATCTTACAAATGTAATCCCTGAGCTCTTTCTGAATTAAAAGAGACAAAGAAAAATTGATGGACCGCTCTAGATGACAGGAGAATAAAGAGACACTTCTACCAAATGCAGTGCATGATCACAGATTCAATTCATACTGAGGAATAAAAGGCCATATACACATTACTTAAATGAATGAAACTTGAATATAAACTGTAAATTAGATAAGAATATCAATATTAATTTATCTTACTTTGGTAATTTTCCTCTTTATAAAAGATTACACTTTTCTTCCTTAGAAATAGGTACCAAAGTGTTTAAAGGTAAGAAATATGATTTCTATTGCTCTCAAATGGTTAATGAAAGTACTATAGATAACTATAGATAAAGGTATTATAAAAGAGAAAAAAGTAAAGAATATAATAATTATATTCTAGAGTTCTTCGTGATATGCTTGAAACCATTCTACAAGTTTGGAATTTTATAAACTTAAAAATCAACACAATGTCTTTTCTTTATTGGATATCTTACACTATAGGATGAAGTTTCCCTTTTAATTATAATTGTGACACCTTGAATCAGCCCTATCAGCCTAACCCTGTCACTAAAGTACCTTTTATTTTTTTAAGTCTAATGCTTCCTGTATTCACCCTGCAAATGCATACAGCCTGGAAGAGACAGAGTGATCCCAGGACCTTAGGTTCTTAAAACCTAAATTCAGTGACAGTCACCGAGCTCTCCTACTCCAAGAATCTGTTTAATGAATACCTTTCTTGGTCTGAACGTGCTTCTAAGCAGGTACAGGCCAGACAAGGAGTCTTTGGTTAGGACTGCCACCATATCTACCTTCTTCTTCTGCCTCTATGTTATCAATTGGGTAGCAATAGGCAGTCAACCCATCAAGATCACCATGATGTACACTTGTATTTCCACCCTTGTGTCACCCAGAGAAATGGTAGCAGGGCACGCCCTGGGATTATAGGCATTTGAAGTTTAGACTGAAATATGTAATCAAAGATCTGTGTTAGGCTTCACTGCAGCTCAGTGTTTAATACATTTTATCTTTTCATTAATGTCACCTTTTGCTAAAACAATATTTTGTACTCTTAGAAAATGATATGAGAAAGCCTAGTTAATTCAATTCTTCACCTAATTTATAGACAGAACATTTCAGGTAAATTCAGAGGTCTTCAACAATGATAATGAAATAGTCCAGACCTTGGCAGAAAATGTAGTTTTCAGTATATAAAAGCACTGGAAGCTTACTGGTTTCATCCCATTTTTAATCCCCCATGTGGTTTCCTAAGAGTTGAAGGTTTTGGCAGGACTTGAGCACTTTAACGAAATGTGAATAATCCAGAAAGTATAAGCATTTGAATAGTGTCATGCATTTAAAGAATGATGACTAAAATTAGATATGTACATAATTACTTCATTTATAGTTGTAGGTAGTAGTAATAAACTTTTGGCATGGTAAGAATACTGTTATAATTAATTACTACTTTTCTCAGGCTGTTAGTGAAACAGATCTGCTCTGTATATACAGTTTTGTGGTGAGTAGAATGGTTCTTTGGCATATGATATTCATAACAAAGAGGAAATGGTCCATGTCTTTGGGTGAACTCATATGTGTCAGCACAGTTTATTATGCAGTTTTATCTAATATAGCTGGAGAGAAAAAGATTACAGTCAATGACTTAGAGAAAAAAATGTCTTTAAGAAATTTTTAATCATTTTATTTTCAGAAAATAAAAGTACGTCTCAATGAATTTTTTAAAACAAAGCCACAGAAACTAAGTATTTAGAGTATTAAAAAAATCAGATAATATACAAGTGTGGCTTTTCAATTAATGGCCATTCATCTTATTAAAAATTAAAATTTTCCTAGGATTTTTTTCAAAGAAAGCAGTAAGATGTCAGTTACTAAGACAATTAATTTATATATTAATTGACCTATAATTATCATACTCTGAGCCAATAACTTAATAATCTCATAATCAAGATTTCTCTATATTGTCTTCAGAGTAACTGCTCACATTTTAAAACAAATATAAAAATCACACTTTTCAAAAATGAAATTTCCATTTCTTATTGAAATTCTCTCTCCCTCATTCTCTGTTTAAAACAAAAACAAAAATACCTTTGTCCTCACATTCTTCTCCAGCAAATGCTAGAGGTACATGTCTTCAATGTTTTTTCTTAGTTTCTTTTGATTAGCTCCAATTTGGCCTCTGCCCTACAGTTTCACACAAATTCATTTTCTGCAAGATCACCAACACACTCTTCCTTACTAAAACCAACCTTTGGTTATCGGTTGTTGACATCCTTGACCTTCCTGGAGAATTTAAAAAACGTTTCGTCTTCTCGCCCTGGAAGGAGCCCTCTGCTCCCAGCATGACATCTTTTGGGTCTCCCCACATCCCTCTGTCACTCCATCTCTCTCTGGTTGCTTCCTCTGCTTCTCCCTAACTTCTGAATATTACAGTGACCCAGGGTCAGCCCTCCAGTCCCTTCTGTTTTCTAACTACCCTCTCTCCTTTTGCTATGGCTTAATTGTCATGAGAGAGATCCAAGGAGAATAGGAAAGCTTTTCTCCTTTAGGGCACACGGCAGAAATGAGCAAATTCCAAGCCTCTTCCTGGTGCCAAAATCTCTCTTTAGCTGGTCTGTTTCTTCATTTACACAAGGTATCTTTAAACATTATAAAAACTCCTGGCTTAGCAGTAACATGTGCTTTTTGGGCCCCTTTCTTTTGTGTTCTGTTTTCTAGATTTATGTGTGTAACTGACTCACACACCCTTACATGTTTAAATTACTCAGGGTTAATTTCCTAAAGTAACTGTTGTGGTCGCTTTATTCTTCTGGTGGTGTTTTACACAATGATGTAAATCATTTCTAGTCTTTAGATCAAAACAATTGGCATATTACAACTAGTTACATCAGGCTATCCAAATGTACTTCTTATCAGAAACAGACAAACAGAAATAGATGTGGAAAACAAACTTAAGGTTACAAAAGGAGAAAGGGAAGGGGCGAGGGATTGATTAGGAGTTTGGGATTAGCAGATGCAAACTACTGTGTATAAAATAGATAAACAACAAACTACTATATAAAAAATAGTTAAACAACAAGGTCCCACTGTATAGCACAAGGAGCTATATTCAATATCTTATAATAACCCATAATGAAAAAGAATATATATGTATAACTGAATCACTATGCTGTACACCAGAAGCCAATGCAACATTGTAAATCAACTAAACTTCAATTAAAAAAAATGCACTCCTTAGGAACATATGAAATTAAGCTGATTAAATCTTGTAGTATTTAAATTATTATTGATAGAACTGATAGCCAGATTTTTTTAAAAAGTAAGATGAATAATGATTTTCTCTTTTTTTGGTATTTACCAGACCCTGGACAAAGGATATAAACCTAGAGGAGACATGGGTCTTTTTGTGAAATAACTTGTTTCCTAGGAATATATATATATTACATATATATATGTAATATGTGCATAAATAACTATAGAATGAAGTCATCCTATGAGAAATATAGGTAGTGTTTATAAGGCTACAAGAGGAAAGATCTACTCTTCCTGCAGAATATGAGACATCTCCATAAAGATGACATTTAAAACGAACCTCATGAATCACCCAATATGTATTAAATTTGAAGGATTCCTGCAGCAATTGTGTAGTCATCCGAGTATCTCTTCCCACAGGATTTCTTGATTCTATTCCCAAGCTTAATAAAATACAAAATTATCTTTCCTTCAGCGTTAAAAATTTCAGCTAACAAAAAGTTAGGATCCAAATTCCATGATAGTTTTTATTCAGAATGATGAACTGAGAAAGAATTTAGAAATTTCAAGAATATGGGAAAAATAATTGAATTTAATTGATTTAAGAAATATCACAACATATATGTATCTCAACACATTATGGCTGGTTTCCATCAGTTGCATTTATCATTATCAAAGCTCAAACTGCCCCATCATTAGCAAGGGCATTCTCTTCAAATTAGCTCATTTCTTCTCATGTGACCTATAAGTCTTTGATATCTTTGTCACTATCCTGTGTGACACTACGTTCCAAGCTTTCCTTGGACATTTCTTGCTCCAGAATTGGAACTGGCCATTTCTCTAAGACACTCCTTTTACTTAGTGGAACAAGTAATCAAGATCCCAATCTGAGTAATACGGGATCTTATTGTTACTAGGTTGGCCATTCTTTTTAGGCCTCCTCAGTGGACTGAGACACGAAGATACATTGATGATAGATTAGACAGATGATAAATAGAGACAGATAGACAGACAGACAGACACTTTCAAGAGAGATGATGCTTCATGTGGTCTTATTGATACTTCTTTCAAATTTAAGACCATAAGACTTTTTACACATCTTCTTTTATATTACATTCATAACTCCTTTCTTTATTACTTAGAATCTAAGCTCTCTAGGGCATATAACATAATAAATTTGTAGAGTCCACAAGCATTATTTAACTTTTTATACACACTTGATACACATGTGATAAAATGATATTAGCACTTCTGTTACATATATAATTACTGAGAGCAGTTTAACTTTTTACACATGCTTTCCCAATTTCCCCCAATTTTAATACTTGTTTAATACACACAATGTCTGAGCATATGGTCATTACATACTTGTTCTATTTCATGTTTAACCCTTCTTCAATTTTAATTCTGTAAGTAATTATGTTTAATGTTCACCATTTTGGTTGTCTGAAAATCATTCTCTCGTAGATTTCTCTAGAAGGCTCAAGGGAACAAACTTTCCTGAGTTCCTCCATGTTTTAAAACCTTTATGTCTTTATATTGAAAGTCACTTCTGCTGGGTTTTATGTGGACTCACATTTAGTTTATTTTCTTGAGTATATTATGTATGTCTACTGTTTTTTCTGACAAAGCATTGCTTTTTAAAGTCTAATGATCATCTAATTTTCTATTTCATGGAAGTTTTTCTCTTGATGCCCAAATAAGTTTGTTTTTAAAAAGCTTATTAAGTCCAAAAATTTTAATAGAATATTTCAGGGGTTTGATCATTCTGGATCAAAACTCATAGGTACCCAGTACACATCAATACAAATTTCCATTTTTTTTAATGACAGAAAAATTTTCTCAGGTTTTAATTTTTCTTTTCTTTTTTATTTGTTCTTCCATGCTTTGTATTTCTTCAGAAAATCCTATTGTGTATATTTTTTATCTTTGCTACCTTCAGTAACTATCACTTTTTATTGAACCTTTTCATCTTTCTTTTAATTTTTAAAATTGTCCTCTTAATCTTCTAAATTTCAAAAGGCTTTGTCTACTTTATTAATCTACTTATTTTTTTTACTTTATTCAGGGATTTTTCTTTTATTTTCAGTTATTTCTTGAGTTCAACCACCACACTACTCTAATTCTCATTTATGACTTGTTAATTTTTGACTTACTCTAATTCTCATTTATGTTGCTGTTTTACGTCTTATGTCATTTTCAAATGGTTTATAACTTCATCTTAAAATTTTCATTTTCTGACTAAAAATGGACTTACATATGATCCAGCAATCCCATTCCTGGGCAAATATCAGGAAAAACAGTAATTTGAAAAAACACATGCACCCCAATGTTCATAGAAGCACTATTTACAATAGCCAAAACATGGAAACAACCTAAATGTCTGTAGACAGATGACTGTATAAACAAAATGTGGTACACACACACATAATAGCACATTACTCAGCCATAAAAAAGAATGGAATAATGCCATTTGTAGCAGCACGGATAGACTTAGAAATTATCAGATTAAGTGAAGTCAGTCAGACAAAGATAGATATCTTATGATGTCGCTTATATATAGAATCTAAAAAAAAAATACACATTTTATTTACAAACCAGAAATAGACTCATGGACATAGAAAACAAACTGTGGTTACCAGCAGGGAAAAGGCGAGAGGGATACATTAGGAGTTTGGCATTAACAGATACATATTACTATATACAACATAGATAAACAACAAGGACCCACTGTATAGCGCAGGGAACTATATTCAATTTCTTACAATGACCTCTAATGAAAAGAATCTGAATACATATATATGTGTATGTATAACTGAATCGCTTTGCTGTACCCCTGAAACTAACATTGTAAGTCGACTACATTTCAATAAAAAATAAGAAAAAAATTTTCATTTTCTGGAAGGATGTTATTCTGCACCCTATTACCTTTTCATCTTATAATAAACATACATGAGCTTTGCCTTTGACAATGATCTGTTGCTTATTTTTACAGAAAATAGTTTCTCTCAAGTTTTAAAAGGAGACATGGTTTGGAGACTTTTCTTACCTAACAGTTATTTTCATGTCATTTTCTAAAAGTGTTAAAAAAGAAAAACCCCACTATCATGTTTTGTGAAATTTTCTGGGTCTCCTAACCCAACCCCACCCCACTTTGCCTGGTCATTTTCTTTTTTTCTGTCCATATCTTGCTTAATTTTGATTGCACTCAGGAGTTTCTCCTCAGTGTGTAGCTCTGTCTCAGCAGAGAGCCCTGCCTAGTCACTTTGGGGAGTTTTTCATGGCTAGAAACACCCAGGGTGGAAAAATGATGGAAAGCACTCATATAAGGTCTGTATATTTCCTGTGTGGACAATCGTGGCAAGAATGGTCTCAACAATCCTTTGAAAAAGCCTATGTGGTGCATAATAACCCTGTGGTGTCTCAGAATAGGATTTATTCAGTTATTTACATGATAAGTTTGAAAGACACATTTTGTGAAGCCAAAGCACAATTATATTAAAAGTGGTTATTTTCAAAGATAACCACTTCTGAGGGGAGACATAACTAGTAGAATTTAACCAAAATGATGATACAACCTGAAGGGAAAGATACATATGTTTGTCATAATTTATACCTAATCTTGACAAACTGCTTAAAAATATCAAAGAAGATATAATAAGATAGCTGCCAAATTGAACAGTCCGTGCACTTCACCCTGGTGGTGTGGTAAGTGGTTTACAGATTGAGTATCTATGGAAAACAAGGAATCTTTTTTATAATCCCTCAGGAAATTTAGGCAGTCAGATGTTCTATTATTGTCTCCAATTATATATGAAAAAAATTCAGGAATTGGAGATGTGTGGGATGCATCAATTTCCATATTTTGTAAGGAATCATGTAAATTTCTAAAATATGGTTCTCAGTAAAAAATATTATCTTTGGAATGCCATTAACAACACATGCTTATTTTTAGTGACTCCTAAATATGTGTTCCCTATGGAGTTAGCTTGGTTTAAGTGTATGTTCTCCCAGTTGCCTACTGCTCATCAAAAAATTTACAACTTAGTAGATAGCACATTTCTGGACCAAACCGATTCTCTTTCTCTCACTGTATTGAAGAAGAATTTGCAGATCAGAGAGGTTAATTACCAAGTGTTTAAAATAAAGCCTGTGCTCAAAAACTATCTTATTGAATGCATCAATGAATTCATGTCACTCAATCAATGAAAACACTGACACGCCACACATTTTTGTTGTTGACCCTTACTTTCTTGGTTAAAGACTTAATGCTCAGGCTCCAGCCTTTTGTCATGATGTAATATGTGTTAAGCAGAGGTGTAAAGTCATTCCATTTGCATAACTTGGTTCATGCTGTCAGTGTGAATTGTAGAGACATAATTTTACTGCTGAGTTTTCTGTATTTTATGTTTCCCCCCATGGTAACCAGTGAAGTTTAAGTTTGTTCTTGCTTTTGAACTTTGAAAGAACTTTGTGAGAGACAATCAGAGCAGATTTTACTATGAGAATACTGATAATCTGTGGTGTTACAAAACCTGGCAGAAATTTGGGGATGTACTTTCATAGAGCCCCAAATAGTCTTTCTCTTCTATTCTATAGAAAGTCAACAACGTTTTATGTATGAATATATTACACTTGTATCTGTGTACTTAAGGTGGGGACATGAGAATGTGTGACTCCCTCTTTTATCATAAGCTATTTTGTCACTAAGATTCCGTATGTCTAGACATGTTTATAGGCCTCTTCCAGGAGCTTATTTATGGACACTCTACAAAGCTTACAAGGATATATGATAATTCATGGGAACAAGAGAAACACTATTGATAATGGAAGCTTTAAAAAAGATAGTGCCCTTTGCTAAAAGCATAAGGTTCAGCTGATCTCCAGTGATTTGTGTCTCAGTGCTTTGAGAAAATTTACTGCAGGAAAAAAAATAACAAAACAAAAACCAAAATCTAAAATAACTATTTTTTCTCCCAACAAACAAGAGTCCAGGAACACATGACTTCACAGGGGAATTCTACCAAACATTACAAGAGAATGAGTATCAACCCTTCTCAAACTCTTCCAAAAAATAGAATAGGAGGAAAGACTACCAAACTCACTTTACAAGGTCAGTATAACCCTGATACAAAAACCAGACAAGGATATTACCAAAAAATTACAGGCCAGTATCTCTGATGAACATAGATGCAAAAATCCTCAACAAAAAAAATTAGCAAAGTGAGTTCAATACATTAAAAGGATCATATACCATGATCAAGTGAAATTCATTCCAGTGATGCAACAATGGTTCACCAACCACAAGTTAATGTGATATACCACTTTAAAATGAAGGGTAAAAAAATTATATGACCATCTCAATAAGTGTAGAAGAATATCAAATAACGTTCAACATCCATTTTTGATAAATATCCCTACAAAGTTGGTGTAGAAGGAACATAATTCATCATAATAAAGGTCATATATGACAAACCCACAGCTACCATGGAACACAACAGTAAAAGGCTGAAAGCATTCACCTAAGGATGATCACTCCCTCTGCTTTTGTTCAACATAGTATTGCAAATCTTAGTCACAGCAGTTAGGCAAGAAAAATGAAAGGCATCCATATGAGAAATGAAGAAGTAAAACTGTCACTTTTTTACATGACATGATATCATATACAGAAAACCCTAAAGATTCAACCAAAAATTTTTAGAACTAATAGATGAATTGGGTAAAGTCACATGACATAAAAATCAATATACAGAAATCTGTGGCATTCCTACACATTAATGAGGAACTATCAGAAAGAGATACTGAGAAAAGAATTCCATTTATAATTTCATCAAAAAGAACAAAATACCTGGGAATAAATTTAACCAAGGAGGTGAAAGAACTGTGCAATGAAACTATAAGGCATTGTGAAAGAAACTGAAGATGACATAAATAAATGGAAAGAAATGTCATGCTCATGGGATGGAAGGATTATTATTATCACAACGTCCATACCACCCAAGACAATCTACAGATTCATTGCAATCTCTATCAAAGTGCCAACTGTATATTTCACAGAACTCAAGCAATAATTCTCAAATTTGCATGGAACCACACACAAAAAAATAGCCAACGTAATCTTGAGGAAGCTGGAACTATCATGCTCTGGGCTTTTAAACTATACTATGAAGCTGCATAATTAAAACAGTGTGATACTAGCATAATAACAGACATGTAAATCAATGGATCAGAATTGAGAGAACAGAAATAAATCCATACATATATGGATAATAAATCTACAATGAGGAGTCAAGAATATACAGTGGGGATATAGTCTCTTCAATAAATGGAGCTGAGAAAAAAAGCCACATGCAAAAGAATGAAATTTGACAATTATCTTACAGCATGCACAAAAATTGACTGAAAATAGATTATAGACTTGAATGTAAGACTGGAAACAGTAAAATTTCTAGAAGAAAATACAGTTGGTAACCTCATTGACATTGGTCTTAGCAATGTTTCTGCGGATCTGACACCAAAGGCAAGGGAAGCAAACCAAATGAAAACACAACCTACTAAATGGAAAAAGCTATTTGCAAGTCATCTATCTATTGAAGTATTAATATCAAAAATAAAGAATACAATTCAAAATCAAAAATCAATCTGATTTTAAAATGAGCAGAGGATCTGAATAGATGTTTTTCCAAAGAAAACATACAAATGACCAACAGATACATAAAAGGTGCTCAATATCACTAATTAAAGAAATGCAAGTCAAAACTACAATGAAGTATCACATCACATCTGTTAGAATGGGTACCACCAAAAGGACAAGAGATAACACATGAGGACGTAGAGAATGTGCACCATTGGTAAGAAAGTAAATAGATGCAGCCACTGTGGAAAACAGTATGAAGATTCTTCAAAAATGTAAGACTAAAACCACCATATGACCTAGCTATTCCACTTATGTTTGTTAATCTGAAGAACACAAAAAAACTAATTTGAAAAGATAAATGCTCCCCTATGTTCATTACACAAGATAGCTGGCACAGTGATGCCATGATGCCCCAGCTGGAGCACGAGCTGTGAACCATCAACACAACATGGACCAGGACCTATGCTCACAGACTCCAAAGCTGTGTTCATGGGACTGTGAGAGTGTAGGCAGAATTTCCAGGATGTGAAGTCCAGGCTGGTGCTGTGTGTCTGGGAGAAGGAAGAGCAACTGAAGCGCATCACCAAGGTCCTATTCAATGCTCAGTTGGGTATCATCTTCCACACCTTCCCCAAATCCACCTTTTTCTCAGGGCTCCTTGTGTACTTCTCTGACCTCAGCATGGCCTCCCTAGGTTAACTGCTCAACCACTGAGTGAACTTCACCTTCTACCAGCTGCACACACCCCTGTAGCATCAAGTGCCTTGCTGGATGGACCAGCTCTGCATCTGCTGCGGGAAGATGCCTTTCCTTGGTGACATGACCCACGTCTGCTGAGGGTACCTCTATTGCCGAAGACAGACCCCCAGCCCCTCCTGCCCTACCCACTCTGGGCATCTGTTCACACAAGCAAGAAAAGTGGTCTCCTTCTTCGAAAAAAAACAAACAAAAACAAAACAAAACAAAAGAAGCATAATTATACCGCCCAGCTCAGAAAGACTAAAAGAGCCTAGATACCATGTGTTAGCAAGGATATAGAGAAATTAAAACTCTCCTACATTAATAGTGTAAGTTTTACATCCATGTTCCAAGACTCTAACAATGTCTACTAAGGCTAAATATACATAATCCCTATTACCCAGATTTCGTGGGGAGGGGATAGCTCAGTGGTAAGAGTGTCTGCCTAGCATACTTGAGGTCCTGGGTTCAATCCCCAGTACCTTCATTAAAAATAAATAAATAAACCTAATTACCTCCCCCCACCAAAATAATAGTAGTAATAATAAATAAAAGGGCCAAAACACGCAGGCTTAAAACAATGATTTAGGGGGAGGATATAGCTCAAGTGATGAAGCGTGTGCTTAGCAAGCACAAGGTCCTGGGTTCAATCCCTGGTACCGCCTCAGAAAATAAATAAATAAATCTTACTATTACCCAGATTTCCCTTTAAATGGAGACTTGAGAGAAATATATACAGTTGATTATCAAAAGCCATGCATGAAAAAATCCATAGCAGCAGTTTTTGTACTAACCTGGACTGAAAATAACCCAAAATCCATCAGCAGTAGAACTGGATAAAAGAACTGTGGAATATTCACTCAATGGAATAATATCCAACAATAAAATTAAATTAACTAGTGTTAAATGCAACAACAGATAGGAATTTCATCCACAAAATGTAGCACAATAGAAGCCAACTACAAAAAAGTATAGATCTTAAAATCACATTTATATAAAATTCCAAACTGAAAAAGTTAATCTATTAATACTGGAAAGCTAGCTGATATTGGGCTGGAATAAGTAACCAGAAGGAGGTATGACAAGCAGTTCTGAATACTGGTGATATTCTGTTTCTTGATCTGTGCATTTATGTGTATATGTTACAGGTAAGTTACGAGAAAGCAAGCTAGCAAGCAAGCACACCTATGTATCTCCATTAAGAGGAGACTCTGATTGACTAAAGAGACATATAGAAGTTGCCAAACTGCACAATATCTTTAAATGAAGCTTGAAAATAAACCAGTTATGTTTGATCCCTGTTTCAAAAAAATAACAAGAAGCAATTATTGCTATGGTTATAATGGAAATGAGTTTTTAAAACTCTTAAGATCTTTCCAGTGGCTGTAAAAATCTTTTCCTAGCTTTAAATACTCTGGAAAAACTCTCTTATTAACTGGTGAATGCACCAATTCTTATTATTTCCTCCAAAATAAATCTAAAATCAACACCATTAATCTTGTCTGCCAAGTCAAATGTGTAGCTTAAGCCCCTTTTATACTGAAAGGAAAGAAGAATTTAAGTTTCCTACATCCCTACTATGTCCCGTTAGCGCCAGAGGTGGGGCCAGTCAAAATAGCTGTGTCCCTCAAGAAGTAATCATCTAGTTGGAGGTGTGGCATGGCACACAATTTCATTATGTCACTCTGTCAGGGATAATTACCTTAACTTTACACAACTTTGTCATGTAAAATGGCAATTAAGCCATTTATTAATAGGCTTCTTTCCTGGAAATAGCACCATTTTTATAGCTGTTCTTAACTCTGAACTGACGACACTGTATTGTAGGCTCATTTATCTTTCTTGTCTGTTTCCTTTTTCCAGGAAGTGTTTGTCTTATCTGATTCAGACCTTGGAAGGCTCCTTTGGAAATTCTAAGACTCCTCACCTTCATAACACTGGAAAATGTACGTTTAGTGAAGGGGAGTGATTTGGAGCTAGGATGAATGCTGTTATGTGCATATACACACATAGGCATATAGTATTTCAGCATGATTTTTACAGCTTTTTGAGCGTGGGAGGCTGGCAGAGAGAGGTCCTTGTGAGTTTCATGAACTTAGGTGTGCTGGGAAGAGTTCGATCGCCTGAAACTATGTGGCAGGGATGTGAGTGAAGATTCAGGTGATTCAACTTATGTCAGTACTCCTTTCCTCGTTTATCATTGTAATGTGAATGACTTACTAGGCTCTCACGAGGACGTCCTCTGGGGAGACAGAGGTGTTGTAAATTATAACACTGCCTCTGTTGTTACCTACAAGAGTCTTATCCTAGAGAACAGAGTGCCTTTTTTTTTTTTTCTTCTAGAATCCAATAAATAAGTGTGCTACCAGAAGGGCCATAAAAACTCAAACCTTAAAGCTCAGAATCATTTAGAAACTGCTAACACAGGAAGTCTAAAAGCAGGAACCACATCCTTGCCTGTGGTTCACCTACACCCTATAAAAACAAGAGCTGCCATGCCTATTTCAAAGCTGGGCAACTGTAGCTGACCTCAGAGCGAATGGTACTTTCTAGAACAATGAGCTGGTTTCTTTTTACATCAAGACTGGTGCAAGGAGCATTTCTTGCAGCCAGATAAGAAGTAATCCTTTGGCTGTGATTCAGATGGATTTGAAAAGTATGATTTTCTTGGAAGGAAAATGAAACCTTTAACTGTTTTCTCCTGCCACCACAACAGCACTAACAGTGATTTACTGCAGCACGTTGCCTAATTTTCCATCTGCATATTATTTGGAAAAAATAAGACTTAGGGTAATGTAATGTGCAAATGAGTGAAAACAGAATTTGTTTGCTTTCCTTCCTGCCTACACATAGTCAGGTTTCTCTTATATGTGAAGCATCAAATGTGTTGGCTTGGTGTGTAAGCTGTATTTCAGTGGGAGTGTCAGTGTGGGTTTCAGAGTCAGGCTGCCGAGGCATCTTTTAGGAAGGTGTTACAGGTAAAACACCAGGAGACGGCATTTATGTGAGGTAAAGTAAAGGGCAGCTTATGAGCTATTCTGTCGGAAGAGTTAAAGAAGGCTTTAACTTTCTAGACGAGTCAGTGGGGAAAAAAATCCTCTGCATCCATCGATGTAGGTTACAGTAAGAAAAGAAGAGGATTTTCTCTGTTAGTTGTTTTTAGCCTCTCCAGACCTTGAAAGGGGATGGAGTTAAGAGCCAAAAGGGTGGGAGTCTCCCTCCAAAATCTAACTCTTCAATTAGATCTATTCCTCTCTTTTTCTCTCTTTGACATACTGAAAACACAACTTTCAGGTAAACAAAGTTAAAGAGATGATTTTCTTTCTTTTTAAGAAGTCAGAAAACCATTAGTGAAATCACAGTAACTAAAATCACAGTGCAAGCAGAAAGGTGGTCTCAACCGGTTTTAGGCTTTTTAAAGAAATCCTTCTCAGGATATGAAGGCAGACTGCCTGCCAGCATCCCCTTTAACTAAGTTAATGCCATCAAAGGAAGGGACTAATCTATCAGCATAATACAATCCCCAAGCTTAGTGAAGACACACTTAGGGTTCATTTGAAATTCAGTCTTGACGTGACAAATAATGCTATGAAGAAAAGAGGTGAAGTCTATCCATGTATTTGTATCTCTGTTTATGACAAAAATAATACAATTGGCAGTTTGGATAAAATCAGTGTTATATATTTAATAAAATTATTTTTAAACTCTTAGAAATGATTATTCTCTTAATGTCCCCTAGTAAGATTATTAAATTATATATAAGAAAGAGGTAAATTGAATATTACATGTTAGGAAAATAGAATTCCATTGAATAGAAAGTTATCTGATAACCTCACTCCACCCTGCTCCTCAATCAGCATCCCATTTCAGGACTGTTTTTATTTTAGCTCTGGATTCAGCCTGTTAGAATAAAAAAATCATGTGCCAAGTGTTCTGCTGCCTGTTTGAAGACTTCACTTATGAGAAAACCCTTCTGGCTCATTGGAAATGAGACCTGGCATTTCAATATTTCTGCAAAGTCTTCAGTAGATGATGTGCAGGATTGTATATGAACACTGTGTACATGGCCAAAATTCATATGTAGTACTAGGGAAGAGGCATAATTGCTGTATGAAATCAAACTATTGGCACATTTATTGTCTCTGATTTGAGGAAAGGCGATTTTGACTTGAGAAGGAACTGGAGATTACAAAGCACTGGTGTTAAGTGTATTTTAGCAGAAAAATTGGTGGTTTCCTCACCCTTAATTTACCCAGATACTGCTGATTTTCTTTTTTTCCTAAGAAGGAGCCCAGTAGATTTTTTTTTTTCCTTGTGGATCCAGTTAGTCCTGCAATTCTGTGAAAACAATCTAAACTTACTGGCTACATTATGAGAGCAGAAGAGAATAGAATAACACCTCCTTGTCCCAGCTTTCTACTCCAGTCTTTTATCCTCTCACAGGTGTGCCAAGTCATGGGGAAACATGGTGGTCTCTAGGGAAGCACTCTGGAGCCAGAGTGTGTCAGGGAATGTAATCAATAGCAGATCTAAGGATACCCGAGTCCTGGCTCATCGGCCCAGTGCATCAGTGTGTGAAGGCTTTTTCTCGCAGAGAATATGGATACATTCTCAGTAGCTTCACTTTTTTCCAATCTGTATGTTTACTATTAAAACAACTGGTATTATATACCCAGAGAATAACTCCATCATCAGTGACCTTATAATTTAACATCTTAAAAATAACATCCTATATTGCTTGAGCATTTTTTAATAACAGAATTGTAATCACCTATGATTCCTGTCAAGGAATTAAACTTGAACTTGGCTGAAGCAAGTAACTGTAATTATGTATCCAAATATCTCCTGAGAGAATCTTTACTCAGAGGTACAAGTATCTAATTCGGTGAGTTCAAAAAACTTCTAAAATTAAAAACAAATATTAGGCCTGTTTATTACATATTTTCAGGGGGTTTTTTGGCTAAAGAAACCATGACTTTTATCAGAATTTTATTCCAAAATAGCTGAGCACCACTGATTTTATAATGATTTTGTTATGACAATTAGTAGCAATAGGACTAAAGTAGTATTTTGCTGATGAATCAAAACTGAAATTTGTACAGCAAATTCAGAGAAAACTATAGGCATTTTCAAGTTTGTGATGTTTATAAAAAGACTGCCAACATACTAATCTCCTGTGACACATGATGATAGCATAGATTCCAAAATACTTCATGTTAGTCAGAAGATTTCCCCCTGGTATTATGTTTTCCCCTCCTCCTCCTCCCCCTCCCCCTCCTCCTTCTTTTTTTTTAATAGGTAAACAGGTGCAAGATGTCCATTAGAAAATAGAGAATACAAACAAACTCCTAAAGATGTGAATTACAGTAAGGATCAATGACACAGTGATTCCTCACTTCCTGACACTAAGCGTTTTGCACATTTTATCTAATTTAGTTCCCCAAACCGCTTTATACATTAGGTACAAACAGGTAGTTAAAAAAAAAAAAACAAAACCCCCACTTTTACAACTGGTAAAACCAACGCAGAGAAGATCGAGTCCTATGCCCGCAGTCAAAAAGTTAGTTAACTCTGGCCTTAGAGTCTGTAAATTAACCACCGTAGCTATGTTGCCTTGAGAATCAAAGATAACACAATACAGAGAACAGTACACACTTCAAGGCTCATGTCTTAGACTGAAGTAACAGAAGGGCTCCTCTACCACTTCCTTCCTATCAGCAACATCAGATCCTCCCAACTCCTATTTCCGCAGTCTTTGGCGTTCTCAACCCCTCCATTGCATCAACAACTTCAGTGGCATGGATTACATGTCATTGTTTCTACTTACCTTTTGTTTTCTTCAACCTTCTCTCCAGGAAAAAAGGACTTTATGATCAATGTTAAAAATGAGATTGGTAACAGCATGTACCCCTCTTGTCCCTTATCTGTATTCCTTAGGCTGACATGAAGGAGTACAATATCCAGGCTTTCACAGCTCGAGTCAACACAAACATGCCTACGAAATGCATCTTTGTGGAAAACTCACCACACACACTAACTTTCCTGAGGATAGTTTATTCATTAATGTCAGAAATACCTAATTTGAGGTATCAATATTGTTTAATAATGTCATGTATAGTATCATGGTCTCCTGTTTATGTTTATTGGGGAAAAGAAAGTGGATTCAACCACATCAAAAAGTAGCTATTCTCACTAAAAAGAGTTGAAGTTTTTCCTCTCCATACTGGCAATATGGCTAAGAACACAGATTAACTGCAAAACATTAACACATACTTCTATGATTAACAAATAAATTCAGCATCCAGAGACTGACATCATACTGAAATTCAAAACTCAGACATAGAGGCTTTCTGTTGTCTTAATACATCTTTCCAAGTTCTGAATAAGCATATGTATACCAACACACTTCAAGCAATTGCTTTATCAGTGCTTGAGAACCACATGAAAATATTTAAAAGCCCCTTGGGACAAGGAGCGATCATTCCCAGCACATCTGGCACGGAGGAAGAATTTGTCATACATCGAAGTGAATGAGAAGTTGGCATAAGAACATCTTACTCTATTTTTGTGTGTTTTCTATGTTTAAGTTTTGTTATGTACTTTGAGAAACACAAAATACTTCACATGGTCATTTGGTCAAAGTCAAAATAACCTTAAATTTGCACACAACCTTGAGGAAAATATCTTTTGTAAAAGTCAACTCTTGTAAATTGTAAACTCAGAGATTTGTTGGTAGTTAAATAAAAATAAATATTTGTTCCATTGAAAATAGTTTAACTGCTTCTGATTATTCAGATAGGTTGAGTTTATATCAATAGAGATAATTATCAGTAACAATATTTGCAATGTTTGGGATAGAAAACATTTCTCTCAGTGTGATTCCTCGTTATTATGAAGATATGCTTGAAGATACTGACAATGTATTGCCCTCCGTATAATGGTGATTAGGAGTTTTGCCACAAAATCTTATTTACATAAATAAATATATGAACAATTCTATTTACAAATAGCTTTACATGATTTCAAATACAGTTCCTCACAAAAGATATATCCAATATAAGTCAGAGTCTCAGTAATACTTTCAGAAATCCTGAAATAACACAAAGGCAGCTCACCTACATCAGCAACACATTTTTTAGGCAGTAAATACAGGAGTAAAGGGCATGAGAAGTATGCCAATTACTGGGTTTTGTTTGTAATTAATGCCTCGTTTTACGGTAACAACCTTATGACTCAATAACCTTTGGTGTTACAGTGAAATCTTCAGCTTTAGAAACATTGCTCCAGTTTGTGCATTTGACATAACATCAAACTGATGCTTCAAGAAAGGAGGATTCCCCATGACCACCTATCTAAAATGATTCCTGATATTAAAACTCTTATTTTCCAAACTTTTGATAGGAATTGTAATACAAGTTATCATCTGTTTTATTTCAACACTGATAATTGTATCAAATCCAGTAGTTTCCTATACACAGATGTGTAACTACGTAGGATACCACAGCTTTATTTCATAGCTCCAATTATTTCAGAATAGCACTGCCTTCCATTTATGTGATTTGATCTTCACAATATGAGAGGATGTGATAAATGCTGATAGACATATGTGTATCTCAGATACTTAAGTCTGATGCAATATATAGTTTGGCCAATCATTCAATCATTTTGAAAATAACCAAAAATTAAGGAAAATGAATCACTTTCTCCCCACATTCCAGCTAAATATTTTGACACAGATCCATCTGGATAGAGTCCTCTGCAATTTTTTTTCTGATGACTTATGCTTTTGAGAGTTTGGACAGCAATTCTCCTATAGTTCCATTAGTCCCTAGGTTGGCACACTGAGATTTCAAATAGAGATGGAAGGGCCTACTTTTTCAGATGCTGGTCTCAGACCTTAAACACAGCATCAGTTCAACAGTGTGTGAAAATAAAACATGGTAAGATGGAGCAAAGGTGGGGGGGGGTAAATCACTGTAAGGCTATAAGACAAAGATAAAAAGATCAAGTGAGCAAAAGACAGAAGCATTCTAGTGAAAAAGGAAACACAAAAAATGGTAAGCTGGATCTGTACAAAACAGTAGCTAATCACAAAAAAAATACTATTTAGAAACTGATTCAGACTCAGCCTTTAAGTATGAGCAATTATACTGCTATTACTAAGCATAAATATGTTTGATTGCCAGAGGAACTTATGCTTATTATGAAATACTTTATATATATAAAATAAAGTTGGACCCTTTAAGCAGACACTTCATTAATAAAACACTGTCTTTTTTAAAAACAAAAACCTCAAAGCTGATTGGAAATATGATTATAACTTACAGGTATAGGGTAAACAATCTCAACTTACTGTAAGCATAACACTATTCACTAGGTATTTAACTTATTATACACACACACACACACACACACACACACACACACGTGCTCACCTTACAATACAGCAAGTAATTTACCCTTTTCTCTCTATATAGATTCTCTCTCCAGTATCAGGTTTAATTTGTATGTAACCACATTAGTCTTTCAAATACAGTTTTATTTTAAGTTAGATTCTGACTCTTGAGAGATTTTCCTGCATCAAGTATATGCATATGTAACACATTTCAAAGGAATAGACTGCCTTTTAAGGAGAAACCAAAATCCAGAATGCTGTGTCTACTATATTGCTTCAAGTGCTTAAAATTCAGAAAGCCTGCTAAAAACCCTTAAGTAAAACCCAAACCCTAGATTATCCTACCAGGGAAGAACAGGATGGTCACAACCATCATAAATATACATACCATATGAATATCCACTTGATGTTCTGAGAAGATAACTCAAGTAGATGAAATGATGTGAGTCATAATTAAAAACACTCCAGCAAACATCCATAAAAGGTTTGCGGTAATATGAGAGGTCTTGTCTGCAGAACTATCATAATTCAGGCTTGGCATCTGGCTTTGCCTTGGTCACCAAAAGTCTGTTCTGGGTTATTATTGCACACTCCATGGACTGCATTGCAGAAATGATGGAAGCCAGTTTCCATATTAGTGTTAATTGACCACTGGCTTGGGATATCGCCTAAATCCCACAAAAAGTGATCTTACAGGGGGAGCATTGGATTTATATTATCAAAAGACTTTCCTTTCTTCTGCTGATCTCATAACTGCACACACACACACAGCAGGCAGCTGGCCAAAACACTCTAAAATAATGCCCCTAATTAAAGCAATCACTTTTACTATTTGATGAACAAACAGCTCCTTTTACAAAGTTTATCAAAAAAAGATTATATATTGAATATCAATGAGGATTTTTCTTGAGCTCAGAGAATATTTCTACATTGTATTTTGACAACATAGATAGTGTGGAATGTGTGTGCTTGATCTTTTTATATCTTGGAATCTGTGGATAATTTACAGTCATCCACATTGTTGACACAGCACAAAATAATGTAAAAATCTAGCCAAAATAATGACTTTGGGACTAAGTTAATTTGGTTTGGTCTCTTTTTCATTAATTCTTTGTAAATGCAGTTTAATTTATTCTGCCCAATTCTGAACTTAAATTCATTAAAATCATGAGTTGCATACCTTAAAGTAATATGGCATAAGAATGTGGTAGTGTCTATTTATTCATATCTAAGGGTGTTCCTAAAATGACTCACTGCTGCTCCGTCAGATGCCTTACAGGAACTCCTTTTTCACGCGCAATTTATATATTAAATGATAACAGCTTTCTGAAAATGATTCAGATTCAAGTCATGTGTTGTTATGCTCTGTGTCATGGTATAATGGGTCCTCTATTAAGTCTGCTTTTGGTACTAAATCATCTTTACAACATTGGCTGGAAGGAAAGGTTAACTCTAATGGGTAGTACTTCTATACTCCATTGCAAGAAAAGGTCAAACATGTTTTCAAAATTATTATTATAAAATTAAAGACAAAACTTAGTTTTTTATTTGTAACTAATTCCCATATTTGATAACTGATGACAAAAAAGCCTGTTTAAATTAAGTATTCCAAGCAGATATTTAGAACCTAATCAATAAATATTTGCTGACCAAAGTATAAAAAAGCAAGATGATGAGCATTTGAAAGGTATGGCCTAAAGGAGTATTTCTTAAACTCTATTCTGCTTTGATTTTGTTCATGTGTGTAATCTTATCTGAAGAGGAGAATTCATTATTTTTAGAGATTATCAAAATGTGAAAGTATGAAGTATGATAGTTTTCTTTTAGTCGGGCATAAAAATATCAAAGTCAAAGTCACTCTTCCTCTCCAGTATAATGATGATATAAATTATTATGGTGCCATTTCATCTACCCAGACCCTGGAAACAACCTACTCAGTAGGATTTTTAAAGATGCATAGAAGTACATCCACCATGATACCAAAAAATAAGTATCTAAACCATATCAGATTAGTCAATTACCCAAAAATTATAATTTAATGTTATGCCTCAAATATTATCAATTCAGATAGATAAGATGGAATGAGCAATCCATTCAATTAAGTAAAAACTCCTCAACAGAATGCATGAAGCAGTTGAGTGAACTCCAAAAAATTAATCGTAACAGGAAGTTTTGGGGAAGAACCAGAATTGGAGGAAACAATGAATCAATGACAAATATACAATGATAAAGTCATCTGCATATTTTCTCCTCCAGGATCTCTTGGCCTGGAATCAAGGGATCCCCATGTGGAAGGGGCACTGACACGTGCAGGGAGCACTCCGGGAGTTGCTCCCCAGTTCTGACCTAAAGATAAAGAGGTTTTCTGCCAACAACATCAAAGCAATAGGGGCCCGTGGACAACCAGAACTCTGAGGGAAATGAACCTTCCTCTCTGGCTGGAGAAGCTGGAGTCCCAAGTGTGTGTGACAAATCTCTGTTCATCTTTTATCTTTCTGTTCCCCTAACACTTGGCCCTGAAGCAGGCACAATGACAAGAAATGTGCTGTAGTACAGGGTAAATGAAATGCCACTATTAAAACTAGAGGATGTAAAAGGGGACTTGCAGGGAATCAGAAGGTACCATGGAGATCACAGAGAAGAATGTGAGAAAGAAAATCTGTAAAGCTGTTTACTAAACTTCTGGATAACCCCTCACCCCACCCTCAAATACTGAGGGATACATGCATGGATCTGTTCTAAAAAGTAGACAAAAGACCTTGGAAACTAAACCAAGAGACAGATAACCAGACAGTTCCCAGACTATTTCAGTGTGTATCACTGGATATAGAAAACAAAATATTAAAAACACAAGTCCACAGATGTCTGGGTGGGACTTCTGGCTTAAAGCCAAGGTTGTTATGTACTAAAACAAAATATCAACATTATCTAGAGGGTTTAGAATATACAAGTCTCATAACACAATATTCAAAATGTCTATGATGCATTTAGAAAGTACTTTGCACACTAAAAAAACAAGGAAAATATCAACAGCAGTATGATACAGCAATCAATGTTTGCCAACGACGTGACACAGATGTTGACATTGACAAAGACTTTAAAGCAGCTATTACAAATGTATCTACAAGTGAAAGTGATCACTCTTAAAATGCATGGAAGGCTAGAAAAGCTCAAAAAATAAATAGAATATATAAAAAAGAAATAAATGGAAATTTTATAACTTAAAAACAAACCCTCCCTGGATATGCTTAATCACCGAGTAGATAAGACAGGAAAACAGTAAATAAACTTGAAGATAAACTGAAATGATAACCTAAGCAAAACAGATAAACCATATAAGAAAAAGAAAAAAAGAAAAGGCCAGAGCTTAAGGAATATATGGAACGATATCAAATGGCCCTAGAAAGAGAGAAGAAAAAGTATAGTGCAGAAAAAATATTTGAATAAATACTGGCTGAACACATCTAACTTTATGAAAGACACAAACTTACAGATTCAAGAAACTCAACCCCAAATAAAATACACCCAAAGAAATCAATACCCCCATCAGTTGTAATAAAAGTACTGGAAATTAGAGGCAAAGAAAAAACTTTCAAGTGGTGGTAAAAAAATAATATATTGATTATTGGGGAACAACAGTTTGAAGATTGACTTCAACTTTTGCTTCAAAACTAACTAAGGACAGAATGAGTGAAACAAAAAATTTAAAGTACTGAATGAAAAAAAAATTAACCTAGATTTCTGTATGCAGTGAAAATATCCACTAGGAATGAAAGGGAAATTAACATACTTTCAGATGAAATGAAACTAAGAAGTTGTTTCCAGCAGACCTATACTAAAAGAATCACTAAAAGAAAATTTTCAGCTAGACCACCACCAGAAGTCGACTTGCATTATTTGGAATGAAGGAAGAACAGCAGAAATAATATAATACCTGGGTATGGGTAACTGTAATATACTCTTCATCTCTACTTGAGTTCTTCAAAATATACCTGATGTTTGAATGAAAAAGTATAACATTATCTGATGGAACTTCAGTGTACACGGGGCTGCCACACAAGTACACAAGGGGAGAAGTAAAGGAACACATACCAGGCTAGGGTTTCTATCTCCACTGGAGGTGGTAAAGTGCTCTTTCTAAGTAGAAGCGAAAAGACAAATATGTAACTATAATCTCTAGGACAATCACTCAAAGAACTATGCAAACTGGTGAGAAAGGAGGGAGAAAAATAAATAATAAGAAAAGTTTAAGTAACTCAGAAGGAGGCAGAAAAGGGGAAGAGAATAAAGAATAATAAAAGCAAGCAAACAGACTAACAAAAAGAAATGCCAGAACTAAAACTGAAGGTATTTAGTGTATGGAAAGTGAATGTCCCTAAACACACTGATAAAAAAACAGCAGGTCAGAATGAATTTTTAAAAATATGAAACAACTATAGCCTGTCTGTCACAAGTCACTTAAAATGTAGTAACAGAGAGAAACTGATTTCCAGAATCTCAGTGTGAGGAGCTTGGTCCCTCCGCTCACTGAAACAACCACAGCTTGGCAAACAACCATTCAAAGTCTCTGCAAAGGGGCCTACACAGGACTTCAGCCCATGGAGAACTAGTTACTGAAGAAAACTGACTAAATCTTGTGTGAACAGTGCCAGCCTCTGACATCTGAGTCGCTGCCTCCTCCATTCCTTCCCCCATCTCAGCTCAGGAAGCTCTTCTCAGGGCAGATGCAATCAAGAAGATGAGTGCATGAAAAAATGCTCAACATCACTAATCATCAGTGAAATGCAAATCAAAACCACAGTGAGATATCACCTCACAACCATCAGAGTGGCTTTTATCCAAAGATAATAAGTAACAAGTGTTGGTGAGGATGTGGAGAAAAGGGAACCCTTGTGCCCTTTTGGTGGGAGTGTAAACTGGTGCAACCACTATGGAAAACAGTATGAAAAACAGAAAATTCTTAATAAGAATTCCTTAAAAAATTAAAAATAGAGCTACCATATGATCCAGGAATTTCACTCCCAGGTATTTATCTGAAAATGAAAACACTAACTCGAAAGACATATGCATCCCTATGTTAACAGCAGCATTATTACAATAATCAAGATATGGAAACAACCTAAATGTCCACCAATAGATGAACTGGTAAAGGGGTGTGTGTGTGTGTGTGTGTGTATTACTCAGCCATAAAAAATGAAATCTTGCCATTTGCAAGCAACATAGCTGGACATAGAGGGTATTGTACTAAGTGAAATAAGTCAGAGAAAGAGGAAAATTGTATGGTTTCACTTACAGATGGAATCTAAAAAACAAAACAAATAAAAAATTGTAACAAAACAGAAACAGTTACAAATACAGAGAAGAAATAGGTGGTTGCCAGAGGGGAGGCAGGGAGAGAAGAAATAGGTGAGGGAGATTAAGAGGTACAAGCTTCCAGTTGCAAAATAAACGTATCATGGGTATAAAATATGCAGTGTGGGAAACATGGTCAATAACATGTACTATCTTTGGATGGTGGACGTACAGTAACTAGACAGTGGTGATCAGTCTGAACTGTATAGAAATATCAAATAACTAAGCTGTGCAACAGGAACTAACAGTGCTGTATGTCAATTAGACTTCAAAATCAAACAGTCTTGTAGAAAGACCAGATTTGTAGTTACCAGAAGTGGAGAGCGGTGGGAGGGCAAACTGGATGAAGGCAGTCAAAAGGCACAAACTTTCAGTTATAAAATAAATACTAGAGATGTACTAGACAAATAGTATTAACACTGTTATATATTATATATAAAAGTTTTGAGAATAAGTCCTAGGACTTGTTATCACAAAAAATTAATTCCCTTCATTTTGTATCTATATAAGATAATAAATGTTCACAAAACTTTTTGTGATAATCATTTCATGATTATATACATCAAATTGTTATGCTGCATGCCTTCAATTTATACAGTGCTGTATGTCAATTATAGCTCAATAAAACTGGAAGAAAAAAATACATGATTAAATTTTGGTGTTGCTTTTTAGAGCTGCTCTTTCCAGTCTAAGATTCTTGTGTATTCCTTCATGATTATGTTAGGATCTACACAAGTTTTGGTAAAAATAATGTGGAGTCATAATTATATTGCCCTAAGCTCAGGCACTCATTTGACTATTTACAAAATATAAACTAGTGATAACTTCTCTCTACCACTTTATCTACTCTTGATTTCATGAATATATGTCTATGTGCTAAGCTCAATTTACTAGTGGTTTAAAATAAATAACATTGATAAATATAAAAACAACCTCTGTCTCCTTCTCATTCCAAGAAAACATAATCGAAAAAACAATCCCCTAAGAGTGTTTGTGTTCTGCCTTTGATTTCCCTTCTCTCCCCATTTCAAGACTTCTTTTCCTAAACTTTTGAGCAAGTTTTTTCTTGGAGAGATGTTCAACTCTATCTCAACACTAGTTCTTCTTAATGGTCCTGATCAACTTGTGCCTTTCTTCTTATCTAGAGCCAAGGTATAAGATGTCACAGACCCACACTTACATTTAAAAAATGAGTAAAAGAGAACTGCTATAATATCAAATATTACAGTAACTTTAAAGGCAAATAATTGTTTCAAAAGAAATAATCTCAATTTTTTAATTTTAAAAGAGCTTGTTATATGGCAAGATATGTTATTTTGTATTATTTTCCAGATTTGAGGACATAACCCTTATGATAAAAGTATACTATCTGTAGAACATTTGATTTCAGTGGTAATTTCAGAATGTAAATATTAGAATAATTCAGTCTAATTGGACTGACTCCAGAAATAAATCCCTGCTCTGATGAAATTCTAATTATATCTACAGAATCTACTTTATTTGTTTTTAGAGTTTCTTGGCAATATTCTGTCCCTGTGGCTTACGTGTCTTTCATATGGCCAAAGGATTTCTTCCAATTTCCCCCATTAACCCAATAAAAGATTTCAACTGAGATCGCTATATTTCAGAATTTCTAATTCAACTCCAGAAATTTCCAAATCCAATTTGAGATTCAGATGAACACTAGATGCCCCAAAGGAGCTTCCAATTAAATTCTGTATCTCAGCAGAGTTCTCTTAGAAACTTCATTCATTTGCACAGTTGGTATTTTAAACATAGAAAATCATGTAAGTTAAGTTTCTTTCATGTAATTTATATGATTTTGACTTTGTATTTTTATATCTTTCTTTCTTAAGAGATTAATGATATAAACAACATCTGTATCAAATGAAACTTAATTAAGATGCAGAACCTTTTCCTCATGATAGAGCCACTGGTTGGACAAAAATAAAACTTACTCAAATGGTTACCTCTTTCCTGCCTTACTGTTATTAAATAAACCTGGAGTTTGACTTGCGTCATATTGGTTTGTGGGAACTGGCTTCACAGAATAAATGTTTAGAAGATCAATCCTTGAAAGAACATTGTCAACGTCTTCAAACCATGGATTTGAATAGTTTATTCTTCTCCTATCTACTGTGTAATTTTATTTTTTTTAACTTCCAAAAATATTATCCCAACTATTGGGCTTTCTAAAAAATTGCTTTTAGTTCTTTCTTCCAAAATAGTCTTAGTAGAGTTCAATTTTACACTAAAGAGCTGAGTACAAAGTTTAATAATAAAATTATCTATCTGTAATTAATTCCTTTTTGCCAAATAGTGAAGTTTTCCTCTATCATTTCCCATGTCCTTTCACAGTCACTGTTACTATTACTAAATCTAACTGTTAAAAGAGAAGTTTTTTTGCCAAAAGTTTTGGCCAAAAAAAGCAAAATCATTTGTATGTGGCTCCTCTCATTCTTTCCTAAGTTTGAGAAATACTGGTGAATACAAATTAAATCAACAAGGAACACAAAAGGATGTATAGATAAATATATTAAGTGACCTGATTAAAAAACATCACTATGGATTTTAAATAGCTATCTCTGGTAGATATTCTGGATTGGTTTTTCTCATCCCACTCTCCTAATTGGAGCAATCAGACATTAAATTGTATTTCCAAGACTCTCATACTATGAGGCTTCTGCATGTGAAACTTGTTTCTGTCAATCATGTGACTGTGTGAGATTATTGATAGGAAAAATGAGACGAGTCATCTTCCCATTCTGATAAAAATGACAGAAATGTGAAGTAGAGTTGTTTCTGCATCATTTCAGCATTTATATTCCAATATCCTCTGAAGAGGCAGTTACACCTGCAGTAACAATTGGAATTGGAGCCTCCAGATTCATCAAGTGTAGGTGCTGATGTGCTATCTTGATCTCAAATCTACATTGGTGGCATTGGAGACACACCTGGCCCTCCATACTAAAGATTAAAAATATTGGGGGGAAATTCCAGAAAGTTTCCAAAACACAAATCTTCAATTTGCCATGCACTGGCAATTATTTACAGAACGTTTACATTGTACGAGGTATTATAATTTAGAGAGGATTTAAAGTATATGGAGGATGTGAAAAGGTTATACACAAATACTATGCTATTTTATATAAGGGACTTAAGCCACCCCAGATTTTGGTATCTGTGGGGATCCTACAGCTAGTCCCCCTTGGATGCTGAAGGATGACTGTAGTTGGTCTACCAATGCACTAATTCTGTATTGGTCTAAGGTCATTCATTGAATCACATGCCTTCAGCATCCCACTGATTTTTGTACACACTTAATTCCTGTTATTTATAATCTGTGAGAAGAAACACATAGATTGATATCTGTTTCCAGGCTGGACTTCAATATGGTAACTTTATTTTGGGACTCTCAGATTTAATTTTGCTTAACCGGTCTCTCTCACAATATAGCTTTTATTATTTTAAATTATATTTTATATAAATCACCTAATTTTGTCTTATTCATGGAATACCAACATTATTTTATCCTCAGCAGGAGAAACTAGTGATGTACTTTTTTTTTTTTTTTAAAGAAATTCACTTCTGGAGTATTTTCTTATACTGATTCTAAATTATGCTTTCCAAAGATGTTTATCTTCATATAATTGTTTTTCTCTATACTCGTTTGTGCTTTTGCTAATTATTTTCTGACCAAGAAAATACAAAGACTTCAATGCAATTTTTTCTACTAATGTATCTATAAATAATATATCAATGACTTTCTCTGGCTTGAACTTAGAGTCTATAGTCATTTTTTCTTATTTCATTTATGTATTTAGAAGTTCATTTATGCATTTAGAAATTTTATTTAGGACAAAGGAGGTATTAAGCAGTTGTTAGTTCTGTGTTATGTATTTGGCATCCAGAGAGAAAACAGCATGCCCAAAGATGTGGTAAGAGGGTATGTCATCCAGACTTCATGGCATATATGAGAAAAATGGTGTATTTTCACTTTAGAGATAATGAATGAGTGGGAAGCAAGATTCACACAAAGATTTCTTTAATTTAATAATTGAATACCTTTGATTTTATGCTTAGCTCTCAGTTTAACCAGTTCCTAGTAACCTTGGATAAATTGCAGTATGTGTGTCTACATTTCCTAACTTGTAAAATATGAGTTACCATTGACTGCTTGACATAGGTATCTGCCTAATATATATATATATTGGCATCCTAACCCATTTCCAACATACCACCTTGTTGCTATAAAAATGTTCTTTGTATTTGTGATAAAACTTCTTAACTTGAAAGTTACTGGTAACCACATCTGGGAATTTTTAATCTTTTGTAATAGTTAATGTATCTTTAGAACCATATTTAGTAAACATTTAAAAATCTGAAGCATATATATTTTATATGGTAATTACTTCATAAAATTTAGAAATATACATTTATAGATACACAATATATATTATCACTGACAAACTATAGAAAAGAGTCTGTACTTTTAGAAATATTCTGAAATGTACAGGATTCTGCTAAGCAATAAATAAAAGATGGTTTTGGAGTCAAAAGTCATTCTTAGAACTGACTGTACTTTTCTTCTTAGGAAAGGAAAAGGGTAGGGAGCCATGAGGACAGATCTTTATCTGATTTTACTGACTTTTGGAATCATCTTTGGGCATAAACCAACCCAGAAATGTCTGGCTGTAGTGAGGCGTACACTAAAGAGTAAGCTGTGGAGTTGGAAGTTACATGCTCCTGAGTTCACTCTCTTCAACATTAATCCAGTAGGTACTACAGTGGACATGGACACTTCAATTTTAGGAGATACACAGATAGAACTGATGCTCATCCTTGTTTCAAAACCAATAACTTACATAACTAAGTGCGGTAAATGAATATTTTTAAGATTTCATAATTATTCTAAATTTAAACATCAGGTTTTGGACAGAAACAACTGAATGAATTTAATGATATGAGAATCTGATAACTTAAAAGTAATTAAAATATCAAAATCAATTCAGACCACATTCAGATAAGTCAATGGAATTGGCTAAATTCTAAAGTTATTTTGAGTACTGACTTCAATGTTGGGCACATATGTGCACCACTGCTATGTCTAACTCCAGAAAACAGACTTTAGGGATGAAAGGAAACTACTGAAGAATATTCCACTCCCGCCACCCACAGAGCAATAACTACAAGGAAAGGCTTGAGATTAACCTGTTTCTCATACCCTGAATTTCATTATGAACAGAACAAGTTACATTTAACTTTCTGTTGATAGTTTATGGAAAATAAGTTAATAGAAAATACTGAGGCAATTTTACTCAAACTTTCTTCCCTACTGCAATATCCACTAACAGGTATTATCTAATAAACAGTATCTGAAAGTTAGTTCCATGGAGAAGAAATTAACTTTTTAATCTCTTTTTCTGATACTTTCTGAAAATGATTAAATTTCCTATAAGGTAAGAGCAATAACCAACGATACCCATTCCTTCATTCTTCTTGATTTTTGACCTGGAGAGCAGCGAGTTCATCTAAGCATTGCTGTTCCTCCTCTCTTTTGCTGTTAGATGTCAGCATATGACAAGTTTCTGATCAGGTGGGGCCTAACTGCAAATCTATGAAGAGTTTCTGACAAAGATTTTGATTTTCTGGTAAATAAAATAAGACTCAGTTGATACAACACTTCTTGCATTGAGTTGGATATAGAGTCTGAGCTGCAATAACCTTACTGTGCAAGAACCCAATTTCCCTTATCTGGAGGGGAAGGCCCTTGATATCAGGGACGTAGCCTTGTTTATCCCTCTGTTTTCAGCCAGGTTAATGGATGTTTTTGAACAGTCTCCAAGGCTTTGGAATTTAGAGCTTCTGACTCTGCTTAATCTGGATCCATACCTACAATGTACCTCAGAACACTTATTTTCAACAGTTAGAAACACTTTTTTCCCCATCACTTTGGCAAATGGGACAGGGGCAGCAAAGGCTAAGCATTTTATTTTTTGACAGAACTGACAAACATCCTCATACATTATTTTTCCCTTTCAAATTCATACTACTCCATATACCCAGGCATGTATGTATATGGACAGGAAAGAGAAAGAGAAGTGAAAACACCTCCTTAACCAATGTGCATAGCTTTATCAGCATCCTAATAAAAAT
Organism: Camelus ferus; assembly: GCF_009834535.1. Lineage (NCBI taxonomy): Eukaryota > Metazoa > Chordata > Mammalia > Artiodactyla > Camelidae > Camelus > Camelus ferus. Next base: position 67,503,291 of record NC_045702.1, read on the forward strand.
GACAGCAAAGATCAGTAAAATGACACATAATTATTTAATTATTGTAACGCAATCACTGTGATTAAAAATAGTCTGATTTCTTGCCCATGACCTTGACTTTTACTTTCCATCCTTTTGTGAGGCTCTGCTTTACGTATGCACATACATAAATCGCTATACATACCCAAGCATGTCAAAGGTACAACAGGGCTACTACTAATTCTAGTTCTGTAGTTTCACACTCCTTATCACATCTAGTGTTTCCTTCAATCTCAACCACCCTCGTAGATAAAAACAATCTCACAAGTTCAAAAGTCACAAGCAAAATTATATGCAATTATAAACAACAAAACCTAATTAGACTTTATAGACAAGTTGAGAAGACAGTTGGCAATTAAAAAAATATAATCAGTAAACTTAAAAGGCTATTAAGAACTAACAATTGAGTAAGCTACACCGGTATTCCCAAGCATGCCAAATGATCTGGATGGAAATGTTTGGCGGATGTGGATTTTGGTTGAGCAGAGAAGTGAGTGAACCCTTTTTCAGTTTAAGAAGCAACGCCAACATTTTGGGCAGAACATGAGTACTCTTTAGGTCGTAGGGTATCTGCAATACAAGAGCTGTTGTGGATACAACATGTAGATGCCTCAGTGAAGAACACAGGAGTAGAATAGAAGAGAGAAAACTAAGGAGCAATCTGACATCTGCAAAGCCAACTCCTTTTTTTTTCCTTAATGGAAATTATGCTAGGACATGTGTGCACTTTGATGAGCCAAATTGAAATTATTTATTACACTACTTATTGTAGAGGTTGGATAATCTATTGACACTGGCTGGGAAACATTCCAGCAAGAACTTTACTGAAGTAAACAGCAATAAGAAAGCCCCTCCTGATTAAATCATACTTGTTACTGACATCAAAATACTAGCTTCCAAAAATTAGAACTTGAAGCAATACCATCTTGAAGTACTTAATTGTACTCCCTGATCATCCTATAAATCAGAATTGATTTGGTTTCTCTTTCCAAAGAGAAAAAAAATACTTCTACAAATTCATTTTCAGTTTAACTACAGAATTCAAATCAAGATGATATTCCACATCTTCATATTATTTTGTTAATATGTGAAGGGATAAAAAGGGGAAGTTTTAGGATGGTAAAGGGAGGCAAATCATGGCTTTTCCCCCATCCTTTTGGTAATCACTAACTCAAGAGGGAAAACCTGACTTTGTAATAGAACTGCCTTTTTGTTCTCTTAGAAAGCATATGCACCTAGGTAAGAATAAACTGGATTCTCTATTCCAGGACCCTGTTTATAACTAAACATTGGCTTTAGGATGTTTATTTTATGTCAGTTTCTGTACAAGGCACTCTGCACACACATTAGGTAGTTTAATTGTACAATTTCAGTGAGGTATGACTGTGTTCAACTCAGATGAAGGAACTGAACTCAGATCACGCTGATAGCACACAGTGGAAAACTTATCAAAGGCCAGTTTGTCTTTACATGAAAACTCCACAATGCCCTAGGTCCAATCTACCACGTCTAGGAAAACTAATCCCAGCTGTCTGAAATTACCCTGCCCAAGCAGAGAGCCAGAATACGCCCCAGAGCCCTCTTTCCTCTACAAAACGCTACAATTACAACATCACTGTGCGTCCACTAAGCAAAGGGAGGCTTTGTGAGACCACTAAAAACACCAGTAAAACAGACACCCCCTTGGGACACTTCACCAGTGGGTCATTTTCCAAAACTCAGACTTCAAAATTTAACAGCTAGTGAGAAGGATTTCCATCTGTATTAATTAGGTTCCTATTGTTGTAACAAACGACCGCAAACCAAGCAGCTTAAAACAACAAAAAAATTTCTGTCTTACAGTTCTGGAGGTTAACAGTCCCAAGTAGGTCTCTAAGGGTGTCAAGAAGTCATCGGGGCGAGTTCTTTCCCGGAGGTGGCCAGCGTTTCTTGGATCGCAGCTTCTTTCCTCCATCTTCAAGCCAGCAATAGTCTCACGTCTCATCACCCTAACACAACTCACCTGCCTCCCGCTTCCATCTATAAATACCCTGTGATTACACTTGGGCCCACCTGGGTAACCAGCACTGCTCTCCCTCGTGTAAGGTCAAATAACATGCAATGTTACTTTCACCTGATGCTTTCATCTCCCTCTACCGTGTAACACACTATAGTCACAACAGCCAGGGTTTAGGATGTAGACAACAACTTTGGGGACATTATTCTGCCCACTACACAACCACTTTAAAAGCAACAATGGAAAATCAAAAGTTGTAGTATGCACAAAAGGTCAAATGTGAACAAAACCTCAAATTGCTTATCTCCAAATTATAAGCACTGTATGTCAGTGAATGCCCCTGGCAGGAACATGAGGACAAACACAAAATCCTTTTACGACTTCTCGGGAATTTCAGAAGCAGCATGAAAGGACAGACAGTTCTAATTCTGGTGCTTGAAAATTGTGTGACCTTAAGCCAGTCTGTGAACTTATATTTCTGGACCTCAGATTCCTCATCTTCAAAATAATAGGGTCTGACTAGACAACCTCTTGTGTCATTTCCAGTAGGTAGAGTATGATCTCTGAAAGAGACTTTTGATGAACACTTGAAATTTTAAGAAATGTGGGTACCAGTGGCCTGACAGCAGAGCACCTAACAAAAAACAAGGCAATTAATATTTTACTACTTACAAAAATATCCAAATCTGACACTGATAACAATAGTACAGTTATGAGCAGGGAAACTTATTTTTTCTTATGATTTTAGGATGATGAAGGATAGACTAAGAAGCATTTTGGTCCAAGTAAAGTAAATATCTATAAGGATTATTATATAGAAATAATTTTTACTTAACTTTGTTGTTCATTGTGTTCATTATCATAGAATATAAAAATTAACTGAAATATATAAACAGAAACATAAAGAGCTCCTTTTAATGGTTAAAAACAACTGCACGGAAATATGATTAATGGGCTAGGGAAAGCAGTCGTCTTAATACAAACAAATACATAAATGACATGGTTAATAAAAGAATCTCAAATTTATGACATTTCATATTATATTAAATTAGGATTTATGATTTTATAGTATATCTTATATGGTAAAACCAAAAAAAAAAACAAAACTTGAACTCCAATTACTTAAAATAAAAAAATAAACAATAAAAATGGATAAAGCAGAAAAGAACTTTCTGATATCAAGTATTGCCAATCTTTTTTTTTAAACATTAGTCAAAATTATTCCTTAAATATATGCACCCCTTTCTTTTCATATTAAATATAATTGTATACATATCACTCAAACATAATTTTGTGGGTGATGATTTCATAATAGACCATAACTTGTTGAAATTTGAAGACATCTTGTGGCTAGGGAAAAAAAAAGAAATCAACTTCAAGGAAAAGCAGATGGGGATAAGGCAGAAATATAAAACCAGTAAGGAAAAGACATTCCAAGATATGTAAATATCCATAATCCCACTGGTCTCTGTTTTCCTTATTGGTAACATATATAATGTTTCCTATCTATCAAATCTGTGATTCTACAAGAAATGAACTGATGGAGTGCAGGAGATTTAATTAACAACTGAAAAATGAAAATTGCTCAATATTTAAAAGAGCAAGAGCATTCTAGATAAAGGCTGAAGAAATAAGGCTCAAAGGAAGGAACTGAGCTGACAATGGGTTGGGAGGCAGTGAGGGAGTGAGCTGGAGGCAGTTATAGTGAAAGCTGTTCTGTGCTTGGGATCATGGGACAAGTTGAATTAGCCAAAAAAAAAAAAAATTATGCAAGTTGATAATTAGAGTGTGGTTTAGAGAATCATTTGGGGATATATGTATGGAAAGATTGTTTACCCAAAGAGCCACCAAGAACAATGAGTTCAACAGAGCTCAAAAAAAAGCTGAAAAGGAAATTCGGAGATAGGCAGACTGTCAGTGGTGGGTAAAACTTAGTGTGAGAACTAATACAGAGTTAATACTCCTTAATATGTTGCCCCTCTTAGTTTATACATCTATCTACCATTTATACAATCAGATGACTGTCATGACAGAGACTGTGCATTCATTCTGCCCAAGAACCTTGCAGCTCAGTTATTTTCTCTTAGGAAATAGAGGTACCTAAAAAATGATGCAGATCTAAAAAGGAGAAACTCAAAGTGTCACTATATGCAGATGACATGATACTATATATAGAAAACCAAAAAAGGTCCACACAAAAACTACTAGAACTAATTGAAGAATTCAGCAAGGTAGCAGGTTACAAGATTGATGTCCAAAAATCAGTTGCATTTCTTTACACCGAATCAACAGAAAAAGAAAGTAAAGAAACAATCTCCTTTAAAACAGCACCCAAAGTAATAAAATACCTAGGAATAAATCTAACCAAGGAGGTGAAAGAATTATACACAGAAAACTATAAACCATTGATGAAGTAAATTAAAGAAGACTTTAAAAAATGGAAAGATATCCCATGCTCTTGGATTGGAAGAATCAATATTGTTAAAATGGTCACACTGCCCAAGGCAATCCACAGATTTAATGCAATCCCTATCAAATTACCCAGGACATATTTCACAGAACATATTTCATATAGAACAAATCATAATAAAATTTATATGGAACCATCAAAGACTTAGAATTGCCAAAGCATTACTGAAGAGAAAGAAAGAGGCTGGAGGAATAACTCTCCCAGACTTCAGACAATACTATAGAGCTATAGTCATCAAGACAGCATGGTACTGGTACAAAAACAGGCATATAGACCAATGGAACAGAATAGAGAGCCCAGAAATGAACCCACAAACTTTTGGTCAACTCATGTTCGACAAAGGAGGCAAGAATATACAATGGAATAAAGACAGTCTCTTCAGCAAATGGTGCTGGGAAAACTGGACAGCAGCATGTAAAACAATGAAGCTAGAACACTCCCTTACAACATACACAAAAATCAACTCAAAATGGATCAAAGACTTAAACATAAGACAAGATACAATAAACCTCCTAGGGGAAAATATAGGCAAAACATTGTCTGACGTACATCTCAAAAATGTTCTCCTAGAACAGTCTACTCAAGCAATAGAAATAAAAGCAAGAATAAACAAATGGGACCTAATGAAACTTACAAGCTTCTGCACAGCTAAGGAAACCATAAGTAAAACAAAAAGACAACCTACGGAATGGGAAAAAAATTTTGCAAATGAAACTGACAAAGGCTTGATCTCCAGAATATATAAGCAGCTCATATGACTTAATAAGAAACAACCAAACAACCCAATCCAAAGATGGGCAAAAGACCTAAACAAGCAATTCTCCAAGGAAGACATACAAATGATCAATAAGCACATGAAAAAATGCTCAATATCACTAATTATCAGAGAAATGCAAATCAAAACTACAATGAGGTATTACCTCACACCAGTCAGAATGGCCATCATTCAAAAGTCCAGTAAATGACAAATGCTGGAGAGGCTGTGGAGAAAGGGGAACCCTCCTACACTGCTGGTGGGAATGCAGTTTGGTGCAGCCACTATAGAAAACAGTATGGAGATTCCTCAAAAGACTAGGAATAGACTTACCGTATGACCCAGGAATCCCACTCCTGGGCTTGTGTCCAGAAGGAACCCTACTTCAGGATGACATCTGCACCCCAATGTTCATAGCAGCACTATTTACAATAGCCAAGACATGGAAACAGCCTAAATGTCCATCAATGGATGACTGGATAAAGAAGGTGGTATATTTATACAGTGGAATACTATTCAGCCATAAAAACCGACAACATAACGCCATTTGCAGCAACATGGATGCTCCTGGAGAATGTCATTCTAAGTGAAGTAAGCCAGAAAGAGAAAGAAAAATACCATATGAGGTCGCACATATGTGGAATCTAAAAAACAAAAACAAAAAAACAAAGCATAAATACAAAACAGAAATAGACTCATAGACATAGAATACAAACTTGTGGTTGCCACGGGGGCGGAGGGTGGGAAGGGATAGACAGGATTTCAAAATTGTATAACAGATAAACAAGATTATACTGTATAGCACAGGGAAATATACACAAGATCTTATGGTAGCTCACAGAGAAAAAAGTGTGGCAATGAATATATACATGTTCATGTATAACTGAAAAATTGTGCTCTAGAATGGAATTTACACAACATTGTAAAATGATTATAAATCGATAAAAAATGTTAAAAAAAAAAAAAAGACAACATAATGCCATTTGCAGCAACATGGATGTCCCTGGAGAATGTGATCCTAAGTGAAGCAAGCCAGAAAGAGAAAGAAAAATACCATATGAGATCGCTCATATGTGGAATCTAAAAAAAAAAAGAACATAAATACAAAACAGTAACAGACTCATAGACATAGAATACAAACTTGTGGTTCCCAAGGGGGCAGGGGTGGGAAGGGACAGACTGGGATTTCAAATTTTGTAGATACTGACAGGCATATGCAGAATAAACAAGATTATGCTGTATAGCACAGGGAAATATATACGAGATCTTGTGGTAGCTCACAGCGAAAAAAAAATGTGACAATGAATATAAGTATATTCATGTATAACTGAAAAATTGTGCTCTATACTGGAATTTGACAAAACATTGTAAAATGACTATAGTCAAAAAAAAACTTAAAAAAATTAAAAGGAGAAACTCAAACTTTATATTTATTGGAATTCTTCCTTATTAATGGCATTACACTAGATACTGGAACAAGAAAAGAACGTGGTAATAGAGTAGTAAGAAAATTTTGTTTATGCAAAGTTTTACATTGCTCAATATCTGTCATATGACGAACAGACGTTGATAGTGATGATAATGGTGATTGGACAACAAATAAGAAGGCTTAGGTGTTAATTTTACTTCTGCTTACCAGTTATGTAAGTCATGTAACCTGTCTTTAATCTCAGTTCTCACATTTATTAAATCACAAAGAAAACTACCTGTCATATTCCTTACTGGACAGGATTTTGAAGAAAGACATAAGATAATCTCTATCATCTATTTATCAACCTATCTAATCAATGCTTTTTGTAAACTCTAAAAAAATTAAAAATCCCTATGGCTAAGGCAAAGTCTTTCTGTACGGAGATTGTAAGCTAAAAATTGAGATATAATGCATGTACAGATATGTAAGACTATGTAAAAAACGCTGATATGATAGAATACAACAAATGCTGTAGGAGAAGTACAGTTTTATTCTCCTTAATACATTAATAAAGGATTATAATATGATACTGTCATCAGCTGACTCAGTAGAGCTTAATGGAATGGATCAGAATGGATAAAAGGAATCGCTCACTAAAAACTGAGTTAACGGAAGTGTGAAAGTTACCTGGAGTGTATCTGCAGTTGCAGCCTTAACACCGTATTTAATCACTCCTACCCTCTACCCTGACATTTCATGCAGAATCAGTTTAAAACCATATCAGATCTTGAAAATCTAACATACATCTCAGCCTAATAGCCCCTATTGATGACTAAATGCATTATTTGAAATGTGGCAAAGAAAAATGTCAAAAGCTGCTACTGATCCTTATCCTAACAGCGTAATGTTAGGTATCCCGGAGAGCAGGAAGAGTGACTTACAGTGGTATAGAGGAAATAATAATAAAATGTATATTGGCTTGAATGTAGAAGAAACCACAGAGAAGTTAAAGTGAAATTTTAGGGAAACCACAAAATGATTAGATTATAGAATTCTCTCCTTGGGGAAGTAAAAGAAACCTTGTGACTGCTAAAATGACCTCAGGGGAAATGAAAGAGGGTGGAGACAATAAAGGAATTTTATACCAAAAGGGGAGGATAAATAGATGACCTTTGATTTTTTTTCTCTATAGCATTCTTGGACACCAAAATGCCTGGAGACAGCCACATATTTCTGAATTAACTGTAAATAAATCAGAAACATATGTATTAAAATTTCACATTCTGAAAATGACCCTGGCCATCCCTAATGGGGTGGGGAAAGTTACTCGTTAAATTCCAGTTATTTTCAATTTAGCAAGCGATCCACAAAGGGCATGAAGATAGGTGTAGCCAATTAACATCAAGATTAGAAAAGACAGGTCTAGGCAAACAGGCATCTGAGGCTATCTCTCTCCATCGCTTTCTTATCTGTGCCTTAACATGTCATCTCTTTTGGGCATAATATAGTCTCACATGACAGATACTAATTTTGACACAAAATGCTCCACACTCATTTCTGGGATTCTGTCGTGGCCTCTCCTCAGCAGATTCCTGCTGGACTGAACAGGAAAACCACTTTGATACATAATTCAATAGAAAGCCCCATATAACTGTTTGAATTTACTACCGACATCCGAGAAGATGAAGAAAGGCATCCCATCTTTCTTCCTGGAATTTCAAGCACAGTGAATAAAACTTTCTGTCCAGAGGGCATATTCTGCATGAAAGCCACATCACTTGGGAGAAACATACCATAAATGAGCCAAGTTTGTAAATAATAAAGGAAGCGATGAGTGGGTGTAGCCGCTTGGACATTTTTACCACATACCTACCTCCCAAGGAAAACTATTCCTTCTGCATGCCAAGATTAAGCCCTCTTGTGCCATAAAAGGTAGTAGAATGATGTTCTTTGTGGCACTTTTTAGGGTCCTCATCTAATGGGACCCAAATTGATATTTTAACTGGACGTGGAAAAAACAAAGGAACCAACGAAAAGTAAGCCTGATCAATGTTATGCTTTTCAACTACTTTTCATGATATATAGCTAAGATTTTCTCTGAAAATTATCACAATTTTCTCTCACAAAAGAATCTAAATACCATATTTTCAGTAAAAAGCACAAAATGCCTTATTTTCCAAGGCAATACTTCTGAAAATTTTGAAGATGTATTTATAAAATTTCAAAATGCCCCATGACCACAAAGTGCAATATAGTCTTCTATCATTTTGTGATATTATGCTCTCTAATTTACATATTTATTAATAATGTATTCAAATCATGACTACTCAGAAATGTACAAACATCTTTGTGACATCTCTGGGGACATTATTACAATTCTGTGCCTGAGGTAAGATGAAATCTGAGTGACTTACATTGATCATGCCTTAAATTTGCTTGAGAAACTTCTCAGTCCTAAAATAAATGAATTTATTTCAGGATCCAGAGGGCCACCAGGCTTATTACTTTTGTCAGTCATGCAACTGCTTTATATTTTTGAATGTAAAATATTTTTATGCACAAAATCATTTTTGTTACACTAACAATGCAATATCAGAAAGAGAAAGTAAAAGAAAACGGTCCTGTTTAAAACGCCATCAAAAAATATGTAGGAATAAACCTAACCAAGGAGGCGAATGGAAACATATCCCATGCACTTGGATTGGAAGAATTAATGTTGTTAAAATGGCCATACTACCCAAAGCAATCTACAGATTTAATGTGATCCCTATCAAATTACCTGTGACATTTTTCACAGAACTAGAAAAAATAATCCTAAAATTTATATGGAACAAAAGCAATCCTGAGGAAAAAAACAAAGCTGGAGGCATAACCCTCCCATACTTTAGACAATACTACAAAGCTATAGTAATCAAAACAACTTAGTACTGGTGTAAAAACAGACACACAGATCAATAGAACAGAATAGAGAACCCAGAAATAAACCCACACACCTATGGCAAATTGATCTTTGACAAAGGAGGCAAGAATATACAATGGAGAAAAAGACAATCTCTTCAGCAAGTGCTACTGGGAAAACTGGACAGCCTCATGTAAATAATGAAATTAGAACACTCCTTTATAACATATAAAAAATAAATTTAAAATGGTTTAAAGACCTAAATATAAGACATGACACCTAAACTCCTAGAAGAGAACACAGGCAAAACACTTTTGGACAAAAATTATAGCAATATTTTCTTAGATCAGTCTCCCAAGGCAAAAGAGATAAAAGCAAAAATATACAAATTGGACCTAATCAAACTTAAAACCTTTTGCACAGCAAAGGAAACCATCAATAAAATGAAAAGACAAACTATGGAATGGGAGAAAATATTTGCAAAAGATGACAAAGACAATTTCCAAAATACACAAACAGCTCATTCAACTCTCTCTCTCTCTCTAGATGTATCTATATCTATATCTATACTACATCTTATCTCTATCTATATCTCCCAATAAAAAATGGGCAGGAGATCTAAACAGACATTTCTCCAAAGAAGACATACAGATGGCCAACAGGTACATGAAAAGATGGTCAACATAGCTAAATTTTAGAGAAATACAAATCAATACCACAATGAGGTATCACCTCACACTTGTCAGAATGGCTATCATCTCAATATCTACAAATAATAAATGCTGGAGAGGGTTTGGAAAAAGGGGAACCCTTCTAAACTGTTGGGAGGGAATGTAAATTGGTGCAGCCACTATGGAAAACAGTACAGAGGTTCCTTAAAAACAGCTTAAAAATAGAGCTATCATATGATCCAGCAATCCCACTCCTGGGCATATATCTGGGAAAGACAAAAACACTAATTCAAAAAGATACATGAACCTCAATGTTCATAGCAGCTGTTTACAACAGCCAGGCCATGAAAACAACCTAAATGACCATCAACAGGCAATTGGTTTAAGAAGATGTGGGATATATATGCGATGGAATATTACTCAGCCATGAAAAAGAGTGAATATTGCCATTTGCAGCAATGTCAATGTTCTAGAGACTATCATACTAAGTAACGTACATCAGACAGAGAAAGAAAAATATTGTATATCACTTATATATGGAGTCTAAAAAATAATACAAATGAATCTATATATGAAACAGAAACAGACTCACAAACAGAAAACAAACCTGTGTTTACCAAAGGAGAAGGGGGTGGTAAATTAGGAGTATAGGGTACAGGTATAGTATAGAGTTTAGATTCAATTTACGATACATAAACTAGATAAGCAACAAGGACTTACTGCATAACACAGGGTACAGTACTGAATAGCTTGTAATAACCTATAATGGAAAATAATCTGAAAAAGTATGTATACATATAACTGAATCACTTTGCTGTGCACCTGAAACTAACACAATATTCTGAAACTAATAAAATATTGTAAATCAACTATACTTCAATTAAAAATTATTTCAAAGCACTTGAAAAAGTGTTATTATTCACTAAAAATACTATACCTTACTTTAGAATTTATGTGGAAATATATACTAAGATCATATATGTGATCATAATATATATATATAAAACATTTTATAGAATATAGTATGTATATATTATATACAGGTGTATATATTATATACAGGTATATATATGTAATATTCATATATAATATATAATATATATAATATAGAAATACACATGTATACACATGTATACAATTTTCTCATCCCTTAGAATTATTTTCTTTTTACTCCAGGAATTATTATAAATTATCAGGCATAATTCAAAAGCTGAGTAGAATCTTTAAACAATTTTTACCATCAGTCCAGAAGTTCAGTGATCTTTGATAACTGATTACACTTTTAGGTCTTGAATATGTAATAAATTGCATGTTGGAGCCGATGTCATGTACTTCAACCTTCCTTCCATCATTGGGTTGTTAACTCTAGCTTTAAAAACACGAAATCATTTACGCTTAAATGAATTTCCTTTTACTGCATTTTCAAATCTGCAGAGAGAAAGTACTCCAACTCAAGTCACAGTTTGTGAAAATGCCTCAACAAGAAAAGAGAAAATAAAGGTTTATAATGTTTGGAAATTTTTAGAAGCTTTGTTTCCAGTATTTTACTTATCGACCCTGGTCCAACACAAACTATCTAGAGTCAGATAAATTTAATGATTTTCCACCAAGTGAATTCCGAGCTTGCAAAAAATAAGAACTGATAATAACAAGAAAAATATTTGGATATTCCCCCTCTCCTATTTAGGTCCATCAAGAGGAAAACTATAAAAATAAATAGCGGTCCATCCAAAAGGCAGACACACAAACATGACAGGCCCTGTGGTATTATTTCCTGAATGGCTCATGTGATTTTGGGGGGTATTTTTATAGGCTAAATTACAGAATCATAGACTCATGGAATTTTTAGCACTGAAAGGAATGTTAGCAATCACTAGGGTGCTGTCTGGTAAACTCTCCCTTGAATGTTCAAAGTAATACCTGAAAGAGCTCATCCAACTTCCTAAGGCCCTTCTCTCCCTAAAGACAGCTTCCTACATGTGTTGAGGTGCTGGGTATACGGCACCATGTAGCTTTACTATATTGTGATCTGGTACAGGGAGGAGAAGTTTGGCTTCTTTAGAATTCTATCCAAGGAGTTTATTGATGGAAGTCAAAGGGATTCATAGGCATATATATTTATTGAATCATATCCCATACAGAAATCCAGATGATATCACCAGGATAAATTTCCTATGTAGAAGAACACACATCAATTAACTAAAATCTGCCTGCAATTTATGCCTGAAAGGCAAATGCTCATCATATTAACTTTAGCCTAGTTTATTATCTCTCAAGTTTAACCTAGTTTATTATCTCTAACTTTAGCCTAGTTTATTATCTCTAAAGTTATATTATAGTATCTTAATAGATCATCATGTTATATGCTAGATGGCTGTAACTCATACAGAACCCAGCATTACATATAGTTGGGACTGGATATGTGTTAAGTCTTTTTAAGTTTTATTTTATTTTTTTAATAATTCAGGTGGCATCTGTCTCAAAAAGAAAAACAAAACAAAACAAAACAAACCTCTGGGTATTGTATAGCATCTAAAGTGTGCCATTTGTTTTAGTAGGATGATTAGGGAAAATTCAACTGTGCTTAAAGAAGATTATCTCATTTAAGTCTCACAAAAATCTAGTTTGCAAGTGAGAAGCCTGCTTAGAGAGGGATAAGAATTTGATCTGCGTTACACAACTGTTAAGGTACAGCACTGAGTTTTAAGCCCAAATGTCTGTTAAAGGAATCCCCTTGGGAGGAATGATATAAAGTCAGAAGGATGTGCATGTTAGTTTATTCATTCTTCAAAGGAAGGATAATAATTCTTGGAAAAGTTATTTCAAGTAAAAAATATATATATCAACTCTAATTATTATATGAAAAAGAAAAATTTAAACTGAGTTGAACTATGTAATCTAAGCAAGGAAGAAAACAAAATTATTCTCCCCAGAGAATGAATCTCCTTTTCACCTTTACCCAGTTTCTTCATATTAAAAAAGAAAAACATCATTCCTTGGAATAAAAATGATACCTGGAAAATATGCTCTTGAGGATGTGATGAAGTAAGGTCCTCTTCAGTCTACATTCCTCTCAGTTTAGCTCACAGCTTTGAGTACATGTGGTTGGAATGCTTAGTCTGTGGCCTCGTCTGCTTCCATATATGCCCTGTAGTCTTACAGGTTTGTATATTTCCCTCATCTCTAACTTTTAAACATGAGCAGATTTGGTAAATTATTTCAAAGTCTTTTTACAATTTCTGTTCCTAATATGATGAGCATTTGCCTTTCAAGTGTTCTATTAAACCGTGACACTTACTCTCTGAACTCCACTGTCTTTCCACTGAGAACTGGAGATAGAACTTTGATCTTACCAATTAGCACAATTTTAAACAGACTTCACCAGTAATTGATATTACAAGTTCATTCTCTTTATTTTCTCTTTCATTGGGCATTTTCCCCCATCCTTGTGAGGGGTTTCTAAGGTCAGTAGATACTTTTATTCTTATTTACATATCTTGGATTTTTCATTTGGAAAAAAGAAATCTTTCCACTGAAAAGAAATAAAAATACTGGGTGGGCTTGTAAAGTTCCAAAATTATTTTAAGTCATATTTAGCTGCCAAAATTGATATAATTTATTTGCTTGCATTTTTAGTGCAAGAAAATTTCCAATTATTTGAATCAACTTTTTAAAGTAAATGAGGATATGATTCTTGTGTTCATTTTAGCAACTTTTTAAACATTGTATTACTTCAGATATTTTTCAGTCTGGCTGGGTAAAAAATTGCAATCACTGTATTAAATGATTGGAGAGAATTAATAAACTAATGTGAGAACTGATTCCATCTGAACTTAGTGCTACTACAGTAAGTAAATTTCATTCGATGTCATAAGTTTAATGTAGAAGTCATGAGCAATAATCAACAGACTCAAATTTTTAATGAAATAGTTCTATCTCATTCACATAGTATTTAGTAAACTATATTTTACTATACTAAAGCAAAAATATTCTCAATCGGCATTTACTAGTTTATTAAATATGGTTAATCAATACTTATAGACGGTTCCTTTTCAGTAACTGTTGAGATTACATAGGAGAAAAAAATAAATCATTCATATTCCATTTTACATAAAGAAATATGTAAAATTTTATAAGAGATTTTGCTTGTTGTTTCAGAGACTTTTCATCTCAACTTCATAATTGTCAGATTTTCACAATTGCCAGATTGTTTTTCAATTATTACTTATTTCTGCCTTCTCTTTTAAAATAATGGACTTGTAAATGGAGGGTTACTTTTGTTTCATCTTTCCACACTCGCTACTTCACACTTTATCTAGCACTTAGAAGATGAACTAGAATGTAAATTTTCACCACCCAATAAATTTCATGAGGCAGGGCTCTTGTTTGTTCATCGATGTATCATGGTCACCTAGAAAGTACCTGGCATCTGGCACAAAGACAATTCTCACTTAAGGGATATGCACTGAACCCATAAAGTTTTATTGAACTTGAATTAGTTTAGTTTATTCCATTAGAGTTATTTATTTAATTTGAATTAGATCCAAAGGTGTCTAATCATCAAAATTATTGTCTTTCTATTAGCTTCTATGAATTGTATTACTGCATAAAGCATTTTCTGATTTTAAGTTTATACCCCAATACACATTTCAGTCATCAAAGCAAAGGGAAACATCAGATCTGCAACATCAAATCTTAACCCACATCTGCTCTTCTGACACAAGCACCATCTCACACATGTGCAATTACATCTCCCAAGTCTGGAACTCTCATCAGAAGCTTCAACCAAACTGTGTTTGAATCTTAACACTGAAAATGGGGTGGAAACTTTGCTGTACAGTCTCACTCATGATATTTCTGGCAGTATTTAGGTCATTTCATGCCAAAGAACTGCAAGAGGCCACATTAGATTTCAGAAGGACACATTATCTCTTGCCAGAAACAGGAAGATAAGTGAACACGATGGAACTCTCATAGGTTAACAATAATTACAACAACATATTTTTAAAGTCCTCTCTTTGGCAATCTCCTCTTTCCTGTCTTTAATTTTAATTGCTCCATTCATATTGAATTAAATGTGAACTAGTAAAAGTTAACTTGTTGTTTATTTAAAAGAGCACTGGACTGTGAAAATCAAGAGACCCGGATTCATGTACCAATGGAATCATTAACAAGCTGTGTGTCTTTGGCAGATCACCTCTGTTTTCTTCATTCTTAGGATCCCAAACTGAGAAAATAGGAGATTGAGCTGTGTGATGTTTGAAGTTCCTTCAAGATCTAAGATTCTAAGATCCTTTTAACGTATCCCTAAACATTGTTTCCCAATTTTCACCCATATCATTATCCTTTGCAGTCTTTCCCCTAGCTTAGAATACCCTCCCATCCTTCCTTGCCTTTTTAAATCGTGATGACTTTTCAAGACCCAACTTACTTCAAATTTCTAACAAGAAGCCTTCCCTGATTGCTATGTGTGGACCTATTAACAGCCATATAAATACACTATTTTATTGGATAGGTCAGTTTTTTATACTCAATAATAGTTTTGCATACGTATTAGTTTTATATCTCCAAGTAGATTACTATGTTCTTGAAGGAAAGATAATAGCTAGGTTTCTTTTGTATGTCTTAAGGCATTTAGTAGTATTCTGGGTATACATTAGTTTGTTGTTGTTTTAAGAAGCACTTAATTGATTGCTTACTTAATTGATTTTAGAGGGGAACCTGTAATATTTATGCAATTTAAAAAATCTACAATTAAAACGCAACAGTTTAATCTTTCTGCATAAGCTCCCAAGCAAGATATGACTAAATTCCCCATTCTGCTGGTAATACTGCTATTTGAAGGGCCATTCATTTTCAAATTTGTATACCTTTTTGTTTCTCAGAACCCGTTTTGTCTACGAAGGAGAAAAAGCCTTTTGATGAGACCTCTGTGTGTTTTTGAGTAGTGGGAAATTTTACCATTCCAGATGATTCATCTCAGCTAAAAGATTTCTTTATATGGCCTAAGGAATAAGAACAGGATCATGACTCAAGAGAACCAGATTTCAGTACCAGCTTTGTCAGGAAATCCCTGGATAACAAAACCAATAAATTAATATTGCCAATAAAATAATCCGTGGATAACAAAACCAATAAATTAATAAGCCTGTGCTCAGTCCTCGTACTACAGCTTTAATTCAGGGTTATTCCTCTGACTTATTTCACAGGTTAGAAGAAAACAAAATGAGATTTTTTTTTCAAGTTTTAAAATACATAGGCAGTATAAAAATGCAAGAATATTACTCTTTCAGCTTGCTTTTTCTATCCTCAGTTCAACTGTGTCCTTTTTATCAAACACACATGTTGAGATTATCTTCAAATTCAATAGAGAAAAATTCAATGGAAAAATTTTACATGAAACTGGGACTTGACTTTTGCTGAAAATAGAAATAGCCAGAAATAATGGCTATGAGACTCATCTAAACAGCCAGTGTGATTTTTTTTAAATTACCTTAACATTTTTGAAAAATTAGTTTTCTAATTTTAAAAATTACTTTTCTATTTTCTGAAGACATTTCTTCCATAAAATCTCTCTAATATAGTGTGCTTTTTATTTATGAATCATAAAACATATGACTTTTCTACAAGGGGTAAATTTGCTGAAGGGGTTGAGATTGTAGAAAAGCCTATTTCTTACTGAGGTGCTCAGTGTCAGAGAACACTGTTAAAACATGTGAGCATGTCCATCACCATGTGTTGCATTAACAATACAGTTCATTATGGAGATAAATTAATTTATAAAGAAACTCTTAAACTTTATAGAAAAAGACTAAAACTATACAGTTTTCTGATAAAAATTAAATAAAAATGCCAGCAGATAACAAGTGAATTAATTGTCTTGGGTTTCCTCTTGGGAGAGTACACATAACTTTCCATTAGTTATCTATTAATTAGATTTCTTCTAGTTTGTTCAGGGATAGTAAGGCTTTTTTATATTCTTGAAGGATCATTCCTTTTAATCTCATTTTCCTGTTTTTTTTTTGTTGTTCATTAATTATATTTATTAAGAGCTAATCTTAATAAAGTACATTCATTTTATCTTCACAATAAACCTATGAGGTAAGTAACATTATTATCTTTATTTAACTAAAGACAAAATTAAGTTTTAGAATGATAAGTAACTCACCAAAGACCATGGAGCAAGCAAATGGCCATGTCAGTAACAAAATCAAGCATTCTTGAATCCAAAGTACGTGTTCTTAACCGGAATCCATTCTGCTTTTGTCTCACCAGCATTATATGTTTATTTGTTCTTCATTGTTATTCCTTAAACAAGTCTATGATCATTCATCTTTGTACATAATTTTCACATTTGAAATTTATAATCAGAAAAATTAACTCTATTTTAATTTTCCTTTATATCAATATTTGAGCTACATTACATAATATACATCAGAAATTTTTAAGAGAAGACAATTAAAATGTAATCATAGAATAAGCACATATTTTACATCCACACAACTCTCTCTGTAGACAAACACCAAGGCAGATTGGCTGGTTTTCAATAGAGTAATTCATTCATTCATTCATTCATTCATTTAAAGCAAAATTATTTGTCAAGGTCATGAAAAACAAGAAAAGACTGAGAAATTGTTTCAGATATGAGGATATTTAGGACACGTGACTAAATGTCATGTGGTATCTTGAATAAGATCCTGGAACAGAAAAAAGACATCTGAGGAAAAAGTGGTGAAATTCAAATAAATAGCCCTGGTAACAGTATTACCAAGGCTAGTGGTTTCGTATTGACCAAAGCACCACAGTATATATTATGTGAACATTAGGGAAAGCCAAGTGGAGGGTGTAAAGAAACTTCCTGGATCATCTTTTCAATTTTTCTGCATATTTCAAGGTAATTTTTTTAAAATTAAAAATTTAAAAAATGCTTTATTGCATATCTAGTATGAACTATACCATGCTAAGGAGCATCAGGAAAGAAAAATCAAGACAAATGCTGCTTTCAATGAGTTTAGAGTCAAATTAGGTTAGCAAGTCTGACTGCAAAAATGCAGGACACTCTTTACATGCCTGTGCATAGAAAGCAGATGGGAGTACAAAGGAAAGAGGAAACTGACTCTACTTGGCCAAGATAAAGAATACATAATAGGGGTTCAGAAAATACTTCACAATGTCATTATATTAGCTAAATTTTTAGTGTGGAACAAAAATGGATACTATTTATAGGCCAATAATGCTGCTTATTTTAAGGATAATTTGAACAAATTATATGTGGAAAAATATTTCTCTTTATGAGGAACAAGTAAGGTTTCAGATAGACAATAGATAGGTAGACAATAGATACAGAGATGTAATAAATAGATTGGATATAATATTTTTCTTACATATAATACTAAAATACTTTAAAGTAGTGATACGCAATTTGCCTTATTCTAGACACTAATAGCATCTAATTAGCAAGAGCCCCAAGAGAACAGTAAATATTTAAACATTGCAGTTGGTAGCAGTCCTCCTTTATCAAAACATAATTTTACAAACTTTCGTTTCATTAGTAAAAAATATTCACTTTTTTCAGGAAATAAAGACTTAATACCTGGAGGCTTCTTAGGTTTGTTTATAATGCCATCTATCATGTTTCAGATAGGAAATTTTTGTCTTAATATTCTCCTCATATATTTAACTACATTGGCTACATTTAACAGAGTTATGAAAACTAATGTAGTAATTGCTTTGATAAGAGGTTTATGTTAATATTCAAAAACATTGTACCCTTGGGAGAATAATTATAAATCAATTATGGGATCTGCTTTTGTAACTAATCATTTAGAAACCCATTAACAGAAGGTTCTGTGAACAGCTGAAATACTGTGCATGTCACTGTATGTTTGGGTACTATAAATATAGGATTAAAAAGGCTTTATGTACGTTTAACTCCATTTTAACTAACACCCTGCAGTCCATTTTCTATCAGTAAAATGCCTCGGAGTTTACACTTGAAGACTTTCAAGAAATCCAGATGGACTGCATTACCATTTGGCTTCTTTGAGCAGTATGGAAACATGACCTTGTTCCTCACAAAAGTATACAGTTTTATATTAGTGTTAAGCGCTGAAATATCTCTAGGCTTTTAACTTAATTCAACCTGTTCAAAACAGAATATTCTACTTTGTTGTCATATGAGAGTTGCTATGACTCATGATGATACTGGCCAATTTGCCAATAAAAAGTGAGACCTAACATAAATATACAATCAGTAGCATCACGATGTCATCTTAGGTATGTGAAGCTGACTTTTTTGATACATCATTAGAAATATATGGACTTTCATTTCTGGTAGTGGTAATAAATTTGACTCAATCCAACCACATTTTGTTTCCCGGTCCTTTGAAAGACCTGTAATTTCGATTTGCATTTTAGTTGTCAGAGTTCTCAGATACTGTAAATTCAGATATACTGAAGAAATAAAATTTGTTTTTAGTTCACTAGCCCCTTCTCTGTATGTTTGCCTCTCTTGTTTACTCAACTTTTAGATATTCTCTTAAGAAGTGTTCTCAGGATAGGGGCTGATGACCTTATTGATATTTCAGCACAACAAACAAAAAGCATGTCAACTTCCCTGGTGGTATTTTCTTTTTTTTGGCAGTTGAAAAATCTATTTAAGTAAAGTACACAAAAAAGAAACCTCTATGATATTGGGTACAAATAGGATTATTGTGAGTTCTGCTTGGAGGGAAGTATGGACCTTTCATTATTCTCACATGGACGATATGTAGAAACGCTTACAACCAGGTTTGCTGGGAAGATCCAGTTCATGCCTGTTATTCTGGTATAATCAGAAAGTGAGTTTTCATTTCATTCTCAAAAGCATCCCAGTTTGGATTTTAAACTATGCAGTGATTGAGCACTTCTGGAAGACCTTGCCCACATAAGGATCCAGATTTTGCCCACAGTGGGATATACTGAAGAATATATACATGAATAGACAGATAAATTGACGTGCATAATTCTTGAGTTCTTTTCAAATATTTAATGATTCTACAGTCATTGATATTGAGTTACTATAAATTTCTTTTGCTTATTTAAAATCTTCACTTATCTTTTATTGCACTAAGTGAAAGAAAGGGTAGATTCAATGTCACATCAGAAAAGGCAAAGTCAGCATATATTTTCTGGTAAAATATCCAATATCTAATATCTGTTTCAAATCTTTGTAGGTGAGATGAGTAGAGATGATTGCCAAAAAGGCTGTGTTTGGCTCAAGATCCAAACCCCAGTATAAAACTAAAAATTTCAGGTGTTCCAGCACGACTGAAAAACTTGATCTGTTCCAGAGAAATTGATTGATATCACATTTGTCATTATTAAAAAATGCATTTTTAAAAGTACAGTCAGAAACATATAAATCCAATTAGTAAAATCCTTAGAGGAGTGGATGGTTCAGAAATTATGCAATAAAATATCCTTTCAAAACACGTGCTATTTGGTCACTGGTTCTAATTACGTTCATGGCATGAGCCATGTTTTTGCTCAAAATCTGTGACACAGCCACCATGCCATCACCTGACAATCTCCACAGCCTGTTCAGGTATCACAAGAACAGAAGAAAGATTATCTTGTTTATTCATTTATTTAGTCAGGTCCAACAGTTTACAATAGTCTAGAGCAAATCTTCTGAGACTATTGTTGTGGTGCTATTTCACTAGGTCTTAGTTTTCAGACACTGCTCTTTACATGAATACAACTAATTACATTATATGACATATATTTGTAATTAAGAAAAAAATCAGGTTGAGAAAAGGTTTAATCAATTTTTCTTTACACTTTATGACAAGGCAAGCACTGAAAATACACAATAATTTTGAAAGTAAAAATACACACTGTTAAATAGAGCAAGATGAGGAAAAAAGATATATATTTCCATTTATAACCTCATCAGCAATAAACATGCCTCAAACAAAATTTTTTAATCACGATAACAAAAACAGTCATAAGTGCTTGTTCTACCTGTTGCAGATGACCTTACAGATATATCTCAATCATAGGAAAGAAAACAGGAGCCCCTCAGCCAGACCTAATGATTTATTTTTAAAATATCATTCAATATACACTTAAAAATGGAAGCTTTTATATAAATGTGTACATTTTTAGTATTTTTAAAAATCTGAGTTCTTTTTTAAATAGGATGCACTTTCTTCAATTTAAAATAACCCTTTACAACTCTCAACATTCTTATACTTGATCCTTTTCATTTCGGTATAGTTTATCTGCCTGTGCTGAATGTACTCAGTCAGCACTCCACATAGTGGTGCCCTTTTTCACTACAGTGGCTGAAAAACTTAAAAAAAAAACAACTTTCTTACACTTTCTTGCAACTAAGAAGGTTGGGAAACTCAAAATGTAATTTTCCATAGTTCCTTAACACCAAAGCTATGGATGTGTCTTTGGTTCTAGTAATTGATAAACTCAGATTAGTTTTAGAAGACAGAGGTGAGATATTTTTGTTTGCAGTAGTGTCCTTGGAGATGTTAGTGTTTAGTAGCAGTTATACTGGTAGACCCAGCATTCCAGGGTCTGGTAACCTGCTGCCCACAGACTGTTGGAGTAGCCTAGATGTTAGTAATAGGAGCTTGCTGAGCCCTAGATTACAATTATTGACTAGTGCAGTGTCAGTCCTCTGACCCTAGCATTTCCAGTCATGCCATGATGGTGTTTAAGGGAAGACAGAATTCTCTACAATCACTCACTCTCTCTCTCTTTTTTTTTTTTTTTCAGTGAGGGGAGGGTTTAAAATAACTAGAAAGATTTCTACTCCTTGTCCTGACACTGTACATTTTAGAGATCCCTCTTCTATATTTAAAAAGCATGCCACTTTTAGTGGATATTTATTTAGTAAAGATCACTAGAATTATCCCTCCTAGTTATATACATGTAAATTAAACTATACTTATTGTCCCATGAAAAAAATGTACCAGAACATTTGAGATGACCAACAACGTTCCCATATCCATTATTAGGCAAACACAAATGCTTCTGGGTTGGAGGTAAGGAGAGATATGAATGATCAAGAATATTCCAAGAAGAGTATCAAAGGTTCACGTCTTTAATGGATTTATATATCCCCAACTAATATCTGCTGGTAGGAAAAGAAGAGGATGTTAAGGACCACCCTTCCAAAGAAGAGGGAACTCACTGTGATGGAATCAAAAGTCTGGATGTAGATTTAGTTTGTCAATGGGAAAGCCCATTCTGAAGCACACATTTTGAGGCTAACTACCTGTACCTTGAGTCCAACACAAACACTCTAACATGGTGTGTATGCTTTGGGAGCAATGGCTAAGGAGATGGCTCAGTAGAATACTGTGAGATTCCACTCCAACTCCTCAAGGTGTGGATATACAAAGGCTCCCATATATTGGCAAAGAGAGAGGAACTTTGGCTTCCTGTTTATCTAGCTGATTGCTACTGGAGCCAGTTTTTAAATGACAATACTTAAATCCTAAGCTATGGAGTAATTCCTATTGATTCCATTATGCCTGAAGACCCAGGAAAATTAGTTTCTCCCAAATTATCTCCTTAGAACTCTTGTCTGTGAAGGATTTAAATGCTTCAGTTAAATACTGATATTGCTAGCAGCCTAATTCCAGTCCACATGACTTCTTTCAAACCACAGCAGAAGTCTTATATTGATCTCCCACCCACCATGTCTCCCTAGCACTGCACACCTCTAAGAGATTCATCATCCCACAGCTAAAGGATTCCAGTGAGTCTCTGACATCCTGGAACATGAACAGTGGCATTCTAGAATGCAGGATGGAAGTGTTTATGAAAGAGTGCTTGCGACTTAAAAATGTACATGTCAAAAGCAATTTCCCCTAAAGAATGAATGGTCCAAGAGCCCCATTTCATTTCTAGTGTGTTGGCAACAGTAACCAGTGATTCACCTCTATAATGACATTAGGAGAAGCCAAAGCCTGGAGCTCTTCACCCCACAAAGAGAAAAACATACTGCCCTATGCTGGGAGCAAGAGCTACTGCCTGGTAGCATTATAGGGAGCAAGTCATGAAGCCAACCATTCTCCAGTGCCACCTACCCTGAGAAAGAGCAGTAGTTCAAGTAGGGAGGTTTTTTTGTGACTTCCAGACAACCAAGCTTCTAATTAAAAAAGAAGTCTCTCTGATACATAAGACATTATCACACACAGCAATGACTAAGCTTAAAATTGCAGCAGAGATGCACATAATACAGCATAAATGCAATAAAAATACGGGGAGCTCTGTTGATGAAAAAGAGAGGTTATTCTTCCCCTAGTAGGGACTTACTACCTCTGTTCATCATGGGAGCCACGCTGACACTGTATGATGGCATCTTGCCAAATGGGGGCATGCGTTATTCTGAGAAGTTATGTTGACTATGTTTTGACTACGTTTTCAGTAATAACCACGCAACATGGCACACTGGCATAGACCAAAACTTTCACATCAGACTTCATACATCAGAATTAAAAAGACTTCGTAATAGTTGCCTTCCTAGCCAAGTCTCCAACCTGTTTCCCACACATTTAATATACTTAGCTGTCTCAGTGCCTTTGATCCTACTCACACCCACACATCAAATCAGCATGCGCTAGTTCATTCTGAAAACTTCATCACCTTTCATTTAGATTACATGATTCCATACAGACAATGAAACATAGGAACTTCCTCTGCTGTCAAGAAGTTCATATTCAAGCGGGAGAAAGAGAGAAATGCAAGCACATCATTGCAATACAATATAACACATGCGACTATACAAACACAGGCAAGGTAAAAAAAGTACAGACAGGGCTGTGAGTAAGTCTTATCATGGCAGGTTGGCAAGGATGGCAGACAATATCCCATGTGCTTCCAAACATTTACAGCAATTCTTGCCATTAGAGACCAAATGACCATTTGAGTCATAGACTGTGGCATCAAGTAGAATAGTCATAGAAAATGGTGTGTGTGTGTGTGTGTGTGTATATATATATACATATATATATGGTGTGTGTGTATATATATATATATATAGACATACAGTTCTGAAACATTCTTCAGTACTTTACGATTTGATAGTCACAAATCGATAGGCAGGATAGGAGCATTAAGCAAGATCCTCTACATCATAAAAAATGAATTTAAAAATCATATGGTCAAAATGAGGCACTGAAAGATTTTTAAAGGGAGCCAGGACCATGGCGTAGTTTGTGTTTCTTAAAAGTTAATCTGGTAGCAGAATGAAGAATATTACGAAAGTAGTTTGACAGATAAGGTAAAAACCTTTTATATCTGTTTGGGTGAAAAAAAAATAAGACACAGGACGAAAGCAGAGATACAGAAGTAAAATGTTTTAATCTAATGACTATTAACAAAGCACAATTTGAAGTTCTTATGTAATTGATTACAAATAGGAGGATTAGTGAAGGAAGAGTCAGAGTTTAGTCCCTAATTTCTGGCATCTGTACGGCAAATGGCAACACTAATTTAGAAGTTACATAGGAGAAAGATATGGAGCCAAAATAATGAATGTGTGACATATTGAGTTTGCAAATTTTCAGCAAACTGGTAGAAATATGAGCAAGAAACCTCAGGAATAATGTTTAGAAATAAAGACTTCACACAAAATTGTGAACATAGTAAGTATTCAATTTGTGTGTGTTTCTTTTTTTTTTTTTTAATTGAAGAATAGCTATATAAAGCTCAGGAAATCTGGGAACAAGACCGATGATTAGAAAATATCATTTGTTCATAAACCTAAACAGCAAAGTTTTCAAAGTATTGCATTGAGAAGATACATAAGAAAATTAGATATTTCTAAAGAATCTCTGAAGGACTGACAGCCATATCCTGTTGGACTGTTATCCAGTCTCAGCAACAGAACCCATTTTCTGAAGAACTGTTTCTACGCATAGCTAAAAATGAACTAGAGAAGTGCAGATGACTATTTCCTGAAAGTTAAGTAAAGAGGGGGAAAAGGATAAAGCAGAGAGGATAGAGGAATTTTTTTTAAAAAATAAGACTTTCTATAAAGTCTTATGAAAAATTCTCCAATGCAATACTTGAGATGATTGGCAGAAAGGAAAAACAAAAATGAAAGAAAATAAAATCTTGTTAATAAGAAGAGGAATTAGGGTCTGCTAGACCTAACATTTCCCCAGCCTGCACATATGATGTACTTTAATAAGCTATATGTCAGTTGAGTAGATGCTTCCTGGTGGCAATTTTACTATATACAAGGTTTCAACATCATAGTGGTTGTCCAGAACTTGTTAATGTTACTAAAGGTTTTTCCCAAGAGGGTTGCCATAACATAGCTGTCAAAAATATACCCACTAAGTTTAAATAATCAGTATGACATTTTACAAATGAGTAAAAGCCAAGAGACTCAAAGTTCGGAAAACTTATCCTGAACTAACATTCTTAATTTCCTCAAAGCTTTAAAATTGAAAAGAATAAAAATGCCCATGTTACCGGCAAGATTCTTGAAGTTGTCTGAACATAGTTTTCTGTAACTAATTACGTTTTAGAAAGAAGTTTTTGCAAAGCTAATATAAAGCAGCCCCCTCAAATGGTCAAAATCTTGGATCCCATATACCTGGCCTTGGTTGTTTTTCTGTGTAACCTTAAGAAGTTACTTTCAATTTCCCCATCCACCAAAAGATGATAAAATCACTCATTTACTCCTAGAATTCTAGTGGAAGGCAGTTAATGCATTAGAAAAAGTTACTCTGAAAATTTTATAAGTACTTCATAAAATCCAATTATCAATTATACTTTCAGAGCTTTATTTTTTTTTCTCAAGGTTATTCGCACTAAACTAGATGTAACATATATGTCTAATTAAACTGTTACGTTTCTTCTCATGTGCAACCAGATGTGTAAGCAGATGTTTGGAACTAAGGAAGCAATGAATTTTTGACTACTGTATATTCTTCAAGACAAAAAAGGCTATTCATCACAAAAGTAGCTATGAGAAATGAAGGAAGTGCTACATGGAACCTATATTGAGAAACATTTACTTATAATGGTAACAACAGCGATGGGTTTCACTGATTCTGAAACCCACATGTTTATATCTCTGGAATTAAGATACATTTTACAGTGGATTGCATTTCATAGTTTATTGATAGTGTCTTTTTGGTTGTTTTTTTTAATACAGGAAATAATGTGTCTTAGACAAAAATATGTGCAATGTATTTAAATAGTGCTTTCAAAGTGCTTTCTTTGTGAATTCAAAGTGAAATCCTACCCACTCATCAAAATTAAGATTGTTTTTCTATATTTTATAAATACAGAAATTCAAGGTCAGAGCTATTAAGTGCAAATGTGTGGCAGTTCATGCCTTGAAGAAGAGAAGCCAAGATGGAGTTAGACATGAAATAAATGTAATGGAGGAGACACAGTCCCTGATGCTGCTCTGCCTCCTGTGGAAGGAGAGAGAGGATTAAGAAGGATTGTATTGAAAGAGCCTATTACTGCGGATAGGATGGTAGAAAATTATGAGGCTAAGTCTACTGTTGGAAGAGTTCCATGTCTCACCATAATGGGCCTGCTTTAGTACCTTGCCATGTTCAGTTACTAGTGGGGAGCTACCTGGAAAGAGTATGGATTTGGCATGACGATAGTGGGGGAGCCAGAGGGACAGAAGGAGGGATTGTCAGTCAGTTGTGCTTGCCACAGAAAGAAATCTTAACTGTGTATTTTCACAGCCATCACATATGGTTCAGGCAATACAGCCCATAAGGAATGGAACAATTTCTTTTCTATTATGAAATCTTGTTATAAAAAAATCATTCCATTAATAAGTTATATTTTTCTATCACATATGAGTTTTTATTTCACACATGTTGTAACATTACCAGTATGGAAAGCCTGATACTTCAGTCTTACAGAAACACAACATGAAAAATTTGCTCCGTGTTTTCAGCATTCACGCTTGGGTATTTAGTTGCATATTTTAGCCATGACCCACTCACAGATCTCTCATGTGTTAATCAGTAGTATTGTGAAATGTAAAGAACACCAACTGAGGATTCAGGAAACTTAGTATTTGTCACTTCTCTTGCTCTGAACACACACTTTCCCTCTTTTTCTCTCTCTCCTAATGCCCTCTGGCAAATCATTCAACCTCTCTCAGTTACAATTTCCTTATAAATAAAGTAAATTAGAGCATTTGAAGTAGTTATCCTGTGAAAATATGTTCAATCAATAGACTAAAGAGTCTGGAGCTAAGTCTAGGTCATGATTAACATTACTACTGGAATTCTGAATTCTGCGGAAGATGAAGCAATTGGACCAGCTTAAGAGAACCCATCAGGCTGATTCCGTTATTTTCAATCCAACCCAGATTTGTGGTTTCTAAAGCAAACTTGAGCTATGCTCATATTCTAAAGACTCATCTACTGGTGGCAATGCCTATTAATAACCCTGGATTTGCACAAACTGTTATGTCTCTGGAAGAGGAATATGCCCCTAATCTGTGGTTTTTAAAATATATGAATAAAATGTGAAATAATAAAAGTCGATCCAAACAACATGGTTTCTATGGTTTCAAGATGGAGTTTTGGAAAAGCCTATTAATTTTTTAAGGTAGCTCTATTGACTAAGGCTAAAAGTATATTGAGTTAAAGAACAATAGAAAACAGCTGCAAAGAAAGAACAGCTTGAAAAATAAGTTTCACTGTGTTTCTGAATTCCGGTTTTAAGATTGTATATTTTAAACACATTTTCATAGTTTGTAAATGAATTAGATAACATTATGAGGTTACAAATAAAATGAATTTACATTTCAAATAAAATATTTTATGATTTTGATTCACACAGTGTATTACATAGACTATCTTTCTTGATTGAAATAATTGAACTGACTTCATTAATTGCAATCTCCATTAAAATGAATTATTAACTTGGTACCAGCAACCAAGATACATAACTATATACTCAGATAACTTCTTTTCTTTCTCAGCAAAATGATAATGAAATTGAAGAAGACCTAAAGTTTAATAAGATGAAAGTGACATGTAAATAGGCCATTCCAAACAGTCAAATGAAGAGGTGTGGGAAAAAGGAGCAGTTAGATGTTTATGATTGAACAGTAATAATTTAATATGAAATTAATATTGTATATTTCATCAGCTTTATTAAGATATAATTTACATATAAAAGTTGCCACTTTAAGTGTATGATTCCATGAGTTTTGACAAGATTCCAACATGGCAGAGTAGTAGGATCATGAGCTTGCCTCTCCTCATGACTACTAAACACCATCGGAAAAAAAGACTGGAATCTAGCTAAAAAAAGACTTTCTTCAACTGGAAACATAAAGAGGGAACCACAGCAGGATGATAGGAGGGACGTGCTCACAATATATCTGGACCCCATACCCCTGGGGTGGGTGACCCACAAGCTAAAAAGTAATTAAGTGGCAGAGATCCTCCCACAGGAGTGAGAGTTCTGAGCCCCACGTCAGCTCCCCAGCCCAGGGTTCCAGCATTAGGATGAGGAGATCCCAGGACATCTGGTTTTGAAGGCCAGTGGGGCTAAACTCCAGGAGCCCCATGGGACTGGAGGAAACAGAGACTTCATTCTCTTGGGAAGCGTACACAGAATCTCATGCGTACCAGGTCCAAAGGCAGAGGCAGTGATTTCATAGGAAACTGGGCCAGACCTCCCTGCTGGTTTTAGAAGGTCTCCTGGAGTCGTAGGGGATGACTGCTGCTCACCCAGGGGACATACAAGCCTGGTGGCGGGACATTCCGGAAGTGTCCATCTACATGAGTTTTCCTGGAGGCTGACATTTTGACTGGATCATTAGCACCAAGACCTAGCCCCACCCAACAGCCTGTAGGCTTAAGGGCTCGGAAGCCTTAGGCCAAACAACATACTGAGTGGGAACGCAGCCCCACCCATCAGCAGACTTCCTGAGCCACTAACACCTCTAGACATGCCCCTATGCCTGGCCCTACCCACCAAAAGTCCAGGACCCAGCTCCACCCAGCAGTGGGCAGGTACCAACTCCTCCTGCCAGGAAACCTACACAAGCCTCTAGTCCAGCTTCATCCACCAGAGGGCAGATAACAGAATAAGAAAATAACAATCCCAAAGCCTGTGGATGGAATCCACAAACACAGGCCAGACTCTACCCTGGGACCGGCTGGACCCTGGCCCTTGGGTAACAAGAGATGAGTGTACTGCTGGGACATATAGGATGTCTCCCACAGAGGGCCACCTCTCCAAAGTCGAGAAACTTAACTAACCTATCTAAAAATACAAATAGAAAGATAGACAGTATGAGGTGGCAGAGAAATATCTTCCAGGCCAAGACACAAGAAAAAATTCCAGAAGAAATAAATGATGAAGAAATAGGCAATCTATCCAAGAAAGAGTTTAGAGTAATGATGGTGAAGATATTCAGAGAACTCAGAGTATAGATGGGTGAGTTTTGACAAATGTATTCAACAGACAGTAACCACATCATGATATAGAACATTTCTTTCATCCCAACAAAGTTTTCTCATGTCTCTTTTCAGTCAATTTCCTTCCCCTGTCCTCAGATCCAGGCAAATATTCATCTGCTTTATTATCACTATAATTTTGCTTTTTTTAAGAATTTCTTACAAATAGAGCACACAATGTAGCCATTTGTGTGTAAAATAATGCTCCTGAAATTTACTTATGTTGTCTAATAGCAATTCATTCTTTGTCTTCCTGAGTACTATTCCACTGTAGGGTAAACCACAACTTGCTTATCCATTCTCCAGTTGAGGGCCATTTGCATCGTTTTTAGTTTTTGGTGATTGGGAGCAAAGTTGTGATAAACATTCAATAGCAATTCTTTGTGTGAACATATATTTTCATTCCTCTTGGGTAAATAGCTAGGAGAAAGATTTACAGGTTATATGATACAGGTATACTTAACTTTGTAAGAAACCAATAAACAGTCTTCCAAAATAGCAGTCTCATAATGTATGCCCACCAGTGTTGCATAAAATTTTCAGTGGCTCCCGTATCTTCATCACACTTCGTATTATCAATCTTTTCTGTAATTCTAGCAATTCTAATGCATCTGAAATGATCATTTGTATTATCCTTATGATAATGAATAATGCTAAGAATTTTTCTTGTGCTTATTTGCCATGTGAATATTTCTTATTTTTCAAGTGTCCATTCAAGTGCTTTGCCTTTTTAAATCAGTATTTTTGTCTTCTTCTTCTATCATTTTAAGAATAAATTATATTCTGGATGTCTTTTTTCATTTAAGTGTTTTGTAAATATTTTGTTAATGTGAATGGTTTGCCATTTTGTCTTTCCTGGGTGCTTTTCAAACCACAAATGTATTAATTTTGATTAAATTCTTATCAGTTTTTAAAAGCTTAAGATTTATCCTCTTTGTGTTATATTTAGGAAATCTTTGTCTCATCCAAAGTAACAGATGTTGCCAAAATAACTGATGCCAAATATAAATGATGCCAAAATAATTCTATATTTTGTGGGTAACTGGATTTTCTTCTACAGTTTGTAGAGTTTCTTAATGTAATTGTTATTCAAGTATTTCATCGACATAGAATGAGTTCATGCACAATTCCTTTCTAAATTCAGTGGCAATTTTTGATATAATATTTAAGTCTTTTTTCAATTCAGCAAAAAAAAAATATGAAAATGTAATCCACTGCTCAAGTTATGCACAATAAAATCAAACATGAATACTTTAAAGACACAAATAACATTGTTCAGAGAGGAGTATAAACCAAGAAAATTACATTAAAATATTTTTAGCATTTATCATTTTGATAATGGAAAATATTTATAGAGTTGGAGGGCCATACACATGCCACATTTCATAAATTAATTCCTGATGACAAAGTGTGAGCACACTCACTAGCCAGACTGGTAGTTTTCAGTACATCACATTGCCTTCCCTTTCTTGCCTCTGTGCTGTTATCTGTTTGGTCCTCTCTGCCTAGGAGACTTTCATCAACTATCCAAGTATATCCCTCTCATTGTTGAAGAATATATGCTCACTTAAGGCTCTGTATTTTCCCTTTTATACCACTCACCACATTTCAGTCTCTGTTTTCTAATTAAATTATAAGCTCTTTCACGACTCTTTCTTCCTCGCACTAATTACATTTCTAGAAGACTGCGTGTATGTATTAGACCATATTATAACTGGAGTCTTTCCTTTAGTAATTTTGTGTTAGTTTCTGTTAAGAATGGAACCTATTTTTTTCATTATATTTTCTAACAGTTAATTATGAGCATATAAAGTGGTTAACAATTTTGGTAAAATCACCTAGTAATCTTCTCTTTTTAATGGTGACTCAATACCTAAAGATTCACATTTGATTATTTTGTGCTTTCAGTTACATTTAAAAGTTTTTGTTGTTTTTTTTTTAGTGACTTTCTATGATTTCCTCAAGTTTTACATTTCATTATATGAAGGTTCATTAAGTTGCAACTTCTTATTCTTCTTCATAGCATAACAGTACAGCATGCTGAACTCTCTCAAACTTTCTACTTAATCTCTTTGCTAATAGGTTTTAATACTCAATCTTTACCTCCAAAATACAGTAACTATTTTTGGGAACTACATCTCTTTAAAGAAAAATTTTGATAGATTTATATCAGCATTAACCATATATGTGATTGATTTCCATGCTTATCTCAGTCTATTTTTCATCTAAGTTTAATTCTTAAGTTTTTAGTATCATTTAACTCTCAAAACAAAAATGTATGCTAACATACTTTTAAACAAATTTTGTTTTATAATTATTGTTTTTTACAAAGGGCACACAGAGGATTTATTTTCTAATCTATTAATTACATAAGAATGTCTTTCCCATCACTGCATTCATTAAAAATCACTCATTTGGCATAAAATAATTGGATCACATCTTTTTGCTCTCAAAACACTGTACACATTGTTCTCTTTTCTTCCAGCAATTTGATTCACAAGGGAGATTTCTGAAGCCAACTGTTTTTTTTCTTTTGTAATAAAATATTTTTCCAACTGAATTCTTGTGTAGAATATAAGGGCACATAAACACACATGCAAACACTCTTGTACATATAAAAAATAATTATGGCAAAATGATAACAATTGTGGACTCTAGATAAAATGTATACAGGCTTCATTTTATCATTCTTGCAATTTTGTCTGTATATTTAAACATTTTCATAATAAAAATTTTAATCCAATAATTTTCCAAGATGCATACAAGAATGATTTTTTTCCCTTTGAATCAAATGAATGCATCATTCTATATACTAAGGTGTGTTTCAGATCAGAAAAGTTTCTAAAAACATTTCTTTGACTATTGTTCAAGTTCCCATATCTTGTTCCCTACTCTATAATGACAAAATTCTAGGACTGGATTTCAGCCCATTTTCTTCCATGCCTGTCACATTCTCTTTCATCTTTTGCAATTGTGGGATTTTTTTATTCTACATTTTGGGAAATTTCGTTTTCCCTTTACATTACTGATTTCGTTTCCCGTTTTGTGTATGCTCCTCTTTCCTACTGCCAATGTTGTTTTATGTTTTAATTTGCTAGAGCTATTTCATTCTTCTTGAAACACCTATTTTCACTTCTTTTGATTTCAATGTATAGTCTTTACGACCCACATGATGGTTTCTTCAAGTCATCTTGTCTTATTCTGATACCATTGTTTCTTCAATGACTTTTTTTTTTTTTTGAACTATTGTCAGTTTATAATGTTGTGTCAACTTCTGGTGCACAGCATAATATTTCAGTCATACATGGACATACATATATTCATTTTCATATTCTTTTTCATTATAGGTTACTACAAGATATTGAATATAGTTCCCTATGCTATATTGTAGATCTTCAATTACTTATAATCATGTTTAATATGAATCCAGATTCCTACCTTTTTTTTATGTGCCCAGTAAAAACCTTCTAGCATGTATTCCTTTTGTCTATTTCTTCAGAAATCCTATATGTCAACATGATGTTGCTTCTTCCCTTTTCTATGGTATCTTATCATAAGTCATGTGCTTTTTAAGCCTTTTTCTCCCTTTCAATACCTACTTTTTTTTGGAGTAGGGATACTCCAAATTGTATTTGTCAATTGAATGAACAGTTGAGCAGATTACTTATATTTTGTTCACTTAAATGTTTGAAGCTCCTTCTCACATTAAGAGATAAAAACAAGGTCACAGTTAGGGTGACAAAACTTACTGTTTTTCTGGCCTAGTTTTAGCACTGAAAGTTCCACACCCTGGAAAACTCCTCAGTTCTGGAGCTTAAATTTTAAGTTTAAGTTTTCCCTTAAAAAAGTATAGCTCTCAGCCCAGTATCTAGTAAGCAACTGGCTTTCATTTTGTGTAATTGAGTTTCACGCTAGAATTGCCATCCTCTAGGACACAGACAGCATTTAGAACCACAACACAATCTATATAAGGGGGAACAAAGGACCAAAAATAACTTTGGAATCATAAATTCACTTGGACTACATAATTTTTCATGAAGGACTTAAGAATTTAATCTAATATGAAATTTTACATTTGCACTCATCTTCTCATGAATGCAGAAGGAATGAGACTCAAACATGTAAGATAATATAAAAATATCTGTCGATATTCTTCAAACCTAGGGTAAGTAGCAATAGTAGATCATTGGTTTTATTAATTTGGTTCAATGTCTAGGTCTTCTGGCATTTTTGTTAGTAGGATTTGTTCCCAGATTCTGGCAGATTTTTCAGTATCTTAATGTGCTTTTGTTAGGATTTTATAAAAGGCAGTGTCAGAGGTTAGCACAGGTGGCATTTTTCAAGGAAAGTCTTAGTTTCCATTTTTCATTTAGAAAATATTGAGTTAATTGTCTCCTTCAAGTTTAGGGAAAATATTAAAATTTCAATCATTGTAACTATTAGTAAATAATCAAAA
Source organism: Camelus ferus (assembly GCF_009834535.1). Taxonomy (NCBI): domain Eukaryota; kingdom Metazoa; phylum Chordata; class Mammalia; order Artiodactyla; family Camelidae; genus Camelus; species Camelus ferus. The sequence goes on from NC_045702.1 coordinate 67,537,435, forward strand.
CATAAAATAACCAGAAAAATACAATAACAAGATTTCCATTGGATAATTATAAGAACAATATCTTCCTTAATCATATATTCTAGACATCAAATTTCTGTGGATACCAGAAATGTAGTTCACATTTTCCTTCTGAAGTCTGTGAAGTGTGTGCCTTCAGAGGCTAACAGGCTCTTTATATATTTGGTTCCTTCTACTTCAAAGGGAGTTATTTAAAAAGTCATTATAATTGTGGGTTATTTTATAAGTGGGTGTTATTTTTTAAATTATTTAATAAGTGTATTTTAAGAGTAGATTGTTATTTAAAATTTAACTTTCAAGAGCATCATATTCATAATCATTTACAGATTGAAAAGAAGAAATTTGAATACTACTTTATTTTAAAGGATAAAATACAGGCCCTTGTATTTATGTCTATTTAGTAATGAGCCTGACTTCAATGGGCTACTAAGCATTGGTAGTAACAACAGTACTGTTTATGAATACATCTACTTTTAGCTCACCAGGCTCCAAAACGTTGTTATGATTATTCACTAGAATGTATATGACTCAGTAAGTCAGTAACTAAATTAGTAAATAGGAAAATAATATTGAAATAAAGAATAAAAAAATGAATTTAGAGTTTATTTTTTTTTTAAGTAAAGAAGCCTCATTCTGGCAGTCAGTATCAATTAATGTCATAACTGCTTTTGTGTTGAACAAACTCATCTAGCAGCAGTTACTCTTTTTCTACTGCCTCAATATGAGTCACGACTAGACTTTGGGTAGAGATTATCTAAAATGGGTAAACTACACTGGTAGAGAATCTGGGTTCAGAAATCAAACAAAACCAATCAAGGCAGATCACTATCACAACGACTGAGAAGTTAGAAAGCAGTTCCTATTATAGAGAATTCTCCATTTAGGATCCACAAGTGATTCAAATATATATCTCGAGATACTACACTAACCATGCACAAAATTATTGCTAACATCTTGATCTTGATCTCCAAATTCAAGCATAAATTTAAACGGACTTTTAAATTCAGTAGTTGTGCGATGTTTTAAGGCAGCTTTTTAACTTCAGGGTTTTTTTTTAAATCTATAAAATGGGGATAATACTATTATCTACATCTTAGGGTTATTATATAAAATAATGCATCTAAAAGTCACATTTTTTATTGCCTAAAGCAATTGATTTACAAATACCTGGCATATTGAAAAGTTTGATCATCATTTGTTCAGAAAGAGAATCAGAAATATTAACAGTGAATAGTTATACCTACCAAATTCTGGGGGCTCAGGTTTAAGTGAGCCCCAGGTTGAATTAAAGTGGGCTCCAGTTGAAATAAGGACAATTGTTAATTTCTTACTAAAACACACACACACACACACACACACACACACACACACACACAGCCTTTTAGGGATAACTGCTCACAGTAGTTAGTTTCTCCTGGCTTCATAAGAAGAGGAGAATGTTGGCAGTTCCACATACAATCAGGATATTCATTCAAGGCAGCAAGAATTTTAGTAGAGGAGAAAAATGGTAATTGATTCTTTTGAAGTTAGGCTTGCATATTTATGACGTCAGAGCCAGGGACCATATCTTTCTGCTGAGTTCTGTCCCTGACTCTTAAAACATTCACGATTCCTCATTTCTCATCAAGGTTAGGCAAACAACATTGCCTAAAGAGAACCTCCCTTAAATTGGTCTCCTGCCTACCATCCCCCACTTATTTCTATTTTTTCTTTTTGCCCAAAACCTTTACTAACTATATAGGCCGTAATCTTATGACATTAAGTCCCTTCATATAAGGACAAGATCATATGGGATACAAAGATTTAGTTCTAGTCCAATAACTCAAGCATGATAATTGTCCATTGTGTACTATTATCCTGGGAAGAGTGAACATATGGGTCTCCAGAGATTCTCTTGGTAATTTTTTTAGAACCATCTAGAAAAACACAGAATATATATTAGGAAGCATCAAAGGGGCAGCTGTAAAAAGTTTCTGGGTTTGAGTTCAGGTTCTGCCATTTACAACCTGTGTGTCTTAGACAAGTTACTGAATCCCTCGATATTAATGTTTTCATCTGAAAAAAAGAGATAATATTAGCACCTATTCAAAGGGCTGATTGCAGATGAACTCTGTGTAAAATGCTTAGAATAGGTTATAATATGTAGTAGGTATTTTTAAAATGTTTGCTCTCATTATTATTACTTTGTTTTTTACTATGCTACCCCCTCACTTTGAGGACTTAAAAATCCTAAAATTTAAAAAATTTTAGATGCTTTAAGATAAAAGGCTAGAAATCAATGATATAAGCTTAGAATGGGGAAAAATAAATAAAAAGGAATATTAAAATAAATATAAAATAAATAATATTTTATGACAAAAGAGCCAAGAAAATACAATGGGGAAAGGGTAGTCTCTTCAATAAATGGTGTTGGGAAAACAGAACAGTCACAGACAAAAGAAGAAAAATAGACCACTATCTTACATCCACAAAAAATAACTCAAAATGGATTGAAAACTTGAATGTGAGAACTGAAAGCATAAAACTCCTAGAAAAAACATACGCTGTAAGATCCTTCACATATGCCCTGGAGATGTTTTGTTTTGTTTTGGATGTGACACCAAAAGCAAAGGCAACACAAGCAAAAATAAAAAGTGGGATTGCATCAAAATAAAAAAGCTTCTTCACAGTAAAAGAAACCATCAACAAAATAAAAATACAAGTTACCTAATGGGAGAAAATATTTGCAAGTCATATATCTACTAAAGGGTTAATATGTAAAATATAGAAAGAATTCATAAAATTCAACAGCAAAAATCCAATAATCTGATTTAAAAATGAGCAGTGGATCTGAACAGACATTTTTTCAGTCATTACTAGCTCTCTGCAGAGGCAGCAAATTGAAACTGCCGAAGGCTCTGAACAACTTGCCAGGACCATCCTAGCACATGCTCCAGCCCACAGTGGATGCCCACTCCAGTCCCCCTTGCTCTGGTGCTACCCTCCCTTGGGGTCAAGGTACCATTGCTGAGAAGAGGGTGTGTGTTTGACAGGTATAGAGCTGGCTTGGACCTAGATCTGCCTCTGAGCAGGATGAGATTTTCTGTTGCCAACACACATGGAGACAATGGATTGGAAACTACTTAACTCCCTGGGGTTCTGACTGGCTTGCTGGGACTGTCCCAGTGCACAGCCTGGCCCACACCTGGCACACTCTCCAGCCCCTCTTGCTCTGGCGCTGTAATCCATTGCATGGAGGTGCCTTTGTCAGGGGGCATGACAAACTTAGAGGGAATGGAACCAACTTGGACCTGACCCTCAGGGCTTCAGCTCTGGTACCTTGGGCCCTGACTCCACACAACCCTATAGGGCAGCAGTGACTACCACTGAGCACAGGAGATGCCTCAGCTCACACCTGGCTCTGGCTCTAGCCCTCGGTCTCCAGGTCTACCTCCCACCAGGATGACAGTGCAGCACACCTCAAGCAAAGATATGACCCCTGCTCACATCAGATGCAGTTCTCCCACCAAAGCCACTGGGCACACATAGATTGCATAGGGACACTCCCACACAAGGACACCCCTTCAAGACTGGGACGGGGAACCATTTCACCTAATTTCATAGTGACAGAGAAAGTTAAACAAAACAAGAAGACAGAGGAATTTGTTTCAAATAAAAGAAAAGAAAAACATCATGAAAAAACCCTAATGAAAGAGGTAAATAACCAGAAAAAGGATTCAAAGCTTTAGTCATAAGAATGCTAACTGAACTTAGGGAAAAAAGTAGATGAACAAAGTGAAAATTTTAAAAAGCAATAGAAAATATAGAAAAAGAACCAGGCAGAGAAGAAGACTACAATAAATGAAATGAAAAACAAACTAGAAGGAATTAATAAGAGGTTAACTAATATAGAATAATGCATACGTGATCTGGAAACAGAATAATGGAAATTGCTCAATCAGAACAACAAAAAGAAAAACAAATTTTAAAAAATGAGGACAGCTTAAACAGACAAAATAAAGCATACTAACATTCAGATTATAGGGGTTCCACAAGGAAGAAGAGAAAGGGATCAAAACACATTTGATGAAACTATGGCTGAAAACTTCATGAAGCCAAAGAAGGAAAGAGATTTCCAGGTACAGAAATCACAGAAAATCCTAAACAAGGTGAACCCAAAGAGATCCACACCAAGACATATCATAACTAAAATGGCAAAAGTTAAGGATAAAGAGAGAAGTGTAAAGGCAGAAAGAGTAAAAACAAAGAACCATATGCAAAGGAACCCCTATAAGGCTATCAGCTGACTTTTCTATAGTAAATTCACAGGCCAGAAGGGAGTGGCATTATACATTCAAAGTGATGAAAGGGGTAAACCTAAAACCTAGGACACTCTATCCAGCAAGATTATCTATCATTCAGAATTGAAGGAGAAGTAAAAACTTCTTAAGACAGGCAAAAACTAAGAATACATCAATATAAAACCGACCTTACAAAAAGCATTAAAGGGTCTTCTTTAGTGGAAAAGAAAATGTTACAAGTAAGAATTTATAGGAAATGAAAAATCTCACTAGTAAAGGCAAATATATACTAAAGGCTGTGTATCAACCACTTAAATAGCTACTAAGAAGATTAGAAGACAAAAAATGAAAAATCAACATAACTACAATAAACAGTTAAGGGACAGACATGAAAATTAAAAATATGACATAAAAACATAAAATGTGTGGGAGAGGAATGAAAATATACATTTTTTAGACTGTGGTTGAACTTAATAATGATTAGGTTAAGACAAGTAAATACAGTTATAGGTCAACATATATGAAAACCCAGGTAACCACAAACTAAAAATCTACAATAGATATACAAAAACTAGAGACTAAGGAACAAAAGTATACCACTAAATAAAATCATCAACCCATAAGGGAAGAAGCTAAAAGAAGAAGGAAAGAACAGATGAAAACTAAAACAACAACAACAGCAACAACAACAAAAAAACCCAAAACAAGTAAGAAGACAGTAGTAAGTACATACCTGTCAATAATCACTTTAAATGTCAATGAACCAATGCTTCAGTCGAAAGACATAGGGTGGCTGATTGTATAAAAAAGCAAGACCCAACTGTATGCTGCTTACAAAAGACTCATAACAGCAGTTCTTCAGTAAGTGGTACTTGAAAAATTGGACAACTACATGTAGAAGAATGAAATTAGAACATTCTCTCACACTATATACAAAAATAAACTCAAAATGGATTAAAGACCTAAATGTAAGACTGTAAACCATAAAACTCGTAGAAGAAAACATAGGTGGAACATTTTTGACATCAGTTATAGAGTTTTTTTTGGATCTGTTTCCTCAGGCAAAGGAAACAAAAGCATAAGTAAACAAATGGGACCTAATTAAACTTAAAAGCTTTTGCACAGCAAAGGAAACCACAGACAAAATGAAAAGACCATCTACTGAATGAAGAAAAACATTTTCAAATGATTTGTCCAATAAGGGGTTAACATTCAAAGTATATAAAAAGCTTAAAGAACTCAATATCAAACAAACAAACAAACAAACAAGCAAGCAAACAAACTGATTAAAAAATGGGCAGAAGATCTGGATAGATATTTTTCCAGAGAAGACATACAGATGGCCAATAGGCATGTGAAAAGATGCACAACATTGCTAGCCATCGGCAAAATGCAGATCAAAACCACACCTCACACCTGTCAGAATGGCTATAATCTAAAAAATGAAACAAACAAATGAATGTAACCAGACAGAAACAAACTCAGAGATGTAGAGAACAAACAAGAGGTTATCAGTGGGGAGAGGGAAGGGAGGAAGAGAAAGGAGGCGTAGGGGACTGAGGAACTAACTATGTAGGAAATAAACTACAGTGATATGTTGTACAGCACAAGGAAGAGAGCTAATAATTTTACAATAAATTTAAATGGAGTATAATCTATAAAAATATTGAATCACTATGCTGCACACTTGAAACTATTATAATATTATAGTCAACTATATTTTATTAAAATAATTTTTAAAATAAATATAGAAATAAGGAACTAAGATGAAAAATGTAAAAGTACATGTGATTGTCTTGTGAATAAAATTTAAAATTTTAGAACTTGATTAAAAATGTATTTAAAAACTTGCTTAAGAACTGAACTGATTTTGAATCCTTTTCTACTTTCTTTGTTTTAGATCATGACCTCATGAGTCAAACATACACTCCTGGCATATTGCTTTGCTGCTCTATTTTAGTAGAAAATTAGAGTCACAATGTTTACCCCGAATAGTAACACATACAATTTTACACACACACACACACACACACACACACACACACAATATTTGTGTGTAATGCATTCCGGTTCCTAGACTTATATTCATCCTCTGATTACACCATTTTCTGCTAGCCAGAATTATTTCTTTCTGTGTCCTTTGTGTATATATACAAATTGCATCCCCACTCTGTACTTGTTTTCTTTTTCTTTTTGTGCCTTTCCACTTTAACTGCAAATGCCTAAACATCTTTTTATCTTTTACAAGTGTGTAGGCTTCACAAGTGATTCAGTGATCTCATCTATTACATTAGGCCCATCACTTTAAGGCTTCATGAAATATGAGTGAAATACACTGCAAAGTGCTTTCTAAATGTGAAGTTATAAATAATAAAATCTATTTATAGCAGACAGTGAGTAAATGGTCAACTTTTCTAAAAAGTCTCATATTGTTAAAATGTCTCCTGATACCTGATGTGGAAAGAGAAAGAGAATATTACCTTTGTTTCTGCTTCATCCCATTATAAATCTACTCCATTCCATGCATCTCTAATGATACTTCTATTTAAAATAAATTTAAATTTAAACAATTAATTGCAATTCCATTAAAATGTATCTACAAATTTGAATCAAAGATAATGCTGTGACTTGGTTACATTGGTACCAAGTAACCTAATGGAAAAGAAACTCTGATTGACCTTCTGACTTCATGGAGCTACAAAACTATAGTCATTCTGCTATTTCACTTAAGTGTGTTACGTCCCAGACAGGCACTGTCTGAAAACACTGAGAAGCATGAAACTCAACTCTAGAAATAAAGCTCTTTGGGCCCTGAAATAAACCATTTTTATTTCCAAAAGAAGCTAGAAATGAACCATAGTATTATAGAGCCTAAAACTGCAAAGTGCCCACTGGCCCATTTTATTCCCCCAATGCTTCTGCACATGAACTGTAACTCCCCAAAGAATACCACCAAATGCTTCCTTCTGTTAAATGATTCAAGTGATGGTCTTTCACAAATGCTTTCACTTTTACAGTCTGAAAGCCCCAGCATTTGTATGTTTAACCTCCGACTTTTCCTTTTTTGTCCGTGTATCTCTAAAATCAGCTTAATTCAGTGGGGAATAGAACTAACCTATATTTTAGCACTGCCTGCACTTGGCCTACCACCAAGGAGGGCTGGAGGTACTGACCACGAGACCTGGGTTCTATTACCACGGCCTTTTCTACATCACACCAGAATGTACACTTTGACAGAGAGAAATTCACCCTCAGAACTGCCCCTCCAAAGACACAAAGGTAGCATTATTCTCTTCCTATTTCCTTGCCATATAACTATATAGAATTGTCTTAATTATCTTGAATACCAAGAACTTTTGAACTAGAAAATTACTTTCTAGGATGGCTTGCTAAAATGCCTGAAACTGAACTAAATTTGCCTTTGGATTACAGGAGAAAAAAATTATTTTGAAATTTGTTAGCTGGAAGGGTGCAAAATTTTGAGAGTTACCAGCGACAAAATATTAACACACATGGAAAAGTATGATTAGCTAATGAATAGTGGGACCCTGAGGCACTGGGTCAAGGAACAAATGGAAAGCCTTTTGGAAGACTGTGAATATGAAGGAGAAAATTAAGGGTTGGAAAGAAATGGAAAACACATTTTGCTTATGGCATACCCTCTATGTAATATGGTACCCTTGCAAAATTTCAAAGGTTCTGACTAAGATGTTGATTTATATGCATGCATACACTTACTTCACAATATTTGGATTTAGGGTATTAATAAATGATGGTTAAAGAAAACTGTGGCCTTCATGTATGCTTAAGGGCAGTCTTGATAGGCTTTCCAATAATTACCATCTTTCTGATTACAGAAGGGAAGTTGAATTTTAAAGCAGAATGCCAAAGTTTTAATTAAGTGTACAAGAGAAAGTTGATACTAAGTCATACAAGAGAAAGTTACTGAAGCATATCCAATTTGATGAGAAGTCAAGAATTTTCAGTAAAAAGGAAACCTCATAATTATAAATTCTTAATCTCAACAGACACTTATCTTATGCAGCTGATAACTCTAACATCGAATTTTAATGAGAGTATCCAAAATCAATAGTCTAAACAATGTTTTCATGGGGCTACAAAGTTGTATCCTGTCCTCACAAAGTTTCTGACACAGATCCAAGATCTATATTACAAGTGAAGTAACAAGAGAAAGGGATTGTTCAAGGCAAAAAGACTGGAAAATGGGAAAGAGAGAAGATAATAGGATTTAGAAAATCCAATGAGTTGATTTTCTTCATACTGGCCTCCCTAACTATGTGGCTATTACTTTTTGCAGTAGTCATCTCCATGTACTAAACTGTATGTTTCTTTGATCTAAATATAACTAAAGAATTTATTAAGTTCTATATAATAATTATGTACATACACTCATTAAGTTCTCCATAATAATAGCATAATAACAGCACAGTGGAAACTTTTTTAAAAATTTTCAGATTGAAAGAACAGACCACATTTATTACAAGCTCTTCATGGTTTTTTTGTGGTAAATATATAACAATCATATATTACGAGGGAAACTTGAGTTACTAAATAATAAATGATACGACTAACGAACAAAATAGCCAGCATTTATTCATGGCTTAAACACAGACTGTCTGCTTATTTTGTTCCATGCACTGTCTGAGGCATCAGGAGGCAGACAGAAATAAATATTTTCTCTCAAGGAGCTTTCCTAAGTTATGTGCTAATCAAATAAAGAATCTAAGGGCTGGATTAGCTCTAAGAACATAGAGAGGAATACTAAGTAAAATAGCCACCCCAACTGGGGCAGGGAATGGCCTAAGTCAGAGGCATCCCAGGTACACAGAAGAATAGCCTTAGGTTCACAGCACACTGTCACCATGGGTCTATGGATAGATCTCTCTAAAATAACTTTATATCACATGATGTATGCCCTACTTAAAATAGTCTTTAGTCTTGTTTGCATTTAACTTTCAGTTTCATTTGTTTGTTTTTACTGAAATAATGAACACTCATGGATCCATCATTTAACCCAAAACTAGAGCAAACTGACATACATGTATGACTGGTAGTTCACATCAACCTATTTCTTCTCTCTTCCTTTCTCCTATTCTTCCCCACCACCCATCACAGAAATAACCACTACTCTAAATTTTATTATTATTTCTAATTGTTTTTAAAACATACACACATATCTAAATGATATACAATTGCTTGTTTTAAAGTTATAAATCTCAAAACCTGAGCTATGTTTCAAAGGTGAGCAGGTACTGCTTGAATGGAGTATACTAACTACTATATAGAAAAGAAACAACAAGGTCCTACTGTATAGCACAGGGAACTATATTCAATATCTTGTAAAACATAATGAAAAAGAATATGAAAAGGTATGTGTGTGTATATAATTGATTCACTATGCTGCACACCAGAAATAAACACAACACTGCAAATCAACTATATTCAATTAAAAAAAACTGTATGAAGATTAAAAAAACGAGTGAAGGGGTGTGCATGGTGAAGGATGAGAAGGGGAAATGGTGGTAGGTGAAGGGTACGTGCTTTCTATTTGAGGTCATGAATATGTTCTTAATTTGACTGCTAATGGTTGCACATATCTGTGAATATACTAAGTACCATTGAACTGTACATTTTAAATGGGTTGAAGTTTTATATGTGAATGGTATTTCAATAAAACTGCTTTAAAAATGCCAAAACAAAAACAAAACAAAAAACAATAAAAAAGACTGTTCAAGTGCTGTGATTATTTTCTCTAGAATGATAGGTATAAGATCATCTCTTTCTAACTAGTATGAACACATCAGTCTGTGGGGACACCAGAGTGGGGAACTGGTAGAAAAGAAAATGCCAATGCATTCTAAGAAGAATCTTGATTTCTCTTCATTTTTTCATAGTCAATTCTTGCAATCAAACCATCATTCTACTGGCCATTTAAAGGTCTAGCAGAACCACGTGGGTGAATTTTCAAACTGTAGATGTGGGTGTAAATCCTGCACTCAGTCTCACATAGGGAGGCAAACTTAGCCTCACGGACACTGAGGAAGCCCCCTAGATGTTTTTATTGCTTCATGGGATCCCACTACCTAAATCCGGGAGGGAAAAACAACATATACTAAGCATGTCTAAAATCTGAGGATCTGCTACAGATAAAAGAGGCTAACTTGAGAGGCAGTATAAAAGTGGTTAAGAGTATGGGTCCTCTGTCTGCCTCAGTTCTCTCATTATTCAGTTGAGATGATATCATTATAGAATCTTGTGAAAGAGGACCTGGTAAATAGTCCTTGTTATTAGAATTACATTTTGTCTTGTGTGATTGAGGATTCACTGACTAAGCTTTCTTTAGGCATACGTTATTAGTGAGATCACAGGTGTAAATTTGATTTTTTATATACCAAATATATATGTTGGTATGTTTTCAATCCTAGTGTAACCAAGAAGGATATCAATTAATTATTACTTATAATGTGAGGCAGATTCTGTTTTGCGAGGTCCACAACTTACACAATTTGGGGGATTTTTTAAAAAATACAGAACCATAAATTTAAATTTCAGTATGAAAATAAAGATTTACTTAGAATGGGAAAATTTATCACAACAATTAACAAATTATCAAAAGCTGGCATGTATCACATTAAAAATCCAGAAAAAAAGGAAATTTGTTTTTAATTAGTTATCTTCCTGACACAGTTTTATGATACATTTTGCCCTACAGTTTTTGGTTTAAAACTTTAACTTTTCACATAATAATGCTTTTGTAATCATTTCTGTAGAGAAATAGTTGAAATTGTCTTTTAGCACAACTGATAGAAACTTTTTTCATTACTATAATTATTTAGTCCTAAGATTTTAGGGCACAGCTGAGTATATGCCTGAAGGAAAGGACACTGTTTTAACCTGAATGTCAGTCAATTAAAAAAAAAATCACGGAAACCAGCAACTGTCTTGATATATTGGCACCTTGTACCTTCCTCACTTCCCACACCCATCAAGACCTGGGTGCTGTGGGACAGGATGTTCATATCTCAGTATGACCTTTGGCTTTCTACCTTTCTGCCACGACGTTGGACAGGCTGACACAGCACTTCTGGGAACTATTCCTACAAAGCAATGGTGAGCAATAAATTAACTGTGCAGAGATGTCATTGTCAAATTAAAGTGATTGCCAAAAAGATATTCTACTAAACCCAAACAAAATGTAACCCAAACTTTCTCTGAGGTATTTTCCAAAAATGCCCAGAGCTATTTCAAAGCCACTTGACACGGAAGTCAGAGTAAAGAGACAATAATCTCAAGTGATTTTATTTTAAGTAACTTATTCTGGTAAATTTTAGTAAAAATATAAGACCACTGTGAATACATTGCTAGGGCTTCTGCCAGGGCCTGGAAGGAGCTTGTGTAAGTGAAGAGATAAGGAGCTTCAAGTCTGATCTTAATGCAGGTAAAAATCTTAATGGTAAGAATTAAACATTTTTTAAAATCTGTAAAAATTCAGCACTACCCGTTGCAAAAGATAATATTGATTATAAACACAGGAAAAAGTACAAGTTTCCTTATAGGATAAGTAAGTACACATTTCTCTCAATTGAACTTGAAGTTTTGGGGAAAAATACATTATCTAATTGACAAGAAATCTAAATGCTATTTATTTTTTGATACGGAAAAACATACATATTCTGAGGTTGAATGACATCTTTGCAAGGATACATATGTTAATAACTTTTATACAGGTTTCATGCATATAACTAGGTTGCTCTCTTCTACTCCCTCCAAAATCTAGGATTATGAATTTTTTTCTCTTAAAAATTAGGTTATACATATAAGATATTTATGACTCTTTAAGAATTATTAAAGTTCTTCTCATTTTAGGGTTATTTTTTCGTACAAATAAAAATGACTTCAGTGATATCAAAGTATTACTAAATTGGGGTAATAAATTATTTTTAAAAATTTGTTTTCAAACAATACTCCAAGAGACCATTTTGATTAGGTATACCTCATTCAAGACACATCATTTCATATTAGTTGTGATTAAATACATTAACTTCAGAGTACTGAACATAGGAAAAAGCAGTGGCTCTATGATAATTCATAGTTTGCCCAAAGTAATAAAATTTTAGGAAACAGGACTGAAGTTCAGGTGTTGGGGAAACTCTCTCATGCAAAAATGTCTTCTCCCAAAGCAAACTGAACACATTTATCAAATGATGTGCTTTACATGCATTTGCTAGTAAGAGATTAATATATGATTTACAATAATGGCACCATCAATAATTTATTCAATATATGCTTAAAACTACAAGTCAAAATATAGTTCCAAATAATCATAATTCATTTTGTGTGCTAGCATTAATTTCCAGTGTTCAATCAATATTTGCTTTGAAAAACCAAGTGTGGGCCATTTTGCATTTTATAAGAGCCAAAATGCACGGAAAAAGACAGGAGGTATAATTTACCATCCAATATGAGTAGGCTGAATACTGTGTATGATAGTGAGGATCAACTTTCAAATCCCAGTTTTCTCCGTAAGTAAACCCACAGCTTTATCGCAGACACACTACGTTAGGAAAAACGTTCCCCAAATCATTAGCTTCCTCTTTAGGCTCTGAATCAAAATCACTTCCAGAAAAAATAGGCTGAAAGCTGGTAAAAGAAGCCATTTGGTCTTTTTATAGGAAGAGATTCCTTTTGGCTTTTCAAAACACTCTTCTCATTTTGAAACTAACATAAAATCTGATTAATGTAACAGGACTACCTTGCGCTCTCTTCCACCTATAAATTTCTGCAGTCCCATGTATTACAGAACCATCTGGATCAGCATCACAAAATGGAGAACAGATGGACAAGAGACATACAGCATAATGAGGAAACTACAGGGAATAGGACACATTATTATATATTGTTATTTATATTCATGCTAAATATTTTATTATACATTGACTCTTAGGTGATTTACATTTTAATGTTTTGTAAAATAACAGCCTTCCAACACAGTTTCCATGAATACATTCTCCCTCCATTGGAAACTGTTAATTTGACACTATTATTATAATTTAGCAATGGAACTATATTTCCTCTTTAAGATGTAAAGTACATTGGAAAGGTCCATAATAAACATATAAAATATGCATAAAACTACCTATGAGGCAGACCATCAAGAACTAAGCACATATTAAGGATGCACTCATGACAGGTCTTGGGTTAAGGACTTTAATGGAAAATGGTTGTTGCTAAGCATGTGTTGGTGACAGCAGCAAAGAGAAAGAGGAAAAAAATCGGAGAGAGCAAAGAATGCCCAGGAGTACAAACTTAACTCCTTGCCTCAAAAGGCAACAGAAGGAGGTTGAAAAAGTGCAGAAACCAGGCAGAATTTGAGTGATTCCTTTTTGAGCTCTGTATCTTCTGGACACATCTACTAGAATGTATTTCACTCTACAGAATGACAAATGATTAGTCAGTTTTTGTTCGCAGTTTCTAGAATCACAGAAATCACATGATTGTAATTACCTTCCTTTAGAGAAGTTATGTATTTCCATTTCATAATGTGTGAAATGACATAGTTATAAGTAATATGAAACAAAAATTCTCAGAATGAGCAATTACCTTAATTTTTACATATTTAGTATGTTTACATGGCAAGTAGAAATCTTTTTCTTACGTGTTTCCTATATCATATCACTGTATATTTGTAGAAAGAGGTTTTGTTTTTAGACAATGTGTACTATTACGATACCATGACATAGTAATAATAATATGCCTCACAGATGCTTTTGTTTTTATATTAAAGTTTTTGAAGACTTCAGTTTTTCTCTTTTGACTATTAACTCAAGAACCCAAATTCTCCTTTTTATCCATTTTCCTCATAAGTAAACATGATAATCAAACTTTTAAAATTATACTACTTGAATACAACAAAAAGTTTGATGTAGGTAATAACAATGCACCATTTAATAACATTTCATAATAATCAAATAAAACTAGCTGCATTTTTCAAAGCTGTTCTAAGCATTTTATATATACATTCTCAATCAGTCCCCCAAAATGTCTTGATAAGGGAGATATTATTTCCACTTCCTTTTTCATATGAGAAAATTGTAGCTTGGAGGAGCCAGGTCTCACTACCAGCATTGGGGGATCTTGAATTTAAACCCACACAGTCAGGTTCCAGTAGAGTTGTGCTCTTGACAATCACGTTACTCTGTCCTATTAGCAGGTCAGAATAACAGGTTCTTGCGTATATATTATGTGCCAAGAACCATTCACAACTCTTTACATGTACTAATTCAATCAACAGTTCCTCAACCCTATTAATTAGGGACCACTATTATATTCACTTTATATATGAGGAAACTGATGGCCTGAGAAGTGCATAATTTGCCCAAGTCTACCTCTCAAAGCAGGGAAAATACCAATGACTTCCATAAATAGCAGAAAACATATTCATCTAGCCTCTACTCCAGTGTAGATGATCCCAACCTGGTTGGATACAGCTCCAAGAAGTGAAGACATTGCCTAACTTTTAGTCTAGTGCTTTCTCAACTCATTCAGCACAGAGCCCACATCAACTGGGCCAAGCCCACCACAAAGGATGCTGGTTGCCTCATCATCATAATTTGCACCATAAACTCTTGAATTTCAACACTGAGTTGTGGTTCAACTGATCCAGAGATCTAGCTACAAAAATATCTGAATTGTTTTACATAGTTACCAGGATTTGGTAAAGAAAAAAAAATCCTAAAAATCAAAATAAGTATATAGTTTATTATACAGTTAAGGTAATTAAAGCAATGATGTATACCAAAATAAATTCAATAAGCTGTGTTTCTGCTTTTAAGTTTCACTCAGCTTTTCCCATTCAGAACTGCGGAAATCTGCACAGCAGGAAATTGACATAATCTGCCTTATCTTCTCTGTGCATTCTTCTCCCATGTCCCAGATTCACACACACCCTCTCTGAACTACCTCGGAATGATCATTTCCACACATTACTTCTTTTATTACTTATTACATACAAATAGATGCTGTAATTTGCAGTTGTTCAATATTTAGACTTTATTTATTTATTTTTAACATTTTTTTATTGATTTATAATCATTTTACAATGTTGTGTCAAATTCCAGTCTTCAGCACAATTTTTCAGTTATTCATGGACATATACACACTCATTGTCACATTTTTTTCTCCGTGAGTTATGATAACATTTTGTGTATATTTCCCTGTGCTATACAGTGTAGTCTATTCTACAATTCTGAAATCCCAGTCTATCCCTTCCCACCCTCCACCCCCCTGGTAACCACAAGTCTGTATTCTCTGTCTGTGAGTCTATTTCTGTCCTTTATTTATGCTTCATTTTTGTTTGTTTGTTTGTTTTTGTTTTTGTTTTAGATTCCACATATGAGCGATCTCATATGGTATTTTTCTTTCTCTTTCTGGCTTACTTCACTTAGAATGACATTCTCCAGGAGCATCCATGTTGCTGCAACTGGCATTATGTTGTCGGTTTTTATGGCTGAGTAGTATTCCATTGTATAAATATACCACTTCTTCTTTATCCAGTCACCTGTTGATGGACATTTAGGCTGTTTCCATGTTTTGGCTATTGTAAATAGTGCTGCTATGAACATTGGGGTGCAGGTCTCATCCTGAAGTAGATTTCCTTCTGGATACAAGCCCAGGAGTGGGATTCCTGGGTCATACGGTAAGTCTATTCCTAGTCTTTTGAGGAATCTCCACACTGTTTTCCACAGTGGCTGCACCAAACTGCATTCCCACCAGCAGTGTAGGAGGGTTCCCCTTTCTCCACAGCCTCTCCAGCATTTGTCATTTGTGGACTTTTGAATGATGGCCATTCTGACTGGTGTGAGGTGATATCTCATTGTAGTTTTGATTTGCATTTCTCTGATAATTAGTGATATGGAGCATTTTTTCATGTGCTTTTTGATCATTTGTATGTCTTCCTTGGAGAATTGCTTGTTTAGGTCTTCTGCCCATTTCTGGATTGGGTTGTTTATTTTTTTCTTATTGAGTCATATGAGCTGCTTATATATTCTGGAGATCAAGCCTTTGTCGGTTTCACTAGCAGAAATTTTCTCCCATTCCGTAGGTTTTCTTCTTGTTTTATTTCTGGTTTCCTTTGCTGTGCAGAAGCTTGTAAGTTTCATTAGGTCCCATTTGTTTATTCTTGCTTTTATTTCTTCTAGGAGAAAATTTTCAAGATGTATGTCAGATAATGTTTTGCCTATGTTTTCCTCTAGGAGGTTTATTGTATCTTGTCTTATGTTTAAGTCTTTAATCCATTTTGAGTTGATTTTTGTATATGGTGTAAGGGAGTATTCTAGCTTCATTGTTTTACATGCTGCTGTCCAGTTTTCCCAGCACCATTTGCTGAAGAGACTGTCTTTATTCCATTGTATATTCTTGCCTCCTTTGTCGAACATGAGTTGACCAAAAGTTTGTGGGTTCATTTCTGGGCTCTCTATTCTGTTCCATTGGTCTATATGCCTGTTTTTGTACCAGTACCATGCTGTCTTGATGACTATAGCTCTATAGTATTGTCTGAAGTCTGGGAGAGTTATTCCTCCAGCCTCTTTCTTTCTCTTCAGTAATGCTTTGGCAATTCTAAGTCTTTGATGGTTCCATATAAATTTTATTATGATTTGTTCTATATGAAATATGTTCTGTGAAATATGTCCTGGGTAATTTGATAGGGATTGCATTAAATCTGTGGATTGCCTTGGGCAGTGTGACCATTTTAACAATATTGATTCTTCCAGTCCAAGAGCATGGGATATCTTTCCATTTTTTAAAGTCTTCTTTAATTTCCTTCATCAGTGGTTTATAGTTTTCTGTGTATAATTCTTTCACCTCCTTGGTTAGATTTATTCCTAGGTATTTTATTACTTTGGGTGCTGTTTTAAAGGGGATTGTTTCTTTACTTTCTTTTTCTGTTGATTCGGTGTAAAGAAATGCAACTGATTTTTGAACGTTAATTTTGTAACCTGCTACCTTGCTGAATTCTTCAATCAGCTCTAGTAGCTTTTGTGTGGACCTTTTAGGGTTTTCTATATATAGTAACATGTCATCAGCATATAATGACACTTTTACTTCTTCTTTTCCAATTTGGATCCCTTTTATTTCTTTCTCTTGCCTGACTGCTGTGGCTAGGACTTCCAGGACTATGTTGAATAGGAGTGGTGATAGTGGGCATCCTTGTCTTGTCCCAGATTTTAGTGGGAAGCTTTTGAGTTTTTCACCATTGAGTACTATGCTGGCTGTAGGTTTGTCATATATAGCTTTTATTATGTTGAGATATGTTCCCTCTATACCCACTTTGGCGAGAGTTTTTATCATAAATGGGTGTTGAATTTTATCAAATGCTTTTTCTGCATCGATTGAGATGATCATGTGGTTTTTGTCCTTTCTCTTGTTGATGTGATGTATTACACTGATTGATTTGCGTATGTTGAACCAGCCTTGTGTCCCTGGGATGAA